>NC_079137.1:46623611-48062361 GCF_945859705.1 Episyrphus balteatus
GCTAGGCCAATTTGGACTTCGGATTCAGAATCAGCACACAAAAATCCTTTTGAAAAGTATAGTTTCATTAAAAGGAGGATTTCCTTGCAGACCAGTGTTATTATCAGCTTAAAATTCGACTTACACCTTTTCTTCCACTGCTCCTAGCCATTTGAACTTTCGAGGTGCTGTGTCTCAATATTTCTCAGATCTACAAATAAACATAAATTCTATAGACGTGGGGCCTGATGACTTGTTACAGGATGCTCTTTTAGAAGTTTTAAGTTAAAATAAAAAAAAACATACATTTTTCGTGCATCACGCATTAAGCACAAGTCTACTAAGGTAGAACCACATCTCCAAAAAAAACAGTGCAAGGACATTTATTTGAATAATATAGCTACAAAAACAAAACTTGCTTTTAACTTCGATGCATTCGTTAAAAGCTGAGGAAATAGGAGTCAGCGGTTAGGTTATTTTTACGGTAAGATTGTGACCAATAGTCTTTCACGATGCTATTCTACTTATTTGACTTGCACTAAGTGTGCATATCTAATAATTCTTATATTTTGAGTGTTTGAACTTTGATATACCTTCATAAATAAGTTCTTGTGTTCTAATATTGTATTTTATATTGGAATCCATACAAGCAGCAATTATCATTCCCTTTCAATTATTTAAATCAATTTCATAGTTAGTTATTTACTAACAAGCTTCCATCATACAGTAAAAGACTGATTTAAGCCCACATAATGTCAAAAAAAAAAAACTACATTTAGTCCAATTTAAATGGCCAATCATTTTGCGCTCATTAAAATCTAATTACCATATCAAACAATGTTTTTTCTGTTGCAGCAACAACCAACGACGACGACGACGAAACGAGGCGTGCTGCATGCACCAGGTTTTTAAATCATCAACTAAATGTATATGACAAACGTTTCCCTCCCACAAACGAAATCTTTTTCGTTTTCTGCAATGTGTCACCAGAATATGTATGAAAAAAAAATTCACTTAAAAATCAAACAACCATACAAAGTCGCTTCTTTGCCAATTAGTTAACGTGTAGAGACCGACGACAGTGATTCTTTGACAAAATATAAGCTCCGCTGAATTCATCTCATACGTCATGATGATATTTTAATTACCCCTTAACACGTGTTTTTAAATGTAAACATTAAAAGTGAAAGTCACCATGACCCCCGCCAAAAATGACAAACATTAAATGCACAACAAAAATAAATATAATTTTAAAATCCATTTGGCAAATAAGTCTTAAACAAATAAAAATGTTTATAAGAAGTCTCTTAAAGCCTTTGACGGTTTCTACTAAAAGTCGATAAATCTAAACAAAATCGTTCTCAAAATCACAAGTTTAAAAAAGTATCTATCCTGTTTATTTTAAAAATAAAAATAGTAAAAATAACAACAACTGTTGATTGTCCATGACATTGAAATAACAACTTATATGAGTGCGAACTTCAACACCGTTAGGGCGGTCATGGAAAATGCTAATTTAGTTTATATAGCTTACAAAAAAACAACACTAACATCAAAATATCCTTTCCTATACCCAACACAAACTAATTGTTTTTTTATTTTTGTTTCTATTTTCTTTTGCAGGATGTGCGCTTAGGAGGTGTGTCAGTGTCATCCATAAATTTACTGTTATTTTTTCGCCTGTCCTAAATGCAATAGTCCGCTTGTTGCATGTGACCAATGCCTGGAGTCTTCTGCTATATAGACTGCCACTGCTGCATTAGTTTTTTTCTTTTGTCTATTGAAAGAGGAAGTGTTCCTAGGAACTAGAAACACTTTCCTCTGACTTCTATAGGAAAGGCGGGTTTTTGCTGTGCGTGTGGCACGGGGCAGCACAGTGTTTTGTTAAAATGACGGATGACAATTTACCACCAACAATCGACAATCACTGTGGCGGCGGTGGCGGCAATGAAGTTGCAGATTCAACACAATGGAATAACTCTAATACGTCTCCAACAAATGACGACAGAGATGAAGATGATTCGAATGAAGATGAAAATGATGAGGCACCATCGAAGGTCACAGATCCATTGGCACCCAAGTTCATTAACAATGAAGTAAGTATTTTTTTTTTTTTTCAATTTTATATGCATTTATGACTCATTAAAACTTTAAAACACTAATTGAAGAGTGTAAATGATAGAATTGAATGTGAAATTGCAAATTTAAGTATTAAAATTTAACAGTAATAGTGTGACAAATTATGTGTTATTTTGATAAGGTTTTTTATTCGCAGCCTTGAGACCAAAAAATAATTGTTTTTTTTTTTTTTTTTTGACTCACCAAGAAAAATTCCTTAGTTTAAATTCATTAAAAAGATAAGGGGTAAAATAATGGAAGTGGAAAACTTTAGTTCCATGCTTTTTTTTTTAATCAAAATAACATGAAATTCAAGTTTTTTCATTTAATGATTATATTAATTGGTTTCCATTTATAATTTAATTCGTTTTGGTAACAAAAGTTTTCATTTCCATATAATTTCATCTAATATACCCAATATACCCTCCTTTCATAACTCCAAAACTGAATGTCACAATGGATTATTATTTTAAGGCATTTCAGCGCTGCAAGCAGTATTTTTAGTTGACGTTATATAGATTTATCATTGTTTAATTCTTATGCTTGCATAAATAAAATCCGGGATTGTTTCAAAATTCTGGCTTCAAAATTCTGTTTTTTTAACGAAAATTCTGTTTTTCAAAATTCTGCTTTTCATAATTCTGCATTTTAAAATTCTGCTTTTTAAAATTCTGCTATAGCATTATACTTGAACAAAAAAATTCTGCCAATTCTGTTTTCTTTTATAGCATATGCGCTGACTAAAGAAAAATACACCTCATTAATATAATTCAACATTGGTACTTTCCTAAATTTTTTTGTTTTAATGTCGCAAATATTTTTTAAATCCATAGACTGAATTTTTTTCAAATAAAATCGATAACTTATTGGAACCGATGTTGTTTGATACAAAATATTCCTTTTCTTATTCAAATTTTTGAATATTCATCTTTATTTGATAAATTAAAAAATTTTTAATTATTTTCGGAAATGTTTAGTCTTAAAAACCTTTGCTTAATATTTTCAAATTTATTTATTTATAAAACAAAAGTTAATATGCATTCAAAGAATGACAAATTATGTAGGTAAGTTATCAAATAAGTAGATAATTTTTCAAGAAGATGATTTTACAGAATTTTGCAAAAAATTAAAGAAGGGTTTAAAAAATGTTACAAAGCGCGCGTTTTTTAACATTTTCCAAACATCTTTAATTTTTTGCAGAATTTTGAAAAACAGAATTATGAAAAGCAGAATTTTGAAAAACAGACTTTTGAAAAACAGAATTTTGAAAAGCAGAATTTTGACAAAAGAATTTTGACCCCGGCAGAATTTTGACCCCAACCCATAAAATCCATGTTATCCGGGAATGCTTATTTTGGGATAGACTTATATAAAAATACTATTTGGTTTAGCGATATTATGATGATCAAGAATCGAGGACACAACAATATTATTTACAATGTCAGATAAAACATAATAAATAATTATGGTCAAAATTTTATTTCTGGGAAGGATTTATGACTCTGAATAAATAATGTAATATTACCGACATAATTCTGCCTCTTTTGATATTTGCAATTAGGATTCTATACAAGTAAGGCTGCAAACTGCAATATAAAGTTTTAATAAAAAAAAAAATCACCAAAAAACTAGAAAAAAAAACACGTACAGCCTAGAGATTCCCGATATGCAAAAAAACGTTTTTTTTTAAGAATTTGGTCCTTGAATAATGTAATGTATGTAATAATGACTTAAGTCATATTACCATTACCTTGGTATAAAAATGCATCATTCAAATTGATACTATTCGTCGTTTTGAAAATATCTCCACCATTTCCAGGAACGTTCGTCTATTCTATACTATTTTTAGTGTTTATCGATATGTTGAAGAATAAACTAATTTCTGCACCTTTATGAACCGATTAATGATATCAAAATCGAACAGTTGAGCATGAGATTTTTATAATAATTGGATCTTGAAATTTACCACCTCCATGGCCACTGGAATTTTTAAATTTTAAACTTTCAACGCTGTAAGCCTTTTAAACCAAATTTTTAATAAAGAATACTTACAGATATGCAACTTAAATTTATTACCAAAATTTCGAGTCAGTGTTAACGCCAACGTTTGACATTAGTTCTCATACCAGTTGTAGTTGTTGTGGAAAAATTGTTGCAACTGGATTTTTTAGTGTACTAACTTTCGGGTCTCGGGTTGCTGCCGTTCAAGTGGCTGGTTAAACGAACCAATACAATCGATTGCAAAACGCTAAAAAAACAATATGCAAAAATATATTGGTGTGCTTCCTTGGAAGAAAAATTTAACACATATCAAATGTAACGAATGTATTTTCGAGAAACAGTCTTATTTTCCTAAGATCGTTAGACTTTTTTATGCTTCTTGTAACAATATTGCTGTAATAAAATAAGGCTAGTCAAATTAAAATCTTTCACATAAAAGGATCAAAATGTTTTGAAGTTATAACTCTTGTGTGGCGTTGGTGTATGAAAATTTACTTTTTGAAAATTAAATGTCAGTGCTCATAATTGTAAAATATGATAAATACTTAACTTTATGTAAAATATGATATGAAAACCCTACTATAAGGGAATTTCTGAGATTAAGAAGTAAGACTTTAATTGCATGTTCATTTGTACATAGATTTTTTTTTTGTTATTGTTTTAAAATGTTTACACGTCGAATTAATTATACCCAAAAATAAAAAATCTGCATTTCAATAAAAAGTTACGTATACGCCATTGTGAACTGATAATACTGCCCATAATCTAGTAAAGGCCCTAATTAATTTTTGTTTGTTGCATGTTGATTGTAGGAGAAAAGAGAAAAATATAAAAGGGGAGAAGGTCAATTTTCTACCGTGTAGGTGAGATGAACTATTTTGTAGAAAGAAGCTTCAAATAGAAAAAAAAAACATAATTTCAAATTTTGAATTTCAAATTTTTTGTATTGTTTTCGTACTTACTTGTTTTGGTTGTTGTCTTCCGTCAATTCAATTTTGTAATCTTAGAACACCACTTTCAATTAGTTTTTGTTTGTAAAAGTATATATAAGTTAAACCGCATAAAATGATTATCGCTAGGTATCTAAATCCTTTTTTAGTGTATTCCAACGTTATTCAAGGTACCGACAAGCTTCTTTTCCCCTACACACAAGTATGCTTTATTACTGTTCCACATTAAAATAAGCTAATTTTCCGTTTAAATTAAGTGGATTTCTTTTAAATTTGCTCATTCAAGAAATTAAGAAAATTTGTCCACTTAATTTAAGAAGTCATCATGGCAAAAAAAAACTTGGAGAAATCCGCTTAATTTAATGTGGAATCCGCTTGTTTTAAGGTGGTCTTTTTTCTCCGTGTATAAACTTTATTTTGTTGAATATGCCTAAGCTAAAAGTTATTAGGAATTTAATTTGAGGTGAAGAACATTATTTTATGGTTTCAAATCATCGATTTGAATAATTATAATAACTCTCACAGAACTTTTAAAATTAAAAAAATTAACAAAAGTTTTATTATTTGTTGTTTTTAAAACTCTAAAGAAAATCTATTTTTTCATTCCCAGCGAGTCCTCGTTGTCTCCGTTACAGAACGACGACGTGAAACCTGGGGTCAAAAGGCGGAATTCCTGTTGGCCGTTGTTGGTTTTGCCGTTGATTTAGGCAATGTCTGGCGATTTCCCTACATCTGCTATCAAAATGGTGGTGGAGCTTTTCTCATTCCTTATTGTGTTATGTTGGTTTTTGGTGGACTGCCATTGTTTTATATGGAATTAGCTTTGGGACAATTTCACAGATGTGGCTGTTTAAGTATATGGAAACGCATTTGTCCGGCACTTAAAGGTAAGTCTTTGTTATAATACTCATCACTTTCTAATTTTCATTTCCTGTTTTAAAATTTAATTAATATAATTGATCCCTGATGACTCCAAAAAAAAATATTATAAATAAAAGTTTGATTTGCACATTAATTTTCAATTCATATCGATTCGTTTGTCTGCACCTGGAATTATAAAGTCTATATCATAACCACCGGGGAGTGTTTTTGTATAATAATAATTTTTTTCGATCGTTAATGCCAATTGCTATATGTATATATAATATCTATATTCTCTAATTCAAACATTGAACGTGACTCTTTTGCAACAAGTTGTAAAGAATAAGGACACACACAAATGCGTATAATGATGATGCCAATAAGGCACGTTACAAGGATATAATACACCTGATGGTGTGTGTGTGTTGATTTTTTATTTTCAATTTATAGTTATTTTTTTGAAGATACTCTAAGGACATAAAATACCCTTGATATTCAAAAAAAATGTAAAGGACAAATAGTTTCAAATAGATAAAATATAAAATAAAGATAAAATACTTAAAACTAGGTTAGGTCCTTAAATATCACAAGTATGCTTTATAAGACCACTTATACCCTTTTTTTTTTAAAGATAACGTCATTTGCATTGTGAAATGACAAACTACAATGCGGGTATTGTGGAAATTGGCTTAGTTCTAAAATTTTCATAATTGTGTCACAATGATAAAATAAATGTATAGTTCAAGGGACAAGGATTATATATTTGAAGACAGAAGACAGTTTATCGGTTTGGTAACTCTGTCGCAGTCCACATGAAACATTTCAAAGGATAAATTTGAAGAACTTTTTTTTATTTGATGCGTAAATAACGCATGGAATTTTGTTTAAATAAAAAGTGATTAAAAGGTCATGATGATGATGCTACTGATGATGACAATTTTAAAAGAATGGGGTTGAAGAGTGTGTCAATATTGAAAGTTAATCATATATTATTTTTTTAAATTTAACGTCAGCAAAACGGTGAAAGCCAACTCGCATGTATGTAACGATTTTTATCTTATTTTTATTAGTTTTGAAATGTAAGTTATATAAAAATTAAATGAATAATTAACTTTTTTAACTTTTACAAATTGGGAAATAAGTGGAAAAAAAAATTAAGGACCACTGCGTTATTATAATACATATGAGTAGGTACATAGATGTATGCGATTGCTTCCATGAACATCTATTCTGTTCTCAAAATGTTATGTTTAATAAGAAAAAAGGTGTAAAATTAGTAAATGGTAAAAAAATTTATATTTTTTTTTATTTTATTTTATTTTAAACTAAGGCTAGTTACAATCAAAAATGACACTATGATGAAAGAGAATGTGAAAAAGTAGGTTTGTCTGCCTGTCATTCTCTATCTATCTTCAACGGTAGTCTTAACCACTGAAATGATTTTCTTAGTTATATTGGAGTAACTAAAGCTCAAAAATTGGCAATATAAGGGAACCCGGCCGAACAGCTTAGATTTTGATGATCTTTTTTTTCAAACGTCGGTAATTAAAAATACTTTAAAGTCTATAGATTAAAAATTGCCGATGTTGCCGTTTTGATTTTTTAAATTTTATAGAAGATTTTTGTGAACAAACAAATTTTTTTTTCAAAAATTTTTCTTAAATTTCATAAATTAGTTGATGCCAAAAGATTGTCAAGGAAAAAAAATATATGGGAGTGAGGGACAATCTTTCATCATTCAAGCGATAGATGCAATTTTCTTATTAATTAACTTCAAACACAAAAAAAAAATATTTGAACACAACGGCAACACCTACAATATTTAAATGTACATTTTTAAAAAGCTAGAAGCTTAGTCATATTTGTAAAATTAAAATTAAGTTAATTGAATTAAGGGCTTTTGAAAGAATGGTAACTCAACTCAGATTTTTGAAAAAAAAAAATTATTGAAAAAATTTTAACATGTCGTTTTTAAAACTTTTTCGTAATATAAAATGCATTTTTTTTTAAATTTTTTTGGCCACATTTATTATGATTTGAAATTATAAAATTAAATGTCAATATGTATTACGGTTTATGAAAAAAATTAAAAAGTAATTCATTTTCGAAGAACTTTTTTGAATAGATGTTTTGGAAAAAAATTTAACTTATTTTTTACCGACTTCCAAAAAGGAGGAGGTATTCAATTCGTCTGTATTTTTTTTTTTTTTTTTTTTTTTTTATGTTTGTTACCGCATAACTTTGGACTGAGTGAACCAATTTTGATAATTCTTTTTGTATTGGAAAGCTGGTGGCTGCAGTGTGGTCCCATTTCAATTTCGTTCACTTTTAGCCATAGGAACTATTTTAAAAACCATAAAACCCAGTTTTGATCCATGGAAGTCGGTTTTGTTTTTTTGCTAAAAATGATTATTTAATACGTTGTATCCCATAATCAGAGACTGCAATGTCATACCAATTCTGAAATGGTGTCCGTCTTGAATACCAGAAACCATGTTCGGAGATTAAGAAGAACCAAGCCTCATGAGCTTATAGTCTAAAAAAAACATGGGAAAGTATTAAAAGTTTAAACTTCCCCCAAAGTGATTTTAAAAAGTTAAGAAAGAAAAATCTGATTTCGATCTCTCAAGATTGGTCCTGATAAAGAGGTGGTTTTAGTGGTTAAGAGTCCCACACTACTTGGTGTCGAATACTGCCAAGTGTCTTTTGAAGATTTCCTCCCGTCAAAAAAAAAAAAAAACTTATTTTTTTTTTTAAAGTTCAACTTCTAAATATAAAATTATTTTTTATTAATTTAATAACCCTTACTGTTGAAAGCTAAATAGCAAAAATTTAAAGTTCTTATTTACCAAAGTCTTTGAGAAAATCAATTATTTTAATGCAAAAATTCAGTTTTCATCAAAAAAAAACCCATTGAAATTGAAGAATTTTTTTTATTTTTTTTTTTAAACTGTAATATATGTTACCTTTTCCTCTTCGGAATTCAGGTGATAATATTTATTACAAAAAGTTTGGAAAAAAGTCATTTAAAATTTATTTTTTAAACATTTTTTTTTTAAATTCTGAGTTTGAGGACCATTTTTTCAAAAACTCTTCATTAAATTTAGTGGATTTAAATTTAAGAGATAAGAATGAGCTTCTGGCTTTTTAAAAATGTATTTTAAAATATTGTAGGTGTTGCCGTTGTTTTCAAAATATTTTTTTTGTGTTTGAAGTCAGATTGTGAGAAAATTGCATTTATCGCTTTAACGATGGAAGATTGTCCCTTTTTTTCCTTAAATTACCTAGAGAATGTTTTGCTATCATTTGTTTTATGAAATTTAAGCAAAAAAAATGGTTTTGTTCAAAAAAAATTTAATTTTAATTTTAAAAAACAATACGGCAACATCGGCAATTTTTAATCTATAGACTTTGAAGTATTTTTAATTACTTACGTTTGAAAAAAAAAATCGTCAAAATCAGAGCTGTTCGGCTGGGTTCCCTAATAATTTGTTTTAGTTACTCTACTATTAGTAGTTATATGAGATTTTCCAGAATTAACTGAACCTCTGCCATATAACTAGAATGAAAACAAAACTGACTTTTATCAAAAACGGCTCCAACGTTTTGGTAAAACTTTTTGTGTATACTATCACAAACTCGTTCTCACCTTTAAGGTGACAAAAAAAAATATTTTTCAAACCGTTATTAACGATACAATTTGTTCTATATGATGTCTGTGTAACTCGTAAGCGATTCAAATGATTTAAATGAAATTTTTTTTACAAAAGCGTTTAAATAAACTTTACCTTAAATGTAAGCTATATTTTTGAAAAAAATTACTTTTGGATTAAAAAAAAATATTTTTGTTTTTTTAAAGTAATTTTTTTGAAAACAGGTCAATACATTTTTTTAAAACTTAGTTTATATTATATTGATTGTGATTTTATAAGAATTGTAAAAGTTGTTTTTAAAATAGAATCGTTAATTTTCAAAATAGTATTCATATGGCCATAATGCTAAAAAAAAGTTTCTGACAATATATTTTTTGTATTTAAATTTAAAAATTTGTATTTAGTTTAAATGCAAATATTATCCTTAGTATCAAAGCACCTGTTAATTAAGATTTCAATTCATTTAGAATAAATAATCCTTTTTTTGGGTTTAACAAAAAACATTCAATTGGACTTATCAATGATTAATTACGAAAAAAATTTTAACCCTTTCGGACCCAGGGTTACTCTCATGTAACATATTTTTAAAAATGCGTAAAAAATGTTCCATTAAATATTTTTTTAAGTTTCGATGGCTTAATTGAAAGATAATAATGCCTAGTTACTGGATGATTACAAAAGTTAGTCAAATAGCATGCTTTTAATTTTTTTTTATCGAAAAAGGGACGGAAATTCAAAAATTTTTTTTTTTTTGCAAATTTTTTTTTTTTTAATATTGGTCATAATTTTGAAAAAAAGATATGTATGTTTTGTTTTTGGGCTTAGAAGAAGTAGCATACATTATTGTTCTATAAAAAGTTATTTCCTCAGTTGTCCGACTTTGTTTTGGTGGTCATAGGCAGTGTATTTTACTTACATGTAACATGAGAGTAACACATTATTTTTGCTATTTATTATTTTGGAAAATAACTTTTTGCTATTCATATTTCTTAGTTGCGATGTTTTCGACACGATAATACTGAAAAAAAAAAACATTTTTTAATATTGATTTTCATAGCTTGGGTTCGAAAGGGTTTTAAATACATAGGTTTAATCTCCAAATATGCATGCTTTTGGATTTCTTTAATAACACAAATAATTTTTAAATAAATTATTTATCTAGAGCGGACAACTTGTTTTTTTATGTCCGTAAACCCACTAGACACCAATGTTTTATTTTTTAAAAATTCTTGGAGCCGTTTAAAAAAAAATTATGTACGAACATTTTCGAAAATTAAAAAAAAAAAAAAATGGTTTATTACTTAAAATAAATTATTATTCTCCACATATTTAAACAAAATTTCAAGAAAATTCATTAATCCATTTTGTAAAAATTGATTTTTCAAAAAAAAATTCAAAGCTTTAAATTTTTGATAATTTAGTAGGTAATCTTAATTTTACTTGAACGTTTTTGTAAGTAAAATTTAGTTGAAATCACTTAAATAGTTTACGATAAAGTCAAAAATCGAGAAAAAGAACAGTTGTATGACAAGTACCGTTGCATCAAAATTGTTTTAAAATGCTAAAGATCAAACCCAAAACATTCTAAGCCTTATACAAAGTGATACTTTATATGATACAACCATACCATTGCATTTGCTTGCAAAGGTGTTTATTTAGTTGTTCAAACAATCTAAGAAGGTAAAAGTATTTGTAGAAAGGATACGAATTTTCTAAGGGATTTCTTCTTTTCTTTTGCAATCTTTCACAAAGTAATGGACTACATAGAAAAAAAAAAGATATCCCTTCCATTTAAACTCAATGTGTAAACACTTTTATGAACTTTTCTTCTTTCTTATTCAATCATGGGTCTTGACGATTAAAAACTATATCATAGGAAAAAAAACAACTAAAAAAAAGTTTTCTGTCGCATTTAAAGTTCAAACTCTGCACACACTCAAAGTTGGCTTGCAACTCTCTTGGCTCACTCTCACACAGTTCACACTTTCCTTTTGAATTGAATTTTATTAACTTTGTTAAACCATCATCTCAGAAGAAACAAATTCAAATTTTAAATAATATTTCTTCATCTTCTAGGAAGGGTATGTACAATGTGTGTGATTTTGTTTGGGGGTCTGTTGCCGTTGCCACACAGAAGGCAATCACCGCACATTTAAACTTGACACCAAGAAGCTTGTTTTCTTTATACCCTCAATATGATATGAAGTTGTAGTCATCTTATGATGAATGTGCGTTTAAGTGAGTTTCTTACTTCGTTAGCGTTGTTTGCATGCAATGTGCTTGAGTTTTTTGAAATTTTGGAATTCAATTATGACAGAATTAGTCGTATTGCGTGATGTTATACTTGTGGAATATGATACACATCTCAATTCCAAATAACAACTTACTGAATTGAGAAGTTAATTGCAAAATTTTCTGATATTATTTAACTAATTTAGATGTGTTTTGTGAGATTTAAATTAGGCTTAATGTCAAAAATTTTAAGAAATGGAACGAACGAAAACCAACAGAAGCCAACGGCCGAATTGAACAATGGTCTTTATTTGTAAATTGATAAACTATTATGCTGGTATTAATGATGTTGGAAGAATAAACATTTATGTTAAAGGTCATACCTCATACTACATCAAATTCTTAATTTCAAAACATTTAGGAAAAATAACACTTTTATTAATCATAAAAGTTCAAAAAGGAAAACCATTTAAAAATTAATTAAACTTAATATCGATATTTGAAGTCGGTGATGGTAACCTTTAAAGTGTTAATAACATTTTTTGTTTTTAAATTTTCGTCTTAGAAAACAAGAAATTTATAGTTTAGTTAACGGGTTGGTCAAAGTACCGAGAATATTTCTGGCGTTCAAGCCTGAAATCATCTTGAATGATATAACTGCTTTCTCAACAAACTGTGTAAATGCGGTATTCGTTACGTGCAAACCTTTATGTAGTCATTATTTTTTTTTTTGGTCTTAATATGTTTAAATAAGAACGCCAAAAAATAAAGTAAGAAGAAGGTTTTTTGATTAAAAAACAACCTCTTTTGAAAGTGTTTTTGAAAAAAAAACATTTATTTCACATATATTTTAGCTCGGATATATAAAATAGTATTAAAATCACTTCTAAGAAAAAATGAAAATTTTAAATAAGGTCAGCAATAAAAAATTTTATATGAACTACTATAGTTTTTAATACAAACAAAAGTTACGCATACACCACAGTGACCCGCAAAAAACTTCCCAAAATACAGTTTTTGGCATGATCATTTTAAACAGGTCAACACGTTTTGTTTTGATGAACATTAATTGGCTGTTATTTTTAGTAAGTACTAGCAAGTTATTACAAATCAAATGATAGCCAAGTTCAGCCATATGGGCTGTATTGTGTTGTGAGGAAACTTTAATTTTGCCATAAAAAGTTCGCTTTTCTTAGTTGGCAAAGTATTTTGACAGCGTTTTTTTTTTAAGTATGGATTTCGTGCCAAAAAATTTATGGTTTTAACTAAAACGTTCATTGCCATAGTAGAAAAACCAGTAAAAGTGTTTTTAATCATGACACAGACTAGGGTTTGTATGTACGTCTATCTGTTCACATTTTCATTGCCTAAATAAATGTACAGATTTTCTTCAATTTTGGTACAGATGATTTTTATGAATAGTTTTATTTTTATTTTTCTTTTTCTTTTTTTTTTAATATTCCCCTTGAAACGGAAAAACAGCTATTAGAATTAAACATATTATATTTCTTCTAAAAATAAACTCCTTAAAAAAGTTTCTATCATTAGTATTGAACATCGTTCAAGGTATAACAAAGAAAACATTTGCTGTATCATCGAGATCGCTTTAAATTTTGGCTGAGACTTTTTTTTTCGCCTAAATATTGGAGACAATCTTGAGAGATTTTTTTTTCTAGAATATAACCCTTATTGCGATTTGCTATTATCAATTGAAAGTTGATAAAAATTAAATTTCGATATCTTATTATTTAATTTACAAAAGTTTTGAAGAGAGAGAATGATGCCTATGTTTTTATTTGAAATGCAATCGAAAAATTCCATAAAAAAGTTGAACAATACGTTTTAAAACACCAAAATTCAGTGCCTATCAACTATCAATTGATAGTTGCAAATCGCAATAACATTGTTGTATACCCAAAAACCAAATCATATTTTTTCCATTATATTACTTACTGGGCATCACGTTTAAATAAAATAAAAAAACAAAATTTTCAAAAAACATGTTTCTATAAAATAAAATGAAAATTTTGTGAATACCTAATTTTGTTTTCTAGGCCCAATTTATTGACTCTCCATTAAACTTAAATCGCCATTAAAAAAGGGAATTTTAAAATTAAAAACCAATTTCGTTTAATTCAGTCTCTTTTAAGGATTTTTTTGAAGTTTGGCATCATTAACTAATTGAGCATTAAATTTAAAAGTAGTTTTAGTTAAAACACCAAATTCGACCTTTTAAGAGGGATTTTTAGAGCAAATGGAGGTTTTAAACAGAATTTCTATTTATTCACTCTCCATTACACAGTGAGCCTGAACAAGTTTAAGGTTGACATAAAATGACGACAAAAACTAAAGATGAGGCTTTGTTCCTGAAGGCCTCAGCAATAATAATCCGTTTTTCCCAAAATCGGATTAGCTTCCTTTTTCGAGATACCTCCCGTAAACCTGTTTTTATCGAAAAAAATTCATATCAACGCAAGGCTCGAGTACTCGATAACTTAGGCGCCGAGAATTAAAAACGGTTTTTAGTAGAGGTACTCAATACAATCATTTTTTGTTTTGGGAGGGAGGGTCTATGTCCCCCCCTTTAGGCGGGAGGGGCAATTTTCTAAAAAATCAAATAAAAAATTATTAAAAAACAATGGCAACACTAACAGTTATGAATGATACCTTTTTCAAAAGCTAGAATTGAACACTTAATTAAAGTTTTTAGACCAAGGTATTTTAAACAGTTGTTTTCGAAATAATCGATTTCAAAGTCAACAATTGTGAAAAAGAAGTTTAAAAAAATACATTGAATACTATTTTTGTCAAGACTTAGGGTTTCATTACGGGATAAATTGAGAAAGTAAACTACCTCAATAATATCCTTATCAAATACTGAAAACCACATGTTTCTATGCCTTCTAGTTTTTGAGAAAATTGAAAAATAGGAAAACTACTTTCTTTATCTTAATTTTATTTTCTTGGCTATTTTGCTTTGCCAATATCTAAAATCAAAAATTAAAAAGTACTGTGCTTAATCTACTTCGATTCTATGAATTTGTTTTATTTCCATTTAAAAATGGATCTTAAAAATAAAATTTCTTAGTACCAGTGTGGTACCAGAACGCTCATTAGTGAGCCTGATAAAGAAAGTAGTTTTCCTATTTTTCAATTTTCTCAAAAACTAGAAGGCATAGAAACATGTGGTTTTCAGTATTTGATAAGGAATTTATTGAGGTAGTTTACTTTATCAATTTATCCCGTAATGAAACCCAAAGTCTTGACAAAAATAGTATTCAATGTATTTTTTTAAACTTCTTTTTCACAATTGTTGAATTTGAAATCGATTATTTCGAAAACAACTGTTTAAAATAACTTGGTTTAAAAACTATAGTTAAGTGTACAATTCTAGCTTTTGAAAAAGGTATCATTCATAACTGTTAGTGTTGCCATTGTTTTTTAATAATTTTTTATTTGATTTTTTAGAAAATTGCCCCTCCCGCCTAAAGGGGGGGACATAGACCCTCCCTCCCAAAACAAAAAATGATTGTATTGAGTACCTCTACTAAAAACCGTTTTAAATTGTCGGCGCCTAAGTTATCGTACTCGAGCCTTGAGTTGATATGAATTTTTCTCGAAAAAAACACGTTTACGGGGGGTATCTCAAAAAAGGAAGCTAATCCGATTTTGGTAAAAACGGATTATTATTGCTGAGGCCTTCAGGAACAAAGCCTCATCTTTAGTTTTTGTCGTCATTTTAGGTCAACCTTAAACTTGTTCAGGCTCACTGTGATTAGTGTCAAATGTCATTTCATTTATTTTTTTTATTTGAATTATTATTTTATTTAAAAAATGTCAAATGAGCTAAAGAATTATTAAAAAAACATCACAATTATGAAAAAAGTCCAGACTAGAATTTTTTGTAGGTATGCACACATGCATTTGTACCATAAAAAAGAACAAAATTCAAAGAAATTAATGCATTTCTTGTCTACTTCGCACAGATAATACTAGATCTACTAGATTATATTCTCCACTTCAAAACTAATCATTTTTGAGATGCTGCATAATACATACATAACATACATAACATTGCAATTGAAGCCAAGAGAAGAATAGATATAAAGCTTACTTCTAAACCAATGACACGAGATGAATGCCAATAACATTTAAATTTAAGTTGTTATTTGACACCGATGGAAAAAATTAAAAATTTCACTTAACTCCTTCTTCTTCTCATGG
The DNA here is from genome assembly GCF_945859705.1 of Episyrphus balteatus. Taxonomy (NCBI): domain Eukaryota; kingdom Metazoa; phylum Arthropoda; class Insecta; order Diptera; family Syrphidae; genus Episyrphus; species Episyrphus balteatus. Next base: position 46,639,630 of record NC_079137.1, read on the forward strand.
TTTCAATTGTAGGTTGTAGCATTCTTTGGTTACCACTGGTATATCGTTAATCTCTTGCATTTTCTGGCGTTTTCAGCTGCAAATTACTTACGGGTCATAGTTTTTTGGTTTTTCTTCCAATTCAAATCTATTTGATTTGACAAAATTGTAGCTTTTGACAGATTATTTTTCAAACAAAATAAAAAATCCCTAGGATATTTTTAACAGAGTTTTAAATTTAAAGTTTCCATTAAAAGTAAGGACTTTAACTAAAGAAGAGTGAATTAAATGAATTTTTAATGATGTATACTTAAAGGCGACAATAGTTTAACGAGGCCGTTAACTAAAGCGATAAATTTCAAAATTTAATGGAGGCTCAATAAATTGGCCCTAAAGCTTTTTCACAATTTTTTGTTTCGTAAAAAGTACAGGTATTAAATTAGTTATTGAAATAAATTTTTTTTACCTCTCTCAATGTTGAAGTTTTTCACTTTTGATACAAACAGTACCTAGAAAGATTTCGACTGAAAAATTACCCATTAACGGGCCTATTTCGACAAAATTGATTAAATTCTAAAGGTTACATTTTGGAAACCATTTAACTTTCAGAGACGGTTTTAGGCTAAAACTATAGAAAATTTTTTAATTATTCATAATTTTTGATACATCATTCTCGTCAATCTAGTCCTTAATGGCTATAATAACCAAAGTCTGAAGTTCGGCACTTTAAAAATTGTATGCATTTTTGACAACCGTACCAGTTTGAAATTGTCGCCCATTACCGTAAATAATTCTGCCATCCTAAGCATTTAAAAAAATAGGCCTTCATTAAAAAAATGCCAAGGCTTAACTCTTTTTTTTTATCGATTGTCCATGCCGACAATTTCAACTGAGTAAAGTTGCCCACAATTTTTTTTAATTCATCACAGTTAACTAAAAATACTTCTATATTTCATTCGTAATTTTTATACACGGTTTTTGGGAGAGGTAAAATTGTTATAAAAGAAAGAAGAGAATTAAAATGTTTATTGGAATATCAATGGCTTTACCTCTATAGCACTTGCATAGAAAAAAATTTCACTCTCCGTCAATTATCAATTAAAAAAAAGTTAAACTTAAATGGTCACTGTGGTGTATGCGTAATATTTTTTTAAAACATTTTTTTTTTGCTAGGCATTTATAAAATTATTATTATTTTCTATTAATTTCGCCTCTTTTCTTTCCAATTTTATAAATAAAAGGTCACATCCTTACCTCCTTCCTTTTAAAATAATAATAGTCCTTAATAAAAAATCAAATATAAACATTCAACAATTAAAATCAAAAATAACTGATCACATATACGAACATGGTATTGAATTTACAGGTGTCGGATATGCTATTTGTTTAATTGACATCTACATGGGAATGTACTATAACACTATAATTGGTTGGGCAGTTTACTATCTATTCGCATCCTTCACCTCTAAACTGCCATGGACTTCATGTGAGAATCCATGGAATACAGCTAGTTGTATGCCCGTTACATCGGAGAATTTTACAAACCTAGCGACCACACCAGCACGAGAATTCTTTGAGTAAGTTTGTTGTTCAATTACTTTACATCCTGCAAATAGAAAATCCGGATATATGTATGTATAGAAAGATAAATATCTACAACAACACTATCAATAAAAATGAATGAAAAGAAGTGATTTTTACTTATTTTTTTTTATTTTTAAAATGGTAGTCATCAACAATTGCCAATGATGTCTTCCATTACCCAGAGGACATATTGTATTTAATTGTGTTTTTTCTTTTTTCTTTGATTTTTCTCTTTTCTCTATCTGACAACAACAACAATACCAATAACAAATAGACGAAAGGTGCTTGAACAGTATAAATCTGATGGATTGGATTTTATGGGACCTGTTAAACCAACGCTAGCACTGTGTGTTTTTGGAGTATTTGTTCTGGTGTACTTTTCTCTGTGGAAGGGTGTACGAAGTGCTGGCAAAGTAGTTTGGGTTACTGCACTGGCACCCTATGTTGTGCTAATCATACTTTTAATACGTGGAGTATCACTGCCTGGCGCCGATGAAGGTATTAAGTACTATCTCACACCCGAATGGCATAAGCTAAAAAATTCAAAAGTAAGTACTCAATGTGTTAGTAAGACTTGTAAAAATCAATTTAAAATAGTGCAACAGAAATCATATTTCCTATTTTTTTTTTACATTGTTGTACATGAGTTTCTTTGGTTAAAAGATATCGGCTTCGGAATGTAAAAAAATAAATGTTTTGTTGAAAATATCTTAGCAACAACACCTCCAAGAAACTTTTGGTTTTCTGTTATGAATAGAGTTCAAAAAGACCTTTCTTTTGATGTCTCATTCAATGAATTTTTTTTCTTAAAGCATTTTTTTTGCAAGGAGTTAACCTTGATTTTTTCTCAAAAATCGGAAAAAAATAAATTTGTAATTTTTTTTACCGTCACGCATAGGCCTCTTCACTGTGAACTCATATCCGTAAACTAAAACTTGTTTCGAGACTATGTTCTGCAGATATCTGCCTCTGAATGTAAGAAAAAAAGTTTTTTTTTTGGCATTGATTTTTTTTCTCAAAAATCCAAAAAAAAATTTAATTTTTTTATTTTCATTTGTAATGAACTTAAAAATGCGATTTATTATGTAATTAAGATTCGGAAAATAAAATCAAACTCAAGATAACAATCAATACGTTGATAGAGAATCGCAATTCTGTATGTAAGTTTGTCGGTATGTCTACCTGTCTCCGTCTCGAGCTTCGTATATAGTTTTTTTTGTCATTTCCTTAAGTGAAAATTGAAATTTTTTTAATACTAACATTACCAGTACTTGTCATCACAGTACTAAATACAAAATGTTGTCTATCTCAAAAACGGCTCTAACAATATTGATACAAAAAATAGGTTTTGTCTGTAAAATCGGTTTACGGAGATTATTTTTACGGGATAGAGTCATAAGCATACAAGCTATATCCTACCGCTGTCTTTCTTATACTAGAACTGATAGGCCGATGGAGTGGAAGAAAGATAAATGTCTGACAAGCCAACTCTTGGGCCAAAAAGTAAAAAACAAAATTTTTTTAAAGAATAGGGCTGTCTTGGGTTTAGCACCATGAAATTTTTACGTATAGCTTTCTTAAAGTTGAACTTGGCTAAGTATGACTTGGTCTTTAAGATGAAATTGCAATCTACACCACACTGGTAACACTGTCAAATTTCTTTAATTGTGCCTCTCTATCACTTGTTTCGCTTGCTCTTCCTTGAACGCTCGACTCAGGCGGAACGGCTCAAGCTTTTTTTTATGTGACGATTTATATTTCCTTTTTAATTTGGCTGTTTTAGAGGGTTTAACTGTGCAGGAAGGTTTTTGGAACTAATTTTTTTTTTTTTTGGCGTAAAGTTTAATTTTCTCAAAAAAGGCTCCTACGATTTTTATTAAAAAATCAAGTACAGTCGAATCCCTCTAAGTTGAACTTTCACGGCACTCGAAAATGGTTCGAGTTAGATGGAAAATTTGTCACTAAAAATGGTGAAAAAGTTCGACTTAGAGGGAGTTCGACTTTGAGGGAGTAGACTATATTTTATACAAGGTCTATCTTTAAGTGAAAAAAGTTTTTTTCTCAAAAATCGTTACAACGCACATAGGAGTATTTGCAGTAAAAACCTGGTCATAAGTCGATTTTCTGAAAATCAAAATTGACACCAAAAAGTTTGGCAAAGTGGGTGCAAAATAATTATGTGTCAATATGCTGCACTCATTTTTTTTTTGTTTTTCGATCGTGTCTTGTTAAAAAATGAGTTCAAAGTTAACTGTTACATCTACCTCATTTTTATTTGAATTCGAAGTATTTTGGTAAGTGTTATTCTATATGCGATATCGAAGTGTTGTGATAGAAATCTAAAAAAATTTAAATGGAGAATTCTTCTTCAGTTATTTATTAACGATAATAATAAGTTTTGAAAATGTTAGATGGTTTTTTCTATTTTAATTCGGGCTTAGAACTAGTATCTAAAAACTTGATATTTTTGGTAAGTTATTATTTGAACTTTAATGATTTTGTTTTAGTATACCCCGTTATTCTGCGATGAATTGAAACTTATGAGTTAGTTTATATATTCTTTAACACAATGCAACAAAAATTGGGTGCTCTTAGGTGCTCTTTAGAGAATCGAGGGTCAATTAGTTTTTCACTTTCTGATAGAAAATACTCCTTACTTTATGCAACGTTTTTTATTTTTAAATTAAATTTACTGATGTTATGAGTGTATTTTATTTTGGGTGATCTTAATTAAGGTTGGGGAAGAGAGAAAAGAAACTGAGAATTGCGTATTAGGGATGAGGAAAAAGATTTGAGAAAAATAATGTCGACAGGCGGAGTACAGGCCGTTAATCAATTTTTTTAGTTTTTGGTAAAAAAATAAAAATAACAAAAACTAGGTTTATATTGTATTTTCTTGTAGGAATACTCATTTTAAACAGAAATAATAACAAAACCACAAAAAAATAATTATGGCCAGGTTTTTGATGACAATTATACTCCTATGTGCAACGGTAGGACCTCCAATAGAACACTTTTTTAGAATTTTTGACTACCTCCCAAATAAATTTGTTAAATTTTAACGTATTTTAATCAAAATCAAAAAAAATTATATTTTTGTTTGCTTAGAAGTTAGATTTTTTTTGAAATTTCAGTTTTTGGTGCTGATCAAAACAATTTTATTTATACTTTTTTTTTCAAAAAATTATTTATAAAAAAATAGTTTTTATTAAAACTGCTGTAACGATTTTGATTTTTTTTTTCTTAAAATAATTCTTAATAAAAAAAATCGGATTGCAATCCTTTTGGAGCTCAAATTCAATTTAGATGGTTTTTTATGGCTTTTGGAAGGACGAATTTTACATTTTTTCCAAATTTTAACATAAAAAACTAAGCATATTGAGCAAATTCGTACGACCCAGTTTTGCATTTCATTTTTTTTTATATATTTCGACCTCGTTATATTAAGAAAAAAACAATATTTGGTTAAAAGAATGGAATGAATGGAATATATCCGCTTTTATTTGATTTTGTACTCTATCTCTATACGGTCATTTTATACTGAAAATCGAAAATCAATTAAAAATCACTAAATTTTTAAAATTCCTCTAATTTTATGTTTATGTTTATATTGAAACAAAAGCCCATATTCAAAACGGGCAGAATTGATCAAGTCCAAAAACCAATTTAAGGGTCTCTATTTTTTTTTTTTAATTTTTTAAATTAATTTTGATTCCAATTTAATAGGAAGATAAAATTGTACATCCTAAAATTTTGGGGAACAATTTCTTTAACCCTTTTACCTTCCCAAAAAAAAAAAAAATATAAATAATTTCAATATTATTAATTTTCAGGTTTGGATTGATGCAGCATCTCAAATATTTTTCTCTTTGGGACCTGGTTTTGGAACACTATTAGCTTTATCCAGTTACAATAAGTTTAACAATAATTGCTATCGTGATGCTCTCATAACAAGTAGCATTAATTGCTTAACAAGTTTCTTAGCTGGTTTTGTAATATTCTCTGTGTTAGGGTAAGTTCAATGAAAACTATCAACTTGTTTTACTTTAACCTATTTAATTATAAATCTTCAACAGGTATATGGCCCATGTGCAGAAAACATCAATTGATCAAGTTGGTCTCGAAGGACCTGGCTTGGTTTTTATCGTGTATCCCGAAGCAATAGCCACAATGAGTGGTTCTGTATTTTGGTCAATAATTTTCTTCCTAATGCTGATAACTTTAGGCTTGGATAGTACATTTGGTGGCTTGGAAGCTATGATAACAGCCCTTTGTGATGAATATCCTCGAGCGATTGGAACGCGTCGTGAGATTTTTGTACTTTTCCTATTGGCTTGTATTTATTTGTGTGCATTGCCAACTATGACATATGTAAGTAAAAAAATGAGTGGTGATCAAAAAAGGATCAAATATTAACTATTTTTAATTCTTATCAAAAACTTCAAGTACTAAAAACCATCGTTTTTCTAGTGAAAGCATATAAAATCCATTAGCTTGTCAACATATTTGCCAAGTTTAGTTATCCTCTTGAGTTGTGTATTGCAAAGAAAAATTGGGCCATTTCATTCTTCGAATCAAACGGTTCATTAACTCTGTCAGTTGTGTTATCGTCTTCCTATAAACTATTCATGAGATTGCTACTTCGTCGTTTTGTATCTGGAAGACAGAATGGGTGTTCTTCCGGAAGGAACTCTCTCTATATCCTTTATATGCATAAAATTGTTGGTTTGTATGTACAGTTATATCGAGTTAATGTATATCGGTTGATTTAAGCGAAGTGCAGGTGGTGGCTAACTGTTGTGAGGTAAAAAAAAGCATGCTTTTAACCTTTTGATGAAGGTAATGTTATGAGAATAAATATTTCCCAAGTCAACCATGTGTTGATGGTTTATACCTTTCGACACAATCTACAACATATATTGGATATGGTCATTTTGAGAAATATACTACATCACTTGACCAAGTTCTCTTGCAAAAGCAAAGTGATTTGTGGCAAGAAGAGTGGCATAATGGGTTTTCACTTTATTTGATTAAATTAGAAATTATAATTTTTGGTTCATGTGAGATAAAGAGAGTGTTCAGATAGTTAACTAAAAATACAGCAAAAGGCCTTATTAGAGTAGTTAAAGGTAGAAATTTATTGACCTTGATGGTCAATTGTCAGTAAACAAATTGAATGATGAAGGTAAAATGCTTTCAATGAAATTGTGTCACTTATTTTATTTGTATACCTATACTTTCATTTGAATAAAGTTGATTATTGACTAAATTCTCTTAGGCATAGTCACAATGATGTTTCAATGTATTCAATATATGTCCTTTTATTTGTTTGGTTGTCTTCACCTTAAGATTTGACAAAACAAATTCTCGTTTCTATTCAGAATTGTGCATTTAAAAATTACTTTTTTTATATACTATCAATGAGTCCTGAAAATTTTTCAAAAAAAAAGTATTTAAGATTTCTTATACAACAGTTACATTTTTAGCACTGTAGTATAAAGGTCACCGCCACATGTTTTAATGTTTTAGGGGTTGTTTTCTCGAAAAAGCTCCATATTCGCCAAGTTTCTGCCGATTTTAAAAATTATCTTTTATGTTAACAAGAATTAATATACAATCAAATTTTTAATTAAAAAAATGTAATACAGTCGACTTCCTTCTAAGTCGAATTAACAGGGGACACCAAAATTGGTTCGAGTTAGAGGGAAAATCGATTTAGAAGGAGTTCAACTTAAAGGGGGTCGACTGCATTTATATTTTTAAATGAAAAATTCAAAATTATGTAAGACTCAACACAGGTTAAATTCTTCAAAAATTAAATAAATTTGTATAGGTTTTTAGCGGTTTTAAATTTATTGATTGAAAAAAAAAAATCAGGGAGACTAAAACATAGTTAAATTTTTGTACAAAAATATTTAATGAAAAATAGTTTTCGTATTTTTTGTTTTTAAAATTTCTTAGAAATGAGATTATAATAGTAAAATATTATATTATTATATGGATTCATATTAGAGAGTCGACAAAAACTTTACAAAATCATACATATTTTGTAAAGTTTTTTGTCAACTCTTTTTGTTAATTTTCGGGTTTTTGTCTATTACTTGAAAAATAAGCGGAATTTGAAAACTGTACATACTTAGGTACTTGTTAGAATGTAAAATTTTTAATAATTTTTTTTACTTTCCAAAAATTTTTTTTGGATTTTATTAAAAATAAGAGTTTTTCAAACCAAATTTTCGAAAACTGAGCGTTGAATTTTCTTGAAATTTTGGTTTTAAATGTTGATTAAAAATTTAGAATTTTTTTTTCAAGAATTTATTAAAAAACAATAAGTAATTTTTTTACGGTTTAAGGTTTTTGAATTTCTTTTAAATGCATCTTAATAAAAGAAATCAAATTGCATGCATTTTTCGGAGTCCAAATTCTTTTAATATGCTGTTTTTTCATGAATGAAGTTTAAGTTTATTTTAAAATTTTACACACACACATACATTTACTAAATTTGTATATAAGAAGTTTAAACATTCAAGCAACTTGAACTCCAATAGCAAGCTCGTGCGGCCCAGCCGTGCATTTAATTCGCGTTTTCGACTCTTATCCAAAATATTAGTGAATTTGAAATTTCTAACACCTTTCGACTACGTACGATGCCCACCAAAAGAAAAATGCTTGAGTTATTGGAAATCTTTCAGACAGTTGTACATCATTTTTTGTCAAGAACTTGTCTTTAAAGACTTAAACTACGGAGAACTGAAAAATTTGGGTATTTTTTTTAAATTTTGACTATGTTGCATTCTAACTCGATTTCAAAAACCTAGAATGTTTAATTGTTGATGGACTAAACCATAAACAACTCTGCTGTCAATTTTTATCAACTGATAACTAGTATTTTTTTCAGGAATCAACTTTGGCGAAGTAAAGATAAATGGGAAGTCCTGACTTAACATAGAGTTAATAATATTTTTGGCTCAATTGAGAAATAAATAACAAAAAATTATCATCTATAAGTTAACTTAAATTGTAATTTTTGTTTTCATTACAGGGTGGCGTTTATCTAGTGAACTTCCTAAACGTTTACGGGCCAGGCTTAGCTATTCTATTTGTTGTATTTGTGGAAGCAGCTGGTGTATTTTGGTTCTACGGTGTAGACAATTTCTCCTCAGATGTAGAACAGATGTTGGGCAAGAGGCCTGGTCTTTTTTGGCGCATTTGTTGGGCTTATATAAGCCCAATTTTCTTATTGGTAAAATCTAAATTATTTTCCAATTTTATATCAAGACCAATTAATATATTTTTTTCTTAACAATTTCAGTGCATTTTTATATTCTCATTCATTGGCTATGAGGATATGCTTGGCGATGAATACAAATACCCAGAATGGAGTATTGCTGCTGGCTGGGCACTCACCTCCTCATCCATACTTTGCATTCCAATTTATATAATCTATAAATTTTCATCAAGCAAAGGTACCTGCAAAGAACGTTTGAGGACCACATTTAAGCCAGAAATAAATATTGTATCGGCATTGCCAGGCCAACAAGGCACCGCAGTGTGACATAATAAAATTAATAAATCTCAATATAATATAAGTAGCATTCACCAACAAAAAAACGTTTCACCAACAACAACTACAACAATAAATATTATAAATAATCAAATAAGTCATAGTTATTTAAGTTATCCTAATCTTAGTTCGAATATCGAACAACAACATGAACATGAACAACAACAAAAGCATCAAACAATGTTAAATATAATTGATCGTGGTAGTAGCATAAGTCTTAATCAAATCAATAAAAGATCTACTGCTAGAGCTGAGGACAATAATTATTTAATACTCAGCAGTTGTAAGCCTTTCAAATTTTCATTTGCTAGTGAATGGCTTGTTTAATGTTGTTAATAGATAAAAAAAAATATTTTTTCGATTAAAATCCATTTTTTTAGTACAAATTTATATAATTAATAAATAAAATATGCAATAATTTAGAATATTTTATATAAAAGTGACAGTAAAAAGTATAAATAAATATGAAAATTAAGTTTTTTTCTAGTTTAGAAACCAAATGTACATTAAAATATAAAGTAAATTAATTCTCTTGATGCTTCTTCTTAATGGAATGCTTAGTATTCAATTTAATATAAATCTATTATACAAAATTTAAAAAAAAAATTATAAATATTGGAAACTTAACTATAACCTAAAAAATTCTTATAGATTTGGCTAAAAAAAATTAACAAATATCAAAAAAATAAAATCAAACAAAAAAAATGAGAATAAGTAAAGCTTTAGATATTTAAGAAAATATTGTTATATTAAATAAAATAATAATATATAATAATTAAAAATAAATTAATAAACAATATAAAAAAAAAATTTAAAATTAAAATAAAAAAATATTTATACTTGTTATAGTATTAAATAAATTATTTTTGTTAATTTTATATGTGAAGAATAACTAACAAAACAAACAATAATACACTATATTTGTACAATGTTGTTTAAGATTAGATTTTGTATTTTATGTTATTCTACAAATATTTATATATTTAAGGTTTTTACCAAGCAGAAGTCTTATTAAAAAAATATTTGCAAGCAGCCATTTGCAAATATTTTTTGAAAAAGGCAACACTTTTCCTGGTTTGAAAGCATAAAACTGCAATCAGCCATTTGCAGTTTTATGATTTGTTAAATTTTTTAAATTCAATTTAAGTAAAAATTAGCAATTTATATAGAAAAAATAGTAGATTATATTTATTTATATTATTTAAATTATGTAAATTCTATGTTAAATATATTTTTATATTTTAAGCCGTTAAAGTTGTATTTTAATTAACTACCAACAGCCATAGCGATAGATGATAACGTGGGCCTAATTTACCACAGTTGTACTGTAGCAAAACTAATTATAAGAATAGGAGTTAAGCCAGGGTTCGGAATTTAGTTTCAAAATTTCGAAGTATCTTTGAAAAAAATTTTAAAGGAGATCCCAAATTTAGAGCTGTCAATTTTCATTTTTTTAGAAGTGGCCATCAAAAAACGTTGAACGTTTTTTAGTTTATTTTTCTTAATGGTTAAGTGAGGAGTCTTTTTTTGTCTCAGAAATCTCCGATAAAATAAATTTCTGCTTAAAAAATTTCAAAACCCCCAGAATTCTTCTTAAAAGAATAAATTGGGTTTTGGTCAATAGCTTTTTCAACATGTGACACAGTGAAATTGTCTCACAATGCCGCAATCAACGGCCTGATTGCTATCTAACATGACATTTGTTATGCATTTTTTGTTAAACCAAAAATGTATGTCATCACGGTTGTAAGACATTTGGGAGTATACAATATTGTAAGGTCGTACAATCGTGTGAACTTGTCAAAACGTCTCAAGTGAACAAAATTGATCAATAAAATTAAAAAATAACTACATACCTATTTGATTAATCGGAGAGTGTGTAACCTAGTAATAGTAGCAGAAAGCAGATGGTAACACACTTAACAAGGGCGAAAGAGATAGATAAAGTCTGGTTGTCTCACAATTTTGAGAGCAGTAATTAAAAAACTAGTCTTCTCAAGGTGATGTGTGAGGTGAATTTATTTTTGTTAGAAAATGTAAATATGTTAATCTTCGGGGATTTCAGTAGTGTTAACAAAACCCTGGCAAAGTATAAAATTTTCATATGAAAAAATGCGAGTAGTTTTCAAATAAAATCTTCTTTATTTTCCCAAAACGAAATTTGTAGATTATACATACAATTCTCTATAAAAGATGATAGCAAACAGTTAAGAGCTATTGCGATTTTAAAGTCGTCATAGGTATTTCAAAATTTCAAAAACAGTACTTTTTCGTAACAAAAAAGTTGTCATAGAGCGTCTTGTAGTTGTAGGGAATAACTTTGTATGTAAAATGAGTTTACTATTTTGTTTCGAGAACTATGCCCTTAAAAGCAAAGAGCAAAAACATACATACAAAAACACTTTAATTAACACTTTAAAATTAAAAATCGCAATAGAAGGTCCAGGGACGATATTTAAAAAAAAATGTACGTTTATTATCTACGGTTGATGCTTTTTCAAGCCACAATTAGATCACATTTGAATCGATGCTGGTTTTTAAGCATTTTACTAACAAAAACTAGAATTTAAAATCCATCAAAGTATTAATAAAATATGTACATTATCTCAAAGTATAAAAAAAAAATTTATAGCACTGCGAATGATTCAATCTTTGTGCACCAAAAATATTTAGTAAATTGAATGTAACTGTTAGCTCTTGGTGACGTGAAATAATGCCAAATGAAATAACACCAAATTTCAAATTTGGCCTTATTTCGGTTTTCAAAACGAAATAAGACCAATTTGGCTTTATTTCGATTTAAAAAAGAAATAAGACCAAAAAAATAATGGAAATAACCGCGAATATGTTTGATTTGAGTTGTATGGTATAGTTCAGAGTTAAAAATCGTACTGGAGGGATAAAATATAAACTAATTTTTCAATTTAATAAAAGGATAAGTTGGACGAAGAAGGTAATAAAAGGATACAAAAAAAATAATATTTTTTTTGCACGAAGTTTCATACATGCCAAATCCCATGAAAGAGCAAGGCCTAGTGTAATAAATTTGTAAGAATGGAAGGGAATTACAATTTACCGCCTAGTTCATACAACTAAACAGAGATGCAATTTTTCATGACAATACAATTTTATAGGCTTTGTCAATTCCCCGCAATAGACAGTACAGATGGTGGGAACTGGGAATCGAACCCAGAACTCTGGTGTCAAAGTCCCAAGCACTAACCATTGCCCCATGAGGTGGTACAATAAATAGATATATGTAAACTAAAACGAAATCCAAGTTGACGATCAGATATGGAGACTGAAAAAAAATTTTAAGGCATTACGAAGGGGTCAATTTGGGGAATCGAAAAATTCGCGCGAATTTTTCGATTCCCCAAATTGACCCCTTCGTAATGCCTTAAAATTTTTTTTCAGTCTCCATATCTGATCGTCAACTTGGATTTCGTTTTAGTTTACATATATCTATTTATTGTACCACATCATGGGGCAATGGTTAGTGCTTGGCATCTAAAATCGACAGCTTGGATTTCGTTTTAGTTTACAAACTCTGAACTTCCTTGCAACTTAAATTAAAAAAAAAATCAACATTTTTTAAATCAGAATTTAAATTATTGAAATAAATGGTAACAAATAATAATGTAATGAACAAAACATTAACTATAACTATATACATATATAACATCGACAACGATATCTGTCCACAAAATGGGAGTTGATGAACAAAAGGAATTTTTTTTAATTTCTCGATTGTCTTCTTGATAAATATCAGGTTTTATCCAGAGATTTTATTATTTGTTTTTTCTTTTTTTTTTTTAATTCGTAAAAATTGAAATAATGCCAAATTGGTATTATTTCGTTTCCTAAAACGAAATTAACCCAAATTGAGAATTTGGTCTTATTTCGTTTTCAAAAACGAAATAATGCCAAATTTTTGGAATTTGGCTTTATTTCATTTGGCGTTATTTCACGTCACCTTAGCTCTTAACCGAAAAAGGAAAATTATTTTGAAACAATTAAATTAGTAGTATTTATTAACTTTTGCTTGTTTTTGTTTTTGCTGGAACCAGAAATAGTACAAGTCTGGGTAAGGGTATACTGAACTAAATGTCCTTTCAAATTATAAAACAGTTGGCGATTTAAAAATACATATAGTTTAGTTTTTTGGAAAGCAGAAGTGATTTCTTTATTCCAATTTTTAACGGTTTACATATTACAACACTTCTGAAATATAAATTGAACAGTAGTATTGGGCATGCGTTAAAAATCAAACGGAAATAAGTTGAAACAATTTCACCGCTCCAGTGTTACAATGTTTTCAATTTCAAATTTCCTAGAATTTTCTTTTTCACACCGTATTAAAACCATTTTCTATGCAATACTATCTCTAACCTGAATCTTTTTAGCATTGTAAAAATTAACTGCCACTTTAAGAAAAGAGCGCCAAAAATGTTCTATCCTGTAGTGAATTCTACCCTGCAGTTAATTCCAAAAAATCTATGAATGACGTTTTGAAAAGATAAAATAAACAAAAAAATCCAGAAAGATGTCCTACTCTCTTGGCATGCATCTTTCCTTGGGATTTTCAGATTTTTTTTTTTTATTTTCAAACCTGAAGGATAAAGGACATTTATGGTGAGCTAATGTTCTCAAGTATCCTCGTCGTAGGTAGGTAGACCTCATTTGAAAAATGTGTGAAACTCAAATAATTGTATTCATAGTTGATAAGTAAGGAATCATGGAAAGGTTACCGACCTTCGTTTATTATCCTCGTACACTTAACTTGTGTACCTCTATCATCGAATATATTTTTGGCGGCAAGCATAACTGCATTAGTTACGTTTTGCTTGCAGCATATTCAATTGTTTGGTTTTAATTTTCTTTTTTCATAGGGCAGAGAGTGCATTGTTTACTTTTTTGTATCTGTACCTAGACAGATATACTGAAATGGAAGCAATGAAAAAAGAAAAACGTGTAGGTAAGGAAAACAGATCAAAATTTAAAAAGGATATTTGAAAAATTATTTTTTATTATTTATTATTTTTAACCGAATTTTGTTTTTTTAACTTTGTTATTTGCAGGGTTGTAAAAATATGAATTTAAAAAAATGCGTTTGAAATTAAAAACAAAATATTTATTTCAAATAAAAAAAAAAATTAAAAAAAATGTACAATGTGTGCATTAAATGTTTTATTTTTTTAATATTCATTAAATATATTACAATTTTGGCTTTTCGACCATGCAAAATATTTTTATTTGCAATTCAAATTTTATTTTCAATACATATATTTTTCAATTGCAATAATTTTTTTTTTTTAGTGGAACATTTTTTTTATTTACAATAAATATTTTTTTTTTAATGCAAATATTTTTTAGGTACAATAAATATTTTTTTAATTAAAAAATGTTGTAGTAGTAGCAGTAGTAAGTGTGAATTTGTTTACATTTATAAGAAGTAATTACATAGTTTGGTATAAGTTTCACAAAAGAGCATTGGATCAAAGAGCATTCAAATTTCTTAATACAAAGTATGAATTAATCTAACGCAAAGTTTAAATTGATAACAAATAGATAAACTAATACAAAAAAAATCATGTGCAGGTACAATTCACACGTGGTAGAAGTGAAACCTAAAAAATTAATTTATCTTGAAAAAATCGAAAAAATCTTTTATTTCTTCCATCACCTTTTGCAAAACCAAAAGCGCGGCAATTTTTTTTTAATTTGCAGTTTTTATATTAACCCAATGCGGCAATTAACTGGCCAAAAATATTTTAAAATTGACCAAGGATTTAAGAAATAGATGGTTTGTCATGCTAACTTTATATGATATGAGGTCAAAAACAGTTATTAATTTTTTTGAAAAAACCAAAAGCGCGGCAATTTTTTTTGAGTTTGCAGTTTTTACATTAACCCAATGCGGCAATTAATTGGCCAAAAAAATTTTAAAATTGACCAAGGAAGGATTTAAGAAATAGATGGTTTGTCATGCTAACTTTATACGATATGAGGTCAAAAACAGTTTTTAATTTTTTTTTGAAAAAACTAAAAGCGCGGCAATTTTTTTGAGTTTGCAGTTTTTATATTAACCCAATGCGGCAATTAATTGGCCAAAAAAATTTTAAAATTGACCAAGAATTTAAGAAATACAGGGTGTGTCATGCTAACTTTATATAGAATAGGGTTAACAAAAAATAGATTTTATTTTTTTTTTTTAGTAAACCAAAAGAGATATATTATTTTCGATTTCACGGCATAATTACGGCAATTAAACTTTAAATAATAAGCGAAAAAAAATTGAAATTGATCAAAAATTAAAAGTTGTCATGCTAACTTTATATAAAGTTAGCATGACAAACCTTGTTTTACCGATTCTGACCAAACTAAGCGCTCGGCAATTTTTTTGACTTCACTGCATAAACACGGCAATTATGCGGCATTAACTTTTCAAAAGTTGACATGCTAAGTTTATACGGGTCTTTAAATCCATTTTCTTATGACAACCTATAATAAATTTTATATGATATGAAAGGTTTTTTATTTAATATTCTTTTCAATCATGTCTGACCCACATCTATAAAAAAAAGCTAGAGTTTTTTGAACCCAATCAGTTTTCAAAAAAAAAAACAACAAAATCAATCTTTTTTTATCTTCTAACACTATTGAATTCATTTATTTATATGACAACCTAAAACAAATTTTATACCATCTGAAAGCTTATAATTTTACCTTTTATATGACGCTTCAATCATGTTTCTATGATTCCTACAAAAAAAGTTAGAAGAATAATGTACTGAAAAAAAAATTAGTTTTTTTTTTAAATTTTATATTTTAAAAAGTTGAAAGACAAGCAAAACGAAAATACAAGTTTCAAAAAAAGTAAGAGTTCCATAGTAAATTTTTACTATGTATTTTTATAGTTTAAGGGCTTATAAATTGATTAATAGACCGACAAATTTTGACGATAGTCATTATACAAGAAAAAAAAACTAACTTTATGTAGTGTAACAACAGTATTACAGTTTTTCTTTGTGTTTTTTTTTTTCTTCTTTGTATGGATTGGTTCCATACTACTTATATCCGTTAATTCCTGGTTTGCAATTGTGACAAACACGCAATGGGAGTTTATTTGTTTCTTCTGTTTTTTTTTTTTTTCTATTTGCGTTCGACTTAAAAAGGGATTGTAACGAACATTTACTTCAAAGAAAAAAGATCCTTTGATAGTTCAGCTTATTTTTACCTTTTCATATTTCAAATAAATTTCAGTGCTAAGGGTAGTAGTTGCATTCATATAAATTTTTATTAGAAGAATACCTTAGTTTCACGTAGGTATACTCGTTGTCGTTATTATTATTCACTGTATTCGATATTATTTGTCCTCTCTGTGTAACTTTCAAATATTGATGACTGTCCTATAATTATATTAAGGGTTAGTTTATGGTTTCAGAGGAGGTAGGTATTTGAGTTCAAGAATTTGCGTTGTTTTGTGTAAGTACTAGGTACCTCCATACTCATGTATTTCTGTGTTCTGTTTTAACTGTACTACACGTAAGCAACCCTTTTATATGCCTTTAAAAAGTATAATGGCATCTGTAAAGAACTAAGCGTGATATTGTTTAAAATTTAATTTCGGTGTACAGGATGGGTTATGGATGATTGAATGACATATTTATGCGATCGTGTTGATTTGATTTTGAATAATTCAAGGTTAAATTTTTTCCGATATTGAATGCAATAAAATTAAAGAAGAAATCCTAAAATGGTATGGAATTCAATCCTTTTTTTTTCAGATTTTGAGGAGAATGAAATTTGTTGAAGTGACTTGTTGCCCAGAGAATGTTCATCTTAGGGCCAGTTGTACAAATAATTAATCCGTTGATCAGCAACTTTTATCTTCTGAAATCGGTAGCAAGGCTGAAGTTTAGCACTGATTCAAGGTAGAAATAGCCACATTCATGCTTGAACCGAAGTTGACCCGCAGCTAATCCGCCGAAATCGGTGGGTTAAATTGCTGAACCAAGGCTGATCAACGTTTGTTCAACTGGCACTAAGAGTAAAGCTGAAGACCCAATGATAGATGTGGTCTGAAAAAAAATCCCTAATAGATGACTTGCGACTGAAAGGTGATGGCTTTACTAATTATAGCAGTTTATCCCTTTAAGGCCAAGGAATGGTTTTAAAAACCCAAAAGTGTTAAAAATTTTAAACTTCATAAAGACAATGAGGTTGTAACTTTAAACCCTACAGTAATTGTATATTTAAATAAAGGACCTAAAAACCACTCAGTATTCAATAGAAGGTGTCAACCTTTTTATCTAATTTAAATAGTTTGAAAATAAGCATTTTGAAAAACGTTGTTGTTCAATAAAATAGAACTGTATTAAAAATTGCGAATTGCGAAAAAAAATGTAGTTTAATATCTCTCAAATGAAACAAGAATCAAAGGTAAGAAGAGTGTTACTCTCCGTCTTTCAAAGTCACTACAAAAGAAGATTGAGTTCAGTTCACAGACTCAATTTTTAAGATAGATTTTCAACTCAAAGTTTATATTCAAATAAGTTCACAATTGTGGAATTATTCATGGGTTCCTAAATTTCAAAATGAAATAAATAAAATAAATAAAATAAATAAATAAATAAGGTATAACTTGTGTAGAGTCAGTTGGGGTAAGTGCGCACACTTTTCACTTTAAGGCGAAATTGTGAAGATTCTGTAAGAGATATCGGCATAATGTTTTTTAGATTTGATAAACCTATACTTTGGGAACAAGAAAACACAGAAAAAAGTTTTTTAGTTTAAATATTTCATATGATTAAAAACAAAAACCAAATGAAGTCGAAGTGCGCACTCTTGCCCCAAAGTCAGGGTAAGATCGCCCAAAATCTTGGGTAAGATCGCGCACATAATTTTAATAGGAATCTTGACAGTTTACGGCAACTAAATGTCTAAAAACTTAATGTTATAATTAGTTAAACAAAACTTTATTTCAAAACTTTCAAGTTTTCACTAAAATGAATGAAAATGTTAATGAAAAAACAAATTAAGTTCAAATACAAAAACTTAAACTTTATTTATAAGACAAAACAAACAAAAAATATTTCGAATTAAATTAGAAGATTACGGCCTTTCTTTTTTGGAATTCATGAATAACAGCCTCCGTTTTTCAAAATTCAAGTTTCAAATGTTTTTGTCCTGTTGAAAAAAGAAAAGTTTAATATAGGGAGAAGTGCGCGTTCTTACCCACAAATGGACTGCGCGATTTTACCCACAAAGGTACTTTTTTTTCTATTTACAAAACAAAATCTAACAAATTTTTGACTTTAATCAAATATAAATATGCACAATTCCAAAATATGTACTACCCTCGGTATATAATGCTCCCACTCCGTCGCTACACACTTTTCCGCACAACTTTTTTTTTTTTTTTTTTGAGCCGGGTTTTTTCAATCCGCTTTTAAAATAAAATGGAGCTGAGCACACAATCGCGAAGGTCATCACTTAATGACGTCTTACTAATCGCTGATTTCCTCATTTTTCGTTTTAGTTTCTTTTGGACGCAACTCGAAAAATAAGCACTGCGCGCTCTTACCCACTGAGCGATCTACCCCAAATGACTCTATTAAATAATTTGTATTAATACAATTTTGAATTTTTTACAATTTTGACCATTTGGTTTAAATTACGCTTCAATATTATAGATGATATAGCTAATGTATGATTAAAGTATCAAAATTGTTAGCAATTCCAAGAATATTAAAAAAATATTTAAGTAACACATCGTGACCACAAAGCCAAAACCACGAATCTGCAAATTTGTAGTTTTGAGGAAAACAGCTTCAAAGTTTTGGGAACTCATGCAATCTTACGTAAACTCCAGCAACGGAAATTGATATTTTAGGTTTCTGGCCAACAGCTGGAGGATTGGGATCGATGCAGTGAATAGAAGGAACGGTAACAAGTACATTGAATCATTAAAGTGAAAATGTCCAAAAATGCAGATTCGCGGTTTTGGCGTTGTGTAGGCGACATTTTGAATTGAATTAATTTTCCTTGCGATATAGGTTCTAAGTATAGGGCAAGTTTAGGATTCGAAAAAAAAAATCGAACTTGAGATAAAAATCAGATATGACATTACTATAATGAAAAATGCCAAAAAAGTGGGTCCCGCAATTCTGTATGTCTTTCCGTCTGTATGTTCTTTGAGCTACAGCCTAAACTAGTAGAGCGATTTTCTTCAAACTTTGTAGTTTACAGTTTTAAGTAATTCCCTAGAGAGGCAATTGAATTTTTTTTTTGCCATATACGGAAATAGAAAAACAATTTTTTTTTTCAAAAACGACTGTAACGATTTTGATTAAAATATTTGTGTGTTATTTTACAGATGAGACCTTACTTTCGAAATAAAAACAAATATTTTTGCATCGTTATTAACGGTACCTGCCATACAACGGTTTTTTTCTTACAAGACTAACTTGATTTCTACAAAAATTTTCACACAAAAGCGTTTGAGTCACCGTAATATAAAAAATTTAGAAAATTAAAAACAAAACACATTTTGGATTTTTAAAAAATATTTCAAAACTTTTTTTTGAAAAATCAATTTTTTGAAAACTGGTGAAATATTTCAAAATTTCCTATTTAAGTGTAAATTAATTATTTCCTCAAAATGGAATACCATTTTTTTTTTTTTTTTTTTAAATGTTAGAAAATTTTTATATACATTATGTACATATGTTTTTATAAAAAATTATTTTTTTTTTAAACGGCTGTAATGATTTTCAATATTTTTTTGCAAAAATTTCTTTTCATACAAGAAATCAGATGTCACACTTCTTGATTAAAACCATTAAAAACCGTCTGTTATTAATTATAAAAACAGATTGTATGTACATACATACATATTTTTTTACATTATCAGAAATAAGCTTCAATAAAATCAAATTATAATTTTCCAAAATTTTTGTATTAAAAAATGTCTAAACGCAGTTTACATCACCAAAATAATTCCTCTTATTTTAATTTTTCAAATCACATTTGAAAGTGTAACGTCAGCCGGCCATCAACGCATGAAACCATACAAACATACCTCAGAAACATTCAAGAGTAATTTCCCATACAAACTGCGCCGGACATAATTAAAATTCATTTTCACCTCACCATGAGAATATCTCGATGAAATAAAAATGAGTTTTTTATCATAAAATAATACTCAATCAAATCTCATTTAAAAAAAATCCTTATATTTTAAAATAAATTATTAATTTATCAAAATAATCATCCATTATTTTATTTTATCAAAATATCAAAATGCGATTCGACGCGTTGAAAATTCACCCAACATCAAATGCCTAGCCATATTGAATTTTGGTGCAAATGTACTCACCATCATCATATCGATGGCATCGTTCTCCATCGTCGTTGTCTTTGTTTATATGAAATGGCATACATCCGCTTTGGTATAGGGCATTTTGCTTTCGTACAAATTCACGTACTCCGATGCGATGGTGTGCGTTGAGTTTCTATGGCTTTGAGCGTTGACAAACTTCGTTCAATGATTTTTTCTATCATGAATACGAATTTTCGCTTTGGTAGGTGTATAGAAATCGTCATTGGCATTATAGCAAGCTGAAAACAACAACAACAACATCGATAGAGAACAAACACAGGGAATTATGTGTATTTCATTATGCCTGGCAAAGTGGCCTGGCTTGGCCTGGCCTGGCCTGGCCTGCCTGCCTGTGTTGTAATAATATGGTGTACCTTTTTTGATAGGAGATAGCATCGGGCATCATCCTGTGTGTCATCGTCATCGTGTGAAAAAATACTTCGTTTCATATATAAAAGTTAACACGACACATTCCCATTCCCATTCCCATTTACATTCCTACCCAACTTCCGTTGCTAACAATGCAGACACCTAATATTATTATTTGTTAATTTTGCAATTTCTTAGAAATTAAAACATTTACATTAATCAACCTTTTGTCAATTCATCATTTTGTTTATTTTATTATCAAAAATATCATATTTGTTATTTGTTATGAAAAACATATTCTTATAATATTTTATTTGTTAATTTTGCAATTTCTTAGAAATTAAAACATTTACATTATTCAAGCTTTTGTCAATTCATCTTTTTGTATATTTTATAAATAGAAGTAAAAGAAATAATAAAGTCACTCTTTGTTAGTCCACCAAAGCAGTTGTGTTTTTTTTAAATCGAGTTATTACAACTTCGATAACTGGCGCCCGAGCAGCTTATTAGTGCGTAACATAAGAACCGCATTAAGATCGCGTAACATAAGAACCGCGGACCCGAAAAAAAAAAAAAATTAATTAAAAAAGCCGAGCAGATTTCTAAGTGCGTTACATAAGAACCGCATTAAGATCGCGTAACATAAGAACCGCGCGCCCGGAAAAAAAAATTAATTAAAAATTTAAAAAACAAAAGCTTAAGAAAGCCGAGCAGATTTCTAAGTGCGTTACATAAGAACCGCATTAAGTACATCGCGTAACGAACCGCGTACCGGCAAAAAAGTAAAAGCTTAACACAACCGAACAAGTGAAAGTTCGAATTAATTTAAAAAACTTTCAATCTAGTGCGTAAAACATAAGAACCGCACCATAAAGTGTAGTGTAGTGCGAAAAGCACAGTGTACCTATACAAAAAACTTTGTTGCATTCAAACCGTGGGACTACCCAGAAGAAACCGCACCCTAGTAGCTGACGCAAAAAGGAGAAAACCGGAACCCCAATGATGCAAATTATGCTGTAAGAACAACACAATTGAAGAATAAAAACAATATTCAAAATTACTTATTTAAAAAAATTATTATCATAAATATTATACCTATATAAATTTCGATAGAAAAAATTATTAAATACCTTTATTTTTATAAAATTATTATTATTATTTGACTACTATATTTATACAATTGAATTCCAAGAAAAAGTTAATCTCATAAAAATCTTAATATAAAAATACTGTAAAAAAAAAAATTTTTCCAAAAAATCCTAACCAATTATACAAAAAATCCAATCCCACCCATTTTTTATCGTTCCTTTCCAAAATGCCTGTCACACTGGAAGAATTATCTGAGCAAATAAAACAGCTGGTTGGTGCTGTAAATCAGAACATTGAACAAATTAAATTGGTGAACAATCGTGTACACCAGCTCGAAAGTAGGATTACACCTCCTCAAAATCCTTCCAATACTACCACTTCACCAATTCCCAAAACTGAACAGGACCTTCAAGATATAAGAAAATTACCTGACTGCGTAAGAGACCTTCAAATTTTTGATGGCAATGCAGTACAGTACGTTTCTTGGATCCACAATGTGGAGTCCATACTAAACGATTACCAAATCGTTAAGAATAAACCTATCTACAGGGCAATATTACAACATATTAGGCAAAAAGTAAGAGGCCCGGCCGATGCCGCCCTCATATCTTATAACATATTTGACGAAGATTGGCAGACAATTAAAAAATGTCTGTCACTGCACTACGCTGACAAACGTGATTCTAGAACTTTAGAACACGAACTAAATAGAATGACCCAAGCGAATAAAACCATCGACGAATTTTATGCGCGGGTCAACCATCAATTGTCCCTTCTTATAAACAAAATCAAAACGGAAGATTATTCTCAGGAGACCATAACGGCCCTGACAGAGAATTATAGGAACAGAGCTTTAGACATTTTTGTCCGAGGTCTCAATGGTGACGTATCAAAAATGCTAATGATTCAGAAACCTCAAACCCTTCCAGAGGCTTATACCTCTTGTTTAGAATTTCAAAACCTTAACTTTAGAAACTTTTCAATACATAAGAAAAATTTTAGCAACAATATTACTGCTCCTATAAACCAAATGAATAACAACCAGCATTATGTAAAACCAATATGGAATAGCTCACCTCCTCCAAGACCAACATGGAACAGCTCACCCCCTCCTAGACCAACTAATCCAAAACCCCCACAGCCTATGGACGTGGACAAATCTATTCAAAGTCGTCAAATCAACTATATGAACCGACCTGAAAATAATATAATGCCAAAAAGATTTAATGGATCTGATAATCTTCCGAGGAAGCAACAACGTCTCTTTGCAACAAACGTTATCGCAGATCAAGACACTATAGATGAAGACGAAGAGGATCCATTGAACGAGGAATATTTCAAAGCATACCAAGAAACTTGGGATGACGATGGCAATAATGACGATTTAGCAGAGCTAAATTTTACAACGGAAGCCTCTCTAGCGTACCATACCTAGAGTATGTTACTAGAGATGGTGAAGTATTAAAATTCTTGATAGATACTGGAGCTAACAAAAACTTTGTATCTGAAAGAATTGCTTACAATTGTAAACCAGTCACTTCTCCATTCAAAATACAATCCGCTACCGGACAACTACAAATAAATCGTAAAATTAGTGCCCAATTTTTTAAACCTATCGGCAATAATACCTCTTTTGACTTTTTTGTCCTTCCAGGACTCAAATCATTTGACGGCATTATTGGTGATGATACCCTCAAACAATTAGAGGCTGTAATAGACAGAAAAAACAATATGCTTATTTTAGCCCCAAACATTAAAATTAATCTCAAAGAAAAACAATCAAAAGAAGTAAATAATATCCAAACTGATATAAACCCTGAAAATTATATTCAAAACCTTTTATGCAAATATGAAAAACTTTTCGGACCAATCTCAGACAGTGGTACAATAGATACCAGCGTTCGTGCTGAAATACGAACTACTTCATCCGAACCTATATACACAAAATCATACCCTTACCCCGCTAACCTAAGAGCAGAAGTCGAAGCTCAAATCAGCAAAATGCTTTCTGATGGTGTTATAAGACCATCTAAAAGTCCTTTCAATTCTCCACTTTGGATTGTTCCAAAGAAACCCAACTCTGCAGGCGAAAGACAATATAGGCTTGTTATTGACTTCAAACGACTGAATGCAATAACAATTGCTGATGCTTATCCGATTCCGGACATAACAAATACTCTTGCAAGTTTAGGGGAAAGTAAATACTTCACGACCCTTGATCTTACGTCTGGCTTTCACCAGATTAAGATGAAAGAAAGTGACATAGCAAAGACTGCATTTTCAACGGCAAATGGCAAATATGAGTTTACTCGTCTGCCATTCGGGTTAAAAAACGCACCCGCTATATTCCAACGCATGATTAACGACGTTCTTAAACCTCTTATAGGCAAAATATGCTATGTCTATATAGACGATATAATCGTCTTCGGCAAAAGTATATCTGATCATTTGAACAATCTTGAGCAAGTTTTATCGTATCTTGATAAGGCAAATCTTAGAGTGAACTTAGAGAAATCAAAGTTCCTAAGAACTCAAGTTAATTTCTTGGGTTATATAATCAATCAAGAAGGAATTCGGGCAGATCCTGAAAAAATAGCAGCAATCCAAAAGATTCCACCCCCAAAAAATCTTAAAGAACTAAAAAGCTTTTTAGGTCTCGCGTCCTACTATAGGAAGTTTATTAAAGATTACGCTAAATTAGCAAAACCTTTAACCAATATAACAAGAGGCGAAAACGCCCAAATTAAAGCAAATCAGTCGAAAAAAGTCGAAGTCCATCTTGACGATCAAGCGTTAAACGCATTTAAATGCCTCAAGGACATGCTTATATCTTCGGATATTCTTATATTCCCCAATTTTGAGAAACCTTTTATTCTTACAACCGATGCCTCCAACTACGCCATCGGAGCTGTCCTCTCGCAAGGCGAAATCGGGAAAGAAAGACCCATTACATTTATATCTAGATCTCTAACCGAGACAGAAGAGGGGTACTCAACTATCGAAAAGGAGATGCTAGCGATAATATGGTCCCTCGATAAATTAAGAACATATCTTTACGGAGCCAAAAATATAAAAATCTTTACAGACCATCAGCCGCTAACGTTCGCGCTGAGTAATCGCAATACTAACGCAAAACTAAAAAGATGGAAGTCAAGAATAGAGGAGTATGGTGGTATTCTTGTCTATAAGCCTGGACGATCAAATGTCGTCGCAGACGCACTGTCGCGACTCCCCGTGCTTAATATTATAACTTCATCCTCTGGAACTCAACACAGTGCTGAAGAAGATAGTAGTGATCTTATACCGCACTGCGAAGCACCTATTAACGTTTTTAGAAACCAACTTATCTTTTCCGAAGGCAATGAAATGACATGCTACGAAGAACCTCACCCAAAATATCAAAGACATTATATCAAGCTGCACTCTTATGACGAAGAAACTCTTACAAAATTCTTAAAGGAAAAATTAAATCCTAATATACTTAATGGTATCAAAATTCCAGAAAAATTCATTCCACTTTTACAAGAAATTTATAAAGCCTCATTTAGCCAATATAAAATAAGAATTACACAAAGAATAGTCACAGATATAAATAAGGAAGAAAATAAATTTAACATAATACAAGAAGAACATAAACGAGCTCATAGAAATTATATCGAAAATAAAAACCAAATTCTTGAAAAATATTACTTCCCTCAAATGACTAAATTAATTAAAAATTTCGTTAATTCCTGTAACGTTTGTCGCTCGAACAAATACGATCGTCACCCCCCTAAACCTCATCTTCAGCCCACCCCTATTCCATCGTATCCAACCGAAATTCTACACATGGACATCATAGAATTTAAAAAAGAAAAATTCATAACCTGTGTAGATAAATTCTCCAAATTTACGAAATTTTTCCATATCAAAAACAAATCCGCTTTACACATCCGGAATAGAATAATAAAATTGATTCATTTCTTCACTGCTCCTAAGATTTTAGTAACAGACAATGAAAGCAGTTTTATAAGTCCAATAGTTCTAAATTATATTGAAGGTCTTGGCATAAACGTTTACCTAGCCCCTCCACAAAAAAGCGAAGTTAACGGAACAATAGAAAGAGTACACTCAACTATTATTGAAATAATAAGATGTCTTCAACAAGAATTTCCAGACTTAACTGTTAAGGAAATTGTTAACATTGCTACAGATAGATACAATAACTCAATCCATTCGGTAACCAAGAGAAAACCTGCCGATATTTTTTTCGGACGATCACAAAGAATTAATTACCAGAACCTACTTGATTTTAAAAATATAGTTAATACAGATCTTAAATACGAAATCATTCGTAACCAAAAAAACCAACTTAATAGGCATAACAAAAAAAGGTCACCACCAGAAAACTATAAACATGGTGAAACTGTCTTTAAAAGAGACAAACAAATAAAAAGCAAAGATAAACCAGTTTACCATAAAGAAATTGTAGGATTAGATAATAAAGTAACAATAACAACAACCAACGGAAAACGAATTCATAAATCGCACCTTAAAAACATACCTTCTATTACAGATTAAACTGCATCCTCTGTGTGGGAGCAATAGTCAATATCTACGAATACCAAAGTCCACTCGTCGCAATCAAACAAGGAAACGGAAAAATGACCACAGGAAACTATAAAATCATTCATTTTATTAATCTTACAATGTTCGAAGAAGTCATTAGTAAAATTAATACGGACATCAACCATTATATTCCTAAAAACAGCCTTTTCCTACCGCAAATAGAACTACAAAAAACAAAAATAGGAAACCTATTAGAGCAACTCCAAGATAAGACCCACAACAGAGAAAAACGGGCAATCAACTGGATAGGTTCCGCTTGGAAGTGGCTAGCAGGTAATCCCGATGCGACGGATTGGGACAAAATCGTCTTCGAAAACAACAAGCTCTCCACCAACAACAACAGACAATATCATATTAACAAGTATTTAACCAAAGTAACAGACACATTAATTGACAAATACAACAAAATAATCGACAAAATTAATACTAATATCACAGAAAAATATGAACAGATTATTTTTAACAAGCTTAGCCTTTTAAAAGAGGAAATAGGAGAAATAGTTCTGGCAGGGCAACTTGCAAAAAGAGGAATTGTTAACTCTAATTTACTGAGCAAAATCGAAATTTCCGATATCCTTTCTAAAATGGAATCGCTTCCATTTAAAAACGAGCTTCAAGCCATTGAGTACGCTGAACCAATGATGCTTGTAAAAAAATCTGTTCTTCTCTACGTCATTTGTTTACCCCAAACTGAAGATACGACATTTAATAATATTATTGTTAAACCCACAGTAAAGAATAATAAGAGAATTCATTTAAGTTTTTCGAATTTATTTATTTCAGAACATCTCCAGTTTGGTATAGTAGGGAAATGTTTAGAAATCGAGGAAACTATCCTTTGTAAAAGATCACAACTTCAAAAGCTCAACAAAGACGATTGTGTACTGAAACTATTAAATGGCGAAAAAGTTAAGTGTGACTTTAATTATGAAAATAGGCCAATAATAGAACTCATCAATGAAAGCACTTTATTTCTTACAAATTATGTCGGTAATATAACATACGGCAGACATTTCCGTAACCTGAACGGTTCATTCCTTATAAATTTTTTCAATGAATCTATCGAAATCGATAACATAAAGTATAGCAACTGGGAGAGTAAAACATATCATATACTACCTCCCTTACTTCAAAATAACCTCACCGAAGGGGAAATAAAACTCGACCTACAATACCTACACAAACTTCATCTAGACAACGTAGAAAAACTTTCCTTTATTTCTTCAAACAGTAAACTATTCCTAACTTCAAACCTAA
Source organism: Episyrphus balteatus (assembly GCF_945859705.1). Lineage (NCBI taxonomy): Eukaryota > Metazoa > Arthropoda > Insecta > Diptera > Syrphidae > Episyrphus > Episyrphus balteatus. The sequence goes on from NC_079137.1 coordinate 46,667,466, forward strand.
CTATTCTGCTCATAGGGGCAACAATCAACTTAATTCTGTTCATCTTTTTGAAAAAACAATCAAAAAACAAGAAAAAACTCCAACTTTCCTCATTTGAACCTTTAAAATTAAACATCCCAGTAGTTGATCCAAACTCCCAAATTAATTCACTAGAACAAATTACTCTCAAAATCTAATCTACGAGACGCAGATACTTAAGAAAGGGGGAGTTAACACGACACATTCCCATTCCCATTCCCATTTACATTCCTACCCAACTTCCGTTGCTAACAATGCAGACACCTAATATTATTATTTGTTAATTTTGCAATTTCTTAGAAATTAAAACATTTACATTAATCAACCTTTTGTCAATTCATCATTTTGTTTATTTTATTATCAAAAATATCATATTTGTTATTTGTTATGAAAAACATATTCTTATAATATTTTATTTGTTAATTTTGCAATTTCTTAGAAATTAAAACATTTACATTATTCAAGCTTTTGTCAATTCATCTTTTTGTATATTTTATAAATAGAAGTAAAAGAAATAATAAAGTCACTCTTTGTTAGTCCACCAAAGCAGTTGTGTTTTTTTTAAATCGAGTTATTACAACTTCGATAACTTAAATGGTAGTAGCTGGTAGAGTATTTGTCGCTTTGATGGGTTCTCTGCTCTGTTCTGTTCTCCTCTGTTTTTTTTTTGGTTTTGGTGTGCTGAATTTGCTTCGGATTAGGTCGCTGTATTATAATTATAATGATAAGGCAATTTTATATTGACATGAAGCGAAGACGAATAAAATGTTTTGTTTGGTGGTATCTTATAGATTTTCGTCATGGTAATGTGTTGATAGAAATTTTATTTTCGTTTTTAGCATGCAATTTTGAATGAAAATAAAATAGGCGTCATTTTTAAATGTCATACACTCCATACATTAATTTAATTTGGTAAATAATTGCCAAGATATTTTATAATTCACAAACAGGATAGGTATTTGAATAAAATTCAAAGCTGCGTCGCACGTTTTTGCTCTTTGTGCGTTGCAAACACGCCAAACGAAATAAAAAGCAAATTATATAAACTTAATATTATTGAATTTAGTTGATTCTAACGTCACGGGTGGGACATTCGTACAGCATATTTATTGTACCTACATTGATTTATCAATACAATTTTTTTTTTGTAAAACAATTATTGAAATGAAATGGATTTTCCCATTTAAAAATACTCATATTTTTTTGAAGTTCAAGTTACTTAAAAAAGTTTTAGGATTTTAACTAAAAAAATGATAATAAAAAATCTTGGTATATAAAAAGGCATACAATTTTTTAAACTATTTCTCAAAAAAGCATTTGATTTTTTTCCACAAAATGGACTTTAATTCATAAAAAGATAATCATTCTATTGAAGTTCCAAATTTGGATGTCGAACGGGCCCTGTACTACAAGTTTTTGTGAAAAAATCAAATATTTCTTGATTTTTTAATAAATCCAAGAAAAAATTACAGTTTTGAAAAAAAAAATATATAATTCACATATTGTACAATGCATACAAAACACTAATTGTCCAATATCTTAAATTCTTAATGTAAAACAGAGAAACCTCCTTTTTAATAAAGCTCTTAAAAAAAGTAGTATTTTTTATTTATAAAAAACAACAAGATATTTTTAGACTCAGTATTCTGTTTTTTTTTGAAAAACAAATTAAAGCATTGAATTTTGAAAACTTAACCCTTTCGGACCCAGCGTTACTCTCATGTAAATTTTTTTTAAAAATTCGTAAAAAATATTAAATTAAACAGTTTTTTAGGTTTCCATGGCTTAATTGAAAGATAATAATGCCTAGTTACTGGATTATTACAAAAGGTTAGTGAAATATCATACCTTTAATTTTTTTTAATCGAGAAAGGGACTGAAATTCACATTTTTTTTTTTTTTTTTTGGAAAAAAAATTTTTTATATATGGTCATAATTTTGAAAAAAGATATAAAAAATGTTAATGCAGAAAGTGTTTTGTTTTTTTTTGTTTAGAAGAAGTAGCATACATTATAGTTTCATAAAAAGTTATTTTCTCAGTTCTCCGACTTTTTTTGGTGGTCATAGGCAGTGCATATTACTTACATGTAACATGACAATAACACTTTAGTTTTGCTATTTATTATTTTGGAAAATAACTTTTTGCTATTCATATTTCTTAGTTGTGATATTTTTGACCCGATAATACCGAAAAAACATTTTTTAATATTGATTTCCATAGCTTGGGTTCGAAAGGGTTAATTAGTACTAAATCACATAAAATTTTGAAAAAAATTAGTTCGAAATTTTGTTTTCACTTTTTTTTCAAAATTTTGATTTTGAAAATTAATTTTTCAAAAACTATTTAATTAAAAAGCTTTGTTTGGAAACATAGTAAAAGACATAGTTTTTGGCTATGCAAAAAGGTACATCACATTATTGTTGGTTGAGCCTTTGATTTTTAATAATTGCTTTTCGAAATTAAGTCAATTTTTATAGAAAATTGCTTCTACCATCTAAACAGGGGGAAATAGACACCCCCGTCAAATACAATTTTTTTCTTGACCAAATAATTTTCGAACCCGACAACAAAATTTAAAAACCTTAGCCTTTAAAATACATAATATCGTCGCCGTTCAATGAAAACTCCCTAAGTCCATTTCGATTTCAGTTACATTTTCCAAGTTACCCAATAACCAAAGCTTTATTTTTGAATTGTAACAAAGCAATTATTTTATCGAAATGTAAACCTTAAATTAATCAACCCAAATATTAGAAATATTTTTTCCAATTTTGTGTTGCAAACCACTTTTTTTTGATTAATTATATTTATGGTTATGAGAACAATAGGGACTTAATCCATAAAAATTAAGTTTTTAGCTACGAGAGATTTAAGATACAGAGTTTTTAAAACAACACTTTTTTGAGTGCCATCTATTTTTTAGTGTAGCTAGCTGCATAAATAATTTTTTGTAATAAAATAGATATGTAGAGATTCAGCCTCCAAGCAACGCACGTACTAAAACTTTACATTAAGTTTCGAGGCAGCAAATGATTTAAATGTGGCTTTTATTCCAAAATCTAAGTAGACCAAGACAATCTGACAACCACAGATAAATTTATTAACAAAAATATAAAAAAATTAAGGCTTCAAAAATCGTGACCCACGCATTATTTTATAGGATTTTGTGTGATATACTATTTAAATGAATATTTTAACAAAATTTTTAGTCTATATGCAATTATTCTGGTTTCGAGAGCTCTCTGCCATAATTTTCATAATTTTACAAATTTTTTTTTTTTTTTTTTGAATTTTATTTGTGCGCCCCGGTGAATTTTTCTTGTGAAATCTGGCCCTGTTAACATTAATTATTTGCACAATCATTATTAAAAATTTAATTTTAAACTCAGTTCACTTAAACTACATTTATTTCATAAAACACAAATTTCATTTTGTATGGGTCACCATGGTGTATGAGTACTATTTTTTTTTTTTTAGTGCAATTTGAAATTAAATTTTATATTACTTTTTAATACAATTTTAGTCATGATTTCACAAGAAATACTTATTAATTGAAAACTCGCAGTAACGTTACACCTCAAATTAAAATTGGGTCTGTAGAATGGCTGGTTCTCTGTTTGGATTGACACCTTATTTTTCCTTCTATTGTATAGGACATTTGTATTAGTTTCTTTTAAACAAATCTCATGATTATTAGTACATTATTCATATCTGTCATACCATCCTTTTTTCTTAACGACAATACACTGGAAAAAATTACATGCAAAATTAAAATTCGGGATTGTAAATGTTATTAGTGTTACTTCAAAATGTTTTATCAAAATTTTTCTTTCTTGTGCATTTATTCACCACGCGACATCGTGAGTCAGCCTATACATTGTATACAAAAGTATACAATGTGCAATTTGCTTTTGTTTATTTTGTTCATGTCACGTCTCACGTTGTGGTAGGTTAGTATCCAGATAGATAGAGATAATTTCCAGTTAACAAAGTAAAAACAGTTCTAATTTAAGATAGAAATTCAACCAAACTGTTACAATAGCTAGTTTAGTTGAAGAGTATGACATTCGAACAAATTATTTTATGGGATTATGTTTCGATGCAAAACTCGAAAAAAAAAATTCTAAATTTCTTACCCAAAACGAAATATGTATTGGCTTAACCTGTGAGCTGTGAATAACCCTCTGCAATGTTTTGTGTTTATCTAAAATTAAAATTAAAATTAAAATTAAAATTAAAATTAAAATTAAAATTAAAATTAAAATTAAAATTAAAATTAAAATTAAAATTAAAATTAAAATTAAAATTAAAATTAAAATTAAAATTAAAATTAAAATTAAAATTAAAATTAAAATTAAAATTAAAATTAAAATTAAAATTAAAATTAAAATTAAAATTAAAATTAAAATTAAAATTAAAATTAAAATTAAAATTAAAATTAAAATTAAAATTAAAATTAAAATTAAAATTAAAATTAAAATTAAAATTAAAATTAAAATTAAAATTAAAATTAAAATTAAAATTAAAATTAAAATTAAAATTAAAATTAAAATTAAAATTAAAATTAAAATTAAAATTAAAATTAAAATTAAAATTAAAATTAAAATTAAAATTAAAATTAAAATTAAAATTAAAATTAAAATTAAAATTAAAATTAAAATTAAAATTAAAATTAAAATTAAAATTAAAATTAAAATTAAAATTAAAATTAAAATTAAAATTAAAATTAAAATTAAAATTAAAATTAAAATTAAAATTAAAATTAAAATTAAAATTAAAATTAAAATTAAAATTAAAATTAAAATTAAAATTAAAATTAAAATTAAAATTAAAATTAAAATTAAAATTAAAATTAAAATTAAAATTAAAATTAAAATTAAAATTAAAATTAAAATTAAAATTAAAATTAAAATTAAAATTAAAATTAAAATTAAAATTAAAATTAAAATTAAAATTAAAATTAAAATTAAAATTAAAATTAAAATTAAAATTAAAATTAAAATTAAAATTAAAATTAAAATTAAAATTAAAATTAAAATTAAAATTAAAATTAAAATTAAAATTAAAATTAAAATTAAAATTAAAATTAAAATTAAAATTAAAATTAAAATTAAAATTAAAATTAAAATTAAAATTAAAATTAAAATTAAAATTAAAATTAAAATTAAAATTAAAATTAAAATTAAAATTAAAATTAAAATTAAAATTAAAATTAAAATTAAAATTAAAATTAAAATTAAAATTAAAATTAAAATTAAAATTAAAATTAAAATTAAAATTAAAATTAAAATTAAAATTAAAATTAAAATTAAAATTAAAATTAAAATTAAAATTAAAATTAAAATTAAAATTAAAATTAAAATTAAAATTAAAATTAAAATTAAAATTAAAATTAAAATTAAAATTAAAATTAAAATTAAAATTAAAATTAAAATTAAAATTAAAATTAAAATTAAAATTAAAAATTAAAATTAAAACTTTTTGTTTTTATTTTTGGTTATTTTTTTATAAAAACAATGAAAGTATCTAAATTCCATGTTTTCACCCCATAGCCAATACAGAGTATCATTTATATCAATTTTTTTCGCTCCTACAGTTAAAACGCTGCGTACATATATCCGAGCTGAATATCTGCCATATTTGCACGCAGTGATATGCTGCTGCTGCTGCTTTTACATTTTCATATAGAAAATTTCGTTCGGGTAGCATTGTTTGTGTGCGTTGCCATCACCATATATTCCCCCTGCGCGTCAACACTTCCCCCAAAACGCCCTTAACATCATATTTCTCCTCACCAACAACCACTTCATGGTTTAGGCAGTAGAGAGATACTCGCATATCCACCCGCGGGGGTAAAAAGGGAAAGAGACAAAAACACACATTTTCGAACTGCTGCCTGCCTGCCTGCCTGGCTTTGCCTTTACATTTTGCTTGGCCTGCCATAGCATAGAGATTTCGAGATACACATATTGAATTTTTATACCCGAACAAAGTGTATAGAGTGTAGTTGGCTGTTTGTTCCCAGTTCAACCCTGCTTGGTTCGGTTTTTCGTTCGCGTCGCTTCGCTTGTTCGTTCATATAGTTTGCCTTTGCTGGCTTGCTTTTGGCTTTCCCATACAATAAACTCTCTACTACCGTCATAGTGTATAAAATATTGTGAGTGAAGAACCCCATCACGACTATACGAACGAATACGAACAAAAATTTTCATATATTCAACGAAAGAAGAACACTCTCTACGTAGAGCATACGGCAAAACGGCTATACGGCATACCTACAAAATCCAATCCGACGGATTCCTACCAACCAGCCAGCAGACAGCAGCAGCAGCCAGCACCACCAAAGTAAGATACAAAATTTTTCAAGTAAAATTGTAGATATTTTTTTTTTTTTTTTGAACGGCATAAGGCAAACGCAGAGTCGTCAGAGTTAAAGTGAGAGAGAGGGGCAAAGACAAAGAGGGCAGGGCAGGGCAGAAGCATTAAGGCAAGGCAAGGCAAGGCAAAAGGTATACTACTGTGAGTACTGTGATACTGAATAATATTATACTGAAACTGCTCGTCGTCGTTGAAAAACACTGTGTGTGGTGGAAATATACGAAGTGTATAGAGAAGTATCTCCGTCCGTATACCTATTCGTTTGGTTTTTCGTTTTCGTTCGTTCTACTGGTAGAGTAGATACTTTTGTACTGCTTTCAGCTTTGTCGTATCTCGTATCGTCGTTGTTAGTGTGTTCGTTCGTAATATTGAGTTTGCTTTTTGCTTTGGCTTTACTTTGCTTCTACATCAGATCTGCTGAGTATTATAGTGAAGAGTTTTATTCCACATACATTTCAGTTCTCGGTCAAAATAAATTTTTAGTGTCCATATTCAAATATAAATTACTAATTTAAATTATACAGGTGAGTGAAAATTGTTCTTCTACAATCTATCATAAAACCCTTGCAGTATTTTATTTTCCAAAATCTATAAAAATTAATTGTCATTTATTATATAAAATTTGTAAAAATCATCGACCCATTTTGGCGTGGGTTTTTCATATGAAATTTTTCTTTTCCTCACAAAATCGCCATGGCTTTCATATATAATTTGTACTGAAAAATGGACGTCGCTATTGAAATATTTTTTCCATATGAAATTAGTCTTGTTTTTAATGGTGAATAACTAAATTTTTAGACGATGAATGATTAAATTTTTAAGAATATTTAAAAATATGATTATTTAATAATTGAATTGATAAAAAATTACGTCTTGAAAACGTTTTCGTCATCATAAAAAAAAATTCTTAAAAAAAAAAAAAAAAATTCGAGGAAAAAACTCGAACACTTTGCTGCTGTATGTGTATAAAATTTTGTTGGTTGGGTATATTGGGTTGGTTTGCTTGCTGCTATTGCTTTTGCTCTGGTGGTGCTTCAGCTTTTTAGTTTATAGGCGTTGTGGCGGTTGGTGGTAAGCGGTAGGAAGCAGTGGCGGGCGGGTTTGCTTGCTGCTCTTTGTTTGTGGAAGAGGGAGAGTGTGGTGGAGTCGTTTTTGGGGGGAGAGAGATATTGGTGAAGGCGACAGTGACGGCGACGGCGACTCTGACGACAGATGATGGGTATAATCGGGGAGGAAAAAGGCGCATTAACTACCTAACTTCATGTTACGGATGCAGAGTGAAGGGGGGGTGTTTTTTTGTCGAACTAAATACATAAAAATCAGGGCAGGGGAATGAAATTTACTATCCAATTTTTTTTTCTTTTTTTTTCAATTTTTCTGTTACAGTCATTTCGAGTATATTAGTATAGAAGTTTAAAACTCTTAACACCATTCAATATCTTGAAGATAGGTAGAATTAAAAATTTTGTTTTTTTTTTCGTTTTCTTCGATTTGATCATCATCAAACGCCGCCATAATGTGTGGAAATAATCACAATCGCATAAAAAAAAAGAGCGCATTTTTTTCTTCTCCCATTGAGTGTTAATTATGTTTTGTTCGTTATTTTTATTTCGTTTTCTGACGACAAGGAGTAGCCATTTGCAAAAATGTTAGAAAACGCAAAAAATTCAAATATTTGAAATGGAAATGAAAAAAATAAGAAAATAGCGGCCATTATTTCCTTTTTCCTGGTTTTTTGTATTTTTTCTATCTATGCTGAAAAGGTGAAACATGAAAAAAGAAGAGAGATAGGATACCTATTTGTTTTTTTTTTTTTTAAACGAAATAAAAATAATAATTAAGTTATTATTTTTTTTTTTCTATAATTTAATTTTAATTTATCAATGGTTGCTTACTTCACTCTGCGCGCTCTTTTTCGATATTTTTTTGTTGTCTTTGTATGTTTGTATATGTACATAGGGATATCATTATTATTATTATTTTTGTTTTCTTATTGTTGTTTTTTTTTTATGTCTTTGTCAACCTTTTTGAGTTTTATTTTTTGTTAAAGAGATATGGTATTTGAAGTGATAAATTTGTATTTGTTTTTCTTCTTTTTTTTTAACAAAAATAAATTGAAATACATACATAAAAATACTTGAATTAAGGTAATAAAACTGTTAGGACGACGCCATTTTGTGTGGAGTTTGAATATTTGAATTATTTAATGATCTATGTAACAGGATGTGCTGAATATATTTCAAACAGTCGGGATTAAAAGTATTTTTCTTTTTGAAAATTGAAAAAAAAATATTTTTCCTAGATATTTTATTTGTGATAAGTAATATTTTTGTTAATTCTTTGAAAATTTTATTCTATTTTTTGAACTTTAAAGAATATATAATTTATTTTGGTTAAACTTTTATAAAAAAATTGAAAAATATTTTCTCTTAAATTAAATTTTTTTTGAATAATTTTGAAGCATTTTTCATAAATTTTCTTAAGCAAATAGTAATCGTTCTTATAAATCCAGGTGAAATATTTTTTAGAGAAGTCACTTTACGTGAAGAAAAGAGACGTATTATTTTCAAGCACTTACTTTTAATTCCTTTTTTGTTCAAAAGATTACTCGTGCACCCTGGACATAATAAAACATAAAACTCAAAAAACAAACTAGATTTTCTGTTGGTAGATTTTTAACATTCTAATATGTGTTGTACTATTTGTCTTATTCACAATATTACTAAAGTACAAATGTGTTTGTCAATTTCTTAGAACATTACATACCTACATTACAAATTTACACTTTTTTTTTGTTCAAAATATTGGTTCTTATTGAAGACGTTTCTAAAGAAAGGAAGCAATCTGAACACGGGTCTGCCAGTATATTTTATAAGGATGAATTTTCAAAAAAAAATTAAATAGGTACAATTTTTAAAATATTTTTCAAAATATATCTTTTTAAGACCATAATTAAATTTTAACTTTAGTAAGAAAGATTTTTAGAAAAACTTTCCATAAACCAATAAAAAAAATAATAATAATATAAACCTAACCTTTTAATGAAAGTAGTTGTTTTTTTTTTTCAAAAGTTACCGTTTTTTTTAATTTCTGACTCTTCCAAATCCTTTGTTTAATTGCAACGATTTTTTATAAAAAGTTAGTATACTTACAATGAATCTGAAACCTAATTAGATTTTTATTTTCAAATCCCAACTAAAAAAAATTTTTTTGTAAATTTATGTTTTAAGTACTGTTTTAAGATAATATTTATTAAAACTTATTTTTTAAAAAAATACTTTGAACCCTTAAATTTGTTTTGTTTTAGTTAATTATTTTTTCAAAAATGTTTGCATATGCAAAATTTTTGTATAGGAAGTCTTAAATATTGAGTAACTTAACTCTAAGTGCAGTACAACGACTCGGTAGCGCATTTTATTTTTTATTTCTGAAAATTAATTCAAAAAGTCGAAATAAAAAAAAGTAAAGACCACTTTTTTCGGATGAAAGCATGGACATATGGAAAAGTCAAAGCTAAATTGATTATGTTTAGATATTGTACATTGGTACTTTTTTATAAGTTTAAATAATTTTAATAAAAAAAAAACTCAAAATCGTTAGAGCCGTTTTTTAACTATTTTGAAAAAAATAAATAAAGTCGGTATGCCATTTTGTACCAAATACTAATCAACATCTTAAGCCAAAATTTCCAAAAAAAAATCCATGTCCCGGTCCCCTTTTTGAAAATTTGTTTAAATCCATTCTTTTTGATTTACAATGAAATTAATTTTTCAATATAATTTCTTTTAAATTGAATTAGAGGAAATCAGATTAAAAAAATTTCATTAAAAGATTGACCTTATCTTAAATCTAACATTTGAAACTGTTCCATTCCTCATACAATTTTCAAAGCTGAATTTTGTTTTTTATAAAAGTCTTAAAAATATTAAAAATCTTTATTTGTTCCCAAACTTAAAACTTTAAATTTTAGTTTTTTTTAATTTTGTACATTTAATATTCAAAAATAAAAAGACTTAATTTTTAAAAATTTAGTATCGAATAATTTTTACTGTCAAAACTTTCTAAGGTCGGCAATGACTTAAGATATCAGATTTTTATGATTTTAACTTTAATTTGTGAAAAAAATGAGGCTGTTTCTGTGTATCCAAATAAACTTATATTCTGTAAAAATTTTATAGTAAAAAGTGACGAAAATTTTTTTCAGAATTTATTATTATATTAACTATGTCCAAAAAATTTTCTCTGTCAACGTTTTAAGTATCTTAGAACACCTGTAATTACTTTTTCAAGGCCCAGTAAGCATCAAAATTGCGAAATATCCTCCTCTTAATTCTTAAAGCATTTTATTCCATTGAACAATGTATAATGTAAATTATATATAAACCTAACTAAGAAATTTCCACGTTTTTTGAAAAAAAAAAAATTAAACTTCTCTCGAAACTCTGAACTCAAAAAAAAATTCAAAATCGTCCTCAACTCAAAAAAGTGCAATAAAGTCTTTATTATAGTTTTGAATATTATTGCATTTAATTTAATTTTTAAGAATATCTATTAATCACTCACTTGATATGTTAGAATTACTCAATTATTTATAATATTCTGATGTAAGACTTTTAAACTCCACTGTATTTTAGTATGGATCAAAAAGTGTTTGAATAAATATACCATAAAAGTGATGCCAAAATTCATGATTCATGACATTCCTTGTACACTTTATCCACTTTCCCAAAAATTAGATACCTAGCTACCTAATTTTTTTTACTAAAGACCCTAAAAAAAAAAAAACCAAACTAAAAATAAACAACCATTTCTTTTTTTTTTTCATTTCCCAAAATGCCTCATTAAATATTTATCAACAAAGAAAAAAAAAAAACTACTACAAAAAAATAAAAATAAAATCCAAATTAAAATGACTGCTGTATACAAAATTTTACTCTATTCTCTATGAAGCCATTTTGTACTGCGACGTAGCTAGTGCGCATACATTTTTCCATAGAAATATATTCTCAGTTTGAAAACAAAATTCATCCATATCTACCTTCTATATAAAATTTTTGCTGCTCACTCTGGGACTACAACTGGAGTCGTTAAACCCCTGTTGCTCTCTTGTAACCAGGAACACAAGCCCTACCTACAACAACTACCACCAATGGTGTATGTATAGATAGATAGATACACTTTGACTCTACTATGCAATGATGACTTTTTTCTTCCTTGTAGATGTATAAAATAAAGGAAAACCGTTTCTAGGTTTTTCTCGATATTTCCTTCCATAGTACAAAAATTGTATCCTTTCTTTTAATGACGGTTATTTTGTTTGGCAACCATATTAGTTTGAAATTTTTTTGAAATCCAACAGTTTGAGAGAGAGTACAGAGAAAAAAATCAAAAACAAAATCAATGGAGACAAAAAATTACTTTTTCCTTGGGAAATTTTCATAGTTACATGCAGCATAAGCTTTGATGTCAAGCATATACCTACTATTACCGTTAAAAAAGCATTGCCGTGTCTCATAGAGCAAAATATTGTACGAGTATATGGCATGGCCAACAAGCAAAAGCAGCCCCTGGAAAAATTATTCACTCGCTATAACTACCCAACCAACCAAACCCACCCATAATAGCCCTATACAACACGGTTCCAACGTAGTTATCTGGCTTTCCACCCACAACATTTATTTTCATCTCATCATACTTGTAGCATTAACTCTCGGTGTTTCATTTGTTGTTGTTGTTGTTGTTGTTTTTGTTGTTATTCTTGGTTGTTTTTTTGTTGTTGCTGTTGTTGAGTTTGCTACAGTTTTTGGAGTCATGCTCCATTCACGTTTTCGCTCCTTGTGTGCCAAAAAGGGGGTGACTTTTTTGTTGTTGTTGTTGTTGTTGTTGGATTTTATTTTGTTATTCTCTCCAGCCATCATCATCAGCAGTGTCTAGAGTTGTTGTTGGTATACACTTTGATGTAGCAAAAGCAACCTATTCCCATTCCATTTTATAACTGCTGCTGAATGCTGCCATCAGCGCATATTGCCCCCTCCTCCCCTAATTGAAGTGGGTTAAACACTCAACTATTATTTGGGGCTATTGCTACTTTCAGTTTACAGTGAGTAGAGATTGAATTGTATCTCTCACTATACTCTCGAAAATCAGGTAAACAGATATAAATTTATGTATGTTTATCGTATGTGTTTGATGCGCTCGCTATTAATAATATCAAATCCCGGGACTGGACAAAATATTTTGCTATGTGTATGGCTCAAAGTTACTCGATACTCCCCTATACATCATACCCTTTTCGTCCTTTCATCAGAAACAGAATTGATTTCGGGTAACTTAGAAGAGAGAGAGAGAGCCCATCATCAGAATGAGTGGGTGAAGGTTGAGGTGGACTGGACAATTTGTTAAGAGCTTATAGAAATATAATTCAAACTCGTCCTCTGTTACGTTTATTATAACCAAAATGAATGTAGGTTTATATATATAAACAAGGTAGATATAACCGCAAAAAAAACAACAACAATATTGATGCAATTTAATTACGCATGTACACACACAATATAAATACATACATAATTGTTAATTATTAATTAATGCTGCATTAATTGCACGAATACAAAGATATGTAGGTAGTAGGTATAGATATCAATATTATGTATGGATATAAAAAGGTGTGTAATATATGCAATTGTATGTATTGTTTTATGCAAAACGGATTCTCATGTATTTTATGTATATAGTAAAGTTATGGACTATTTACCTGACAAAAGGTGTATATACATCAATTCTGCAATGATACATAAACTGCCTACTTAAGGGTTATGGCTTTAATTTTAATGTCATGCATTAATCAGTTATATTTGTATGGATGGGTGGGTTTTTCTGTGATGTGTGAGGGGGTTTTCTTGGAAGAGTCCACTGAACTCCTACTCAAACTCTATGATATACTTTAAACCTTGTAGTACAGTTGCACTTTGTATATCTTAGTTGCAATAAATGTGAATATCTTTCAAAATATTGATTAATACGGTTGTTGTTTTACTTAAATAGATAACTTTGCTTAAATGGCGCCCGGGCAAAGCTAAAATTAGACTAAAATACGTGCATAATTGAAAACAGATAACTACATTCTGTTGAATTCCTAGTCTAAAGAAAATAAAATTCACGACTGGGTCGCACGTACTTGCTCTTGTAGTTCAAAGTATCTTTATCTTAAATATCTTTAGGAAATCTTAGGTTTTTTAAGTGTCGAGAAAAAAAAAAACATCGAAAGTTAAAAAATCAATTAATTTTTTTCCCACAACTTTTTTTTTAACTTTTTTTACATTTTACACTTCAAAATGATATCTGTAAATTTTAAATAAAATTGGCTTATGCTTTGATAAAATAACTTAAACCTTAAAAAATATGTCAATTTTTGAAAAACTCAGATTTGTTAGAATCAATAAGACTATTACGCACACAAAATTTAATCAAAATCGTTAGAGTCGTTTTCGAGAAAATTGCAATACCTCGAAAACGTTATATGGGAGATATGCGTTAAAAAGGAGATTTTAAAAAAATAAAAAAAAAAACGGACCTAGGAAATTACGCAAAAATCATCTGTACCAAGTTTCAAGCAAATCCATCCATCCGTTTAGGCCCTAGCTCGATGTACAGATGGACGCACAGACGCACAGACCGACGGACGGCATGAAGAAAACCACTTTTTTGATCTTCTCCATTATCGTAATGTTGGTTTTGATTAAAACCCCGAATTTTTTTTTCTACACGAAACCAATACTTGCCCTATAGAGCAAGTAAAAATAGTAAGATAATATCATAAAAAAGTCAATTTTAAACTTTAATTTGGGTAAGATTTACTTTCCGATAGATGGTCTAAAATAATATGTTAAAAATTAAGCAAATATTCTCCAACTAATATTATTACTCCCATATTCATCCAAAAAAAGCTTCTTATACCCATTTATCTCACTCGCATACTCTTTGTTAAGTAATCCAAAGCAGTATTGCCAGAGCTGACTAATTATAGTCAAACAGCCTACTTGAACATTTCATTCGTTGTTTAAAATTTTGATTTCCGGTTTGTCAAAATTTGTTTTTAGTTTGGCAGTTTTAAATTCGTCTTAAATTAAAAAGTTTAACAAAAAAAGTACTAGATTTATGAACAGAAAAACCATTTTTTGTTTTTATGTATTATTTTTCATTTTACGCACTTTAGTTAGCATTGGGAGATTAAATGTATCCATGAAATGAAAAATAAAAAAATAAATAGTGGCAATTGGAGCCATAATAATCAGTTCTTTCAAAAACTTATTAAAAGTGTTTGAAATAAAACATAAAATCTCATAAAAAAAAGTTTGAGTTGCTTTTTTTGGCTCCAAGATTGTTCATTTTCAAAAAAGACTGTTTGTCTCTTAAGTATTCTTACAACACTGCTCTTAAGTGATTAAATTAGCGATTTTTTAAAAATATTACTGTAGTGTTTTCTTATAAAAAAAGATAGACAAATAAATTAACCGCACCTGAAAATGTAGGTTAAGTTTAAATTTCATCCCATGCTTTCCAGTACATAATAAAAAACCGCCGAAAATGGCATTTTCGTTTGGTGGGTTCTTTTTTAACTCTTCCAATAAAAGTTTGCACTAATTTAAATAGTCGTTAAAGAAACATACTCGAAACTGTTTTGTTATTGAATTTTGTGTGAACACCAAACAAATCTTACCAATTAAAACTAGCCCAATATCATGACCCCTCGTCTCCCTAATTACAAAAGTACCCATAACAAATGCTTAACAAACAAAATGTATCCGAAAATAGTGTGTCCCTTGTATTTTTACTTGCTCTATAGGGCAAGTATTGGTTTCGTGTCGAAAAAAAAAATTGAGGTTTTAATCAAAACCAACATTACGATGATGGAGAATTCCGAAAAAGTGGGTCTCGCAATTCCGTCCGTGCGGTTGTGCGGTTGTGCGTCCATCTGTACACATTTCCACAGCCTAAACGGGTGGACGGATTTTCTTCAAATTTGGTACAGATGATTTTTATGGAATTCTGAAAGTTGTTTTTTTTTTGTTTTTTTCTATCTCGTATAGAACGTATACCTCCCATACAAAAAAATACGATATTGCAAATTTCTCGAAAACGGCTTTAACGATTTTGATTAAACTTTGTGTACGTAATATTTAAAGCAGTGGCAATAAAACTGCATTTTTATTTTTTCTCAAAAAAGTCAAATAACAAAAAAAAATTTTTTCATTTTACAAAATTTTGCCCTAAATGTCGGCTCTTCCCCAATATCTTTTTTTTTTTAATTTAGAGGCAGCTTTAAAAATCTACAAGTAGACTAACATAAAAGTGCTTTGAACTGCAAGAGCAAGTACGTGCGACCCCAGTCGTGCATTTTATTTTTATACAATTTAAACATTTTATTATTTCTTAAAATGGCTCATGCAATGGCTCATGCAATCTTCAAAAATTCAATAAAAATACCAATGATAAAACACAATTTAAATGAAAATATATTCTTAGTGATGAGCTATTAAATATAAAGAAAATTCAAAATTTTGCCGGGGTACAAATTTTTATTACAAAATTTTGCTGTAAAAATGGGAAAAAAAGTTGGATTCAAAACTCTTATTACAAAATTCTGCTTTCAAAATTCTGTTTTTCAAAATATGTAGGTATTGCTTTTCATAATTCCTTTTAACAAAACTCTGCAAAAAATAAAAAAGAGTGTAAAATGTTAAAAAGCGCGACCGTACTTACTTTTTCAGATTTTTGAATACTTATTTTTTTTTTTTTTTTTGATAAATTAAAAAAAACAAAATTTTCGTTTAATCAGCAGTATTTTGAAAATCAGATATATCAGAATTTTGATGCAATCCCGAAAAAAAAGTGTTAATATTTCGAGGTCTACACGAAGGTCATTTCAGATAAAGGTCTTAAAAGAATTGTAATTAGATTATTGAACGAACTTAAACATAAAATAGCCACATTTTTTTCGAAAAACATAAAACATCGGAAAACATACAAGAAAAGTTTTACACGTTTGATTTAAAAGAATCGACAAAAAAAAAATTAATTTGGGTAACTTTAAATGTTTAAAACATAAAAACAGCTAATGTAAGTCCTTAATGGTCTTAATATGTATTTCAAATGTTTTTTGTCCCAACCGGCAAACACTCTCAAAAATAAATCATTTTTAAAATTTTTTTAAGAATTACATACATATATATGAAGATTATAACAATTTTCTAACAATCCTTATTTTATTTTTGTATCTCTCCAGATCACTTCAACCAACAACAAACAAACAAAAAAACATAAAAAATGACTCAAGAAAGGCCAAAACGTCCACTTTCCGCATACATGCTGTGGCTCAATGAGACCCGTGAAGAGATCAAGAAGGATAATCCTGGCAGCAAAGTTACCGACATTGCAAAGCGTGGTGGTGAATTATGGCGTGCAATGAAGGACAAATCGGTAAGTCTCTTATTAAATTTAAATAAATAGTACAAAATTCTAAATGATTTTTTTTTTACCAAATTAAAGGAATGGGAAGCAAAAGCCATTGCGATGAAAGAAAAATACACAAAGGATTTGAAGGAATACGAGGCTAATGGCGGTACTGACACAGGTGCCAAGAAGCGAAAGTCAAAAGCAGCCAAACCAGCCAAGAAGCTCAAAAAGAAAGAGACGTCAGAGGAAGAAAGTGGCGAGGATGAAAGCGATTAGATCGTTTAAGATTTCTTTTACTACTTTTTTTTTGCTTTGATTATTTTTTTCTTTAACTCTTTGATTTCATAATTTGTACTTTTTTTTTAATTTTTCCATTCTTTTGTCTATGGAAAAAGAGAAGAAATAACAACATCAATACAAAAAAAAAACTTATTTATCTAGTATCTTAATTGTGTTCTGCATAATTTTGCTAAGCAAAATAAAAAAAAAAAAACAAGATGCAATATGCAGAAAACATTAATAAATTGTATTGATTTATTGAATAACGAAAGTAATGAACCTACAAATATTTTTCCCCTTAGTTTGTTAAGCTAAATAAGTATATTAAATATTTTATGTGTATTTAAACGTAAATAAATGAAAATATAAAAAAATACAAAAAAAAAAAACAGTTTCTTATTATTTTATTTTACTTTTTTTTTTTTTAACTTTTGAAATGGAATTTTTGGCAGAAAAGAGAATTAAAAATCATTAAATGTAAAATAAATCATAAAATATACAAAAAAAAAAACATCATTTTAGCCAAAATAGATTTCTTGAGTAAAAAATAAGCATCTTAAATGTCCGTAAATGAAAAAAAAAAAACCGTACAATTAAGCAAAAATAAAAAAAAAGAAAGAAAAGTATAAAGCTAAGCATATTGCTTATATAAAATTTATTAAAAATAAAAAAATACATCCCATTTAAAAAAAAAAAAAAAATGGAATACAAAAACAATTCTTGAAAAACAAAAATAAACCAAAATTTTAAAACCAATATTTTACTAAAATCTGATGAAAAAAAAATAAATTTTATTTCTGCCGAAATAAAAACGAAATGAAAAAAAAAAAAAAAAATATTTAAATCTAGAAAAATTAAATTAGATGTGATGTTAATAGATTTTTGTTTTGTGTTTTTCATTGACAAGCTAAATGTGGGTAAATAGTTCAAGTGAATGAATGCAATGTATATGATTTTTTTTGAAATAGAAAATTTATATACATACATCAATATTCGGTTCTCTTGAATTTTCTCACAAAATAGAAGTTTTTTCTTTTGTTTAGACTTGAATGAATATGGTATGAAGAGTATAAAATATTGACATTTAAGTTTATGTTTCAAAAAAAAAAAAAAAAAATTAAAAAAAGTAAAAAAAAAAATTTGTCAATACACCATTTTCTGTGTTTCAAATAAAAATAGAATTTAAATAAAATGGATGTGCATTTTAACTCATCGATTTTATCTTTTCAATTACCCTTTATGATAGTTTCCGATTTTAAGAAACATTTTTCTTCATATTACTTTTGTTTGATTTTGAGCTTAAGTTTTTTAAAAATATTCGAAAGTAAATGTCCATCTGGATCTGAAATATTTGAACTTTACAAAGAGTATTCTTGTTTCATGGCTCATTTTAAAAATCTGATAATTTTTTTTTAATGTTTATGTTAGTCTATGGAAAGAAATAGTACGCATACGCCACAGTGACCCACTTTTACATAATAGGATATATTTTACAATTCTCATTTGAGCTTTTAAACTGAAGTATTAAATGAATGCATATACAAAAACCAATCTTTTTTAAAAGCATTTATTAGAACCACAAATAATAGAAATGGCTTAAGAACGTAACCACGGGTCGTTTGAACGCGACACTACTCGAAGTGTCTTGCACTCCAGATTTTTTGATGCAGAAATGTTCCTTGGGGTCTAAAAAGTAAGAAAAAAGCTTTTTTAAAATTTTCTATCGAGCTTTTCGTTTTTTACGAGCTTAAGCACTTTCGGAGATATGTATGTAATTGAGTAGAAATGACTTATGTTCATATGTTTGTGCTTTCATAGAAAATAGCTATTGTTTTTCGAAGAGCTAAAATAGTGTTTATTTTTGTTCAAATACTTCGAGACTTTTATATGGAAAAGCTTGTTTTTCTCAAAGAGTAACAATTTTGATGTGAAAAAATCAGTGGGTTTTGTCGAATAATGTCCTACTTGAAATAAAAAAAAAATAATTTTGGAATGGTTTGTAGCATGTCATAGAACCGTTTTATTGACTATTGATTCTCTCTTAAAAGCTTTTAGACCACTCTAGGTGTATGAAAAAAGGTCTTTTTAATGAATTTGTTAATTTAAAGTAAAGTGGTAGCGGGCAGGTATTTTAGTGTAGCTACAAAAATTTTCTTTGAAAATGATCAATTTTACACTTAAATATCTGCCATACCCGACAAACAATTTTGGTTCTATAAAGCTTTACAGATGCAATTGTTGCTTCTGTAAAGCATTATAGAAGTAAAATTGTTAGTAGGGTAATATACTTACTCAAAAAAATTTCGTCTAAATACTACATTCCAGCACATAAAGTGGCCTAACCCCTTTAACAATTTAGTTTTTTATTCAGAAAAGTCTAGGAAACCGTAATAGGTACTTAATTTTTTTTTTTATTTAAAAAAAAATAACATTTCAATTTTTGGATAGTAACTTTTTTTTAAACCGGTCTATTTTTGATATGTTGTTTTTATCTGTCTAATAATAATTTCTTAAGAATGGCATACCAATTTTTTGTTAATGCTTGAAATGTATTATTTAGGCAAAAAATATTATATAACCGTTCCAAAAGTCCTATTAATTTTACTTTTTTTTTAATTTCATTTCAACCTAATTTTAAAAATATTGTTCCTCAATTGGTCAATTGCTATCGTTTTGTTCATTTCGACTGGACTATAGCTAATTAGCTATCGATTTTGCAATGTTTTGTTAGTTTTAGGTCTACACAATTTTTAATTTAAAAAAAAATCACTTCAACACAAAAATGTAACGTCTCAGCATTTTTATTATTTTGAGTTCATCGGCCTATAGCAGCTTGCATCACACTTCGACTGCAGTTGGCGAAGTAGAACCATTTTTTTTTTTAAGATTTTCGAAAAAAAATCAAGGGGTACCCCTTGTCGAAAAAAATGCATTTTAAAAAATTTCCTCCAAGTAGGTACATCAAGGTTGACATCAAAAAAAGGTCTTTTTAATCTGTATTAATAAACATTTTGGATTTGAAATAAGTTTTGGTTTAAAGATATGAGTTTTTGCGAAAAATAACCTATTTTTTGTTCATCTGCACATCGATCAAGGGCCTAACGGTTGGATTAGCTTGAATCTTGGCACAAATGATTTTGGAGTAATTTTCAAGGCCTTTTCATATTATTTTTTTATTTTCTATATCTCCTTTAGAAGTGATACTTCTTATTTTCAAATTTTTCGAGAAAAGTATGTTGCAATTATCTCAAAAACGGTTCTAACGATTTTGATTCAATTTAGTCTAAAAGTGATTATAACAAAAGTTTTTTTTTCAAAAAATTAGATTGTAAAAATATGGCGTTACCGGTTTTTTGAGAAAATTGATCTACCTATTTTTTCTTCAATGGCTTATACATGAAGGTCTTATATAGCTATCACGGACCAAGTAACAAAAAAAAATAACAAATTCAAATCTAGTACCAAAACTTGCGCAAATTTTAAACACTATTTGAGTGTTTCGTTTCAAATTGTCATTTCCCCAAGAAAAACTTTCAATGGTAGCGAATTTACTTTAACTCGTTATACAGGGTGATTCAGGAGTAATATGCCAAAAAGCTAGAGGGTGTAGGTTAGGTTGAGACAAGAAAAAAATCGTATGGGAGGAGGGTCTATTCCCCTTCGTTTAGCGGGGAGGGGCAATTAAAAAGAAATTGACTTATTTTGGAAAAAACATTTTTTATCCACGGTTACACCTACAATAACGTAATATACCTTTTTGTAAACCCAAAACCCTAGTCTTTTACAAAATATATAAATAAAGCCATTTTATGGCACAGTTTTTGAAAAGTTAATTTTTAAAATCAAAATTTTGAAAAAAAAAAATTCAAACTAATTTTTTTCCAAATTGTATGTAATCAAGTACTAATTTAGTTTTCGAAATTTGATGCTCTTATTTATTTTTAAGCAAAAACAGTAGAAAACCGGATTCAAAAATATCTTGTCATTTTTGAGAAATTAACAAAAAACCAAAACTACTTTTTTCTAAAAAACCTCTTTATTTTCTGTTTTTACGTGGCTGGACTTGTTGATAAATTAATTTATGAAAAATTAGCCATTCGTCAATTATTTTTTAAACATTCAGACTTAAATAAGTATACAATAAAGTGATACAGTATTTAATTAACCCTGAATTGATGATTTTTTTTCATTGATAACACCTGAAAACTTACCTGAGAATTTTTCTTGTTATGTCTGGGGTGCTCGCCGCCCATGGATTCTAGCTTTAAGGACCTTAAGGCAATAAAATCGCAATTTCTTAGTAAAAATTTAATAAAAAATAATAACGTACATCCAAAAGATAATTCGATGACAAGAAAAATCAAAGAATATGATTATTTGATTGTTTTTCATTTAAATAAAACAATTGTATTACTTTAAGGCCCTTACAGCTAGAATACATGGGCGGCGAGCACCCCAAACATAGTATAAGAAAAATTCTCAGGCAAGTTTTCAGGTGTGATCAATGAAAAAAGTTGATCAATTCAGGGTTAATCCAATACTGTATCAATTTATTGTATCTTTATTATAAATCTGAATGTTTAAAAAATAATTGACAAATGGTTAATGTTTAATAAATTAAACTATCAACAAGTCCAGCCACGTAAAAACAGAAAATAAAGAGGTTTTTTTTAGAAAAAAGTAGTTTTGGTTTTTTGTTAATTTCTCAAAAATGACAAGATATTTTTGAATCCGGTTTTCTACTGTTTTTGCTTAAAAATAAATAAGAGCATCGAATTTCGAAAACTAAATTAGTACTTCGTTACATTAAATTTTGAAAAAAATTATCTACACCTAAGAGCAAAAAAACGGAATCAAAAAAGATAATTTTTATTTAAAACAAAAATTGCAATGGATAAAATAATGTTTCTTCAAGTTTTATGGTCTCATTTAAAAGCTTGAATTTTTTACTTTTAATTGTTGGTAAAAACTTCAAAATGCATACGATAGTATCATAGCTATCTGTCAATAAATTGCACTTCATTTTTTTCTAAATGTTAAATTTTCTTGATATTCTCTGCTTCAATTTCAGTTTTTTTTTCCTACCGTTACTATTGACGTTATCTGTCAATAAATTGCACTTAATTTTTTTAAAATGTTAAATTTTCCAATTACTCTCAGTTTCAGTCTTTTTTTGCTTACATGCTTCATTTATGTTGATTGGATCCTTATAAAGTGAACGGGTTTTAAAGTTCCTAGTATTGATTTAAAGCCTTTATTTCAAGCTTTTTAATGGTGCAATTAACATTCATGTATGTCAATTACATCCTGGCCAATTAACGTTTTAAAAAAAACGCAAAAGTTTGATTCCATTTTTTTGCTCCTAAGTGTAGTTTGAATTTTTTTTTAAATTTTTTTTTCAAAATTTTGATTTTAAAAACTAATTTTTCAAAAATTGAGCCATAAAATGGCACAATGCCCCGTTTCGAAGTTATTCAACTTTATTTTCAAAAAAAGTTATTAGGGTTTTCAAAAAAATTGGCAAACTTTTCCAATATTTGTACTCTATGTTGGTTTTTGGTTTCACAGATCTTTTTAATTAACTCTCAAACTCCTAATACTATCATATTAGAATTTTTCAATAAATTAGATTTATTCATTTTTTCAACTAAAAATTATTATCAATTTTTCGCGTCGGTTTTTTTTTCAATTTTATAAAAGCAGTTTTGTAGAGCGTTCAATTTTATACAAGAAAATAATTAAATCTAGCCTATTTGATGAACCATTAAAAAGATATAAAATTCCAAATTCAAAAACACAATATTTCCCATGTACATAATTCATATGGGAAATAGAAATTTGTGATGCGGCAGTACTTAATGTTAATATTAAGGGCTGAAATTTTTTTTCGTCATTTCCTACTAACTTTGAACAAGTCTAATGTAGATACCTACAAACATAATAATATCTTCCTGAAAAACTATTAGGTGTCTGTATTTACCTCTACCTGCTTCCTCATATTTCCAAATTTTAAAATGACACAATTGCTGTACAAAAATTGTTCATCAACCCTTACGACTTAAAAACAACACATTGTTTGAATCTAGGTCTAAGAATTCGGGAAACAACAGTTTCCCATTTATACGTGGAAAATCTGTAGTAGTGAAAAAAATAAAATAAAACAATTTAGGATTTATTACTAGAGGTGTAAGACCATCGTAGGTAGTTTCATACTCATAACATTGACTTACCTACACAAAATTTATCGAATTTAAGTTTAATTGTAAATATCTATGCATGAAATTCAGATTACGTATTGATTGATATTAACGAAAATAATTTTCAACCCTTCCTTAGTACCTGGCAGCTAAATTATCCAAAAATTGAAAATGTCCCAAGCAAAAATTACATAAGGGTCGTTAGTAAAAAAAAATAATGATTTCATTTTGCATCTCCAAAAATCATAGGTACAAGGAAATTTCTACCCTTTTTTATTCTTTGTATTCATTCAACATAAAATTTTGGCTACAAAATTTTCCCGCGCAAACCAAATAGGTAATGAGAAAAATCGCCTCGAAATATCCAATACCTACAAGCTACAACCTTATATTATTCTTATAGGTAGGTTTCCGTAAGACATTTCAGAGCAATAGAGATAGTAGGTATTATTTTCATCTTACTATAGGGGCATTTTGCAATTGAAATTTATTTCAGTTACTGGTGCAAAAAACCACTTATCTACTTTTTGCTTTGATAGTGGCAATCATGAAATTATGCTAATAACTGCCGTTTTAAACTAAATTTTATTTAAAACTAACAAATAACCTATCTCGTTAAAGATCGTATTTTCATATCAACCAAATTCTAGCTTCTTAATTTTACAGTAGATATTTTATACCTACCCAACCCACCTTGGTATTTACATACCTACATTCTACATAACCTACCTATCTCTAAAGAAAACTAGGACAAATCACCATACCAGCAATATAATAGATACACTTTAAAGATATTTCAACAATTCAAAATCAAAACAAAAATCTATCAACGCGAGTGGTATTATACTAGTACAGTATACTAGGCATTTTAGGGGTATATTCAATCAGTTTCCTTTAGAAAAGTAAAGCAATAAGCAAGCAACTATAAAGAATCTAGAATTCGAATTTATCAAGAAAAATAACGTAAACAAACGAATGACAAAACCAAAACAGAAAAAAGAAAACAAACAATACTTTCAGTTATGCCACATTTTATAACGGCTGAATATCCGCCGGTGTACAACGCATAAATTTATATGAATTTAGCGCAATCCATCGCATTCAGACAGGAAAATATTTTATTCGTTAAATATTTAACGAAAGGAGAAAAAGAGATAGAAAATTACACACAAACAAATGTATTCAGCTGGCATTTGTTCATGTTTTTTTTTTTCTTATTTCCCCTTAAAAGTCAACACAAAAGATGGCCTACTTAGAAGGTGAGGTGAAAAAAAGCAATATCCGATCTTAATTCCCCATTCGTTGATTTCCTGTGGGAATATGAAAGGAACAAATTATACGATGTAACTGACATTCAAATTAAATTAATAGGTAATTAAAAAGATTTATACGAAATCTATATCGAAACATACATAATGTACCTAACCTAGTAGAAATAACATGTACGACTGGGGTCGCACGTACTTGCTCTTGTGGTAAAAGTTGCTAAAATTCTAAAAGTATATAGGTACATATATACAAATTTTGATTTATTTGAAAAATAAAAAAATTAATTCGTTTTTTAAAGAAAAAAACCAGCATCTGAGATCAAATTGATCTTGAAAACAAGTAGGTATGCAATTTCATTTCTTTTATTAAGAAGCATTTTTTAGAAAAAAAAAAAAACATTTCAAAATCGTTGAAGCCGTTTTTTTTAAACTAGTTTTTTATGAACTATTTTTTGAAAAAAAAACTTAAATATTATTTCAATGCCATTTTGAAGAAATTACCAATCAACATCAAAAACTATTTATATTATTTATATTATACATATGTAAATGCTTTTGTATACAAAAAATTTGTTGGGATTGAATTAGTAGTTTAGCAGAAAATCAAATTTGAGAAAGAAAAACGGTTTTACGATTTTTTCGAAAATCATTATTAACGGAATAATGATTTTCGAAAAAAGACCCTTTCTTAACTAACATTTGAAATTTTTAAACAAAATCGTTGGAGCCGTTTTCGAAAAAATTAAACTTTTCCGAAATTGCTATATGACAAAGGTAGCGTTATTTTTATTAAAAAAAAGTAGCTCCAAAAACCCCTCTGGAGACTTGTCAAAAAACGCTTTATACCAAGCTTGATATTAATCGATCCATCCGCTAAGCCTGTAGCTCCTCATACAGACCGACAGACGGACTTGTGGTACCCACTTTTTTGGCATTCTATCATCGTAATGCCAATATCAGATTGTTGTATCAACTTTTTTTCCACGAATGTATAAATTGATATAAAGTACCGATGTAAGTATATCTCAAGTACAAATTGATTTAAAATCAAGAAAAAAATCAGAAAATAAATAAATTAATTAAAAATGCGAAAACCCGTCAACAGAGCTCAGGAAAAATGTCCCAAGACAATCACCCCTACTACCGATGTCGTAAACGACTTCAAAATATACGACACTATACTCAATCTGGATTCCATCTGTCGTTTTCAACTTCTCGTTTCATCTGTCGTGAACAAACGTAATTTTTTTTCACTATGCATTCCGTAAGTCGAAAATTAACGACGACTATGAAGAAAAACGACTGTATCTCTCGTTCAAAATTTTGCTCGACAGAGTATTGGAAGGCTACAAAGCACTATTTTTTCTTGTAAAATGATATTTTTTATACAATTTATTTTTATTCAATTTATCTATCATACACAAAGCAATAAAAGGGGAGCGGGTCATAATTCTGCTTGTCAAAATTCTGTACGACAAAATTCTGTGGGGTCAAAATACTGTAATACCATAATTCTGTACGTCATTATACTGTAAATACAAAATTCTGTACGTCAAAATACTGTATCAACAAAATACTGACATGCAAAATTCTGTTTTGTAAAATTCTGTATGGCAAAATACTGTATATCAAAATTCTGTAAAAATGCTGTAAAAAAATATCGTTTTGATAATGTAAAAAAGTGCGCGCGCACTTTTTTACATTATCAAAACGATATTTTTTTACAGCATTTTTACAGAATTTTGATTTACAGAATTTTGATGTACAGAATTTTGAAATACAGTATTTTGACCAACCAGAATTTTGCTATACAGAATTTTGACTTTCAGAATTTTGTTTCTACAGCATTTTGCACATACAGAATTTTGACATACAGTATTTTGGCATACAGTATTTTGAATACAGAATTTTGCAACATACAGAATTTCGACCCCAACCCCAATAAAAGACAGATTGCTTAAAAGCCCAATAGTCCGTCTTGTTAACCAATATTCTGCATTTTCAACTTCATTAGATTTGACAGATATCTATTACATTTTTGTCATTTAAAAATCTACTACAGATTTGTCCTGTCGAAAAAGTTATGGAATGCCGTTTGAAAAACGATACGTCAAAGAAAATGGGAGCTGGGAGGTTAAATTTAATATTGAACGGAATGGGGAGCCGAGAAAAGAAAGAAAATATGCGACTTTTTTAATTTTTTTTTTTGGAAAGCGGGCTGATGATTTTTTTCGAGATTTCGAATTTCGCGATAATGTAAGTCCCGAATTCTGTTTTCTGTAATATTTTATTTAATATTCTGTAAACTTGGTATCGTGTATTTGAAAACTTTGTGTTTCAATATATTATTGCATTCCAAAAATTCTATTAATGGTATCAGTTTTTTCAAACAAAAACAAGATTCACAAAACTGATGCTAAACAAATTTTTAAAATGCCCGCATAAATCTATACACAACGCAATGTATCATATTCACGTTTTATTTCTTATGGTAAATCAATTTTTAAGTAAATCAATTTTTGTTTTTTCAAAAACGATGTACCTATCGACAAAAAAAAATTAATAATATTTTTTAAGAAAAAACCAAATTAAGCATTAAATTAGTTCTTATGGAAGATCCGTTTTTATATTCAATAGCAAAATCAAACAATCCTACTTGTTGTTCTATATTTTTCACCTCACTATTTTTATTCGTACCCTACATGAATTTCCGACGCACACTTTATAAACCATCGCATCCACGCACCTTCACACAAAAAAAAAATATATTTTTAACGCGCGCCGCCTGTTGTCTCATACATAATTATATTTTCGTTGATAAATTGAGCGGCAAAGTGGGGAAGTTAAATTTCACATCACTGCTGCGCATACACACACACACACACACCAATCCATTTTCATATCTCTTCAAAATTAACAAACACAACAATACAATACAAACACACACCTGAGTCTCGAGTGCAGCTGCCATTTAAAAAAAAAACCACTACCTATTACCCCGTTTGTATGGCGATTTGAATCGGAATTGAATCAGGATTTAGGTCTATATATACCTGAATCGAATTGAATCCGGATTTGTCGATCCGATCCGACTCGGGGAGCTGAATCGAATCGAAAATATGCATATATACCGAATGAATTGAATACTCGAAATATTATTTATGGTGGAAATTGTGTGTGATTGTCTTCTTATTTGCAAATTCACTGTATGTATGTCTAATGGTATCTAGTTTTACTTGCACTTTGTTTTTGGTTGGATTTTTCTATTTTACTGCAAATATATTAAAAAGAAAAATTGTGTTTTCGATTCTATTTCAATTCGATTCCTCGATCTGGTACTTCCATATACCTGGATCGAAATTTCGATTCAGTTTCAATTCGATCTTTAAATCGGTCATACAAACGGGGTATATCTCTTTCACACTTCCTAATTCAGCCATATCAAACAATAACAAAACAAGACAACACTATCATGAAACAGCATCTGTTGAAACAAAAAATTCACCCTAGCAAGCCAAGAAAGATTTTTGTTCCAACGACGATACTTTGCCAACGGTTATTCCACATTCGTTGACTAGAGTTCAATTCTGTTCATTGCCGGTGAAGGAAGTCCTGTTTACAAAAAAAAAAATCTTCAAAGTAAAATAAAAACTATAAAAAAGTTAATTTAAAGTGAAAATTAATCAAATAAGTGTTAAAGCTACAATTTAAAGTAGCGCTACTAATCAATGTAAGAATACTTTTTTTATTTATTAATTTATTCTAATTACTATATTATTTTTATAATCTTATCAAAATTTAAGATTTTCAAAAATATGTACCCAGTACATATAAAATAAATTTTTCTTCCACCATCTTTTTACCTCGAGTTGATGAGTGGAGACTTGTTTTGTTTTTCACGCGTGAAAATTACTTCCCATTTTCCTCATCATTTTTCTCTTAAAGTACGTTTTGAATTTTTAAAAATCCATTAAAATCTATTACATTTGATTGAAAATGAACATATTTTAATAAAATATTTAAAATTATCTTTCATTTTAATGGGAAAAAAATTGCGCAAAACTCGTCGTCGTATACATTTTTCTGCCTTTAGCTTTCTCTATACAAGCCAACCAATTTACCCAAAGAAGTGGTAGGTAGTCGTTTGTATAAAACGAGTACATATTGGTTGGCTTTGCTTTTGCTTTGGCTGGGTATAGACTATAGAGGAACCAAAATGGTCGAACAAAAATTTTTCATACAACGCATTCAAGAGAGAATACATATTTTAGTTTTTATTTAAATAATTTCTTTATTATTAACAATTTTAATAGGGAAATTGATTTTTCTAAAGGAAAATTAAATTTAGAATTTATGTTTCAAACATTATTTAATTAGTTTTCATAGAAATTATCTAGTTTTTTCCACATTTTTCTCGAACTCGTTGATAATCTCCACCATTATTGTGTAGTACTGCGGTCATTTTGTATGTAGTCAGTCTTCTCTCTCATATAAAATATAATCGTTCGTTTTTGTTCGACGAGTTTGCTGATGGTGGCAGCTTGGCTTTCGTTGGTACGTATTTTTTCTCTCATATATTATACTGAAGGTACAGTACCAGTAGTTCATACAAAATGTGATGGAAATTGAAATTTCGATTTTTTTTTCTTTCTTTATCAGTTTTTTTTTACTTGTTCATTTTTTTATATAAAATAATAAATGAAATTATATTATAAATTGTTTTTAGAAACATTTTGTATAATTAAAAAAAAATTTTTAAGGCGTTTCAAGTAAAAATTATTAGAAAATTGAATTTGGCGCCATTTTTTGTATGTGCTAATGCGGCGGTAGTAATTTTCATTGGCTTTGGCAGTGTGTATTACATTTAGCTTGAGAGTGAAGAAAAATATGTATGGCGACCCCATAGAGAAACGCTTGGGTACTTCTAACAAGAAATTGAAATTTTATTTTTTCAAACATGGTGATGACTGGATTTTTTTTTTTTTTTTTTTTGATTATTGTACAAAGAAAAATTGATGAAATTTTTTATGTTTTTATAAAAAAAAACTTGAGCATTTGTATTTAACTATGTATTTTATATACTGAATAATTTAATACATAATCGGGTATATACCTATAAAGGAAATTACAAAAAAATGTCTCTTTTTTTTATATATGTAGGCATATTGTTTCAGAGATAACTATTTTATTTAATTATCTATGTATCTACAAAAATAGACTATTTATTGGAATAGTTATTAAATTTTGGTAATTTAAAACAAATGTTGCAATATGGTTGTTAAGTCAGATCTATTTATTAAATACAAAATTTATACCTAGTACCTACTTTGAAACAAAATATAAAAAATAAAACAATCTAAATTATGTCAACAAGTTTTTCGTAAATATGTTGTAGTACATGTACCTACATATTTTAATAACAATTTGTATTTATTATGAAATAAAGCGATATTCAAAAATTTTTATCCGAAAATTTTCTTCCTATAAATTTGCTTTTATAAGTTTATTTTCATAATATACAGGGTGTCCCGTAATAAGATAAGTGCATTTTAGGGAATGATTCTTGGGTATATTTTAAGAAAAAATTGTTCTACAGTATCTATCTGTAAATTTAAAAGCCTTTAGCGATAATTTAGGAAAACGATTACTTTGGTAATGTTAATATCTCAGTTAATACTTATATAAGAAACTTCAGTAATGTCTTGATTTTTAGAAGAAATGCTATTCTTTGTTACTGCATTTAAAAAATATTAATATCTTTTATTGCTCAGATATTAATTTTTAAAGGGAATTATTTTGTTGTTTTAATTTTTTATAATTTCTATAGGCATGTTACTTGTAAATTTTACTTTGTTAAGTGGAGACTGGCTTTATGCAGCTCATTTATAGTTTTTGATTTTGTTTTTACTTAGTGCAATATAAATGTAACAAGTGTAAGTTTACTATTGTATTTTTGATGTTTGTAACAAATTTGTAACCAATTTATCCATGTTAATAAAGATTCCTTTGCCACAGGGCTGCCAGAAATCATGATTTAGCATGATTTTCATGTATTTTGAACTAAAATCATGTTTTAATGTCATGTTTTAATGTTTTCGTGCCCAAAATCATGTTTTTTATCAATCCAAGAGAAAAATCTTTATAATCCAACAATTTATAAACCAACAATCTTTTTCACTAAATGAACTGTTTTTTTTTAATAAGTTATTTAATACCTACATGAAGTATGTATATATGAAATTAACCCTAACGGCCATATTATTCACTAGTTTAAAAAGTACATCTGAATGTAAAATTGTCAAATGTCAAAAATAAATCCAAATCCAAAATAGTTATCTTATTATAGTCATTTTTAACTATGAAAATAGTTAAAAATGACTTTTTTCTGTATGATAGTGAATATTATGGATTTGGATTTATTTTTGACATTTCAATTTCCTTACATCCAGATGTATTTTTTAAACTAGTGAATAATCAGCCCTATGATAGTAGCCGATCGGAAAAATATCCGATCGGAGAAAAGTTCCGA
Source organism: Episyrphus balteatus (assembly GCF_945859705.1). NCBI lineage: Eukaryota > Metazoa > Arthropoda > Insecta > Diptera > Syrphidae > Episyrphus > Episyrphus balteatus. Next base: position 46,698,591 of record NC_079137.1, read on the forward strand.
TCGGAAGATTTTTGTATTCACGGTACCCGAATTTGACAAGAAAAATTAACTTCCAAACAACGCACTCATTTCCCATTTTTTTTGGTTTTTATATTTTTCGGATAATATTTCACGTTTGAATTTGTGTCGGGAAGAATCGGAAAGAAAAAACAGCACAAAGCACAACCCGTCGCAAATATTTTGACAGTTCACTGCATAGCATCGCATTTATTTTAAATTTTCAACGCGCCTAAGATTTTTTTCGTAAATCTCTCCGATTTTACAGTCGGAAGGGTAAAAATCATATGAAAACTGAAAAATTCGTACAAATCGGATACAAATCTCTTCCGATCGGCTACCATCATAGGGCTGAATATGGCCATAAATGAGTACAAATTATAAACTCATGTATGTTTTCAAGTTTTATTCCTGCCATTGTTGTAATTTAAGTTACAACTACAATGGCCACCTTTTGAAAAAAGTGGGAAAATTACAAAAGCAAATCATTTATTTTTTCCTACAGAAGCCAATTTTTCCCGAAAAAAAAAAAAATATAAACTAAATTTTTGAAGCCAATATCTATTATTTCTGCACCATAAAATGAGTTTGAAAATTTTCACTTTAAGACTTTTTGCAAAAAGTACCCTGTGTAGTTATACCTTTGATACTTTGTTAATAATAATATTTTCTAAAATTAATTCGAAATAATTTGTTTTATTCCCCCCTAGTCACGATCTGGATGTTTACTTTCTATCAGTTTTTGCTTTTTTTATAAATCGTGTTTTTTCAACTGAAATCATGTTTTTTTAAATTGAAATGGCAGCACTGCTTTGCCATCACCTGATGATGTTCATAGACATAACGAAACGTCGTGACAAAAATATATATTTGTTCTCATTGACCTAAAGCCCGGTTTAAAAACATCACAATTTTTTTCTTAGAATATATGTAAACCCAAGAATCATCCCCCAAAATTTTCTTATCTCATTACGGGACACCCTGTATATAGAATTGTGTTGAACTACCTATGTAGGTATAGGGTCAATTTTTATATAAAACACTTCCAAATTTTAGTGGTTAGTTTCATTTTCTTGTTATATATTTACTTTTTAATTTAAAAGTAAGTAATTTACAATAAATTGTTACAAAATGTTTGTTTGGATAGCAATAAAAATTAAAAAGTTAATAAAATATTGTAATCATTAAAATCATTTAGAAACTACATGTTGAATTTAATTTAAGAATTTTTATATTCAACTTGTGAAGTTTTTTCTTAACTAAAAGTTGACGTATTCAAATGTCGATAAACTCTATAGTTGATCAATTCCTGTTTTTCTCAACTTCCGAAAATAGAAGAAATTGAGTAAGCGAACTTAAGATTTTGCATTGAAACGCCATGTTATTGATGAGATACGTTTTTACAAGAGCAATTACTTAAAATGGGGGTCAAAATAAAAATAAGTGGTTGGATTTAAAAATTGCAACTTTAAAAAAATTCAACTTTTACGGCCATATTATTCACTAGTTTTTTAAAAAATACATCTGGATGTAAAGAAATTGAAATATCAAAAACAAATCCAAATCCATAATATTCACTATCACACAGAGAAAAAAATAGTCATTTTTAACTATTTTCATAGTTACAATCGGGATATTTTTGACATTTTACAATTAACTATTTACATTTTACTATTGAATAATATGGCCGTTAGGGAATGAAATCAATTTCTTAAGTTGAACATAAAAATCCTAGAGTTGAGTTCAACTTCGCCCTTAAAATATTCCATTCAAATCACTCTTATTGTTACACTTTATTTTCCAATTGCAATATGCAAACTACAAACTCAATAAATAAATCATACACTTGCAGGTTTTTTTTTATATATAACTTCAAAGTAATTACAATCAAACGGCATTCACAAATGTTTGGTAAAAAAACAATCATTTCTTTAAAATTTATGTTACAAAATTCAAGTGCTTTTTAAATATAAAACTACCCCTGGGAACGTTTTTAAACTGGAAGTTGTGCATTTTTTAAAAAAATATTTTAGCCTTCAATTGGCAAGACTTTTTGTATAAAAATCCGTTTCCGAAATACCTATGTACATTATGTATTAGAGTGGACCAAAAAAATTATTTTTCATTATTTTGATTTGCTCTACCGATAACTTGTTTTCTCGACACAAAATAATGCTACCCTAATTTTTTCAGAATTTTTCGATGATGTTTAGGGGTTGCGCGCACCCCTTTTATAAAAAAAAATAAGCTCTTTTAGTTTTTATTTTTTTTATAGCTTAAATAATTTTTTAATCGAAAAGCTGTTTGAGTAAAAAGTATTGAGTTTCAATAGATCTACTTACATCAATTTTTCTTTTTTCAAAAAAAAATATTCTTGACTAACTACCAGGCGTTAGAAGTCGAAATTACTGATAAATGCTGGGAAAAAAGCCTTAAAACTATGTTTTACTGTTTTTTATAACGGTTAAAATTATTTTTATCGTATTCCTCATCAAATTTACTATAAAAACAGTGCTTTTATATTGCTCAATTCTTCTTAAATTGATAAAAAAAAAATAATTTTTAAAAAAGATCGTACCAAAACAAGTGAAGGAAAAATATGGGAGGGTACTATATCTTAGGCGCCGAGATTTGATAACGGTATTTTGTAGAGGAGTTGAAAACGATCATTTTTTACTATGGGAGGGGTGGTCTATCTGGCTCCATTTAGACGGGAATGGCAATTTTCTAAAAAATGACTTTAAATAATAAAAAAAATATTAAAAAACAATGGCAACACTTACAGTTATGAATGATACTTTTTTCAAAAGCTAGAACTGTACACTTTATTATAATTTTAAAGTGTAGTTATTTCAATCAATTGTTTTTGAAATAATCGATTTAAAAGTAACAAAATTGGGAAAAAAAGTTTAAAAAAACAAATTAAATACTATTTTTGTCAAGATTGTGGATTACAATACAAAAAATGGCTGATAAAATAAAGTGTCACAATTGATTCCTTATCAAATACTGAAGTCCACATGTTTGAATGCTTCCTAGTTTTTGAGAAAATTGAAAAATAAAAAAAATTCTTTTTTCTCAGACCAACTCGAGATCGTACTTCTGGTTCCACGAAATTTTAATTTGAAAACTGTCCATATTTTTTAATGATGTTGTTGTTGATGCAGCGTCTTATAATATTGAATATCGAATATGTTTTTTGATGGTGGAAAAAATATCGAAAACAGCCATAAAAACTATAATCTGAGAAAAAAGATTTTTTTTTATTTTTCAATTTTCTCAAAAACTAGGAAGCATTCAAACATGTGGACTTCAGTATTTGATAAGGAATCAATTGTGACACTTTATTTTATTAGCCATTTTTTGTATTGTAATCCACAATCTTGACAAAAATAGTATTTAATTTGTTTTTTTTAACTTTTTTTCCCAATTTTGTTACTTTTAAATCGATTATTTCAAAAACAATTGATTGAAATAACTACACTTTAAAATTATAATAAAGTGTACAGTTCTAGCTTTTGAAAAAAGTATCATTCATAACTGTAAGTGTTGCCATTGTTTTTTAATATTTTTTTTATTATTTAAAGTCATTTTTTAGAAAATTGCCATTCCCGTCTAAATGGAGCCAGATAGACCACCCCTCCCATAGTAAAAAATGATCGTTTTCAACTCCTCTACAAAATACCGTTATCAAATCTCGGCGCCTAAGATATAGTACCCTCCCATATTTTTCCTTCACATGTTTTGGTACGATCTTTTTTAAAAATTATTTTTTTTTTATCAATTTAAGAAGAATTGAGCAATATAAAAGCACTGTTTTTATAGTAAATTTGATGAGGAATACGATAAAAATAATTTTAACCGTTATAAAAAACAGTAAAACATAGTTTTAGGGCTTTTTTCCCAGCATTTATCAGTAATTTCGACTTCTAACGCCTGGTAATTAGTCAAGAATATTTTTTTTTGAAAAAAGAAAAATTGATGTAAGTAGATCTATTGAAACTCAATACTTTTTACTCAAACAGCTTTTCGATTAAAAAATTATTTAAGCTATAAAAAAAATAAAAACTAAAAGAGCTTATTTTTTTTATAAAAGGGGTGCGCGCAACCCCTAAACATCATCGAAAAATTCTGAAAAAATTAGGGTAGCATTATTTTGTGTCGAGAAAACAAGTTATCGGTAGAGCAAATTAAAATAATGAAAAAATGATTTTTTTGGTCCACCCTATTATGTATGTATACAATTTTTGATTTTTACACACTAGAAGTTTAACACGTAAAAGTCTCCAATAAAATATGTTTATTTTTGTTCCATGCAAGGTTATACCAAACAATCACAATCCTAGTTCTGTTTGAACGATCACTTGTTTTTTCGAAGTAGAGTTCTTGCTATCATAAGTGGCTTAACTGGCTGTATACAATGGTGTAGCTTGTAGTACTGTCAAAATTTTACTGAGGGAAAACCTTACAAAAGTTGGCGGCAGTTTAGCGCAAAAAGTTGAGAATTTTTCAACTTGCGGTACAAGCTACAGACACATCTATACCATTGTATTTAGGGGGTAAATGTCTTAACACTGGCCTTTATTGCGAGATTCGATGCGATAAAAGTCGAACCAATCAATAAATATCTGTTTTGGTACTGTGTATTTCTATTGATTATGATATTTACTCATGTAAATTAAGAACTTGATTTTCGTGGTTAGCAAAATTGTAAATTGTATGAAAAGATCGAACGAAAAATCATCTTTAACAATAGAGATTCACAATACCAAAATTCAATGATCGACTGTCGATCGATAGACAAACGACAATCGCAATAAGGGCCACTATCTCACAGTATTACACATGCCAAAAATAAACTGGAATGTTTTCTTGCGTGTGATCGAAAATTATTTTCTATTATAGACTGTTTAATGGTTTTAGAACGAATCCTAAAAATATTCAAGTGTTAGCTCATGCCAAGAGAGATTATTTGAAAACCATTTGCAATCCTTTCCACTTGTCTGTGGAATCTTTTTCATATTTAGGCTCCACATTGTTAAACGGTCTGATTTTTACTCATATTTTTGGCATAGTGATGGACACTTTTGTATTCATGGCAATGTTTTTTTTTACCACAGCGTAGAATTTGAATTGAAAATAGATTCAATCAAATAGTTTTAGAACCAATCCTAAAAAAAATCACGTATAAACACATGCTAAACAGATTGGAAAGAAGTGAAAGATTTTGTGGAACTATTTTCATATCCTTTCCTCATAAATTTCTACTCCTATTTTCGGCATGTCCTTATACTTCAAAATAATATCGAAAAATGTTAGGAAATCGAAAAAGGCAACAAAAAATAACTGTTTACCATTTTTTCTTTTCCAAATAAAATACATTTGAATTTCGATCAATATGAAATTTAGACAATTCGATTCCCGGGAAAGGAAGAAAGACAAATTATCGTTTAGTTCACCTCTATTACTTGAATATTGTATTTTTTTCACTATGATAAACTGAAAACCCATTTTTCATTTTAAATGTAAAATTAAACAAAAATAAGCCAACTACAAGTGCATATTTGATTAAATGTAACAATGAGTATAAAAAAAAAAAACATCCAGAAGAAAAAAGTGTATTTACAGAGAAGCAAAATTGATCTGATTTATGATTGGGTTACTAGTGACTACAATAATTCATCTCTTTGAGCAAAAAAAAAAAAAAAATACCAAAAACATGTAGGTACCTAATTTGTTTGAATTCAAAGTTTTTAAAAATCTTCTAAATTTTATATTTTTGTATGAAAGCATTTTTCTTGCTTATTTGTGTTCAAGAAAACGGTCCTAAAAAAGCAGTTTGCAAATTCATACCCAAAAAAAACAAAATTAGGTGGATTTTGAGAAGATTTCGTCACATTTTAGATTTTGAAAATCCTTATTATTTTGATGAGATTTTTATTATTATCATTTTGATATTAAATAAAAATATTTGTAACTGTAATTTTAACATCCCTTTTTTTCCATTGTAATATTTTCAGTTCTTAACCAGTTTTAAAAAAATCAGTCAAAATTGTTAATATGGGTGATAGACCAAAACGTCCACTTTCCGCTTATATGCTATGGCTCAACAGTGCCCGCGAGGGTATCAAGAAGGAAAATCCCGGCATCAAAGTGACAGAAGTTGCAAAGAAGGGAGGTGAATTATGGAGGGGCATGAAGGATAAGTCTGTAAGTACAAAAAACATTAAAAATCTTAAATTTCTTTTCCTTTCTTCCAACAATTTTCCACTAACAATTAAATTTTTATTTAAAAAAAAGGAATGGGAGGCAAAGGCAGCCAAATGCAAGGAAGACTATGAAGAAGCAGTCCGCGAATTCGAAGCCAACGGTGGTTCCAAGTCAAATGGTGCAGCGACCAAGAAGCGCGGTAAGGCAACGAAAAAAGCAGCGCCGAAGAAGAGCAAGAAGGATGCGTCCGATGACGATGATGATGAGGAGAGCGAATAGACATCTTGTTGCCTTATCTCTCATCTCCCCCTCCATCATCATTTAAACAAAAATTAAAAAAAAAACACTCCAAAAAGTAAAAAAAAAATATTACATAAATAAAAAAAAAAGTTACAAAAAAATCATAAAATACTTAAAAAAAACTCTTTAAAACAAACACGATTGTTTAATTAATTTTATAATAATATTAATATAATTAATTATTAATTTAAAGAGAAAAAGAGAAAAGCGGTACAATGTTTGTGTTTCTTCTCTCCCAAAAACAAAGACGAAAATCGCAAGAAGGAAACGGAATATCTATGTTTTTTTTTTAACTGTTGACAACTAATGTTCGATCATAAAAAATACATAAAATTATAAATATAAAACAAATTAAATAAAAAAAAAAAAAACAATTCTTTTCCTAAAATTTCTCAAACGAACAAAAAAGAGTCGGAAATACTTTTTGATTCAAATTGAATTTGTTATGAATGTCGATTATTTTTTTTTTTTTACTTAAAATTTTTGATTAGGAATAAAGTTGCCGAGTTTAATGGCTCTGCTCTTTTTTTAACAAATTTAAATTTATTTGTTTTGTTTTTCATTCCAAAAACATCCAAAGAATAAAGAAAACAAAAAAATTGCATTTAAACTAGAAAATTATCAATATTCGAAAACAAAAATATAACAAAAAATATAAAATAAAAGAAACGACACCAACCTGGAGTACAAAACCGCTCAGGATCATTTATCTCTGTATTCTCTAGTTTATAAAAATCTTATATAAAAGAAAAATTTACAAAAAAAAAACAAAGACGAAAATAATTAAACAAAAAATCAATTGCAGACGAATACTGGTTTAACTTTAGTTTTTAATAATTTTTTTCCTTTATATGTTTTTTTACATTTTGTTCGAAACACCACAATTCGTTGCTAATAACAAAAAAAAAATGAAAAGTTTTCTTCTGCTAAACATTGTATTATAAGACAGATAAAAAAATTAAAAATAAAATAAAGAAGAAAATATTTGAAAAAAAACGTTTAATAATTTTAGAAAAAAAATACCGATATTCTCTTTTTCTTTTAGTGTATGTATTATATAAAAAAAACTAAAGAGAAAAAATGATAAATATGCTTTTCTTTTTTGTAGAAAAAAATTAGTAAGTTTATATAAAAAAAAAATAATAAAAAAGAAAAAAAAAACAAACCGATGTTCTCTTTTCCGTTGGTTGGTTGGTTGGTTGGTTTGATTGATGAAATGTGGGACACCATTTAAGTAAGCGAGCAAAAAACACCGGCACACAAAAAAAAAGTGTCATGTTCCAGAAACCAGGAGAAAAATGCAAAAAAAAACCAATACAAATTCATACAAAATACAGTCAGCTCCTGGAGGGTTACAGGGCCAAATGGACATGAAATTCGGATTCAGAGGGTCCGAAAACATTTAGAAAGATAGGTCTGGTACATAACCCATTTTTTTTTGTGCCGGTGTAATTAACGTTAAAATGACTTGTATTATTAAGTTGTAAAATGGGAGTTTTAACGAACTCTCCGTAAGGTGATTTCGCAATACGATGGTGTAAAAAGGTGTGCAAAATCTTAAATGCATTTCTTTAACGATGTATGTTATGTCAAGCTAAATGTTTGTAAACGCAGAACAAAATAAATCCTTAGCTTAGGCCATTAGGCTTAACGAAAACGACATTTTGGAAATTCAAAATGAAAATAGAGAGAGCTATCATAAATAACCATATCGTTCGGTCTTTTTACCTTGGGGCCCGGAATGTTCCAAAATATAATACACATTAGTGATGAAGATGATTGTGAGTACAAAATTCCGGGGAAGCTTTGGCACTTGTTGCGCATGCTGCATGTTAATGGAGCCTATCTCTAAGGATTTTATTGATCTCGGAATGTATCTTGCGAACGTGAATCTTCCTGAAAATTAACTAATAGAGAGGGATCATACAAAATGACAGCTAACATTTTTCCCGGTACTAAGTCCAGTCAAATTGGCTTAAAAAATAGGCAAATAGACAAATTAATTAGGTAAAAGCTGAACATTTGTGGAGACTTAAATTAAGGCATACTATTGAACATAGTAAATGTCCTGACCTCTACCTCCAGGGCCGGATCGGCAATATTGACAAAAAGGGAAGCCTATCTAGTTTTTTTTTTTTATCATACCTCTTTTATTTGCAAGCCAATTGTGCCCATAGTTATGAAAGTGGACTAAGTCACTTTTTCCATGGTCTAAAAAATATAAATTAAATAATTGAATGGTATTTCTTTAAATTAAAGGAACAATAAATAAGCGACTTAGTCCACTTTTTTCAAATGAGAAAAATGTTTAACCCTCTTGGCGCGCCATCTAGCGTCAAAATAAAAATCTCCAAAAATCAAAGCCTAAGTTCAGGTGTTTTGCGTTACACGTGGGGATTGTCGTCGACCGAATTCGATTCTTGTGACTTTCACCGATAACAAATCACCATCAGTCCTATCGAGGTATCCGTCGGAATGGAAATTTGTCCGAATTCATACGAATCGCTGAGTTCTTACCCGCGAAAGCACACCCCGGCATAATTCGTATGAAATCGAAGAATTTTTTGCTCCGAAGGACAGCTCGGTATACAAAAAAATTAACGTTTCTATTTCTGACCAACCGTTTTTGTGTTGAAATAAAATATCAAAATTTTGTATATGTATATGTTAAAAATATGAAATATCAATGTGAAATAACTTGTATGTCCATTTTAAGTTCAATGTATGAACTATCACCAAATCGAAGGGCAAAAACAACACCTCGTTGCTGTTTATGATTTGCACGAATGCTGGAATAACAATCTCAACTGAGAACTGAGACATACATTGGCCGACATAGCGTAAGGTTTACAATAGTTGGCACCCCCGATTTTTGTACTAATTTATTGTCACCCTTCATGCAATTAAGCATTTCTCAAAAACTACTATCAAAAACTAAAATCATGTTTTTTCTCATAATCTGTAGGTATTAATTATCCACAATTCTGCACATTTATTTAGGTTTATTTCATTCTCAGTTCTTTTCAATCAGTGAAATATTAAAGCAATTCAATATTCGTGAAAAAGTGCCAAAAATGCAGTGTTCCTGCTAAGGATACTGAATTTGTTTGGTAACTGTCCGTTTTTGACTATTTTTTTGAGTTTTTGGATGAAGACTTGTTTTTTTAGTTTAACAATATAGTACCTAAATTAAATATTTCTAATTGTTTTTTTTATAAAAAAAAAAATTTGTTAAAGTTGTTTAAAAGGGGTGTCCATAATTAGTCCCATATAAGGTAGTGGTTTTATTATTGGCAGGGGGGTGCCAATAATGCGTGCATTGGGACATCAATCGTTGGCACTGCCAATAACTGTAGCTTTAAGTCTGAAATAAAAATATACAATTTACCCGTTATAAGTTTCAGTTTGAAAAATTGTGAAAAGGAGCTCAAACGGATTGTGATATTTGCTTAAAACTTGGAACAGATTTGTACGTGATTTCATGACCCGTTTTTTAACAGATATCTGCAATTTTATTCAGGTTTTCGAGGTATTGCAATTTTCTCAAAAACGGTTTTAATGATTTTGCCTGAAAAAAAACATACATATGTATATCTAATGCTGGAAATAAGGCCGCACTTTTGAAATAAGAAAAATATTTTTTAAACCGTTATTAACGGTACTTGCCATATAACCGATTTCTTCGTTTCGGTCGTGCGTTCTTTTATTCGCCGATGTTAACTATTGTTAACAATAGTTAACTTTCATCGTTAATAAATGAGAAAAAATTTACGAAATGTAACATCGTGACGTGACAACATCGTTCCTAAATCCAATGTTGAAGTGTCAAATAGTTACATTTTGTAACTTTTTCCAACTCAGCTTCTGGACTTGAGTTTCAATGTTAATCTGTCAAACACAACTAAATGGGGAAGAGAGGGGAAGATGTGAGAAGAGAATTTTTTGTTTGTTTTCATATCATATTTGAAATCATGTTTTTCTTTCAATTTGCTAGGAATTAAAATTGAAAGAATTATTTCAGTGCCAAATTAATTCTTTCTAGTTTATTTATTCATAAAATGGATTTCAAATTTTTTTTTTTTGACAGTTCAACAAAATGTAACATTAGTCGTTCCTAAATAAAAGTTGAAATTTTCTAACAAAATCTAACGAAAACAACAACGTTTTTTTTTTGACACAACAATCAAAGTTAACTTAATTTAACAAAAGAACGGGCCACTGATGTTCTCGTTAACGACACATCCGATTTCAATGAAAATGTTTATACAGGGTGTCCCACAGTCACCGCCCCAAACGAAAACCATGGATTCCTGAGGTCATTTTAAGTCGAAAAACTTAAGAGGTAATTTTCTCGTTTTCGTCCCGTTTTCGAGTTACCACGGTTTTTATGATTTTTGTTCTCTTTTCCCTTATCTGGCTTTATCTTTGCCAAACTACGTTTGATTTGAAAAATTTTTTTTACAACCAATCAAGAATTTATTACAGTTTTAGTTTGTCTTAAAACTTTTTTTTCTGCGGACAACCGTTTCTCCACAATTTTGCATCAAACACAATTTTCTTCGTTTTTTAAGTTGTTTTTTACACTTTCATATCATTTAAGTCAAAAAACACGTTAATGAGTATTAATTTTTTGTGCTTTTTATTAAAGCCCAGTTTATTTTCATAAAAAAAATAAGTTTTATTTCATAAAAAAGGCTACTGAAACCAAGAAAATTAGGACTTGCGGACATGAGATTTTTGAGGGTAGTTAAAGAATATCCAAACAAAGATTAAAATGAAAAAATTAGCCTATTAGCACTTATTCCTAAGATGAACAAGAATCTTCTTTAGTGCATATCCTAAAATTTGCCCCTCCATCAAAAAATACCGTTATTTCGTAGGTATATATATTTTTTGTAATGGATTGTTTTGATTTTTAATAATGATGGATTCTAAAATCTTCATTCAAAATTTGGTTCATCTACCATAACTTTTAAGGGTTTTTCGGGAGTAAGTTTGCAACTGTTATAATAATATGAGTTGACAGATGAAAAACAGGTATAACTAGAGACGTCAGATTGTCTTGATTTTAGATTTTTTGGAATCAGCATTAAAAAATACCTTGAAATCATGTATCATATGTGTATATAATACCATAGCCTATTTTTGCTAATTTTGAAAATCTCCATTTCGCGATTTGACCTTGAAATCGCGACAAGCGGACATGAGATTTTTCTAGACTTTTGAGATATGTTATAGAATGGCAAAAGGAAGATATTGAGCAAAAAAATTTCTACTAACATTCATTCCGAGGTTAAACCCTTATTTGACTGGATTATTTTATTTTAAATGAACTTATAAATTGTATAGTTAAAAATGGGGCACAATAAAAGAATACAATATAAATAGTATTCCACGTATGCTTAAGACAAATATAAAATTTACCATATTGAATGTATTATGTAAAAATATTCGAAATTAAAAATATTGAAATTTGTAAATCGTACGAAGAATTTTGTCGGTCAGTGTATGTATGGCATAGTGATCTCCGCGAATTTGTATGAACAAACTGAATCGATAACTGATTTAACTCGATTACCTTCAGATTCCATAGTCAAATACAGTTACTAAATGCTCGTATGATTCTGAAAAATAAAAATCTAGTAAAAAGCGATGACTAACAAGAATTAATTGATAGATTTAAAAAAAAAAAAACTAAAACCATTATTAAGTAATATCATTTTATTGTGACTAAAATTCAAGACTTTATTTTTATATTATTATTATTTCCGCTATTAATATTCTATAATAATAATAAATTTTTTTATTTTCTTAGGAAAATTTGTATTTTTTTAAAAATGTGTTAAATGTTAATTTAATACGACACATGTTTGGCGCCACAACTAGTTTTCTGTTTTTAAAAAGAAAAAAAAAGAAACAACTTTTTTCTTTTCTTAAAAAAAAACATAAAACAACATAAAAAAGAATTTAAAAAAAAAAAACAAAAACTTAATTATGTTGATTTATATCTAAGTTAATAAGTTTTTTCTTTAACAACAATATTTTTTTTATATTTTTTAGCCATTTTTAGCCAATCTTTGTCCGTCTCGCGTAGTAGTACAATCATCTTACTGGCTAAAAGTGAGTAGAGTTTTACAACATTTTCATTCTAAAAAAAAAGGAAAAACAACAAAAATTTGTATATGGAAAGGATGAACCGAAAAAATGACGATGTCTTCTTCCTGAGATGATGGCTTCGTTCGTCCGATGCTCGTCCTCGATCATTTTACTTTATCGCAAACGATCATCTCAGTTTGGTTTCTCCTATGTTTTAAGTGGGTTTCTTTTTTCTAAATGCTAATAACAATTTTACTTCTCTTTTTTTTTTTTTAAGTGGATAGTGTGGGTGAACATGGAGATAAGAAAACCTTCTCCCATCTTTTAGTTACGATTCAACCAAAAAATAGCCTTTAAAAGGAAATAAGCCAAACCCATGCAATAGACAATCTTTTCCCTCTGAGATCTTTGCACATTATCAATTTCTATCGACAAAACCCGTCGATTTAACTTGGCCAATTGCCGACGCAAGTACAGAATCTCTTCGGGTGGTGTCAAATCACCCATAATTGGTGTTCCTTCTCTATGATTAACCAGAGACATGTCATTATTATTATATTGGCCAATAGCACGCTTGCCAACACCCGAAGTCGATGTAGTCACCGCTTCCGAGTCGGATTCGGCTCGGGAACTTGTGCGATTCGGATGAAAGCCCATTGTGGCAGCGGAAGCATCTGCTCGAATATAAGGAGGCGGGGATTCTGAGTCATTTTGATAGTTGCCATTGTTATTGGGCGAATTCTGATCGGACGCAGATGGGAAGTGATGGTCGTTGAGAGTGATTACTCGTGGAGGTGTGGCAACCCTAATAAAACCTGGATCTTTTGGTAAAATTGAATTCTCAAGTAAAATCTCTCGTGGAGCCGATCGTGTGCCCAAATGTTCTTCATGTCCCAAAACGACAATTCTGTCGGGGACATTCATATCGATTTTGTCGTGATAATTCCATGAATTCATCATTCCGTTTTGATTTGAGAGGAGTAAATCCTCGTCAGAGAATTCGCCGGTAGCTCGAATGCGTTTGGGAACACGCATCTTGTCGTTGATTTCGTGGGCATACTTGGCATCGGAATAGAGGGCATCGTCCTCGCTAAGACCGTTGAACATTCGAGTTGGGCTCTGTGGTGTAGCCATCATTTATAATAGGTTTTGTATGTCGTCGTCGTCGGTCGTTTGGATCAAACTGTGCGGGTAGGTTGTGGTGTTTTTGTCTTGGGGTTTTTTCTTTTTCTTTCTTTCTTCTTACACACTTTTTATTTTTTTGTCTGAATTTAATAAAAAAAAAACAGAATTATATAATAAAATAATGAGTGGATTGTGAGATTAGTGAAGAAGAAGAAGCGGGGGAAAAACTTACTTTGTGGTCGATTTATTTTGGACAAAAATTATATATGAAAAATTTTCTTTTTCGACGAAATTATTTTTTCGATTTTTTCTTTCCCTTGTTCCCAAACGTAGAATTTTCAGCTGCTTCTGCTTCGGTTTTTGCATCTGTCATGTCATGTCATTGTGTAAAACAGAGATGTTATAAGAAATTTTGATTTGTGAAGCCGCTGTATGAGGTTGATTTTAATGAACGCATACAAGAATTTGGGGTTTTGGTAGAGTATTTTAAACAAATGGAATGCTAATTTTGATTTAGGCTGTGTGTGAATTGCGTTAAATAGTTAAATTCGTGTTAAATTTTTGACACTATTGAGGTGAATAAAAAATTGTTAGCTATTAAAAATTTATTGGGCTCTGGGACCTGGTTAAATTTGAGTTAAATTTTTTTTGGCAGATGGTTTTGTTTTGTTATTTTTTTTATCAATAGGTGTGTTTTTTATTACCACCGGTCTTAACTGGTTAAAAAAAACGCCTCGGGATGAGTGTCAACTTAGCGAAACACCCATCACTGATCCAAACGGGACTAGGTGCATAATTTGCCGTTATTTAGTCGTTAATTAGTTGTGGTAATTTTGATTTTGTCGTTCATTGTTTTCATATATATTTTTGATGTTTCGCTAACTTGATATCAACTTAGCGAAACAACAACTCTTAAAAAAGGTCTTTTTGAAAACTTGAGTATGCCGGAATTTGCCGTTAATTAGTCGTTAATTAGTTGTGATAATTTCGATTTTGTCGCTCATTGATTTCATAGGAAAATATGTTGTTTCGCTAACTTGATATCAACTTAGCGAAACACCATCTCTAAACAATTTTTTTTTTTGGAAAACTAAGTATGAGGGAATTTGCCGTTAATTAGTTGTTAATTAGTTGTGCCAATTTCAATTTTGTCGTTCACTGTTTTCTTTCAAATTTTTGACATTTTCCCAATTTGACATGAATTTACCAATTTTTGCTTCAAAAAGTGACTTAAACTTGACGCATCAAAGCGTGGCTTATACCAAAATTTGCCATTTGAGACCCTCGAATTAGTTGTGCCAATTTCAATTTTGTCGTTCACTGTTTTCATTCAAATGTTTGACATTTTCCCAATTTGACATGAATTTACCAATTTTTACTTCAAAAAGTGACTAAAACATGACGCACCAAAGCGTGGCTTATACCAAAATTTGCCGTTTGAGACCCTCAAATTAGTTGTGTCAATTTCAATTTTGTTGCTCACTGTTTTCATTCAAATTGAGTGTTGTTCCGCTAACTTGACACGAATTTACCAAGTTTCGCTTAAAAAGTGGCTTAAACTTAACGCATCAAAGCGTGGCTTGCACCTGAATTTGTTGTTCGGGACCCTCGATTGAGTTGTACCAATTTCAATTTTGTCGTTCACTGTTTTCATTGAAAAGTGTGTTGTTTCGCTAACTTGACGTGTCAACTTAGCGAGGCACCCTCCAAAAAGTGGCTTAAACTTAACGCATCAAAGCGTGGCTTATACCTGAATTTGCCGTTCGGGACCCTCGAATTAGTTGTGCCATTTTCAATTTTGTCGCTAACTGTTTTCATTCAAATTTTTGACATTTTCCAAATTTGAAAAAAATTTACCAATTTTCGCTTAAAAAGTGGCTTAAACTTAACTCATCAAAGCGTGGCTTATACCAAAATTTGCCGTTGGGGACCCTCGAATTAGTTGTGCCATTTTCAATTTTGTCGCTAACTGTTTTGATTCAAATTTTTGACATTTTCCAAATTTGAAAAAAATTTACCAATTTTCGCTTAAAAAGTGGCTTAAACTTAACGCATCAAAGCGTGGCTTATACCTGAATTTGCCGTTCGGGACCCTCGAATTAGTTGTGCCATTTTCAATTTTGTCGCTAACTGTTTTTTTTTTTATTGTTCTCCTTTTCATGAGTTTTTGGTTTGTAAATAATGTATAAAAATCAGACAGCTTGTTGTGTCACCAGGCGTGGGCACTGTGATGATTCCTGAGTCTTTTCATGATTTTCACCCAACTAAAGAAAAATATCGCAACCCATTTAACACCAAACCAAATACTTAATTGAAAGAACATAGTTATTACCTGTGTCTTTTGTAGATACAATAATATGCTTCTTTTTCATTAGCCAACGCTGATCGGAAATCACCCATGCAAATTGGTGTTTTTGGATTCAGATGATATGTAATTCTCAGCAACATGAATTGATTTTGCTCCGTAATATTTAAGGTTTAGAGACAGAGCATGTTCGATGAAGCGAAAGGATCATTGACCTATTATATATGGACTGCTAGTTTATTCTCGTTTCCATACAAAATTTTTGAAAATGTGGTTCAATGATTACTAGCGCCTGTGGAAGAAAGTGGTAAATAGAACTCAGTTAGAGTAGCGACATCTTCCGTCAGATTGCTTGAACTACCATTTTTGTCCATAGAAACTAAGGCCATCTACATTTTTTTTGCTATAAAAATCAGTAGCACCTGTCATCTTTGAAGTGTACTTTTTGACGTATTGGAAGAATTCTTTTCAATTTCAAAAAAAGTAGATAAATAAAAATTTTTGTGAAAAGAAAAATGTCGATATCAAAATGAAATCTTGCTGAAAAAAGGTATTGTTTTCAATTTATTAATGCTTGAAAGTTATTAAAAATTATAAATAATTCGATCATCTTATAAAATAAATCAAAAATGTTCTTTTATCAATAATTTTCTATTTGTTTATTTTTCAGATGCAAATTTTTTATCACAATTTTAAATTTTTTTTACCTTTTTGTTCTTGGGAAACATAAAATTCCAAACAATTTCTGCAAAAATAATTGAATTGTTTTTTTTTTTTTTTTTTTGACAAGCAAAAGTCACAAAACCTAGATGTCAAAATACTATTTCCCGCTGCCCTACCAAGGGGCGCCACTATAGCTTGAACCTGCTACTGGCAGTCTATATCTAATAGGTCAATGGAAAGGATAGTTCATATTTCCCAACTGCATCCCAGTTTCCAGTCTTGGTATTTTTTGTTTATGGCTGTGACCAGCTATGGAAGCGAAGACCGTTAAATGACATTTTTGTTTGTCTGGTGCCAGTATATTTTACCGCTAGACAAAAAGAGACAAAATTATACTCATGAAAAGGAGAACAAGATACTTTTGCTCTATGGTCAGCTGTGGTGAATATCGAGGTGAATAAAATTGAAAATGAATGCGTTCAGCCAATTTCATATTGAAAAATATAAGAGAATTTGAAACTTGGTAAATTCGTGTCAAGTTAGCGGAACAACACTCAATTTGAATGAAAACAGTGAGCAACAAAATTGAAAATGCCACAACTAATTCGAGGGTCTCGAACGGCAAATTTTGGTATAAGCCACGCTTTGATGCGTTAAGTTTAAGCCACTTTTTAAGCGAAAATTGGTAAATTTTTTTCAAATTTGGAAAATGTCAAAAATTTGAATCAAAACAGTTAGCGACAAAATGAAAATGGCACAACTAATTCGAGGGTCCCGAACGGCAAATTCAGGTATAAGCCACGCTTTGATGCGTTAAGTTTAAGCCACTTTTTGGAGGGTGCCTCGCTAAGTTGACACGTCAAGTTAGCGAAACAACACACTTTTCAATGAAAACAGTGAACGACAAAATTGAAATTGGTACAACTCAATCGAGGGTCCCGAACAACAAATTCAGGAGCAAGCCACGCTTTGATGCGTTAAGTTTAAGCCACTTTTTAAGCGAAACTTGGTAAATTCGTGTCAAGTTAGCGGAACAACACTCAATTTGAATGAAAACAGTGAGCGACAAAATTGAAAATGCCACAACTAATTCGAGGGTCTCAAATGGCAAATTTTGGTATAAGCCACGCTTTGATGCGTTAAGTTTAAGCCACTTTTTAAGCGAAAATTGGTAAATTTTTTTCAAATTTGGAAAATGTCAAAAATTTGAATGAAAACAGTTAGCGACAAAATTGAAAATGGCACAACTAATTCGAGGGTCCCGAAAGGCAAATTCAGGTATAAGCCACGCTTTGATGCGTTAAGTTTAAGCCACTTTTTGGAGGGTGCCTCGCTAAGTTGACACGTCAAGTTAGCGAAACAACACACTTTTCAATGAAAACAGTGAACGACAAAATTGAAATTGGTACAACTCAATCGAGGGTCCCGAACAACAAATTCAGGTGCAAGCCACGCTTTGATGCGTTAAGTTTAAGCCACTTTTTAAGCGAAACTTGGTAAATTCGTGTCAAGTTAGCGGAACAACACTCAATTTGAATGAAAACAGTGAGCGACAAAATTGAAAATGCCACAACTAATTCGAGGGTCTCGAACGGCAAATTTTGGTATAAGCCACGCTTTGATGCGTTAAGTTTAAGCCACTTTTTAAGCGAAAATTGGTAAATTTTTTTCAAATTTGGAAAATGTCAAAAATTTGAATCAAAACAGTTAGCGACAAAATTGAAAATGGCACAACTAATTCGAGGGTCCCGAACGGCAAATTCAGGTATAAGCCACGCTTTGATGCGTTAAGTTTAAGCCACTTTTTGGAGGGTGCCTCGCTAAGTTGACACGTCAAGTTAGCGAAACAACACACTTTTCAATGAAAACAGTGAACGACAAAATTGAAATTGGTACAACTCAATCGAGGGTCCCGAACAACAAATTCAGGTGCAAGCCACGCTTTGATGCGTTAAGTTTAAGCCACTTTTTAAGCGAAACTTGGTAAATTCGTGTCAAGTTAGCGGAACAACACTCAATTTGAATGAAAACAGTGAGCGACAAAATTGAAAATGCCACACCTAATTCGAGGGTCTCGAACGGCAAATTTTGATATAAGCCACGCTTTGATGCGTTAAGTTTAAGCCACTTTTTAAGCGAAAATTGGTAAATTTTTTTCAAATTTGGAAAATGTCAAAAATTTGAATGAAAACAGTTAGCGACTAAATTGAAAATGGCACAACTAATTCGAGGGTCCCGAACGGCAAATTCAGGTATAAGCCACGCTTTGATGCGTTAAGTTTAAGCCACTTTTTGGAGGGTGCCTCGCTAAGTTGACACGTCAAGTTAGCGAAACAACACACTTTTCAATGAAAACAGTGAACGACAAAATTGAAATTGGTACAACTCAATCGAGGGTCCCGAACAACAAATTCAGGTGCAAGCCACGCTTTGATGCGTTAAGTTTAAGCCACTTTTTAAGCGAAACTTGGTAAATTCGTGTCAAGTTAGCGGAACAACACTCAATTTGAATGAAAACAGTGAGCAACAAAATTGAAATTGGCACAACTAATTTGAGGGTCTCAAACGGCAAATTTTGGTATAAGCCACGCTTTGGTGCGTCATGTTTAAGTCACTTTTTGAAGTAAAAATTGGTAAATTCATGTCAAATTGGGAAAATGTCAAACATTTGAATGAAAACAGTGAACGACAAAATTGAAATTGGCACAACTAATTCGAGGGTCTCAAATGGCAAATTTTGGTATAAGCCACGCTTTGATGCGTCAAGTTTAAGTCACTTTTTGAAGCAAAAATTGGTAAATTCATGTCAAATTGGGAAAATGTCAAAAATTTGAAAGAAAACAGTGAACGACAAAATTGAAATTGGCACAACTAATTCGAGGGTCTCAAATGGCAAATTTTGGTATAAGCCACGCTTTGATGAGTTAAGTTTAAGCCACTTTTTAAGCGAAAATTGGTAAATTTTTTTCAAATTTGGAAAATGTCAAAAATTTGAATGAAAACAGTTAGCGACAAAATTGAAAATGGCACAACTAATTCGAGGGTCCCGAACGGCAAATTCAGGTATAAGCCACGCTTTGATGCGTTAAGTTTAAGCCCCTTTTTGGAGGGTGCCTCGCTAAGTTGACACGTCAAGTTAGCGAAACAACACACTTTTCAATGAAAACAGTGAACGACAAAATTGAAATTGGTACAACTCAATCGAGGGTCCCGAACAACAAATTCAGGTGCAAGCCACGCTTTGATGCGTTAAGTTTAAGCCACTTTTTAAGCGAAACTTGGTAAATTCGTGTCAAGTTAGCGGAACAACACTCAATTTGAATGAAAACAGTGAGCAACAAAATTGAAATTGACACAACTAATTTGAGGGTCTCAAACGGCAAATTTTGGTATAAGCCACGCTTTGGTGCGTCATGTTTAAGTCACTTTTTGAAGTAAAAATTGGTAAATTCATGTCAAATTGGGAAAATGTCAAACATTTGAATGAAAACAGTGAACGACAAAATTGAAATTGGCACAACTAATTCGAGGGTCTCAAATGGCAAATTTTGGTATAAGCCACGCTTTGATGCGTCAAGTTTAAGTCACTTTTTGAAGCAAAAATTGGTAAATTCATGTCAAATTGGGAAAATGTCAAAAATTTGAAAGAAAACAGTGAACGACAAAATTGAAATTGGCACAACTAATTAACAACTAATTAACGGCAAATTCCCTCATACTTAGTTTTCCAAAAAAAAAATTGTTTAGAGATGGTGTTTCGCTAAGTTGATATCAAGTTAGCGAAACAACATATTTTCCTATGAAATCAATGAGCGACAAAATCGAAATTATCACAACTAATTAACGACTAATTAACGGCAAATTCCGGCATACTCAAGTTTTCAAAAAGACCTTTTTTAAGAGTTGTTGTTTCGCTAAGTTGATATCAAGTTAGCGAAACATCAAAAATATATATGAAAACAATGAACGACAAAATCAAAATTACCACAACTAATTAACGACTAAATAACGGCAAATTATGCACCTAGTCCCGTTTGGATCAGTGATGGGTGTTTCGCTAAGTTGACACAAATCGATAACTTGTATGGGAATTTTATCTCGGCTAAAATTTAGCGCGAGCAGCGTACCAGACTTAAAGCCTGGTACGCTGCTCGCGCTAAATTTTAGCTCCCATACAAATTATCGAAAAATTTTAGGCTTAAGGCTTAACTACATACACCACTTTTTGAAAAAGTACAAAAGTGAAAATATTTTTTTTCTGGCTAGCGCAATTGTTTTGTGAAAAAGAGTATGAAAATTGTTTTTTAGACCAAAAAATAAGCTTTCTGCATCATTTTTTGGTTTAAATAAGCTTTCTGCATCATTTTTGTTTTAATTTTCCAGCCCGAAAAACTATACAAAATTGCGTTTGAAAATTTTCACTTTTGTACCTTTTTCACTTTTTGAGCCAATGTAGTTAAGGCTTTAGACGCAAATTTTTTTTGGTTGCTTGTTATTTTTTATTAGGGATGAAACGGTGTTAACTCTTGGCAAACCTGGTAAACATGATAAACTGGTGAATGTGTAAAAATTTTGTATCAGTTTGACTGATCGTTTACCACATTTACCAGGTTTAACAAGTCTACATCGTAAAAAAAGCTACAATTTTTGTTTGCGGTTTTTCTTTTCAGTTCCACGGAAGCCGCGTTCTAAAAAATATCTCAATGACAGCTAGCCAACTAGAACCTCAAATAATTCAGAACAAAGTTACAAATTCATTCCTATTGAACGCAACTCATATCTGTCAAGCGCTAGAAAAAAAAAATGTTGACAACTACAAAAACTAGTGTTTTTCTTTCTGCCGAAAAAATTAGTTTTTCCTTATAAATTATCCAATAAAACAAAGTGAATTGAATAGGATTTGTTTGAAATAAAATAATCGATTTGTAAATGATCCACAATACTTCATGAAATTGGTTCCCCCATAAACTTCTTGTAAGTATTTGAATAAAAAAAAAACAACTAAAGTTTTTCCAACCCACAAAGTAATTTAATTTGTAAACTTACATCACTTCATCTTTTTTCAATTTCAAATAAAAATTATTGTTTATTTAATATTCATTTATTTTAAGATAATTTCATGGGTATAATTGATTTTCTTCATATTAATAGAAAATATTCGCATAATTGAAGATGTAAAATGGGGAAATTAGGGAAGAGGAAGTCTTTAGCGGCTTCCGAAGTCAATTTTTTTTTCTTTTCACGATTTGTAATAGATATATCGATCAGAATATTGAGTTTTGCATGTGTATTGGGTACGATTGAGTTTGTTTCCATTTAACATGTAAAATGGATTTTAAATTACTGATAACGAGTATCGTGATGAATTCTAATGGGTTTTGACTTAATCCTAATATAATATGAATTAATTGGATGGCATTTTTGAATAGTTGATTCTATATTCATAAACAAAACAAGGCCAGTCTGTCGGAAAGTATTGTTTGTGTGTGGTAATAGTAATAGACCGGGCGTAGTAAAAGATGAGTATTATGGTAGTAGGTAAAAAAAAAACCACAAGTCTCACCATCCGCATTCTGGGACGACCAGGGTGTAATCGACCTTAGTACTTGTGTACTTATAGAGCTTAAGGAAAAATAGTACTATGCTGGTCTTAGACATAGCAAACACAGTTTTTTTTGTCCGCTATCCAGTCACGAATGGTGACAGGACACACTAAATAGGTCAAATCTTAGAGCCCTCTATACTCATCCCGGCACAATTCCAAGTCAGCAACAATACCTAGTCTTAGGATTCTTCTTCTTCCTTTTTCTCGGCGCTGTTATGATCTCGATGTCGAGGGGATCATAACTATCCCACGTAACTGCTTCACACTAGTGATCCGCCTGTGGGGTTCGCCTAGTCTTAGTATTATTACTTTAAAAGAATGTATTTATAGTCTATTGAATATTTTTTAGAAGTTTTTCTCAAATGCAGTTATTCTTAAATTAATCTCATCTATCTATAGCAAAAAAATCAATTCTCTACAACTTCGCGTTTAGATTTTAGCCCAAATTTCATCTTTCCGTTTTACCCCTGTTTGCGCTATTAAATGACGGAATTTTTAAAAATCCTTCATTTGGATTAAACTTTAGGTTATTATCTTTCAAATAAGCTATTGACACTTGGCATCA
Organism: Episyrphus balteatus; assembly: GCF_945859705.1. Lineage (NCBI taxonomy): Eukaryota > Metazoa > Arthropoda > Insecta > Diptera > Syrphidae > Episyrphus > Episyrphus balteatus. Next base: position 46,721,457 of record NC_079137.1, read on the forward strand.
CGGCACCTGGTGGATAGCGACGAAAACCCGAAAGTTATATAGATTATTTTCCGATTTGCCGCTCAATGTAATTTCCATAAGAAAAAAATAAAAAAGTGTAGTAAAAGTTGAGTATTATGGTAGTAGGTAAAAAAACCAGTCTCACCCTCCGCATTCTGGGACGGCCAGGGTGTAATCGACCTTAGTACTTGTGTACTTATGGAGCTTAAGGAAAAATAGTACTATGCTGGTCTTAGACAGCAAACACAGTTTTTTTTGTCCGCTATCCAGTCACGATTCACGAATGGTGACAGGACACACTAAAGAGGTCAAATCTTAGAGCCCTCTATAATCATCCCGGCCCAATTCTAAGGCAGCAACAATACCTACTCTTAGTATTATTACTTTAAAAAAATGTATTTATAGTCTATTGAATAGACCCTTTTGAATGGAACAAATTGTTCAAGAGTTTTTATTGCAGATTATGATTCCTTGGTATAAAAAAATACTCCGGCCAAAAGTGCTACTAAATCCATTGGTGCATTTCTGAGAAAACGGCAAGACTGGTCGGTTTTCAATTTTTTGATTTTATTCGAAAACCAAGCCTAACTTTGAAATGGCTCAAAGACACTTTTCATAGCAAATTAAATTTTCTGTCAATTTAAGATGGTTAAAAAATTTTAAAAATTATTTTTTACTAAATTTCTAACCTAAAATCAAAGAAAAAAAAATTAAAAAATTGATAATTTTATTTTTTTTTTACTAAATCAAGGGGCATTTTGTGTACGAAGCCGGTACGTCCAAACTTTGTACTAATAAAATAAATTAGAGGTAAAATCCTTTGATAACACGGTGCGACACTGAAAATACACCCGAGAAATAACATAGTGTAGGCTGTTCGTATGGTCGAATAATGCATTAAAATATTTTTGTTATATTTTTGGAACCCTCCATTTTTTTTTTATTTACAAAAAACCATTTTTACAGACCTTACGATGTAATCTATCAATATTTCAGTCATTTTTCTAACAACTCTCAATATGTTGTATGTTTTTGGAAAGAAGATTTCCAGACCTTTTGAATGATGTATATAAGTCTATTGTTTAAACAAATTAAGTGTAGGTTTTTATCCCACAAATCTTGAAAAAGTGATTTTTTTCCCAATTTTTTCAACTTTACCCAATTTTTTTTGCAAAATAAAACAAACAAAAAAATAAAGTAAGGTTATATTCTTAAAGAATACACATTTAGGCACAAATTGGCGTATTTTTTTATTGAATTTGACCAAAACTGCGGAATCTATGCTATTTTTTCGTAAATAGAAAATGTGGCTTTTCATGATGTGAATTGCAAGGTGCACAATAGGGTGTTCATTATTTTAAAAGAATAAGAATTTCTATGCTCCTAGGATCTTATATGGTTGCAAATAAACTAAAAAAAATATTTTCCAAGTTTCAAGTCTCTAACTTAATTCTAACCCGTGCCGCCAAGCGGTTAAATTTCTTATGGGAATAACATGGGGTTTCTTGGACCTTGTTCGATCAATTTTAAATTCCAGCCAAACCATTTGTTCAAAAAATTTAAAACTTTACAGACTCAAATTTAATAAGTGTAGCTATCATGTGAAAATTTTTCAGATTTTTAATTGTTATAATTTTAGAGATTTAGCTTGGTAAAAAAAGTCATTTTTTCAGACTTTTTCAAAAATCGCTTTTTACACGTTTAATGCCAAAAATTTAAAAAACATACATTTTTATTCACAAATATGCATAGCATGTATATTTAAAATGCAAATTCAATTCATAGTTATATAAAAAATTAGATTTTACTCCATATTTCGTCGTTTATTGATTATCAACTATTGACCATCGTGTTAGCCGATTCCAACCCTGAATTTGTTGTCATTAATATTACTGAAACATTTGAACTTATGATGTGAAACGCAATGTTTATTGGTGAAAAAAATTAATTTGTATTTACTTTATTAACCTCATATACTACAAAACAAAACAAAACAGATATTTCAAAACAAACAGCTCACGACACGACTCAAAAAACAATTATTCATACGTAAGCAAAAAAAAAAAAAAAAATGATATGGTAACACTATTTGCTAATTGATGCACTTGTCTCTCAAGTATGTTTTAGATAAAACAAACAAATGTAATGTCTCCTACTCCTTATCTATTCTTACTATAATGATATGTTGTACAGATAAATTGCCATTAGGTCTTAAAATTTTTGCATTTACTTTTTCAAGTCCCACCGAATAATACATTTGTTTGTCTATCAAATCGAAGGTTATTTATTTTTACATAATATAATTAACTTTGTCCGATTTCCTATCTAATTGATTTCCTTTTACTAATTCCAGATAACTTACCCCTAAATGTGGCTAAAAATTGCATACAGTCGTCGAAACCTACCGCAACGCTTGGACAAACAAACAAATTCAATATAAATAAATTTTCATCTACGTAAATTATGTATAACTAGAAAAAAAAAAAGAATTCTTCAGCCATAACGTCTATCACAGATAAATCCACTAATATAAACTGATAAAAAAAAGAACTCAAATACCGTGCCATCAGTGAAGCTATTAAACATTAAAAGTACAAAATTACCAATAACAAAACAAAATTGTAAATGTGATTAGGATCTTTTCTGTTTTTTTCTGTTTATTTTACTTGTTTTTATTATTTTTTATATGAAATTTGTATCATTTAGCGTTTACTTGTTTAATGTAGCATACAATTTTGTTTAAAACGAAAAAAAAAGAAAACAAAAAAAAAATAATTATTGTCATTTAAGAGGCGAGAGTGTGAGAGAGAGCTTTTATTAAAAGTTTTATTGTTGTATTTAATTCGTGATGTTGTATTTCAAATAAGGTATTCTCCGGGCCTATTAAGCAATTGTCTTATCAATTAACACATTCCAACATGGTAATCATTTCTTTTCGAAATTAAAACAACTCTCACCTGCTTATTACACTCTTACTCTCTATTTTTCTCTCTTATTTATTCAGTAGACTTAAGTTTTCTCAAACTTACAAAATTTCTTAATTTAAAAGAATTTATTGAAAATTAATATTTTTCGTGGAGACTTGTTCTTTATTGTGGAATTGAATTTGTATTTTTCTAGTTATGCTATTTCCGCGTAGACGAAAATTTATCAAAAGGTGACAAAGATTATTGTTTTTCTTTTTTTTTTTAAATTTAAATTAATATAATACATTTTCACACCTTCCCATTTATTACTAATTTATTGCGTTGTATGTATTAATCATTTAATCATTTCCATACCATTTAGTCCAATTAGTATAATTTTTTTTTCTTTCTGTTGTTCTTTGTTTTTGTTTTGTTATTATTACGAATATCATCATAAAAAAAAGAAAAAGCATCGTCATTACACGAACAGATGTACTAGCTACTGATAAAAAAAAATACTTACAACTACCTTACTAGAAAAACAGTGTGTTTAAAGGGTATACAACAACACTATCTAATCCATCATTTATGCCTTTGCACAAACAAAAATTTCTAGTTATAGTGTATAATAATTTATTTCTATTTTATTTTTGTTGTATTATTTAATTGAGCTCATGAGCTGTGCGAGAGTTAGTACAAGCTAAGTAACACACCAGACTATGTGTTGTATATGGTGGTTAATCATTTCATTCAGAAAAAGGCAAGGAATTGAGTAACAATGACAACAAAGAGAGTTTTATCACATTATAAATTTTTTTAATAATAATAAAATAAATAAATTAAACTTGAAGCCTTGTGTTGGCTTTTTTGTTGATTGTCAGTAGTTGAATGTTTGCTGTCAACCAAGTCTGATATTATTATATTTGGTGTCTGAAGTGTGGTGCATCGAATTTTTAAGAAAACAGTCATTCAAGTTCATGTTCATATTTTTTTGCGGTTTGTTTTGTTATTTTTTTTTTTTGCCAACTTTATTCAGTCGGTTTTTCGTTTTTCATAATTTGTTTAGCAGTTTCAAATATAGTTTTGTTTAGAATTTTTTTATTCGAAATTTCAACACTTAGAGCTTGAGGAGTGATTGATTTTGTTTTTTGAAAACCAATTTTTACCAATATAATCATTTTTACTACTTTTATGTTTCAATCGATTTATAACCAAAAAGGAAATTCTAAATCAAAATTAAAAGAATTGAATTGACAAAACCAAAAGAACAAAAAAAAATACAGTGAATATTGAATATTATTTAAAACAAAAACAAAACAAAAAAAAAATGTATGAAACAAATAAGTTTTTTAATTTGCTATTCCGTGCAACAATCATTCCTGGAGTAATTATAGTACCATGGCTAACTGGGTTGTAAGTATCGCCTCTCATTTATGTTTTTATTCTATATTATTTCCCTTGATTGATTTTAATTTTTGTTTGTATTTTTTTGTTTTAAATTTTTATGTATGTAAACTTTGTTGCCTATATTCATAATAATTGTTAACACTCAATTGTTGTCGTTGTTGTTATTTTGTTGATATTGATTGGTAGTTTTTTCACTTCTAGTTAAAACATCAGGTGGTTTTTTTTTTATTTTGTTTTGTAAATTATTGAATAAATCCTTTAACAATTTATTCATCAACCATTAGTTAATTATTCAAAATTAATATCACTTTAGTTTCATCTTTAAATATTTTTTTTATGAGTTTTGTCTTTGTATATAATCAGAAATCCAGTTATTTATTTGTTCCTAAAATTTACATAAACGACTACCTAGTGAATACTTTTTAGATTTTTTCTTATTTGACATCAATCTGATTGAGTGTGTAAGGACCCCAAAGGGCTGTTTTAAGTTAAATTAAATTAAAAGAATGGGACGTTAACTCGATTTGATATACAAAACTTCAATACATATGTAGTTAAATTTAACCTTATCTTAAGGTGCAATTCAGTTAGTATAGGGTAAGTAGGAATAGCAATCATGGGGACACCGGCTCGATAATCCAATTAACCCTGGGATGCGACATTTTAATTGTGTAACTCGCTTAACCCGTTTGAGTGGGTGTTTCAAATTTTTTTTTTAATTTAAAGATGCTAGCTAAGCTATGGAGCATATTCATGTCGATGTCTTGTTCTGAAAAGTGGACGATTTGTTAATTGATAGTGGGGTGTAAGATCTATTGTACCCCGGGCGATTTGTTAGAGAAAACGACTTTTAACCACAAAACCACAAACTTTCAGAAACAAACATCAAAGATTTGATTACTTTTCTCAATGCAACGAAATGGTTAAGAGAAAACGACTTTTAACCATTTCGTTGCATTGAGGAAAGTGATCAAATCTTTGATGTTTGTTTCTGAAAGTTTGTGGTTTTGGAAGAACTTGTTGTATTTTGTCAAAAGCTTATCTCCATCTCAACTCTCATAAACCATATTTTTAGTACAAGGGAAGAAGGATTCCTAACAATTTTTTTTTGTTTCATGATTTAAAAACACTTTAATATTATTAAAAGTTCAAGTGATCTTTACTCCGAAATGCGTTTCACCGAGGCATGACATTGGGCATCCGTTCGATGCTGTCGATCCCTTCGAAGATTCCAAATTATTTTATTTTATTATTATTTTTAGTCCGAAACACAAAAGCATAAAAGTAAAGAAAGCATAAAAAAAACAAAAATACATTTATTTATTTATGGATGTGAAAATTTAAAGTACAATTAATTGAAAACTTGGTTTTACTTGTCCTCAGGTATATGTACCTAGAATTTAAAAGATTTTTGTTATGTGCGTTTGTCTGTATACAGAGCCATACATCCCTATTCTGCTTTAAAGATTTCCTTCCATTATCACGTCAAACTGGCTTTGAAAAACTTCTAACTTTCGAAACCGTACCCTTGTTTCCGACTGTTTTAGAAATTCTAAAAAAAATCGAATAGCAGAATAGGGCCGATATGCTAATTTATTAAAATTTAGTTTTAGAACCAAATATAATATTCCTGCCACTTAACGTCACTTTAAGAACAAAAATTATCCATCGAAAATGGCTTCTAAGGATTTCCATATAAAATTAAACATGCTGGGTTTAAGAACAAGACGATATATAGTTTGAATTAGGTTCAAAAGGTATATCACACAGAGCATTTCTTTGTTTAAGCCATTAACGTGCTACCGAATTTGGTTTAAACCATTTTGATTAATTAAGCACAACCGTCAGAAACTCGCATCCAATTATTTTATGGTTGTCACAACATCAATAGGATAATTGTGCCCAGGGGCGGATCCAGGATTTTTTTCTGGGGGGGGCACAAGGGACGGATTGGCAAAAAAAACAGCAATAACAGTTAGAAATAAAGTGAAGTACCATACGACTGACTAACAAGCAGAAAATTTTAACGACCCACAGTGGTCTAAAACCTGGCCAAAAATATTTAGGCACATTTCCCACATCAAATAGGTACCAAATGACCAAAAAGTTATTCGGAAGGAAAAATTTTCATTTTCTTGTTACAGTAAAAGCCACTTAAGTGCTAACCCTCTTACTCCTGGATTAGCCGGAAGAAAAAAAATATAAAAAATCAGAAAATGCACGTACAATTCTGTGCTATATTAAAGTTAGTAATCTATTCTTTGTTTAATTTTTTGACTTAAGTTGTTTCACCAAATAGATTTTGAGAAATTAAGTTTTAAAGATGAAATTTTGAAAAAAAAAATGTTTACGTTTTTTAATTGATTTTGTATAAAATTTTGCAATATTATGGACATAATTATACCATTAGTTAATGACCTAGTAGTTTTTAGTCAAATACTAAAGACTTCATTCTAATAAATATTAAAGTTCCTAAGAATAACAAAAAAACTGAATCCTACTTTTTTGCCGGGAAACCCAGTTTTTTTTTTTATTTGCATTAACCTTTTGTAACCCAAGGTCGTAAATTTAAAAATTAATAAGTCAATCGATTGGCCTTTATCTTTAATAAAACACGTATTTTTTTAAAAATTCAATAAAGTCATTATTTACTTAGTTATTTCGATATTTTGGGAGTAAAAAAATGTTTAAATAATTTATTTTTATATAAAAATTCAAAAATTCAAGCAAAAAACTATCTAATATTAATTTTTAGGCACTTTCCTAAAATCCAAAAATAAAACCCCGTGGGGTTTACTAACAAAAACTTTTTTTTTTCTGAATTTCGTAGTTTTTATACAAATTTGCTTATTTTCAAAAAAAGCCCAACTTTCAACATTAACTGTCAATTAAAAACTATTGGTGCTATTTATTAGAAATTTGAAGTACTATTTCGATAAAGCAATACTTAAAGATTATAATATTAGAAGCTTCAAAAGAAAAAAAAAATAGTTTGTAGAGCTTTTATGCAATCTTTTTCGGTTTGTTACAGAAATGTCACATGGGGCTACAAGGTCTCTTGGAGCCAAATTGACCAAGTTATAAGTATTTTAATACTACCCTTAGGAACGTTTTAGTCTTTTAGTCCAGAGTTCAAAACTTTAAATCGTTATCCCCACAACTAATGTTTTCAACGCCGGTGCTCCTCATAACTTCAAAACTACTGCACCGATTCTTTTGAAATTTGGAACACTATTATTTTTACATATTTTTAGAGGTATCCCTGGAGAAATTTTCTCAATAAAATAATATTTATAAAAATCTATAAGTAAGGGTCGCTTTTGAGGAGTTTTTTTTCAAGGGGTCTTTATTTTGGGGGTGCAAACTTGGGCAAACTTCTGAAATGCAAGTTTGTTCTACATATATTGCAGTTCTATAATGTATAGTTTATGCAATTTTGTGACGTGTTCCGCTATTTTAAAAACACTAATGTTGAAAAAAAACAACGAAAAAAGTGCAAATTTTTTAACCCCTCTGTATGAAAAAATAGAGTTGCATACAGGTACAATTATTTTTTTTTTTTTTATCCTTCAATGTCATTCGATGTCCATATCAAAATTTTTCACCAAAATCACTTTGAAAATTCACTTTTTTTTAAATCGAAAAATCGTTTATTTATTTGTGAGGTGGAGCTTTTCATGGGAAAGGGATGAAACAATCAACAAAATTCGCATTTTCAGCCAGAAATAGACAAGAATTTTACTCAAGTTCTTTCTGTTATTTTTCATATATTTTTAAAACTCTTATAGTTTGATTTCCTTTAAGTATGAACTTTAAGTTCTGGGGGGGGGCACGTGCCCCCGTGCCCCCCCCCTAAATCCGCCTATGATTGTGCCCATGATTATGAAAGTGGACTAAGTCACTTTTTGCATTGTTTAAAGAAAAACTTACATACTAATTTTTTTATAACGATTTAATTATATTTTATTTATTGCAATTTCGCTTTCAAATAAACTTTACCCCTTGAATAATAATTAGAAATTCTAAAAAAAGACTTTCACGTGAATCGAATAGCAGAATAGGGCCGATATGCTAATTTATTAAAAATTAGTTTTAGAACCAAATATAATATTCCTGTCACTAAACGTCAAATTAAGAACAAATAATCCATCGAAAATGGCTTCTAAGGATTTCCATATAAAATTAAACATGCTGGGTTTTAGAAAAAGACGATATATAGTTTGAATTAGGTTTAAAAGGTATATCACACAGAGCATTTCTTTGTTTAAGCCATTAACGTGCTACCGAATTTGGTTTAAACCATTTTGATTAATTAAGTACAACCGTCAGAAACTTGCATCCAATTATTTTATGGTTGTCACAATACCAATAAGATATAGTCGCTAAACACCTAATTATAAAAGGATATTATTTATTAGAATCGAAGGAAAAAATGTAAGAGTTCTTTTAGAAATGGTTGTTTCGAGAGATAGATATAAATGTGTGATTGTGTTGAAAGGTTATTTATGCCGGTCACGAAAGGAGTGTTAAACAATTTAACAAAAGCGGTGAGATAACATCATGAATATTACCTGTCCCTAGACAGTTAATAGAAATATTCACACATCATATACTTTTTTGCATTCTTTATTTCCAAAATAGGTAGAGTTTTTTAAATTTTATTTAATTAAATTGCTTGCTACTTCCATATCCCTGAGCGAGAAGACTATGTAGTAAATAGTGCATAACCAGTCTATTTATTCCAAAGGATTTTAAATAAAATTATATATTTTGTTTTATTTTTTTTTATAATTTAGTGTACATAAGCGGTGAACAATAAATAAATATAAAAAACGCATTTTGTTCAGTTTTAAACTACTTCCTTACTTTTGTTTTTATCTTTATGATAAATAATGATACCCGATTACAGCGTTTTTTGTTCAAGGTACGTAAGATTCCTTTTTGATCTTTCTTAGTAGATTTTTAACGTTTAGTTGCCAATTATCTTTTTATTCTAGTAAAACTATACGCAATATTATTTCGTTGAGTTTTAAATCTAAATTTTATTTTTGTCAATATAAAATGTGATTATATTAAAAAGGATACAAATTGTAATTCCTTGTAAAGAAAATCAAAATAATAAGAACTTTTTCAATGAAAGGTTTTCTTTCTGTTCTTATCCTGTTAAAACAGTAGAAATATTCAAATAAAAAAATATAACCATTAACTAATTGGTGTCACTTTTTTACGTTTTACCCTAAAAATCTCCGCTAATTGAGTTTTACTCTCCCCTCTTTATAACTGGCCTAAATGATTAATTTATATTCCTTCTGTTATTGCTTGAAATATGTTTTTAGTATCGTTAATAAATAATAATAATTTTTTTTTAAGTAACAATGCATTTTTATGTTTTCATACTCAAAAAAATATCAACAATTATGTATTTTATATTTTTTTACTTTGCAAAAATTCATTTCTTTGTTTGCTTACAAGTATTATCGTTATTATTTAATAAATTATTTTTTTCCCTTATAATGTATAATCAATGTACTTGTACAGTAAGTTGTTTTTTTAATTTTTATTACCATTTTTGTATTCACTTCACCAATAAAAGAACAACGATTTGTTTGTTATTTCTTTTTTATATTGAAAATAATGCCAAATATAATTGCAAAATTAAAATTGTTAAAAAAATCAAATTTAGATTTTTATTAATACGAAAATTAAGTGGTTTGATTTTACAAATAAACTGAAGAAGCATTTGCTCATAAAATATGCGTCTTCATAGTGAAAAAAGAGAAATGTTCGCGTTAATAGTATAAAGCGTTCTCCCTCACAACTTTGAGCACTTGATCTAAAATCTATTCAGAGGTGTATCTAATTAGAGATGTTTGAGAAATTCCAATTTTTTCTCTTCGATTGTTTCGTAACTCCTCATAAAGACTATAATATTAAACATTATTAAGTAAAGTAGAATGCAACTATTAAGTTATCGAGAAAAAGCAAAATAAAAATTATTTATGTCAAGAAATCTTTCAAATAGTACCTACTTTACAATTAGGTAGTTTGCCTGTCAGGTTTTATGATATATTTATCGCTGGCCTTGGAAATTAAAACCTTTTTATGAAACTTTTTTAAACTTGTTTGTAATTTTAAAATATTCTTTTATATGCGATACCTTTGGAACAATTGAAATTAAAATACGAAAATTTTTTCTTGCTGTTGAAACTCAAATGGATCCCTGTGACTAGATCACAAGAGCAAACAAAAGGAAGATCAAGTGGTGGTTGTTTATATAAATATAAGAAAAGGATAGAAACAACTCTTAAACTCAGTTTCATCAAAGAACTTGATACCCTTTTTCTCACAGTATACTTTGGAGGATCTTATAGGCTTACGTTTGCAAAATAGCTACTGTTGATTTAAAAAGCTTATATTAAGAGTTCTATTGGTCAAAATTAATGTCTTCAGGCTCTATATTCAAAATAAAAATATAATTCGATTTGCCCTTTTCACATTGCACAATGCATTAACACCACGGATATAATTGAAATATCTTAATCAATTCCAGCGAAACGTCCGCAGTAAAAGTTATTCCTAAGTTATATTTCTTTGATTAGATACCAATTTCATTAAAAGCCGTTAAACCTGCAAAATGCCCATTTTTCTTTGATTAAAAAAAAATCAATTTAAACGGCCGCCGTTTTAAGGGTCCCATTTTGCTAAACAAAAATTGCAAATATTTAAAAAAAAAAGTCAAATTACGATTTTGGAGAAAATATCCGGAGCAATCTGTCGTATCTTCCAGTTGTACATCAGGAACGTCCAGAATTTGAAAATTTAAAATCAATGTCACACTTATGTTAGACGGAGACTGCACATTTAATTTTTACTTATGACTTACGTAAATCTTACAAAAGTGTTTTACAGGAATGTTTGCCATACAGACAGATGAGCAAAAAAAATTTAAAATTCGCTTACTACTATCCTCACCAATTAGAATACAAAACTTACATGGTCTTTTACTTGGGATGTATGTTAAAAAAATTTGTTTTAATCTTCAACTCTTAAACCTCAACCTGTTTATGTTTTGAAAAGTTAAGTAGCTGAACAAAGTTCATAACTGCTTTACATGATTTTGTGTAGTGTGCTATCGTTATGTTGTATGGTATTGATATAAATAAATATCCGCATTAATTCCATGATAAATTTACCTATTTTTATCAAAACATTCAACTTGAACCCTTTAGATCACGTTTTCTTATCATGGCTAATTTTTTTTTTTTAAGAAACGAACAACGACTTCTAAGTCATTGGTTCAAAGTCTACAATAGAAATCAAACCATATAATACGTAGAAAAAAAGTAAAAAAAAAAAAAAACAGAGATTACTTATCAAATATCAATACAAAAAAAAAAGAAAAGATAAACAAATCACAATGTTTTCGCATTAAAATAATAAATTTTGCCTCAATAACTTAACAATGAGTATTTTTTTTGTGTGCATAAACTTATTTGAATTTTATATTTCCAGGATATCCGTTGTTACTGTACAACTATGCCTACTATCATTTTTTGTAATATTTGTAGTATTTCCGCTGATATTCAGATATTCATATACACTACAAAGGGGTATACTTTTTCTAACTTTCAGTAAGTATACAAATTCTTAACCATTACGACTTGAAATATATTAATAAAAATGTTTTATATAACAGTAACATACCCAAAGAATTTAGATCTTAAAGATCCAAACAGTGTTAATCTCTGTGCGACGAGAAATTTCTATTTAAATGTTAAAGATCCAGATGTCGATAACGAAGAGGGACTTAAAATTGGCGTTTGGCACGTTTTGCCAATACAATTGGTTAAACGATTTGCTAAAGAGCTGAAACTTAATGAGGTATAAAAGTTTTGTTATAAAAACAGATTTTTTGTTCATTAACTAATGATTGACTCATTTTCAGAAATCTCTCGAAGAAATTAAAAACAGCACAGATATCGATGATCCGCATTTAGATAAAATGGAACCAATATACAAAGCAGAATTCCCAACGATTAATGAACAAAATGAACAATCGTTCTATGAGCAAATGCTTAAACATCCAGGAACAATAATGCTCTATTTGCATGGGAATACAGCATCAAGAGGCTCTGGACATCGCATTGATATGTATAAGGTTTTTCGAAAACTAGGTTATCATGTGTTGTCATTAGACTATCGTGGTTATGGTGATTCGGATAAGATTGCACCAACAGAAGAAGGTGTTGTTCGCGATGCAATGACTGTTTATAATTATATAGCAAATCGAACGAATAATCCAGTGATCATTTGGGGACACTCATTGGGCACAGGTGTGGGAACACATTTGATGGCATTGCTGAGTAATATGAATGTACCAGGACCGAGGGCACTCATTTTGGAGAGTCCGTTTACGAATATTAAAGACGAAATAAGGAAGCATCCATTTGCTAGGGTAGGTTTAGAAACATAATTTCCAATTAAAACTGACTTTAATATTCTATTATTTGTTCTTCCAGCCCTTCAAAGATTTACCTTGGTTCGATATGACAATAGCTAACCCAATGTATTACAATTCATTACGATTCGAATCAGATCAACATATAAGTGAATTTCGCCAACCAGTTCTCATATTACACGCCGAAGATGATTACGTTGTACCATTCCAGTTAGGCTACAAATTATATCGAACCGCATTGGACACACGCGGCAAATCATGGGGTCCCGTTGAATTCCATCGATTTGATGCATCATTGCATTATGGTCATAAATTCTTGTGTACGGCACCCAATTTGCCAGAAATAGTTAAAAAATTTGTCGACAGTTATAAGAATGAGATCTTTTAAGTAAAAATGGGAAAAAAACACACAAAGGTATAATAAAGAGAAATATTTTTTCATAAAAAAATAAATAAATAAGTGATCTCCTCTCTCTATAAAAAAATAAAATGAAATTCAACACATGATAATTAGATAGATATGTAAGTGATACAAGAATAAATGTGAACGCAAATAAAACAAAAAACAAAAATAAATTAAATGTCAGCGCATGTTGTAAAATAGAATATTTTATGAAAATTGTAATCATAAATATGCATACATAACATTATAATATAGTGATATATATTTTAATTATTTTATTTATTAAACAAATTTCTAGAAAACAAACAAAAAAAAAAACAAAATTTCTAGAGACTGGCTATTTCATAAATGTATGATTAATAATTTAATTTAACTACAAAAGAGTCTATATAAGTATTTAATATAATATTTTTTTTGTTTTAATTATCTCAGGACTCAGCAAATAAAAAAATAAATTTCATGTAACGGTATTGCTTTTTTTTTTTTTTTATTTTTAGGAAATCAACTTCATCAAAACACAAAAATGGGCAGAGATGTCTTGCTTTTTGTAATTTTATAATTTGGAATATTTTTTTTAATTTTATAAATAATTTGGAAAAAAGCATAACATTTTGAGGAGCACCATTTTTATTATCAAAAGCCATAAATGTAAAAAATGGCTTACTACGGTGATATAGAAGGCGTAAAAAAGTAGATTTCTTAACTATTCCTGCTTCGAAAAATAGTCTTTCGCTGTAAACACTTTTCCCAGGAGAAGAAAATTAGACTTAAGCAAATGTTGTTAAAATATGAAATTTTGTAGTATGTGTTGACCACCACTTGTATGGGTCGATCTTGGCGAACAGTCCTCATGTATAATTCGATTTTAGATGTCTACCCTTGCAGTAGTAAGTAGTGTGTTCAGACATTTATCTTAAAAGTAGTTCAGTTATTCATCGTTACAATACGATGTTGTTGAGAATTTTTTAAGCCACATCTATTCTTGAGACAAAGTATAAAATTTTTGAAATTGCCAACGTTTTTTTCTGAGTGTCCTTGGCCGAATATTCGGTATTCGGCCGAGGAGCGTGGCCGAATATTCGGTATTCGGCCAAATCAATGTTCGCGGCATCTCTAGTACAGAGGGTTTTTTGGAATTTATTTTTTAAATGCCAAAAATACCGGTACCATTAATATAAAAATTTTAAGTTTAAGTTTAAGTTTAGTTAAAGTTTATTTTATAAAAATGGCTTTAACAAACAAGGTGAGTATATTTTTTGATAAAAAATGTTTTTTTTTTTTTAAATCATTACTATGGGGTGTTTATTGGTAAAAATAAGCAGTTAATTTTGCATTTTAATCTCTAAAAAGCTGATTTTGACAACTATAGCGTTTCATTGGGTAGAATAATTGATATTTTTGATTATAAATTCTGCAGATCTAAATTTGTATGATTTGTCTATTTCAATTCGATGGTTGTATATAAAATAGTTTTAAATAGTTGTTAAATACTTTTCAAATTTAAACAAATTCAAATAATGCAAATGACAAAAATGGTTTTTCAGTTTTTGATTAGAAATTAATGGGGCCAGTTAATTTTTATTACAAAAAAAATTATAAAAGTTCGATGTCTTGAAAAACATTAAGTTTTTTTCTCAAATTTTTCAAATGACTGTAAATGTTGTTTTTAAATATTTTTTTTTTCATTTTGAGTCGTTATTTAGAAAATTCAACTCCTTAGGGCCTGGCTACACAGTGTTGTGCACAATCACGTTCCAATTCACATTTTTTAGGAACAAACATCAAAAAGAGGAAAATCCTCACCCCTCTTGCCTTCAACCTGACTGTGGTTATGCGATTGAAAAATCACCGTGTAGCCCGGCACTTAGAAGAACCCGATACGTTCTGTGATTTCACTTCGATGAAAATATTCGAGGAACACTGTGAAATGGAACTTAATCCATTCAAAATGTTTATCGACAACTTTCAATTTTTACATTGTGTGAATTACAGAATATAGGCATAGGTATGTATATAGAAAGTAACTACGAAAGAAAGATATTCGGTCTTATCACGAATTCCATTTGTATCGGAAATTTGTTACGATTTCCGAAAAAACAATCACTGAATCCGTTCGTAATGGAAAATTTCATTGTCACTACGACAGTATTTTGTGATTGTTTTTTTTTGGGAATCGTAGACAATTTCCGATACGAATGGAATTCGTGATTAAACGCAACGAACCTCTCCCTTGTATATTAAAAAATTTCCAAGAAAAGCAGACATTCAGCCCTTTTTTAAGTTTTAAGTGAACAATTTCCGTTTGTTTCCATTGTTAATTTTCCGGATGAAAAGTTATTCACGTTTTGTAAATCCTTCGTATTTTGAACTTCTTTCCAGGTAATTTGAAAACAAAATCGACAGCTCTTTGCTTTTTTAAAATTTTGGGGTCGCAAGAAACAAGTTTTAAAATTCTGATAGAACAAAAATGTTTTATATCTAAATATTTTCACAATAGGTCTGATTATTCATCAGCAAGCCCGAGTATCACCACATAAACAATCACTCAATTGGTTTGAGTTAATACTCATGAATTTCTAATCAAAAAAAACCTGACCTACACTTCAACAATTTTATTTTAAAAAATCGACTGTGGTAATTTTTGAGTAACATGCCCATTTCGAAAATTTCATTTCCAAGTGTACAAAAATTCATTTCCGCAAAAATTCACCCATCTGTTCATTTTCACACCCACACAATAAAAATCACTTGACATATCTTGTTGTTGCAAATAAAAAAAAAAACAAAATACTCCCAATCTATTCATCTCTTTCTAACAATGTAATAAACAAACAAAATTCGACCGGGTTCGGCTTTTCGCAGCACACACAACACAAACACAATGCACCAAAACAATACAACAATTAAATACACAAAAAATGAGACAACACTATAAAAATCACAACAACAAAAATCATACTCTCTTAATAGAGTCGCTCTATTTCTTCCCATACACATCGAATTGCAAAAAAAATGAAATGAAACAAAAAATATAGAACTCTCCAACAAAATTCATCATCCAAATCCAACACACATATACATACACACAAATTTTGGAATGAAGTTTATTCTCTCTTTTCTTGCCTAGGTAAAATTTTTACAAAACATTCATTTTCATTCGTTGTTCACTCTCCATAGCGCGTTGTTCTCCATCACACCAATAAAAAAACCTCTCGGTGAGCTCTCCTTGTCTCGAATCAAACACCAACCAACAACAACAACAAAAAAATATACTCCCTTTTTTTCTGTTCTTTTTTTTTTTTCAACTGACTATATTCTTTCAATAAGAAAGGAAAAAAACAGTGAAAAAAGAATAAAAAAAAACAAAAACCCTTCGAATCAAATATGGCTGACGACAGAAAATACAGTATTTGTGGATAATAAAAAAAAAAAAACATCTCTTGTTCCGGATCTCAACTTTAGTTTATATTTTTTCTTACTCACTGTTTGTGTGTGTGTGTTGAGAAGAGAAAAAAAAATTGACATAAAACATTCCCGTTTTTAACTTAAAAATTCAAACAACAAAAAAAGTTCCTAAATTTCCTTTTTATTCTCTTTTTTCGATATAAAATTTAATAAACAAGGAAATAAAAGTTATATTCTTTACATTTTTACATACAAAAACAGGAAAAAAGTCAGTCTCCCTTTTGTTTCGGATATAAATTCCCTATACTTTTTTTTGATTCTGCTGTGTGTGATTCCGGATTCCCTTTAAGTTCTTCTTCGTCTTTTTTTTTTTTTTTTTATTCTACTTGATTTTTCATACATACAAAAATTCATTCCTACTCTCTTTTGCAAGATACCAAAATCCACTAAAAAAAATTTACAGAAGGGTGTGCGCTCGCTGCTCTGTGTACTTCTGCTTGCTGCTGCTTTGTGCAACGAAGAATAAAAATAAAAAAAATAGAGAAAAAAAAGAAGCAGCAAAAAAAATCAGGAAAAAAGTGTTAATAAAATAAAAATTTGCATTAATAATTTGTTGTTTTATATTATCTTCTCCCAAGATTAAAGAGCAGAAGATTTAAGTGATTTTAGTGTAAAAATTGAATCAAACAAAAAAGGAAAAAACGCCCCCGTGGATTACCCCCCTCAAGGCAAAGAGAACAAAAAAAAAAAAAAGGACATCGACAAGAGGAAACAAAATTAAATTGCAAAAAAATAAGTAAGTATTAATTTGGTGATGGAATAGAGAATTTTAATTGATCTCTGTTTTTAGGTCCTTGTTTTTGAAAAACAAAAAAAAAAAAAAAAACCAAACCCTTTCCAACAGATGTCACACAAAGGATTATGTAGATTAGCTCTCAATTAGGAAACCCCTTGAAAAAAAGTAGGAAGAAGAACCACTTTTGGTTTGAAATGCATTCAAAAATTATACTCCGATAAATATTTAACAGGGATTTAAGATTGTTCCGAAGATTATTAATTGCATTAAATTTCTGAAAGATCATTAATTTTATATAAGTTGAGATGACAAGGTGTCTCACGATAAGTCAAACTAATGTGTCCAAATGAGCTCTAACCGGAAAGAAATGCCAAATTTTTGTTCGGACTATAAAGGCCGTAAAAAGCTATATTAAATCAATAATTTAACAAGTCCAATTAAATATAGTTAGTGTTTATTCTTCTACTTTACTAAATCAGTTTTTGATGAAGCCGTACAAAAAAAAAACCCCCGGAGAAATGTTGGGAAAATAATGAATTAGTTTTTTTTTATTTATTAATTGCATTAAATTTCTGAAAGATCATTAATAAGTTGCATATTGACAAGGTGTCTCACGATAAGTCAACTAATGAATGGGATGAAACGCTAAATTTTTGTTAGGACTAAAGGACGTAAAAAGCTGTATTAAATCAATAATTTAACAAGTTTTTATTCTTCTACTTTACTGATTTCAGTAGTTGCATATAGAATTTGTATTATAAAACCAATTTTCTTCTTTATTAACTTTTATCAACAATCAGTTGGATGGTGTTACTTGCAAATATCTTTGACATTTCTTTTTAAAAAGTAAATTTGCATACTCTAACGTCGCAAAAGAAGTATAATTTTAAAAATAACTAATTCTTGTTGAAAGAAGACCCTTAACAATCTTTTTTTTGCAAATTAGATTCATCATCATCATCATCAATTGAATTCACCTGCAATTGAAAGTAGGAATTCCTCCATATTTCAAGAAGAACAAAAGAACTGCAAAAAATTTTGTAACAAAAACAGGAGCAGACAGTGGAAAATAGGGAAGCAAAAAAGAAGAAGAGGAAAAAAAAAAGAAAATTATCATTGCAAAAGACGGGTGGGGTTGTGTTGTGCTCTGGCTCTGGTTCTGACTCTCTGTGTACCAAACCCAACAATCATCATCATCTCAGCAAAAGCAGTAGCAATAGCGGCTGTCTGTCTCTGTGCTCTGCTGCTGCTGCTGCTGGTATGTTGAGTTGTCTCTCTGTTTTTTTGGTGGAGCTCTGCTCTGCTGTTTTGCTCTCTGAGTGAGCTTGTTCCTGCTGCGCGTTGATGCTAGCAAATTTATTTTATGTTATTTTTCATGTTTTTTTTTTTTTGTTTCTTCATCTATTTTACTCTATTTTTTTCCTCTTCTTTTTGTGTGATGTGTACCCAATGCACAATGTTCCTTAATTTTTTGCAACTAGCTTGCTGGTACTACTTTTTGCCCCCACAATTCAGTCAGTATCAGAGAATCTCCACCAGTTACAACAACAACAACAGAAACTGAACAAAACTGAACCAGAACCCCATCCACAATCATCATCGATCCCATTTTTGGATTGGGATTGGGATACTCTGTGTGAATATAATGCAGAAAAAAAAAATGAAAACAGGGAATACACCGACTAAAGAGATAGAAACAAAAAAGTGCAGGAAACATATCTCTACTATTTTTCTGTTTTTTTTGCAGTGAAGTTGGGTTGTTGTTGGGTTTTACATTTTACAAACTCCTGTCGACTGGGTTTTTTTTTTCAACTATACAAAAGTCGGGGCTGTTTTGGCATTTTATGGGTTTCCTTCTATATGTACATATATATTTTTTTGCGCACTTTGTAATTTCAGTCATTCGGATTCTTAGTTTGTTTGTTTTATTCTTTACCTTTTGCCTTTAATTACTCTGTTTTTCTCATTGTTGTTGTTGTTTTTGGTGGACATCTGGTTTGGAGGACTTGGGGGTATTTCCTCTATCCTTCTTTTGTACTTCTTTGGAGGTAGGTATTGAGTTTAAAAAATCGTCTAGTAAAAATAACAACCCGATTTGACTTTTGAACCATTTGGAAAAAAAAATAAAGGGAGTTGGTAGGAAATTCATTACAAAAGCAAGTAGGTTTGTGGGTGGGTGGGTACCTTCCTTCCTAAGGTGGAAGAAAGGATATTCTTTGGTCTTTTTTTTGTACTTTTTTTTTTCAAAAATGTTTGTAAGAATTATGTAGCGTCCATTGAATTTACAGAAAGAAAAATATACATTTTTTCTATTTGTTGTTCCCGGTTTCATGTTTTTTTTTTGTTCATTTCTATTCGTAGTGTAAACACTTTCGATTTTTCTAGTTCTGTCTACGCGCTGTTTGATGGAACCGGTAGGCATTTTTTTTTAATGTGAGCAGGTAGACGACTAGAATCTTGTTCTAATAAGAATATTTTTTTGTTGTTTATTTTTCTTTCTTTGAGTGGGAAGAGAAAGTTGAATTGGATTCTAGTTTAGTAAGTATGAATGTAATATTAGATTAATGTTTGATGTCAATTTCAATGTAAATTAATGTTTCGATTGTGTATATTTAGAGAAATCCAAGGAAAGGAAAATTTTAAAAGATTAAAGTTTTGACTATTTGGAGCAGATCAATTTTTTCTGAATTCAGATTTACTTCAGCACACCGAAAACCTTCAGAAAAATTTATTTTTGTTTCGGCAACAAAACCCTATTAAATTAATTAAAATAGAACTAGGAATACATTATACTATCAGTTTTTCTTTGTCAAAGCTGTAAATGGAAAAATTGTGTAGGTGCCTTTTTTTCCACCCGTTACTTAAAGATGGCCGGCCCACAAGTTTTCAATCCGGTATAAGTCGATTAATAGAGTAGAAACTTTTCTAAAACCTAAGCATTTTGTTCCAACCTATTGTTTTACGAGCTTTAAAAGTGTTTTGGGATCATAACTTGTCGGAAGACCCAAAGCAAAGCATGATCCATAATAAACCTTGATATTGTGTAATGAGTTACAACCTGCAGCTGAAATAATTTCGTTTGTCGCCGGGCTTCACAGTATGCAACATATTGTTTAAACGTTCCTCTAATTATCATGTCACAATCAAAATAAAGCAAGTTCAATTTGCTTTTCTCACCGAAAAGCACACTTTTTTTCCTTCTATAATCGAGCAGTTCAGGTGATTTTTTTGCAAAGACAGCCCAAATAAAGAATTTTAATTTTCAGTTTTGATTTTTTATTAAAAACCTTTCATTGGCTACCTTGTAAAGCGATGCAACCAGTGAAGAGTAGCTTTTTTGTGGGTCGAAAGACCCGCAATTTGAATTTCTCACAAATCCTATTAGAAGTCACAAAGGGATCTTTCAACAAACAAATAAATATGTATTTGGTTTTTAAGGATATTTCGACAAATCGTTCACCAAAATGATAATGATCTGATATGCTGCAACTGTTACCCCGCTTCTTAATTTTTTGACAATAGCTGTGTTTTTTTGGCATTGCTATCCGTATTCGCAGTTGGCATTTACATGTCAAAAAAAATTATAGTGATCTCCTAACATATAAACTTGATAAAGTCGACTAATATCACAATATCCATTTAAATTTATGTTGACGGAATATCAAGATGGCTGAAATGAAGAGGGCCTACGATTTACTTCCGACCTCTATACTTGAGTCTTTTTATATACTTCTTATGACCGGGCGCGGACAGTTCCCTACAGAAAAAAATTGGTAGAGACTGGATTCAAACTCAAACTCCGACATATCAGTCCATCGCATTAACCACTTCGAGTATGTGTTCTTGGGGTATTAAACTTTAACGCGGGTTATACATAAATACGTCTATAAATATGAGTCTTTGTCTTTATTGAAAAAGAAAATAAAGTTAACATCAATTTCCTTTTTGTTTCCAAAGAAAAAGTATGAATTTAAATGAATCATCCCAAAAGCATATCCCGTTTTCTGAGAAAACGAGGAATTTTTAAAATAAATACACCTCCACATAACTACAAATCATCTTTGTTCCTCTCTTGTATCCTTTTGACTCTTAAATTTACTGCAAATAACTGTTAAATATATGGTTCCCGAATGCAGACGATGGACATTATTCGTTATCTTAAGTTTCTTGAGAACATTTTTTTTTAATGCTTGATGATTCACACTCCAAATATTCCCATCAACTTGGAGATTATTATTTAAACCAAGAAATTTTATGATGCATCTTCTTGCATCCCTTTTGCATATGTATGTATTTTTATACTAGCATGTTAATAAAATACTGTCATTGCAAACAGAAATTGCATGTTTGATTTGTTTCAATTTAAAATGCAACTCAGATGACAATGATTTAATTAAATTAATTTTGTTCTAACAACAACAAAATCAGCGTGTTGTGCTTAGTAATGATGTTGAAGGTTTCTATGTGTGTTAATGTCTGCGTAACACGTTGTGAATGGTGTCTAACGTTCAAAGTTTCTTTGTCAAACAATTCATAGTCTGGTTATTGGCATGGTAATACTATGCCTTGTTAAATTGACCATTAAAAGTGTGTTGTTTAATTTCTATTGATATTTCTTTGACTGGCAGTTTTTTTTTAATACATTATTCTTAACGACCTTGATGGTAATCTGATTGAATTGTCGCGTCGTTCGTCGTTGGTGACACTCTTGGGCATTTGGTTTTTACCATCCATTGGATTGAATGCTTAAGGGAATTAGTTTTTAATATATTCGTACGTGGTGAATGTTATTCGAGGCATTATTTTGTGTTATTGTTTGTTTACAATGAAAAATCAGATTATAATTGTCAGGTATAATAATTTAAATGGTTCTTGTACGTTTACCAGTCTAAGACGGGTATTGAATATTAATTTTGAAATCAGACTTATGGTAGGATTATTGTTGAAATAAACAGTTATTTGCTGAAAATGCTAACGAAATAAAATGATAAACCGAGAAATCAAACTAATGTTAATGACATAATGTAGAATATTTGCTTTTTTAGACAATATAAGGGAAAAAATTTCAAGAAAAAATTTATCACCGCTGCTTCTGATTTCCATTCGAATTCTATTTTCTTCCGTTTTCGAATTTTAGCTGCTCCGAATTACATACATTTTGCGTATTCATAAGTGTTTCGAAAATAGAATGGATCTACAATCCAACAAATTTTTGCCGTTTTCAATCCGGGTAGCAACAAAAAAGTCGAATGGAAATCAAAACAACCGTTTTCAATCCGTACGGATTCAATTTTAAAATTGTTTAAAGAAACAACAAGATCAATGCGTTGTAAGTTTATCCTAGAAGTTAAAACCTTTTCCCTGGGATCATTCTTGAATTATAGAATTTCGTGAGAATAAGTTTAATAACTGGTTCATTGTCTTTCAAAAAAGAAAAACTACAACTCCCACAGGAAGGCAATTTTCATATAACACACATTGCCCACAAATGTATAATAGTAATGTATGATATAAAGCATTGTGTTTAGAATAATAATGGGTCACGTCTATTTATGTTTTAAACGGATGCTTGCTTTATGTAATCCGAATTCCGAATGCCATAAAAATGTATTTGTATAGCTCTCTGATCTCCACTTAATAATGATTTTGTTTGCATTCTACATTATTTAATACTGAGTGATATGTAATAAAGTCTTTATGAGTCTTTAATTACGTGAAAGTAAAAACTTGAGACTGGCAGATGTATACTGAAGCATTTTGGATCATGCAAAGTTATGTACGCGGTTTTTGAGATAAATACGATTTAATGCTGGATTTTTGTTTGCAACCAATAGAAGGTGACTGGTGCAACACACTATGCTACGCAAGAAATAATCACTTTGTTTCAATAAACTTTTTACGTTAAATTAAATTTATGATTAGGTAAAACTGAAGAGTGCTTGGAATTTCTTTGTTTCTAATTTATTACAAAAACATATACCAAAAAAAATGTAGGAAACATATCATTCCGGGAAAATTAATTTTGTAAACTTAAGGTAACATTAAACAAAAATTTAAGGTTCCGTATAAAGGACCCCTCACATTTTGTAAAGGGTCAAAAGTCGATATGGACAGAAAAATGGACAGTTTTTAAGCTAACGGGTTTTTTCCGATGACTAACTCAAACCTTTTATAAGGGATAGTAACTCCCTATATTGTGTTTTGCGCTATTTTTTAGTGGAATCCATCACGTTAGGTTTTCAAGATAACTTCAAAAAATGTCACAGCTTGAAAATTTTTTTTTTTATTCTGTGAGTGCGTTAGTGCTAATCATATGTTTTTTAGGTCACTTCCCATACAAAATGTGCGGAGTCCTTTAAAGTCTAAGAGTTTGTATCAGAATTTGGAAATAAACTTTCAAGCTATCTATTTTGAGCTTTTCCGTCAATTGACAAATACATTAACATTTTAGATAACGTAAATGAATAGGCCTTAAAAATATTTTAAGTTGTAAATAAAATTATGGCTACGTTTTGTAAATAATTGCTACATAAATATTTTAGTTATTTTAAAATATTTTAGTTATTTTAAAATATTTTAGTTATTTTAAAATATTTTAATTGATGAAAATCAAGTTAAGTAAGACATTGTGAAACATCGTTTACTTACGTACCTAACGATTCTGCTGAAATTTTCAAGGACTTGTTTAATAAAATTATTCAATACTATTTAATAGGTAGCTATTTGATGATTGTCAACAGTTTCAGAATTAATCAAAAATCTTTTTTATTAGTTTTTTTTCAGAAACGGTTTAAACGAGCTGAATCAATTTGAATAGGTAGCGCAGAACTTTAAAAGGTCACTGCTATGCAAGTACATATTTATGGAGTTTTTAAAAAGTGTGTGCGCCTTAGGATTTCCAATTATTTGCTTTGAATCAAATTTCTCGGAAATGTTGGATTCAATTTTCCGAGGAGTTTCTTAGAAGCGAATAACAAATTAGGTAATAGTTTTCTACATAATTTATTTCTCAGAAGGGATCAAATTATTTTGATATACATAATATAAACACGTTTTTGTTTAAAGTTATGCAATGTTTTTTAAGTATTTAAAAAAAAAGTTCATATAATGTTAAAACTAATTTAAAATTATGTTATGTAATCTAATGATTTAATAGCTGCACTCACAAAAATCATCACCAAAAGATACATGTTTTCAAGTAAGGATGGATCGGTGAACTGAATAAACCAATTAGGCAACATTCTTAACATTTACAAAGTTTTTTTGACCACTTGAAAATTCTGTTGGCACTTTTTTTTTTCTTATATTATTCTTTTACCACAGAATCGTATCTCTTAAAAGTCTTTAGAAAAAGCATGCTCCTGCTGAAAGTTTTACACAATTACTTACCTATTTTATTTTGATCCATGAAACAAAACTAAGGGGTATCGTAGCAATTTTTCAGACTTAAATTATCAGGAAAACCAGCAAGCTGTATAAGCTAATTAATCATTAGCGAATACTAAAAGTTGACGGAATCTACAAAATAGGTACGATTTTCATAAAACACAATTTAAATATGCTAACATTTAGTTTTGTCTCATTGGTGAACGCTCTTGACCGAAAAATTCAATACTTCCGCTATAAATTTCTTAGGCAAACACATCTTAGTGGTTTTTTTAAGGACATACGATTACATATACCTTTTGTAAATAATAAAGTGAAAAAAAATCGTTAAAACGACTTAAGCTTGTACATATATTCACTTTATCCTTGTCTCATGAAAATGGTCCAATTTCCGATTTTAAATGTTTGCTTGCCCCTTATATAATATGCTCCTTTATTTTCTTCTCGAAAAACTCTGCTTTTACAACCGAAACACAAATTATATCTACCATTATAATTTTTCTTTCAGAAAACATAAAAACAAAATACGATTTAAATTGCTGGCTTGTACTATGTTTTCATGTTCACTGCAAAATAAATACAAAAAAAATGAATAAAAAAAAACCAAATGACCTACTCTATTCTTTTAATTAAAATAAATTGACAAATAACAGCTCACGGAATGGAACATGATTTCTTTTTTTTTTTATGAGCATGCTACTACACTGTAGTTATAGTATCACTGTAGGCTGTGTTAATATTTACATTAAATTTTCGAGTTCATCTCACAATGGCATTTATATTTCAAATAAAAAAAGAAGACAACAAAAATGTGGTCCAGTGACCCTAATCAAGGCCTAACAACAACAATAATACAATTTTAAAACAACAAAGCACAAATCACATGGATAAATGAGAATTACGACTCGTATTAGGTAGGTATTATCATTTCCGGATCTTAATTAATTTAACGAAATGTAATTTTCAACAAAAGGGCAGGTTTTAAATGCTTTTTTATTCTGGATAAACATAGGGAAGAAGGAAATTCATATTTCTTTGGCATGATTTTGCATTTCCAGCAAAATACGAGATGTGAATTTTGGGTTTTGAGAAGGAAATTCAAAAGTCTACACTAAAAAATAAAATTTTAGAAAGATGACAGCTTTGTAAAAATTAGAATTAATGGAATGGAACAACAAATTTCTTATGAAGTTTTAATTTTTGGTAAAAATAAAAACTGTAACATAAAACAAGCTTAATAAAATTATCTAAAATATTATTCACGTTAACTTCCATTTCAAAGTAAATGTTGTAAAAGCTTACACATGGACATGAACAATGATTTCGTTTGTATGTTTACATTATTTTTTTTGTTGATGTTTTCTAATCTTGATTACCTACATACCAAAACAAACTGATAAGATAAAGTTTTTAATTTTTGGAAGAGCTTCATTAAACTAAAATCTTATAACTTTAAACGAGCTAAAATTGTTTATATATACATATATATATATATACATATATATAAAATTGGGATCTCGGAAACGGCTCTAACGATTTCGATGAAATTTTCAGGGTTTGTTCATCTAAGCAAGTAAAAAATTTTGGAAGTATTTTTGGAAAAATCCGCCCACTGCCACGCCCACTTTTTTAACATATAAGTTTTTTCGGGAACGGCTCTAACGATTTCGATGAAATTTTCAGGGTTTGTTTATCTAAGCGAGTCAAAAGTTTTGGAAGTTTTTTTTTGGAAAAATCCGCCCACTGCCACGCCCACTTTTTTAACATATAAGTTTTTTCGGGAACGGCTCTAACGATTTCGATGAAATTTTCAGGGTTTGTTTATCTAAGCGAGTCAAAAGTTTTGGAAGTTTTTTTTTGGAAAAATCCGCCCACTGCCACACCCACTTTTTTAACATATAAGTTTTTTCGGAAACGGCTCTAACGATTTTGATGAAATTTTCAGGGTTTGTATATCTAAGTGAGTCAAAAGTTTGGAAAGTATTTTTGGAAAAATCCGCCCACTGCCACGCCCACTTTTTTAACATGGAATTTTTTTGGTAACAACTAAGGATTTCGATGAAATTTTGAGGGTTTGGTCCCCTAGCCGAATAAAATGTTTTGGAAGTACTTTTAGAAATATCCGCCCGCAGCGTTTTTTGGGTAATTGCTTTAAAGATTTCGATGAAATTTGGAGGGTTTTTTCCTCTAGGCAAATACAACATTTTGGAAGTATTTTCTTTAACATTAGTTTTTTTTCGCGGAGACAGATTCAACAATTTCAATAAAATTTTGAGGGATGATTCCATTTTTTATGCATTGTTCTTTTTCTTTTTGTTACAATAACTTAACAAAATTTTTTAGATCATGACTTTTTTGATCATGTATTGAAACTTTTAAGTAATTTGTTAATTTGGTATCACATTATCTTTGTTTTACGTTTTTCTTTTGTTTTAATGCGACTATTGTTAACGTATAAAAATAAAATAACTCACAACAAGCAACACCATTGACCTAATGTCAATCTTATAATACATACAGTTGTGTTCAAAATAATAGTAGTGCCAGCAACAAAATAACATTTTTTATATTTACGGTGCTTCTATGGTTAAAAATTTAATTTCTTTGATGCCAAAGTTTGTAACGGTCAATTACTAAGAAATGTATCGTAGTTTTAAAATGAAAAAGAAGGTGACAAATAGTTTTTCATTGACCTTTGGTTGTTCTTTCTAATTTGACCTGTTCAAAATAATAGTAGTTAAAGTTATTTTTGAAGAATTTAAAAGCGGTTTATAACTTAGAATATTTATTTTTGGTTTAAAAGTAAGTACTCATATAATTTGAACAATTTTTCACCAAAAAACGATTTGTTTCGGTTTTATTCTATTTAAAGTTCGAAGAGCAAAACACTGCAGTTCGGATAACGGAAACTTATACGAAAGCTGCTTGAAGAAGGGAAAACCTACTTGGAAATTCAAGGTTATAATAGGATGCTCCCCTACAATGGTGGCCAATGCAATAAACTTAACGAAAGACCCGAAACGCGCGGTAGAAAAAGAAAAAAAACCGCCGTAGATGACAGGCGTATTGTCCAGATGAGCAAAGTTGAGCCTTCTGCATCGTCGTTTCAAATCCAGAAGGCTTTAAGCCTGGATTGCAGTGCTGTAAACATTCGGAGGCGACTGTTGGAGACTAATTTGTACGCTTGAAGTCCACGAAAAGTTCCGCAAAACATGTTAGAAAGCGTATCCAGTTTGTAAAAAACCACATAAACTGGCCAGCGAAGTTATGGCGTAACATATTGTTTACTGATGAGAGCAAATTTTTATCCTCTTTGGTGGTACTGGATCTCCACAATACGTCCGACGTCCAACCAATACGGAATATGTTCCAAAGTATACTACGAAAACAGTTAAACATGGAGGGTCGAAAATTTTAGTATTTTAACACATTTCTTAGTTAACAACGGAACTTTTCGTGGACTTCAAGCGTACAAATTTATCTCCAACAGTCGCCTCCGAATGTTTACAGCACTGCAATCCAGGCTTAAAGCCTTCTGGATTTGAAACGACGATGCAGAAGGCTCAACTTTGCTCATCTGGACAATACGCCTGTCATCTACGGCGGTCTTTTTTCTTTTTCTACCGCGCGTTTCGGGTCTTTCGTTAAGTTTATTGCATTGGCTACCATTGTAGAGGAGCATCCTAATATAAACTTGAATTTCCAAGTAGGTTTTCCCTTCTTCAAGCAGCTTTCGTATAAGTTTCCGTTATCCGAACTACAGTGTTTTGCTCTTCGAACTTTAAATAGATTAAAACCGAAACAAATCGTTTTTTGGTGAAAAATTGTCCAAATTATATGAGTACTTACTTTTAAACCAAAAATAAATATTCTAAGTTATAAACCGCTTTTAAATTCTAAAAAAATAACTTTAACTACTATTATTTTGAACAGGTCAAATTAGAAAGAACAACCAAAGGTCAATGAAAAACTATTTGTCACCTTCTTTTTCATTTTAAAACTACGATACATTTCTTAGTAATTGACCGTTACAAACTTTGGCATCAAAGAAATTAAATTTTTAACCATAGAAGCACCGTAAATATAAAAAATGTTATTTTGTTGCAGGCACTACTATTATTTTGAACACAGCTGTATATACCTAAGTAAAAAAAATAAAGAAGTAAAGCATCCTCTGATACAAAATAAAACAGAGACAGGGATAAAAAATAGTATTTCTTCATACTAAGCTTTGCCGACAAGGCTAAACTTGAAAAAAATATTAACTTTATGTACACCATCCACTGACCCGTAAATTAAAATTTGAACAAAAAGGGATCTCATTTCTGTAGGCATTTTCGATAATGCAGATTCCTGTAACCCTTCTATCCATTGCTGATCGTCGTAAATAAACTGGATTATAAAGTGGGAATGTGGTGTTTTGTAACCCGCGAAAAACTGATCATTGCTAACTCAAACCCACTCCAAAAAATTGCTGTTTACATTTGACTTTTTTTACTGAAAGTTATAACATTTAAAGATACCGAGCAAAGCTCGGTCACCCAGGTACTGATAAATAGAATACAAGAATTTATTAGTCAACATGCTGACATGAACTTCAGTACAGTAAATGAGGTGTTAAAAAAAAAAACAAAAATGATGTCACGAATGAATAACTGTCATTGTTTGGACTCTTATCAAATAGTAATATTTTGATGACTAGAAGTCTGCTTTGGAAATATTTGTGATTGGACTTCAATATAATTGTAACGTTTTTCTTCGAATAGTATGAGTTATTTTATTAAGTACTTCTAGCGACCTTTGTCCGAATTGTTCTGTTTTTGTCACGAAGTCATCAATGATTAATTTCAAATCTTACTGATTGTGGTCACTTAGTCAAGGTGTCATTATTACAAAGTTTTGTAGCAGTTTGAGTTTATCCTCAATAACATCAATATAATTAGTTTCCGAAAAGTGGATTGCTGTCGATTAACGAACGTTAACTATCGACTTAAGGTGTTCTCAAGAAAATAACCAAAACCAAAATAACTTCTTCGAAGTTAATTTAGGGGACGCCGAAAAAATCGTCATTTTTTTTAAATCATGCCTTTATTCAAAAAACTTAATTTTTCAGGAAAAAGAAATTAAGTATCGAATTATTTTTGTATATAAAAAGTAAGTTTCTATAACGAAACTATTGCTTCCTCTAAGACAGTTTTTTAAACTAAGAAATGATGTTCTGAAGGATCAAAGATTACTTAATTCCAATAATTTCTGCATTAGGTACTACCTTACTCAAAACTAAAATCAAGTATAAATATAAGCGACATTTAGAAATGTGTTAAATTTTGTTCGTTTAAAAAACCTTAACCCACTGGCATTTATTAATTAGACACAACAGGGTGTCGCAAAAGTAATTTCATAATTCTAAAAAAGCTCAGTTTTTCTACAACTCAGCATCTATGTAGGTACTCGTTTGTTGATTTTTTTCGCAGAACAAAAACAAAACTAATAATACTGATATAACTCATGAAATTTGTTTGTTTTTTTTTTGCGTTTAAAACAAAAAACAAGTAGATACTAAGTTGTAGAAAAATTAAATGCACGACTAGGTCGCACGAACTTGCACTTAGAATTCAAGGTATTAAAATTTTCAAGACTTTTTTTTTTTAATTTTGTAAATGCATTATGAAAAAAACAAATTTAAAAAACTTAAAATTCTTTTTTCAAATTAAAATAACATTTTAAATCAAATTGAGCTTCAAAAGGTGTAAGCAATTTCATTTCTGTTACTTAGATGCATATTTTCAAAATCGTTAGAGTCATTTTTTAAAACCCTTAATTCTTTGTAAGTATTTTTTTGAAAAAAAAGTTTTAAAATTAAGTTGGTATGTATGCAGTTTTGTAGCTATTATTTATCAACACCTAAAACCAAAATTTTCAAAAAAAAATTTAGTGTAACGTTTTCCAAAAATTTGATTTTTCAAATTATATTAAAATTATACAACATGCTTTTTCACAAAAACTTTCGTTTAAATCAAACAAGTAGTTTCGGACAATTCATCTAAATTTCAATGCAATCGGTTGTCCTTTAACTTTATTTATTCCACGAGCTGGACCTTCTAAGCTTTCAAGCAAAGAATTTTATTACCTTTTTTTTAAAAGGCTTTTCTGGTGTTTGTGAGAATGATTTTGCCGTCCAAAAGAAAGGTAATATTCTATTAAGTTGCGAAAGAGGGTGTCCTTAGTGTATTTAAACTAATTCGAGCGGGAGCGGAAATAAAACTCACCTAAAAAATGATAATTTCAAATATATACGAATGTAATGCTTTATTGTGTACAACTCTAATTACATAATTTACAAATTCAAAAAAAACTAAAAGGTACGTAGTGGGTCTTTCAACTAAAGAAAAGCAGACATTTCTTTCTATTAAAATCATTAAAAACATCAAAAACTAAAAAAAAAATAGTCCTTGTGGTTAAAATTAGTTTCAAATTAAGGAAAAAAATGAAAAGTTTTTCCTCCTGTAGAATGCTTTAGAGAATACTTTCAAAAGTCTTATAAAACTTATCAAACTTAAAATGAAAAAAAAGAAGGCAATTATCAACTTGTCACATAAATTGCAAAACAAAAAGGACAATTTTTGCTGCTGCAACTTATAATTGCTCTTTAAGGTACAAAAGTATGTCATTCTACATTTTTATTAGACAACCTCATTTTGTGCCTTTTAACGTTTGTATCTTTTTAATCTTTTTTTTTTTTTTTGTTTCCTTTTGTAAGTTTTAATATTATGCCAAAAACACACCCAAGTCACAATCTCTTTCTTCCAACCAAAGTTGGTTATCTCCAGTCATCATATAAAAAGACAAAAACATATACAAACTCTACTCTTGTATACCTGGTTGATTTGTATTGAATTTGAGTTTTGCAACTTGCAACATTCTCATAATCCTTTTATTTCGACAAAGAGAAAACAAAACACGAGGCCATATTTATCTGATTTTGTTTATTTGTCCCTATACTCACCACATTATCCCGCAAGCGTCTTTATAAAGAGACAACAACAACACAAATCTACGTTATGCAAATGTGTTTGAAGCGCCGCGTTGCAAAGCGCCGTCGCTGGATATTGAGGTAAGAAAACTTCGACAGAAATAAAAAAAAAAACTCCACCCAAAAACAGAAAAAAATAATGTGTATTTCTGGGTTGTATGGTTTGGCTCCTTTATCTAGAATTTATAGGACTTGCAAGAAATGGGCAACATTTGTACCAAATAAGTATGTATTTAAATAGATCTGTTGGGGTACTGCATCCATTTAACAGAAATGTTTCTACTTTTATCAACATTAATGTAAAAAACTACCCAGTTTCAGAGTACCAAAATTGGAATTAGGTTAAAATGTTGAAAAAAGTAGAAAATGTTACTATTTTAGACAGTACCCAAACAGATCTAATAATAACAAAATTTTGACAGCGAGGTGCTGAACTGTTTCATTTCAAAAAAGCACTCTCAGCACTTTCATTTTAACAAACTTGCATAAGGCTGTGTGTAAAATTTTTGACGCTATTGAGGTGAATAAAAAATTTCAGCTGTATGGCTTATTGTTTAATATTTTTCTCTGTCTCTTTTCTGCCATGAAACTCCGTTTCAATAAAAAAAAAAAAAAAAACAAAACAAAATCATTTAAAAAAAATTTAACCAAAATTTAACCAGGTCCCAGAGCCCATTAAATTTTTAACAGGTGAACATTTTTTATTCACCTCAACAGTGTCAAACATTTTAGACGGGCTTAACTATTTAAAGCTATTCACACACGGCGTAAGTCCTTCTTTTCACCTTGATTAAATTTTATCCTACTCTACAGCAGAATAAATTTTATTCACCAAAATTTACACAAGGTGAACAATTTCAACGCAATTCACACGCGGCCTTACTTCCTAAATTAAAGAATCAAACAGATTTTTTTCAAAAAGTAAATGCATTGTAGGTAATGTAGTGCTACGCCAGGTATATTTTGTTGACGTTTAGAAATCCATCTATGTTAAAAAAAAATAAGATGTGTTCAGTGCTCAGACCTAAAGTTGCCATTTTCTTTTTCATTTTTTAAGTCATATGCACATTAATTCGATTTTTTTTAACGAATTCACAGCTTGCTCTTGAAGAAGTTGTAATTTGAATGTGACAAATAAAAAGATCTTGTACAAATAATAGCCAATGCATTGCAGGTAAGGTAGTGTTGTAACAGGCATATTTTTTTGACATTTAGAAATCCAGCAATGTTTAAAATAAAAATAAAATGTGTTTGTTCAGTGATCAGACCTAAAATTGGCTTTGTTTTTCATTTTTAAAGTGGTATGCACATTAATTCGATTTATTTTTTTTTCACGAATTCACAACTTGTTTTTTAAGAACTTGTAAGTTGAATGTAACAAAAAAAGATAAGGAAGTGTTGACGTTTAGAAATTCAGCCATGTTTCAAAAAAGAAATTAAGATGTGTTCAGTGCTCAGACCAAAAGTTGCCATTTTCTTCTTTCATTTATAAGGTCGTATTCACATTAATTTGATTTTTTTCACGAATTCACAACTTGCTCTTAAAGAACTTGTAAGTTGAATGTGACAAATAAACAAGAATTGAATTATTGTGTAAAAGTTTAAAACGAACCATAAGATATGTATGCAAAATGTAAATCAGCGAAAAAAAGACAAAACGGACCAACTTCACAACCCAAAAAGAAGAGAAGGAGTGAAGTGACTATATTTAAATTTGCATACAAAAATCTTTCAACTTTTCTCATATAGAAAAGTGGTGGATGTGTTGATGGCAGTGGAAATCACTATAAAAGAGACAAACCGACCAACGACCTGTGCATAAACAAAGAAATCTGCATCTGGAATTTTACCGGCCGGCCGGTGTGCGACGACGACAACGGGCGCTGCTCTACACACCGTTGTCATTGTTGGTGAGATACAAACACACATAAATATACACACACGTTTACATTTTGACTTTGATGGATTTAAGTAGGTAAATCCATATGTTTTATTTTTTTTTTGCCATGCTCCTAGAAGTTGTTGCGAAAAAAAATGAAACTTTTTTTTTCTCATTAAACTTTTCGTGCGAATAAATTTACACAAGGAAATGAGTCAGTTTCCAGAGTTGGATACTCGTTTGCGTTTTTTTTTTCGCTTCTCCCTCGCTTTGGATTTGTATGAGTTTGTGTGTGTATTTGTGTAAATGTAGAGGGATGTCTTGTATCTGTATACAGAGATATGGTATCTCTCACCTTTGGTCTAATTCATGGCAGGATGTCTCAGACTACTGGTATCACAGTTCTTTGTATGTTTTCGTTTTTTTTTTTTTTTTTTTAAACATTCACCCGGTTGGCCTGAGGCGTTTTTTTGTGATGATGACTCAGTTTTTTTGGTTATGGGTTAAAGGCTGAAACGTTGAAGTTTTTGCATTTTGTTTTTTTTTTCTGCCATTTTAGGTGAATAACTGTACTTAAAATTTTTGAAGCTTTATGATGGTTTATTTAACTTTCATTTTGAACATCTGTTACATTTCCCCTTTTTTGTCAGTATGGTTCAGTGATAAATTTTATGTTTTTAAACTTTTTGAAATATAATTAAATCCTGCAGCTATATTCGAGAGTTTAAATAAAAAATATGAACAAAACTACACGATGGGGCAGTTTGTAATTTTTAAGTTTATAAATATGAACCCTAGATAGGGTGCAAAAGTTTCAAAATATAAGGTTTTTTAAAACATGATAAAAAAAACCTTATTGGAAAACTTTTTTAATTTTCCTGAATTCCCCCAAATGATATTTTTTTCATCCAAATCAAAGTATGTACATAATGTAAGAGAGGTGTTACACACTACATACAAATATTGAGGAAATTAATTGTGGGGTTATTTTTTTTTGTGATTGAAATGTCATAACTAGGTGCTTCTGTTCTCTTGCCACAATAGAGATTTCATTATTTGGTAGTAAATCTAATTTGACAGCTGAGTTATTTTTGAATTTTTTTTCGAGGAATTATTTTCACGTTCAGGAATTATTTTCGCTACAGTAATACAAACATGAACCCCTTAAGAAAATAAAGGTAACGGCCAAACTCTTAGTTAATGCATTGACTTCAAAACTAATTAGTTAGAGGTTAAAATTGGTGCATACATGAGTTTTTTAAACAAACGGCATCACGAAGTACTGTAAGACGCAAGCGCGCGTAAAAAAGAGCATGCGTGCACCGTGCCTAAAGCCTAGCCCACACGACTTTAGCCCTGTTCCTTTGAGAGGTGCAAAAGTACTAATAGTTGTTTACTTGCGATTTTCAATGGAACGCACTTTTACCGAATTCAATACAAATCGTATCTAATCGGGAAGAAGAGCATAAGTAGATGATAGTACTAGAACAATACAAACACGGGAGGCTTGCCGCCAATTTTATTACTCAAGTCTAACTTTAAAGCAAATCGCTAGTTGGAAGCAGATATGTAGGAGAATTGTGATCCCCTCAACATCGAGATCAAATAGCCCCGAATAAAAGGGAAAAAAAAGACGTGGAAAATAAATTAATGACTTTATTGTCAGCTTAATGCCGTGTGTGAATTGAGTTAAATAGTTAACACCGTGTAAAATTTTTGACACTATTGAGGTAAATTTTCAGCTGTGAATTTTCAGCTGTTAAAAATTTATTGGGCACTGGGACCTGGTTAAATTTGAGTTTTTGCAGATGGTTTTGTTTTGTTTGTTTTTTATTAAAAAGGAGTTTCGTGGCAGAAAAGAGGCAGAGAAAAATATTAAACAATAAGCCATACAGCTGAAATTTTTTTGTTCATCTCAATAGTGTCAAAAATTTTACACGGTGTTAACTATTTAACTCAATTCACACACGGCCTAATTTCTCTTTTTATGTACATGTACAGTGTACAGGCTACAGGCCAACAATTACTTTTGATGCACACAGTACTACGAGTTTTATGTCAAAGTAAATTTTAACAAGTACAAAAAATTATTCGTATTACACAATTTTTTCAAAACCTAGAAGGCAGAGAAACATATAGTTTTCACTGTTCGATAAGGAATCAATTGAGGCAGTTTTCTACATGAGTTAATTTTTTATTAAAATTCACAGTCTGGACAAAAATAGTAATTAATCAGTTTTTTTAAAATTTTTGTTCGTATATTTTTAACTTTGAATATCGATTATTTCAAAAATAATTGGTTGAAATATATTAATTTAAAAATTAGAATTAAATGTACAATTCTGCCTTTCGGAAATGGTATCACTTATAACAACTGTAAGTGTTGCCGTTGTTTTTTAATAATTTTTTTTAGAAAATTACCCCTCCCTTCTAAAGGGGGGGAAGTAGACCCCCTTCCCATAGTAAAAACTGATTGTATTGAACTCCTCTACAAAAAACCGTTATCAAATCCTGGCGCCCAAGTTATCGTACTACGTGCCTGGGTTGAAATCATAAATTTTTTTTTTCTAAGCCCATTTTGACCTGATTATCATAAAAAATACCTCGTTTCATTTGGAAATGAATATTATTTAAGAATGTATTTTTAAAACAGCATGTTGTTTTGAAAACATTTACTTTAAATTGATGTCGAAGTTGGGCAAATGACGAAAAAAATTGAATTTTTGAACTTTGACAGCTTCTAAATTCTAGGTGGTTTAACTGAATCACATGTTTTATACATTTTTGAAAAGGTATAATTATCTTCTATCAAAAATGGTTAAAAATTTGACGAAGCTAAAATTTTTTCAATGGGTGAAGGTCTAAAAACCGTTTTTTGACCCTAACTCAAGATTTTGGGGGTGTTAGGGACTTTTTAAATACCGTTTCGCAATCAGTGCAACTATCTCTACAAAATGTGATAGGTCTCCGCCCGCGTATATTTTGAAATCTTTTTTTTGTAACACAGTAGCTGTGTTTTTTTGGCATTGCTATCCGCATCTGCAGTTGGCGTTTACATGCATTACAAAAACAACACGCAGCTGCCGATAGGAATAGAAGCTAAACAAAGCTGCGGATAGAAATTTGATGAAGTGTTTAAATTTATGTTTTCCTTTCTCTCAATGTTCATATTTGGTAAATCCTACTGCGGATAGCTTTGCCAAAAAAACAACCCTAGTGTTATTAATTAATGAAATCAATTTTCCGCTAAACATTGCATTTCAAATTACTATTAGATTACAATTTTTTTTTCACATTTTTTTAATGAAAAAATTTCAACTAGGAATGTAATTCAAATATTGCCTATGTACTCTACTAACATGACTCAATCGTTGCATCGAGAAGTAATTACTCATGTTCCTTGAATCATCGTGGTATTACAAATACTCGTTCTTTGAATTCGATTGATTTTTCTTCTTTTGTTCGATTAATTTACTAACGGATTAGGGCTATGAATTCTGTTACGAGATTAAAGTCGAATAAGGATGAGTTTAGACTATTTCTGCTATTGGAAAATAGACTATTCACTCAAAAGGCTACCTTCCAGAGATAACCTTTTTTGGTAAATAGCTAAAAGCAGAAACACAATCACCCTTTGCCGGACGCGTCGTCTCGTTACCTTGAGAAATCCTCAAAACACGCTTCTGTCACTTTGACTTTGAACAGCTGTTTGAAACATAAAATCTACTTTTAAATAAAAAAAAAAACACAGTCACTCACAAAATTATTGGGCCAAGTCTTTATCTTGATTTTAATGTGGAGAAAATGAAGATGGATATTAATGTGTTGAAAAATGCATAGAAATTTCTTTATTCTTTAATCATTTAATAATAAAAACAAAACCAATCAAAATAAATTGTTTTTTAAACAGAACAAACAATGAAAATCAGTCTACAACATCATTAAATTATTGTTGTTTTTAATACGTAAATTGTTTTTATTTAAAATATCACGATGTCGTTTTTTTGTGCAAAATCTATATAGAGAAACAAAAAAACACACCTTGTTTTGTAATAATTTATTTTTTTTTTATTCACATTTGGCCCAATAATTATGTGGGTGACTGTAACTATGTCTGATAAATGTCAGAAAGCGAGCAAAAGTTCAGTCTGGTTGAACTTTTGCTTGCTTTCTTATGTTTCCTTACGTTTGTAAAAAAAAGCGTCATTGTGTGAGGTTACACAAATTTCGTATGGTTGAAATTTTGGCAGTTGTCAAAGTCGACGGCAAAGCGTGATTGTGTTTCTGCTTTAATGCAGGTTAGGAAAGATTTTCGAGCCATTAAAAAAAAAAGTGAAGCTTTCATTAATCCGATATTTGGTGCGACTTGTTTTTCCTAGGACAGAAATATTCGGTATTTTAACTACACAACCTAGTTTGAAAAGTTTTCAAATATTTCCCTTAGAGTGAGTTTAACATGAAACAAATTTCATTAAGTTTTACATTTTATCATTAACTCAAAAACTAACACAAATATTAAATCTAATTTAATTTTTCTGGAATAATTGGATTTCTTTTCATTAATGTCAAAAATCATAAAATTCTTAATTTATCACGTCCACAGTGCTTATCGTCAATTAAATGCTTACCAATCTAATTTGAGATGCATGAACGGATGTTATATAGAATTTAATCACAACTTAATTTATTTTTGCACAAAAAAAAAAAAAAACAAAAATAAAAAACCACAAAATTCAATATCGCCTTAAGCATTTCACAGCTTATTATTATATTTGGAGCAAGGTTGTCCCTTTCTCCATTTTTTTGTATGCCCATTTTTTCAATCACAATTTTATCCAACTTCTGTTATTATTTTTTTTTTTCTTTGTTTCTTGCATTTCTAAGCCTAATTTGTTTCTCGTTCTTCCATTCCTCCAACCAGATACACAAATTGACCCACTTAAGTCACAAATTGTTTGAAGAACAAAAAAATTACCAAAAAAAAAAAAGCAAAAAAAGAACCGATATGATATGAAAGCCCTGAAAATGTGGGTCAGGTTTTATTTTAGAGAGAAAAATGCATTTGGGTGGAACCAACATCACAGAACTTGGAGAAGAACAAAAATCTTTTATCATAATAATTCCGCAAAAGCATAAACTATGGTGCAATCATGTGGAAAAGTATTCAAATCTTTGTGCAAACAAATTTTCGAACGTAATTTCCGTTTCTTGACCTTTTTCCAATAGAATACAAAACAAACCAACATAAAATATGTATTCGGTTGTTTTGGATACTTTTTTTTTTGCAATTTCGAAATTTTCCATTTTTGTTTCCTAAATCCATTCGAGTGGAACTCGATATACATTCAACTCGAAGGGAACAGATTTCCAGCATTCGATTGAGTATAGTCTGTTTATATGGATAAAGAAATTTGTGTTTCATATGATTGCGTCTGTAGAAAACGAGGACATTGATTTAATGAGAATTCGGGATACAATTTGTCTTCGAAACGTCGTCCGTCTATCTTTGTCTTCATCGTTTTGTCGTCAGTCGGTTGTCCGTCTGTCAATTTTCAAATCTGTTTGTATTGTGTGTAGTTGAGTGTGTATATTATCCGTCAAGTATTTCCGGTTACTGGGTAATGTTTGAGCTAAGTTTCCTTCCGTTTTATCAATTTTATTTCACTTTACAATTTGATGAGATATGCGAGTTAAGTGCTTGAGCAATTTTTTTTTTATTGATACACTTCATCATTATGTTGGAAAAATATGTGCACACGAGTGGCAAAAAATATACAACAAAATGTTTGTCATGTGTGTTTGTATTGTTGTATAGTGTGTAAGTGTATGTAGAAAAGTTGTTCTCCGTCTTAATTTTGATTGATCGAATAATTGAATTGAACGCACGTTCACGAGTGACGACGAAGTTGAGTTTTTTTTTTTTAATTTTTTTTATTTATCAGTTTAAGTGGAGAAAAGGTCGACGAATGGAAAGGAACATAATCAATTGTTGATTGAATTAGATTAATAAGTGAAAGGTTTAATAATTTGGTCTTAATAGTCTGGTCTTAATGATGTTTTCTTAAATGGGCTTTTGTTTTGGAGAGCTTCTATTTAAAGATTAATGGAGCGATTTATTTTTTAAACAAACCCGCATTTTGAGTGGGTTGTTTTTTCTTGATAGGTAAAATGTAATTTTTCAAACTTCGTGATTAAAGAAAACGAAAATAATAAATAAACTTTTGTGGTGAAGTTTGATGATATTGCGGTATATGTATGTGGTTTTAAGATTTTTCGAAACTTGGTTCGGTTTTTTTTTTGTAAGATAGATTTGTTTGTGGTACAAGTTCTGTTAATTACTCTATGAATTACTCAAAATATATAAAATACATTTTGAGTCAAGACTTGTTTGAAATGTATTTTTGGGAGTATTGACAAAAAGGCGGATATTTATCATTGAAAATGGCTATTCATGGTTTTTTAAAAAGTATTCTCTGATGCATGGTTTTGAATTAATTTGGGTAGTACTCTACTGTACCAAAATTGAGATTTCTCCAAAACATTATTTAGACATCTTTAGGTTGATTTGAAAGATCTTTTTGTAGGCACATTACTATTACCTTCTTACGGACTCTTATTTAGAGTCTTAGGATTCATAAACTGTGTGAATATTTGATGAACCCAATTTTATTTATCGATGAATTATTTTCGTATCAATCAAAACGATAACAAACTTACAACAGTTACAACGAAATTGTTTTAAGGCTAAAAATATTCCACTCTTTTAAAAATTTGGATATTTGAGATTAATCGTATTGCAAATTTAGATATCGGAATTTGAGTAACAATTTTGAACAAAAGTAGAATTAAGATAATCGATACATTGAAGTATTCCATATTGAAAATAATCCTAAGAGATATTACGTTACGACTCTTATGTAAAGTCATCACATTAAAAAAAAAAAAAAATGGGTTTTTTCGATTCGCATGTTTAAGGTCCCAATATATCGAAACTGATTGCTCGTATTGAAAAAGTTTTCATGGAACTTCTTTTAGGAAATACTTTTGTCTATTAAATGAGAATTATTTTTTCCCGATATAGAAGCAAATTGCAAAAAAAAAAGAAATTTTTCGACTTTTAACGAAACTGTAAAAAATAATGATATTTTTAAGATTAGGCTTTTAGAAAAAATCATGTTGATTTTTGTAGAATGAAAATCTACCGTACTCAATCAAATTCACTGTTTAAAAAATATACATATTTCTTTTTAGCAAATTAGATTATGTAAAAATTTTGCATTCGAATTTTTTTTCAGTTACTTTGACGGTGTATGATATTTACGCAAAAAACTGATATTTTCAACAGTAAACGATTTAAAAATA
Source organism: Episyrphus balteatus (assembly GCF_945859705.1). Lineage (NCBI taxonomy): Eukaryota > Metazoa > Arthropoda > Insecta > Diptera > Syrphidae > Episyrphus > Episyrphus balteatus. The sequence goes on from NC_079137.1 coordinate 46,762,492, forward strand.
ACGAATAACTTCTAAACGGTTAAAGCAATCAATTTGATGCCAAGGAATTTTTTGTAGAAAGTTTAAGCCCCTACAAGAATACATCTTGTTAATTTCAAAATTATGAATTTTCAGTGAATTGGGAAATTTTTAATAGTAACAATTATTTTTATAATTTTTTTTTTTACTTTGACCTCGAATATCTTTAGAATGGTTAGATAAATGAAAAAGTTAATAAGACCATTTTTGTGGAGCAATCTGTTTCCTACAAGAATATTTCATACGCTTTTGATTATTATAATTTTTCAATTTATTACAAAATTAAGAACAAAAAACGAATTTTTTAAAGATTTTCTCGATTTTTGGACCTCAAATATCTACTAAACGGTTAGATAATTGAAAAAAGTGTATAAGACCTTTTTTGTAGGATTAAATATTTTTTGTAGAGCGTTCAATTTTCTACAAGAATAGGTAAAAAATTGGTTAAAAAGTCAATTAATAAAAAAAATATTTTTTTTTAGAAGAAGCTTGATGTAAAAGTGGAAAATTGCGAAGCGGAAGACCTTCCCATTAATATAAAGAGCCCATATTTGGTGTGTATATTCTAGAAGTGTCTAGCAATCGATTTTTAGGAGTACGAATATCGATTTTTTTTACCCGCCCTAATGTATAGTATGTTTTTACAGAAGCTCTTAGAATTAGAATCTCATTTTTCATTTGTATTCAAATCAAAAGAACATAAACCGTCTAAGCTCTCGATTATCTCAAAAAAAAAAAAAAAAAAAAAAAAATTGCAATCGTTAGGTACAGGTTTATCCATTGCAAGTATCTTTGATAAGAAAGGGAGAAAAAAGATATGAAGTAGGTACATATTTACCATATTATTTAGTATTAATTAAGAAGGCAAAATACTCGAAGTCTGAATCATTCCAATCACTTATACTTAATTTAAAGCCATACTAGACTTGTATTAAAAAAAATAAATATTTACATAATTTACATAAATATTTACATAATTTTTCTGTAGTAGCCTCTTCTATTGAAATGAACCACACTGTTGATAGTAAATCAGAGATTAAATACCTACTTTATCCATGAAATTAATTTCATAAAAGCATTATAAAATATTGATAACATCATTATAACCTAATTTCTAATAAAGATGTTAAATCTCTTTTCTTTTTTGAATTAAAGCTTTAATCACCAACTTTACACATTAATTTCTTTTTTGGCGTCTCTTAATGAGAAAGAAAAAACACTCTTTTGAAAACTGATTAAATGCTATTGATAAATCGATTTCAAACTGCTTTTATTGGATATAGTGAAAAATGATGATTATAATAATAAAAGGTTCAAAGGCATACAAAGAGTTTCAATACCGGAACGGAAAAATGAATATAATTATGTTCTTTTTTATTGTATAATGTGCTGATAGGTATCTCTATCTATTTACTATTCTACTATAAAGTCAGTCCATTGAACCTTTTTGAAAAGAGGTGAGGAAATAACAAAAGCTATTGATACTTTACCCACAGACACTCATTATAAATGCGTTAAAATGAGTATGTGTGGTTAGTAATGGAAGAATAATAATAATAATAAAAAAAAAAAAAAGAAAAACAGAAACACAAAGATCTAAACAGGTTTCAAGACGAGCCGGTGCGTATTTTTGCTTCTTTTTTTTTTAATTCGTCTAGAGAAGACCTTGAAATGTTTTCTTTCTCCTTTTAGTTTTGCAATTTATATATATACATATACAGCAACAGCAGAACCTATGTGCAATTTACCTAAACTTTGTATCTACTACATGTACCTATATAAAATTCTCATTGAAATGGAAACAGAAAAAGTGATATTTTGCATGCTCAGCATAATCACAGCCAATTGAGATTGATATGATTGAAATAAATTTTTTAAAATGCCAATTTACGGTCTATTTGTTTAAATGGTATTAAAATAATTTCAATTGCGTGCAGTGACATATTGCGATTTGGGTCAATTAAAGGGAAAGTTGTAAAAAATTAAGTAGATTGAGATAAAAAATTAATGGAAATACTATTCTTCAAAATAAAATATTTTCCATTGTTTTTTTTTAATAAACCTAAAGTTAATTTTTTTAATGAGATGTTATCAAAATTACAATTTGTATCAAAATGATGAATCAAAATTACAATTTTAACTTTTTAAAAATATTTTTTTTTATTTCCTAACTCCAAAGAGTAGTAGTTTTTTTTAATTGAATCTCAAAGTTTTGCACTTCTTCCACATTTTTTTTTTTTTAATTCGGAGACCGTTTTAAGCTAAATTTTAAGTTTTGAAAATTACACTTTGATAGTTCAAAAAACTGACAGAGGGCTCTCATGTCTACTAAAGATAATTCGAGTATGCTGAACACGATGGCGTACTTAGTTTTTCTGGATTAGGTCAAATAAAAAAGATTTTTGAGTTTGAAATTTTGTTTGCACATGCCAAAACTGAGGGTTCAAAACACCATATATTTTCCAATTTTTGATTTTTTATCGATGATAAATGATGGAAAATCTATTTTTTGGAAATATTATACGTAAAAGAAGTTATTTGAAAAAAAAAATCTGTCGAATAACTATTTAAATCATTATTTTTTGGAAAAAACGTCGACTTTTCTTTCACTTTTTCTTACATTTTTTAATTATAAAGGTACAAATGTATGCGAAAGCTCAATATTTTTTTGTACACACCTGTTATGTGTTAGTACTCTGGAATATTAAACATATGTAGGTGTAGATATTTAATTAAAAAATCAGGCATGGTATCTATATTTTTATTAATTTTTTTTAAGTTCAAAAACTCATTTTTCTTTCAATTTTTTTTTTTAAATTAAAACATATTCATACTATTACTTCCATCTGCATTATACGAGCTTACATACACAACACATAATATATTTGTCACAGTCCATCTTTAACTTAAGAGGGGTTTTCACTTAAACGAATCCCGTTTAACTGAAGAAAATATTTGGAGATCAGAAAAGTTTTTAAGTGGGTTTTTATGTAATATCAAATTTTGTTGGTAGTATGACTGTTTCTTTTTTTTTAAATAGAATCTATTCGCAATAATCACACTCTTATGGTATATCTTCATCGGTTTCTTACTTCTTAATTGAGCCCATGACGGTTTGCCCCTTCCGATCTTACCTGATATTCTAGAATATTTTTTTTTCTTGAGGTTCAAACCTTTAGGATTCATTCTTTCACAAAAAAATACTCTTGAATATCCAACTTTCATTATAAAGAATAAGTTAAATACTTTAACTATCTCACGGTTAAAAGTGCAACTTACTTTTAACATAAACGGTAACGATTTGTTGAAAAATCACAAAAGTTGCCGTAACTTTTCATACCAAAAGCCACTTTTTCATATTGCAAGTTTTGCCAGTTTTATTATTTTTTTTTTTTTTCAAACAACATAGTAAGAAAACGATTTTGCCCCCACTTCCCCTACATATGTATTGCATTCAAACATTTTGTAATTTTTTTTATTATATAAACTAAAAAATTGAAAAAAATAGTGTTTTCCTGTTAATGCATTTTCGAATTATCTTTAGTAGACATGAGAGCCCTCTGTCAGTTTTTTGAACTATCACAGTGTAATTTTCAAAACTTAAAATTTAGCTTAAAACGGTCTCCGAATTAAAAAAAAAAAAATGTGGAAGAAGTGCAAAACTTTGAGATTCAATTAAAAAAAACTACTACCCTTTGGAGTTAGGAAATAAAAAAAAATATTTTAAAAAAGTAAAAATTGTAATTTTGATTCGTGTTCAGCATACTCGAAATAACTAGATATGAGAGCTTTCTGTCGGAAAAAAAGTTCCATTTTCGAACACAGTGTTATTTTTGATAAACAGTTTTAATGTTCTATTTATGCTGAATCGAATTAGCTTTGATTTTTTAAAATGGGTTAGAAATTTTAGAAGCTATGATTTTTACTTGAGCAAGAAATTTCAATTTATTGGGACAATCGAGTAAATGAAAAACTAATTTCTCTATTGATACTAATAGTAGAAAATTCATTAAGGTCTTAATTTTTAGAAGAAATGTTATTCTTTGTAACTGCATTTGAAAAAATTTGATATCGTTTTTGTTTGTTCAGATATAAATTTTAAACACTGTTCATTTTTTCTTGCCCATGACATCACAGGTCCACAAAAACAATTCCAGTACTTTTGAACGGACCTGTTTATCTTTATGAATTTGGACGTAATTAATCCAAATCTGAAGCTACTCAAAATTTTAGCAAATTGCAAAATTCCCAATTTTAATGCGATTTTTATGATTTTTTGCTATTTACTGTAAAATTTTGGTGGTGTTTGGGTAAAAATCTGGCACAATTTTGAATCAAATTTGTCTGAATTTTTATGTTATGAATTAGTTAGCCTTAAAAAATAAAGTCATGTTATGAAGTCGGTTTCGTCTTATTGCTTTAAGCTAAATTCTTAAGGATTTTGGTATTTAGTGCAGATGGAACACGTTGATTGATAACTTCAATTGCATCATAAATTTCACAAATCCGCCTTCTTTTGATACATTCACTTTACAAATTAAGAAGAAAGTAAGGCAATCAAGATTATTAACCATCACACACATTTATCTTAAAAACTTTTTCTTTATATTTTTTTTTTAATTTAATAAAATTTATTACATTGGTAGGTGGTACCTATACATTCCTCATTCAGCAAACCATGATTTTAATCTGAAATCAACACCACCGCATGGTTGCTCATCAAGATATTATAAATGCAACATAAAACCAAATGTATTATAAATAGAAAAAAAAAGAAAAAAAAATTAAACTAGGTGCATCTTTACGGACTCAAAACTTTGTTACAATTCACCAGAACTATGCAGAGACTCGATCATGCACTTATACAAAGTATATAAAATGAAAATTAAAAAAAAGAATAAAATAAAGTGGAGAGAGAGATAAAAAAATATAAATAAATTATAAATGTTTATATGCACACCAAGACTCTTATAGACAAAGTAAATAAGAGGCTTAAATAGAGACTTGGAATTGGAATGTTGTTCAATTTAATGAGGTTATATGCAATACATATATTTTGGTATTGTCTATCATTAAATATTGCACACTCTGTATCTGCATTTTTATAGTCTGAAGGATAGTGTTGGACCTGGGAAGGTAAATTAACTTGAACCCATTGTTGTCTGACTTTAAATAAATGGTTGAGGTAAGCTTTTCAAAATAAAGGTTTTTTCAAGCAGGATTATTAATTTTGTTCATTTTAAGCGGCATTTCGCAACTCTTATGCCAGTTTCCCTTAATTTTTCAATTCAATTCAGTTCAATTCAATTCAATTCAATTCAATTCAATTCAATTCAATTCAATTCAATTCAATTCAATTCAATTCAATTCAATTCAATTCAATTCAATTCAATTCAATTCAATTCAATTCAATTCAATTCAATTCAATTCAATTCAATTCAATTCAATTCAATTCAATTCAATTCAATTCAATTCAATTCAATTCAATTCAATTCAATTCAATTCAATTCAATTCAATTCAATTCAATTCAATTCAATTCAATTCAATTCAATTCAATTCAATTCAATTCAATTCAATTCAATTCAATTCAATTCAATTCAATTCAATTCAATTCAATTCAATTCAATTCAATTCAATTCAATTCAATTCAATTCAATTCAATTCAATTCAATTCAATTCAATTCAATTCAATTCAATTCAATTCAATTCAATTCAATTCAATTCAATTCGACTTTAAAAATACTCGTTTAAAAATTATTTGAATTAATGTAAGCTCTACAACATTATCTCCCAGACTATGAGCTCAATTATGGAAACAGAAATATTCTCACAAAATTATGTTAAATAACAAACACCAACTCCATTTAATTTTTTTTTGAAAATTTTCGATTGCGTAAACATTTAACATGGAGGAAGGAACACCTCCAAAATCTTATATGTACCTACCACTCGAACTAATTAAAAACCGCAATCTTACCTTTCATCAACACTTCTTTGTTGTTGTATTATTTCCATTGATTTGTTGCAAACATTAAAAAAAAAATTCCAGATTCGCAAATAAATAATATCTCTGGCGTAGCTACTTATAGGTCATGTAGATGTAGATTGTGTTTTTGTGTATTTACATTGTGTGTTGGGAATTTCCTAAATGTGCTCCAATTAGGCTTTAATTGTTTTGTTAATTTTTCTTGTGTTAAACAATTTGATATTTAAGACATTAAGGCGGTATTTTTTGTTAGTTTAAAATTGGAGTAGATTTTCATATTTAGATATTATTTCAGTTTAAGAGTGTTTATCATTTTATGAGAAAGATTCACACTTCTTTATATTATTAGAATAAATTTACGTCTTACGTCTTTACGTGACTCATATTTGTTTCCCCGGTCAAGGATGAGAGGATACGAATATTGTGAGACACGCAATTACTAGGAAAAGTCTTTTTTTTTGCGAACAAAGGATATATTTACACTCAACTTCAATAACAATACCCAGAATAGTATAAACAATCATACTTGTTGTCATACCTAATACAAATTGATTTTTTTTGTTTGTGGGGAGAAGAGTTGAATGAATCACGTATTAGGTACATAATTATCCTTGACTGGCATATTTTACAAACAAAACTAGAATCAAAACGAAAATGTTGAACAATTTGCGAAAGTGCGAAAAGTAAAAGACTCTCTTGGAATTTTGTCAATTTTGTCGAAATCGAGTTTTTCTTTTAATACTGATTAAGTAAAATTACTAGTATCAGTAGGTAATTAAAAAAAAAAATTAAATGGTTCCAATTTTTGTACGTGTTGAAAAATTTTAACACCGAGGGAGGGCTCCATCCACCATTTTGAATCAAAGATACATAAAAGTGCATTTTATGAAATAACTTTGGTACCAGTTTCAGTACTTTCTACCAAGCAACACATTTTGGCTAAGTTAGAGCCTAAAATATAATAAATTTTGTTATGTAGTAATATTAAAACTATGTACTTTATTTTTTTTATCGTTTTTTATTCTCAAGATATTTTAAACGAAAATTATTTTAGGATATTTTAAATAACTATAATTATAAAAAAAACCCTGAAAAATTTGAATATTTTTTTTTTATCGAAAATCATTTGCGTGATCATTACTTGATGAAATTCGGTACAAAATTATGGCCAGAATAAAATTTTGCTTTATCGTTTTGTGTTAACAATTTAGGTGAAAACCAAGTCCAATTCAGTGCGAAATGAACTCAAACAATATAAAAATAATTTTGAAGCAATTAAATAAATTTTGACAAATTAATATTACTCGACGTCCTCCAAAAAAACCCGGTCTGCAGATGTGATAGTTGTCAAGTTTCTTTAGAAGAATTTGACTTCCACTTCAAAAACACTTTTGCTTTGCAAATGATGTAAGTCATAGTTTTATAACTTTACTTCGATTACCTGATACCACATGGCATGTGAGTCCTTGAAATTTCAAGGGGATGTTTCTTGCGTGCTAAATTAATTTTTAAATTTTGTTTTGCTTTTAACATTATTGTTTCTTAACTATATATTTTAATATTTATGTTTTTGGCATTGCAATTTTAAAAAGAAACACTTGATCATATGAATCACGATTTTTTTATAACTTACTTGATTATTACTTGTATTAATAAAATTATAGACTCCAAAGTTGATGGTTAATTTTGAAGGAATAAATTAAATGAACGCACTTCAAAGAAGACCTTTTTTTTTTTTCGTTTTCAGAGAGGTTAAAAATGCAATACACATATTTTCTGAAACTGCTTGTCAATTGACTACAAATAGCATTTTGACGAAATTGGTTTTCCAGGACAAGATTGACTACAATACAATTCCATTATAAACTTCTTCATAATAACAGTACAAAATATCTAATTCGGATGGTATTGTTGCCTATTAGTAGAGTTACTAAAGCAAACTATTAGGGAACCCGGCCGAACAGCTCTGATTTTGACGATTTTTTTTTCAAACGTAGGTAATTAAAAATACTTTAAAGTCTATAGATTAAAAATTGCCGGTGTTGCCGTATTGTTTTTTAAAATTAAAATTAATTTTTTTTTAACAAAACCATTTTTTTTTGCTTAAATTTCATAAAACAAATGATAGCAAAAGATTCTCTAGGTAATTTAAGGAAAATATATAAAAGGCAGTAAGGGACAATCTTCCATCGTTTAAGCGATAAATGCAATTTTCTAACATTCTGACCTCAAACACAAAAAAAATATTTTGAAAACAACGGCAACACCTACAATATTTTAAAATACATTTTTAAAAAGCCAGAAGCTCATTCTTATCTCTTAAATTTAAATCCACTAAATTTAATCAAGGCTTTTTGAAAAAATGGTCCTCAAACTCAGAATTAAAAAAAAAAATGTTATTAGAAAAATTTAAAATGACTTTTTTCCAAACTTTTTCTAATAAAATATGAATTTATTTAAAAAAAATTTTGGCCATAAATATTATCAGTTGAATTTCGAAGCAAAAAAGGAAAAATAGCACACTTTTGAAAAAAAAAAAAATGAAAAATTACTTCAATTTCAATGGTTTTTTTTTATTAAAACTGAATTTTTGCATTGAAATAATTAATTTTCTCAAAGACTGTGGTAAATAAGAACTTTAAATTTTTGCTATTTAACTTTCAACAGTAAGGGTTATTAAATGAATAAAAAATAATTTTATGTTTAGATGTTGAACTTAAAAAAAAAAATAAGTTACATTTTTTTTCAAAACTTTTATTAAAAAAAGTTCTTCGAAAATGAAATACTTTTTAATTTTTTTCATAAACCGTAATACATATTGACGTTTCCTTTTATAATTTGAAATCATAATAAATGCGGCCAAAAAAATTTGAAAATAAATGCATTTTATATTACGAAAAAGTTTAAAAAACGACATGTTAAAATTTTTTCAATAATTTTTTTTTTTTCAAAAATCTGAGTTCAATTACCATTCTTTCAAAGGCCGTTCATTCAATTAACTTAATTTTAATTTTACATATATGACTAAGCTTCTAGCTTTTAAAAAATGTATATTTGAATATTGTAGGTGTTGCCGTTGTGTTCAAATATTTTTTTTTGTGTTTGAAGTCAATTAATAAGAAAATTGCATCTATCGCTTGAACTATGGAAGATTGTCCCTCACTCCCATATATTTTTTTTCCTTGAATTTAATAGACAATCTTTTAGCATCAATTAATTTATGAAATTTAAGAAAAAATTTTGAAAAAAAATTGTTTTTGTTCACAAAAATCTTCAATTAAATTTAAAAAATCAAAACGGCAACACCGGCAATTTTTAATCTATAGACTTTAAAGTATTTTTAATTACCGACGTTTGAAAAAAAAGATCATCAAAATCTAAGCTGTTCGGCCGGGTTCCCTAATATTGCCAATTTTTGAGCTTTAGTTACTCCACTATATAGAAATTTACGCTTTTGATTTTTGTTTCCATATTTTTTGCTGCCAAAGATAAACAATATATCAAAAACAAAAAAAAAAAAACTCCATTGATTTTTTGAATTTCGTTTTAGAATTTTAGAACCTTTATACCTACCTATCATATATAAATTTGATGAGGTCAAAACTCAACAAAACCATTAAAGACTACTGCATTAAAAATGTCAATCAAATTAAAAAATGTCTTGTAAAATAAAAACAAAAAAATATCATTCTCCCTCCACTAACTTCTCCATTTATTTAAAATGCCAATCACGTTCAATTAATGATTGAATGGTTTCGCGCGCCGCCATAACTTGTAGGCGATATATAGCTTCCGGAAATGATGCGTAACTTGGTAGATTTATGTGTCGTCCAAATTTTTAAGACATTAATTGTTTCTATACTTTCCTCGTTCATAACTTCCCACATACAACTGACTATTTATGTTTTATGTTTTGTTTTGAGTCTCAAATGCAGTTATTCTTAAGACATATTTTTATATGTGGCAGGAAATCCGTTTGGTTAATGTTTTGTGGTTCTTTTTTTTTTTTCTTAACCAACGGATGACCTTCATTCATCAACAATCTTGACCTTAAATTTATTTATTCCTCCAGGGTCATCTCATTACCACGCATAAAAAAATTTACACATTTTAAAATGCATGCTTTCCCCCATAAAACCGCATACAAAATAAACGAACGAAAGACCTATAATTCTGTCATAAAACGTTGAATTCAATTAAATTAAATCGAAGGGCTCTCTCTCGCTTATCAATCTGTTGATGATGGGACTCTGGGTCCGTTTTTTGTGAGACTCTGATATGTGATCTCTGACCTATCCTCGGCAATGATTGATTAGACATGCCTGACTTACTTGCAGCAGAATCAGCTCCAGTTCCATATTAAATACAATACAGAACGACAACGATGACGACGAGATGAGATGGTGCACCATCACTCTTGGCCATTAATCTAATCAAGCAAAATGCATGACAATGATTCAAGAGAGATGCCACAGCAAAATATTATTATACTAGATTACACGAGAGAGTCTACACTATATACAGAGTCCATTCCATTTCATTTCGAAAAAATTGAATTCCGAGATATTATTAAACGAAAATGAGGAAGAATAAAATCATATATAAATTCTGAAACCGTGAACAAGAAATTGATGATAATTGTCATCGGACAATTGAATCGTTTAAGATCACTGTAATCATGTAATTAAGGCGTTTATGGTTGTTTTGTAAAGTTTTTTTTTTCGTTTTTTATTATTTTTCTTTTTAAATATTTTTTTTATGTTTTCATTTCTAAGATGTTGGGATTTTTTATTTGATTTTTTTTTTATAGGAGGGGAATTTCATGTGGGGGCTTAGTGTTATTAAAAAAGGGGGACACTGTGTGGGTTATGTAATCTTGCAGTTTGAGAAAGTTTTAAATGTGGGTTTGTAATATTGCTCGTGTTTTGAAGATGTGATAAAAAAAAAAAACAAAAAAACGAATATTATAAGGGTCAAACTTTCTAAGAAGCAAATAATAACGAATTCGTCTTAATTGAGCTATATAAGATTTGTATAACTATGAATAACAAAAAACACGTGTTTTAATTAACAATTGAGTTCTTGGTTCGCTTTAGTCCACTTTTTTTATAATAACTAAAAATAATACAAACAAATGATTTTGTGCTTTAATATGTTTAAGTTACCATTACCAATTTAAAACTCTTAGGACAAAAATATTGGATTAATTTATCCTTAATTTGTCGTAAAAGAAAAAACCACTATTACCTAAACCATATAAAGGAGATGGCACACTTTTGAGCCAAGAACTTACATCAACTTCAGGTAACTTTAACTTCGGCTACTTCTAAGCCGAATATAACAATATTATAAAAGTAAAAAAAAAAAAAATAAAAAAAGAAATAATACAAAATTAATTAAAAAAAAAAAACAAAAAATAGCAACAATAAAGAAGTGAACAAAATAATACTTTTGTTTTAAATTTTGTTTTTTAAATTACAAATAAATATATGAAAAATAGCAAAACATTAAAACAGTAAATAAAACATAAACATGTATTTAGTTGTAAAATTGTCCCACCTTGACATTGAAACAAAATAAAACCAACAAAATTAAAAAAATATAATTAATATTAACAAAAAAAAGTAAAAAAAAAAACTTATAAATAAAGAAAAATAACAAAACAAAAAATTTCAAACTTTTTGAAAAAAAAAATCTTATTTATATTTATAAATTTATTTTGCAATTAAAACTAATTGCAATTAATAATGCGGGCATTTTTTTTTTTTTTTTTTTTTCATTATATTTCGTCGACTTTACAAAAGCTTTTACAAATTAATGTACTCCGATAGCAACTGCAGTTATTGAAAAGTAGGTCAATTCCACGCAATTTTCTCAACAAAAAAGAGCTTCAGAGCTTCGTTTAATCATTTGTGTTGATCCTCATACATTTCATACTTAGTTTTTTGCTTCTCCTGAAAAATCAACTTTTCTGGGTTACGAGGTATAAGAACTACAGCGACGATATATTGTATACTCAGATTCTGACCATAATAAAATATTTATTGTGTAGGTATTGATTTTTTTTTAAATGTTAATTGTGTTTTTTTTTTCAATCTCACACCTGTTACATTTTTGAATTGTTGTTAAAATATAGTTTTTTTTTTTTAATAAATTCTACAATATGGCATCTAAAAGTCACCGAAGCAGACTGAATCGATTTTCTCAAGTCACACCAGTTACATTTTTATCTAAGCTGATTGTGACGTTGAAAGACAGGTTACCAAAATGTAATTTTAAAAATAGTTAAACAACTTTATTAGTTCTTATAGTTATAGAATAGTTCGTGAACCGAATCCAACAAATGTCCAATATTAACTGACTGTTTGCCTCACAGATCCGTACAATTATAGAACACATCCCATCACTCTAAATTGAAGTTTCAAAAACATCATTAAAATTTGAGATCTTCTATACTACAGGAATGTGGTATCCAGTCATATTATCACTTAATATTGAAATTTGCCAAATTTGTTTCAAATTGGATCTTTGTGCAGAATAAGTTAAAATAAGTTTTTTCTCTAAAAATATTTAAACATTTTTAAAATAATTAAATTAAATTCCATAAATAAAATTGTACCATAATACTAATTGTTCTTATATTTTCTTTTTTCTTTCTAGAAATTCTTCCAAAACGCTCTACACAACTCCGCCGTCTTCTTCGTTACAATAACAACAACAACAAAAAAATCCATACCCATATACATATACTTGGTAAGAGCAACATACAATTTTTATTATCAATTTTTACAACTTCCTTTGTCTCGTGTATGTAAAAATTAAAAACAAAAAAATTAAATAGAAGATGGAAAAATCCTGCCTGAAATCCCTAAGCCAAACATATGGGAAATCTCCAAACATCCTGTCAATAATGTAAAGAACATCCTTCACTCACTCGCATATTTCACACACAGACACATTTTCTCAAGAATAATCCCGACAACTACACTCCGCGTAAGTTTTTCTCGTCCTCGTCAATGTTGAATGTTCTCATCTTCGTTGTGTACGTATACCGTTAGCCGTGCCTTGTCATCATCAGCAGAGCTGTCATTATCTTTAAAGAGTCTTTATACCTCCGCCCAATGATGATGGTTCTGGATTTATATACATTATGATGGTGCTGGCGTGCTGCAATGTTTTCTTATCTCCAATCCCTTAGTTACCTCGCCACCGCATTCTCCTCCCGCAACATGACAGTTTTGTTCATATTCGCTAAGAGGCAACCCCTCCAGGAGGAACAATCCCAACCCAACCCAAACCCAACTCGTTTCGTTGCGTTGCGTTGATGTATCTTTGATCTAGAAAAAAAGAGTCCTTTGTGTCGCGCTCACTCAAGGACGAAAGTTGAAGGATTGCAATCATACCGCTGAGGGGAGGGATGCGGTAGCGGCACTATTAAACGAAGGAAGAACTCCTCGCGATAGTAATGCGATGGTTGTGAGTGAATTCCGCTCTTGGAAAACTAAGACCATTATCACAGCAGCAAAGCCTTGCACAGCTTCTTCTTCGACGTTGTCGTCTTCGTTTTCGTCTTCATCTTAGTCATAGCTACCAACATCGTCAGAATCATGTTCGTTGGTGGTTTATCTTGCCGCTCTACTGCTGTTGTATGTTGAATTTAATGAGATTCTGTTGATGGGTTTTGTTTACTTGAGAAGTTCTTCTTTTCTTGATCGCATAGTTTGGCCTAGTTTAACGGCCCCAAACAATCTCGCACAAAATAATTTTTTGTTTTTTTGTTTTCATCCATATTCCCGCAAATCAAAGCAAAACAACAACAAAAACAAAATTGAGCTTTTCACAGTGCCGCAATATACAACACATGATTTTCCAGAAAATGTGTACATACTCGCATTTGACAATAAAATAGAATGGTGCGAGTGTTACAGAGAGGGAGGAAATATATTTGAGGTAGCTTTATCCCATATAATAAAATCTAGGATGAAGAGTGATTAGTGAAAGAGACATTTAGAAAAGGGACAACTTTTTAATAATGAACAACATGCGGTGAATGTGATTGTGACTGTGGTGATGTGTATGGAAAAAGTTTGTCATCATATTTTGTTGGCAATTTGACGGTTTTATTTTTGTTGTTGTTGAATTATTCGTCAGACAAGATAGAACTTTGTACTTTGCTTATGTCACGGCTCTATGATAAAAGAATTTAGTTCTGGCTCGTAATTTTATATGGAACACATAAAATTGAAGTTAAAATCTTTCTTAGAAGATTGAAGAAATTCGATATTTCGAGCGAATGGTGATTTTTATTACGCTGTACATAAGTCATTATAATATGGTTCAAATTAACCACCCTTTGATGTCAAAACTAAAACGAATTTGTTTTGTTTTAGATGTGTCAAAACTATTGAATATAAAAATCTTGTGACCCAGTAAAAATAGATAACATCTCCGAAAACTGAAATTTTGTGGAAATTTAACACTTTTCTGTCCCAGTCGTTTTTTTAAGTGTAAGGAGAGCGAAAAGCGGGGGAAGAAGAGTAAGAACTGATACAAAATATTTATTTTGTAATTTTTGGTCAGGGTTTTTTGCACTTATTGAATGTTATATAATTATTGAAATTCAAATAATGTTAGGGGAGTGACTTTTGGTTATAATTTCGTTACGCGAAAAAAAAACGGATAGATAATATTTTTCTTCTTTGACCTCAATTTAACCTAAAAACACCCACAAAAATACTGAAAAGTTTCAATTCGATCTTACGAACCATTCCTTTGCCACAAACAATTAAATCTTTGTACAAAATTAAAGGGTCCCATTTTTTTGATTTCAAACATTTCATGATCATGATTAAAATGAGAAAGAAAAACATGTTCTTCTTACTCTTTTAATGATATTACTGCTAGCAACAGCAACGTTTAAATTTATGAACAAAAAAACCAATTTTAAAACTGAATTTTAATAATTTTTAATACTCTATTATTTTTGAAGTTATACTTCTTATGGGAGGGTGAGTATGAAAATTTACTTTTTGACAAGAATGTCAAAGGGATTATGACGCGATCACCCTGGGTAGCAGGGCTGTCGTTTCACCTTTAGAGTAGGCAGTACTTTAGTATTTAAAAATGCAGTACGCCGTAGTACGGCAAACATAAAACACACAACACGTTGCAAGTAACATGTTTCATGTGGCAAGTTGCATGTGGCAAGTTACATGTGGCAAGTTGCATGTGGCAAGTTGCATGTGGCAAGTTACATGTGGCAAGTTGCATGTGGCAAGTTGCATGTGGTAATTTCCATGTGGCAACTTGCCAGGGTTGCAAAAAGCTCACATTTCAGCTCAGCTCACAGCTCAGCTCAAATTTGAGCTAGGTTCCATAGCTTAGCTCATTTGAGCTGAGCTGAAAGTGAGCGCCCCAACTTCCAACGCATATATCTCGGAATTTTGAAGAAAATGAAAAAAAAATTGTTTTGATGCCAAAAGGTAGCGGGGACTCAAACATACATTTGGGTACAACTCCCATCCCTGTAGGTCCACGCATTCTCAAACCGGGAGAACTTAAAAGTAAAAAAAAAAATAGGCACGATTCTGAAAAAATAGGCATTATGTGGCGGTTTAACATGGAAGGCGATTTTTTAAAAATCTGACAATGTGCAAAGCGTAGGCCCATGACACAAGCTATCATTAAGCATCACTCCTAAAAATTGCTCTGAAGCGGTTTAGCTTCCAGGAGCGTTCAAAGTTTCGGGGATTTTTCGAAAAAAAATTTTACCCCAACTTTCAAACACGATTTTCTCGGAATTTTGAAAAAAATCTAAAAACCGGATTATACCACTATCGGGTAGCTGAGAATATAACCTTTCATATGGAACCACTCCCCTGTCTCTAGATCAAACCGTTCCAACGCCTATATCGCGGAATTTTGAAGAAAATGAAAATAAAATTTTTGATGCCAAAAGGTAGCGAGGACTCTAACCTACATTTGGGTACAACTCCCATCCATGTAGGTCCACGCGTTCTCAAACCGGGAGAACTTTAAAGTAAAAAAAAATAGGCACGATTCTGAAAAAATAGGCATGATGTGGCGGTCTAACATGGAAGGCGATTTTTTTAAAATCTGACAATGTGCAAAGCGTAGGCCCATGACACAAGCTATCATTTAGCATCACTCCTAAAAATTGCTCTGAAGCGGTTTAGCTTCCAGGAGCGTTCAAAGATACGTTGATTTTTCTAAAAAAAAATTTACCCCAACTTTCAAACGCGATTTTCTCGGAATTTTGAAAAAAATCGAAAAACCGGATTGTACCGGATTTTTTTTTTATGATAAAAAAAGAAATATTTTACTAAAAAAATAGAAATATATTTACTATTAAAAAAACCAAGAGAAAAGATCACGAAAAATTATCTGTCTTATTTATAAAAATATCCATGTGTTAAAATAATTCCATTAATAACTAGAACCAAACATCTTAAGCTATGATGTTTTATAAAAGTTTAAAATATCTTCATATTTCATTATACTTTCCAAATAAAAATCAACGTATCCTCTCACCCATCACAGCTCAGCTCAGCTCACTTTAGCTTAGCTCACCCAACAGCTTAGCTCACCCAACAGCTTAGCTCACCCAACAGCTCAGCTCAACCATCAGCTCAGCTCAAATGAGCTGAGCTATGGTACATAGCTCAAAAGTGAGCTAGCTCAAAATTTGAGCTGAGCTGTGAGCTGAGCTCAGCTAACTTTTGAGCTTTGTAGCAACCCTGCAAGTTCCATATTGCTACTACTAGTACTGAAGCACACACAATTCTCATAAAATTACCATATCGCACATTTTATGAGCAATTCATTTACTTTCGTTAACCATATACCGTACGTTCTGAACCGCACAACATGAGTAAATTTCACAGAATAAATTGAAAACTACATGGACGCAAGGAAGATGAAAGAATTAATTTATTGTTCACTTGATAAAAATGTAAAAAACGAATTGTGGATTAATTAATTTAATAATAGAAGTTTAAAATATCAAATGAAATTCATTTACATATACTGAATGAGAAGTATAACTTCAGTCGCGTGTACATGTGTACACACACTCTTTTTTTTTTTGTCTGCGTAGAATAGTAAGATTTTAAAGCCATGGTTTCAGTAGAAGATTTGAAATCTGAAATATTAGAATCCTCAAAATCATTTTTTTTCTGAAACAAAAATTTCTATGGCTTACGGATTTTCAAGAAGAAATTTTAAAACATTTTCGTTGTTTTTTTTTTGTAATCTGTTAGACAAATTTTATAGTATTTTTTGAGTTTTTAATAATTTGCATATTTAATTTTTCTTTTTTATTCTAAGCCCTGATTTTTCAATCGTCAGTTAGACTATCAGAAGAATAAATGTCAATATAAAAAAAAACTTTTATTCCTAGGAATAAGCTCTAACTGAGGTTTATCTGACTATTGATAAATATACATTTCGTATTGTTTGGTATGTGAAAGAAAAAATTAATTTTGTTGGGGCAACCAAAAAAAATAAAATAATTTTTTTTTGCGTATTTTGAATATTACATAATATGTAATATTCAATACATATTATGTATATATAAGAATGTTGTCCGTAAATTTCACATTGATACAGCAATTAGTTTCCGAGAAAATACGTATTTTTTGAAGACTTTTTCACTAAGTTTACATGGTTCCCAAAATTTTAAAACGCGTTTTTCTTGAATCTGTGTTTTCAAAGTCGGTGAGCAAAATTTCTTCGAAACGGCTAGAGTAATCGGCTTGAAATTTTTACACAAATTTTTCGTCAGGTAATGAACGAAGGAATAAGGTTTTTGACAATAATTCGATTTTTTAAGCCACTTTAAACTGTAAATTTTCGTGAAAAATAAACGATTTTTTTCTTTGGGAAACCGCCATTTTGTCAAAAATCAAAATTTTGACTATTCATTCGTTCATTATACCTGCATTCGTCTATCCTGAAAATGAATCTTTTGGTTTTATTTTTTAATTTTAAGTGACTTGGATCAGAGATATCTTGCTCACCGTCAGACACCTTTTATTTGGAGGTCGACTAGGAGATCTACTACAAAAATAATGGAACCCAATCAAATTTATTGCATTTAACACAATAAAAGTTAGAAACTCACTGAAAACGTATAAACGAGCTCAAACTATGATTACCTATTTTGTAGTTCCCCCCAATTTGTATTATACTCAACTTTTGATTTTTCGTAGATTGGCATTTTATCAATATAGTTTTAAAGGGGTTACAAGAGTTACTGTGATTTTTGATGCACTGTGATTTAAAACTGTGATTTTTAACCGGGATTAAAAAGAAAATATGAATGAAGCAGTAATTTAAATATCAAAACACTTCGTGACAACCCGAGATTTTACGGCAAATATTCGTGTTTTTTGCTATATCTATCTATGAACTGATCACAGGTTAAAAATAACAGGTCGTGATTTCCTTTAATTTCCTTTAATTTTTTTTTATTTTTTTACTATTATTTAAAATATATATATCTATAAATGTCAAAACATCGCCATATAGATGGAATTTTATCACCTACTATAGAGCCAGACAATTATTAAGCCCCTTTTAGATCTAAAAAAAGAAAAACTATAAAAAATTCATGAAAGTAATTTTAACTGTAAGGTTATTTATAAGAAAATAAATACAACTTGACGTAAATGTTGTGAATGAAATTAACAGAACCACCCCAAAAATAACAATTTCCTCCTCGATATTTTCCTTCGTGTCTCGTATTTTATTAAGAAAAATATTAACTCCCAACATTAAAAATAAAATATGTTGTGTTATGTGTCTCCAATTGAAATAATCATACGTAAAAAAAGGACCTTTTTGAATATCCACCCTCTTAGATACTCACTTTACATCTATTTATCTACAAGTTATTCACCAAATACTATAGTACACCTTTTTCAAATCCACCCACATTTTATACCCAACCCCGACAAAGTATCTGGGTCACTACCGTTTTAGAAAAAAAAATAACAATTCAAAGAAATACAAAGTAAAGTACCTGCTTAGGTAGGTTTGGTTTTTTTTATTTTATTTGTATCTAAGCTTTATGTTACATCAAGGAAAAGGAACAGTACTACGAATCAGAAAAGAACCACGTCCGTCGGCATGAAAATAATCAAAAAGGAAACCTCTGTCAGTCACATCAGAAACTAAATTGAAGCATCCGCAAACAGAGGAATGTGTAATGGCCGTGTGTTCCTTCGTCCACTTTCCGTTTTCCTGATGTGTTTCATGTTCATTTTTCTCTCTCATTCTTATTTTCATTTTTCTGTTTTTTTTTTTTTTGTTCTTGTTGTTTGCAGTTTATTCTCGTTTTTATTGTTCCCTTTTGCCATTCAAAAATTATTTTTCAAAAACATAGTCCATTCGAGACACCCCCGGCATATGCGAATAGGAGTACCTCGGTACAAATACGTAGTACACCTTTTAAGGGTATGTGACCAAAAGGAAGAAGGGAGGCTTTGAATTTAGAAACAAAAAAAAAAAAAATAAAGGGAACAAAAATCGATGTATGGATTTTTCTCTGATTGCGCTTTCTAAATAGTTTAGGGAACTGGTGGCAGTCATTTTTTCGAAATGAAAGGACGGGTTTTGACATCAGGAAATGTGATTCCTGCTGATTCTGAAATGCCATCAGCACCCTATTTGCAAGGACAGTTATTATCGGTGTAAGGTTGACACAAGGCTACATGTTCTAAAGGGGGTGCAAACGATTATAATTCCTCTGGCAGGCACTGCTGATGCAGGGTTGGTTTACTATTCATATATGTAATATTTTCAGAAAAATAATTGAATCTAATCAATATTCTTTGTTAAAGGAGGACATTCTGTTCTGTTCTTTTTGTATTTAACCCTGATTGAAGGTCAATTTACTGTGTTTTTGTACGGATGGTAATGGAATTTTTCATTATATGTACATAGTTCGTTCTTGCAATGTCCATTATTATTAAAATTCTAATGTTAGCCTTTGGCTATAACGAATGACGACAACGAGAACGACACTGGTCTTCGTCGTCTAGAGGGATAATGAAAGTTTTTGGATTTAATTTTTGTCGCACCACATCAGCAAAATAGATTAATAGTGTTTTTCCACTTTTATAATGGCAATGACATTAGCACCCGCTCTCTGTGAACTTGTACGAAGGTATAAAGTAATGCAAGGTGTTTCATAAATAGCAGCAATACAGCTGACAAAAAAAAAAATAATAAAAACACACGCCAACAAACTTGTTTTTAGTTTAATGATGGTAGACTTAATGTCAGCAAAATTACGCTTTACGTCTTTTCGTTCAATTATACTGACACTAAAAGTAATGGTAAATTGGCGACAGTAAAATTTTAAAGGTGTGGCTGGGTTTTATTTTAGAGGCAAATTAGCTGTTAGGTAATTAAAAATACATATGTTTGGTAGGTATCTCAAGAATCGCAAGAACCATATTATTAATGGTACTGTTTAGGTAAAATTTGCAGTGACGTTTATTTAATACTAATTACATTTCTTGTAAAAATGGTGCCTATGGATTCATTTGCAACTTTGAACTTTGACTTTGCAATTTTTTTTTTTTACCAAACTCCAATTTGCAAAGAGGCAAATATTTTTTTTGAAAAGTAAAGCAACAATTCCTTCTTTCCAAATTTTGTTTCACCAACTACAAATTTGCAAAGCACAAAGTACTTTTCTGAAAAGCGCAAAGTTTTGCAAATTCGCAAAGAATTCTTTGATTTCGTTGCAACAAGCAAAAAACTTTGCACTTTACATTTCAAATTCTAAAAAAACTTTGTAATAATATGCAAAGACAAAATTTCATTCGCAGTTGGCCATTTGTCGTATAAAGTTCGGGTCTATTAAATGATAATTTAAATTGTTAGCATTTGCTGGGTTTTTTTTTTTTTTACAAATCATTTAGGAACGATTTGTTGTAAGATATTGTTAAACCTTGAAACGACCAATTTTTTGAATTGAAAACTTCTTAGTATCGTAGTGATTTGAAACAAGATAAAACGAAAAAGCGACAGTAAAAATTTATTAATTTTATCTTTTTTGTTTTTATAGATAAATGAATGAAATGCTGTGTATATAAACAGGACTATATTTGTACAAAATTTGAATTAATTTCATATTCACAATCCTGAGATAACGGTGAAAAGATGTTCTTTTTCTTAACACGTTATATCTTTTGATCTAGAGTACATGCAAATCAAATTTGATTTAACACATGCTGATAATACTCGTACTAGCTTTCATTTTGATATATCAAACACCTGTAGAGATGGAGATCTGTTGCCGTTGACCAGTCATCAGTCTATTAAGTACCGTAATTTCAGTTTGAAATTTCGACATGGTTGGCTTTAAAAAATTGTTACATTTTTTCTAGATGTCGTACAGATATGATTGAAACATCATATTAAAGCTTAAATAATAAGCTTCTAGATGATATAAAATGTATTATAGCTTGTTATATAAAAAATTGATTTAAAGGTGGTGGAAGAAAAGAAGCTAGATTTTTCGATTATTTTTTTCAAGAAAATTGATTTTTTAAGGTTTCACTTCTACCAAGTGTGAATTTCACACATGATATTTTTTTTTTCTTTAGAATATTCCATTTTTATAATTCATAACTGAAAAATAATGCTTTTTTGTTCAAAATAAATTTTCTCGCATCATAAAATTTCAAAAACTTCCATTTTAATTTTATTTTTCCGCTGATTAGGGGAGAGTGGGGCACATTTGAACACTTTTTGCTCTCGAAGCTGCTTGAACGAAATATGTTCGATTTCTTGATCTGTAAAGTTTACTAACATTGAACAGAAACATTGAACTTCGATTTCAAAGAACATTTGGTTTGTTAAACAAATTATTTATATTGAATTTTGATGTTTTAAAAATATAGGCTCTTATGTTCAAAAGTGCCCCATGTATGGGGCAGTTTTGAACATGGAATTGATGGTGAATCTCCCCAGCCAGGGCAGAAGAGGCCTAGGAAATCCGAAAAAGGAGCAACTGCAGCCAAAAAACTAATAATCACGGATTTCTACAAGCCATCAACAGCAACAGCCCAGCATTCTCCGAATAAGCAGCCAACATCAGCCAGTCCAAACAAGCCGCCAACAGCACAACAGTCACAAGCTGCAACAGCAAGTACAACTGCCGCCCAGCCAACGCCTCCAATCACCACCACCAAGACAACAGGAATGCCACCAATCTTCTGTTTTTCCGCTAACATCGCGGAAATCAGCAGATTCTGCAAAAATAAAAACATCAAGGTGACATTTAAAAACCGGAGCACAAAGACAACCATCATTTCAACTGGGAACCGCCAATCTTTTGAGGACATTAAAAACTTCCTAAAGGCGAGGAAGATCCAATTTAATACCTTTACACCCCGAGAAGATAGGAAGAACCTACTAATGCTGAAAGGACTTCACTTCACACTCGCAGCCATTGAAATAGAAGATGAACTTAGGATCGAGGGTCTCCCAGTCATCAAAGTCACTGAATTCAAGTCCAAAAAGGCACAGGGCAAAGAATTCAACAACTTCGTCGTAGAACTAAGTAAGAGCTGTGACATCGCCGAGGTCTACTCAAAGACATTGATAATGAACCACCGGGTTCATTGGGAGCGTCTTAGGACCAACGACATCGTGCAATGCCGAAACTGCCAACGTTTTGGTCACGTTGCCACAAACTGCGGCCGCCAATATGTTTGCGTTAAGTGCAAAGAAGACCATGAACCAGGACAATGTAGAAGGAAGGAAAACACCGGATCGGATGTATGGTGCGCCAACTGTAAGAAGGAAGGACACCCAGCTAGCTTCAAAGGATGCCCGACACTGAAAGCTAAGCTTACCGAAAGGAATAAGGTGCTGGCGCAGAAAAAGTCTCACCAGGAGTTTGCTGCTAAGTCAGCATGTACCATTACCCGGCCAGCAGTGAGCTATGCAGCAATGGCCCTAAAAGCACAACCACCAAAGGCAGCAACACCCAAGCCAATAGCACCAATGAAGAACCAAACACAACAACGGCAAACCAGGACTCCAGCAAAGAGCATCCCAGTTAAGACAGGGCCAACTAAGCCGACCAAACCAGCATCTACATCAGCACCACCACCGATGAATCTCAACAACGAAGTTGAGCGCCTCTTCGGAAGTGACCTCTTGTCAGTGATGCAGAAAGCCCGGAGTGCCGTTCCGTCTAACTATGGGCTTCTGAGTGATAAAGATAAGTCCGCGGCCTTAGCCACCTTCATCTACACACTATGTCATTAAAGAAGCTCCGCATACTGACGTACAATGTCAATTCATTGTACAGCCTGGAGAAGAGGACATCATTCAACTTGTTCTTGAAGAACAACAGCCCAGACATCGCCCTCATCAGCGAGACCAACGTGATACGGAAAAATAACATTGACATCGTTGGATTTAACACCTTCCGACAGGACAAAGCCGAGAACCGAAGAGGGACTGCAATTTTTGTAAAGAAAAATATAAGCACCAGTGAAACCATCATCAAAGGACTCTCGACCAGTGAAGCTACTGCCGTAATCTTAAACCTAGGAAGAGATGAGACACTCACCATAATAAGCGTGTACTTCAAATGCAATTCCACGGCCAAAAACATCCAGAGCGACTTACAGACCCTCAACGGCACACTCTCGAGAAGCACTTATGGACTCATCGGCGGTGATTTCAATGCTAGACATCACCTTTGGATGGATACAACAATCAACACTGAAGGGAAGGCAATATCCGACTGGTTGGATTTCAACAGTGCCCAACACTCGTTAGTTGTAATTTCTCAACCGAAACCAACCTACCCAAGAACACCTTCAACATTGGACTTCTTCTTAGTAACATCAAATTTTGTGCATATTCATCCTGATTTCTGCAACTTTATCTGTTCAACAGTATCCAGCGACTCGGACCATGAAGCAGTTCAGCTCAGTATTAAGCTTCATCAGCCCATCAACTTAGTGACACAACCAGCGGAACACTTCATCAACTATAGGAGATTGGATATAGACAGGCTGCAGAGAGAGGTTGAACAATCCATCACTTTCCCACCACACAACAGAAATCTCCAGAATGTTGAAATTGATGCTGCTATTGATTCTCTGGAAACGGCAATCACAAGTGCACTGGACAATCAAAAACAGCCGAAGACATCAAAGGACCGCTACCAACATCTTCCAGTACACGTGCAAAATTTATACGCACACAGACAGCGGTTAAGAAAACGCCTCCAAAGGATCCACAAGCGGGACTTAAACACATCAAATGCCAACTACCGGACAGTGTGGAGTGAGCTGCAGTGCACCAACATCATGCTCCGTAACGCCATTCAACACTTCAACAACACACAGTTCCAGAAGAGACTGCAGTCAATAAAGCCCGGACCTGATGCCTTCAAGAATATCAACCGAATTGTTGGACAGAAGTCACCAATGCCGGAAGTTATTAACACCAACAATGGAGAAGCAACAACATCTCAGGAAAAAGCAGAAGCATTTGCAGCCCACTTCGAAGGAAACTTCACACCGAACCCTTCCGCAGACCCAGTCTTCTTACAGGAAATGGAAGCATCCATCCGAAGGACCTTAGTACCTAACATCGATGTAGCAACATTCAGCAACACCAATCCCGCAAGTGATCCAGTTGACAGCCCAAACCTGAGCACCCCAGAAGAGATTGCCGAAATAATAAGCCTATCCAAACCTAAGAAATCAGCCGGACCGGATGGCATTTCCAACTTCGTCATTAAGAGGCTCCCGCAGACAATATTAATCTTCTTAACCATTATCCTCAACAACTGCATCAACAACAGCTACTTCCCGCAGAAATGGAAAACTGCAAGAATCGTGGCAATTCCTAAGAAAGGTGCGAGGAACATTATATCTAATTACAGGCCAATTTCTCTTCTCAACAACCTAAGTAAGCTCTTGGAAGAGCTGACACTGAGGAAGCTCAAGAAGTTTTGCAGCGATTTCAACATTATCCCAGACATGCAGTTCGGCTTTCGGGAGAAGCACTCCACACTGCATCCGCTCATGAAGTTCCACCAAGACATCACCTCAGCTTTGAACAACCATCAAGTTACCGTCGCATGCTTTCTGGATGTCGAGAAAGCATTTGACAGCGTATGGATAGAAGCCCTTATCCATAAACTTCATTTACTAGGCTTCCCTGTAGCACTAATAAAAATCATTTTTTCTTTTCTTTCTTCTAGGAACTTCTTCGTACAAGTGGAGGATAGAAAATCAGTAAAGAAGTGCATTAGAGCTGGAGTTGCCCAAGGATCAAAACTTGGTCCCTTCCTCTATAGTATCCTGACGTCAGACCAGCCGCTTGCAAGTGAGTGCGAGAACCTGCTTTACGCTGACGATTCGCTCACATACTACAAGTCCGTCTCGCCAACGATAGCTGCCAGGAAAGTTGAAGCTCACATTCGAAAACTGTATGAGTTCTACAGTAAATGGGGTATCCGGATCAACTCATCCAAATCGGAATTACTGTGCTTTAGACGAACAGGAGGACGAAGCATTCGGTCAGCTGCAAACTGTAGGAGCATCACACTTACACTACCTGATGGTACTAAATTGGCAGCCAAACGCAACGCGAAGTATTTAGGGATCAACTTTAACGAGCTCCTGAGGTTCAACCTTCACTCTAGGTCTGTCCTGAAAAAAGCCAACTACGCCTTCCATCGCCTTCACCCCCTGATGAAGAGAAGAAACGGATTAAGCCAACCAACGAAACTCCTGATCTACAAGCAGCTTCTACGACCTGTCATCGCCTATAGCTTTCCGGTATGGTATACCATTTCCAAGACAGCCATGAAGGAACTTCAAATTTTTGAGAGGAAAATCCTGAGGATCTGCACCGGACTTTACTTCGATCGACAGCGACAAAAATACTACAGCAACGAGCGACTTTACGAGGAAGCAAACATCATGACGTTGGAAAAGTATCTGCTGCAATCTGCAAAGAAACTTGTCGGAAGCATCGCCAACCACCCCAATCAGCTGATGAGAAGCATGAGAACCCAACAACGACATCCCGAACCCAGATACCTTAGTGCTTTGGATATTCTGGATGAACACATAATCCCAACCGACAACGAGGAAGTAGTTTACTTTTACGCCGATACGCAATCGGCCTACTACCGCGGCTAAATGCCATACCACCCAACCCACCATTATCAATACCACAACTGGACAACCGGGACGGAACACCCCGAGGATAACCTAGTCAGCAGACTTGTAAAATTAAGCCTATTCATGTACTATATTTATATATATTTTATCTTTTATCCATTGTATAAGGTTAGGCCCCATATGTGCCAACAAATTTTATATCAATCAATGTATCTTATTAGAAATAAGTTAAGCTTAAGTCAATTGTATATAGTATGTTCAATAAAACAAAATTGAAAAAATTGAAATTTGAACATGGAAGGGGCACTTTTGAACAGCAGTATTAGTTTCGTTGTAATGAATAAATAATACTTAACTTTTTATTAGTTTTTTAATAAGAACATACAAAAACTCCAAATTGATTATTATATCATATCCAATTAACCAACAAATAATAAAAACTCAGAAAAAATAACATTAAAATGTATACTATAGTTATCAGTTTATCACATTTATAAGTTCAAAAGAAAAACAAAAACCAAGAAAAATTAATTTAAAATATATCTTAGAAAAATGGTATTCATACCATTTATGCTTCTCAGAGTAAAATAGATTTATTTTGCGATCTAAATCGCATTTAGATTTAAATATTAAATCTAAATGTTAACAAAGCGGATGTTCTTCATGTACCAGGAGCATTAATTGGTGTAGGTAGCTTGACTTTGATTTCTATAACGCTTAAGCGGTATATAATCGAGTTCTCATCGAGAAAAGTCTAGCAGAACTTGAAGAATTCAGGCATTTTTTTAAATCTTCAATTATGTTGTACATATTCCCAATTTTTCTTTAATTTTGGCCACAAATGCTAGTTTCATTATTTTTTTTTATAAGAACATTACGATTTATTAAATAAAACACATTCAAGTGTCCTTAAAATGTTTGATACAAACTGCTCGGGGCGGTTTTGAACATGTTCAAAAGTGCCCCACCATACTTGTTCAAAACTGCCCCAACTGTGTCAACGACATAAAATGTTGAATAAATATTTAACATTAATATATTCATTCAAAAATTCACCGCCAATTAGTTTAAAATTCATTAACCATTAACAAAAATTGTATTGCGTTTTGAAATCACGTACCAATTTTTTTTTAAACTCTTACAACTAAAAAACTGAAATAATGCAAAACCACTATAAAAATCACCTTCCACCTATAAATCTGAAAGTCAGCCGACATAACGATGGAAAGTCATTGACATTTATGGATATCGTGTTGACGGGTTCAAATATCGAAATACTTCTAAAAACGATTGATATGCTAAAATTTTATACGCAGTGTTCAAATGTGCCCCCTGTTCAAAACTGCCCCTCTTCTCCCCTACTATTAAAGTAAATGTTTGAACTGATATTATATTGATATTAAAAATTATTATTATTTTCTTCTTTAAAAATAATTGCAGCAAAGCAAAATACTAAGTAACTATAACCAAAACAAATAAATGATAAATTAAAGTACAACAAAATTTCAAAAGATATCGTTGTTAAAGTAAAAACACAAGATCTCAACTTTTTTAACCCTTTCGAACACAAGCTATGAAAATCAATATTAAAAAATGTTTTTTCGGTATTATCGTGTCAAAAATATCACAACTAAGAAATATGAATAGCAAAAAGTTATTTTCCAAAATAATAAATAGCAAAACTAATGTGTTTTTCTCATGTTACATGTAAGTAACATGCACTGCCTATAACCACCAACAAA
This sequence comes from Episyrphus balteatus, assembly GCF_945859705.1. NCBI lineage: Eukaryota > Metazoa > Arthropoda > Insecta > Diptera > Syrphidae > Episyrphus > Episyrphus balteatus. The sequence continues at coordinate 46,790,434 of NC_079137.1, forward strand.
AGTCGGAGAGCTGAGAAAATAACTTTTCGTGAAACTATAATGTCTGCTACTTCTTCTAAGCAAAAAAAACAAAACACTTTCTGCATTAACATTTTTTATATCTTTTTTTCAAAATTATGACCATATAAAAAAAATTTTTTTTGCAAAAAAAAAAAAATGTGAATTTCAGTCCCTTTCTCGATAAAAAAAATTAAAGGTATGATATTTGACTAACTTTTTGTAATAATCCAGTAACTAGGCATTATTATCTTTCAATTAAGCCATCGTAACCTAAAAAATTGTTTAATTAAATAATTTTTACGAATTTTTAAAAAAATGTTATTTGAGAGTAATGCTGGGTCCGAAAGGGTTAACAACGAAAAGAAGTTGAAACTATCTACATTGTTTTACTTTGCAACTTTTCATAATTCATATTACGCAAAGTTCCATTTTTAGTTTGTGAAACACCCGCACTTTTTACTATGCAAAAAAGTATTACTTTGCAAAGTTGCAAAATGCACAGTGGTTGGTGCAATAGGGTCCCGACCTTTCTTTATGAAAATGAAAAAGACTTTTTTTATTTTTATTTAAATTTGCTTATTTTTTAATTTCCAATATAATATATTTCTTCTTGAACTTTATCGTTTTTTTTTCATAAAACTTGGAAATCAATAAATCTTATTAATTTTCCAAACATTGGCGATGAATTATACAGTGGCTTTATTAATGCGTTACTTATTGATACATTAAAAACCAAACACTCATTTTTTTCTAACTCCTTCGTGTTAACTTTATACAAACAAAACATTCAAACAATAACTTTCCTTGTGCCGAATAGTCCAAAAATTGAATTTCTTATTTAAACTATCAAAAACCTAAAAGGATACCAAAAAAAAAATTGCTTGTTTAGATGAGTTATCACAAATATACCAACTCAACACCTCGTGATTAAATTACCAAACTTATCGCCATTAAAAAATACACACACATGCAGATATTGTATAAATATTATTCCCTACAACACAGGTAGTAGTAGTTTTTCTTTGCAGTTTTATTTATAAAAGTTAACTCTTTATATGTCAATTTTCGTGAAAGACAAACTCATGCTTGACAGCAGAAATAACCAAGCCACCATAAAACATTTTATACATATACAATATTTGTAGGTAGTCCAAGATAAAACCCAAGAACCAACAGACGAATCAAACAACAACATCTGTTCAAATATGGGCCTTTTTTTTCATGATGCGCTAATCTTGAATTTCGCATCGTTCTTTGCGTTGGTATTTAAATAGGGTAAAGTGGAGTGAGATGGGGCATACGAAAATTTGTCAGTTTTTGAGTAATTTGTGAATGAAATCTTCTTTAGTAGAATTTGATAACTGCTATAAAGAAGCCAATGTTTATTAGTTAAAATAATGTATCAAGTTTCAGGTTTGTTATTTTTAAATAGGTTATTGGATTGTTAGTGATACCTATCAAATTCTCCTAAAATTAAGAGAGAAATATGTTATCAATTATTAACAAAATATTTCTTAAATCGATATTGATATCGAACAAATTATATATGTATATTAGGGTGGGTACAAAAAAAATCGATATTCGTTTTTTTGATTTTATACTTTAAAAAATCGATTGCTAGTCACCTCTAGAATATACTCACCAAATATGAGCTCAATCTTCTACAAAAAAAAAATATTTTTTTATATATCGACTTATAAGCAAATTTGTTTACATATTCTTGTAGAAAATGGAACGCTCTACAAAAAAGGTCTTCTACACTTTTTTCGTTTGTCTAACCGTTTGAAATATATTTGAGGTGCAAGGTTTGAGAAAATGTTTAAAAATTCGTTTTTTGTTATTAATTTTGTAACAAATTGAAAATTATAATAATCAAACGGGCAAGACAACATTCTTGTAGGAAACAGATCGTTCTACAAAAAGGTCTTCAAACTTTTTTTTATTCAGCCCTATGATGGTAGCCGATCGGAAGAGATTTGTATCCGATTTGTACGAATTTTTCAGTTTTCATATGATTTTTACCCTTCCGACTGTAAAATCGGAGAGATTTACGAAAAAAATCTTAGGCGCGTTGAAAATTTAAAATAAATGCGATGCTATGCAGTGAACTGTCAAAATATTTGCGACGGGTTGTGCTTTGTGCTGTTTTTTCTTTCCGATTCTTCCCGACACAAATTCAAACTTGAAATATTATCCGAAAAATATAAAAACCAAAAAAAATGGGAAATGAGTGCGTTGTTTGGAAGTTAATTTTTCTTGTCAAATTCGGGTACCGTGAATACAAAAATCTTCCGATCGGAACTTTTCTCCGATCGGATATTTTTCCGATCGGCTACCATCATAGGGCTGATTAATCTAACCATTTGAAAGATATTCGAGGTCAAAAGTAAAAAAAAATTGTAGAGCTTTCAATTTCCTACTAGAATATGTAAAGAAATTTACAAAAAAGTCAATTTATAAAAAAATCATTTTTTTTTAAGTAGAAGCTTGATGTAAAAATGGAAAATTGCGAAGCGGAGGACCTTTCCATTAATATAAAGAGCTCATATTTGGTGTCTATATTCTAGAGGTGTCTAGCAATCGATTTTCGAAGTACAAAATAAAAAAAAAAAGAATTTCGAAGAAAATATAAAGCAAAATTTCAAGATTATTAAGAAATAAAATTCAAAAAATATCAAAATAGGGGTTTACCAGGACATGTGGCCCATCCCCGATTTGTTCGATGGGCTGCAATGGTTACGGCATGGTAATTTGTCCCTAAATATAATAAGTTTATTAAACTTTTAACAATATAATTAATTTAATATTTAGCTTACCAAATTATTGGGCACTAAATAAAAAAATTAATATAATAAAAAACCAATTAACCAACATTAGGTCTGTTTAATGAATCTGATCCGCATGGAAAAGAACAGAAAAGATCCAAAAGGTACAAGTTTTTGTGTTTCATGAAAAAAAAAACTCGCCGCTACTTGTTCTACAGTCTTTCATTTTATGTTTCATTCATTCATTATTCTGATCCTACTTTTGGGGTAGAGCAAGTGGGTGAAAAGTGTCAAAATCAGCTATTTGTTTGATTGTGATAAAAATAAGGAAAAATAAGAGTTTAAAAAGTGAATTTCTTAAGAGTTTTTGATTAATAACAAAAAAAAAAAAATTATCAACAGTGCTAATAATAATAATAATTTATTTTAAATAATTCCTTTTATATAAAGAAAATTGTTTGAGCATTATTTGGTAACGGTTTTTATAAGAACTGTTTTCCACCTTTTTAAATCTGTTTAAATCTTTCCGATATCTTTTTTACTGCCCGAGATATCCCCAGTTTTTTGGTATTTTTATAAATTTTATAACGTCATTATCTCCTTTATGATATATGAAGCCAAACCCACTTACTTCATTTTAAGATATCTATATAAAAACCGTTACTAAGTATGCTCAAACAATTTTCCTCATATAAAAGAATAAGGTCCGAAGTACTGCATTTTCTAACGGTAATATTTCAAAAAAGAGAGCTGATTAATTTTTTTAACTTCGGATTTGAGTTCAGCACACCGAAAACCTTCAGAAAAGTATATTTTTGTTTCGGCAACAAAACCGTTGTAAACCAGTGTAATTAAACTTACATTTCCTAAAAAAGCTCTATCCATTAAATTATCCATTCTTTCAATTTATTTATTCAATTACTTTTTTTTTTAAATTATTTTTAAGTTATCGATTTTTTGTTTAGCTGGTATTTATCGATTTTCACTTTTTCTGTCGATGACACTGAAACTATTCATCAAATTCGCTGGTTAGGTGCAACTTTTGGCAATAAGTGGATGTGAATTGTAAGATTTTTTCCAAACAAAATCGATATACCAAAATTAGGTTTGGGTCTTTACTAAACAAAATACCGATATATTTTTTTTGGTATTCGATTTCGTATGGATTTTTTGATTAAAAAAAAAGGTAAAAATGCATTAGATGCACTTTTTTTCAAAAATGTTCAGAACAGTTGAATTAAGAGCAAAAGTGCAATGGCGTTGCATCGGAAATGATAAAAATGCATTTGATGCACTTTTTTTTTCAAAAATGGGCAAAAGAGCTCAACGGTAATTCTTTCGTTAAGTTATAAGAGAAAAAGCAATGGCGTTACATACAAAATGGTAAAAATGCATTTGAAGCATTTTTTTTTCAAAAATGCTCATAAAAAACTAGAATATTAATTAAAACTCACAATTCACCCCACTTTACCCTACACCAACACTTCTTTTTTTTTTTGTATGGGCAGTTGGTGGTTTGTAGTGGTGGCTCCTCGGATTACTTGTTGTCATTGTGCAGTCACAGCTGGGTAAATTTTACAATTTTATTTAAGGCAAAAGATAAGTTTAAAGACTATAAAAAAAATTCATGCATACCAACATCTAAAAATAAGAACACATTTTTCTTTAGTTAAAGTTCATATGTATATAAAATGAAAACTACGTCTTAGAAAGTATTAATTCATTACCTAATTTCAACGCAAGCTGAGATGGAACTTAATAAGAAACAAAAACAAAAAAAAAAGCCCTCAAGTAATTAGTTGGAGGAACTCTCTTATTTTTTGTTTTTTTGTTTTTATTGTGCGTTGCAAAAAAAAATCAGGTCACATTGAGTTGACATTTTCTTCAAATGCAACTGCAACAGAAGCAAAACAGGCTTATTGCCGGTTTTTTGTATTTAAGCTTATACAACGGTTACCGGCCGGTTTTTTTTTTGTTTTTTTTTCTTCGTTTTTGTTTATACTTTTTTTTTTGTATTTAAAGTTTCCATTGTGTATCATCGCATCAGTGAATCATTTCTTTATTTTTGTTGTTGTTTTTGTTGTATTTTGAATGCATGGCATGTGGCATGACACAGTAATTTTCATCTATTGTTTCATTTACCTGCTGACTTGGGGAGTAAGGTATTGTTTTTGTTTTTATTTTTTTTTTGTTTATAAGAAAAAATGTTAATACAGACATTTGCGTGATATAGTAATTATATTATTTTTTTTATCGTTTTTTTTTATTATAAAATGGTTGTAAATGCTGATTAATTAAATTTTTTAAATTGAAAATTTTTAAGAAATTAGCATATATCTGAAAGTGGACCGTAAAATAAGTCAAGGTCCAGTGGTAAAAAATGTGCTTTATTTTTTTTTATAATTGTTTTGAAACAAAATGCCAACACCCTATAATTTATTATTATTATTATTAAATTCATTTGGGAAGGTTGAAGTTTTTTTCTTTGTTGACGTTGTTTGTGTACATTTAAAATTAAGACATAAAGAGAGCATAACGGTTAAGGACATTTTAAAGTTTTAATTACGAATAAGTGAGCAAGCATTTTTTTTTGAATGTATTCCAAATCCCAAATGGCTGGAGAGTATACCCAAAAAAAAAAAAAATAACTACACACAAGAGTGCATAGTATACAACTAAAACGAAAGGAAAAAGTTTTTATTTGAATTGCCATTGTTCTTGACACTAACAATAATTATTATTATTAAAGTTGTACGAGTGCAGATGGGGTATAGTTTAAAATAAATTGTGAAAGAGAGTTTAATGTGACGTGAAGAACAGATTTCTTTGAGTTTCAAAAGCATATTTTTAAATAATGATATGAAAATTGTCATTGCAGTGAGATTTTTTCTTAGTTGTAACTATGTAGGTTATTTATTGATTTAAAATAAAAGTTACTTATGCGTGAGATCAATGTCAAATGTACCTATTAGAAACTATATAATGTACATAAAAATAGTAGACAAAGCTTATAGCAATTACATAATGCTTCTAGTTATTATACAAAATATGTAATTCTTAATTCGGTTTATGGAATTGGCTTCCGAATTTGTATCTAAATATATTAGTATTTTTGGTTCTTGATGTAAAAGTTACATTCAAAATCGGTAAAATAAACAAACAAGTTGATATCTAGTAAAGTGGCTTATTTTTTTTTAACTTTTACATTATGCACTTAAAACACCTCCAAATAAAATTTCAATTCAAAATTTACACATTTTCCATTCCTAGGATAAAAAAACCCTTTTGTACAGAAAATTGTATGGTTTCTTAAGATTTTTGGCTCTATGTAAAATTATTACTACACGGTTAAAAATTCTGTCGTAGTTTTTAATACAACCCTTGGAATAAGGCCTTTTTCAAAACAAAAAAATATTAGTTCTTAATATTGCGATTTTATTACATTTTTTTTTTATAATTTTTTTATTAATTTCAAATACAAAAAATTAAAATGTACACCGAAAAAAAAATTGATAATAACAGCTATCAAATTAACATTTTTGAGTGACAAAAGTCGCCCAACAATTAAAATATCAATTTTAATATTATTATCATATCATTTTGACATTTTTTTAATTTTAGGTGGATAATGAAAATTTCACTTTGACAATTAAAATATTAATTTTGAGTAGATTTTACGTTTCAGTTTGTTAAAATGATATTTCTTTCTTTTTCTTTTATATTATATACATATTTTATATTATTATTTCTTTAAAATGAAATTAAACATTACTGAAAGTAAATCTTCTTTATAAAATAGTGGTGATAATATTTTTTCTATTATACTGCCGTACTAAGCAAAAAGGGCGCATGAGCCAAAAATCCAAAATTGAGTTAAAGGCATATTTGACATCCTGAAACAATGCTTCATTTATGTATTAACTAAAAACAGCGCATTTTCAATTCCAAGTGACTCAAAATAGTCAATGAAGATGAGCATAACGATTTTACTCCGCTGTATTCCTCAAGAGAAAAATGCATTTATTACTAACTCTAAAAATTAAAAAAAAAAAAATTTGATACACATTTGGGAATCTTGAACAATATATAATTATTGTGTAAACTAAAAATTATAATTTTCCTACTACAAGTTGCTTAAAATCATTTTTGAAATTGAGCACATTTACAATTCTCAAATTTTCCCTTGTCAGTGAAATGCATTTATCTCAAAACTACAAAAATGGATATGCGCTCTTTTTGCTTAGCACGGCAGTATAGGTGATTTGTGTTATTGTTTTCTTATTTTCTCAGTAAATCATAAATTTTACTTTGAAAAAAAAAAAAAAAAAAAAATTTGCAACAATTTGGAATGAGAAACAAATGAAAAATTGACATGATAAATTGATAATAATAATGATAAATTGATAATACAAAAAAATTCAAAAATGTGATATTTAAATATCATTCTAATAATAAGAATATTGTTTTGATATTTTAATTATCATAAAACACATTTTATAGAGCATTTTTTGCTGATATTTAAAAAATGTTAATTTGATATTTAAAAAATGTTAAATTGATTTTTTTTTTTCGATGAAGGTATTAGTTTCGAATACAAAACATTAAAATGTAATAAAAAATATATTCAAAAAATTTTAAATTTCAATAAATTTTGTATTAGGGTAAAAGCGGGTGAGATGGCGCGGCGGGGAAGATGGCGCACTTTAAATATCTTTTACATTTATTGCTCTAAAAATGTATGAAAAATATTTTTAGCTTTCTTTAAATATTTTAAATCGAAGTAGCCAGTATTCGTTTCTTTGTCTTTGATACAAAAAATAAAAAAAATTTGAAAGCAAATCATGTGATGATTTTTTTCGAATTTTTTTTTTTCACTCTTTTTTTTATTCCGATATTTTGTGAGTCGTTGGGATCTTAGATGCCCTTGATACACCAATACAAACAAGAGAGTATAAGTTATGGATTGCGCGTAAAATCTGAGCTCTAGTTCTATCTGCTTTTTATGGGTGCTTACGAATATTAATTATGCGAAAAAAGGTGAGATGGCGCAGTTTTTTGCGGGTGAAATGGCGCATTCCGTACAAGAATTTTTCAATTGAGTATAGTATTAGCATGTGCCATATCACCCTCAAAATATTTTTTTTAAGTAATTCAGCCAAGCTCAAATTTTATGAAAAACACGACTAGTTGCAATCTATTATATGGCATGCATTGGTGCTTGACTCTTTCACATCGTTCAACCATTTGTGCAATGAATTTGGCAATAGAAACCTAAAACAAACTCATGCGCCATCTCACCCACCCTATAGGGGGAGATGGTTTTTTTTAAACTTTTTTTCTATATTAATTTAAAAATATAAGTTTAAAATATAAAATTCTGTAAACCAAATAATACGTTGGATATTGAATATAGAACATTTTTGCATTGTTAGAAATATGAAATGTGGTTTACTTTGTAAAATATGACAACAACAAAAAAGGTATGCCATCTCACCCGCTTTTACCCTAGACTTAAAAATTATACATTTAAATAAAATTTTGGTGTTGCCTCAAATGTAACTCAAATTTTCGTAGAATCTACACCAAATTTTTTAACCGTGTACAATTTTTTTAACTTTTTTTTTGACATAAAACTTATTTTTCTGTTGCTACAAAAAAAACACCCTTTCACCCAAAAGGCTCATTTTATTTATGGTCCTCATAACAAATAAAACACTCATACTAAAGTTCTTAAATGAATTAACTCCTTTCTCGAAAAAACACCCTTTCACTCAAGATAATTTTGTAGACTCTTTAGGTTCTTATTTCTTTTAACAGTACAGTCAAATAAGGATTCAACTACAGATTAATGCTAATAAACTAAAAGTTTTGCAAATATCTATGGTTGCACATTCTTGCCTTAAAGGTCTAGGAAAATCAAGTGTGCACAAGTCGCGAAATCCATGGTCCAAACGGGAGGTGTAGTTTCATAAAATTAAAAAAAAAAAAAAAAATAATCGCAAACTGAAATATGATTAAAAAGAACCATTAATTATGCTGTGAACTACAAAATTGAGGTATCATAAATTTCTTTTTTCCAATATCTTGAAAATATAAAAAAATTGAAAAAAATTAATAAATATGGTCCTTAAGTAGTTTATGATTGCATAAGTATTTACGCCAAAAAAAAATTAAAAGTGATGTAATTCGACGTCAAAATTATCAAAAAAAAACGCGTTTTTGACCTGTTAATATTCAAGTATTTCAAAAACTTGACGTTTCAGTGAAATTTTGACTTGGAAATCGGGCTCCTCAGCACACAAAAATACTTTAGGAAATTATAGTTTAGTTCAGGCTCCAATTTTTTGCCGATAAGTGTTATCACCGATAACCCATTACATGCGATAGTACAGTGATTAAATTTGTCATGAATATTTTAACCTAAGCTTTTCATCAAGTTTAAAAAAATACAGACAATTTATCTCAGCTCTTAAAATTTCTTAGAGCAATCGTTTTGGCTTGATTTTAATGTCACCTTGACGCCTCCCTATCTCCCCCGAAAAAACACCATTCTCCAAATTTTTGTTTTTAGGAACCAACAACGTATGTATGATTTCCTTACTTAATAATCTAGCTTATAAACATATTTTTTAGTTTTATTCTAATTACCTTGCCTGTAACAACAACAAAAAAATTTTAAGTATGGAAAAACTTCAAAATTTAATTCTAAAAGTATTACAATTTTAGTTTCTAAAACCATTTTGTAAACCTTTAAAATCAATACCTATGAAGATGAATATTGCATCAAAAACAAAACTAACTTCTTCTATTTATCCCAACTCAACTTAACTTTTTACTATTCAAACTTTCTTAAGTCTTAAAACAATCAACTCTCTCAAAAAGTTAACCAGCCAGTAACCAAAATCTTTCGCTACGCCCACAAAAACAAACTAAAGCTTATCATAAATTTATTTTGCAAAAATTTCGTTTTGCTTGTAAATTGTGAGAAATGTTCGCAAACGAAAGGCTATAAACTTCCAGGAACTTGAAGTTAGCAATGTGTTACCTTGATAAGAAGGCATTAATACATAACTAAGCTTGAGGTTCCTGACCAACAAAAATAATAAAAAAAAAGGAGCAACACAAAAAAAAGATAATAAACAAAGTACAAAAGTTTTCGTGTTAAATTTCTCAGCTCTTATCATTTTTTCATGAGCAAAAGAATTCTTCTTCTTTTTCCTAATACCTAAACGGAAATAAAATAAGAGGTGGATTTATAACAATGTTCTATGCATGGTGTGTGTTTAATGTTGTATATCACTCTCAGAAGATAGGAGGACACATGATATTGTTCAGTGTCGGAATGAAGAAAATCAAATTCATGGGCTCAAATAAATGAATTTTAAGAAACTAAGGCAAAAGCCAAAAAAAGAAAATCTATGTCCACAGGAAGTAGTATCAACTTCTCTCTAAGGTTAACATTAAATGAAATATCATTTAAGGTTTGCTGAAAACAATAGTGGACCAAGAATGGATCCTTGTGGAATACCACACAACTTGCTAATGCATTAGTTAATTTGTTCTGTTGTGGTCGGAAAATGTTTGTTTCCTTGATTAAGTAGAAAATGGACCGAATTTTTTAAGCTTAAAACTTGATATCTATTCATAAAGGGCTTCCATGCACTCGCCTCAAACAGAACGATGAAGAAAAACCCGTTTTCCTGGGACAGGCGACAGTCTTAGATTATCGAATTAATATGTTCTTCTTAGAAAAAAAAGTTAACGCCGAATAACTGGCTTAAAACCCTAAACTCTGAGGTAGCAGTCCGACACAATAATACACAAAAAGAGGCCGAAAGCAAAGAGGTGAAAGCAAACTATAACTAAAAGCTAAAAATACTCAGTTTCTCAACAGAATTCTTGGTTACTTTACCTTTGTAACAAACACTCAATCCATCTACGCAACTGCTTACAAAAGAAAAGGCCCTACCCAACTAATATTTTAGCTTCTATAAAGTATTAAACAAGCAATAATGTAGCTTCGTTAAAGCTTTGGTAAGGTTTCTCAACTTCGAAAAAAAATCTTTGTATAGGTAACAATTCAATTTCCTTATAAAAGTCTTAAAGAAGTTAAAAGGAGCTATACCGAAGCTGACGGGTTATTAATGAAAAAAAAAAACTAGTAAATTTGTCATTTTATTTCTATATAAACTCAATAATCAAATTCTTACCGAAGTTCCATAAGACTTCTTGAATCTGTTAAAAAAAATCTTTCTGAAAATTTTTTTTTCACCTAACTTCTATAAGCTCACTAATCGAATTCATAACGAAGTTCCATAAGACTTCCTGAAATACTTCTTAACAGCTTTAAAGAAGCTGTTAAGGAAATTAAAACTTCTATAAGAAAATTTCTTCTGAGGAAAGCTTTGAAGCTATAGCCTGCGAGATTTCAATTGTTCTATTATTGTTAACAAAGCTGTTGGAAAACTTGGCGCTCTAATAAAAAAAATCCTCCCCTGGTATATGTTATCTTCTCATGCTCACTGACCTATTTTTTCATCGTCGTCGCCACATACTCAAAACTATAAAGCACACAAAAAACAAAGCTAGAAAAGAAGAAAGAATGAATGAAAGAAGAAGAAATCCTAGATTATAGCTGAGCTTCCATCCATTAGCAGAATAAAATTTTCTACACGCACACTCTTCTAGCGTTTTGGCATGGCTCTGCGAATGTACGAGGTACGTACATATGCATGCCTCAGCAGAGCGGAAATTTAAGACATTGTCAGCATTGCACCACGATTCCGGAAGGAGTCTCTCTCTTTTTCTCTGTTAAAATGCTCCAATTTCGAATCCTTTCCTATTGTCCTATGAAAAAATAGAAGAACTCACCCAAATACAAAATGGAAAATATTTTAAATGGCTGAAAATGAAAGAAAGAAGCAGAAGAAAAGGGGGCGACTCCCTATAGGAACAAGAAGAGGACATTGAATATCCGCATAAGGCGCATATAACATATTCAGTTTAAATTGGAAATTTCCACACGACGAATATTGTGCCCATAGTTATGGTGTTTTATAGTCACGGATGTAAAGTTGCAATTTTTTTAGGTAGCCATTTTGAATTTGAATATCTTTTAAACCACTGCTCGAATCTTAACCATACTTCCTGGAATACTTGAGTATTTTCGATTGTCCTCAAATAAAAAACATTACACATACGTTCTCACACTATATCTCGTGTATTGGCAATCCATTCGTACTGGAGTTTGATTCGCTTCACTTCACTTGTTTTTGTTTTGTGTTTTTGAGTTGAGCTCTTGAAGTTTCGAGAAAATCTAAAATTCACCCCTATATAATCCACACGTCTCTTCCGTTGTCCCTTTATCTACTTTGCGTTCGTGGATGTTTGCAAAATATTTTAACACCCCTGAGGGCGAGGGATGAGAATTGAGAGCGAGAGGGAGAGAGAGAATGAATCGCTTGTATTTGGTTTTGCAGTTTCGCAATAAAAACATTTCATCGGCTTAATGAGATTTGTTTTGTACGCTAGTTGTTCACGCAGGACTAGGCTTTATAGTCCTCGTATACACCATTTACCACCACCCGCAACCCCATTCCAATTCACCAAGGACGACACAACATATTTAAATTGGTATTTTTATTTCCTCAACTGCGCGGTTTTATTGTTTGTTTTTTTTTTTTTTTTCTTTTTTTTTGGTTTAGAATTTCAGGAAATTTTTAATGATTCTGAGTGTTGAATTCAAAACAAAGCAAAAAAAAACAAGCCTCTCCCAATTTAAGGGTCACATACAGGTTGAGAGGGTGCTCGATATATGGTCACAGGAAGTGTAAGTATATTGTGTATTTTAACCATCATATCGGTCTGGTGTTTAGGCAAAATAAAAAAAAAGATTGACGTCTTTCAGTGTTGTACTTGTAACTTGGGTGAATAAAAAAATAATGTAAAACAAAAAAATAAAACAAACAAAACAACAAGAAGCCCCGTATGTATTGATGTTAAAGTTAATTTGTCGACACAGGGATAATTAACCTAACTGTTTGCACAAGTTAATGTTAGAATGTTTTGTGTTTTTTTTTTTTCTTTTTTTTAAGTATTTTTATACTTGGAATGGCTTAAAATAAAGCTGAATTTATTTATTTCCGTCATTAGGTATGGAAGTTTTTCTTAAATTGGGTTGACACAATTAGGTTGGAAGTTTGAAATGTGCGAAAACAGCCAAAGTTAAAAATGTAAATACAACATGCACACGTCATATTTGAGTTAGAAGGTTTGGAAAAAAAGGAGAAAATTGGTTGTGGTTTTGGTAATTTTAATTATATTTTTGGGAAACATTAATTTTATGGTATCTGTTAAAATTGGCTCTCAATACTTTTTGTGACAGTAAAATTTTAACACATTAGAACTTGGCACTTTTTTAACAGTTAATATTTTTGTTGCAAGGTATTGCTGTAAAAATTAAAAATCTATATTATTTGGTTATTCTAGCACCTTTCCGTAGAAAGTCTCAAAATGGGCGGTTACCGCGCTTCCTGGCTAAAGTTCTTAAATTTTAAATTGTTTCCTTTGTATAAACTACCAGCTCTACCATTCTACCAAGTTTCGAGATTCTACTATAATCCAGAATAAACACCAACTTAAGCTAAAGTTCATTTTAATTTTTTTTTTTTCAAAGTTACTTCATCTTTAATTTATATAAAAGTGTTTGACATAAGTTTTTTACTCTGAGTATATTTTGACCATTTTGATATATACCTACAAAACTTTTAATACAATTATTCCCGACTTTGTTTGTGTCAAACAGTTACCTTAATTTTCAAGAAGTTTTGCTTTACGGAAATGTGTAAAAAAAAATGTTTAAAAAAATTTTTTTTTTTGAAAAATAGTAAAATCGTCATACAAGTTCTGTATCCTTTGTCCATTTTTCAAAAAGTTTGGAGATCGATTTTAAAAATTCGTTCAAGTTTAATAAAATTTTCAAAAAAAAAACAGACAAAAAAAAGAGGCTACTAGTTATAAAACCCCTTTTTTGTTGAAATCAAATTGTACTATCTTTCGTTTTGAAAACTTTTTCTTGAAAACAATAACAGGACAAATAACAAACCAGTGTCACACCGTATAAACTTTTTTCGGAGTGCTCTCAAATGAAAGTTAGAAATTGAGTTTTTATATAACTAGGAAATTAATTTTGATGGAATAAATTTTGATAAATTAATTGTTCCCAATTAATAGGCAATATTTTAGTGAGAGAATTGCAAAAAAATTATGGGCGGAAGAAGCAAAATACTTTAGCAAAAGAGGAAATTTTTGAAATTTTAAAAGAATTGCATTTGATCGAAAACCGTAAGATGAACAAGTTACCAAATTCTGAAAGACTTAAAGTTGGCCTATCAGCATATTTCGTTTGAACCATTAGGTACTTTGAAACACCCTGTATAACAAAATAGAACTCAGGTGGTGAACTGAATTTTTGTAAATTTTTTTTTTGTTTCAAATTTTTATCATTAATTTTCGAAAATGTTATCGATTTTCAAACTGATGCACAGTGTGTCGTCCCCTTATGATAAATCACTTTTTTTTTTGTTAAAAATTAATATTTTTGCTATTAAAATATAATTTAGAAGTGTCAACTCATATGAAAACATATTTATCTTACAAAATAACCCAGGTTATGTATTCAAAATAAGCTCCGAAACATGAGTACCTCGGAAATCGAAAATATTTTGAGGAATTTATGGGAATCTTTGAGAGTATATATTTCACGTTTGGTAATTGTTTGAAAAATTTTGTTAATGTTATTTTGTTTATTTGAGTGTTGTTGTAAAACGTATAACAAAAAAAAATTAAATTTATAAAATTATATATGAGTTATTAAAATTTCTTTGATAAATGGCCAAAAAAAAAAAAATTTAATTTTTAAACTTAATTTAAAAAAATACTTATTAAATCATATCGATAATTTTTTATATTATTTTGCCATAGGCTTATACTTAATATTGGCAAAGTTTGGTCTGCTTCTGTTTGCGATTACCAGAGATATTCACATTTATGTGCTACGAGTCAAGTACTCAAAATAATTCATTTTTTGAGAAACATCTTCAAGGGGATCACAAAAATGAAAAAATCGATGTTTTTAATAATTTTTAGCCATACACAAGTAACAAAAAGCTGTTTATGTAATTAAAAATATTTTAAATATTGTTTTCAACAAGAAAAAAATTATATTTTTCTGCATACTAGATTTTTAATATAATTACTTGACCCGGCCACGCTCTACTGTGTATTATAGCGTATTTACCAACCTCGCCGATATAAGAATTTACGAAACGGCAAATAAAACGTTATTTCAAAATTTGAAAGCGATTGACAAAAAACTATTCGAGATTTGCTATGAAACGCAAATAAACATACGATTTTTTTGTATAGAGAATATAAACAAAACAAGTTGACTTCAACTTAAGATTTCTTAAGGTAGAAAAAAGATATTGAAAAGATTTAAACGGGCTTTAAAAGAAAACATTTAGTTCTTTTAGAAACTGTCACAAATTTATTTAAAATAAATCACCACGTTCAAGAACATAACCTCAAAAACTGTTAAAAAACGACATTTCAGATTTTCTAACGGGAATATTTCAAAAACGTGATATGATAGAATTTTTCTGAGTTCGGATTCGAGATCAGCACACCAAAAACCTTACGAAAAGTATATTTTTGTTTATATATAAAAAAAAAAATTAATTTTGCTCACAAGTGGCTTCTTCAATAAATGTTAATTTCATAAATTATACTAAAAAAAAAAGTAATAGGTTGTTTAATTTGTTAACTTGTAATTTTTTTTTCTATTCCTGCCATAAAAACACAAAAAAAGATATTAAAACTCCAAAAACTTAGCTGCAAGTATTTATGATAAACTTTTGTATGGGCTCGACACACTGTGTGATGATAAGAATTAAGAATTGATTTTATCATGTTAGCAACGAATTTTGATGCTATTTTACGTTATTTATCTAAATAGGATCAAATAAAATAAATAGGTTTTCGAACTTTTTAGCATATGTATAACTAGAAAAGTTGATTTTATAAATATTTTATTGCCTGTAACTTATTTCATCTTCATCTAATTAAGATCATTAGTATATCGTCGAAAAGATACTGATACTTTTTTTTAATCAAACTGAAAATATAAGAAACAAGGACAAAAATAAAATAAGTTTTATGATTATGCGAAAACGCCCCTTTGGCAAAACATACAATTTTAACAATCTTAGCAAATGGTTAGGAGTAACTAGATACCTACTTTTTTTTTTTAATATTCACTTGCTTTGTGACTTTGAAGGTCATCTGTCAGAGCCAATAAACTTTTTTAATGAAAACTGAATTTCATTTTATATTTACCATTTATCACTCCAACTTACATTTTAACTGATAAAAATAATAATATTAAAAATAAACCCGAAAAGTAAATTAAAAAAGACTTGGTACTTTATCACATATAGTAAGCTATTGGCTGAGCTCGTAACAATTTGAATTCAATTATTCTTACACTTCTTTAATTTACAAAGAAAATCGCTTAAATTTACTGCTTTAATAACTTTAAATCTCTTTTGATCATTTAAGACTCGAGCAATAATAAAAACAAAATTAAGCAATTTATTATCCTGTAAATTAAACCTCATCCATTTAAAAAAAATTCTCATATTCAAGGTATTATAAAAATAACAACTAAAAAAGAAGATAAATCGAACTTTAAGAGTCATCGTTTCAATATATATTTTTTTTTGTAAAGAGTAATGTGTCATAAAACACCATTTTTACAGTCTTATCTGCTACATTTATTGGGACACACCTACAAACACACATTTATTTATTTCGCTTTCTGTCAATATTTCCGATATCGGAAGTTAAAAAATAAAAAAACATGAATCTTTTCACCCCAAAGGTAATTTATAAAAAAAATACAAACCAACACACTCTCATCTGAGTCAATTTTGCTTTTAGGCCAAATCTCTGCCAAATATCGATTTTATTTAATTTTATTTCGATTGAAAGTGAATGGCTTGTGAAGGTGTGATGAGGGCGAAGGGTTATAACAAGGCTTCTTTAAAATAGTCCTTTAATTTGAAAAACGAGCTTATTCCGCAAAAAAAAACAAAATTGGAAATAGCCCAAATGGGAATTTATATATACGTATACAAAAATTGGGAAAAGGATGAGTTTGCAACAACACGCCTTAACTCCACTTTCATCATAAGGATATTGTCCATCGAGCTGATGAAAATTCGATAAATAACAATAATTTCAGAGTGAAAGGCGACGCTGTACATATGTTGGGGTAACACTAAATCCTTTTTGTTGTGATAATCATGGGGGATGATAACGGTGAGTGTGTGTATCACGCTCTCTGGTGCTCCTGGGGGGATCAATAACAACAAAACTCTCGCGTGCTCTCCATTTCAAAAACCCTTGCTCTTGGTTTTTGGTTCGTACGTCTTTTTCGTTCGTCATCATCCAGATACCTCCTAACTACTTTGAGAAATCCTTGTCGGGTTGTTGTTTTGGAATGGTGGCGGTACGAGTGATGTGTTTTGGGGCAATAACCTGATTTCTGTGATGACTCTCTTCTTCTTCTTCTTCCAGAGCAACACCGCACTAACTATTTCATCCGTTGTCGTCTCCTTTGTTGTTGTTGTCGTCGTTCATTTCTCGGAGTTATTATTCTGTATATCTTCGTTTTTTGCTTTTATTATATAATTTGTTTGCCATTCGAATAATGATGTTGGCGTTGAAGCACATTCGGATGTGAACTGAGAGGGTGTAAAAAAAAAAGATTGTAGAAAAAGGCGAACTCTCTGTGTCTCTATTATCATAAGACATTAACCTCATTCATTCACTCTTTTGCTGTGCTTGGGCGCAGTAGTTGTTGTTGTTGTTGCCTTCTTCGCTAGCCTTTTTCTGTCGCATTCAAGAATTTAGAACTTAAATCCACGATTTAGGGGTGTGTAAAGTTGCTTATGATTTCTGGAAAATCCTTACATGTTTGGGTGAAGATTAAAGTCATTTGGTTTCATTTTTTCAAGTTCTGAAACTTATTTTTCACAATTAGCACCTAAAAGTATGTAACAGAATTTTTAAAAATATTTTCAATGTGTTTCTATCATTTTTTTTATGACCCATTAAATCACCTTTATGTGCAAGTATTATCTTAAGTTAAAAACTAAACAAGAAAAATAAAATTCTACAAGAATAAAACATCAGGAGATGAAGAACAAAAAATGAAAGAAAGCAAAAAGCTGCAGAAACAAAAAAGAGCAAAAAAAGTTCAAGCCGACACAACGATGACGACCGACGACGAAGAGAACGACCGACAGTGACAGTCCTTCCTTCCCACTAAGCTACCACAAATGAGAAACAAATGGAATTGACGAGATAAGAATACAATTTACAGAAATGAAAAAAAAAAAAAACAACAATGCAAGGACATAGTATATGTAGTTCTTGTGGACTCTTCTTGACTTCTGGAGGTGCTTTTTAACAAGTTTCCACTTTGTTGGAATGGGGCCTCTGCATGGGATACACTGATGATGATGATTCTGTATACATAAGACGACGATTATCTGCTGATGAAAAAAAAGAAGGGTTATGGGAAGTTTCTGAAACTATTTAAGTTAAGATGATAGTTGGTTTGCAATTTGTTCAAGAGTGGTTTTTTATTTGATAATTCTGGGGGAAAATGTTATCATAAAAATAAAGAAAAATGTTTATTAATTTCTGATCAAAGCCTTAAAGAAGTTCAAACCATAAAAAAGTAATGGTATTCTATTAAAAAAAGTTGGCACTATAAAAGTTTTTTTTTTTTTTAAATCACCCCAATGACAAATCTAAACTAAACAAAATTTATTAATTTATACAATATTTTTAAATGTTGATCAAAATTGTATTTTTTAAAATTAGTTTTAAAATTTACAATTAATAGTAAAAATAACATATTTTTCTTTTTATTTCTTTCAGAAACACTGTCAACAATCTATTCCTTCCCAAAATCTTCAAAAAATTCCTAATCGAATGTGAAACATTTTTGGATAAAAAAAAAAATTCCTTTTTTTACCAAATAACGCATTTCTTCAGAAACATTCAACGAATATCATATAAAATTTGATATTACTTTTATACAAAATGACGTAAGTAAACATAAGTTAAATTTTCCATTAATAAGTAAATAATAATAGAGTGAAAATCGAAGATTTAAAATTTATCAATAAATCAAAATGTCTTTGTCCAGATCTTTCCAATCTTATTTCCACAAATAGAAGAAGAAAAATGAATACTTAAAAACGGCTCTTTTTAGAACTTTCCAAAAACTATATTTTGACAAAGACCCCTAAAAATGTATTAATATTAACATTTGTTTAAAGGTTAAATTAAATAAAGCACTAGGTTTCCAAAAATATGCAAAATCGGAACATACGTGTAGATACCGTGAATCATTGACAATCATTGTTATTATAATAATGCATATCCTTAGGTATAAAAATTACAATAAAATAAAAATTTATATGGTTATAATAGTGGATTATCCTCTTATAAAATAGCATTGTGTAGCACAGGCGTTTAACTTGATTTTAAATGATGTTGCGAAAAACGTTTTCGAAGTGTCACAATTTTTCTACGCTTCGCTAGAAATTCTGTATGTTGAAAAATTCTGTATTCAAAATACTGTATGCCAAAATACTGTATGTCAAAATTCTGTATGTGCAAAATGCTGTACGAACAAAATTCTGAAAGTCAAAATTCTCTACAGCAAAATTCTGGTGCGCACGCACTTTTACATTATCAAAACGATATTTTTTACAGCATTTTTACAGAATTTTGAAATACAGATATATTTAAAAGAGGGTTTACTATTTATTTCTAAGAGATCAACTTAATAAAGAGGCAAGCTTCTAATGCTGATTAATCTAGGTACTTTATTAGGAGCTTCGGAAAAAAGAGAGAGAAAACAAAACTACACTTATTTAAAAAAACAATCTGAATTAAACCACGTTGCATACCTAAAACGGATTAAAAAAAAATTAAAATATATTGATTTTGACATTTTTTTTTTGTAAAATGTATTTTTTGTATGTTTAAGAAAAGTTTGATTTGTGTTCCTAGAATTGATTTACTTTTTTACTTTAATAATTATGATAGTATAAAATTACAACTTTACTGTCAATAATTATATTTAAAGTTACTATTTAGTGTTTTTTTTATCAAGGGAAATTTCTTTAAAAATACTGTATTGAAAATACAGTATTTTGTCGTACAGAATTTTACAAAACAGAATTTTGCAAGTCAGTATTTTGTCCATACAGTATTTTGACGTACAGAATTTTGTATTTACAGTATAATGACGTACAGAATTATGGTCTTACAGTATTTTGACCCTACAGAATTTTGTCGTACAGAATTTTGACAAGCAGAATTATGACCCGCTCCCAATTAAAAATACTATAAAGTCTATAGATTAAAAATTGCCGATGTTGCCGTATTGTTTTTTTAAATTAAAATTATTTTTTTTTTTTCTTTTTTTTCAACAAAACCATTTTTTTTGCTTAAACTTCATAAAACAAATGATATCAAAAAATTCTCTAGGTAATTTAAGGAAAACAAATATAAGGGAGTAAGAGACAATTTTCCATCGTTTAAGCGATAAATGCAATTTTCCCACAATCTGACTTCAAAAAAATGTTTCGAAAACAACGGCAACACCTACAATATTTTAAAATACATTTTTAAAAAGCCAGAAGCTCATTCTTACCTCTTAAATTTAAATCCACTAAATTTAATTAAGAGTTTTTGAAAAAATGGCCCTCAAACTCAGAATTAAAAAAAAAATGTTATTAAAAAAATTTAAAATGACTTTTTTCCAAAGTTTTTCTAATAAAATATGAATTTATTTAAAAAAAATTTGGCTATAAATGTTATCAGTTGTATTTCGAAGCAGAAAAAAATAATATATATCACACTTTTGAAAAAAAAAAAATAAAAAATAACTTCAATTTCAAAGGGCTTTTTTGATAAAAACTGAATTTTTGCATTGAAATAATTGATTTTCTCAAAGATTTTGGCAAATAAGAACTTCAAACGTTTGCCATAAATAATAAAAAATAACTTTATATTTAAATGTTGAACTTAAAAAAAAAATAAGTTAATTTTTTTTTCAAAACTTTTATTAAAAAAAGTTCTTCGAAAATGAAATACTTTTTAATTTTTTTATAAACTGTAATACATATTGACATTTCCTTTTATAATTTCAAATCATAATAAATGTGGCCTAAAAAATTTGAAAAATAAATGCATTTTATATTACGAAAAAGTTTTAAAAACGACTTGTTAAAATTTTGTCAATAATTTTTTTTTTCAAAAATCTGAGTTCAATTACCATTCTTTCAAAAGCCCTTCATTTAATTTTCTTTATTTTAATTTTATAAATAAGAAAAAGCTTCTAGCTTTTTCTAGGTGTTGCCGTTGTCTTCAAATGTTTTTTTTGTGTTTGAAGTAAATTAATAAGAAAATTGCATGTATCGCTTGAACAATGGAAGATTGTCCCTCACTCCCATATATTTTCTTTCCTTGAATTTCCTAGACAATCTTTTGGCATCAATTAATTTTTGAAATTTAAGAAAAATTTTTGAAAAAATTTTTTTTTGTTCACAAAAATCTTCAATTAAATTTAAAAAATCAAAACGGCAACACCAGCAATTTTTAATCTATAGACTTTAAAGTATTTTTAATTACTGACGTTTGAAAAAAAAAGATCATCTAAATCTAAGCTGTTCGGCCGGGTTCCCTAATATTGCCAATTTTTGAGCTTTAGTTACTCTACTAAATATGTATTTTGAATTTAGTCTTAAAATGTGTTCTTTTAAAAAAGAAAACGTTGTTTTGATTGCCGCCTTGTTTTGATTGCCGCCTTGTTTTGATTGCCAACTTGTTTTGAATAAAAAAAGTCATTGAAAAAAACGTTTACTGACGATTCCAATAAATTGTCTGAAATTTTTAATGAGTCAAAAGTATCCAAGCAGTATTATATCTTGTCATAAGATACACATGAGAGTTTTCAAAAGTCTTAAAAAAAAATATTTCAAAAACTTCCTTCCTATTTATGGATATGGTTAAGTGTCAACGCTTATTAAGCAATTTTCTTACTTGGAGTTTTTTTTTTTTTTCTTGGAATGAAATATAAAAAAAAATACTGCACACATTCAACGAAGTTCTCATTTGTCTTGGTTGTTGTTGTAAGTAGTAGAAAAAGCAGCCTTTTTTGTATTTTGAAGAAGCGTTTCAAATTTATTATTCAGTGAAACTCATCCGTTCAATGTGCATTATATGCACTTTTTTTTTATGATCGCAGCAACAGCAGCTATCTAGCGATGATTGTTATCTATATATTTTTTTTTTGCTTTTTAACACTCGTTTCACACATGCGGTCGCAGCCGCCGCCGTCGGTCGGCCGAGCCGGTATGATTAATATGCTAATTTGCCGGCCTTAATTGAGTGAACGCAGTCAACATCACAACATCATACTCATCGCAAGTGCATTCCATCGACGATTTTTTTTTTCATGTTTTTTTTTTTTTTTTTTTTTTATTATTACAATCAAATGCGGTGATGAGAAACGATTAAGCGAATGAAATGAGATGAAGTTGATGAACCACATCACCGACAGCCACTTAGTACACATTCATATTATTATAATAGTCGTTGGAGAGAAAATAGACAAAACGAAAATGCATCAGAATCATCATCACAAAACCAGATAAATAGATAGAATCAGATATCAGAGTCGAGACTCGAGAATTATAAAAAGTTTATAAATTGAATTGTACAAATGAGATGGCAGCTAGATAAAATCTGTAATATAAGGCAATGCACTGAGGAATGTCATTTTTTATTGCCCATAATATGAATTACACATTCCTGCTTGTGATACACACGCATACATTGATATGAAGGTAACTATAAGGGCAGCAAGTTACGCAAGATATTTGTTTGTTTTGAAATTAACCAAAAATGAACATGAAATTACCATAATTGATGATTAGATGAAGGTTACAACACCTGCAATCGAACATCGAACCAAAATTGGAATTTTAATTGACAAAAAAATATAATTATTTAACTTTTTTCGTGAAATTGAAGGTATAAAAAAGTGGTTGTCTGTAAAGTCGGTTTTACGTGAAAACGTCATAAGAAAACAGGTTGTGTGCTTTTGTTAAAAAACAAATATTATTTAAAAATTATTTTTTTGTCAACTTTCTTTTTAAAATTTATAAGATAATAAATAACTTAAAGTACCTAAGCTGAAGATTAAGACCTGACATATTTATATCTGTACGTTTTGTAGAAAAATGGAATAACTTTTTGAATCATAATTTACAAGAAAAAGTTAAAAAATTACCTTTTTTTCTCATTATATCAATTTTTTATATGAACAGCTTACAAAAAAATTATACCATTTAAAATTCTTAAGAATAGAACCATATTTAAATTTTTACAATGCGAAAAAGGTGTAAAAATAATTTATTAAAAACAATAATTTTTTATAAAAAAAGGGAAAAAAATCAAATTTTATTTTCTTCCATCATCAAAAAATCCATTTTTTATAGGACAACCTTTAATAAAATTTATACCATCTGAAAGCCTATTATTTCAGCTCAAAATATTTACATTAACTTTGTACCTACAAGGCTACAACCTACAACATTAAAACCCGATCAATTTTCATCAAAAAAGCAAGAAAATCAAACTTTTTTTTTCCTCAAAATTGTGAAAACGAAATTGATTGAAATTTTGTACAAACATAGTCCTGCCTTTTATTTATGTTAATCATATGTTTCATTCATTTTATTTGTAAAAGAAAAAAATATAAAAACAAAAAAAGGTTAAAAACGGCAAAAAAACTTGTTTTTCCTGTTATTCAGTAAAAAATCATATTAAAATTCCAAAACTTGCATGGCGCATGGCTATTACCTATATATGTTTTACAAGTTTTTTTTGATTTTTTGAAGCTTAAAAAAATTGCGAAAAATAAAAAAAAACACTTAAAAATACCCCTAAGTAGGTGTTTTTTAAAAATTCAAATTTCGAAAGGCAGAAAATAAGAAAAAAATCCGTTAGAGACCGCAGAAAATGGCGTCACTTTTTTGTGGATGCTGCCATGGTGCATCGATTTATAAGACGTTATCACGTCAAAAACGAAACATTTTTATGTTTGTTTTTGGTTAAGAACCACCCTAATGCACATTTTTATTTTAAAAATAATAAACCATTATAAGTTGAATATTTTTTCAGAAAATCCTCCAATTATTGTATATTTTTTTTGTATCCCTACACCTACGAATCCTTCAAAAAAAAATATAATAATTGCAACTTTTACAACAAAAAACTGCTGAAATGAAACTCAGACTGAGACCGAATCCTTTTGACCTAGATTTGTCATCATTTTTTCCTTGAATAACGAAAAAAAAATAAAATAAACTTAATATAACCAAAACATAACAGGAAGCACTCCTCACTTTCAGAAGGAAACTGCTTTTAATTTCATTAAAACTACACAACACAAAAAGTGAAATATATTTCCACCAACCAACAACCGCACCCTGATGAAACAAAGTGAATGAAAAAAAAAAAAAAATTAAATTAAAATAAAATAACAAACTATATATCTGTATTACATAAACACAAAATAATAATGAAGTCAACGCCCATTGGAGAACTCGAGAAGCAGGAGTGCAAAAACGCCCTTAAAACTTAAGGGAACGATTACACTTTAACAAAAAGTAAACTAACATCTAAAATGTAGGTAGTATGCCTCATCAACCCTCTTACTCTTTCTTTCTCTCTCTGGAGGATCAACCTGTTTTTTGTTTATGTTTGGATGCTTTGGTGTTGTACCTATACACATTGTCAACTTGTTTTGCATTGGGCTAGGCTAAAAGGGATATGTGTGTGTGTAATGTGGTTTTTTGTCAAAAGTGTTTTGCTTTTAAGCAAATTATAAGGCTAAAGTTGCATTAGATTTGCATTGTTTTTAATGTTTTTAATGAAAATTCTTGGATAATAAAGTTCTCAATTTGGCATTTCAATTTAGCTAGATTGTAATTTATTTTGATTTTTAAAGATAAACATGATTTAGCCTAGTTTCTTAAAACTTTAAAACTTATTTTAACAAAATATTCTTCGTTGTAGTCTGTTAATTGAAGAATTATGTTAGATTTAATGTTTCAAAGTACAAAATTATTTTAAGAGTTTCAACATGTATTTACGCTTATCTAACAAAAAAAAAAAATAGTTTCTGTTGTAAAACTTTATTTGGAAAATCGTAGTAGGTAGAAACTTAATTCCTTGAGCAATTGCTTCTGAATGAATTTCTAAATGAAAAACTTCCGAGTAAAATATTTCATCAAAAGCTATTATCGGTCTCGAAGTTTTTTTTTCAAAATAAACGAACCACCAAGAAAATATAATGCATTATTTCTTCTTAAAGTTCAATTTGTTTAGAATTTAAAAGTTTATATAAACAAATAAAAAAAATAAATACAAAATTCATTCTTCGAAGGAAGCAACGATTTTTTTGAAGTGAAAACTTCTTTAGTATCGTAGTGATTTGGAACAAGATGAAACGAAAAAGCGACATGAAAAATTAATCGATTATAACTTTTTTTGTATTAACACATAGATGAATGAAATTTATACTGTAGGTAGGTAATAAAATAAACTATTTTTTTTTACAAAATTTCAATTAATTTCAAATTGAAAATCCTGAGATAACGGTGAAAAGATGTAAATAAACTATTATTTTACAAAATTTCAATTTCAAATTGAAAATCCTGAGATGATGATGATGAAAAGATGTTGTTTTTTTTAAACACGTTTTATCTTTTGATCTGGAGCACATACAAATTTGAATTAACTTTAATACGCATGCTGATAATATAACCTTTCATTTGATATATCATACATAACGGAACGTGCTCCACAAATCACAATTGTAAAAACTTGAAAAAGACCTCAAAACACCTGTGGGATCTGTTGCCCATGACGTTATATCAGTTTGAAAATTTGACCTGGTTGACTTTAAAAAATTCTTACTTCTTTTGTAGGTATCGTAGAAATATAGACCAGTGCCGATGCCTTCAAAAACATTAAAAAGTACAAAAAAATCATAGTAGGATGAAACCCATTGGAAAAGGAGGTGAATATGATAAAAATGAAAGGAAAAATAAATTACGGGCGAACCAAGTTCGGGAAGTGGGTGGGTTGAGTTTTTAATGGTAAATAATGGTATATCTCGATTTCCGGCAAAACTACAAATCCTATAGAAAAAAGTTTTATGGCAAAGTTGTAGGTAATAAAAAGATCTACAACTTTTGTATCAACAATTTTTTCACATAACCTCAAAATTTATGTGAAAAATTCAAAAAACCGAGTTTTTAGTTTTTTTTTATTTTTATCTTTGTCAAAAACAAAAATTTTTCTACAAAATTTGGTGGAAACTTACCTTATTATGTCCCAAATACACCGTAATTTATTTGATTTAAAATATTAATTTGTTTACCTTATTTTGACTTAATACCAAAAAAACACCCTAATTTTCAATCGAAAATTCACGTGTCAAAATATCAGCTTTTTTCAAAAAGTCGGTGGGCATTTCGTTCGTTAAAATGTCTATTTTCTGATGGTGTAAAAAAAATTTACATTAGTATACTATAGAACATGTTCTCGTAAAATTCAAAACATGAAAAAAGCTTGAATTCGAAAAAAAAATTTTATCATTGTTTACGATTTTGGCCTATTTATTCAAATTTACACTTTAATTACTCAAAAAACGTAAGATTTCATAATAACATTGATAAATCTTACGTTTTTTTGAGTAATTAAAGTGTAAATTTGAATAAATAGGCCAAAATTGTAAACAATGATACAAATTTTTTTTCGAATTCAAGCTTTTTTCATGTTTTGAATTTTACGAGAACATGTTCTATAGTATACTAATGTAAAATTAATTTTACACCATCAGAAAAAAAACATTTTAACGAACGAATTTTTTCTACGAAATTTGGAAATTGGACTTTTTGAAAAAAGCTGATATTTTGACACGTGAATTTTCGATTGAAAATTAGGGTGTTTTTTTGGTATTAAGTCAAAATAAGGTAAACAAATTAATATTTTAAATCAAATAAATTACAGTGTATTTGGGACATAATAAGGTAAGTTTTCACCAAATTTCGTAGAAAAATTTTTGTTTTTGACAAAGATAAAAACAAAAACTAAAAACTAGGTTTTTTGAATATTTCACATAAATTTTGAGGTTATGTGAAAAAATTGTTGATACAAAAGTTGTAGCTCTTTGTATTACCTACAACTTTGCCATACAACTTTTTTCTATAGGATTTGTAGTTTTGCCGGAAATC
Organism: Episyrphus balteatus; assembly: GCF_945859705.1. Classification (NCBI taxonomy): domain Eukaryota; kingdom Metazoa; phylum Arthropoda; class Insecta; order Diptera; family Syrphidae; genus Episyrphus; species Episyrphus balteatus. The sequence goes on from NC_079137.1 coordinate 46,817,654, forward strand.
GAGATGTACCATTTTTTACCATTAAAAACTCAACCCACCCACTTCCCGAACTCGGTTCGCCCGTAATTTATTTTTCCTTTAATTTTTATCATATTCACCTCCTTTTCCAATGGGTTTCATTCTACTATGATTTTTTTTGGTTTTAAAAATTATCGACCCTGGTCTAATATGATTGAAACGTCATATAAAAGGTTAAATGATAAGCTTTCAGATGATATAGAATTTATTATAGGTTGGCATTTTAAAAAATGATGTTAAAAGAAAAAAAAGTTTTTTTTTTTTGCTTTTTTCATAAAAAATGATAGTTTTGAATAAATTGTGTTTATAGTTTTCGCGCATTGTAAAAATTTAAGTATGGCTTATTCTTCAGGAAAATTTGTAAGCTTTTTAATGGTGCAATTTTTTTTCAAGAAAAATGATTTTTTAAGGTTTTACTTCAACCACGTGTGAATTGGACACATGATTTTTTTTTTAAATTTGAGCCCAAAAAAAGTACGTCACTTTAATTTTAGAATAAAAATTAATAATTTTTGTTAAAAAAATAATATAATTTTTTTTTGTTTTTTTTTTTATACTTTTTAATTAAAAAAAAAACAATAATCTCTTTCCATAGAAAAAAACGGATTCTTAAAAAAATTCAAATATTAAAAAAAAATGAAATTCTTAGTTTTTGAAAATATATTAATAAAAAGATGCTGTTTGCTTTATAGTACTATATCGTAAGTAAAAATAGTAAAACAATAGTACTAAAGTAAACTCTTCAATAAAACCACAAATAATTCTTTTAACATGAAACGATCATAAATAATTTTTTCAATAGCTTATAAATAAAAAACAATTGCCTTTAGGGTTCTATCTATGTCACGTACAGACAAAAACGTGAAAATGTTAATTGTCACGTACATAAAAAACTTCTGTTTTTTCGTGGAGTGGACTGCATTTTAGGGCAAGCTAGAGAAATTTTTGTTCCTTAATGGCGGATATTAATTAATTATTTTTTAAATTATTCAAACAAAACTTTTGATATTTCGAAAGCAATAAACGTCTTAAATCAAATTCTCTATAAATGGAATGACATTAGAATATTTATTAAATTAAATAAGAAAAATATTATTGTAAACAAAAATTCGCAATATTTTCTCCATCCAATTAAAAATGAATTCACATGTTGTTTATCAATTTATTTGTAAATGGATAAACACATGTAATACTACATGTACAAATCGTTTTTGGAGAATTTCAACTTGTCATATATTTTGAACAGAAACAAACAAATACCTTCCTTTGGATTTGAAGCTTTTGACAGTTCCTGATTTATTAAACTTCCAAAAGAATGACTGTTTTTCTTCAAAATGGAAAAAAAAAATAAAAATTTAAAAACATTAAGTAAGATATGCTAATTAAGAGGTTTTTTCCATTTTCTCTGAAATATGTCACAAAGCAACGAAACTGTCAAAGCGTGAATCCAAATAATATGAAACAACTGATGTCTCGCCCTGAATCCGACGAAATGGAAAAAATACAATGTGAATTTGATCTAGAAACACATTTTTTGGGAAGAGGGACAAAAAGCCAGACGGCTTGAAAATGGTTTCTTTTGTTTTATAGTTTTATTAAAAAAAAAATAAATAAATAAAAAGAAAGGCAACATGTAATCCATTTTTATATTAAAGTTTCACTACAGTATCCTTGCCTCCAATAATAGAATTGTCTTAAAACATATAACTGTTACCATGTTCTTATTATTAACTTCTATTCAAAATTCAATTCTAAAGAAGATATAATTTCCAACACCTGCCTTTTCTATTAGTAATTCAATATAAAATGAAATTATGTTGACAAAAATAATTTCCTTTCCTGATCGATTGAAATTAAACCTAAATTTAAAACAAACATAGCAAGCTAGTTAATACCTACCCTAAAATTATATATCCTTGTTGTATCTTGTTACTTCTAATTAGTTTGGTTACATCGATGCCATAAATCAAACTTCCGCATTATTAATTTAATGTCTAAACTTTCTTCTCTCTAAAAATAGACGAACATAGAGAGACGATAGATGGATCATAGATGATAAATAAATGAGTTCCAAGAACAAGAACTTTACAAACAACCTTCCCCTAAATTTGAAGGTATATAGGGAGAACTTTTTTTTTCTTTCTAAAAAAATAAAAACAAAATAAATCAATTAACCTCAAACTCGACAACATAAAAATATAGGCGCTAATAATACTTGCGGCAGATTTAACCAGCAATAATTGAATCTCAAACTCTATAATTGAATTGTTTTCATTGAACTTTGTGTGATTGCTATTAAATCGGGCTTAAAATACATTTTATAGTCATATATGATTGAGAGGAGACAACATGACAACATTCTCACTGGGATGACACAGTCTAACCTATATATTAATTAGACGAATACACAACGAATAACTCGCGTGTAGAAGGTATAATATCATTGAAAGGCCTTGAAATTCATAGTAGCTATATCACACTTTCAAATTTGTAATTCTGTAACCCTGTTACTGTAATTGGTTTTAATTTGTTCCCCCTATTTGTAAAATCAACAAGTGTAAACAATCACATCAACATAAATGTACATAAATTATATATATACAGCCCGGGTCAAATGATTAAGGACATTCATATATTTTTAAGAACTTTTTTGCAGATTTGTATTCCTAATTATTCAATTATTGAAATACTGAAATGCTTAAGAATCTGATTATATAATGATAAAACTTATAAAAAAAAAAAAAAAAAATACACTCCACCTCACTTGATTTTTTTTTCGTTTCCCTTTCAGTAGTAGTAACCTTATTTAGGTCCTCGAACTTATTTAAGTCCGTGAGATCTTACAGGATATAGAACCTCAACTACATTTTTGCTACCTTAAGATGTTTCCTAGGCTTGTGATTAGCTTTTTGTCTTAGGCTGGGGTATATACTCGTCGGATTCAGGATTTAACTAAAGAAGAAACGAACTGCAATTTCTAAGGTTTTTTAAGTGAAAACTTCTTTAGTATCGTTGTGATTTGCAACACGATGAAACGAAAAAGTGACAGTAAAAATTGATTGGTTGATTTATAATCAAATTACTTCTTATTCTTATATACTATTATAGCAATTTTTTAAACGGTAAGTCGTAGAAAGTTGTATTTTTTCATTATTAGATCGATACAGATCGAACAAATTCTAAAAATTTTCAAAACCAAGTTATGAAGGGTTTTTTTTTTTTTTAAATAAAAACATGTGGTAAACCTTTGACAAAAGTGTTAATATAGGTTGAAGCAATTTTTAACAGAAATTTGAGTTACACAAATAAAAAACAGTTCTATTTTTAACACACTTTATCTTTTGATCTAAAGCACATAAAAAAATTATTTTAACTTTAATGTGCAATTTGATAATAATACCTTTCATACACAATCTTAAATTGAAAAACTTTAAAATTACCATAAAACACCTGTGGATCGTTTGTTTAATTTTGACATGATTGTAACTTATTTTACATGTATGGTTGATGCATATTTTTAAAGGTGAAAGTTTTCAAATGATATACAATTTTATATAGGTTGTCATCTAAAAATATTGACAATAATGGTGTAGAGAAAAAAATAAAGTAAATTTTGCTCGCTTTTTGTTCATGAAACATGTGTGATTTCAAGAAATCATTTTTATACTTTTTACAAAATATATAGACTTAAATTATGTTTTAATTCTTTAGAAGATATCCATGCATATTAGGGTGTGTCAAGATTGCTTTAACCGTTTAGAAGATATTCGTATCCAAACCAATGCCCACTGATTTCAATAGTTTTCTTATGACCCGTATGCATTGCGATTTGGATACTTATGTATTCTAAACGGCTAAAGCAATCAATTTGATGCTAAAGAATTTTTTGTAGAACGTTTAAGCCCCTACAAGAATACATCTTGTTAATTTGATAATCATTTTTATCAAAAAAAAAAACAAAACCGACTTCCATAGATCAAAACTGGGTTTTATGGTTTTTCTTATAGTTCCTATGGCTAAAACTGAACGAAATTGAATTGGGACCACAATGCAGCCACCAGCTTTCCAATACAAAAAGAATTACCAAAATTGGTTCAATTAGTCCAAAGTTATGAGGTAACAACACAAAAAAAAAAAAAAAAATACAGACGAATTGAATTTTCTACAAGAATATGTAAACAATTTGCTAAAAAGTCAATTAATAAAAAAATGATTTTTTTTTCGTAGAAGCTTGATGTAAAAATGGAAAATTGCGAAGTGGAGGAATTTCCCATTAATATAAAGAGCTCATATTTGGTGTGTATATTCTAGAGGTGTCTAGCAATATACATATTTTAGCATACAAACAATTTGAAATAATGAGAAATGCTAATTTTTATTTTAATTAATTTTAATTAATTTTTTTTTGCTTTTTTATAATATACCTATTTGGCTTAAAAAATTATAAATTATCACGTTATCACGTAAAATTATCGTCCATAAAACATTGTAATAGAAATTCCGAAAATAATTAAATATCTTTTTTTTCATTTCTATTGTTCTAATCATTTTGTAGGATGAGCAAAAATTTAAAAAGTACTTCGTTAAAGATCCTTAACCTTTTTGCCTTTTATTCCCAAAATCAAAAGCCTTGAGAAGTGTACTTTCCCTATTATTATCGACAGAATAGCTGCTTATATTACATATATTAATTCGTTTGCTCTATTTAATAGCAAAGTGGCAACGCAATATCTGTATTTCACTATATATTATTTAACTATTAATAGCTTCATCCTTCCTAGTTATTCCGGAACAGTATTTGGTTGATAGAATCCATCCGAAACTTTTCGATCAAATTGAAGTTGAAGAGCTTTTCAATTCAATTGAATGGAAAGTAAAGGAATCTATACAGAAAAATATAGAAAAAAAAACTTTTCTACCTTATTCTGATATACCGACTGACTGACTGCCTTCTCTTCATATAAAAATATTGAACCACTGGCCCCTCTAACAGCCCCTGGATGAGAAACATGTTGAATGAAGTTAGCAATTATAATTGTACGCTCAAGTGATTGCTTTCATTTATCAACCATTTATCTGTTATCATTGTGGAAGTGAATGAGTTCGCAGGATGAGAATTTTCAATGGAATTGGGGATTTTATTAAGGGGGTCAATATTTAAACGGAATTGAGGCTATACTGTATAACAATGTGCAAAAGTTATATCCAGATTAGAAGTTTATTTTTTAGAACAAAAACGAATTTATTCTGTTTAAAGAGGTTGAATTGGGACAGGAAATATGCAAAAAAAAAGTTTATATAGAATGGATTTTGGTATGACGGATTTGAATTTTAATTGAATATCAAAAATTGGTTAAGTATTATATCACCGAAATCCAGAGTCCAGACTTCGGTGTGCAAGAGTATTCCAATACCAACAATAGTTATCATTGCAATATGAGTTGTATAACTAAAATAATTGTAAAAAATAGGAAGAGGAAGGCAAATTTTCTGCCGACTACTGAATAAATATTGATAAGAAATGAAACACAAGGAAAGAATTTATGCATCTAATAAAAACAGGAAAATTGTTTTATCTATTAAATTACAGCCCAGAACAGCTACGAGTATTTTAGTTTATTTTTCTTATTTTTGCAAAAAATTAACGAATAGTAATCAACAATGTAAAAAAAAAACTATAGTTTGAGAAACTTTATTGACCTATGATTTGCTGGTTAATACTTGCCCCCTTTTCTCTAATTAACAAAACTGTAAAACAAAAATTCGAAAAACAATCACTAATAGCCTTATTTGGGCCAGGGGGTGTGGGATAATTACCCATACTTATATCAAATTTGAAATCAAATAATTTTCACTTCATTTGCATGAAATTAGCTTGAAAAAAATGGATTGACCAAAATGATGACCTATTCTAATAAAGTATTTGGTGCGTTTGTAAATTTTTAGTTTAGTCTTAGCTTATTTCATGCAAATGAGTAGGAAATTATCTCATTAAAAATTTGGAATTTGTTTGAATAATTATATCATTTTCCCTAGGCGAAACAGCCGTTTTGTGAAAAAATGGTTAGAAAAACAATTTGGTATAGGTATGTAAATTTTGTGTTGTACATATGTCCCAATTTTGGAAAAAAGTATATTCATAATTTGCACTTGTTTTTTTTTTTTAAACAAAAATGTAGTAGGTATAGTTATTTTTGACATTTTTTTTTACAAATTAATTATGCAGGCGCAGGGTGTCTCGTAAGCAGCCTTGTAATAAGTCAATTTTTTGATGTACCTATTTGTTTTCCTTACAAATTGAAAAAAAAATATTTATTGGAAATACAAAAAGTTGCATTAAAAAAAATATTGATTGCAACTGAAAAAAATTGCTAAAAAAATTTTTATTGCAACAGAAAATATTTGCATTAAAAAAAGTGTTTCTTGCTTAAAATATGGCAGCATTTGGGAAGACTTAAAATTTTCCAATAAAAAAAAAGAAATATAAAAATGAAAATCGTCCCTAAACTTGCAGTAAAAATTACTCATTTTATAAGCACAAATAAAAAAAAAGTTAAAAATTTGTCAAAACAATACTTTTTATTGATTTTAAAAAATTCGACAGGTTGTAACACCCAAATTGTTCTCAACATAAAGTTTTTCATTTTAACCACAAGCAAAAATACAGTGCGACCAAACCAAACCGATTTAAATTAATTTTAAATAATTGTTTTTTGAGATGCTTAATTTGTATGGTTTTGAAACCATGAATTTAAAAAATTTATTTTTAACCTACATTATTTTTTTGGGAAAGAAATGATTTTTGATGATACCAAAGTGAATGAGATATTTTCTTCTCTTTCAACTTAAAAGTTTTCTTATTTTTAAGGCAAAATATTGTGTTGATTTCTTACGTACTTTGACCTCAGGAACTCGGAAATCACTTAAAAAAAAAAATGGCTCAAAGAGACCAAAAACAGTAGATTTTGAAAGTCCATATTTTATACAATTTTAGCCGTATTGAATTTCTGTGACCATTATGTTGAAAGATAAAGTATTTTCTTTTCTCCGTTACATGTTCAATATCTATAAATGCTTAAAGGATAGAAATAGACTATTTAGTACAAATACCAAAAATGTCATGTTTTTCTCTTTTTCAAAATGTTTTTCATTAGTTTTTAACAATATTTGAATTTTTTTTAAAGGATACATATCGATAGGAAATTTAATTATCTACAAAAAATTACTTAATAAAAATTTTTATATTCGGCTTCCTTTTCAAGTTATAGATGAAAACACACAAAATAACAAAAAAAGTCGAAAATATTGATCGTTACAAAAATTATTATATCTTTATAACTTATCCATAGATTTTGAAAAAAATTATCTTGTTATCTTTGCCAGAAAGTGTACTACTATAAAACTAAGAGGATTCGCAAGATTTAGATTTTTTATGTCAGTAAGAAACTCTTTTTTTTTTGCAAAAATTTCCTTTAAAAAGTCGATTTTTTTTACAATAAATGCACTTAAACTTTTACGGCCGATTTCTTCACAGAGTCCTAGCGCTAGTACCGGTCCTAGTCCTAAAGTTAGTACTCAAATCGGTATCAACTTATTTCTTCACTCAAGTACTAAGCTTTAGAACTGTCAATTTAGGACCGAGTACTAGTTAGGACTCGGTACTAGCTAGCTCCTCAAAATCAGCTAGGACCTGGTTATTATACCAATCGTTAGTACTCAAATTGGTCCCAAGTGGTTTCTTCACACAAGTACTAAGCCCTAGTACTGTCAAATTGGTACCTATTTTTGCTTAGGACTTCCTAAAAGTTAGAACCTAAAAATCGACAGTCTAGCGACGATAATACTTGATTTGGTTTTAATTTTTGCATTTATTTAAAATTTAATTATCAGTTTAGAGATTTGGTGTCTTTTCAAATAGATACTTTTTGCTTTTATTGATTTTTATTCTGATTTTGTGATTTTATTTTTTGTCGAAATTGTGCATTTTGTAATTTTTTTTTTGTTGAAGAAAATGGATTTAATTTTTGATGCAGAATTGGTAAACGACATCTGTCCCGCAATTAAAAAAGTTGTGGATAGACTTTTTTTAACAAAATGTCGGCGCCTTTCTTCAAGTTATAGGTAGTTAATAACGCGACTCGCACCGATGATTTATTTGAGGCATAATCACACAAAAAAAGTCTGCGCTTTTAAAAACTTATTTTTATTGAAATATAGTAGGTACAAACGTTTAATTTTTGTTTTCTAACTTAAAATAATAGTTTGTCCGGCAGGCGACCTTCGTAGTTAATAGAGCATGACATCCCATTTTTGATGGTGACATTTCTTGATAGAACTTGAATTTTAACTTTTTTTTATTTTCATTTTTTCTTGTTAGGTCTTCTTAAGCGTCATTGTAATTTTTTTAAATTATTTTTTAAATGGTGATTTCACTAAAATTAAACGTTTTTTGTCTATTTTGTTTTGTTTGATTTGCTGAATTATCAAAATAATATATTTAAAACTTCAAAATATTGTCAAAATTACAGTTATACCAGTTTTATACGAATTAATTCATAGGACTGCGTTGTGAACTTAGATCAGGTCTTATAAATGTGAAGAAATGCTCAGGTACTAACTTTTCGTTAGGACCGAGTACCAGTGCTAGTACCGGTCCTAGCTAGACCGGGTACTAAGCTGGGCTAGTACTCATGTGAAGAAATTGGCCGTTAGAGTGACCCAAAAAAGTTATTCCAGTGTTTGTTGCTTATTTGATCAGCTTTCAGGAACCGGTTTTTCTGTTCAGATTAGTTGTTTATTACTCAAGATATATAGAAAAAAAAAAAACGACAAAAAACATTGAAAAATCATATCTCGAAAACCTATCCATAATTTTACCATAATTTTAACATAATTGTTAACTTAAGAAAATACATACATACATGCAAAATATTACGTTCTTATAAAATAATTCCGATCTTTTTTTTAATAAACGTTGTCACTACACCATTTTGGTTTTTGATGACCGATCGTTTGAAAGAAATTGCTCGTGGTACTTTAGATGTAACTGAAAAGAAATAAGTGTTTTTTTTCTAATAAAAGAAGTCAAAGGCCTGCTTTTTTTGGAGTTTCAAAATAGGTATATTGAGATTAAAAAAATTTATACATAGAAATGCTGTACCTACATATCTTATTAATTTTTATTCATCTTATGGTTATGAAATAGTATCAGCGTCTGATATTATAATGCTCGTTTAATTTAGCATACTGCTTTTGTGGAAATTATCAATTTCGATTGTCTAACAATGGTGACCTTCTGGTTCCAAATTGGCATCCTTCCCCATCTTGCAAAACATATTTCTCTGCATCTTTTTATTTTCTTCAAGCAATATGTGTTTCTAAAACGTCAAACCCAACACGACATTCAGCCGCCCTCAGTATAGGTCAGCACTTTTTTTTTCTTACAAAGAAAAAGAAAAAAAAAAAACCTTCGACTCTATCAAAGCCAGTAAAAACGATTAAGTTATTCTTTTTTTCAAAGTAAATGACACATTTAAAGTTAAAAAATAATAACAAGAAAAAAAAAAAAAATATTTCACAGTCGCAGATTGCAACCAAAAAAAAAAAAATATGCCTCTGTGTAAAAATTATTATAATCATGATTAATTCCCTAGACGGTTACAACATTTATATACACAATCTATACCCAACCCTGCACCGCCCAATGTCAATTCCATATCCCCCCATTTCATATCCATAACCAGAAGGCAGATTGTATTCATTCTTTTTATTCATAAACGATATGTGTTTGCTAGCTTTTTTTTTGTCCAGACTCATAGTCGTCCGCTCTGCCCAATTTGATAACAAAAATTTATAAAAAAAAAATAAATAAAGAAAAAAACAACAACAAAAGAACTTCAAAACGCACATTCCTCTTATATCATTTTATTATTATAAAAATGCAAATGGAAGTACATATCCAGCAAAATGTTGAATCCAAAATGAATTTCATCTCCATCAGTTCGGTTTTATACGTCGATCTTTTCAATTGACATCCGTATAATTTCCCATAGTTTCCTTTTAAATTTGTTTTTAATTGTTAATTCTTGAGATACAAAAAAAAAAAAAAAAAAATCAAAGTTTGCACAGTGAAAACAGAGAACATAGAAAACCTATAATCAAGTTAGTTGCATTGTAACACGGTTTCGATATTCCTATAAACTATCTCCATCTTTAAATGGCATCATTTTTCTAGAAAAAAAAAAAAACCCTTCCTTATTCGGACATCATCAAATCCGAATCGAAGAAGAAATAGATACAAAAAAAAAAAATGAAAAAGCTCAGCAAAAAATTGAAACCATCGCGAAACAAAGAAAAGCAACCATCATCATCAGGAAAACAAGTAACCACAAAAACAACAACTATTGGATCCAAGGATACAACAGATATCCCAACGTTGGCATCAGTATCGTCCGAATCGGAGCTCTCAATGCCTTCGTCCTGCTCGATTACCAACAACAATGCAATCGGAACCACTAATTGCAATAGGAGTTCAGATAAAATAATGGATCCAATAGGCATCATCCGAGCCAGTGCCAGTCATGTTGTTGTAGATGATACGAGTGGGGATATTGTGGCGTCAATGGCACCAACTTTAACTGCTTGTGATGATGATGATGATGATGATGATGCTGTTGCTTCTGATGAGCATCTTTACTATGCCATTTCGGAATTGGAAATGGAAAGAACTAGTAATGCAAAAAAAAATAGCAACTCAACTCTAAGAACTGAGTCATTGGCCCCAACTACAACAACAACGACGATAAAGACTTGTAAGGATGATTGGTCAACGACCGTAAACGACGATAGTTCCACTATTATAACTGAAGTTACTTCTAGTGTCGATGAGGAGTTGTCGATGATGACGACGACGACAACTTTAGGAATGAAAGAAGAAGAAGTTGCTGCATTGTATTCATTGCCAGTCAAAATTTCACTCCGAAAAAATAACGATACATTTATGCCAAACTTTTATGCTGGTGGAATGATGATGATGAATAGGCCTTCAATACAGGATGATTTTTATAATGATGCATCATCATCATCATCGTCGAATTTAAATGAAAGGCAAAATCGAACAATGACTAGGAATGTTCTTAGACCAACAAGCTCTTTCGGAAGTTCACGACCGAGGAAGGATTTTATGGAACTTAAGTGGTACTGTTTTTTAGTTTTTTTTTATGTATAGTTTCCTTTTTTTTTATCTTTGGATCATATAACATTAACGAGGGTAATTAAGATGCAATAAAATCCTAGAAATGAGAACCAAATTAAAATATATTTCTTTAATTGAAAAAAAAAAAAAAAATAAAATGCACGACTGGGTCACACGAACTTGCTCTTAGAGTTAAAGTTGCTTAAATTTTTAAGACTTTTTATATAGAAATTTGGAAAAAAATTCGGTTTAAAAAAAAAATAAAATCTGAAATTAAATTGCCCTCCAAAACAAGTATGCAGTTTTGATTGATATATTAACATGCATTTTTAGAAAAAAAATTTTCATTTTTTCATTTTTTCGTTTTTTTCATAAATAATTTTTTGGAAAAAAAGTTTTAAAATAAAATTGGTTTGCCATTTTGTAGAAATCACTAATCAGCATCTAAAAACGAAATTTCAAAAATATTCAATGTCCTGTTTTCGAAAATTTGATTTTTCAAAAAAAAAAAAAAATTTCAAAATTTTTTTAAAAATCCAAAAATTATTTTTTTGGAAATTTTATTTTTGGTTTATATTTAAATTATATAAATGCTTCTTCACAAAAAGTTTCGTTAAAATCGAATAAGCAGTTTCGGAGATAATCGGATTTGAAAAAAAAACGGTTCTATGGCAGGTACCGTTAATAATGATTTAAAAAAAAAAAAATTTTCGTTGAAAGATAGACCTTAGCTTAAAACTAACATTTGAATTTTTTAAACAAAATCGTTGGAGCCGTTTTCGAGATATTTCAATTTTACTAAAATCGGTATATGACAAGTACCGTTATTTTTGGTCCAAAAAAATTAATTCCAAAAACCCCTCTGGAGAGTCATCAAATAACGCTACATACCAAGTTTGACATTAATCGGTCCATCTGTTTAGGCTGTAGCTCCTTATACAGACAGACAGACTGACAGACTGACAGACTGACAGACTGACAGACTGACAGACTGACAGACAGACGGACTTCCGGGACCCACTTTTTTTGCATTGTCTAATCGTCCATTTCTATTTAATTAATCGTCGCCATAGTATTGGAGTGCCGTATACGCCAAATTGTATTTTTTGAACTAGGTATGCAGTCGTATGTTTTCAAAGTTGCTCTTTTCAAATCTGCTATCCGTTTTTTTCTATCTTTTTTCGTTGCCGAAATATTCACTATTGTTTTGACAAAAACAAGAAATTTTGGCATTTACGTCAAATTTTTCATGCAATGCAAGAAAATTTTGAGAATTGTTTTGACGTACGTTATGTTTTTTTTGACGTACGTGTATATGAATAAAAGAAACTTCTGATTTTCATGGCGTATACGGCAAACTCATTTTGGACAAAAATTTAAATATTTTGAAAACTAAACGAATTGCAGATGTCCAATAACATGTATATAAAAGACACATTTTAATTATACATATATCATACTAAAATATCAAAAAATACTAGCGGTTAGTTCTTTCGCAATTATCTTCCGAACATTTAAATGCGATTTCCCAAAAATGTAAAACTGGCGTATACGACACTTCAATACTAGGGCGACGTAACTTCAACAAATTTGTATTTCGCTTTTCGCATAAGAAATAAATGTTCGAAAAAGTAAGATTTTGTGAAAAAAAATTCAGTTCTGTAAGATCATTTAGCCCGAATATTAAATTTATATCATTTGATAACATATATGAGCTTGATCATATACCTACCATCAAATAACAAAATAATAATATATATTTTTTGGAAATCTTTATCGAAAATTGCTTTTCCTTCAAATTATTTTTTTTGTTGTGTTATGTATTTAAAAAAAAAATTTTTTTTTTTTTTTAATTTTATTTTTGTTAGTTTTTTTTGTTGTTTTTTTTTTTGTTGTTGTTTTTTTTTTTTTTTTTTTTTTTTTTTAATTTTTTTTTTTGTTCGAGTTTTTTCTCTTTGTTTCGATCCGTTTATCCATAACCGAGCAAGTTTGAAAATAAATATCTGCAAGCTTTATGGCAGATATCATTTTTCTCACAAATTCTTTACAAATTTTAATAAAAGTCCATAATTTCTGTTTCCCTTTGTTTTCTTTACCTCTTCAAATCTTCACTTTAAAAATTGAATCATTTTTAAGATCACAGATTGATCAAGAAAGTTCAACTAAAATAACATTTTTCCCTAAAAAAATCGTTCCGCATACGCCACAGTGACCATGAAAGTTCTTTCTTATTTAATCACCGACTAGATAGTGACAAAAATGTACTCTTGTTTTTATATTACTCACATAAATATTGGGCCGAATTTACGTTAAGAAAAAACAAATACACTAGCCCAAAAAATTCAACGAACAAAAAAAAAAATTCGTGATTTTTTTAGTGGTTTTCGAAAGGCTGTATCTCAGTAGAAAATGATCGTAGTATGACAAAATAAAAAGCATGTGAAAACTACATTGTTCTTGTTTTAGGATTTTAGTACAAAATATTTTATGAAATAGCGGAATCATTGGAATTATATATTTATAATTTTTATCGAAAGTGGGAAATTGTTTGCTGAAAAAAGGCTATTTATTAAGCTTCAAGTCTTTTTGTTTTTGACTTTAACGATTTTTTTTAATACTGCAATATCAGTCATCAAATCAAAAATCATTTGTACTCTTGACTTTGACTAGCCAATATCTTAACAACGGATCACTTTACAGAAAGTTCAAGGGTACTTTATTTAATTCTCTACAAAGAAATCAAGTTTACTATTAGTACAGGTAAAATAGTACATAAAATCAAGAAATAAAAAGAAATTGTTACACTCATGAAACTTGGCAAAAAGTTTTCTTTTGGTCTAAGAACCAAGAACAAAAAAAATCTATAAAAAAATGTTGGGTGGAAGGGTGTTTTTTCGCGTACAAGAGGGAGGGAGTGAATGTCAAAAATATACTGAAACAAATTGTTAGTCGAATATCATCATATGACACATGTTTTCAAGGTATTTTTTTGATGCTGAATCTAATGACATAAAACTAAAGTCAATACGATTGCTCTAAGAAAAGTTATTGCCGATTAAAAACAAGGGTGCTTGTTTTTTTACTTCAACAGGTAAAATATAACCAAAATCCATGTGAAAAACACGCTACACTGATGATGACGGGATGAAGGTATTAGATAAAGCAGAGACAAAGGATTCATAAACTTCTTAAAATTATTTTTGGTAAAAGGGTGTTTTTTTGATAGGTTAAGTTGTGTGTGAGAAAGGTCATTACAGCTTACTTAAATTTTATTTCTTTTTAAAACTTGGTGAAAAAGTTTTGGTTGGTGTAAGAATTAAGAATCTATAAAAAAATACAAAATTATCTTGAGTGAAAGGGTGTTTTTTTTTCAAGAAATGATGAAATTCGGAATTAGTACCACAAAAACTGGGAAAAAATTGCTACACCAATGAAAATTGGTAAAAATGTTTCATTTATAACAGAAACCAGAAACCCAAAAAGTCTATACAAATATTTTAGGTTAAAGGGTGTTTTTTTTTTGGGAAAATAGGGAAAATCCGCGATAAGTCGAATAAAATCAAAGGTACCCTCACGAAATTCAATAAATATGTTCTCTTTCTTATGGGGGATTACGAACAAAAGAAATCTATACATTTTTTTCATGTCAAAGGGTGTTTTTTTAAGTGTAGAGAAAATATTGGTATATTTGGAAAAGTGTGCAATACTAGTGTATCACTAGTGGTACCCTATTGAAATTCAGGAATTATGTTACTTTTGAGATAAGAAGTGTCTATAAAAATTTCACGGTTAAAAGGGTGTTTTTTTTTTTGAGTGAAAACAAAAATAATGAATTACCCTAATGATATTTGGTGAAAACGTTGAATTTGGGATAGAAAGCAAGAATGAAGAGTTTTTATAAAAAAAATTAGATAAAGGGTGTTTTTTTTCGAAGAGACAGTAAAATCTGTAATTGGTCCCAAAAAGCCAATGATTCATTTTATTTTTCATTTTGATGACAAATTAAACGTTTATAATTAAGTTCTTAGACGTTTTACACGAATCATTGGCTTTTTGGGACCAATTTAACAGATTTAGTGTAAAAATAAAACACTGTGATGTTGGCGTTGTTGAAAAAAAAAACTAGTTTTCTTTTTCTCAAAAATCAGAAAAGAGTGTGCTTCAGTGCTCGGCTCAAAATACATTTATGTAAAAAATTAAGAATCGAATCTAACAACATTTTTGTAAAACAAAGTTAATATAATTATATTTTATATTTTGTTTTGCTGAATTATAATATTATTATTTTGTGGTTGTATTTCTTCCCTTATAATTCAAATAAAAACGCCATTTTTTATTTTAAATTTGCCAATATATTTCGAGGTTCATACCTCATCTTCAGGGCTAAAAATATTTATTTAATAAGCGTTTTTAATATATAATTATATAAACATATACAATAAAAATAATTTACCTATTATAAAAACTATTTAGTTATAATATACAAATTATTTCTTCGGCTACAACATTAATGTTTTATGATTATGATTATGATTGTGATTGATTTTATTTTATTTTTTATTTTTTATTTTTTATTTTTGATTTTTAAAATTTAAGAATCAAATCTAGCAAAAATTACTGAGTAAAAAATAAAGTGATTATTTAACAAATTAATATTAATCTAAATTTAAGAGCTAACTATTAAATTATGATAAGTATTGCTGTAGTCTTTTTTGTCTGTTTTGAAATTACAAACAATTTCTTCATGTTTAATAATTTGATTGACTTCATGCACTTGTAATTTAAATTTTTGTTTTTCAGATTTTAAAATTTTAGTTTCATCAAATTTAAATGAATGGCCATTTTGTTTTGTATGCTCAGCTAGAGCGGCAATATTTTTGTTTGATGAACCTTCGAGGACTTTTCTGCATTCATTTTTATGTTGATTTATAAAATAAAAAATGGCATTTTTATTTGAATTATAAGGCAAGAAATACAACCACAAAATAATAAAAGTTAATATAGTTAACTTATTTTAAGATCTTAAATTTTTTTATCAAATGGGCAATTCCATGGTAACTCACGTTACATTCACAAAAATTTCCGATACATAAATCATTTTTTTTTTGTTAATTTTAATATAAATTGATACGAAATTACTATCCATGAACGGAGCATAACTATTACTTTCATAATTAACAAAGAAATTTTCTTTAATTTTAGTATTTGCTTGGGATAAATAAAAGTATGATGGTAACTCACGTTACAAAAATCGGACACGAAATTTAAGAGTCCCACAGTATGAAGTTTTTCTGCGAAATTAAGAATCTTAATTTGTTTTAAATGAAGATTCCATACATAAAAAATTACAAACTTTTAATATTAGTGACAAACCAAACATTTATTCGATATTTCGAGGAAAATTTTTAAAATGTTTAGGTAACTCACGCTACATTATTTTGTAACTCATGTTACCTGCGATTTGTGGTTCCAAAAGTAAAGAAAAGATGCATTTTCACTCAAGTTTTTTTTTAAATCGAATATTGTGTAACGAAGCTTGCTTAAATGTTAATTTATTTTAGCAATCACGAGGGTATATTGTCATGGTCACTATTAGATTCATCCAATTTTCTGTGGGCTTGTTTTTCTGTCATTTTCATGTGAAATTCTTCTGTAGTTGGCAGCTTATGCTTTAAAAATGCTTTTAGATTATTTATTCTCCTTGAATTAAATTTCCATCCATAAGGGAATACAACAAAGAATCTTTTCTTGCAACTTGCATAAAGTGTTACCGTTTGTAAATAGTAATTTGCTATTACAAAAAGTAAAAAAAACTGCATAATTTGTTCAAAATTCGTGTCCACTTTTTCATGGAATTACCCAAATACCATTCATTATAAAACATGTATTTTAAAATCATCAGATTAAGGTAGGTATTAACCTTTCGTTCTAAAAAGCTATCGTTTATATCGCCTTTCAAATAAGATTTGAATCCTCTCCTTTGTAGGGCTGAGGTTTCTTATAATAGGTACATAACGCCTAGAACACCAAAAATTATTGAGAATCAAAAGGCTGTAACTAAAAACATTGGGTGAACAGACAAAATCCTCAAATTTGAAGCAAGTTTCTGCAATCGAGAACCAATACCGCACATTAAACTATTCCAAAATGGTTGAGAAGTCAAGTTATTCCCAAAGTAAATTATTTTTATTTTTATAAGGTTTTTCTCGAGATCGAAAATTGACATTTAATTAAAAATCGGTCAGGATCCTTTATATGTTTCAGTTTTAAACTGGAGCTGTGTACACCGCGCCTTAAACACTTGACTACATTTTTCAGAGAATTTTGTATGTAAGCTAAAATTTCGCCCGAGCTAAATACAAAATTTAATACATATAATTTTTACAAATTTGCACCTTGAATGCATTTGAAATTGCAGTCTTTCATTTTTTTTTTAATGATATATTTGATGCCTAAAGCAACAATTATAATCCTAGGTTAGGGCGGCGTCACTCTTTTTTAAAATTTAAATTCAATACATTAAAGACCACTTTGTTTTTTTTACAACCTTTTCCTCAATAATAACTCATTATGAAGACATATGTACATAATGTTCATACATATAATGAGGACATCATTTGTTTGTTCTACATTTCGCCAAGAACAGCCAAAGGAATAAAATACGCCCTGGGAAATCATTATAAAATAAAAATAGAAAAAAAAAATATATATACTCGTATAATCTTTCAAGTGAAGATTCGTTCCAATTCCAGGTTTCCTGGGGTTTCTCTATAAGAAGCCTGTTACAGGGAAAGAAAGAGATATAAAGACAATAGGCGTAGAGTTAGCAGTAGACTTATTTAGCTTAAAGGAGGATAATTATTTTAAGCGAAATTATGACGATGATGATGCTGATGATGATGCAGCATTATGTAAACGCATTTCAACTTGTATTCGTGCGCGTGTCTTTTAAAAAGTGGCATCCAAAGAGTTAAGGTAGTAGCTTCAGGTGATTAAGTAAATAACCAGTTTTGCATGTTGCAAATAGCAGCAACTCTCCAACACCCATTTTAACAGGCAACAGCAGTTCTGTATAAAAATACCACTCGCACTTTTTCTTGTTTTGTTGAAAGGAAAGTAAAACTTGGCGCATTTTGAGTAAAACAGTATGAGTCACAAGTTAAGAAACCTGTCTGATTGCTTGGCATTTTATTGATAATGGTAATGACTTTGTCATAGATACTGTATCTTTAAGATACTTTTGTTGCAGTGTAAAGCAAGTAATTATTATTATTATTGTGCAACAGTGAGAAAAACATTCTCTTAATGTGCCTTTTCAATGTAAACTTAAAACAATTACGTAAGGACTGGTTTTTGAGATAAATAAGGTTTAAGGAATGAAGACTGATTATTTTAAAGTGCTGCTATTTAATAGAAAAACGATACAAATTACATTTCGCTCGCTGAGAATTATAAGGTTGCATTTCATACAAAATACAAAAAAATGAGTTTTTTCAACGGCTTTCAGGATAAATTAAAAACAAAAATATTTATACAAAATTAATGGCAACGATACTGATAAAAAACACATACAACTTCTATGGTTTCACACAAATTTATTAATATAATAAGGTTCAATGTTATTCAAATTGCAATGTAGAACCTTTTGCTGATTTTCTTAAAAAAAAAAAAAAAATAATATAATATATTGATTAAGGTTACATAGAACTTTTTGTAGAAATTTCTCAATATGAAATCTTATGAAAATTATTTTTTTTATTAATAGACCAGTGCCAATAATTTTTGAAAAACAAAAAATTATTAGCATCATGTTGCAAAATTTTTTATAAATGGTATATGAAAGGGGAAAAATGAATTGTCCACAATCAAATTGGGGGAAAGGGGGTGGGTGGGTGAAAAAGTAGGGTGGGTGTCAAAAATCGTGTTTTTTTACGATTTCTTTCAAAAGTAGACCTCCTCTCGAAAAAAGTTAAATGCATAAGTTTTAGATAATAAAAATGTCTACAACTTTCACTCAAACCATTTTTTTTATAATAACCTCAAAAATATTGAGAAAAATTAAAAATTACGATTTTTTGGATTTTTATTTTTATCTTTTACAAAAATGGTTGGATTTTAACAAAACTTAGTTAAAATTACTTTGTTATGTTTTTTATCAATTTTAAATGTTTTTTTTTCAGCAAAAATTTAATTTTTGGATTTTTGACGAATTTTATTTGAAAAAAATTAGCCTTTTTTATTCAATCAAAAAAGTTACCAAAAATTTTTTTTGATTTTTGAAAAGTTTGGAATGCAGTTATTTAGATTAAAAAATTTTATTTAAGATTATGTAGAAAAATTAAAATATTGAGAAAAATTTTTAAGATCGATTTTCCCTAAATGACAATAATATTTTCGGGAAATATTTTTCCATAGAAACTAAATTATACTTTTCTAATGGCCTTTGACATTCTTAATTTGAATTCTAGCATTAGAATGGCTGTAGCGTGCAAAGTTTTTGAGATATCGAGTTTTGAACTCCCAAAACACTGTTTTTTTTTTATGTTTTGGCATGGTAATATTTCAAAAACGTGATGTACAATTTTGCTGACTTTGGATTCGAGCTAAGTACCTACATACAAAACTTTCAAAAAAGATTAGTTTTGTTTTAAAGAAAAAAACCATATTGACCAGTGTAATCCAGTAGGGGACATACATAAATCGACCGGTCTTCTTCGACATTCTCTTAAAATAATAAGATTTCTAATAAAAATAAGTAGAATCCGTCGAAACTCAGTTAAAATCAAAGTGAACTTCAATTCATTTTAATAAGAATTTTCTTCTTCAGAGAATTTAAGTGTATCTGCTAAGATTGAAATAATTTCTTATTAATTTAAACAGATTCCAATTGTTTTTAGCATGTCTTTTTTTCCGTATACCTTATTCAACAAAAACAGGGATTATTGTTTTCTTAAAAATGCAACTACGTTATTTGTGGTATTTTTCTTATTTAAAATAGAATTTGATAAGTCCTTTCATTGTTTAGCGCAAAATCTAAATAAAATAAAATTTTTTTTATATAAAATCCATTTATTTTATGTAGGTAAGCTCTTTATAACTACACTTAGAAGCAAAAAAATGGAATCAAATAAATTTTATATATTATAAACAAAAATTGCAATGGATATAAATATTTTTTCTTCAAAGTCTCATGGTCTCATTTTAAAGCTTGAATTTTTTTTAATATGAATTGTTGGTAAAAACATAAAAATAGATACGATAATATTATCGCTAGCTGTCAATAAATTGCACTTCGTTTTTGTTTAAATGTTAAATTTTCCAGATACTCTCTGTTTCAATATTAGTCTTTTTTTCTTTACATACTTCATTTATGTTGATTTCAAAAAAATGACATATGACCTTTTTATGAAAAAGTTTGTTAAAAGTTATGAAAAATGTTCTATATTCAACATATAACCTTATACAATTATTAGCAAAAAAATGGAATCAAATTTTGCGTTCTGTAAAAACGATAATTGAACGGGATGTAATTGACATACATGAATGTTATGGGTACCATTGAAAAGCAAAACCTTTAAGTCAATGCTAAGAACTTAAAAATCAGTTCACTTAATAATTTTTTTTTAAGTTCTTAGCATTGACTTAAAGGTTTTGTTTCAAGCTTTTCAATGGTACCCATAACATTCATATGTATGTCAATTACATCCCGTTCAATTATCGTTTTTACAGAACGCAAAATTTGATTCCATTTTTTTGCTCCTAATTGTATAAGGTTCTATGTTGAACATAGAACATTTTTCATAATTTTTAACAAACTTTTTCATAAAAAGGTTCTATGTCATTTTTTTGAAATGCTCAAAGAATCCTAAAAATTAATGATTTTTTCATGGTTTTTTGACTTTTTGAGGGTCCTATATAAGATTGCATCAATACTTTACCACTTTGTAACTATTTTTACCAAAAATCAGCCTTAAAAAACTTTGAGATCGATTTTCTCAAAACTATGATGATAACTATACAACCTTATAATTCTCAGCCAGCGATTTGTAGAGTTTTTATGCCAATTTGAGGTTAAAATTGTATATGAAGTTGATCTTATCTTACGTAGATAAGAGTTTCATCAAGTTTGGAAAAAAGACTGAAAGCTTTTGAACACCCTTATTCAAATTAGACCCTTTCAAATTTTCAAAATTTTTGTATCTAACTTTTTTTCTCTTCTTCTCTATTTTCAGTGAACAAAGTATTATTGGGGCACGTGCCTCAGTCATGGTCTATGATGATACCCAAAAGAAATGGGTACCATCGGGATCATCATCTGGTCTCAGCAAAGTGCAAATCTATCATCATCAACAAAATAACACATTTCGTGTGGTGGGACGCAAGTTGCAGGATCACGAAGTGGTCATTAATTGTTCCATACTCAAGGGATTGAAATACAATCAAGCCACAGCGACATTTCATCAATGGCGAGATTCAAAATATGTTTATGGTTTAAACTTTTCCAGCCAACAGGATGCGGAAGCGTTTGCTCGTGTCATGATGCATTCGCTTGAGGTATTACTCAATTTTTTTTTCTTTCTATTTTGTGATTTTGGTTGGATTGACTATATATATTTTTTTGATTACTTTGTTCAAAAAAAAAAGGTGCTTAGTGGTCGTGTTGCTGCAAATACACCAGCAATGCCAACAAATGGCAATGGCTATGAGGAGGATATGGGCTATCGAACGATGACACGTGAGGACGCAGCAATATTACAACAGCAACAGAATATGTCGGGAAATGTAACGCCCTCGGCCCAAACACCAACCTCACAAACAAATCAAAACAACATACCACAGAGCCCACCGACGCCACAGGGCCATCACCGCACAAGCAGGTTTGTCATTAAATACAGTATAGTATATATTGGAGATGTGATATAAGTTTGATTAGGGACTTGATTAGATGTGTAATTGGAATGAAATTTTAGTTTTTTTTTTCTATCTTATTTTTATTATGTACTCTCGTATTGAGATATATTTTTTTTATGCTAAGTTGTTTGGTCTCTCATTACTTTGTTATGTCAGAGTAAGCTTGTTGATTTAACAAAGAAAGAGGTATTCTTTTTTATAACTTCAATTGAGGTCGGTTGGAAATTGTCGTTTAATGATTTTTTTTTTTTTTCAAATATTGAAACAGTTGTTACGGAGAATCTAGATTGAGATGTTAACTTCTATTAACAAAAGCCTTCAAAGTTGCGATATGTTCTTGTATTCGCTATCAAATTGAAGAAATAAGTTTAAGTTTCGGAGGATTTATTTGTTTTTGGGAACGATAGAAACTTGTGCGAAATGTGCTTGCATTTAAAAAGGTTAGAACTGAAACTAAATAAGTGTTCGAGATAAATTTTAACGATTTGAGTTCGTTTCCCTTGTTCATTTTACGTCTTTAATTTTATCACTTTGTGCGTGTAAAAAAATATCTTCTAAAATGTTGCCGTGACTTTGAAATTTAATGTTTAAAGAACTCAGTTTATACTCCACAGTTTCTCATAATAAAGGCAACTTAAAACTTGGTATTGTCCGACTACTGCAAAAAGTGTCTATGAAAAACTGTATTTTACTCCACCACAATAGCGTACTAGCGAATCCCCTTTTACCCAAGCGTGTCCTGAGATACTCTCTTTACTTTACCTAGACTCCCAAAAAATTTCCTAACACATTGTGCCCATAACAACGTGTACCTAGCAACCGGCTAACCGGACCGTTTACTCGATTCCCGGCTACTCTCTTTCGTTAGATCTCGTTAGAGCATCTAATTAATTTCTTTTTAATACTTTTGTTCAAAATTATCCATTTTAAAAACGTAATTTTATTATTACATTCACCCTGCCCACCTATCCCTCTATGAGTTATGATGATGATTTCATAATCGTTAGCTACTTTAATCTTCCAAATAAATGTACGTTGGGTGTCGTCAGAGATCTTACTTTCTTACTTTTAATGATCTATCTACTGTAGAATATCTCTTCACTTTATTCTTTTTTAAATAAGTAACATCACTTATTTATTAGATTAGCAGCTGGACCTCATTTTCTCATCTGACCCTTATAATTCGGTCACTAAAAGTCAAAATTAGCTAAGCTATGAAAAATATCTCTAATATTCAAGGCAATATGCGAAGTTCTTCGATTAAACGGCAACCCTTTGCAGTGGTAGTTTAAACCAATTTTGCACATTATGTAATTTAAAATCAAATACATTTATTCAGTATATGTCCAATATTAAAACCGCAATGGCGTTCTTTTTTCGTCAAAAATGCTCTAACCCTACAAGAAAAGAAAAAATTATAAAACGCCCAAAAATGTTGTCAACCTGGCTGACGGTATAGCAATAGCTTTAATATTCCAAATATTGTATTCAATTGTTAAGAACTGAATGTTAATAAATGAATAATTACTTACTTACTTACTAAAAGCCACCACCTTCTTTCTACCATTGATCAATTTCACACCCTTCTTCTTCCTTTCTTCTTATGATAACATAAATATATTCTACAGCTGATCCGAATGATTACCTTCTATTTAATTTCCATAGAGCTGATAAAATCGATTTTAATCTTTTTCGAAATAATAATATCCAAATCGATATTGGTTCTTCTTTTATTGATGTTAGTATAGGCCATGATCGTGATATTTTCAATTATGTGTAGAATTTGCAAACTTCCTTTGTCTGCTTGATAATAATCAATAATCTTCAGCAGTAAGAGAAAACATAATTATTTTTAAAGATGACTTCTCCCCTGATTCCGATGGTCTTCCTGATATTTTTCTTAAAAAAACTATGTCAATGCCCTTTTTTACTTCCTTTCACGAGATAATATCAACTATCTATTTCTTAGTCCTCAAAACCTTTCGATTTTGTATCATTTCATTTCGTATAACAAATAAATGCTTAAGTTTTTGCATTCGAATTGCCTTCTTCACCGGTTTCTCAGGTTTCTTTGAACATGTCAATACCAACTGCGTCGTTATTTTCAACATTAAGGCTTTCTCAAATCTTCTTACTTCGAATTCGATCAAGCTTTCTTACTCCTGCTCCCATACGAAGCATCTTCATTTCCTTGAAGTTATTCTCTTTCTTTCTATACATTTGTCAATTTGTCTTACACTAACCAAATCGTTCGAGAAACTTTAGTTAGCTGTACTCCATATCTTCTATCGTTCGAAGTAGCTTTAAATAGCTTGAAGAAAATAATCTCATTCGCCTTTGTAGGAAATCTTTTAAGGGCTAATATTTTTTAACCGAAAGAAAAAAGCACTAAAACATTTTTGTGTGCTTACCCTCAGGCCATATCAACATTTTTGAGTTCGGAGGAATATTGTTATGGTTTTCATCGATAACAAGGAAAGTTGGCCTTGTCCTCATCGACCCTAAAATCCATTTTCATCAAAAATCAATTGAGAAGAAAAAAATGATACACATACGCCACAGTGACCATTGATCAATTCACTGATCTTTAAACCTAACATTAACATTGCGAACATTAGTACCTCTGACTAAAATGAATAAAACTTTCTTGAGTGTTTCAAAATCCCAAACTATTTATAACGATAATAAAATTGAAAATAAAACATCTTTAATAGAAACCAAATAACTTTCGATAAAAAAATATTCTTTTTTTTTTAATATATAACAATTAACTTAAAACTCTTAACACTTTTAACCTCACATAATCACAAATATAATAACACACCTTAGTATTTAAGCAAATTTTTCGCAAAAAAGAAAACCAAATTTACTATACTTCTAAAAATAATCCTCTCTACACACACAAAATCACATCCAAAAATACACAATGTAATGTGTTTATCTTTTTTATTTTTTGTATTTTTGAAAGTTTTTTATTTTTAATTTTAAATGATTTGTTTTGTTGTTCTCTTGTTCTCTTTTTCTCTCATCATATCATCATGATCCTTTTTGCACATTTCCCAAATGCTCGATCCTTTTGATCTCCCTCAAATTTATGAAAAATTCTCTATCATCATCATCGCCTCATAAAAACCAAAAAAAAAAACCTATGAATCGAAACATAACGAATTAAAGAAATTCCCTTAGTGCACCACCGGCTCCACAACCACCTCCAATGTCGATGCCACAACAGATTTATGGTCAAAATCAAATAACTGCCAATGGTATCCTTCAGCAGAATGGTATTATCGGAGGGGGCGGTGGTAGTGTAGGTGGTGGTGGTGGTATAAATTCTGCTATGATGCAACCTCCACAAGCGCCACCAAATTCACAAGGCGGTATTCCACCACAGCAGCAGCAACAACAACAGCAGCAGCAACAACAGTCGCAACAACAACAACAGCTGCCACAACAACAACAAAATCAGTATCATGCTCCACAACAACTCGCACAACAGCATCATCAACATCCCGTGTATTCATCACAACAATTGATAAACAATTCATACCAACAACAACAACAAAATCAGGTAAGCCCTCGTCTTCAAACAAATTAACTAACAACCTTCCTTTTCTTATATACATATTTGAGCTGGAATCATGTAAGCGAGTTCCTTTTGACCTTGCCCCAGAATCTAAATCAGAATCACAATCAATAACTCAATGCTTCTTCTCATAAATTACTCTTTTTCTTTCCAATTATTTTTCATTAATCAAAACCCAATGCCATGCTATGTGTTTTTTGTGTCCTCCCATTTTTTGGCATACAGTATCAGCAACCCATCTATGTGTCATCTAGTTCTAATCCAAATCTAAACCATCATCAATACTCACAACAGAATATCGGCGGTGGCGGTATGGACAGAGGTAGCTTACCTCCTCTGCCTCCACAAAACCAACAACAACAACAGCCACAGCAAGCAATGCAAAATGGTCCCATTTATGTTTCATCGTCACAAAGTCAAGGCATTCCATCGTCAGCGAGTTCCAATAGTGTCGTCTATGCTAGCCAACAGCAACAGCAGCAACAACAGCCGCCCCAGCAACTGCAGCAGGCACCACCACAGCCACCGCAACCACCACAGCAGCCATCACATCTTCCAATGATAGATCCTTCAAGTGGTGGCGGGCAATATGGCCAAACGAATGGCCCAAGTATTGCTGTAACTGAAAATCTTTACAGTCAGATTCCAATGGCACCGCCAATGTTGCCATCCATGGCTGGCTCACATAATGGTATTCCTATGCCACCACCGATGATGAATCGAGCTGCTGCCCCAGGTGGAGGAGCACCAGCAGCTCCACCACCGCCACCAGCTTTCGGAGGCGGTCCACCAATGTTTAATAATAATAGTGGCAATACACATGGAGGACCGGCTGCAGGTGGTGGCATACCACCGCCACCTCAACCTCCAGCTGCTCCACCTGCACCACCAATGATGGGTGGCGGTGGAGGTGGTGGACCTGGTGGAGCGCCTGGAGGACCAGGTGCCCCACCGCCACCACCACCTCCACCAATGGGTGGTTTGATGCAGAAGAAAGAAGACCCAGCCGCCGATTTTATGGGTTCATTGGCAGCACAATTGCAACAAGCACGACTCAAGAAAAACAAGGTAAGACTTTTTGAACTTAAAAACATATAATTCCATCAAAAATTAATTAAAAATGATTCTTTTCCATAGACTGCACCCCCACCGGCTGAAAATAGTGGCAGCAGCACATCGAGTGGTGGCAGTGGAAACTATGGAACAATTGGTCGTAGTTCAAAGGGTATGGCTTCCATGATGGATGAAATGGCTAAAACATTAGCAAGGCGAAGAGCTGTAACTGAAAGAAAAGAGGTTTTTAAATATATTTTATTTAAAATTTTTCTAATTTTTGTTAAATAATTTTTTGTTTTTTTGAAAATTATAGCCGGATCCAGCAGAAGAAGCACAAAATGCCAAACAACGCCCATGGGAAAAATCAAATACCTTGCCACACAAGTTGGGAGGATCGAATTCAAATGGCAATTGCAATTCGGGAAATAATAATTCTTCAAATAGTGGTAGTGAATCGCCACGACCAATTAGAAAACGATTTGGCAGTGCCAGTGAAGAAACGATACTTAAGGTTTGTGTTTTTTAAAGTTAAGTAGTTTTACAAATTTATTTTATTATTTTAGAAGATAGAAAATAATTATAATATTGATTTTTAATTATAAGTAAAATTCTTGGTGCAGAGAACGAACTTCTAATTTTCAGATTCTAACTTCTAACTTTAGATTCTATGACAGCCAAAAAATGTAATTATTTTTTTTTACAATTCTAACTTTTAAGAAAAAAGTAAGAACAAGATTTTATTTTATGTCGCTTTCTTTCACTCCAATGAGAGTACCCTTTTAGTACTTATTTTTGCACTTTTGAAGGTTTTGTGTTCTTTGACGCCACAAAAGTGTAAAAAAAAAAATTACTCCGGAGTAATTTTAGTACTGCGGAGTACCCCGGAGTGGTTTTTTTCGTATATTTGTTTTTTTTTTTTTTTGGAAAACTCCTTAATAGAGTGAAAGAAAACGACATAAGTTCAAAATAAATGGAGTTAGGGTTACTATAAGTAAATTCTATTTTATCTCAAAGTCCAAACTCGATGCTGGAAAAAAAAAAGACCCGGGAAAGTCAATTTTGAGGTGTGGAAATAAAAAATATTGCATACGGAAGAATCAATTTTTGGTTACGAAAATAAAATAATTATCGCGAGTATTTTTATTTTCACATCTCAAAATTGATTCTCTCGAGGGCAATTTTTTTTTCCACTTCGCGTTTGGACTTTGAGATTGAATTGCTCGAATTGAACTGCTTCTGTTTTAAAGAATGCAATTAAGTGAAAGATCAATTATACGAAATTAATTAATATCAATATGTTTCAAGAGATTAGTATGGAAAAGACATGCAAAGTTTTTACTTTGCAATTTACATCCTTTTTGAAAATGTTAATGTACCTCGAAACTCCAGTGCAATTTTTTCTTTGAATCTTTTCAAAAACGTACATTATAGATAGATAAAAAAATCTATTTTACACATGGAAGGCTAAAAGGGAGTGGCTAAATATCACAGTGGGACAAAATCTCCAAAAAATATAATCCAACTTGCCAATATCTCCAATAGAAAATCTCCAGGGACAAAATCTTTAAAGAAACAAATTTTTTTTGCCAAAATCTCCACGAAATATCCAAATCCCCAATCTTCAGTTTCGTCTACTAACGCCGCGCCGCCGTTGCTCTTGCGGCATGGACTTGACATTCTTTTACCGTTATGACATGATAACGCCTGTGTTTTTGAATAACAAATTATGAATGCACTTGAAGAAAAAAAAACAAATTATTATGTCCAAAACAAATATGTTCAAGTAGTGAATCATGCGATTAAATCGCGCAATTCGATCGCATGATTCACTATTAGAACATATTTTTTTTTTGAGATTACGGCTTAGAGATTTTTGCTATGGGGAATTTTTATTTGGAGATTTTGCTGCTGGAGATTTTAGTTTGGGGATTTTGGGTTTGGGGATTTTGGGTTTAAGGATTTTAGTTATGCGATTATGTCTTGGGGAAAACGTCACCAACCCAGGCTATAAACTTGTTTTGAAGAAAAAAAAAAAAAACAAATTATTATGTCCAAAACATATGTTCAAGTAGTGAATCATGCGATTAAATCGCGCAATTCGATCGCATGATTCACTACTAGAACATATTTTTTTTTTTGAGATTTCGGCTTAGAGATTTTTGCTATGGGGAATTTTTATTTGGAGATTTTGCTACTGGAGATTTTAGTTTGGGGATTTTGGGTTTAAGGATTTTAGTTATGCGATTATGTCTTGGGGAAAACGTCACCAACCCAGGCTATAAACTTGTTTTGGACACCAAGTCAAATCTAATGCCAAATTCTACGCAGAGATAAATAAACGTTATAATTTCAAGGGGTAGTTCCCGTGAAGTAAGTTCCTTGCACCAGAATTTTTCAGTTTATATTATTTTCTTTGCTTATTGTTGATAATTGCCATAAAAAGCAGTTTTTCTTAAAATTATAAATGTTAATGGAATGAAATTATATCAAAACAGACCAGATCAATAATAACATTACCTTCTACTTTTTCGAAGCTTCAAACCTTCAAGCATTCATTGTTTAGGAATTTATTAATTTTAATTACGACACAAAGTACCTACATAAAAAGCCTTGATTACATTTTTATTTTAAAATAGTCACAAATAACTATTTTTTTAACTATTTTAATAGTTATCCCGATATTACATAACTATTTTGTTCTCTGAGTGTAGATTTAGAACAATTTTGCTTTCCACCTACGATGTCAAATTTTCGAAAAAAAAAAACAATAGCACCATGGCTCATATGCAAAAAAAATACGCTTAAGCTCTATGTCACTTTCCAGTACATTATCCAGAAATCTATCTCAAGAAAATGAGATAGATCTCAAGAAATAGTACTGAAAAGTGAGAAAAGAGCTTAAGCTCATTTAAATTGCATTAGACCCTATGCCTCAATTTGATGGCATATAAGTTCCAAAAATTGTTTGGGTCTTAAATTCCAAAATCAGGTGTCCCAATGACTTAAAACAACGTACATATATTATGAGATGTACGGTGTTTGGCGAGTATACAACACCATGCTTCCCCTACAACCCCACTGTAAAATTTGAATAGATATCTGAAATCTTTTAAAAATAAAAATGAAAAAATGAAATTATGCCGAATCGACGTTACTTCACTTTGTCATGGTGGAACTTAGAAATTTTTTTAATTTCACTTTCATAAAGTGAAATAACGCTGAGTTTTAAAATTCGACATTATTTTGCTTAGCGTTATTTCACGGCACCCACATGATCGGGTCTGGTTCTATTTCTGAGGCCAACTGAATGGTGGTGTTTTTGCATTGGCTTGTACCAGCGTTTTTAGAGTTTCAAAAAACTAGGTTAGAATTCATAAGTGTCAAAAAATGGTAATGTAAATACCTTGACAAAGGTTGCGAAGCAAACTTTTCAATTGACTACATTTGTGATATAATATAATTTGTTACTTTTATTCCCATGCCACAGTGATGTCCTTAAATATTATACACTTACGATCGTGTGTAATGTTTTAATAATTATAATCTTATAAAAAAGAAAAAAAAAAACTTAATTTTACAAAATAAAGAAATTATTTTTTTGTTTAATAATGCAGCAAGTGAATGGTGAAGGACTCTCCCTAGCGTTGTCAGCTGATCTAGATAGCTTAAAAGCTGAAATTGTTCGAGAAATGCGATTAGAAATCCAAAAAGCAAAACAAGAAATTATAGATGGTAAGTATATATTTTTTATCTTGATATAAAATAAAAATGAAACAAATTTTCTTTCTTATTCCAGCAATAAAATCGGAATTTAATCGGAGGTAAGAGCTATGCCCGATGATGGTAAAGATGAACAACAAAAACAAAAAAACACACACACACATACACTAAAGAAACCTAAAATTACAAGTTTTTTATATAAATTTTAAATTTAAGCTATACATATTATTATTAAAATAATTAAAACAAAAAAAAGAAAACATAGTAAAAAAAAAACACGAAAACAATGAACTGAAATTATATTAATTCGCTATAAAATATAAATTTAATAAAACAAAAAAAAAGAAAAATTAAATAAATAAAACAAATATGTATGTTATTAATTCAAAATATAAAATAAACAAAAAAATCAATTCAACTGTAAGGAATACGAATATTGCTGTAAACAACAAAATATTGAAAGAAAAAAAAATATTGAAAATTAAGCAAAAAATAAAAAAAAAAACATAAATATAAACTACTACATACTTAAGTTAATAAAAATAATAAATAAATACAAGATCGTATAAAAAAATTATTATAATTAAATTTTTAGATTCAAAAGACATCGGTAGTGTCAAAAATTAGTAATTTATATGCATTATAATAATAATAATAATAATAACAATAATATATAAATATAAATATATATAAAAATTTAATACTAGTGTAGAGAAAAAAAGTAAAAAAAAAACCATCGTGCATGTATTTATATATATATAAATGTTTTTCTGTTTTTATTTTTGTATAATTTTATTTCGTATTATTTCTATTAGGTATATATTTTTTATTAAATTTAAAATTAATCCTCCTTAATGTGAATTATCATTGCATACATATTATACTGTTTGTGTTAAAAAATATGTTTTTCTGAAAGACACGCATTTTTTGCCACTATGTTGCTAATAAATTAAAATCTCTATATGTGCTGGCAAAAATAAATTTAAGCAAACAAAAAAAAAAAAATCAACACAAATAAAAAAAAATACATTTTTACTAAAAACAAAAATGACTACGAAATAATAAGCATTATAAATAAATTGTAAAACCTTTTTTTATAAATATAAATAAAAATAAAATAATATAAACAAGAAAATTCAGAAAAAAAATAAAACAAAATGCTTTCTAAATGTTACTATACACAAGTATTTAAGGGAAATTAAAATAAAAAAAAACAAAAAAAGTACATATATTATAATTAATATATATAAAATATAAATACGAATATATCTTCGAAAAATGCCCGACATTCTTTTTTTTTTTTAATTTATATGTATGAGTATTATACAAAAAAAAAAAGAAATAAAAACAAAATGAAGCAAATTTACAATTTTTTGACAAATAAAACAAAAAATAATTATTTAAATGCAAAAAACGAATGTAATTTTGTTGTTTTTACTTGTTAAGTAAAGAGCTTAAAATGTAAGTATCAATCAATTGGCATCATTTCTTTCCTCCTTCATTCGGAAGCAGATATTATCGGATCAAGGCCCCGAAATAAATTTTGGTTTGCAGATATGAGATAACATTGAACAGGCCTAAAAAAAATATTACAAATTTATTTTTTTAAGATTTTCGAAAATTATCCAAGGGGTACCCCTTGTCTAAAATTTCGGAATTTTCAAAAATTTTCTCAAAATCCATCGAATGAAATATAAAAAGAAAAGACTCCTTAGACTCTATTCATAACTGAAAACCAAAAGTTTGTAGGAGTTCGGGTTGCTGAATTATTTGCAATCGAAATATTTTTTCTTTTTATTCGGAAGCAGATATTTTCGGATCAAAGTCCCGAAACAAGTTTTGGTTTGCAGACATGAGATCACATTGAACAGGCCTATGTATCCAGCTTGAAATATTACAAATTTATTTTTTTAAGATTTTCGAAAATTATCCAAGGGGTACCCCCTGTCTAAAAATTCCAAATTTTCAAAAAATTTCTCCAAATCTAACGAATGAGACATTAAAAAAAGGACTCTTTATACACTATCCATAACTGAAAACCAAAAGTTTGTAGGAGTTCGGGTTGCTGAATTATTTGCAATCGAAATATTTTTTTTTTCATTCCGAAGCATATATTTTCGGATCCAAGTTCCGAAACAAGTTTTGGTTTGCAGAAATGAGATCACATTGAACAGGCCTATGTATTCAGCTTAAAATATTACAAATTTATTTTTTTAAGATTTTCGAAAATTATCCAAGGGGTACCCCTTGTCTTAAAATTCGGAATTTTCAAAAATTTTCTCAAAATCAATCGAATGGGATACAAAGAGAAAAGACTCCTTAGACTCTATTCATAACTGAAAACCAAAAGTTTGTAGGAGTTCGGGTTGCTGAATTATTTGCAATCGAAATATTTTTTCTTTTTATTCGGAAGCAGATATTTTCGGATCAAAGTCCCGAAACAAGTTTTGGTTTGCAGACATGAGATCACATTGAACAGGCCTATGTATCCAGCTTGAAATATTACAAATTTATTTTTTTAAGATTTTCGAAAATTATCCAAGGGGTACCCCCTGTCTAAAAATTCCAAATTTTCAAAAAATTTCTCCAAATCTAACGAATGAGACATTAAAAAAAGGACTCTTTATACACTATCCATAACTGAAAACTAAAACTTTGTAGGAGTTCGGGTTGCTGAATTATTTGCAATCGAAATATATTTTTTTTTTCATTCGGAAGCATATATTTTCGGATCCAAGTTCCGAAACAAGTTTTGGTTTGCAGAAATGAGATCACATTGAACAGGCCTATGTATTCAGCTTAAAATATTACAAATTTTTTTTTTTAAGATTTTCGAAAATTATCCAAGGGGTACCCCTTGTCTTAAAATTCGGAATTTTCAAAAATTTTCTCAAAATCCATCGAATGGGATACAAAGAGAAAAGACTCCTTAGACTCTATTCATAACTGAAAACCAAAAGTTTTTAGGAGTTCGGGTTGCTGAATTATTTGCAATCGAAACATTTTTTCTTTTTATTAGGAAGCAGATATTTTCGGATCAAAGTCCCGAAACAAGTTTTGGTTTGCAGAAATGAGATCACATTGAACAGACCTATGTATCCAGCTTAAAATATTACAAATTTATTTTTTTAAGATTTTCGAAAATTATCCAAGGGGTACCCCTTGTCTTAAAATTCGGAATTTTCAAAAATTTTCTCAAAATCAATCGAATGGGATACAAAGAGAAAAGACTCCTTAGACTCTATTCATAACTGAAAACCAAAAGTTTTTAGGAGTTCGGGTTGATGAATTATTTGCAATCGAAACATTTTTTCTTTTTATTCGGAAGCAGATATTTTCGGATCAAAGTCCCGAAACAAGTTTTGGTTTGCAGACATGAGATCACATTGAACAGGCCTATGTATCCAGCTTAAAATATTACAAATTTAATTTTTTAAGATACTCGAAAATTATCCCTTGTCTAGCAGGTGGCCATGGCACAGAGGAATAGATGGATGACTTCAGAGCCAGACATCGTGGGTTCAAACCCAGCGGTCGGCTCAGAAGTTTTTTCTAAATCGCCAGCTTAACTGAAGCCACCTGTGCGATAACATGAGACAATTTTCAACTATGTCTCCTCCTCTGTGCCACGTAGTTCAGTGTTGTATGTTCTTCTCTCGTTCTTTCTCTCTTTGTCTTTCTGTGTTGTATTAATGTCTTGTGTTGTATCAGCAAAATGGACCTAGATTCCGAAGCTGCAGTGTTTCTAGTCCGGAGATTTATCTTCAGACTAGTTTAATATGTAATGTAATGTAATGTATCCCTTGTCTAAAAATTTCTCCAAATCTAACGAATGAGGCATTAAAAGAAAGGACTTTTTATACACTATCCATAACTGAAAACCAAAAGTTTGTAGGAGTTCGGATTGCTGAATTATTTGCAATCGAAACATTTTTTCTTTTTATTCGGAAGCAGATATTTTCGGATCAAAGTCCCGAAACAAGTTTTGGTTTGCAGACATGAGATCACATTGAACAGGCCTATGTATTGAGCTTAAAATATTACAAATTTATTATTTTAAGATTTTCGAAAATTATCCAAGGGCTACCCCCTGTCTAAAAATTCGGAATTTTCAAAAATTTTCTCAAAATCCATCGAATGAAATATAACAAGAAAAGACTCCTTAGACTCTATTCATAACTGAAAACCAAAAGTTTGTAGGAGTTCGGGTTGCTGAATTATTTGCAATCGAAATATATATATTTTTTTTTTCATTTGGAAGCAGATATTTTCGGATCAAAGTCCCGAAACAAGTTTTGGTTTGCAGAAATGAGATCACATTGAACAGGCCTATGTATCCAGCTTAAAATATTACAAATTTATTTTTTTAAGATTTTCGAAAATTATCCCTTGTCTAAAAATTCGAAATTTTCAAAAAATTTCTCCAAATCTAACGAATGAGACATTAAAAGAAAGGACTCTTTATACACTATTCATAACTGAAAACCAAAAGTTTGTAGGAGTTCGGGTTGCTGAATTATTTGCAATTGAAATATTTTTTTTTTTTTTTCATTCGGAAGCATATATTTTCGGATCCAAGTTCCGAAACAAGTTTTGGTTTGCAGACATGAGATCAAATTGAACAGGCCTATGTATTTAGTTTAAAATATTACAAATTTATTTTTTTAAGATTTTCGAAAATTATCCAAGGGGTACCCCTTGTCTAAAAATTCGGAATTTTCAAAAATTTTCTCAAAATCCATCGAATGGGATACAAAAAGAAAAGACTCCTTAGACTCTATCCATAACTGAAAACCAAATATTTGTAGGAGTTCGGGTTGCTGAATTATTTGCAATCAAAATATTTTTTTTTTTTCATTCGGAAGCAGATATTTTCGGATCAACGTCCCGAAACAAGTTTTGGTTTGCAGATATGAGATCACATTGAACAGGCCTATGTATCCAGCTTAAAATATTACAAATTAATTTTTTTAAGATTTTCGAAAATTATCCAAGGGGTGCCCCCTGTCTAAAAATTTGGGATTTTCAAAAAATTTCTCCAAATCTAACGAATGAGACATTAAAAGAAAGGACTCTTTATACACTATCCATAACTGAAAACCAAAAGTTTGTATAAGTTCGGGTTGCTGAGTTATTTGCAATTGAATTTTTTTTTTCATTCGGAACTCGGAAGCAGTTATTTTCGGATCAAAGTCCCGAAACAAATTTTGGTTTACAGATTCGAAATCACAGTAAACAGGGATATGAATGCATATAATTTGTTTAAGCAAAGTGTTTTTTTTTTTAATACTACAATCATTTTTTTTTTACCATAGTGTAAATAAAGTCTCTTCCTGTAAAGACTATAACAAAGCTTTTCTTAAGAGAACAACAAAAGCTTTCTAAATTCTAATACCAAAATATACCATCACTTTTCTTCTCCCCAAACCCAGATACAAGATACAACAAAATAAAATCACATGCATGCGAGGTAGATACTTCAGTTTTCAGTACACAAAGTTGTAGTTCTGTTTGTTTTGGTTCCAGCTGTTTTGTCCGTTTACCCATGTTTTTTTTTTATATTGCCATAAAAACCACTATACAACAAAAAAATCAAAGAGAATATAAATACAAAAATCTACTCTACCACCACAAATAATATTATTTTGCTTCGGTGGATCTCACAGCACAGAGCGCGCCCCAGTGGATGATGGGGAAACTTATTTTGTATAGATGTTTTCATAGCTTTAATCGTACCCAGAGTTTGAAAATTTATATATTCTCTCGTCTCGTCAGTCTTGATTTTTTTTCCATTCGAGAAAGGTACGTGGCGGATAAAAAATAAAATCAAGCAAAAAACGACGCAAACTTTGCGATAAAATTAAATTTATTTTTCTGTATTAAAATAACATTTGCTCGACGCACACGGTTAATCTGGATATTTTCTGAAATATCGAAATCTATTTAAGATTTTTTAAACGTAAAAATTTTAATTTAGCAAATAAATTAATTTAAAAAATTAATAAAAAAATATAAAAAGATAAATCAAGCGAATAGATTGAATAAAAAAAAATCTAATTCATCTTTTAACACTCCCAAATTATTATAGGTGTATAAATGGGACACCCCCTCCCCACGGGTCTTTAAGTAGGGTGGCCAAAACAAATACCCATAGAGGGAGTTTTTTTTTTGTTGTTTTGAGGATTAAAAAGGATTTGTTTTTGTTGTCGTTGTCATAGGTGTTTGTACTTGCTATAAAGTGCGCTGGATTGTGGATGAACAAACAATATTGATTTTGATTTTCTGTTTTTGTTTATTTAGTTCGAATTCCATTGTTTCACAGCAAAAATATCCTTCTTCCCTTTTTCTTGGCTACATCACAATTCTAAATCGTAAATACACGCAATGCTGTTTTGATCAAGTGCGTAAATTTATAATTAAACAAAAAAAAAAATTAATCTCAAAATGTTAATATTTTTATTAATTTTTTAATTTAAGATTTTTACTTCAAGAATGTAAATAATTTAGATTCAATTTTATCTTCGTTGGCCTTCGAGTAAAAATTTTTATATTCGGTGAACAACAACAACAAAAAAAAAAATTTTATTTTCTATTCAAAAAAATTTCTTGGGGAGAAATTTTTCAAAAAAAGAAATAAGAAAATAGAAAAAATGTATATTTTAAAAAAATAAAAATAAAATTTATAAAAGAGAAAAAGGAAGAACATAAATTTTGAGATTTTCCGAGTGAGTTTATTTTGAATGTGTCTTCCTTTTTATTGTTGAACATTTTATTTTGACAACAAAAAATATAATAATTCTTGCACCAGTATTTATTTATGTAGGTATGTTAGTTTTTTTTTTTTTTTTATTTTTATTCATTCATTCTTATTTGCTTGATTTTTTCTTCTTTTCTTCTTCTTCAATAAAACAAGGAAATAAACCCTTTTTTTCAAAATCATTAAATTGCTTTTTTGATACCGATTCAATACCTACAACAATACGATACTTGAGTAGATTATTATTTTTTTTTATTATTATTATTCTCTCTTTAACTGTGGTGTTCTTCAGAAGAAAAAAAAATTGTAAACAATTTGGCAAAACAAAATAATACCTGATACAAATTGTGTGTGAAAAAAAATAATACAAAATCAAACGAAGAATATAAAATTATTAACAAACGAAATTTATATTTTCTTTATTCTTTTCTCTTTCTTCTTGTTCTTTTTTTTTCTTTTATTTTTTATTTCTTCTAAATAAAAAAAAAAATACAAACGAATTTTTAAATTAATAAACAAAAAAAAAAATCAAAAATATACTTGTGAAAAATAAACAAAAATACAAATATAAAACGCACCAATTTTTGATTGGATTGAAAATCATCAACAAAAATCATCAAAACCAACGGATTATTTCTGCACTCGCTGGGATAAAAGTATGTTAATATTTATTAATTTTTATTCGATTTCTTACAATTTTATATATTTTCAAAAATTTAGCTTTAAAATTAAATAAAATAAAAATAAAAAAAAGAGTACATTTTTTGTTACTTGGAATAATGAATTTTTAGTTCAATGTTATAAAATGTGTCTGGTACATCATAAAACCTCTTCTTATTCTTCTAAAAAATGATGGCTCCTTAAATTGTTGTTAGAAACCGATTTCGAGTGATTTTGTGGTCTCAGAAATGTTGGTTAAAATACATTTCGATTTTGAAATGAATATTTTTTTATATAGGTACAGGGAGTCCCAAAAGTAATAATTCAAACTTAACTTAATAGTTAAAGACCACACGGAGAAAAAATAACGCCAGGAATAACATTTCTTCTGTGATACTTAATCATAATATACACTCCTGCTCAAATTTAACGCACATCCTATTTATTTTAAAGTAAAGTCCTGCTATTACTTTATGCCACAGCATCATGGTTATTTTCTCAAATGAGACAATAGTGATCTTAAATTAAAGGTATGGAATAATATGTTTGTCGGGAAGATTTGGGGAGAGATTTGCTGAAGTCTGTCTGTTAACCCGCGAGCCTTTTAAAGAAGAGTCATAAAATTTCATGGAGTTAAATCTGCTTTACAACACCTACGGAGTTAGCGAGCCTTTCTAGACCTAAGTTAAGTACCCAAAAATACTTGACTGATGCCCTCGAACAGCATCTGGTTCCAATCACCCCTAGATTTGGTCCACAGTTTAGTCTGATGCACGATAATGCATGCTAGAGTAGTTTGAGAATATCTTCAAGATTTTAATATTCCAGCTTCGGATTAACCACACAGAAATCTGGATTTGAATTCAATAGAACATGTGTAGGAAATATTGAAAAGATGCATTCGCGACCGAAATCCACCTCCAAGCAGTCTTGATCAACTGAAAACTTCAGTGAAAGAAGTGTTAAAACAAAACCTTCAAAAGTTAATTAGTGGAATGGACAAACGACTCCAGGTTGTCATATGCGCTAGAGGAGACTATACCAAGTATTGCATACAATTATGGGAAAGAACCGTCACCCGCTTCCATTTTTTTAAAATTTTTCTTCTTAAAAATAAAAATTATTTTATAATCAGTTTTCAGACCTTGAATTGTTAAATTTGGTTTATCTTTTTTTTGGTTGATAATACTGTTGCAGTTTAGCATTTTTTCGACTTGCTAAACAATAACAAAACACAAAAAAATGCACCAAAGAATTTTAAAGACTTTTAAAATAAGATGCAGGGGTATAACTTCAGACAAAAAATGTGTGCGTTAATTTTGAGCAGGAGTTTAGTTAAATATACAAAAAATTAGTTAAATTTATCAGAAAAAAAGTTAAAAATACCAGATGTAAAGTTAGGTTTCCCTGCGTTATTTTTTTTTTTGTGCATTTTACTGCCTCTCAGAATTCTGTAAATTTTCATCTCGAATATTAGCGGTTTTCTTTTAATTGCAGACCTTGTCAAAATTCGAACAACCCCTTCTTTCAACCTCAAACTTTTTTTTTCGTGTTTGAAATTTATCAATTCATTCAACATTTCCCTAAGATTTTTAAGGGCAAGTTCAAGCATTATGGCACACCTCGAAAACACTTTACTACCAATCAGAGGCGTACATACCATTGGGGCAGTCGATGCATATTTGGATTGCAATTACTCAGCAAAAAGTTCTGGAAGAAAATTTTAGTTAAAGCTTAAAGTTAAGCTTAAAGATACCTTTATTTTGATGTCTTACTCGATGAATTTGGAGGAAATTTTTGAAAATATATATTTTTTTTTGCAAGGGGTACAAATAAAAAAATATGAATTTTTTTGCGTTAATGCATTGGCTATTTACTGTGAACTCATATCTGGGAATCAAAACTCGGTTTGAAACTCTGATAGTCCCCAGATATTTGCTTCTGAATGTAAGTAAACAAAATATTTGGATGCAAATAACTCAGCAACCACACCTACAAGAAACATTTAGTTTTTATTTATCCAATAGAGCTTAAAAAGACCTTTCTTTTGATGTCTCACTTGATTAAAAAAAAATTTGTTTGCCCCGGAGCACAGTGGTACCTTTGGTGATTTTTGGCGTCAAAATTAATTTGCTTGGCCATTTCTTTACGAAATTATTACAATGTTCAATAAAGCTAAGTATTTATTTTTTTCAATGAACTGAAATATACTTTTCTAATCCATTTTAATAAAAAATTCAAATCCGAAGTAAAAACAAGTCTATGACGTCACGTCAGAAGATAAAGACTCATCTTTAACATCTTATATCTCAAAAACGTGACGTCACAGGTTTTTTTTTTACCCAAAACAGAACTACGAAAACTATAAGACAGGCCAAAATGGATCTCGGGAATTACAACCAAGAGCGTTTCAAATAGATCTTATAGGTAGCAGTGCATCTTACACCCCAAATATCAATCAATCGATAAAAGTGCTTAATTGAAAAGAAAACAAAAAATGCTCGAAGAAAGCCCTGATCAAAAAGCATCAGCAGATAATTTCGAAAAGAAAAACTATTTTAAAAGTTAGGCCCCAACAAACAATATCCGTTCTTAAAAGCTTTACAGGAGTTATATTACCACCTGTAAAGCTTTATAGAAGCAAATTTGTTAGTCGGGGGTATTGCTACTTTTGTTAACAACAATAATCCAAAGCCTTCTGTGTTATTGTGACCTCTATAAAACATATTATTTTAGATATAAATTATAATGAATTGTACGAGTATAGGTACTGTTTATTTAAAAATAAAAATATTTCACTAAAAGCATTCAAAAAATTTTAACATTTTTGATCCCAATACAAACTTTGCTAATATTTTACATTAGAAGATAATAAACATTAACCAAAATAACAAAAAAAAAAATGATAATCCTTTAAAAGGGTAAATAAGCTTTCCTTTGTTTATCATTTTTCCAAAGAGTTGATTAGATTTTAACCTACTGCCACCCTTTTAAATTTTTTTATATCAAAAATTTATTGTCAAAGAAAGTAAGTTTCAGCTTTTGCGCAGGACATGAAATTAAACTCTCTTTACATTACTCCTGAAGTTTCTCTTAAAAGTAAAAAAAAAGAAGTACACAAAATGACATCATGGTTTGTTTTCGTGTCTTTACCTCGTGCAATCAGAAGGTTTATAAATTAAAAATTATAAGAAATCCTTAAATTTATAAAAAAAAAAACATCTGAAGGTTTTCATCCGGAGTCTTTTAAGTCTAATTTTTCTAGATCGGCACAACGGAATTTTTTATAAAATAAAAGCATTTCCAACATAAAATATATTCAGAATATTTTTTCGAAATATCATATGAATTTAATCAACTAAATGGATTTTGTGAACTTAAGTTGATGTTGATTCATTTAACCTTTTAAAAGATTGGAAGGTACTCTATTCAATTTATCTTATTTTTTGAAAACTCATTGAATATGTATGAAACCATATACCTATCAGCGAATAAAGTAAAAAGTTTTTGAGTTGACCTTTTAGAGTCACAATGCAGCCTTTAACCTTTAAATTTTTGAACAGATGCCAAAGATCAAAGAATAACATTTGTGTCAAAAAAAAAAAAAAAAAAAAAACAAGACGAAATACCTACCTTTCATGTTTATAAAAAAAACTTCAAGTCTGTGATGGCTTTGTCTATTAGCCACACAGGTAGGTAGTTTTATATGAATGAAAGGTATATATAGGTATTTATAGGTAGGCTTTTCTTTTGAGCTCATGTTCCTACATAAGAACATTTATCCATACACATAAACTTTCCTTTTCATCTAAATTTCAAAGATTTTCATTCATCATATGATTCGACATAAATTCTCTTTTTTATGCAGATAAAAACTTTCATTCAATTGAAGGCTATTTTCGAAATAACATAGGATATTCATCTTTCAAGGGTATTTATTTTTTTTTTTATAAAGGACATCTTTCCTTTTTCTTTTATTTAAACACATGTTTCATCTTTTTTTGTATGGTTATGAGAGATATAGGAAATCAATTCATTTCGTTTAAGGATACGATGTAATGTAACCAATTCTTATATCTCTTATTGAAATATTTTTTTTAATCTCAATATTTTCTGGACTTGCGCATTGTTTACATATTTTTTACAATTCAATAGCATTTTTGTTTACAAAATTTCATTTCGTGGGAGGAGGAGGGAATTTTTATTTTCGTTTGTAACCGGAAATGCTTAGGGTAGTTCTATATATGTACTTATACGCACAATTACATACAAAAAAAGGGTGGAATTCTCGTAGACGAATGTCTGGAGATTGAATAATAAATATACTATCATTTAATTTGGTAAAATGTAACTAAATAAAAAAAAGTAATTCATTGAAATTATCTTTTTATCTTAATTATGGCTTTGTTTTATGTGAAAAAAAGGAATAAAGATAGTGTTGCCATACGAATTTTATGGTTAGATTATAAATTAAAAAGAAAAATTGCTTCATATTTATGAAAAAAAAAAGAAAAAAAAAAGAGTGTGTGTACACATGTACACGCGACTGAAGTTATACTTCTCATTCAGTATACAGGGTGTCCCAAAAGTAATGGATCAAACGAAATATGGTGATAGGCCTCCTTAAGGGCTCTCAGAATTTGGTAACTTGTTCATCCCAAATCCTTACGGTTTTCGATTTAATGCAATTCTTGTGAAATTTCGAAAAATCCCTAGTTGGCAACAGTATTTTGCTTCCTGCGCCCATTATTGATTTTTGTTTTTTAAAATTCTTTTACAAAAACATTGCCAAATAATAAGGAACAATTAATTAATCAAAATAATTTTTATTCCATACGCCATTTCGCTGCAAATTAACTAACAGTTTCAAGTTTGATAAAAAATCAATTTTTAACTTTTATTTGAGAGCAACACGGCGACAAAAATTTCTACGGTGTGAGAATGGTTTATTATTTTAAAAAGTTGTCCTGCTATTGTAGTTTTCAAAAATGTATAAAAGTTTCCAAAGTTGCAGTTAGATCAGAAAATATTACAATTTGAATTCAACAAAACAGGGTTTTTCACAGCAAAAATTCAAACAAAAATAGACGCTTTTGTTCAAAGAAAAATAAACAAATAACAGTTCGAGAAATGTGTTTATTTTTGGTTGTTTTTTGTTCTGAAAGTCAGCTGAGCTGATGGTTGAGCTGAGCTGTTGGGTGAGCTAAAGTAAAGTGAGCTGAGCTGAGCTGTGATGGGTGAGAGGATACATTGATTTTTATTTGGAAAGTATAATGAAATATGAAGATATTTTAAACTTTTATAAAACACCATAGCTCAAGATGTTTGGTTCTAGTTATTAATGGAATTATTTTAACACATGGATATTTTTATAAATAAAACAGATAATTTTTCGTGATCTTTCTCTTGGTTTTTTTAACCCTAGAAAGATAATCATAATATACGTCTCAGAGACGTATGATTCTAAAAAAGATTTTTGGTCTTATGTTAACACTTTTTGTCATATTTATTTAACTCATTACTGAGATTATTTTAAAGAAGTGATATAATAAATCAAATCAATTTAACAAAAACCCAGAAATTTGAATTGAATTAGATGAAACAGTTCTTTACACGCCATACGTCTTACAGACGTAGATTATCTTTCTAGGGTTAATAGTAAATATATTTCTATTTTTTTAGTAAAATATTTCTTTTTTAATCATAAAAAAAATCAGGTACAATCCGGTTTTACGACTTTTTTCAAAATTCCGAGAAAATCGCGTTTGAAAGTTGGGGTAAATTTTTTTTTCGAAAAATCCCCGAATTTTTGAACGCTCCTGGAAGCTAAACCGCTTGAGAGCAATTTTTGGGAGTGGTGCCAAATGATAGCTTGTGTCATGGGCCTACGCTTTGCACATTATCAGATTTTTAAAAAATCGCCTTCCATGTTAAACCGCCACATCATGCCTTTTTTTTCAGAATCGGGCTTAACTTTTTTTTTACCTTTAAGTTCT
The DNA here is from genome assembly GCF_945859705.1 of Episyrphus balteatus. Lineage (NCBI taxonomy): Eukaryota > Metazoa > Arthropoda > Insecta > Diptera > Syrphidae > Episyrphus > Episyrphus balteatus. The sequence continues at coordinate 46,861,549 of NC_079137.1, forward strand.
CCTGGTTTGAGAACGCGTGTACCTACAGGGATGGAAGTTGTACCCAAATGTAGGTTAGCTACCTTTTGGCATCAAAAAAATTTTTTTCATTTTTTTCAAAATTCCGAGATATAGGCGTTGGAAGTTGGGGCGCTCACTTTCAGCTCAGCTCAAATGAGCTAAGCTATGGTACCTAGCTCAAATTTGAGCTGAGCTGTGACCTGAGCTGAAATGTTAGCTTTTTGCAACCCTGGCAACTTGCCACATGTAACTTGCCACATACAACTTGCCACATGCAACTTGCCACATGCAACTTGCCACATGCAACTTGCCACACGCAACTTGCCACATGCAGCTTGCCACATGCAACTTGCCACATGCAACTTGCCACATACAACTTGCCAAATGAAACATGTAACTTGCAACGTGTTGTGTCTTTTATGTTTGCCGTACTGCGGCGTACTGCATTTTTAAATACTAAAGTACTGCGTACTCTAAAGGTGAAACGACAGCCCTGCTACCCAGAGTGATCGCGTCATAATCCCTTTGACATTCTTGTCAAAAAAGTAAATTTTCATACCCACCCTCCCATAAGAAGTATAACTTCAAAAATTGTCGGTTTAGCCAAGATTTATTCATTTCTTTTGACACTTGTCACTTGGATTCATTTCACAGTTACTTGGTCAATGGCATTACCACGATTTTCTATTGGTGACACTTATTTCCTTAAGGAAATTGCATTCTTGTGCGCGAAGGGGTACAGTTGATGTGTTTATGTCAAATACTTTTGCATATAGCCCCTAACCCCTTTATTTGAATACTTCTTTTCAGTGGCAGATCTAAGACTTCATCTTGAGATTTTTCTTTCCATCAATTAAACATAAATCGATATGGAATTCAAACAAGAAGGAAAACAAATAGGTTAGTTTTAAAGTGATTTCTCAAAAAAAAAAACTAAACGAACCTGAAATGGAATGACCGTTGCAAAGGCTTCAAGCTAAAATGTCTTGATTTTCCTACAACCTAGTTCGTTACAGCCTAGTACGTAGATAAGGCTAAATTTTAGCTGTCATTTTTCTGTCCAAATACAACTTAATTCCTACCTTAATTTTGACATATGAGATTTATGGAGAGTATTAGAATGTTGTTTTTTATCCTGGATGTAAAAGATGACAGATGTGTTGTTAAATATATTTAACCGTTAAACAATTAATTTGATATGTGAATTTTACTAAATTTTGACAGAAAAGCTACATAGGTATGTATATGTACAGTTAAAAACTAAAATTTGATTATTTTACCTTCCGGATAGATTTTTCAACTTAATTTTAAATTTGGAAACAATTTTTTTTTATGGCAGATTAAATTACGAGCGATCTGCTTTCTTAAGATGTAAAATAAGTTCAAATGCGTGATAAAGTAAGAGAAATATTCTGAACAAAAAAATTAATTCGTTCATACTGGATTACCATTTCAAAAAGATACTTCGTTTTATGAAGATTTAAAAAATGCATACCTACAATTTAACAAAGTAAAGCTTTCTTTTTTTTTATTTAACAAATATATACATATGTATTTGTTGTGATTTTGTCGATATAGTCAGATCCGCTAAAAATTACTTTTCCTAAACGGTTTTTTGCATGGCAATTATACCATTAATTTTTCAATTGCCCTTCTAAGCTCTTAGAAGCACAAGTACCCAATACCAATAAGCATATAATTGTAAATCGATTATGTGATGTAGAATGCTTCGTAAGATAGGTATAACTTCACTTACAAAAAAAAAATATCCATTGAATTAAGCAGGCCCGGACGAAAAGAACCAGGTCCAAAGCCCCTAGGTGTTTGGCATTTTGGAGAAATTTAGAATTATTTCTTAACTCCTCAGATTTTTTGTACTGGCGCGGCGGTATAAATTGGAACCCTGACGAATCTGTCCCTACCACACATTTTGGTCTTGTTTTCCTTGAATTCGTCAAAATTGAGTTAATACTTACATAATTATATAGTCATCAAGGGGCACGGTAGTGCCCAGCCAAGTTCTCTAGCAATTTTCGCACTACACCTTTATTTAGAGGAAACAACTCAGGCCATTTTCGACCCCCCTCTAGCTTCCACACCAAAGATGCTGGAAATTTCAAACATTTATTGAGCTTGTCAAAACCAAACTCCTCACAAAATTTCAGCCTTTTACGATGAGTAGTTTCTGAGATATAGGGCTTCAAAAATCGCAAAAACCGTAACTGACTGACTGACTGACTCACTCACTCACTCACTGACAGATCATCAAAATCATGGAGAACTTCCCGTTAACGTAGAAACTTGAAATTTTACACGGTGATAGGACTTGTGGTGTGTACAAAGGGAAAAATCGAAAATTTGAGATTTTCAATTCAGAGGGCGTGGCATCCGCCCATTTCCGCTGAATTTTCATCAAATATTATAAAGCACTTCTGACTATCGTAGAATCTTAAAATTTGGTAGAATGGTGGAGCTGGTAGTTTGTACAAAGGAAAAAATTGAAAATTTGAGAATTTTAGCCAGGGGTTGTGGCAGCCGCCAATTTTCACTGAATTTTCATCAAATATAGAGATTTTCAATTATACAGCCATACCTTGCAAAAACTAGTGAAATCACAACAAAAACATTACTGTTAAAAAAGGAGCCAAGTTCTACTATGTTGAAATTATGCTGGCACAAAAAGTACTGAGATGTAAAAGTGTACCAAGTTCTAAAGTTTGGGTTCAAATTCGTTTCAATAAAATTTTGATTGTTTACTTGTACTCCAGTCAAAGCGTCATTTGACCTTGCGCTGAGAGGCACTGTCAGTTTTTATTTCATGGATCGATAGGGGTATATTTAAAAGGCTTAAACCCAATTTCTCACCACCTGATCATTCTTTTTAGCGGAGTTATTCACAAAAACGCATTTTTTGGGAAATTTTACTTCTAAGCTAATATCTTTGCTAAAGATTGTCGTAGACCAAAAAATAAACATACATTCTCTTCCTTATAATATTTTCTATCGTTATATGTAATTTAATTGTATTTGAGTGAGTAAATATAAAATGGCAGCCATTTAAAGTCAAATTCTTGTTGTTAAAAAACACATTTTTGTCATTATTTCGAAAAAAGCTTATATCATGATTGACATTTTTCTAACCAATTTTGTAGCCCTGTTCATGTCCTGCATTTTAAAGATGGCCGAGCAATTGATAAATGAACGCATGCAAAACCGGTGCGAAAACACCCAAAAATATCGTTTTTTGGGAATAACTCGACTTCAGAATGTCCTACGGCAAAAAATAAAGCAATGAATTGTTCGTTACAACATTTTCTATAAATTTAGTGCACATTCTTTTTGGCAATTTTTGAAATACCTAACTTTAAAAATCGGTAATTAAATGAAAAATTGTCAAGAGAACAATCAAAATGTACATATTGGAAAGACTTAATCACGGTTTAGGTTTTTCAGGATGTTATTCCGCAGAAAATTTAGGCTGTTAATTGAGGTCTTAAGCTTTACCATCCTTACGTGTGTTGGAACTGATAAGTTAGTACTTATAATGCACTGCTATCTACATATTTCATTCCACATTCTAAAATAAAGTGCTTTTAAAACCATATACAAATTCTTTCTCTTTTAAAAAATGCCTCAAAAATGATTACCACTTGGAAATCGAAGGAGGAGATTGGTCTTTTCAATCTCATTGTCATTAAGTTTCTCGATTTTTCAAAAACAACCAAAAAATAAACAATTTAAAATAATTCTGAATAAGACAATCATAGGTATCATTAATTTTTCCAGTGAGGTGTTATTTTCATTATAGACCTGCCTACTATTTTGACAAACAAATTACCCTCTATAATCGTGTATATGCCCTTTATTTTTTTCCATAATTATTTCACATTCAAAAAATGAAATCTACTTTTCTTGTCGTAACTACACCAGTGCTGTCATACTTGTAATTATGAATGTGTTGTAGGTATCTCAAAACTTCATTATTCAACAAGGTTTAAGTAATAATAATTATAGGTTGCATTTATTACTACTTAAAGAGTTGTCAAATTAATTTTTCAAAGAGCTGTTTTAGAGTTTGAGTTATTCCCACAAAAATCCGACCCATGTTAATGCCTTCGTGTTAAAATTATGAATATTGCGTCACCTTAAAAATGGTTCTGTTGTGTTTTTAAACACCTCCACCAAGTCTCAAAGCTTCATATAGTCATAATATTTGAAATATCCATTAACTAGGGGAAAAAAAATAAAATATTAAGGTAGACTTTTATGAAAGACTAAAAATGAGGTAATCCGACGAAAGTTACGACGGATGACGTGAAATTGACGTCATTTTTAAAAAAGTCCTCCTTTTTTACCATCAAGTAATTTGTGAAAGAAAAAAAACACACCCGCGTACAAACAACTCTTTCCTTCAGAAAACTCCTTGTGGCAAAAGTAATAAAAGAAGACAGTAGATTAAGTAAGAGAAAGTGAGAAAGAGGGAGAAAGAAAATTAGACTCTGCTACCGAAAAATATGTTTATTTCTTGAATATTGGCTTTGGCGGCTTGATTGTAGACTAGGAGCAGGAAACGAAACCACCATGACGAGAACCACCACACGAGATCGACATCGACCGACATGATGTCTATGTGGAGAAGAGTTGAAGAGTTTACATAAAAGACTAAATACATAATGTAAACAAGGTATGGACTAGGTCGACCTACATTTTGGTGTCTTCGGTCGATATTTAGGTACATCTATATGGAATGGAATTGTATGTGGTTTAAGGGAACTTGGTTATAAACACCAGGATTCGCAAATGGTAAATACTGCAGTGAATATTGAATTTTTTGTTGTTGTTGTTTTTGTTAGGGGCTTGAAAAAGTTTGTTTATATTTGAAAGTACAGTAGGCAGGCATAGAACATTAAATGAAAATGAAATTGAAAGCAAAACGTGATGCCAAGTTGGAAAGTGATGGGCTGTTAGATATATATCCTCTAGGGGAATAGATATAGTTTTTTTGTAGGTTAAGTTAATTTATTCTATATTAGGCTGGAATGTAAGTTGAGTCAGGACTCCATCAAAGTTTTAGCGAGAAAAACAATTTTCTTTAAGAATCAATTAAGGAGCTTAGCTTTTAGATGTGAAGAAAAGATTAGTTAGATGAAAGGTTTGGGTGGACGTTTTTGTAACTCCCCAGAGACTCATTAAAAAAAAAAAGTGTTTCTTCTTCTTTCGTTTTTGGGCACATTCGTAATTCGTATATTTTCGTGTAGGTAGGGTAGAAGGGGGAGGATTTGCCAGGATTTAGGAAAATTGACTTAACGCAAAGTTTTTACGTTTGTTTTAATTTTTTTTTATCTGATATTATTATTGACTTTATTATCTTCTCTTAAATATTTTTTTCATCTTGATATATTAATTATTTCTATTTTTAATAATTTATTCAAAAAAACGAAAAGTGATGTGGCAAAGCCTTCCCAGGTGGGAGGCTTTGCCACGGGGGTGGGGAGGGATTGCCAGTTACCTAAATATCAAAGTTAATACAAATAAAACCAATAATCATAAACAAAACTTCTTTTTAGCTGAAAATACGAAGAAGGGATTGATTTTTTAGGATTCTACCATCCTCTTTTGAGGTAGCTCGCTTCTGGCAAATGTACCCCATGGGCTGCATTTGCCAGATCAAAACCTACCCAAAACAAATGGCAAATGTACCCCACATGCTAATCTTTCGAAAATTTACTTATAACTTTTTTATAAGTTAAACAGTAAAAAAAACACTTCTACACAGCATAGTAGATATAATTTTCAAAAGATATTTGTATGAAATAGTAATTTAACCAGACAAATATTTAAAAGGAGAATGGGCAAGTTTGTATGAAACGTGGACGTTACGCGGCCAGGAATGAATTTGTTATTTTTTGATGTAATTAAGGCTTACATATATTGTGCAGAAGTTTTATCCCTGTGACGTATTTCAATAACGGATAAAATGCATTTTTGCATATAACACTTTATATATGTCTCAATGTTATAACTCAATTGTGTATTTTAAGTGCAAAATATTATTTTCTGTCATTTTCCCTGAGTCTGAAGACCTTTATCCTGAATATCCAACCACTAGAACCCAAACTATAAGCATTTTAAAACAACAAACTCAAGCCTATTTTTAGAGTTTTGTTGTTCAATTTTTTGTTACTTTGAATTGTTTGAAAACTTTCGAACATGAAATGGTTGTCTTAAAAATCTTATATTATGAGCTCTATTGGTCGGATTTTCAAGATTAATGTCTTCATGCTCAGGGAAAATGACAGAGCATCATATTTTATATTCCATATAAAAATATAAATCAGTTTTTCCTTCATACATTGAACAATGCATTAACAATACTAATACTGCATTATCTTGCATTCTTAACGCAATACAGCGAAACGTCCATAGGAAAAGTTTTTCTTGGGCTATAATTCTTTCATTTGATACCAATTTTATTGATGGCCGCTCAACGTCCAAAATGCCCATTCTCCTTTACGACGGTTATGTGCCTTTCATATTTTGGTTCTCAACATTAAAAAACTATCACAAGCGTCTAATTTATTTCGTGTCTAGCCAAAAGCTGTCAAACTTTGTAGAAAGTTTTCAATCGTAAATGTGCAACAGAAAATCATTTTTCAGTATTTAATATTCTGTTGGTTTGGAAAAAAACCTGGACTGGCAAAGGTACCCCATTGGCAAATGCTCCCCCTTCTACCCTACCTTTTGATCAAAGACTTTAAGAATCTCTCATCCATTCTAGACTTTTTAATGGAAAGCGTCGCTTGAATAGTGAAATATTCTTGAAAAACTTGTATGCTGTCTATTCACGCAAACTAAAACACAAAGTGTACAAAAGATGGTTCAACAGTAGCATCACTTCATTTCTCCGATCGGTCGTTTCCCGTTACAGCCTCTTTTGCTTGTTCAAACCCAGCTGTGTGAAAGCTTTCAAGTTGATTGAACTTTGAACATAAAGCGACTTAGCACAACTGAAAGTTGTTTAATTTCGGTATGGTCCCCGTAAAATAGCTATAACTTGGCTTATAAAGTATGCTTTGTGAGACTTCGGTAAGTTAGCCTGATTCAGCGTATAACCATTGTGGGTTTGGTTGTTTGGGTAATGAAGGCTTCAGAGTTAATCAAAAACTTTTGGTAAGCTGTGCTGTTACGTTATCTATAGGGACTTGGTGATATGGGCCTAACGATTTCACGGTCGTGAATAAGTCGATGACTTACTTACTCGACGTGCGCTTTGCAAGGATAGACACGGTTATCCCTCGTGTTTTGCCTGACCCAAGGTTCGCAGCTGGTTGGATCGGGTCGGACGGTGGGCTCACGGTAAGGTTATATATGTATATTATCTGATTCTTGGGGAAAATCCTTACCATCACACACAGTTGCCCTAATTCGCTTTTTTATGTTTACCTATAAACGCCGCACATAGGAGTATTTGCAGTAAAAACCTGGTCATAAGTCGATTTTATGAAAATCAAAATTGACACCAAAAAGTTTGGCAAAGTGGGTGCAAAATAAACATGTGTCAATATGCTGCACTCATTTTTTGTTTTTCGATCGTGTCTTGTTAAAAAATGAGTTCAAAGTTAACTGTTACATCCACCTCATTTTTATTTGAATGCGAAGTATTTTGGTAAGTGTTATTCTATATGCGATATCGAAGTGTTGTGATATAAATCAGTTATTCTTCAGTTATTTATTAACGATATTAATAATGTTTTGAAAATGTTAGATGGTTTTTTCTGTTTTAATTCGGACCTAGAACTAGTATCTAAAAACTTGATATTTTTGATAAGTTATTATTTGAACTTTAATGATTTTGTTTTAGTATACCCCGTTATTCTGCGATGAATTGAAACTTATGAGTTAGTTTATATATTCTTTAACACAATGCAACAAAAATTGGGTGCTCTTAGGTGCTCTTAAGTGAATCGGGGGTCAATTAGTTTTTGACTTTCTGATAGAAAATACTCCTTACTTTATGCAACGTTTTTTTATTTTTAAATTAAATTTACTGATGTTATTAGCGTATTTTATTTTGGGTGATCTTAATTGAGGTTGGGGAAGAGAGAAAAGAAACTGAGAATTGCGTATTAGGGATGAGGAAAAAAATTTGAGAAAAATAATATCGACAGGCGGAGTACTATTAATCATTTTTTTTAGTTTTTGGTAAAAAAATAAAAATAACAAAAACTAGGTTTATATTGTATTTTCTTGTAGGAATACTCATTTTAAACAGAAATAATAACAAGAACCACAAAAAATAATTATGGCCAGGTTTTTGATGACAATACTCCTATGTGCGCCGGAGGACAAGACTATCACCTTTTTACATACTCGTTCTCCTATCCCAGGGTATTCGGGCGTGTCTGCGTTTGATTGGCCTCCTATAAGTTTATACGCATTCGCTCATGTAAAGCTCGGATACGCTTTTGTCGGATGTCAATGTCTTCAGTTGGAATGTCACTCGGCGCGGTGCGGTTCGGAAGTTGTTTGGTCCTTAGATATCTTGCCCAAATCTGGAACTGTTGTGAAGCAAGATCTGTCACCGAACAAAAAAAGAGTTTTTCCTTTTCAGTCTAGCATTTAACTATATCTCCTAAAAGTATTTTAACGTTAGTCTTCAAAAAAGAAGATAGGTTTCCGCCTGGAACTTGTTGTTTGAAAACATAATTTTTTTTCCATGCTAACGGAACGGGCCTGATAAAGATAGCTATAATTCTGACATCGTGAAAGCTCAAGGCATATTCTCTCCTAATATTCCTCTTTCTGTTAATCCACTACATCAACGACTTCAAACATGGGTTGGGGTCAAAATTCTGCCGGGGTCAAAATTCTTTTGTCAAAATTCTGCTTTCAAAATTCTGCTTTACAAAATTCTGCTTTCAAAATTCTGCTTTTCAAAATTCTGTTTTTCAAAATTCTGTTTTTCAATATTCTGCTTTTCATAATTCTGTTTTTCAAAATTCTGCAAAAAATTAAAAAAGTGTTTGGAAAATGTTCAAAAGCGCGCGCTTTTTAACATTTTCCAAACCCTTTTTTAATTTTTTGCAAAATTCTATAAAATCATCTTCTTGAAAAATTATCTGTTTATTTGATTACTTACCTACATAATTTGCATTCTTTGAATGTATATTAATTTTTGTTTTATAAATGAATAAATTTGAAAATATTAAGAAAAGGTTTTGAATACTAAACATTTCCGAAAATAATTCAAAATTTTTTAATTTGTCAAATAAAGATGAATATTCAAAGATTTGAATAAGAAAAGGAATATCTTGTATCAAACAACTTCGGTTCCAATAAGTTATAGATTTTATTTGAAAGAAAGTCAGTCTATGCATTTTAAAAAATATTTGCGACACTTAAACAAAAAAATTTAGGAAAGTGCCAATGTTGAATTACATTAATGAGGTGTATTTTTCTTTAGTCAGCGCATATGCTATAAAAAAAAACAGAATTGGCAGAATTTTTTTGTTCAAGTATAATGCTGGCAGAATTTTGAAAAGCAGAATTTTAAAAAGCAGAATTTTGAAAAGCAGAATAGAAAAAAAGCAGAATTTTGAAAAACAGAATTTTCTTTAAAAAAGCAGAATTTTGAAAAGCAGAATTTTGAAGCCAGAATTTTGACCCGATCCCTTCAAACATCAATAGTTAGGTGTTTTTGGACTTCATGAAGCACTTTTAAGAATAACTGAGAACTGTCCTTTTCTTTGCAAAGCATCCATTGAATGTGGAAAAAAGTACCGTGAAAAAACAGTTTCTTCCTACAAATCGAAGCTCGACTTCTCTCTTTACCAATAAATTATTTTATTAGAAATGTTCCAAAGAACTTCCTATAGGTATATTTTCTATGGATAAAATTTGTCACAGATGTTTCTTTGTTTTTTTTTTTTCCACGAACAACGTTACTAGGTCAAACTAACGCAACTTTTTATCCACATTGTGTCATTGCGCCCGACCGAAACCTCAACACGACTTATCCCCAAAGATACATCACACAGCCACAAGAAGACATGTTCGTGTTGTTGTTGTATTTTTTTTTCGTTTGCACAACACCTGGCTTAAACCTCTGCCTTCTTCTTTAACGTGGTCGATGATGATAGTGCGGTTTAAATATTCACATAGAGAAACCCCAAACGTCATGTTGAGTCTATATATTTTTTTTCTACAGATTTTGCAAGCAAGTTCATTGTGGTTGTACCTATTCAAATAGCAAACGACGACCGCGGCGGCGGCGGTGGTGGTGGCGGCACTGTCTTTAAAAGCCAACTTGCCATATCGTAATGCGTATGGATTACCTACCTACTCACCTATAAGAGGTCCATCGACTAGAGTATTGGCAGACATGTGTGCCTCTATGCAACCTAGACAATTGCATGTGATCGCATCATCAAAAGAGGTAATCTTTTTCCGTGCATGTTTTGTATAAGAAGGCTTAAAACATGGCCTTCCTGCTGTCCACACAAGCCCAATACGAACGAGTACGTATTCAAAATGTTACGTCAAAGTTGTCGAAGTCGCCAATGTTTTCTTATAAGTCTGCTTTGTTGTGTCTATCAACGTTTAGAGCGGTGTATAGCAAAATGCAGTCCATGCGGACTGGTTGAAAAATTAAAAATTCAACTTCGAGACTGCAATAGGTAAAAAAATAAAAACCTTTGCCGCCACCACTCCGCTTTTACCTGCCTTAAACTATCAACAACACAAAAATGCAGGTCTCACGTGTCAATTAATGTAATGTCATGGCGGTTTCATTTAATATATCCGTTTGAAATGCGAAAAGGGGGGAATGAACTGTGTCGGCTATTTTGGTTTTTTGAACGGACTATGAGGTAGAAAAAAAAAAGCATAACAAACTACGAGTAATAATAATAATTATAGCTTCCTACGTGTTTTGCAAGAGTGCGAGTAGAGCTAGTCAAATCGAGCGGTGAACAAAACGTTTATGATTTTTGTTGTACACATAAAATTTTTAAAGAAAATAACATGAAACGTTTGCAAGAATAACAATGTTCCGAGTTCCGACAGTTATTGTTGCGTTTTAACTGTGGGAATGACCCATATGTTTTGTATAAGAGAAACAAATTATGTATTGCTTTATGTTGGTTAGCAGTTAGTATAGGTTGTTGTTTAATTAAATGTTTAAAGATACTTATTTGCAATTACACGATGTGGAAATTTGTTAACATGATTTTTATTATGTTAAAAAGACACAAGAGATGGATGCTCAATGTATGCATTATTTTTTTATTATTCGAATAATAATTATGGAGGATATATAAATTGAAAAATTGAAGCAGAATAATCCTGCTTTTGCTTTGGAGTATGCCATTTGATTTCTTGCATAAAAAGGAATTTTTAGAAAAAAAAATTTCGAAAATCCTTAGAGCCGTTTTTTAAAAGAATATTTTTTTATATAGGTACCTATAAAAATTTTCTAACATTAACAAAAAAAAAAAATCATGTGTGCAATTCACACGTGGTTGAAGTGAAACCTTAAAAATCATTTTTCTTGCAAAAAAAAAATTCGAAAAAAATATAACTTTTTTTTATTTCACAACTTTTTTTTATATGACAACCTACAATAAATTTAATACCATCTGAAAGCTTATTGTTTCAGCTCAAAATATTTATATCGATCATGTCTATAGAACATCTACAAAAAGAGCTAGAATTTTTTTAACCCAATTAGTTTTCATAAAAAAAGCAAAACAATCAATATTTTTTCTCTTCTAACGCCATTAAATCCATTTTTTAAATGACAACCTATAATAAATTTTATATCATTTTTATTTCACCTTTTATATGACGCTTCAATCATATTTCTACGATATCTACAAAAAAAAGTAAGAATTTTTTAAAGCCAACCATGTCGAAATTTCAAACTGAGATTATGGTACTTCCTACACTGGTGGCTGGTCATCGGCAACAGATCTTCATAGGTGTTTTGAGGTATTTTTCAGGTTTTTCAATTAATCCATTATGTGTGATATATGAAAGGTAATATTATCAGCATGCGTATTGAAGTTAAATAAATTTGTTATGTGCTCTAGATCAAAAGATACAAACATTTGAATATGAATTGAATTGAAATTTTGCACAATTATAATTTATTTAATTACTTATCTACTGTATTAAGTAATAGTAATTTCATTTATCTATCTATTAAAAGAAAAAAGTTGTGATCAAATGATTTTTCGTGTCGCTTTTTCGTTTCATCTTGTTTCAAATCACTACGATACTAAAGAAGTTTTCACTTCAAAAAGTTGGTAGATATGCCATTTTTAAGAAATTATTATTATCCAACATATAAAAACGAAGTTTCAATAAAATTCATCAACCCGTTTTCAGAAAATTGATTTTTATATAACGTTTTTTTTTAACATTTCTGTATAATTTTTTTTGTTGAAATCTGCTTACGAGAAATTCATAAATAAAAAAACCGTTCTACATACGGTACAAAAAATATTTTTTTTTATTTCCAAAGAAAGCTTTTACAAAACTTTTAATTAAAATCGTTACAGCCGTTTTTGAAAAAAAGTTGCTTTTCTATTTCCGTTTTATGACAAATAAAGTTGGTTTTGGTCCTAAAATTTCAATTTGTCCTCTAGGGAATCACCCAAAACTGTTAACTACCAAGTTTGAAGAAAATCGCTCCATTAGTTTAGGCTGTAGTACACACAGACGGACAGACAGACAGAATTGCCAGACCCAATTTTTTGGTATTCTCCATAACCGTAATGTCATACAAAATTGTTATCTCGAGTTCGATTTTTTTTAACGAATCCTAAACTTGCAATATAGCACCTATATCACAAGTAAAAAAGTTCAAAAAACTATCACAGTTAAATTAGTCTTTGAAAAAATCTATTGCGTTAAAAATTGCTGTAAAAAAATTTAATTTATGTAGATCTTTTTTTGTGTAGTTAAATGCAAGCATATTGCGTTATTTCTAATCAAATTAAAAACAACCAGTTTTAAATAAATAACACTTTAACCCCTATCAAAAAACAGTGTTACTATCATAAAAGAGCCGGTTCTTGCGCACGCACAGGAGGATAAATATTATATGAGTTTGCAATAATTCCTCGCAAACACTTACCTTATCTAGCTTTTAGTTTTGGTCATGCATAATATTTAATAACTAACCATGTTCACTGCAAGAATATAGCTAACAACTCCTCTGTATATAACATAGCTGCCGTATCTACATCGTAATAGCTTACACGAATCTGGCCAAACCAAAAAGTATCTATCTCACTATACCTAGTACCATGAAAACGAAAAAAAAAAAATCATTTCAAAATTGTGAGGTCATTATAGTTTCCCGATAGATAGTAGTTTTTCATACTTTTTTTTGGTGAAGTTTTTTTTTTTTAATTTTTTTGTTTTCCATGCACATAAAACATGGCAATCATTTTGTGGTTAAAGCTATACTTTTTTCAAATAGAATGTTAAAGAGATAGTCAGAGTGAGAGGATATTTTTTTATTTATTCCTGTTAAATGGAAAAATCGTGAAGTTTTTCCTCCTTTTTGCCAAGAAAAATTAAAACATAATTTTTTGGAAAGAAAATTCTAAAAAAAAAATGGCACACATTCGAATTCCGTGGCTGACTGGCGCTGGTGGCTTACTCGAAAATGTTCTAAAAATATATTTTTGTTTATTTATTTTTATTTATATTTCATTATTTTTTTTTTATTTCTGATTCATTCAAGTGGATAGATATTATGGTGTTGTGATTGAATCATGGATCACGTTTTCAAACAAGTCGATTATTATTTTATTTTTTTTTTTAATTTTAGAATCAAGATAAAATGTGTAGGAAGAATAATGATCTAAGCTCAATAATCAGAATCAGTTCTCGGGTCTTCTTGTATAATTTTTTACTCAAGCAGAAAATTGACATCACATTGAATTGAGTTTTCATTTCATTTTGAGTGACATTCTGGATGAATACATTACCTCATTCATTAACAATTCAGAAGTACAAATTCAAGAGCATCTGATAAGAAGGTATAACCTTACAAATGATGCTTCTAGTATATTCGGATAAGAAACAGGTTTTTAAACTTTTTAAAAGTTATGTTGTGGTAGGTATAATTTCTGGATTTTCAAGTATTTTTTTTTTAATAAATACAAACAATCTTCATAATATGTATAATAGGGTGGACCAAAAAAATTATTTTTCATTACTTTGATTTGCTCTACCGATAACTTGTTTTCTCGACACAAAATAATGCTACCCTAATTTATTCAGAATTTTTCGATGATGTTTAGGGGTTGCGCGCACCCCTTTTATAAAAAAAATAAGCTCTTTTAGTTTTTATTTTTTTTATAGCTTAAATAATTCTTTAATCGAAAAGCTGTTTGAGTAAAAAGTATTGAGTTTCAATAGATCTACTTACATCAATTTTTCATTTTTCAAAAAAAAAATTTTTGACTAATTACCAGGCGTTAGAAGTCGAAATTACTGATAAATGCTGGGAAAAAAGCCTTAAAACTATGTTTTACTGTTTTTTATAACGGTTAAAATTATTTTTATCGTATTCCTCATCAAATTTACTATAAAAACAGTGCTTTTATATTGCTCAATTCTTCTTAAATTGATAAAAGAAAAATAATTTTTAAAAAAGATCGTACCAAAACAAGTGAAGGAAAAATGGGGGAGGGTACTATATCTTGGGCGCCGAGATTTGATAACGGTATTTTGTAGAGGAGTTTAATACGATCATTTTTTACTATGGGAGGGGTGGTCTATCTGGCTCCGTTTAGGCGGGAATGGCAATTTTCTAAAAAATGACTTTAAATAATAAAAAAAATATTAAAAAACAATGGCAACACTTACAATTATGAATGATACTTTTTTCAAAAGCTAGAACTGTACACTTTATTCTAATTTTAAAGAACAGTTATTTCAATCAATTGTTTTTGAAATAATCGATTTAAAAGTAAAAAATTGGGAAAAAAAAGTTTAAAAAAACACATTAAATACTATTTTTGTCAAGATTGTGGATTACAATACAAAAAACGGCTGATAAAATAAAGTATCACAATTGATTCCTTATCAAATACTGAAGTCCACATGTTTGAATGCTTCCTAGTTTTTGAGAAAATTGAAAAATAAAAAAAATTCTTTTTTCTCAGACCAACTCGAGATCGTACTTTTGGTTCCACGAAATTTTAATTTGAAAACTATCCATACTTTTTAATGATGTTGTTGTTGATGCAGCGTCTTATAATATTGAATATCGAATATGTTTTTTGATGGTGGAAAAAATATCGAAAACAGCCATCAAAACTATAATCTGAGAAAAAAGAATTTTTTTTATTTTTCAATTTTCTCAAAAACTAGGAAGCATTCAAACATGTGGACTTCAGTATTTGATAAAGTTTAAAATGTAATTTTTTTCAAATTGGGAGTCGGTTAAAAATGAGGGTAAGTCGCTGAAGAGATTTTTTTGACAACAATTTTGAAACCAAATTACACACCAATTAAGTGGAATATTGCACACAACATTATTTAAAAGGTAGGATAAGAGGAGAAGCCTGAACTACATAGAAACACAAAGTGAAAAAAAAGTAAAAAAAAGGTTCTTATTTTTCAAATAATTTAAATTTTTATTTTTTTTCACTCTGTGTTTCGATGTAGTTCTAGCTTTACTCTTCAGTTTTTTTTTTCTTTTTGAAAATTGAAATGCAAAAATCAAAAATTTGAAATAATAAAAACAGAAAGATCATTCTCCAAAAAAGGAAATTTCGTCAAAGGAGAATGAGCAAATTTGTATGGAACGTGGACGTTAAGCGGCCATTAATGAATTTATTATTTTATGATGTTATTAAGTCTTGCATATGTTTTGCAGAGATTTTATCCTTGTGACGTACTTCAGAAACGGATAAAATGCATTTTTGCCACTTTACACTTTATGCAGATTGTCTCTATGTTGTAACTTTAATATGTATTTCAAGTGCATTATATGATACTCTGTCATTTTCCCTGACTCTGAAGACCTTAATCTTGAATATCCAACCAATAGAACCCAAACTATTAGCATTTTTTAACAACAATTCCAAGCCTATTTTGAAAATGTTGTTGTTCAATTTTTTGTTAGTTTTAATCGTTTGAAAAATTGTCGAACAAAAACACAAGCAGTTGTCTTAAAAATCTTGTATTATGAGTTCTATTGGTCGGATTTTCAAGATCAATGTCTTCAGGTTCAGGGAAAATGACAGAGCTTCATATTATGTTTTTAAAATAAAAATATAATTCAATTTTTCCTTCATACAATAAACGATGCATTAACAATACTAATATTGGAATATCTTGCATTCTTAACGCAATACAGTGAAACTTCCAATATAAAAGTTTTTCCTAAGCTATAGCTCTTTCATTTGATACCAATTTAATTAATGGCCGCTCCACGTCCAAAATGCCCATTCTCCTTTAGTGTTTTCAGTATACTTAGATCACATAACCCTTACATTATCAGCGATAAAGATCAATGAACTCAATAGTACACTTTTAAACAGGATAAAAATTCAATTTTATTCATTAGAATCAATTTTCATGCAATGATTTTTTTTTTATATTTATTGGTTCAACGAAAAATATTTATTTTCATTTATTATTTGGACAGTTATTTCATTTAAATCACAATTTTCCAATAAACAGTTTTAAAGTTCAAATTTAACTAAGTTTCTACTAAGCTTATAAAAATGGCACCAATTCATTTAATATACATACATATACGTACACTATGGTCAAATTGGACGTTAGGTGAACTCGGGCGTATACGTAATTTTTTTTTATATTCATAATTGTATTTTATTTCGTAACTTTATATCAGTGAAATTTCGTTAAAATTACTAAATACTACTACAGTCTGATGCTGTTAAAGTTCTGATTTCTTCAAAATTGTTTTAATATCTTGTAGATTATTAGCTTCTCGAATAGAATTAATTTTTACTTGCGATATAGGTACTATATATCAAGTTATGCATTCGTACAAAAAAAAAAAGTTGAGATAACATTTTTCCATGACATTACGATGGTAGACAATGCCAAAAAAGTGGGTCCCGGAAGTCCGTCTGTCTGTCTGTCTGTCTGTCTGTCAGTCTGTCAGTCTGTCAGTCTGTCTGTCAGTCTGTCTGTCTGTCTGTATAAGGAGCTACAGCCTAAACGGATGGACCGATTAATGTCAAACTTGGTATGTAGCGTTATTTGGCGACTCTCCAGAGGGGTTTTTGGAATTAATTTTTTTGGACCAAAAATAACGGTACTTGTCATATACCGATTTTAGTAAAATTAAAATATCTCGAAAACGGCTCTAACGATTTTGTTTAAAAAATTCAAATGTTAGTTTTAAGCTAAAGTCTATCTTTCAATAGAAAAATTTTTTTTTGAAAATCATAGAACCGTTTTTTTTTCAAATCCGATTATCTCCGAAACTGCTTATTCGATTTCAACGAAACTTTTTGTGAAGAAGCATTTATATAATTTTGAAAAAAATAATTTTTGGATTTTTAAAAAAAATTTGAAAATTTTTTTTTGAAAAATCAAATTTTCGAAAACGGGACATTGAACTTTTTTGAAATTTTGTTTTTAGATGTTGATTAGTGATTTCTACCAAATGGCATACTAATTTTATTTTAAAACTTTTTTTCCAAAAAAATATTTATAAAAAATTAGTTTTTTTAAAAAACGGCTCTAACGATTTTGAAAATTTTTTTTCTAAAAATGCATGTTAATATATCAATCAAAACTGCATACTTGTTTTGGAGGGCAATTTAATTTCAGATTTATTTTATTTTTTTTCAAAAACGAATTTTGTTTTTTTTTCCAAATTTATATATAAAAAGTCTTAAAAATTTAAGCAACTTTAACTCTAAGAGCAAGTTCGTGCGACCCAGTCGTGCATTTTATTTCATTTGCAATTTCAACTGAGTCATTTTATTTAAACCATATTTTTACGTTTTACGGTTTCTGCATATTTCTTCGATACTTCTAAAGTTTCAAGGTATGAATCACTCTTTATAATGTTAGCGGCATTCCTTAGCCATAAAACTTCAAAAAATAAATAAAATGTCATATATGTAGTTCGTTATCGATGGTATAATCATAGTATATTTTTATTTCCTCAAATGAAATAAATGTTTATTTTCTCTATGAGTACCTAAGCTTTTAAAGTTTCAATTCATTTATATGTATACAATTATAGTTATGTAACAACTTCCGCAAAAGATGTCCCAACCAATCCCCTTGAACGGTAAAAAGATAATATTCAATGTCATTAAACAGTTACCCTTTTCAACTGTTAAATGCCCTTAAGTTTTTCTATAAAAAGTAAAAAAGAATCAAAATAACCGGTTTTTCCTTTATTTTTTCTAGATTTAAAAGTTACTTCTTTATTTGTTTGCATTCCACTGCAATTACACTTTGCTCCAGAAAACCAAAACGAACGACAACCACAATGACGCCAAATAATTAATGCACACACTTGACGTTAACTTGTGTCCGTAAATAAATATTCAATTGGCATGCCATGGGAAGTGCTACCATACATACAACAGCACAGAGAGTTCTTCTTCCTCTTCATGACGACAAGTCTACGAGTTAAAGTGTACCTATACCAACCATTTCCGTTCAAAGCCCAATACGAGCAAAACGGGAATTTCAACTGCGGGTGACAGTTTCTAATTCTATTTTTGCATTTCTATCCTCTACTATTTTTTTTTTCTTTTTCTATAAACTCAAACTCAAACCATCATGGATGTGGTAAATAGAGGGAGACCATGTTTTAAACATTTATGTAGGTCAAATGCGTGAATACGATAAAATTATGTCCAAACCTTTAAAAAAAGTAAAAGAAGATAAAACGGTAGAATCATTTAAGTTTTTTTTTTTTTAATTTAGCTAATGGACATTTTTATTTGAATGTATGAAGGGACTTTACTTAATCCATTGGATGTGAACGCATTTTTGCTCTAAATTATCACATAAGTAGTTTTTTGTGTTAGGTACAATGTACCATATAAGTTTGAGTATATAATTAAAAAAAGTTGAGAGTACTTACCGGCTAATTGAGTGAAAAAATTACATATTAGTTGGGGGGACACTGGAATAAAAGCTGTTAGTCGGGGTACATTTTAAAACTCATATTATATCTGATGAAATCCTAATGCAAAAATATACTTACGTTAAGTTCACCCACACTTGTAATCTATTTACATTATGTAGCCCCCCAAAATACCTTTGCAAGATGTTTTGTGATGCCATGTAAGTTTTCAAAATTGTTTAATTCACCTTTGGAAAGATTACCGGCCTCTGGGTTATTATTATTATATTATTACAAAAGATTGAAGTTGTTTGGAAAAAGCTTTTCTGAAATCATATTTAAGTTATTATTCCTCCTGAGAATTACAGATTTTGCATCTTCGAGTCCAAATATCATCGAAGATGGAACATTTTTTTTAAAAAAAGGTACGTTTTCATCGCAGCATTATGTACTGAATACTGACTTCAAGGTTCTCAATACAGGCTTTTATGGACTATGTACAGTACATTGTACATTAGGGTGGGTCAAAAAAATTTAATTTTTTTTTTTTGATTTGGTAGGAAATTGAGCGCTCTTCAAAAAGGCCTTGTACCCTTTTTTCGTTTATCTAACCGTTTAATAGATATTTGAGGTCCAAAAATCGAGAAAATCTTCAAAAATTCGTTTTTTGTTCTTAATTTTGTAACAACTTGAAAAATTATAATAATCAAACGCGCAAGACATATTCTTGTAGGAAAAAGATTGTTCCACAAAAAAAGGTCTTATTAACTTTTTTCATTAATCTAACCATTCTAAAGATATTCGAGCTCAAAGTTAAAAAAAATTATAAAAACATTTTGTACTTTTCAAAATTTTCTAATTCACTGAAAATTCATTATTTTCAAATTAGCAAAATATGTTCTTGTAGAGGCTTAAACGTTCTATAAAAAATTCCTTGGAATCAAATTGATTGCTTTAACCCTTCAATAGAGTTCAATAGTTTACTAAAACGTGAACATAAATTTTAGATGAAAATATTTTCTTGTTGCATTCTTTTGAGAACGTGATTTAAGTTTTAGAGTTCTTTTTTTTTGTACTTTTTATGTGTTTCTATTTTTACATGTCAAACATTTTTGGTAGATCACCTATCAGTGGCGTACGTTGAGTCGCCGGGGCCCCGAGGTAAGACTAAATTTTGGGGCCCCTTAGTTACAAAAAAAAATTACGTATACGCCATACGTTTTTTTTTTTGTATGGCTTATTTATTTTTAGGTTTATTTTAGTGTTTTAATATATTCGTAATGCACTTTGCTATACTTACTTAAAATGTCTCTCATAAAAGTAGTAAACACTTGTATTAGGGGCCCCCAAAATTAAATATTTAGAGACCCCTAAAATAAAAATTTTTTAGCTAAGAATTGATAGTTCTTGGGGATTCTGTTCTGAAGTAATAAATACATATTTTATTTTCCATCATCAGACATAATTTTTTTTATTTTGGGGGCCTCTGAAAAATTATTTTTAGAGCTTCAAAATTAAGTGCTTAGAGGCCCCTAAAATATAATATAATTTTTTTGGAGCCAAGAATCAATAGGTACTGGGGCCTCTTTTCTGAAGTAATATTCGGAATGCCACCAATATTTTTATTTTGGGCCCTGACGTATTTATGTTGGGGCCCCTGAATTTATATTTAATTTTCCATTTGATTGTTTTGAACCACTTTTGAGGATCCTATAATATTTTTTGTTTGCTTTTTTGGGGTCCCTAATGTAATATTTGTGGTGGTAAAAATTTTTCAAGTAATATTTTTTGGGGCCCTAAGATAAAATTATAATTTTTTCTTTTAAAAAAGCAATTTATTTTTTTTGGGGCTCCTGGGGTAACCTTTTTTTAAAATCAATATACATTATACATATATTGTGTGGCTACCAATGCATTATACATTACACTGAATGACATAATTTGTCTCCCTATTTACTTCGTAACTCAAGTTATGCTAACAGTTTCCTTCTCTGCATTATCTACAGTGGAGGCCCTGGGGTCGGTCGGGGGCCCCGGGGCACCGCCCCGCTTGCCCCAAGGGAGTGTACGCCCCTGTCACCTATATAATAGGTAACTTAACTTTTAGTATTTTCACTTTGTACAAAGTATCTACAAACTACAAAGTACTATTTGTCACCTTAGCTGTGTTCATTGTGTGCAATCAGTGTGAAAAATTATATGGAATGTACTTGTTTTTGCAACTTGAGGTAAATGACTTTGAATGACACTCTTAATATGTACATAACCTTGGCGTTCCTTTTAGTCAAAGTCCCAAAGCAACCTTTTTCTTCTATTGCAAATAAGTTCTAGGTACCTACCAAGAGAACTTTTGAACAGATTATAATTCTTTTGTGTCTTAAAGTTGTTATTTAAGACAATGAGTAGAGAAGATTATAAATATTTTGTAATTATTTGACAACAAACAGAGCGTATCTGTTTTGTTTTTTGACTTGACTATCTCTATAGACGCAGCAAGCAGGTTGCACTTAGTAGTTGAATGCTCTTAACATTCAATATACAACACAACACACCGTATTTGATCTACTTTGTATACAAAGTAATGAAAAATAAAACAACACCAAACTGAACATTGAACAGAAGATAGAGTTTAAAGATTGAACCAGTAAATAACAGACATAACATTGAAATATTATCAGAATCATTGAAGTAAATCGATTTGCGTTCAAAAGCGTTACAAGCCGGCAAGACGCAAGAGCGGCATAAAAGAAGAATAACACATATAACAACATGGTTTGATATCCATTTGCTGCCTTGAACTTGTGTGTTGTGTTTATTTTGTGTTCCTGTTCATTGAGAAACAAATAAAAAATTACAAAAAAAAAAATAATACAAATCTTTAAATCAGGTTTTATATCGTGTGATGACGTAATGTTTACCATGTTTGTGTACTCTCTCAAAAGGTATATACGTTCAAATATAATTACTACCTATTAATGGACTGCGTGATTATAAAAAAGTTATAACTGAAGCTAAATTAGCTTTGTTTTTGAGTTCGAAGTTGAAGTGAGTTTCTATTTATATTTGACGTTATTATTATTATTTTTTTTTTGCAAGATTGTGTTTTCTTTGAATAGCCTTAAGTATGCGTACCTATTATTTACTTAATTGTATAGGATAAAATAGTCTTTGGTTCTGAAGCTATTAGGTACTTGGCCTTTTTTCTGACTCTGTTTTGTTATTATTTAAAATAGAACCTCTTAGCTATAATTGAATATTACTTGAGACTTGTGTTCCAATTAATTTGAAATTATTATCATTTGTTTGTTATTATTTTTAAAATATAATTTTTTATGGAAATGATCTATCATTATATTGATTTATTTACTTTTTTTGCCTGATGCGATGTACGTATTTGTTATTTCCCTCAGGTAAATACATACATTAAATTGAAGTAATTTTCTTAAATTCTTGGGCCTTCTAATTTTATTTATTTTGGAATTCCTTCCTGATTTTTGTTCCTTTGTTATGAACACATTAAAGGCATTTATTTACTCTATGAAAGTTTAAAATTTTCTTAAAAATTATTATTATTATATTTTTTTTGTTTTTTTGGCAATTGGAAAAAATTCCATACCAAAACCGGCCAAAAAAACAAGAAAAAAAGTCAAGAAAATCGATTTTTTGAGTTTTTTTTTACTTTTTTAATGTTTTTTTTTTCGGGCTGAGATAGTCATACATATGTATTGCTCTGGTCCAACGTTTTCAAACCGTTATACCTGGCTACCAGAACCGGCTACAAACAAAATTTTTATCTCATTCCACTCAAATCCACCTGATCCTCATTTTATCTATAGGTCTTGCATCTCAAAAAAGTAAAATATAGACGCTATTCAGTTTTTTGCGTTTTCCAAACACTTTTGCAAATTGGACTTATTCCGTTCTCACAACTGACGATTCAATTGGTATGCAGGCTTCTTTATTTTATTTTTATCTCTATATCGTTTTCTTAAGTTTTGTTTACTTCCACTTAAGGAATTCTTAGGAAGTGCTTTATTTGGTATTCATAAATGTTTTTTTTTTATAATTTCTTAAAAAAATTCTTTATTCCTTTGTAAAAAGGATTTGTAGTTCCCCGTCACCTAATGTTTAGTGCAGTTCACACCTCACACGTGGTAGAAGTGAAACCTTAAAAAAAAATAATTTTTCTTCAAAAAAAACAATCAAAAAAATCTACATTTTTTTATTCCATCAACTGTAAAAACATTTTTTAAATAACAACTTATAATCAATTTTATATCACCTGAAAGATTTTTATTTTAACTTTTATATTACGCTTCTATCATATTTCTGCCATGCCTACAAAAAAAGTAAGAATTTCTTATGCCAGGTATTTTTTTCAATTTTTTTCAATTTAAGATTGTGTAACTTTTAGAGCACGTACCGTTATGTGTGATATATTAAATGAAAGGTTATATTATCAGCATGCGTATAAAAGTAAAATAAGATTTGTATGTGCTCTAGATCAAAAGATATAACGTGTAACGTTATCTCAAAATTTTGAAAATAAAATTGATTGAAATGTTGTCCAATTATAGTTTATTTAATTGCCAAACTACAGTATAAATTTCATTCATCTATCTATTAAAACATCTTTCGTTTCATCTTGTTTCAAATCACTACGATACTAAAGAAGTTTTCACTTCAAAAATAAATAAATTTGAAGCATGAAGGTTTCAGTTTTCATTTACAATATCCCAAATCGGAACATTCCACCTTATGAAAGTCAAAATTATTTATGGGTTTTTATCACTATACCTGCATTTCACCCCTACCTTTGAAAACAATAAGACCCAAGCTGACGAGTATTATTTATTTTTATAATTTTATTAGCAATATTGATTCATACAAACAAACACTCTTGCTCAAATTTAACGCACACACCCTATTAATTCAACAGAAAAAGATCTTTAATTGAAGAGATGAAATGAAAAGAGTTTTGGGAGCTTTTTTCTGAAGTGTGTCTGTCCACCCGCAAGCCTTGGTCATAAATTTTCCTGGGTTAGAATCTGCTTTACAACACAAAGTTATACGCATACTATCACTCAATTTTAGACCCTAATTTTCTAAATTTTGTTAATTGGCGTGTTTTTTCTACAACTCAGTAGCTACTTATTTTTGTATTTTATTCGAAAAACAATAAAAACAAATACTTACTTGTGTAATTATTATTTTGCGAATAAAATGAAAAATAAGTAGCTACTGTGTATTAGAATAAACACGCCTAATGTTATTTTTTGAGTTAGGATAATATTGTTGCTGTTTAGCATTTTTCGACTTGATATAAAATAAGGAAACCCACAAAAATTCGTACTAGAATTTCAAAGCCATTTAAAACAAGATACAGTGGTTGCCTACAAAAGTAAAAAGGTGTGCGTTAATTTTGAGCAAGAGTGTATATTAAACTAGCAAGTATTTGTGGCTCATTTCTTTGTTTGTTTTTGTGCAAAATTATTTAATTTGTCATACAAATGCAAAATTAAAAGCAAATACTGTCCTACCTTAATGTTTATTGAGAATATTAGTTTTTTTTTAGGCTTCATACGATATGGTTTTATTGTGATATGGATATGATTGCATAAAGAATTCCATCTTGTTTGGAGCATACTTATACAATACCTATACATATTTTATTAGGCAACACGTAAATGATTTTTTTTCCTCTTAAGTTGAAATTTGAGTGATTAGATGAAAGGTGAAAAAAAGA
This sequence comes from Episyrphus balteatus, assembly GCF_945859705.1. Lineage (NCBI taxonomy): Eukaryota > Metazoa > Arthropoda > Insecta > Diptera > Syrphidae > Episyrphus > Episyrphus balteatus. The sequence goes on from NC_079137.1 coordinate 46,886,385, forward strand.
ATCAAATATGATTTGTTTGGACTATTTTACACGAAAAATAAGTTAAAGCGTGAAACTACCAACCTGCTGAAATTTCGTAAACGCTGAATGACAAAGTTTTTCGTAAAACACATTTCTCTCGAAAAGAAATGAAGTTCTGTTGTAGAATCACCCTTTAAAGTAAACATTAAGTTTTTTTTTTAATTTCATCTTTATCAATAATTTCATTGAAAATATTGACAAAGTTCAATTCGTCACGCTTAAGAAAACATCGATTACTTACAATGTCATAACAGATAATATTTTGTAATCAACAACAACTCTCTTACTCTCAATTTCTCGGCAGCCAGTCAGTTAGGTTAAAAGTTTAAACCAATTCATGATGAGATAACCAAACCATACAAGAAAGAACTTAATATTTGACTTATAATTAGACTTGACAGATAACAAATAATAGAGAAGAGACGTGACAGTGAGCAAATAAGTGCAAAAGTCAGAAAATGATTCGTCCTTATCAATCAAATAAATATGTACAAATGATCATTCACTTTGTTAATTACTTCTAATTAAATCATCAATTTAAAAGACAGATTCCATATGAGTAAACTTAACTATCATACACATATTTTTGAATTACTGTCAAATACAGTTACCGGAAATACCAAACGCCATCGTACATTTTGAAATATGCATAATAATTTTTTTTTGAAACGGTACGTATTTCTATTTTCTAAACCTTGCGCGCGATATGAGGTCATTATTCCACACAAAATTATAAAAAAAAGTATAAATTGATACTATAAACGAACAAATAAACAATTCAATTTTTTTTTTATTATAATTCAGTTTATTTCTCTTTTATTGGCTGATGGCTAACGGAACGGACACCCATTCATAAAAAAAAGTTAAATGAGATCACAGTGAGTCAAAAATTGTGTCATAGGTGTGATTGTATTTTAATATGAATAATGACATGTTCTTATATTTCTATATCTTTTTTATATTGTGGAAGGCCGTTTTACTGACCAAAATTAAAAATGAATGTTGATTTTGTATGAGTAATGAGTTTAGAATGATTTTTGTTTGATGGTGTTATCAGAATCTGAAAGGTCAATGTGTGATAAATTTAAAAAACGTGACACAATAGAATTGTTAATAAAACCAACATAAATCTGACAGCTATTTGTGTGCATTGATCTATGTTTTTTACACAATTTTTGTAACATTTTACCTAACTGTGTTAAACCAAAAAAATGGTTATGTGTTTGACTGGTACTGGTACAGGTAAAATAGTACAAAAAAAAAACAATAAACAAAAACTTGGCAAAAAGTTTGCTTTTGGAATAGGAACCAAGGACCAAAAGAGTCTATAAAAAAATTGTGTGAAAGGGTTTTTTTTCGAATAGACAGTAAAATCTTTAATTGGTCCTAAAAACCCAGTGAACCATTTTATCCAATGACAGATTTTTCTGTCTCTTCGAAAAAAAAACACCCTTTCACCTAATTTTTTTCAAATGAAAATTCTTCAGTCTTACTTATTATCCCAAATGCAACGTTTTACCAAATTTTATTTTTATGGATCAATTTTTGTTTCACTAAAAAAAAACACCCTGTTAACCATGTAATTTTTATAGATACTTTAGATTCATGTTTCTAATCTCAAAAATTAAATAATTGCTGAGTTTCAATGGGGTACCACTTGCACTATCATTATTTAGTTTCTCCTATACCCACATTTTTACTCTACACCTAAAAAAAACACCCTTGTACATGAAAAAAATATATATAGACTCATTTTATACGCATTTCCGTGGCAAAGACAACAATTTTGATAAATTTCGCAGGGCAACCTTTTATACCATTGATTTTATCGGTCTATCGCGGATCTTCCTTTTTTCCCAAAAAAACACCCTTTCACCTAAAATAGACTACTTAGATTCCTGGTTTCTGTTATAAATCAAATATTTTTACTAACTTCCATTGGGGGTAAATTTTTGGTCCTAATATTTGTGGTACCTACTTATTCTATATTTCATCATTTCTTAAAAAAACAGACAAGATTCTTAGTTCTTATAACAAAAGAAACGTTTTCACCAAGTTTAAAAAATTAACAAACTTTATGTTAGCTGTTGATGATGTTATCATACCATTGATGATGTTATCATACCATTGTCACACATAACTCAACCATTTAAAAAAAAAAACACGCTTACACCAAAAACATTTTTAGAAACTTTATAGGTACATTCTTTATCCCTGGCTTTTTCTAAAAGCTTCATCCCGAATTTCATCAGCGTATCATTTTTTTTTTTCACATGAGTTTCGGTTATATTTTACCTGGTGAAATAAAAGAAACAAGCACTTTTGCGTTTAATCGGGAATTACTTTTCTTAGAGCAATAGTATTTTATTTATTTTGGTTTCACTAGATTCAGCATCGAAAAGTAACCTAAAAACATGTGTGATATGAGTATATTCCACAAACTATTTTTTTCACATTATTTTTGACCTTCACACCCTCCCTCTTTTCCGCAAAAAAAAAAAACACCCTTCCACTCAATTTTTTTTTATAGACTGTTTTGATCCTTGGTTCCAAAAGCATAAGTTTCATAAGGGTAACAATTTGTTTTTTTAAATCTCTATTTTACCTGTAATATATTTATGTATTTTCGTCTGTGGTACCATAGCTTCTTACTTACTTATCGTAGTTTGACAAATGAGGCAACTAAGCCATTAAAGTCTAAACTCGCAAAAAACAAACAATCTATGAATAGATTTTGTTTACACATATAAACTACCTAACCGGGTACAACTATGTGCTAATTTAAAAACATTTTGCAAAATATTGTTTACAAAATATACACAACACCTAAGTTCTATGAATTCTTGAATTCCAACACTTTATTTATTTATTTTGCAAACATAAAGTCATCATGCAATAATTTTTATTTGATTATCTCTTCATAATCAATTAACAGATTATAATATTAAAGATGGTATCGTATTATTGATAATATAGTGATGTCACTTCAAGTCCACCTCACCCATTTGGCACTCCATCAAAGATTCCTGCACGAACACTCTTTTTTCGTATCCATGATCAAATGCCAAAGCCAGTTGAGTTATCTATCTATGTATCATCAGACAGAGTGATATATAAATATAAATAATCAAAAAATAATAATAATGAAACCAATTTAAAAATTTTGAACACGTATAAAATGACACACACAATATTGCAAATGAGATATGGTGCTGAATGGAGAATGGTGACGGCACTATTTGTGTCATTTTGCAAAAAATTAAAAAAAAAATCGAACTAAAAAAGAAACAAGCCGGCTTCGTTTAAAATTACGTCATTTGGAGTCAAGCTGATGATAAAGTTGAAAAGTGCGAATTAAATTTAGGTGATATTAGCCGCGACCAGTTTTTGTTTGATGTTAATGAGAGTCGATCTGTAATAATTATTGTGAGAGATATTTGGAGACTGACAGATATTATTTTTTTTTTTTTTTGTTAATTTTTTTAACCTTAACCTTGACGTTGTATTTATGGTTATGGTTTATGGTTAAGGTTTGGAAGATACATATATTTAAATTTTAAATTTTAGGGTGTTGGAAATTTTGTAAGCAAACGTGTTGAGAATTCTATTTTTTTGTTTGGTGGATCTAAAAAAATACCGGCTTAGATGGAATTTTTAATTAAATCAAATCAAGGCGTGTAAGAAAACTTAAAAAATTCAGACCTTGGTTAAGGTAAAACTAGTTTTCTTTATAAAAAAGTTCAACAACCTTCTTATTATAGAAACAAAAATTAAAATATTTATACATAGGTACTTACAAAAAACTTAAAATATTAAACTTTTTTTTTTAAATAAAAAATACGAACATACACAACAAAAATAAACATGCATTTGAGACCAAAAAACATTTGTCACATAAAACAAATCTTAGAAAAGTGTCGACACTAACAAACATGAGAAACATGAAATATACTTTTACTTTCGATCTTTATTTACTCAGTGGACATTATACAATCAGTAAACAGGTTAGAAACAAATTTGTAATTGTTTTTTTATAATTTTTCAATGTTTAAACATAAACGGTACCTTTTTATCGTATCTTTTGTATTTTGCAAGAAAATTTTTATTCACTTAGAAAATATTATAATTTAACTTTAAATGAAAATAAGAAACATATAGATTTCATACCGACTTATTTCACTGTACCATTGCTGATTTTGGTCTCAAAATCAAAAATTCAACTTAAAATTTAGAATTTAAATAAGTAAACGTCTCTTTAAGGTTTAGGTATTCATAACCGAAAACCAAAGATTTCTTGGAGGTCTCCCAAACATTTTTGTTTCTAACATTTGGAGGCAAATTTCTGTGGCCAAAGCCTTGAAACAAGTTTTGGTTAACAGATATGAGTTCACAGGTCTACGAATTTGGGTAAAAAAAATTACAAATTTATTGTAATTATTATTTCCAAATTGTATTTTGAAACCATTCTTAAAACCGATATAATTCATTCAACTGAGAATTATAATTTATCTGGGACCATTTCTTAAAAAACTTTAGGAATGACTGATAATTTCCAAAAGTAGGGTGTAGTCACAAATATTTAGCTAGAACAAGATTTGGAAATTTGCATAGTTAAAGCCTTATTCTTTTTATTTTTTAAAATTAGTAAACCTGCGATTAAACCAAGCTGGATCAAAAATAATCTTTATTCTTTTTAAAATTACACATAAAGCTATTGAGAGCATGTGTAAAGTTTTGCTTGAAAATGCACACATGTTTGCTGATTTTCCAGATTTGTGAAAATTTGAACCCAATTGGCATATATATAATTAAGATAAGTATTCAAAGAATCGAAGTTAATACGTTAATAGAGTCATTTCATTGGACTAGCCACTGACTGTACTCAACAAATTATTCGATTCCGATAACCTTGTCGATATTTTAAAAACTATATTATTTTGGAAATCATTAGGCCTACAACAGATATGGTTCTTATCTCCAATTTATTGGAAATTATGTAGGCTCTCAAAATCAATAAGTTATAGGTATGGTTAGTCTAAGTGCACCTAGAACTAGTGTTGTGGGGGTAAAATAGTGTTTTAAGTGAAATTTTTGGTTTTTTTTGAAAAACTTTCTAAGAACAATTTTCAGAAGACTTATTTACAAAACGTTTGGAAACTAAGAATTTTTGTTAGCTGTGAAATAACATTTAATTCTTTCAAAAATAACATGTAATCCTAATTTTCTTATATTAATAAAGAACCGATTTTAAAGAAACTTTTCTTTTTCGAAAGCACAATCTAATAAATATTTCTAGTTGACAAGATAAAACGAAATGATTATTATAAAATTTTGTGATAATGCTTACCTTATTTTCGAATTAGTTTTAATGTCAAAACAATTTTCTGTAAATTTTTAGTTTAAAATGTGCACGTTCAGGAAATATTAGGGACTAGATATTTAGGCAACGTCATTTTCTGAACGGAAATAAAGGTAAATTGACTAAATTTGATTGGATGTTTCATTATTGTCAAATATCGAAATTTACTTAAGATTTTTATAGATCGCATGGGTCAGACACCAAATTTCACTATTCTTAAATAAATAAATAATATTAATTATAACCGATAAAGCACTTTTTACTCGTTTTTCAAACAAATAGATTTAATTTTGCTAACGTAATTCATTTATTAAAAATAATCACCTGTCATGTTGACAAAAAAAACTTTCCTAAATGTTTAGGTAAAATTTTCTTGCCTAACTTTCCAGTCAGCTTTCCAATAAAATTACCTAAATTGGAAGGATTTTTTTTGACAGTTGACCAATCAGAGAGCGAGAAATTACCTAAATATTTAGGCCCTAACGTTTCTGAACCTGCCCAATTACTCAAACCAAGACCGTAAGACTACTTTCAGATCACTAAAAAAATCCATATGTGTACATATTCAAGTCTTCAGGTTTCAGTTATTTATTAGAAAATTTTGAGAAATGGTCCCAGTCAAGGTCCCGTAAATGTCAAATGTGACAATTTCGACTTGTTTTGTACTGACAACAAAAACGCCTGTTTAGGACGATTTTTCAGAATTTAGTAGAAATCAAATGGCAAATGTTACGATTTTTAAAAAGTTCCACATACGCCACAGTGACCCGAAAAATTTCCCATAATTTAATCACGGAATAAGTAGCGAAACAAGTGTATTTTTTGTGACTATTCACCAACTGTAAAAGTCATTGAGTTGTTGAGTCAAAACTTAAATGTAAGATTTTCAGATAATGCAAGCAAAAAACCTAGAGTAATTTATAACATTTGAAAACAAAAACAAAAAAAAACATTTTTAAAGGCAAAATAGGAACTAGCTTATTTACTTTTTTAAAAGTAGTATCAAATTTTGATTTACAGTAAACAGTATAACTTTTAGAATATTGCAAAAACTATTCGAGAATATTACAAAAAATCATCTTTAATTACAAAAAAGAAACAGTAATTATTAAATTTAAAACGAAACATTTTAATAAAAGTAATGGTTCTTTTTTTTTCACTTCCCTTTCATTGATATCTTAACAGTTACATATCTTAAGAAAGCTCATTTAATAGACTAGCCCGCACTCTCTCATCTCAGAAAAACTCATAACTTTTAAACAATGGCATAAGTTAAAATTGACCTGCCACCTATAAAAAATTAATTTTAATAGTTCTATACACAATGTCTTGCCAGATGGTAATTCTGATGGCGCCATTATCGAAAATCTTAAGATTTCTACAAATCTATTCAATTGTCTCTATTAAAGAAGACCAAAATAAAATCAAAAGAAAAAAAAAACCGTTTTGACCTCTTTCATCACCGTCGCATCGTCAGTTTCTTAAACAATAAAAAACAAACAATACAAAATAATTTGCATACAATAATTTCATAAAAAAAAAAAAAACAATTTCGAAAATAAATTCAACAAAAAAAAAATTCTTCGAACATACAATTTCTTAACGTCTTTTTCTTCATTTTGGCATCTTTTCAATTTAAATTTAATTCCCCCATGTTTTTACATTGTTCCTACATTTTCCCCAAAAATCGTGCCCTGCTGCCACGAGACAAACAAATTTCCTCGATGTCTTTTCCGACAGAAGAGATGATGTGGTGAACTTTTTTTTTTCTTTTCTTTTTGTCTGGCAGGGCGCCCGCGCCCGCCCTGTGAAAAAAAATTCCATTCTAATTTTTTCTTACTCTTGTATCTTTTTTCGTCGACTATGGCAGAAGTGAAAACTGCAAAAAAAAAAAACTTATTACGTTGACATAGTGAGTCAAGGAAATCGAAAATAATTTTACTTCTCGAATTACGTCATTAAAGTGTAGAATGAAAATGTATTTTTTTTAGTGCAATGTAACGCGTAACTCATTACCACTTTCCTCCACTCACAACGCCAATATGGCTATATACCGTCATCAGCATCACCCAGTGGCTGCTGGCTGCTACTGCCTGCGGTATTTGAAAAGAACAATGATGTCATAGCATAACCAAAAATCAAATAATTAGCGTGCTGTTTTGTATCTTTTCTATTCTATGCTTTCGGGTGTATCTTCGTACCTATAAATTTTCTATTTTTGCTTCTCTCACTGGGTTTATATAGAGATTGAAGATTGAGAATTGAGAAAGGGAAAAAAAACTGATAGAAGAAAAATTTTCTCACAGAACGTCTTTTGTCCAAAAATAAATTTCAAACTCAAACCGCGCACCGTTCGACTGACTTGTAAGATTGACTAGCTCAAATAGTATCTTTCGATTCTTTGCTAGTTTTTAACTAAATTTAATTTTTTTTTTCGATTTAATTTTTTTTTCGAATTTCCTTCCTTCTGCTCGAGATGTGATATTTTTTTTATCCGAATTGAATATTAATTTTTTTTATCGTCCTCAGTTTTGTGTGTTTTTTAAAGAGTTCTGTGTTTTCTATTAAATTTACTATAAAAAAGATGATTAATTTTCTTTAAAAAAGTTACTCCAATATGTGTCGCGTAAAAGTTACCTGTTGTTGTTTTAGCAAAAAATAAAAATAAATTTTATAGTTGGGATACAATTTTTGTGGTGGCTAAAAATAGTGAACAAAGTTAAAGTTCGAACCCAGATGTTTTATGTCATTCATAGACAGGAAGAAATATTAAATTAATTAAATTTAAATATTTTTTACGAATTTTTAAATAATTATAAGGAAAATTAAAGTTTCTATATAAAAACTATTTTTTACGAATTTTGTGCTAAAGTTTTTTTAAAATTGCGAATGGATTATATGTAAGAGTAATATATTTTTTTTCTTTTGAAATTTTTTTTTGAAAAGTTGAAAATGGCGATTTTTGAGAAAACTCATTTTTAATTTAATATGACAGAAATAATATAGAAAATCATATGAGTTGAAGAAATAAGATTTTTGCGCATGGCTTTTTGCATTTGTGAATATTTTTAAAGTTTAAACAAATTTTTGCTCTCAATTTTTTTCCCTCTCTCTCTCTTTTCTTATTTTACTGGAAAATACGAATTTTGAATAAAAAGAAAATTAATGAAAAACTATTTAATATTTCTTGCATGTGTTATTTTTCTAACGTATGTGTATTTTTAATCGAGTCATATTTAAAGTCTCATAATGTTTATAGTGGATCAAATTTTTTGTAAGATAAATGAGGCCAGTAAATAAACTCATAAAGTTGATTTTGTATAAAGCCGGCAAATATTTTTTTTTTTAATTTGTTTGAAAAGTGCGTATTAAAAAATTAAAATTAATGAATTTATGTTTTTTGGTTTCTTTTCTTGTTTTGCTTTTTAATTTGATTAAAAAATCAAAATTAGTTTTTTTTTTAAATCCATTAAAAGTTAAGATAAACTGATAAATTATTTGGGAATGGGCAATTAATTACAGCAGATTTATGTACATTATTATTATTTATATAAAATTATGATAAATTGATAGATAGATGTGAATAATATTTTTGAAAGTTCGATTAATGATCGATGATCAATTGTTTTTTCGTAGATGGTGATAGTAATTAATTAGCTATCATCATTTAAGAAGTTCAAATCAATTTCAGAAAAAGAATGTGAATGTTTAAATTTTGGCTATTTAAAGGAGTTTTTTTGTAGTTCAGTAAAAAAACAAAAAAAAAAAAAACAGAACATGCATCGGTGTGAAATTTTTTTTTTGTCAATGTGCTTGTGTGGGATTGAAGTGAAATTAAATCAGGAAATGCTACAAGACCCAATGTTACCATTTTATAAATGAAATGTGAGAAGCCAAATGGTTATTATATTTAGTTCATATTTTTGAGAAAACCAAACTTTTATTTCAAAATACTCAAACTCTCAAATATTTGAAAGTTAAAAAATGCCGTTTGCGTTGGAAAACTCAGATAAATCGAATGTTAAATTCCTTTATTATGTCTTTTTTGTAGTTTCTGCACCAAAAACTATTTCTCCCCAGCTATAAGCCCTGGTAGCCATAAGCTATCGCTATATTACCTATATTATTATCTGTACATTTATGTGCTTTTAATAAATAATAATAATAACTATAACTATTTCTTTGTGAAAAAGTAAAGCAGCCTTGCACTCAAAGTTCCAATACATTTTTCCCGTCATAGATTTTTATGTAGATACACCAAAAATCCGTTAGGAAATACCTATTCAAAAACACTAACTGCTCATGGATATGGATTTATCAAAAGGACCTTGTTTGTCTACCACCAGACATGTTTTTTCACCCCAAAATTTAAAAAAAATGAGTGTGTTTTTCCAGACACTCGTAAGTTTATTTATTAACTTGGCCAGATGATTTTAAAGTGGTTTCCAGGATCCTTGTTTTTTTCTTAATATCTCCTTCACAAGTGATACCTCGCATACAAAATTTTCGAGGTGTTGCAATTATCTCGATGCAAAACTGCATTTTTAGTTTTTCTCAAAAATTCAGATTGAAATATGGCCCTTTGTTTACGAACATTGACATAGTTTTTTTTTGTCCTTACATGTCCTTAATGACAGAACTTATTTCATTGAAAATTCATAGACAAAAATATTTCTTATCACTTTGAATATTAAAATTTTTTGAAATATTCAAAAAAAAAAGTTGCGGAAATTCTGTTTTAAATCAATTGCGAAGTAATAAGAGCATTGAACACTTAAAACATAAATAAAATGACGCAAAATTTTGAAAAATACCAGTTACGATTCCCTTGTATCATTGAAAAAATAATTTAAAGAAAACATCGAATTTTTTAACAAACATGATTTAAATTTTAAATACATTTTGTAAATTTCTTACGCTAAGGATTCAAGGTACTAGCTTCGATTTTGTAAGGCATTGAGAAAACTAAAGATATAATTTGAGTTAAATTTTTGAAATGTATTTGATCATCAAAACTGTTATAAAAAGTGTTCTCTAAATAAATATTTAACCATACTTTTTTTGCCACTTCCATTTTTAAATCTGACCGGAGCGTTTTTCGTTCACTTTGTTTCAAACAATCTTATTGGGGTCTCACTTCAATTAAATAAATTATTTATTATGCATTTGTTAAATCAAAATTTTAAGAGTATACTCGGTCTTAAACCAATTTTACTACCTACTTTTCAAAAGCTGTATCTCAGTGAAAAAGAACGATAAGCCCCCATTCTCACAAATCGCTCGAAACCAATAAAAAATCTATCATTTCATATAAATTGTATCATTAATTTGTGGTTAAAAATTATTTTGTTTTCCAAAAATAAAACATTTTAAATAAATTCATGTAAGAAGTTTCAAAAACTCTGCCCTTTAAGGTACACTTTGTCTGAGGACGGGACTAAATCTGGTTTTATTCAATTTTGTATACGTAGAGGAAAGTAGAATATAAATATTGATATATGCACTCGAAAACTGAATTTTTGGTTAAAAACTGGAGATTTTTGTTTAAAAAAAAATTGTTTATTTTCTTTATCCAATACAATCACTTTTAATTGAATCGGTGAAATTTTGAAATCCTTTTTTGATCCTTAATTTTTGTCCACATTTCAAGGTTTTACTCCAGTCAAAGCGTCGCGAGAGAGCTAATTTTTTTTTTAAATTGTAGATAATTTAAAGGACTACAACAGTATTTAATTTTGTTAGCCAATACTTGCACCGTTTACAAAATAATAAGGCAAGAGTTTTCTAAATAAAAAAACGTCTTTGACTTAATATTACTTATTTTTTATTTGTTTCAACAAAAAGAATATGCACTAAATCGATAGAAAATGTTGTAACGAACAATTAATAGCTTTATTTTTTGTCGTAGGAGATTCTGAAGCCGAGTTATTCCCAAACGATATTTTTGGGTGTTTTCGCACCGGTTTTTTGTGCGTTCAATTATCAATTGCTCGGTCATCTTTGGTGATAAAGAGTTGATTTTTTTCTGTAAAATGCAGGAAATTAAGAGGGCTACAAAATAAGTTAGAAAAATGTTAACCATAATATAAGCTTTTTTCGAAATAAAAACGAAAATGTGTTTTTTAACAACTAGAATTTGACTTTAAATGGCTGCCATTTTGTAGTAACTCACTTTAATACAATGAAATTACATACAACGATAGAAAATATTATAAGGAAGAGAATGTATGTTCATTTTTTGGTCTACGACATACTGGAGCAAAGACATTAGCTTGGAAGTAAAATATCCCAAAAAATGCATTTTTGTGAATAATTCCGCTTAAAAGAATGATCAGGTGGTGAGAAATTGGGGTTAAGCCTTTTAAATATACCCCTATCGATGCATGAAATAAAAACTGACAGTGCCTCTGTGCGCAAGGTCAAATGACGCTTTGACTGGAGTATTTAGATTAAGCTCAAAATCATTTTATCAAACCTTTTTATATTTTGTTTTTTCCTTGAGAAATGAAGTTCTTTGAGGAGGGGATCTTATCTCCTTTCTTCCCCAAGGTCTGAAAGACTAAGAGCAATTTATTTTCCGAAGATAAGGATTAAAAAGTGTTGTATGTACGAATTCATTAGGAAAATCGGAAGTAAATTTATGTATTTTTATTTTTCATTTCAAATTTATTGTTAAATGTTTTCGCAATATTCTGTCTTCTTGTAATTTGCACATTTTTTATCTAATATCTAATTTCATATATATTTTTCTTATATCTTTATATAATTATACATACATAAATAATGTTATTTATATCATTTAATTGTTTATTAATTAATTATTTTAAATTTTTTTTCTTGCTTCCAGAAATAATGTACACTGTTCTCCATTATGGACTTAGCTGATCAAATCGATGATTATATTTGTTCATTTGAAGGAATCGGTGACTTATCAATGGACTCATTAGCAATGTTCATATTTATTTGGGCCGTTTTGGCTCTATTCTTAGTATGGCTGTGTAAATTTTTATATAATAAATATATGAATAAGGAAACACCAATTGTTAATAGTCGAAATAATAGTGTTGTTACAACTGGTGCTAAAGCAAATGGTGATAAATTACGACTATCTGAACCTAAAGAAATTTTATCTAGTAAAGATGTTAAGGTTTGTTAAATATATTTAATAAAAAAACTACTTAATTCAAATATGTTTTTTAAGGATTCTAAACCACTAAGTGCCGGAGCTGGAGGAGGACGAGGCCGATCTGGTATTGTTGGTGGACCAAATGCTCCTTTACGTAAACGTGTTGTACGTCAAAGCTCAACTGGGCCCGAAACAAGGAAAAAACGAATTGTTCCACCACCAGCGAATGTTGTTGGACCAGAAACGGTTAGTTAATAAAAAAAAATCACTTTTGTAAATTTATGTTAATTTTTCTTTTTAATTTTTAGACTTCCGTAACGTGGACAAGTCAAGTTTTTCGTTGGCTCTATAGCGATTTGGTGATTGTCAATGAGCTATTAATATCATGGGTGATTGCACTCAATGATAGCTTGAAGAAATCTGTTGAAGATGTAAGTTACTACAGAGAGAAAAAAAAACTATTTTAATTTGTTTAAATTGTTTTGTTTTGATGTTACAAATCTGATTATAACCTCCTAAATGGGTGACTTTTTTACTTGCGATATAGGTACTATATATCAAGTTATGCATTCGTACAAAAAAAAAAAGTTGAGATAACATTTTTCCATGACATTACGATGGTAGAGAATGCCAAAAAAGTGGGTCCCGGAAGTCCGTCTGTCTGTCTGTCTGTCTGTCTGTCTGTCTGTCTGTCTGTCTGTCTGTCTGTATAAGGACCTACAGCCTAAACGGATGGACCGATTAATGTCAAACTTGGTATGTAGCGTTATTTGGCGACTCTCCAGAGGGGTTTTTGGAATTAATTTTTTTGGACCAAAATTAACGGTACTTGTCATATACCGATTTTAGTAAAATTGAAATATCTCGAAAACGGCTCCAAAGATTTTGTTTAAAAAATTCAAACGTTAGTTTTAAGTTAAGGTCTACCTTTTAATGAAAAATTTTTTTTTGGAAAATCATTATTAACGGTACCTGCCATAGAACCGTTTTTTTCAAATCGGATTATCTCCGAAACCGCTTATTCGATTTCAACGAAACTTTTTGTGAAAAAGCATTTATATAATTTAAATATAAGCCAAAAATAAAATTTTGAAAAAAATAATTTTTGGATTTTTAAAAAAATTTTGAAAATTTTTTTTTGAAAAATCAAATTTTCGAAAACGGGACATTGAATTTTTTTGAAATTTTGTTTTTAGATGTTGATTAAAGATTTCTACAAAATGGCATACCAATTTTATTTTAGAACTTTTTTTCTAAAAAATTATTTATAAAAAATTAGTTTTTTAAAAAACGGCTCTAACGATTTTGAAATTTTTTTTTCTAAAAATGCATGTTAATATATCAATCAAAACTGCATACTTGTTTTGGAGGGCAATTTGATTTCAGATTTTATTTAATTTTTTTAAAAAACGAATTTTATTTTTTTTCCAAATTTCTATATAAAAAGTCTTAACAATTTAAGCAACTTTAACTCTAAGAGCAAGTTCGTGCGACCCAGTCGTGCATTTTATTTTAAATGCGTCAGTAGTTCAGATAAAAGAGTCACAGAGAAACACGTTTCTGACATCATTTGCGATTGATTAACGTAATATATGGACAGAATAATTAATGAGACAAAAATTGAATACGAGATCGCCTTGAAATTAATGGTCAAGAGCATTTGATTGACATCTAAATATGGGTATAATATATCATTAAGTCTAGAATTGAACCAATCGATCATTTATGGGAAACACAAATTGCAGCATGCGATGAGTTTTTGTTTGAATAGAAACTTTTTTGTTTTTTATTTGAAGAGAAAATGTTTTTGTTTGTGATTCAATAAAAAAAATTATTTAAAATAGTACTCATACGCCACAGTGAATTTGGCGTATTCTTTATTTATGATATTTGTTATAAATTGTTTCTTAGTATTTATGTGATAATTCAATTGGAGAAAAATATGAGATGTTCAATGCTTAAGTGATAGAGGTTACTCCTGAAAATACAATTTTGAAAAAGAGCTAAAGATAGATGCAAGAAAAAAAAAGTTTTTAGTTGCCAGCTACCCCTTTAAAATCGATTGAATCGAATATATTCGTGTTAAAGAATTTATTTCGATATAGAACGCAACGAAGAGATATTCCGCATATTTTTTGGAAGTTTGTATTTAAAGTAGTTGGCTTCTAAATGCCATCAGTAGAAACAGTTATAACCTCTAAAAAGGACCCCAGCTTTTATTTATTCATCCAATTTGACTTCGGGATGAAGTAGTGGATCCATATTTCATCCATTTTCATGTAGGGGAAAGTGGCCCAAAATGGCACCCCAAGGTAAAATGGCCCCCTTGCTAGAAATCGTAGAATCGAAAATAATTAGAAAGTTTTATGAACGCGATTCTTTAGTTTATCTGGCAAAACCAACATATACGAAATTTCAGGAACTTCAAGCCATTATTTGAAATTTGACAGGTCAAACTTTCTCTATCCACATCAAAAAGTACACTCGTTAAAATTTTGTGAAATTTTTTTTGCAAAAAAAAAAGTATAAAAAACATTGTATTTTGGAAAAAGAAGTTAATGTGTGTACGCATGAAGTATATCTTATTAATTTACTGAAATAAGTTGGTTTAAAACGATTTTAAATTTGTTGGTGTAAAAATTAAATTGAAAAAACTCAAAATGGGCAAAATGGCCTACTTAGTGCTCGGGTAAAATGGCATACCTATTTCACAAGTCATTTTAATTTTTTTTTTTCACATTTTCAGTTTTTTAAAGTGAAAATAGTTGCTATTTATGAACGATGTACAGAGAGGAAGTCCTGGACTGAGGAAAGCCCTTGATTCCGTCAAAAAAGCATCCAAAACACTCAAAGTTGCAAAAACTACAAAAACGAGACGAGCAACCAACATGAACTTGGTTTTGAATGATTCGATGAAAGATCTGGGGGGATTAAGCACCACTTGTTCCAAGAAAATGGAAAAGAAGCCCTTTGACTCAATTTTGCATTTAAAATCACGTATGTTTGGACAGTGTGCCATTTTACAAGGGTAAATTTGATCAGTGAAATTTGTAGACGTCTTGAAAATTAAAAAAATTAAATACTTTTTGGAACTTTTTCAACTCGCAAATGAAAAAAATGTGAGAGTAATATATTAAACTTTGAAAAGTATATAGCATTTAAGTTTGAATGCTACTGTTTTTCGAGATATAGGACATTTTCCTTAGGGGGGCCATTTTAGGCCACCTTCCCCTACTAGTTGCAAATTCTTTTTCTTTTTTAAAAGTTTCAAAATAGTCATTTTACTGATTAAATATCTTTTACAAACTGTAATTCTACTAAAAGACCATATATTTGGTCTATAAACGCCGATAAAAAAAACAATAAATGCCAAATATATGTGATGCTTTTCGATGATTTTGGACTTAAAACAGAAAATTTCAAATGCCAAAATCTTTCTAAATAGAGCCAACTTTGAAAAACTAAGGACACCATCGTGTTCAAATTATCTTTAGTAGATAAAAGCGCCATCTGTCGGTAAAAAAATGTGCGTTTTCAAGCACAGTGAAATTAATGATTTCTTAAAACGACTGTAAAATGGTAAATCTGAAAGAATAAATTACTCTTTACCTTACACATTCATCATTTAAATAATAATTGCAATCACTGTTTTTTAATAATTTTGAGTAAACTGAAAAATATTTTATCAGATTTTTCTTTTTTCAAAATATTTTTTGTTTTTATTTGTTTTTATTTTTCAATTTTCTCAAAAACTAGAAGACATAGAAACATATAGTTTACACTGTTCGATTAAGAATGAATTGAGGCAGTTTTCTGTGTGAGTATTTTTTTTTAATAAAATTCACAGTCTGAAAAAATTTAGTATAAAATTAGTTTTAAAATTTTTTTTTCACCTATTTTTAACTTTGAAATCGATTATTTCAAAAACTATTGGTTATAATATATTGATTTTAAAATTAAAAATAAATGTATAATTTTGCCTTTCGGAAATGGTATCATTTATTACTCTAAGTGTTGCCGTTGTTTTTAAATATTTTTTTTTGATTTTGATAATTTTTTTTAGAAAACTGCCCCTCCCACCTAAACGGGGGGAGATAGACCCCCCTCCTAAAGAAAAAAAATGTTTGTATTGAGCTCCTCTACAAAAACCCTTCATCAAATCCTGGCGCCCAACTTATCCTACTGCGTGCCAAAACAACATTTTTGTTCTATACCTAAAAGTTCGAATTTCTGTATCTGGGTTGTAATCTTAAATTTTTTTTTTTCTGAGCCAATTTTAAAGTGATTTTCATAAAAAATACCTCGTTTGATTTGAAAATAAATATTATTTTAGAATATATTTTTAAAACAGCGTGTTGTTGTGAAAATATATACTTTAATTTGATGTTGAAGTTGGGTAAATGACGAAAAAAATGGAATTTTTGAACTTTCACAGCTTATAAATTCTAGGTGGTTAAACCGAGTTACATGTTTTATACATTGTTGAAAAAGTATATTTATCTCCTATCAGAAACTGTAAAAAATCGAAAATGAGTAAAAATTTGACGAAGCTAGATTTTTTTCAATGGGTGAAGGTCAAAAAAACAGTTTTTTGCCCCTTACTCCAGATTTTGGGGGTGTTAATGACTTTTTAAATACCGTTTCGTAATCAGTGCGACTAGCTCTACAAAACGTGATAGGTCTCCGCCCGCAATCTTCACATCAGGAAATTGGTTAATCCAAAAATGAATTTTGTTTCCCTCGTTAAACAAACTCATCACTTATTTCAGGAAGAACAAGATTATTATTTTAATAAATTGGCCAAAGTTTAAAAACATGGCACAATCATTTAATGCTTAATAGACTTGGCATTGTTAATATATAGTGGGTTCCTAATTGTTGAAGAAAATTATGCCTTCATGTGTAAATGTAAAAACGAACGAACTACAAACACACAATTTGTTCCGTAAAATTGTTTTTTTTTTTTTCTAAGCAATTTTATTCTTATTCAGTTTTAAGTGAAGAATATTTCAAGTACAATTATATGTTTAAGCAGCTAAAGTTGGGAGCAAAAAACTTGAACAAACTAATTGTAAAAAAATCCTCTAAACAAAAATACCCAGCTGTATTGCATTACTTTTTGCCTAAATTATGAAAATGAAAATGTATTCCTAATCCAATTAAACCTTCTATAAAGAGACTAGTTAATGTCAAAGTTCGTTGTTTATTATGTCAACAAAGACACCATATTACATTATTTTGTTTACATACTACTTTAAAATTATGTTAATTTAAATAAGAGCTGTGAACTTATAATTGATTAAATTATTTTTTTTTTTGTCCCCAAAGAAAAAAAAAACTAAGATTTATAAACATCTTCTAGACAGTTTGCAGTCAACAAATTCACGTCTCATTTAACACACTAAAAAATACCATACAGCCTTTAAAATTAAACCCCCTAATTTTAAATTACTCGTATCATCCAAAAATACATTACATACATACTTGGTAATGAATTGAAATTTCCAAGTGGCCTGAGAGAGGCCAAGGTCAGGTTTGTGTTTACTTTTTTGTTGTGTGTTTATGTTTCCATTTTAATGAATTACGCAATCGAAACCAAAAATACACAACAAACAAAAATATAATTTCCGATTCGAAATCGACGATAACTAAAATACATGACACACACTTGTACATTATGTAAAAATGCTATACATTATGAGTATGTGAATAAAGAAATTCCAAACATTTTCTTAATTTTGTTCTTTGTTTGAAGTTTGGGGTTAAATGGAAAAATAATTTGAAATTTTTGGAAAAAAAAACCTTGATTTATAGTTTATAATATTTATGGGGGGAAGTTTAGAATAAGAATGGGGGGATAACAAATTGCATTTGTTATATTTTGTTTAAATAAAACGAAATTAATTTGTTGATATCAAAAATTGACGAAGAAATAGTTAATTAAAAAACAAAGTTAAAAAGTATTAAAAGTGAATGCTTGAAAAAGGTTTTGGAATATTTTCACAAGTCTTTTTTAAGTCCACTGATATTACCAAGCTTATTCATATTTTTTTTTTTTTTATCACGTTAAAGATTTGTTTGATTGGACCAAAGGTGCCTAGTAAATTCCTACCACTAGAAAGTAAATTTTGAACTCAAATCGATAGTCATAATTTTTGTTAAGTTATTAAAGAAATAAGAAGCTCAACTCAATTATTAATGAATTGATTTTTGTTTCAAGAAAAAATACTCGTTTTTGAGAACTTAAAGGAAAAAAGTAAAATAAGGAACAAAATGAAAAAGTAAAAATAAGAAATCATTTTTGAACATTTTTCTTTGTTTGATACCTACAAACTTAGTATTTTTTCTTGAAAGAAATCAAGGTGGTAATGTTTAAGTTGAGCTTCGTATTACTTTTTAATTTGATGAATTATACTGATGTATGCAAAAGTTACGTTTGTTAATAATCAGTTCCTATTTATTTTTTTCTATAAAAATCAAAGTTTTAGTTTTTTTTTTTTTTAAACAGTTTTAATCCTTAGTTTGATTCAATCTCAAAATTCTCAAAAAGAAAGAAAATATAAAATTTTTAGTAATGTGAAAGTTATCCACACTATTTATAAACGTTGAGTCGTTTATGTGGTTGTCCACCCAGCCTTAACCTCAAAACATCACATGACCAATTCAACAACTTCTAAGATCAAATAGCTTTCGTTAATATTGTCTGATTAATTAAAAAAAAAAAAAAAATAGAACAATTTGCATTATCAAATTTATATTAAACAAACTAAAGCTACGCATACACCACAGTGACCCTCTTAGTTAAACTGAAAGAAATACTTAAAGAAATGTATTGCTGACTCAATAACTAAACCAGTTTATTTAAAATTTTAGTAGAGGAATGTAATGTTGCGAGAACCTTTAAAAACTTACATAATAAGACCATATTTTGAAAGGTAAACAATTTGACTTTTATTGTTTTGTTTTCATTATTTTATTTTATTTTTTAAAGGATTTAGTAAAATGCGAAGGCCTTTTAGTAATTTACTAAGTCAAAAATATTATTATTATTAAGAAAAATAAAAGATTCTGAAAGAGAAATAAGAAAACACAAATTTTGCTCATACTTCCAAAATGTTTTTTTGAAAAAAAAATACCTAAATAAATTTCAGAAAAAATCAATTTTTTAACTAATTTCTTAGTAAAACCTTTAAATTGAATAGAAAGATATGAATAAATTTAAGTTTCTATATAAAATTACTTATTTTTCAGCATGGAGTCGCTGTTGAAATTGTTCGCGTTCTTCCAGACAGCCCACCACCAGGATTGTCAAATATATTTTGTAATTGTGATGAAAATAATCCAGCTGACATGGTCACAACATTTGACGTGGATGCCATGCCAGTGTTGCAGGTCAAGACCTTCCGACAGAAATCGGGTAAAGTTGACACATCCCATTACAAGGTGACAGTGTCACGTTTCCGTGCAAGAATGACATCAAATATGAATTACAACGCATTAAAAGGTGATATGCGTGTCGAAGGATATCCCGATGTAAGTACATAGTTAACCTCTTGACATTCATAAAAATGAAGTTAAACATTCCATATACACTTTTAGATACGAATTGCGATGAATAGCGTGGGTGCAATTAAGGCAATCGATCAAGATGAACAACAATTACAGGATGTCATAAGGTTAGTCAATATTTCAACTTAAACTGAAAAAAAGAGGATTCTAAATTTTAATTTTTTTTAGTGAAATTTTGACAACAGCTCTACGTGAAACTGTCTATCCATGTGACTTTTCAATCTACTCAACATGCCCTCGGGCTGAAATCGAAGTCCCAGAAATTCCTGTAATATTACCTGTTCATTATGACTCCTTGGCGGTGAGATGGGATGACAAAAATGAGAATTTACAAAAACAATACTTTCAATTTCAAAAAACAAAATATGCATGAATGCTTATTTTTGAAAGTTTCTTTTTTAAGTTGTGCTCCCTCTCAGCATAACATTTTTTACTTTTTCGTCTTCATAAATCTCATTTCGTTCTTTCTCGCCTCTTTGTGTGTTAACCTTGATTTTTTTGAAGCCAATTCATTATTTTATTTTTTTCAAAAGTAGACGAAAGGAAGTTTATACTCCCCCGAAAATAGAAAAATGTCAAGTAAACGAACTTGTATATAGTCTCGTGACAAATTCCTTCTTACCTTGAATCTTCATGAAAATATGTTTGTTGCGTGTTTTTTATCATATAATTTTTTCTCTAGACAGTGAAATGCTTTTCGTGTCAAATGTCATTTGTAGTAACAAAACTTCTATAGAACATCTCTTCAATCACTGGAATGATTACGACTCTTTTATTAAAAAAAAAAAAAATAACCTGTGACGGTATTTTCTTTATTCTTTTTATTTCATTTCAGATAATGCGAAAATATGCTTATTTAAAATGAAACTTGAAGGGAACATGATGTTGTGGTTTTCTTTTTTTGTTTGAGTTTTCAGAAACCCCGTTGAACCTAAGCATTATGTCATTTCCCTTAAATTTTTTGACGTTATTTTAAATAAAACCTTATAGAATGCAAAAATTAAATAGTTTTACAAATTTTTTTTAATTCCTATATCCTTTCGAACACAACATACTCAAAACATAACAAAAAAAAAAGAATTTTAAATTTAAAAAAAATGCATTTCGGCTAGAAGATATAAAAACTATCATCCAAAATAAGTGAGACAAATACAATTACTTTAAGGCCTAAAAAAAATTATTTTATCCTACCCTGTAACCCGAAAAAAGTTATAAGAAGGTGTGACCCTCTGGAATTGAAAAATATCAAAATTTATGTAATTGTGTTTTGGTTAGACCAAATTTTTAGTTTAGTACCTTGCAAAGTTAGTACTTAAGCATATTAATCGAATGAACTTATTCGCACCTTGTTCGAGACTCGAACGATCTAATTTTACCTGTTTTTAATTTGTATAGTTCGCCGATACATCTCCTTTGTTATCGGTCTAACAAGCGACACAGCATACTAATCTATTGTGTCTATCGTGGTTTTTGGTATCCAAAACGAATAATTTCTGAGCCTCATACGCTTTTGATCTGTGAGACAAAGCTACCCATTAAGTGGCAAAGTAACTCCGTTTTACGGGGTGAAGATTTCATAATTCTTTAAGGATGAGACAAAGAACGATTAAATAAAACATGTCCTCTTAAATTGTCTTAAAGACTTAATGTCATATTTTTAGCTCCGTGAAGTCCTAATTCATCATGAAGACTTTTTTATTTCAAAAATTTGAATTTTAAAAGGGGTCATAAGGTCATACTTTTTGCTTCATGAAGTCCTTATTCGTCATGAAGACTTTTTTCTTTTACAAATTCGCAATTAAAAAGAGGTCTTAACTTTTGCCTCGTGAAGTCATCATTTGTCATGCAGACTTTTTTCTTTCAAATTCGCATAATAAAAAGAGATCATAGGGTCATACTTTTTGTTTCGTGAAGTCCTCATTCATCATGAAGACTGTTTCTTATTATATAAATTTGCATCATTAAAAAGGTCTTAAAGTCATACTTTTTGCTTTGTGAAGACCCTTTTCTTTCATAAATTCGCATTAATAAAAAAGTCTTAAGGTCATACTTTTTGCTTCGTGAAGTACTTATTCGTCATGAAGACTTTTCTTTCATAAATAGCATCTTGAAAGTCGTTTTAAAGATCAACCGAATTATACATACCTATATAAATCAATTTTGAATGCATTGTGTGGTGCTTTGCTCGCTAAGAAAAATATCCGTTTTTCTTTTCTCTGCAAATATGTTTGCATTTTTAAGTGATGGCACACTTTGAAAATAATAAGATTTAAACTCGCTGAATACAATTTACAAGTTTTATACTAATTATTTTAAAAAATTCTGTATTATTCGAAACTCACGACCGTGTTTTAGGAGAATAAATCACTTCTCGGGCTTAGAAAAAAAAGTTTCTCCAAAATTTGTAACCTTTGAGAAATTTTGTTTGGGAGCTAAAATATAGCGAGGATCAATTCTACGAAAATTAGTGCATTTAACTTCCTTAATTACATACCCACTTATTATATTTAACTTTATTAAAGAATATTCTTTCCAAGTTGCAAGAGATGTTTTTGGGTAGATCCAAGTTTCCTAGAAAAAGTATAATAAATGACAGCAGTATTTGTATTTTTTTTTTTTTTTTGTTCGCTTGAAAAAAAAAAAAATACAGACCAATTTTTGGAAATTGTTAGAGTCGTTCAAAGAGAGAAGAATACCTATTGCAGTTTTTTACACAAAAAGTGTAGAGAAGACTTTTAAAATGATATTTTGGAACCTAAAATCTTATAAATTGAACTTCATTTTTGACTAGGTGTACACTATAAACACTCAAATATCAAGTTTTTATATTTACAATCCCAAAAGTGTGAATCCGGATTTATCTCATGATCTTCCTTTCGTCTACTTACATAATTGGCAATTCAAAGTTAAAAAAAAAAAAACTTAATTTCATTTCATAACTTCCTTAATTTCTTCCCTTTAAAAATCAACAATATGCAACAATCCAAACATTCAGCACAACATGGAAAATTACAATACCTCTGGCTATCAAAATCAAATGGGAAATTCAATGCAAGCAATGGCATCTGGCCGAAGATTGCTTGTTAAAATTGTCAAAGGTGAAGGTTTAGCTGATGCAAAAGATCCCTATGTGGTTGTGGAAATGGATGAACCAGCACAAAAGAATCAAACTGGAGCACGACAAGGAACAAATCCATATTGGGATGAACATTTCTTATTGTAAATTTTAAACAGAAAGAAATATTTACATAAATCAATCAATAAAAATGTATATTTTATATTTTAGTGAACTATCACCACAATCAGCTGAAATTCTATTCGAAGTCTATGACCGTCCAACAAATACTAACGATCCGCCTAAATTCCTTGGTCTTGGTTTGGTTGGCATTGATGAGTTGGCCGTGGGGCCAGCTTCATCGCAAACACTTGCCTTACAGCCCCGACCTTATGAGACTCAAAAAGTTGCCGGTGCAATAATGGTTGATTTTGTGTTCATTGAGGGTGCTGAAATACCAATCGGACCGAGACCTTATAAATTGAAAGAAGCTTTAAAAATTAGCACACCAATGATAAATGAACATATTCGAAATGGAGCGGATTTGGCAGATGCTGCGGTTAGAGCATTGCAAGACGGTGCATTGACAAATAATGGAAATCCTAGCAAGAGTACACTTATTATTCATAGTGTACAGAGGGTAATTGATTTTGTTAAGACTGTTTCTTTCAAGTTTTGAACATTTCCTGTATTGAGCTCATAAATTGTTTAAGAACGCAATTATTTATTTAAAAGTGGCACTTTTTCACAATCACCTTGAAGCAAAAAAAACATAGAATTTCATAGAATTGACATTATTTTCAAGTAAAGGCATTAAAATGATGCATTTAATTTTAATTGGGTCACAAAATCATACCTTCATAAAATAATTTTCATTTTCAAGATTAGTTTTTGAACTTCCTGACTCACAACTTTGCTTGTATAAGCTTTCCAGATGCTAGAACGATGGAAAACTTAACATCTGGTATATTTAATCATATAATATAGTTAAAAAAAACCAGAAATTAGTTAAATTAACCAGATGGAAAGTTATCCTTGCGTTATTTTCTCTCTGTGTAGTGTTGCTTCTGTAATTCCTTATAGAAGCATATTTGCTAGTTGGAATTTACATAACTGTCATGGTTACTTGTCATCTCTAAGTGTACAAAAAATGGTTTTTATTGTTAAAATTCTTGAAATTTATGAGCTCAAATAAAAAACCTTCTTTGTTTTTTGTTCCTTGTTTCAAAAACATTCCCATCCTTTTTTGCCTAAAAAACAGTTTTTTTTTTTAATTAAAATTCAAATTGGTACCATTGACGCCTTTGTCATTTTATGTTTATTTTTTTACGTTTTCTTTTCATGTTCCTGTATCCTTCTCACAACTGTTTCATTTTGTTTAGAATAATAACAATCCAAACGCATTCAAGGTAATTAGTCATTTGGCCATTAGTTTTTATTTTTAGTTTTAAATGTTTTTATGTTTTTCATTTTTTGTTTTAAATTAAATTTTGTATTAAATTTGAGTTGCGTTTCATGAAAAAAAAAAAAAAAAAACAAAAAAACAAAACAAAAAGAACAACAAAATACCATTAAATGTGTAAAAACATTTTTTAAGCAAATGTTTTATTTTTTATCTAACAATATTAATGTTTTTTAATTTTTATTTTTAAAATATAACTTTATTTAAATGCTGCAAAAAACTAACTCAACCCAACGCTTAAATAAAAATGCGCTCTAAAACATACAAAAAAAACACAACCTTTTTACATACCTACTTCAAAAATAAATAACAAAAACCAAAAAAAAAGGTTGAAATTAACAAAGAAGGACAAATCGAAGTTAAAGAATCCCCATCACCAACAACATCCGAAATTAATAATACTGATGAAAATCAAATTGTACAAAATGATGAAACTAATTCTGAACAGACACAAATATCAACACCAACTGGATTGGATGAAAATCAATCAACAACACAGGATATATCAGTGACGACTGATATTACGGCAAGTCCCACTGATAGTTATCCACCAAACGAACCTGCTTTCGGTATTGATGAAACAGGTAATGGAAGGGATTTAAATGGATCGATAGATGAGGTGAGTGTGAATTATAAAAAAACAAAACAAAAAACTACTATAATGCTATATTTGTTTTTATTTTTCAAAGAGTTTTTATTTGTTTAGTTTGAAAAAGTTTTAATTTTGTTGAGTGTAGCTTATAGCTTAATAGCTTCGTAAAAAGTCAATAATACAATAAAACAAAAAGAGTAAGATATAAATTTTTGAAAGCAGCAAATAGCTTATCAGCTTTGATGATTTGGGTTTTACAACGATTTTTAAATATTTTTCAAGTTCTAAGTTTTTGTAAAATTGAAGAGGTTTTTATCTAATTTAAAAAAGTTTTGAGTGGCCGGCATATCCACTCATTCTAAAAATCAAAATTGTAATGGACTCATCTGTGGGAAAGTGATTCCTATACATTTTGCACGTAAACTAGTACACCGGTCGTGGAGCAAAACTCTTCACTTTTTTCTCCCCGAAAATTTACAGGAACCTTCAAAAGTGAATTTAAAATGCAAATGTGTATGGATTCACGTGCGTCGTGTTTCACAAGTATGTACTGGGCTGAAAAAAGTTTCGAACAGTTCGCTTGAAATAATTATATCCTCAGAGAAAATGATCGAATCCTTTAAATTGATGTCGATTCCGGGACAAAATTATCCAAATTCTTCACCTTATTGAAGACCAATATTTTTACACACTAAGGCTAAAGTAAGTTTTTAGCAGAGTTGTTCAAAACGAAGTCTTTTTTTATTACTTTTTGACCAAAAGTCTAACTTTCTAAAGTTTTTTTAAATTACATCAAATGCGGATTTTAACTAGGGTCGAATTACGGCACGATCATTCAACAGGAATCGGACATTTTCTTAAGGAAGAAATTTTAAATTCGAGGAATAGGTTTAGAAGTTGTAAGCCTATTTTAAAATCTCGATTTTCAGGGCTCTTTTTAAGTTTAAAGTTAAGTTAATAAACCAATTCCATTTTTGGTGTATAAAAGTCCATATAAATTTTGTCTAATTATGGATAGAATTTTTAAGAAAAACAGTAAATTAATTGTACTGTACTGTACAAGTGTCCCACCCGTTACGAAAAAATGCTCCATTAAAAAAAATCAGATGTTGAAAAGCTCCAAAAATTATTTTATTCTGTTAAAAGTTTATATGAAATACATTACATAATATTTCTTACAGAAAAATTAAAGCCAATAATTTTTATTTCTAGAAATTTTTTTCAATATATTTTCTTCAATAAAATACTTAATATTTTAACTTTCCATTTGAATTATTTTTATAGTTTGGTCGCCCAGTTGCTGCCTCATCGCCCAATCAAATGAGCCGCCAAATCAATGGTAATGGTAGTTACAATAATGGCTACAATAGTCTACCTAGAAGTCAAACCCATCCAACTACACCAATTCCCGATGACTTGGACGAACGCAGTCGAAGTAAAAAACGTAATTTCTTTGGAACGTTGAAGAAGCGCTTGGGACGATCGAAAACTCGAACACGATCGGCCGATCGTGATGGAATGATACCGTTCGATGCCAACAATCTAAATGGTGATTCTAGATCGTTGTCTGTTGATCGTGGTGTACTGTCGAAAAGCAATTCGCTTGGTAATTAATGCACTTTAGTTGTAAAAAACCTCATTTAGTCTAATTCTTTTGAAAACATCCATCCATCTTTTAATCATTAACATTTAAATAATTAACATTTTTACTAACATTTTCAACAGTGGTTAAAAGAAGAGTAGATTTTTAGGCTTGATTGGATTTTAATCTTATTAATTTGTAGTTTCGTTAAAAATATTTTTTTCACCTAAAATTTTATTTAAAATTTAGCTTTTTTATCCACTGTACTTAGTAGAATTATGTATAATTATTCCCAATTAATACCCAATATAAACTTAAAAGTTAACATTTTGTCACATTAATTCATTTAAAAACAAACAAAAAAATATTTAATTTAACCCGTAAAAGTTTGTGAACCTTCTTTTTTCTTCTTTTCTTTTTTTCTACCCTCTTTTCATGTCGATCAATGTTAATAACCGTCAATGTATCGTATATGTATTTAACTATGTTCCTGTTAACACACAACCTATACACTATAATAATTTTATTGCTATTTTTAAAAATATTTTTTATTAATTTCTTTTATTTTTATAAATTTTTCTTTTCTTTTTTTGGTGATCGTTAAATTATATCTATAAAAACACACACATACATAAATGGGCTTCATTGCACACTCGAAAATTACAAAACAAAAAAAAAACATTAAAAATATGGGTTCAATGTTGCACGCAACTTTATAAAAAAAAAAACACACAAAACATTTAAAATTGCTAAATAACGTTGCATACTTGTATGCGTTGCGTATATATTTTATGTTATATTTTGTGTTTAAAATTGGCAAAACAAAAAAAATACCAATATAGGTCCAAAAATAAATGTGACAACACTTGACCATTCAAGACGATCCTCAATTTCAGAATCTTCAGCTATCTCAGGTTTTTCATCGGCTAGCAACAAAACTTATGTACATGAAGCATCTACATTAGTATTGGAAACCATTGAGAATGGTGTCAAAAGGTAAGTGAATTTTTTTTAGATTTCCTTCGTTTTTAAAAATTATGATTTTTTAGCAACTAATGGGAGCTCATTTGAGACCCCCAGTTGCGATGCAATTTTTGAAATATGTTTGAAATATTGAGCCCCTGTGCCAATTTGAGGAATTTTTGTAAAGTCTAATCAGAAGACAATCAAGATGCTTCCAACGATAACCAATTTGTCAAATATTGAAAAGTAGTTCAGATGTTATGAGGGAACAAACCTACCTTCTCTCTAACGTACTTAAATTACATCCTCTATCCAGGAAGTGAAGCTATTTTAAAGCTTTTTAAAAGAAAAAAAAAACACAGTTTTAGAAGGAAAAAAAAGAAACTAAAATGTTTTTAAGTGCTTTGATTTGTTTGTTGACCTCTTTTGCTTAAACCGTTTTTTAGGGTACTTAAATAATTATAAGATTCTTTTGAGTGTGTTTCGAATTTTATTTTCATGGGTCAAAAATTTAAACTTATTAATTCAAAGAGCTTATAACATTTAACAAATATTTTCTTAAAATAAAACTGAGGATTTAGTTATTTAGCCTGGAAACTTGACTTCAGTACAGGAAATTTATTTTGGCTGAAACTTTCAGACCACTCTTTCATTTTCTTGGGTCTTAAATAAATAAATCTTCGTCTTCAATTTGAACACCAAATATATTTTCAAGCTTTCATAATAATTAGCCTAGGCAAATTAGTAAATCAAATCGCATTTTTCGTGGGACAAAATTTTTTAACAAATTTTCATTTAAAATAAGAACAATGCAAGAAAGATTTTATTAAAATAAGGTATACTTGTTCATATCATTAAGCTCCTCTATTTAAGGGCCTAAAAATATTAACAAAATGTGGAGTTTTCTTTAACTTTCATTTTAAAAGAAATCAATGATTATTTGTTTATCTTTTATAACAAAAAGAAAAATTAATTCCAATTTTACACTTTATTTTTTCTTATGTTTGGGACCTTATATTCTTGGTTCTTAAACTTGATGGATCTTAAAAATGGCTTAAAGAATAAGAACGGATGGGTATGCTGAGGAAACTAGGCTTTAAATCAGTAATTTTTTTTTTCTTGTTCCTTAAAGGCCTTATTTTCTAGGGTCTTAAATTGAATGAATCTTCATTTTGAATACCAAACAAGTTTAATAGACTTGTCTTCCAAAACAATGTTTTTATCGTTATAATGATTTAATAAAATTATAATTTTCGCATTTTATTTTGATCCTTATGTTTAGGGTCTGAAGATTAAGGAAACTCAAAATCCGTTTAGAACAAAATTTTGATTAAATATTAAATAATTACTCTTTTTATTCAAAATAACAACAAAACAAAAAAATTGTACAACAAATTTCGTATTTAGGTCTAAGACTTTTGGGAAATTCTGCTTAGAACAAAAATTTGTGTCTTCTTAAAAATTGATTTTTAAGACCCAATATTGTCTTATCTTAAGGTATTTTTTTCTTATGTTGTTATTTTACTAAATTATTTGTTATTGGAAATATGTGCAAGTGGAATTAATTTAATTTTTTTGAATTTTATGCCATAGAAAGTCAGCAGATGATTTTCTTTACATGATTTTTCCTTTTTTAATATTTAATTTTAAAATTTTGTTTTCTAGTTATTTTACGAACATTTTTTAAAAACAGTTCTTAACCGGTTT
Organism: Episyrphus balteatus; assembly: GCF_945859705.1. NCBI lineage: Eukaryota > Metazoa > Arthropoda > Insecta > Diptera > Syrphidae > Episyrphus > Episyrphus balteatus. Next base: position 46,915,821 of record NC_079137.1, read on the forward strand.
TGTTTTCTTAGGCATTTTATAGTTCCCCTCGCAATAGCTCAGAGGCCTAAATGGCGTCGCAAGGGCACAAAACTACACATATACAACGATCATACGTTTGTTGCCAAACATTTAAGCGGGTAAGTAACTTCTATGATTCTTTTGCAAAGTAAAAACTTATCAAAATACTCTGTTTTATTTTTAGAAGCCGCCTTGTATGTGCAATTTGTACAAAATCAATCCCGCGACGACCTGGCAAACAGGGCTACGAATGTCGTGACTGCCAAATGATCTGTCACAAACAGTGTCATGTGCGTGCACCACAAGCCTGTACGAATCCAACAGTTCTATCTATGGAATTGTAAGTAAAATTTTCATCAAAAATTCAAAATTTCAATTATTTTAGTTTCTTATAATATTTTTTTAAGGAATTGAAAATAATACAAGTTTTTCTTATTCTTTTTTTTTCCTTCTAATGATACACACACACTTCATTTTTAATAAAAAATGCCTTAAAATTAAAAATAAAATGCTCCCTATAGGTCCACATTACCGGTACTCTCAGAAAAAGATTTAATACAATAAGTAGCGCTGTGCTAATCTAATAAACTATATTTATTTATTTTTTTTTTTAATTTATGCTTCGATAAATTTAAAAGAAAAAAAACAGCTATAAGTAAAAATATTTAAATAAAATAAAAATTTAATTTTAATTTGCCTTATAAATAGTTTCTTTCTTAATTTTGTATTACAAAATTGTTCATTATTTCATTCATATTCATTTTAAATTATTTCCTTGGTTTGTTTTCTTATCGTTATCCTGTTGTTTAATAAATTATTTTGCCATTGCTTACATTTTTAATACATGTTAATCTTTTTACTATACTCCCATTCTTCAAAAAAACACTTTTAATAAATAAACAAAACTATTACATTTTTCTCTTCTTCCATGAAACCATATTTAAAAAAAAAAAATACTAAAGGATGCATAGTAATTTTATGTAGTGGTCATCTTTAAATGTTCATATTTTCTCGTCCATATTTTTACAATTTCTAAAACATTTAAATAAAATAAAAAACAATTTTGTATATAATTCAAAAATAATTAAAAAAAAAAAAAAAGAAATGACAAAACCAAATTCGTCCTTGCTCTGAGTGCTCCAAAATTAAATTGCTAAATTAATTATAAAGATAAAAAATAGTTTAAATAAATAAATGAATTACTTCGCAAAAGCAATTTAAAAAATAAATTAAAGTAAAAAACGTCAACTGCTACTTCTACGTTTGTAATATATTTTCGACCCAGATTGCAATGAAAAGCGTATTTTTTGGGAAAATACAGTTAACAAAGAAACGGGTAAGCACCAAATAATATCTTCGTCCAAAATGTGTGATGAGTTTCGTTGAGTTTTGTTTGAAAATACCACATGTTTCCTTTTTATAGAAAAAAATTTTTTTTATATACATAAGATTGAAAACTTATTTGCTGATTTTATGGATTTCCAAGCTTTGATACAATTTTATTGCTTATTAAAGCACAAAGTATTAAAATGTGCTTCTGCTTTTGAAAAAAAAAACAAAACCGCTTTGAAATTTTAAAATCATAAGATCAGAAAAAAATAAATTAAAGGTACGAAATTTGCATTTTCACATTCTTAACTCAAATTTTAAATTTCTTGCTTGCTTAACTTTCCTAATGTTCAATGCTAACAATTTTGTTGATGATTTATTTTTTTAGATACTAAAAAACTTAAAATTAAATATTTCTAAGCAATAAAACCTAAGCTCATTGAAAAAACTAGAAATAGAAAATTGAATCCTGAATGAAACATCTTCAGGTGCAAAAAAAAACGAAAAGAAACATTGAAAATATACAAACAACTTTTTTACACAGCTTTAATAAAAAATAACACAATACCAATATAATGGCTTCCACTCAAAAGGGCATTTTAAAATTCAAGAATTTGGTACATTCTGAAAAACAGACAAAAAAAATTTTTCCATTTTTTTTTTTCATTCAAAAAGTAGTGATTTTCATGAATTTTTCAAAACTTTCTCGAGCGGAAGCCATATGTGTTATAACAAATTGAATGAGACATATGTAAATTAAATACATAATATCTTTTTTTCTCATATGTCAACAAATTACACCAGAACTTGTACTTTTAATACAAATAAATTTACATAAACATTTTATTAAATATTTGACTAAAAAACGGAAAACCGAGTAATATTTTTAACAACTCATAAAAGAAGAAGAATTTAATTTTCAAAATTGGATTTGGTGTGTTTTGGTTAATTAGTGTTGTTCACTCGGGCGTATACTTACTATTTCAATATTTTTTTTTTTTTGTAATATCAAAATTTGACACTACAAATAATTTTTACATAATGTTTACTGATGCTGTGGCTAAAAAGTGTTATTTCGTGTATATTTCTGTAAGTCTAGTCTTGTTTTCTGGCTTTTTAGAATTCATTTTCCTAGTGGAACTAATTTTTTTGTTTAATTTTTTTTATTTTTAAGTAAAGATATTTTCGTAAATTTACGTGGTGTTATATGAAATTGTGAGAAAATCTTTATTTCTTTTACGAGGTATTTCAAGATCAGAGCTAAACAAAATCAGAAACAAAAAAGTTCTCGGTTTCACTCTATAAGATATAAAAGTGCGCTTAAAATAATACATAATGTGGTTCACAGAACCTGACAAAAAAAATTTGTATTTCCTTCCATTCGAGTACCAGTAGCAATTTTCAAAAAAAATTGTTTTGTGATATGTTTTATCCATGAACACTTTTAAAAAGATGGTTTCTAAGTCAAAAATAAAACAAAAATATTAAAATAATAAATAATTAAATTGATTTTTTTATGATTTTCGTACATATTTATAATGAACCCAGAAGTTAAGTTTATTATGAGCGAATTAGTTACTTCTAGTAAGATTGAGTAAGGTTTACTCCTTGTTGTAACGTCGGGAATCAGATAACACTGCTTTACTCTCTGCAAATTGCCTTATGTCTTAAATAGCGTAATAGTGACAATGCCAACATGTAAAATTAATCAGCCCTATTCTGCTATTCGATTCACGTGAAAGTCTAAAATAACATGCGTTTAAATGGCGGTTAAAATAAAATTTTCACAAAAATTGTATGATGGTAAAACATTTCAGAAAAGTTAATAGGTTTGGAATAATTTTTTTTTAAGAGCTCATATTTCAGCCATTTTGATTTTGCTTCAAAAATTTGGCTGTATCCTTTATTATAAATACCCCATCGATTTGACAAACGAAATGCTATAATAGTTTGTGTTCAAGATTAATAGAGTGTGTTTATAGTAAAAAAAAAATACTTAAAATTATGTTTTATTCTAATTAATTTTTAACTTATATTTTCAGATCAAAAATAAATTCCGCAACGGCAGATGGAAGCATACGAAAACTGTGAAAAGAAAACAAAAATATAAATAAAAAAAATATTTATCTAGAAAAAATAACAAAAAAATATTTATTTTATTTAACAAAAAACAAAATAAAAAAAGGAAAAAAAAAACAGAACTAGGATAAAATTTTCACATTTTTATGAAACAAGAAAACATACAAAAAATAACGAAAAAGCCTTGCAACAAAAAAATAATTGAAAATAAAAAACAGTTTACAAAAAAAAATATAATGTTAACTAAAATTAAGAAGTTTTTTTTCAATCTCGCACATTTACAATGAATATTTGTTTTAGTTTACTTTTTTACATGTTAATTGTTTTTTTTTTTTTTACTATTTTTAAACAGAAAATTGTGGCAATCAATCAATAATTTATTATATATATAATTGTTTTATTATTTTTTTTTTAAATAAAATCTCAATATATTAAATGTCATTTACACACAAAAAAATATATATAAAAAATGTTAAAACTAATATACATATAAATATTTTTTTAATTTTTTTAGTTAAACTTCAATTTTTTACTCGAAATGTAGTATGTTTTGTTATAAATATTTATGTTGTAAAATATAATAATTCTAATAAGGTGTTTTTTTGTTTATATACTGTCAAATAAAATTAAGAGAAAAATCTTTTAATTTTTAAACAAAAAAAAAATAGGTTACAGTTTTTCATACTTATAAACTTATATAAACACAAAACTCTCTCTCCTTTCTATAATGTGCAACCTTTAGAATAATAAATTTTATAAATCTTTAAACAAAAAATAAACTCATTAATACTATCTACATTAATATAAATCTGTTGAATATAAAAACTGTTTAAGAAAAAGTTAAATAATTATTTCACATTTTTCTGAGTGAAATTATTCCTAAGAAAGGCTTTACCTACAACCTTACAAAATCTCAAGAGTTTAAAAAAAAATTAATCTCTGTTACGAAAAAGAAATTATAAAATAAATACAAAAAAAAAAAAATTGTACACAAAATCTTTTGACGAAAAACGAATAAAATTATTTATGTTGGTTAAGGATAAAAAGTGTTTGCGTTTTCATTTTCAATGAAGATGGATAAGATCTGACTGACAAAAGCCGGAATTCCGTAAGACTACGAAGCTTAAGCCTAGTACGCAGCTGAAGCGAAACAAAATTTTCCCTACAAACATAGCACAACGAAATCATTAACGAAATTAATTGGATAATTTTCGAAAATCTTAAAAAAACGAAGTTATCTGTAAAGCCGGTTTACGGACGATGATTTTACGTGATAACGTCGTCAGAAAACAATTGAAGCGTTTACTTTTTTCAAACAATCATAATTTACAAGAAAAAGCTAAAAAAAATACCTTTTTTATTTTCTCATTATTAATTTATTTATTTTAAAAGCTTACAAAAAAAAATTATGCAATTTAAAAGCCAAGTATTTCTTCTTAAGAATAACACCATTTTTAAATATTACAATGAGCAAAAAGTATTAAAATAATTTGTTGAAAACAATCATTTTCATCAAAAAAAGCAAAAAAAAAAAACATGAATTTTTATCTTCTCTCGTCATTAATTCCATTTTTTTCCCTAACAACCTATACAAAATTTTATACCATCTGATAGCTTATTGTCTTAGCTCAAAATATATACATATATCGATCAGGTCTATGAGACATCTACAAAAAGAGCTAGAATTTTTTGAACTCGATCAAATTTCATTAAAAAAAGCAAAAAAAAAACATTTATTTTTATGTTCTCAGGCTATGGAATCAATTTTTTTGTTTGACAATATAAAAATATATACCATTTGAAAGCTTATTATTTCACCTTTCATATGACGTATCAATCTCATTTCAAAGATGCCTACAAGAATTTTCAGACGTAGATTACGGTACTTCCCACACTGATGGCTGTTCAGGGGGCAACAGATCTCCACTGGTGTTTTGAGGTTTTTCGCAAGTTTCTTGATTTAACATTGTGTAGCTTGTAGTTAGTCTACCGTTATGTGTGATATACCAAATGAAACGTAATTGTATCAGGATGCTCATAAAGGTTTAATAAAATTTCTATCTGCTCTTGGTCAAAAGTTATTACTTGTTGAATTCTAAAATTTTATTTTACCGTTATCTCAAAATTGTGTTTTCGAAAATGATTGATTCGCACACATTTAGTCGTGGTCATGGTCTATCATTACTCCATATATATTATTCCTGTATCTATTAAAAAAAAAGATAAAAATAAAAAACGATGAAAATCGGTAAAAAACGGTCAAAAAACGTGTGTTTTAAAAACTTGTTTCTTCCGTTTTTCCATACACATGTATGCATAAGGCCAAAACCTACATGTCCTATAAGTTTGAGATTTTTTTAAAGCTCCAAAAAAAAAACTAAAAATCAAAAACTACCCAAAAATACCCCTAAAAAACGAGGTGTTTTTCAAAAATTCATATTTCGAAACGCAGAGTGTTGGAAAAAAATTCGTATTAGACGCCTAATTTTTTTTTCTCATCTTTCACGTGGCACCTTTAGAATTGTCAAAAAAAAATTTCCCTACCCAAAATCATCATTATGTCATAGCCCCAGCACGTGTATATCGTTCAAACAAAACGTTATAGGTAGCTTAGGGCCATTTGCTGATACGATACTTAAGAGTTTATGTTTGACATAAACCCTTAGGTACCACATATTGGTTTGCACCAAACCTAAACCTAAACATAAACTTCGATAAGTAGAACATTATTTATGTCTACGAAAAAGTAATACATAAAATATTTAGGTTTGACATAAGGGATTGAAGCGTTTTGAAAAATTATTTTTGAATATTTGGTTTTTTATAAATAAAAAAGGTTTTACAAGAAATCAAAAGAAAACGTAAATAAAAATGGATTTTGAAATTCTGGATGTGTTTGACGATGACATGGAAATCCTTGAAGTGATAGAAATTGGCATTCCTCGTCAAATATATGAGAGAAATGAATATTTTTCTTCATTTGATGAGCTTTCTTTTTACAAAAGATTCCGCTTAACAAAAGAAATAACCATTATGGTTTTGGAAAAAATAGAAATTTTGTTTCTTCAAATCTTAACATGCAGAAACGTATGAATTTGATAAATGATTACTTTGGACGTTTGTAACTATTTAATCACTGTTGAAGGGCAAAATAAAACGCATATTTATTTAAAAAGAGATTGTTTTTTTAATAATTCATACACAGAAACAATAAAATCTTTAAAAACAACAAACATACAAAATTAAAATTCAGAAAATCCCTATGTACATACATACAAACATTTGTATGGACAAAATAAAAACATGCATAAAGGTAGGTTCTGCGACTATTTATTGTTTAGTTTTGGCTGATCTCATCAAAATAAACTTCAATTTCCTTTAAAACATTTTGGGCATCCTTGGCGGTGCAGCTTTCTTTTTTAATCTTTTTTAAAAGTTCAGTCTTAATTTGAATATCTAGCTCCATGGATTTTTTCTTCAACTTATGCTCGATATTTCGTTGGTACTTGTTGTCAAAGGCTTCTTCTTTCAGAGTATCGTACTGCAACTTGGCAAGTTCTATTTTAATTCTTGATAGTTCAGTATACTGCTCTGTTATTTTAGTGTTTGGTACACTTGAAGCAACGGGTCTTCTTCTAGACATCCAAGGTGTATTTGTCTCTTGGTCAATGCTTTCAAAAGATTTTTTAAAACCTTTTGACATAATCACTTTTGGTGTTTTTTCTTTTTCAACATCCTCACCGGAAATTCATTCATTAGCCTCACTTAATTTGGGATCACAAGTTGATTGTACTGGGGGTTTCAGTTTGGGATTAATACCTTTTTTTAACATAGACGGTTTATAACTGCTCCAGTCGTTGTTTTGGTTTGGGTTGTTATCAATCTAAAATCAAATTATGTTGTCTTTTATCAATAAGAAAATTAATTAAATTCCATTTTAAATTACATTTTCATTTCGTTCATTGGATTGGCTATCTCCATCAAACTCGTTCTCCAAACCATGAACCGTTTTTGGATTCATAATGGAGATAGCAAGTTCGAAATTTGGGTCCGTTGGTTTGAACTGCTTTCCACCTCCAGTTTGCAAACATGAAAATTTTTCTTGAGCAGCTTCCTTCCTGGTTTCCCCTTTGTAGTTTGCATAGAACCGTTTAAGTGATTCGCCACTTCTATAGCAGGAAGCTCCGGATTGACTGTTGAAATTTGTTTCGATACGTAGCCAAGCACTTTCTTTATCCTTCCAAGTTGCAGCATCAGTTTTTTTATTTTCTATTACTCCTCTTTCTTCATACACACAATGAAGGAGCAATGATTTTTCACTCGATGAAAAGTTAGGATTTCTTTTTTTAATTTTTTGCGACATTTTTTCTCAAAAACACAATAAAACAAAAAAAATCAAACATTCACCGATTAGTTTTCTTGCAAAAATTTTAAATTTGACATATCGCATTTTTCAAAGTGAACTTAGATGTATTTCAAATCTCTTTCTTAGCTATGATCGACATAAATTTTTACGTGCAACACAAATAGATTTGTGTATAACATAAAAGTTATGTGGAACCTGGCTATTAACTGGATTTATGTTTCGAATCAGCAAACGGGCCTTAGTTTCAGAATTTTGTAGAATTTTTTCTTAAATGCAGTTATTGTTAAATTAGTCTCATCTATCTATAACACAAAAAATCAACTCTTTACAACTTCGGGTTTAGATTTTAGCCCAAATTTTATCTTTACGTTTTACCCCTGTTTACCCTATTAAATGGTGGAATTTTTTAAAATCCTTCAAATGTATTTAACTTTAGGTTATTATCTTTCAAATAAGCTATAGAAGATTTTTGTTTATTTTTAATTTTGAATTGAAATTTTTTGCCGCACTGCGAAAGTGCGAGAGTTTAACGTTAGAAAATGGCGTCACTTTTTTGTGGTGGCTGCCATGGTTCATCGATTTATAAGACGTCAATAAATTTATAATTTTTTAAGCTGAATGCATAGGCCTGTTTACTGTGATCTCATATCTGTAAACCAAAACATGTTTTCGGACTTTGATCCGAAAATATCTACATCCGAATGAAGGAAAAATATATTTCGAATGCAAATTAACCTTAGCGTAACTGCATCTCTGTAGAAGTGTAGGCCCAAACATTTTTGCAATACAGCACTTCAAATGATGAAAATTCTTCCCACAAACACAAGTAGTACGGTAAAATAGGCATTGAAAAAATTAGTTCTTCTCATCAAACATGACAAAAAGTTTGCTTTTGGAATAAGAATCAAGGATTCGGGAGAGGGTGAAGGTCGAGAAAACAGTGAAAAAATCTGCAATAAATCGAATAAAATCAATTGTATAATGATACCCTTGCAAACCTTATGAATAATGTTGTCTTTGCTATGGGAATTGCCAATCAAATAGGATGACTAGAGAAAATGTGAATTTAAAAACAAATTTGTAATAATGGTATCTTATTGAAATCTAGCTATTTTTTTCTAGAAGCAGGAATCTTAACTTTGTAGGTACATAAAACATAATACCGTGTGAGAATACACTTAACCGATGCCAGGATAGATTTTTGACACATTTGAGGTGAATAGATAAATTTGCAGCTGTAAAGAACTTATCTGCTTTTAAGCTGTATGAATTGGGATACATTTTTTACGTCACAAAATAGTTTTTTTTTTCAAGCTGCAAATATCTAAAACTTTCAAAACGCGTTGCCCTCCCTACAAACAATTTTGCCTCTATAAAGCTTTATAGAAATAACGGTAGCATCTATAAAGCTTTATAGAAGCAAAATTGTTAGTTGGGCTGTGAATTTTATTTTTGGTAAACATTCACTTATATTTTTTTTTTACATAATTATATTGAAATATATTAAGAAATATTAGTTTTTCAATGCAACTCATTGTTTTATTAGGCCTTGTCTTCACAGTTAGGGGTATTCACGGTCCGGTGCAGCAAAAAGGTGTAAAAATGCTAAATTTTGTTTTTCTACTAGATACTACAACTACAACAGACAAATTTTGCACCATTGTATTTTATTTTTGCAATAATGGTTAGGGTATAGTTTAAGTGTAAAAGTGTAAAAAAATTGTAGTCTGTATATTTGGTTGTTTTATTTTAAGAAAATGTTACACTTTTAGGGTCAATGTGGGTAAATGTAAACAGGGGTAAATGAGAACATGGCTCATAACAAGCTTCAGTTAAGTCTCTTTGACTTTTACATTTACCCCGAATTTGTAAAAAAAAACACAAACATGGTGGGGTATTTGTAAACATGCCATATTTGACAGTAATGTAAACAATTTGGGAAATATTTGTTTATATTTATAAAGAAGAATTGTCATCATTTCATATTTGCATTTGAAGATACCATTCAAGTTGTTCCGTGAAAACATATACAAATCTGAAGTCAGACGAAAAAAAAGACATGAAATTGTTTACATTTACCCACATTGACCCTACAACGATACAAGACCAATTGCATCGAATCGTGAATACCCCTAGTGTTGTAACCAATCACGTTCCAATTAATATTTTCTCGGAACAAACTTAAAAAAAAGGAAAATCCTCATCTTACTTGCCTTGCCTACAACATGAAAATCAAATTAACAATTCAATTAACAATTCTGCTCCTTTAAAGCTTTACAGAAGCAACAGCAGCATATGTAACGCCTTTTACAAGCAAAATGAAAATTGTGTTAGAAATTTTTCAAATAAGCTTAGAACTGAGAAAATAGTTGTAAGAAGATGAAATTTTTTTTTTATTCTCTCGCGTTGGTAAAAAAAAAATGTTTGCTCAACGGACAAGGTACAGAAAATAAGGTAATATCTTTCAAACGATGTCAATATTTGATTGTCAAAAACCGGAAACCCATATCTGTCATATACTTTATTTTGAATTTTTCACTTTTAAACTACCTACGAAAAACACACAAAAACTGGATTATTATCCAATTTTTCGTCTGGACAAACAAATTTTGACAACGTTCGGAATTATACCTCATTCATTAAACTGTCCTCAATGGAAACAAGTCATAACATTAATGATGTAATCACACCACAAATAACAATTTTATGAACACACCCTTCAAAGCGCCATCTATAGCCAAACACTCACAAACCAAAAACGTCAAAAAAATTTCCCACATACCTACATTTTCCAACTGGAATTTCCAAAATGGCGATCAAACAACAAAAAAAAAAAACAAAATTATTCACCGCATTCTCAACGAAACAAAACGAAAATTAGAACATCCAACTACTACAACGCAAATGGAAAATAGGAACATTCGAAATCAACCAGAACGTCGAGAAGTGTCAAAAATACAAGTCGTGTCGTGTTGTCTTCGCCGCGTCCGTCAAGAAATCTTAACAAAAAAAAAAATTTTATTTTTTCAACACAAAAAAGAAGAAAGAAAAAAAGTAAATCCATTTTACTCCACCTACTCAACACACAAATAAATAATTCTTCTAAAAACTTTTATAAATTCAAACTTCAGTGAAATCAATTCTGAAAGAAATGAAAAAGTTTTAATAAAAAAAAAGAAGAAAAAAAAGAAGTGAATGCAAAAGAAGAAAAAAAAATCATATTTTTCGCCAGCGCCCAATTTCTTTTCTTCTTATTTCTTCTCATCTCTCTCTTTCCAATTCCATATTCCAATTCGTTTTTCTTTCTGCGTGTAAAGTGTTCTTTCCAGTTAGCGTGTTTGTGTGTGTGTGTAGTGTTCCTCAATTCCATTTCGTTTTTTTTTGCTTCTTTGATTTCATAATATAGTGCTCTCGTTCTCACTAATCTGATTCTGACGTCTCCTCTTGACGATGGTTATTTCTTGTGTATAAAAAATTTTCTTTCTTCTCTTTTTTTTTTTTTTAATTGTATTGACAACACGTCAACGAAAATGTAAATTAACAACAAAAAAGTCGATTAAAATGTAAAAAATTTAATAAATTTCGGTAAATTATTAAACAAATTACCCTAATTAAATGAAATAATTGAAAATAAAAAGGTTTTTTTTGGAAGAAATTTAAACCAAACAAAGTTTCTCTTAGTTTTTCGACGACGACCTTCACTCTTTGTTAGTGTTAGTGTGTTGGTGTGTGTGTGTGTCAAGTGTGGGAAGCTCGACGAAGCCTTTTCTTTCCCATTTTCTCACAATTCCAGTTCCAGTGTTGTTGTGGTGGAATAAATTTCTTTTCGATTTCAATTCCATTCAATTCCTTGAAGAGTGTATCCTTTTTTATTTTTTTGTCGGGGGGGCGTTCAGCATCGAAAGCAAGGAAAATCCACGAGATTTTAATTGATTCATAACAACAAAAAACAACAACAATGGCATCGTCACATCACAACGCCAATCTGCTGAGCTCGGATATATCGCGACGTAATCCGCAGGACGAATACGAATTAATACAGAAAATTGGATCGGGAACATACGGCGATGTTTACAAGGTAAGTTAGGTTAGGGTTGGAATGGGGTGGAAATGGACAGGAGGGGTCGTGTCAAGAGGGGAAACACTGACAAAAGAGGTTTAATGAAATAATGAAATTATTTGCACCTGCTTCTTGTAGCCTTTAGGCATTAGTTGGTTGTTGGAGGAGAATGGGGAAGGGGGGAATTTTCCCTTTGTATCTTTGTGTTTGTCATTGTCAGTTGTTTCTGTTGTTGTTTTCTTGGAAAAGAAGATGTTAACGAGAAAACACACAGAGACAAGGACACGAGAATGTGTGTGCTTTTTGCTTCAGTTTCAACCATCTTCATGTTGTGTACCGAAAAATGGTGGATATATATGAAAATGATGATGGACCATGATGAGAGAGAGTGGGTGGGACCTTTGACCTAATTTCCATTTCCCCTTTGAATAGAGCTTCTTCTTGTCAGCTGCCTGCCGAAAAAAAAGAAAAACAAGAAAAAAAGGATAAAAATGTGGAAAAAAAGAAATAAGGCGGTGGTCCTTGCCTCGGTGTTGTTGAGAGTACACGAGCACTTCTGTTTTTTTTTTTCTTTTATTTTTTTATTTAAAATCCTTGAAAAATTAAAATTAAGGGTTCTTCTTGGGGTTTTTTTTTATGTGGGTTATGTTTTCTTTTTGGTTGTTTTTTTTTTTGTTGCCTTTAAAAAGCATAAATCAGTTTGTAATGTGAGGAAAGTTGCTAGGAGATATGGGAAATGGGATGAAGATGATGCAGAGGTTTGGGTTTAAACATCTTTATGAGATTTTACATCATTTTTGGGGGAAATAGTGAATTAGACTTAAAGGGGTTTTTGTTCCGAAATTTACGGGCAAAACTTTATTCAAGATTAGAATTCAAATTATGAGAATTAAAGGATGAGACTTTACTCCTTGGGTAGTTGAAAAGACTTTAAATAAAGTAGAATTTTGAGCTGCTATCGGTCAGAAGAAGATGAATGAAAACATTATTTCCTGTCAAAAATAGAGGGACCTTGAGATGTGACTGTAAAAACAAGAAGAGTGAGCATGGGGGGAGGGAGAAGTTTTTTCACTTAAACAATTCTTGCAACCAGACAGCTGCGGAGGAATTTCCTAGATAAAATCGACGTTGGCGTCTAGAGTTCCAATCAGGATAAATTAGGTAGGTACTAGGGTGGGTCAAAATACAATTTTTTGGATTTTCAAAGAGGCTCATTGATTAAAAGATGCTAAATGGTTCGGTTAGCTTATAAGTAAAATTTCATTTCATTATTTTAAGCCTAAGTGCCTCCGGATTGTGGTTTCATTTTTGAAAAAAAAGCTGATTTTTGCCAAAAAACCACACATGCTTTTCTTAATTTATTATTATCTCATTTCTTATACAAGCTAATTCAGGAGGATGTGCAAAAAAGCTTAAGCGTGTAGGTTGGGTCGGGAAAAGACAAAAATCGTATTAGCGGGGGTTAATATTCGCCCCCGTTTATCCAGGAATGGCAATTTTCTTAAAAAAAATGATTTAATTAACAACGGTTATACCTACAACAACATGTTATACTCTTTTTCGTTAAGTCCAAAATCTCTTTTTTATTTTGCTTTCAAATAAAGCTGTTTTATAGAACAGTTTTTGAAAAATTAATTTTCAAAATCTAAATTTTGAAAAAAAAATTTAATTTTCTAACTAATTTTTTTTTTCAAAATTTTATGTGATTAAGTACTATTTAAGTTTTCAAAATTCAATGCTCTAATTTGTTTTTTAATTTTTCTAAGACTTGTTCATTAATTTATGATACATTATATCTTTCTTTCATTTTTTTTTAGGGGATACCACGCCTCCAAGGTAGAAAATCTTAAGTTGGAATATGTTTCCTTTGCATTAACTACAATTCTACCAAGTTTCAAGATTCTAGATATATCAGAAGTATACTTTTTAATAATTGATATTAATTCTACCAAAATGGGCTGTTACCACGCCCCCTGAATCTTAAATCTCAATTTTTCGATTTGTTTCTTTTTATGTACTTCAAGATCCATCACCAAAACAAGTTTCTATGAAAACTAAAAGTTTGCCATAATTTTTATCATAATTTAGTTAGTGTGTTAGTGAGTAAATCAGCTACTCTTTTTGCGATTTTTTAAGGGCCTTTTTCTCAGAAACTACTTATCCTACGTAGCTGAAAGTTTTTGAGGAGCTTGATTTTGACTATGTTAACCCTTTCGAGCCCAAGCTATGAAAATCAATACAAAAAAATGTTTTTTCGGTATTATCGGGTCAAAAACATCACAACTAAGAAATATTTGTATTTGTATTTGTATTTCAAAAAAAAATCACATGATACAGTAAGATATAATCTTTAAGAAGTATCTAAGTTTGCTTACCAAGTGAATAGCAAAAAGTTATTTTCCAAAATAATAAATAGCAAAACTAATGTGTTATTCTCATGTTCAATGTAAGTAACATGCACTGCCTATGACCACCAAAAAAAGTCGGAGAACTGAGAAAATAACTTTTTATGAAACTATAATGTATGCTATTTCTTCTAAGCAAAAAAACAAAACACTTTCTGCATTAAGATTTTTTATATCTTTTTTTCAAAATTATGACCATATTTAAAAAATTTTTTTGCAAAAAAAACAAATAATGTGAATTTCAGTCCCTTTTTCTATAGAAAAAAAAAAATTAAAGGTATGATATTAAACTAACTTTTTGTAATAATCCAGTAACTAGGCATTATTATCATTCAATTAAGCCATCAAAACCTAAAAAATTGTTTAATTTAATATTTTTTACGAATTAAAAAAAAAAATGTTACATGAGAGTAACGCTGGGTCCGAAAGGGTTAACAAATAAAACGAGTTGGAAATGTTTGACATTATTGAAATAAAAGTTAGAATGGTTCGAAAAAGGCCTGAGTTGTTTCCTAAGGGAGTAGGACCAAAGTTCATAGAGAACTTGGCTGGGCAACCGGAGGCAGAAGATAAAGTCTGATTATAACCAAACTTTATATTATTGTTCTATTCACAGTTTGGCACCTTTTCATCACTGTGTACGTAAAAAAATCAGCAAAAAACATGTCTCCATACATTTGTGACCCAGCCTAGTAGGTACTTAGTAATTTAGAGCTTAGGCCAAAAAGGAGCGATTTTAAGGCCGCGTGTGACAGTACCTATAGAAAAGAGCTGAGGTGGAAGCACGTAATATGATGAGCAGAGGCAATACCTTGTACCTACCTACCTTATTTGATTCAATCGAATGTTCTGCATTGATAACCTTCTACTGAACTAAATAACATGCTAATGGCACTCGATGAGGATTTGACAAATTACTGATATCATAGAAAAAAAAAACTCTTGTTTTATTTTTTCATAAATACGAAATCTATAATAATTTTATTAATTTTTCCAATCCTTTCATTTGGAAAATAAATTCGCAAGCGTAATGACAAAAATAGTAATATGTATGGACCACAGCTGAAGCGATTTTAACAAGTGTTTTTCTACAGAAACTAAAATAAAAAAAGTACCTATTCAATAACAAAATTAAAAAAAAAACGAACATTGTTTTACATTTTAATCTTGTATTACAAAAATATGAAATTTGTATTGCTTTAGATTAAGATGGTAATTGCTCTTGATGCATTTAAGTGTCTGGTATTGTTTAAAAGCTTAACTCAAAACAATCCCTTCAGAAATTTAAGAGGTATTCGTAAAAGTTGAAACATATTCTTAATTTTAGGTACTTGTTCTTAAATACTTTCCAAAATAAAAAAATTTTAATACACGAAATATGCTTAACGTTACCGTCAAATATTTTCAAAACACTGCACATTTTCAATTAGTATTTGCAAAACCACCATCATTTTATTCAAGAAACTAATTTTTTAAGTGGACAATATAATAAGAGTGTTTTGTTAAATTGCATTATTTGTTGGTAATTTTTATATTATCTTTATTGTTTATATGAAACCAACTTAAATAACAAATTTTAGTTTTGAAACTAAAAAAAAAATGGGCCGCGCGAAGCATTGCTCAGAAGAAAAACGGCGATCACCAACTCTCGACAGAAAGATTGTTAGAGAGGCTCTAAATGATCCCTTTTCAACATCCACCTTTATAAAAAGAAATCTGTCATTGGATATTAGCTCTCGAACGATTCGCCGTCGCTTGCAAAACAATAATTTGCATGGAAGAATTGCAAGAAAAGTACCACTGCTTAGTAAAAAGAACATTAAACATCGCATCACCCAAGGAATTGGCAAAATATCCTTTATAGCGACGAAACTAAAATTAATTTGTTTGGATCTGATGGCCGAGTTTACGGCCGAAGTAAAAAAAATGAAGAATTGAACCCAAGGAACACAATAAAAACCATTAAGCACGGTGGTGGCAACAAAAAAGTTTGGGGTTGTTTTTCACATGCTGGGGTAGGTCCTATCTTCTGGATAAAAAACATAATGACAAAGAAGCTTATCTTCAAATATTGCAAGAAGTTATGCTTCCATATGCCGAAGATCATATGCCATTAGTGTGGACATTTCAGCAAGATAATGACCCCAAACACACAGCTAAAGTTGTTACAAGGTGGTTTGATAAAAAAAGTGTCAGTTTTGCGATGGCCATCACAGTCCTCCGACCTAAACCCCATCGAGAATCTGTGGAAAACCCTTAAACATAGTATCATTTAAAAAAAACCACAAATTCTGAGGCACTGCATAATAAGATAAAATCTTAAAAAAACGATTTCACTCTTATTATTTTGGCCACCACAATATAACAATAAAAAAGTAGCTTTAAAATTGAATAGGTAACTAAAATATAGGTAATAAAGTGCAATTTATTGATTTAGACTTTCGTCTAATTAATCACAGCTTCTAATTCTTTTTTTGATTGAACTTATGAGTTTTTGGTTGTTATTTTGGAAAATTACGTCCCATTTGTTCAAAATTCGTCATGGAAATATGTATACCATAATTTGAAAGTTTTCCGTGAGGCATTGAGGAATATCCCGCATTAATATGAATTCTTGTCAAATAAATAAAACGAGCCATGTGATCCACCAGCATATTGCTTATGTACCGGTCCGAAATTTAAGCTCCTTCACTATAACCGCAAAAGACACAAAAATCAATGTCTCTCAAGTTAGCAGAGCAAGGTCAGCAGAACATATGTTTTATTATTGGATCTTTTAGTGCTAATTAAGTGCCCCAAAATTAAATTAAGTGCTCCACTACTTTTGGAGAAAATTAATGTTCTACTAACTTGATTTAAAGTTAGCAGAGCAATTACCAGAAAATGTCCTAAACTGTTCGTAGAAAAATCGGGTTTGGTATAATATTTAGGTGCTAATTAAGTGCTCTACGAATCCAAAAAAAAATTTCAAAAATAATTTTTTTTCTGTGATTTTCGAAAAAAAAATTTTTTTTTTTTTCAAACTGTCTTAAATAATTAAGTGCTTAACTAATTTAAGTTATGTACCCCATTTTACGAAGAATTTTCCGAGATTTTTCTACGAGCAGTTTAGGGCATTTTCTGGTAATTGCTCTGCTAACTTTAAATCAAGTTAGCAGAACATTAATTTTCTCCAAAAGTAGTGGAGCACTTTAAAAAAAAATCGATTTGAAAGCGATTTTTTGTTGAATAAATCATGCTCGGCGAGTTGTCTAAGACAAGTAAATCGCATCAAGATCGATTTTGATTTTATGTTTTTTGAAAGATATTGGATATTAATGTAATGTATGTGAGGTCAAATAGTTAAATTTGTATGATTTTTTCCAATAAGTTTAAAATATAATAGTATCTAACTTTAGAACCGTTTACACTACAGTTCCTTGCCTTATTATTAGGCCCAAGTGAAAAAAATACACTTTTTGGTTCATGTTGCTCAATTTTTAAAGTTTTTGTCGAAATATCTAAAAAAAAATTTTTGTCTCATTTACTTACACTTTTCATGTAGATACGGATTCACTTATAGAGAGTTGAAGAATTTATAAATTTTGATAGCAAATACCGTGCAAAAAGGAATAAGTTCTAAAAGACGACCGGAGAATTTCCAGACCGGTCCAATAGGTACCTTAATTTTTGTATCGAGGATTAACATTACATTCTTAACTTTATGTCAAGGGGCACATTATGCACAAATACAGAATCTTTGATCCTCGAGTCTATTCCCAAATCGTAGAATCAAAACGAAAATCTTTAAGAGCTTAATCCCTTTTGAACATTATTTTTTATCGAAATTTATGAATTCTATAACTTTTTTTTTTAGTCAATCCGTCAATCAACATGATAAGTGTAAATAAATGAGACAAAAAAAAACTTAAGATATGTATTTCGACAAAAAACTTTTTAAAATTCATCAACATGATCCAAAAAATTGTATTTTTTTCGCAAGATACTGTAAAAAAATTAAAGAATTTAAGTTCTACATAAAAACCCATGCATATTGATAATGTGTCTTACGATAAGTCAACTGATGAGTCCAAGTGAGCTCCAAAGAATCGCCAAATTTGTACTTTATTTTGTATTTCTGCTTCAAAAATGCTATTCATATAAAATGGTGCATTTATTTAACTATGCAATTATGCATTTCTCTAAAAATCATCATTTAAAATAAGAGTCTGTCAAATATACATTTTTGTTTTTTATTTATTTTGTGGTTGCAAATGGCGATTCTTAGTTAATGTAGTATTAATTGATAAGGGTAAGAAGGTTAACTTATTGAACAGACAATTTTTAATATTTTTAAGTCTCATTGAAAATTCGATTCGACTGCTATGCAGTAATGTGACGTTATCTATGGACATATAATACCATTATTTTTAACGTAAAAGGAAAGGCTAGAAATTTTCATTCAAATTAGGCTTGGAGTTTTACCTTAGTATTGTATGGCAATGATTACAGATAATTTTGTAAACTCCATTTTTCTTGGTAATATTCATTTTCCTGCTTAGTTTTGTTTTAAAAACGCTAGATTGGATCAATCGTTTTTTTGTATATTTGACTTTTTGAAAAAAAAAAAAGACTAAAAACTCAGTTTTATTGCAATTGCTTCGAATATAGTTACAAAGTTTAAGCAAAATCATTATAGCCGTTTCGAGAAATTCGCTATAACTTGAAAATTTTGTATGGGAGGTAAAAATCCACCCGTCCGTCGTCGACCCGTTTAGGTTGTGGAAATTTGTGCAGATGGACGCACAGACTCAAAGGCGGGCCAACGGAATTACGAGACCTACTTTTTCGGACTTCTCTATCATCATAATGTTGGTTTTGAATAAAATCTCGAATTTTTTTTGACACGAAACTAATAATAATTGACTTATTGAGCAAGTAAAAAAATTGCTTAAAAATTAAAAAATAATCGTACATTGAGGTTCCAAAATTACAAGTAGTGATATAAAGTTAGTATACATTGTATCCCGAACCCCACAGGTGGATCACTAGTGTGAAGCAGTAACGTGGTAAGGTTATGATCCCCTCGACATCGAGATCATAACAGCGCCGACAAAAAGGAAGAAGAAGATACATTGTATCCTTGATGCACTAACAGCTATTCAGCCAAACCTCCAAAAAATAAGTAGAAAGTAACTCCCTCTTTTTTCATTTCCAAAATTGAATTTCAATTACTCCGATGCCAGCACATGTTAGTTTTACAGTCATACAGAAATTCACAATCAAAGTCCAAACCTAGAAAGGAAACAGGTCCGTCTGTCTGTCTGTCTGTCATCGTCGTGGTCGGGTTTTAAACTCATTTAAAAAACTAAATGCTGAATTTAATTAATTCCCTTCTCCATCAGCCACTCCATCTTAATGCACTTCAAGTAGGCTTAAGCACGTAGAAGTACTCTTCGTAAGTGAATATAAAAATAAAAATTGTCATTCCGATTAAGACCATCTCTCCCTGGTTAACTTACTTACTGATGACGATGATGTTGATGATGATGATGAAATATTCCCAAATCGAAGGGATGGCAATGGCAGTAACGAACAAAATACAAACGAAAAAAAAAAAATAGAATGCCTCTTGGCTGTTATTAAAAAATAAAGTTACTCCATCATCTGGTTTGGTTCTTACTTGTGTGGTGGTGCGGTCTGCTGCTTCCCAACGAGAAACTTCAGAGTAGACTTTTTGAAAATAGGAAAATGCAAAAAAATAAAACACAAACTGCTAGAACCCATTTGCAGAGGCAGAATAGGAAAACGAAAAAAAAACCTTGCACCACCACCACAATTGCAATGGTGAGGGTTGCCATAAGTTTTTTTTTTTTCATTAAAATTGAGTTTTAGAGATTTTTGTAAAGCTTTTTTCGTTAAAAACAATTGTGAAGCCATTGTGGTAAGTAATAGTTGTTTTAATCCTTTTTTATATTATTGAAATCAGCAAATGAACTCCTTTGGAATCTATGATTATTCTAAATGAACTTTAAAGACCTTTAAAAAAGATGGCAACCCTAGTTGAAGTGGGTACCCTCTGGACCGGCCTCCGTGATTTACACAGAGAAAGAGAGTAAGCAAAAATGTAGGAGACACATGCAACCACAAAAGGTGGGCGACACGCTAATAATATACGAAAGACTACGATATGACGACGACCACGATGGCGATAGCGATGGCAATGGCGACGCAAGAAGGAGGCAGTGCAGGAAAAAATAAATCGATAAAAGTGAATTCTAAGGAGATTGGGTTGGGTAATTTTTTTTCCTGTTTATTTTTTCGCTTTTTTTTAGATTTTACAATTTCTTTCATTTTTGCAAATTGATGATGAATACATATGAAGGAAAAGCAATTGCAATTGAAAAATAAATAATAAAAAAAAAATATACCCTTTTTTCGTTCATGTAATGTTTGGAAGCAAGTTCTTTGTGTTTTATGTTGCTGAAGAAGAACATGCCCTCGTTTGATTTGATATTTTCTAACAGAAGTTTTTTGAGAAATAGGATTTTTTTTTATTTTTTGTGTTTTTTTTTTTATAGGCATTCGATTTTATGGGCCGAAAAGGTATTTTTGTAGATTGGAGCCTTCGATTGACCTGATTGTCTCTTTATTTTTGAAAAGAACGCTATTACTACAGAGATAAAGAGAAAAGAAATGACGGATGTTGGAGTTTATTCAAGTTTTTTTTTTTTTTTTTTTTTCATTTTCAGGATAAGGTAATTTTAAATACGTAATCGTGCTATGTTATGGAGTTCATTGAGTATTTGAAAGGCATTTAAAAGTATTCAAAGATTGCACTAACTTTAAAGAATCTGTTTGAAAAACTTATAATACGAACTGTGAAATGAAAGTAAATATTAAAATAAAAACACATCAAATTCGCAGAACGTTTTTTGGTGCTAAAATTACTTAAAATTACTTTAAAATTAAATTAGGTGCTCCAGTTCTTTAAGAAAAACTAATTTTTGCTAAAATGAATTAAAGTTAGCAGGCCAATTCCCGGAATATGTATTTAACTCATAGTAATTAAGAATTGATTGAGCGTTCTACAAGTAAAAAAAAGTATCTTGAACAAAATTGTTTTACAAAAAGAAATAAATTACCTAATTAATTTATAGAAAAAATAAACTAAAAAAGGATTATACAAAATAAAAAGTTTAAAAAAATTAAATAAAAAAAATTAAAATTAAAAAAAATTAAAAAAAAAATTAAAACAAATGAAAAATAAAAATAAAATAAAATAAAATAAAATAAAATTAAATTAAATAAAATAAAATAAAATAAAATAAAATAAAATAAAATAAAATAAAATAAAATAAAATAAAATAAAATAAAATAAAATAAAATAAAATAAAATAAAATAAAATAAAAAATAAAATAAAATAAAATAAAATAAAATAAAATAAAATAAAATAAAATACAATACAATAAAATAAAATAAAATAAAATAAAATAAAATAAAATAAAATAAAATAAAATAAAATAAAATAAAATAAAATAAAATAAAATAAAATAAAATAAAATAAAATAAAATAAAATAAAATAAAATAAAATAAAATAAAATAAAATAAAATAAAATAAAATAAAATAAAATAAAATAAAATAAAATAAAATAAAATAAAATAAAATAAAATAAAATAAAATAAAATAAAATAAAATAAAATAAAATAAAATAAAATAAAATAAAATAAAATAAAATAAAATAAAATAAAATAAAATAAAATAAAATAAAATAAAATAAAATAAAATAAAATAAAATAAAATAAAATAAAATAAAATAAAATAAAATAAAATAAAATAAAATAAAATAAAATAAAATAAAATAAAATAAAATAAAATAAAATAAAAAATAAAATAAAATAAAATAAAATAAAATAAAATAAAATAAAGTAAAATAAAATAAAATAAAATAAAATAAAATAAAATAAAATAAAATAAAATAAAATAAAATAAAGTAAAATAAAATAAAATAAAATAAAATAAAATAAAATAAAATAAAATAAAATAAAATAAAATAAAATAAAATAAAATAAAATAAAATAAAATAAAATAAAATAAAATAAAAAATAAAATAAAATAAAATAAAATAAAATAAAATACAATAAAATAAAATAAAATAAAATAAAATAAAATAAAATAAAATAAAATAAAATAAAATAAAATAAAATAAAATAAAATAAAATAAAATAAAATAAAATAAAATAAAAAATAAAATAAAAAATAAAATAAAATAAAATAAAATAAAATAAAATAAAATAAAATAAAATAAAGTAAAATAAAATAAAATAAAATAAAATAAAATAAAATAAAATAAAATAAAATAAAATAAAATAAAATAAAATAAAATAAAATAAAATAAAATAAAATAAAATAAAATAAAATAAAATAAAATAAAATAAAATAAAAAATAAAATAAAATAAAATAAAATAAAATAAAATACAATAAAATAAAATAAAATAAAATAAAATAAAATAAAATAAAATAAAATAAAATAAAATAAAATAAAAAATAAAATAAAAAATAAAATAAAATAAAATAAAATAAAATAAAATAAAATAAAGTAAAATAAAATAAAATAAAATAAAATAAAATAAAATAAAATAAAATAAAATAAAATAAAATAAAATAAAATAAAATAAAATAAAATAAAATAAAATAAAATAAAATAAAATAAAATAAAGTAAAATAAAATAAAATAAAATAAAATAAAATAAAATAAAATAAAATAAAATAAAATAAAATAAAAAATAAAATAAAAAATAAAATAAAATAAAATAAAAAAGGTTATAATTAAAAAAAAAATTAAAAGAAAGGTTAAAATTAAAAAAAAATTAAAAATAAAAAAAATAACAAAAAATAGAATTATGTATACTGAAAAACAAAAAATCCTTCGAACTTTTTATGAAAACAAATAAGGAATGATTATAGGTAGTTTGATTTTTTAAGGAATTTCCATAAGAAGTGCAGCGAAATATAAAATTTGTTTTTATAATTACTTAAACACCGTTTTAAATAATTTTGAATTGAGAATGAAAAAAAAACCATTTGATAAAATGATTTTTGCAAAGAATAAAAAAAAAAAAAACACAGCTGTGCACGTAAATTGTCTTGGTTAAAGTTGCAAAAAATGTAAAGTTTTTTTTTATGTAAAATTTAATATTAAAGTAAAAAATATTCAGCTTAGTTTTTGGTTATGTATACCAAAACTATTCGTTCAAAAAAAAAAACAACCAAATTTTATTTTATAAAACCCTTCTTAGTTTTATCGTTCTTGGGCCAAAAATTTAAAAACTTAAAACAATTGTTTTTTTTTTTACTGACAAATAAATATTCATCAGTCTTATAGTGTTTATCTATATTGCAGGTAAAAACAAACATAATAAAAATACCTGCTAAGTTAAGCAAGTTAAAAAAAAAGAAATAACACCAAAACTGTTCAAATAGAAAATTTTATAAATGAACTAAATATTTGATGACATAATCCACCCTTAAATTGGTGTCAATTCAATCGAAACCTATAAATAACTTTTTACAAACTTAAATTTTCCACGGTGTCAATTTCAATATTTGTTTAAATTGTTTAATACACAACAAAATAATTACCATTCACACAAAGTGTCTCTATTATGATGCCATGGCTAGAGTCATTCTAAATTTTTTTTGTTAGCTTATTAAATATTGACTTAACCCATATTTTATTACGATTATGCAACTCATCCTCTACTAATTGCAAGAATGCAAACAACATAATTAATCAGTTCCACTGAATAAATAATAGTTCCTCATATCTAATAACACACGAAATTCAATACTTTCTTCCACACTAGAATGATCCAGCTTGACCGAAACCTTAATTGTTTGTTAGCGAGCGATGTCGATGATGTCGGTCGATTTTGATTAAATTCGATGAAAATGAAGCTCTACAACATTCCTATACCCTCGCTCGGTTCGCTCGCACAACAAACAACTACTTTTGTTTTGTTAAAATTCAATCGGGGGTGAAAAATTTGCAATGGCACTCTGTATAATGTGTTTAGATAGTTATAGAAGTTCTATAGAATGAAATATGAAAAAAAAAACAACACATTTGTTTCACGTGGTGTTCACATATTCCATATAATACTTTTTTTTCCAATTGAAATAAATGAAAACATAAAAGGAGAAACTTGAACATATTGTACATTTATTGCTATTTGCCCTATATTTGTTGTTATAGAAGTGTTATACAAGTGTTATTGGTTTGAGAGTAGAAAAAAGCGTTACACTTCAAGGATTTTGATTTAATTGAAGACATTTTCTTCATTTCTTCATATGCCTAATAATATTCTTTTATATAAAACAGACAGCAGCATGTCTGAATAAATTGACGAGTCGAGTCGAGTCTTTGTTTTTATTTGGAAAAGACTCCTCCGAAACAAAGTCAATTAAGTATGTAACGCAAAATAACGCAAAGAAAAAATTTACATCTCATCCAGATGTAATTTTTTGAGATGGAAGATGATTTAATTTATACTCTACTGAACAGAGATAGAGAATAAGAATGTGTCTTCTTTATTGAAATGACAAACAAGAAGATATGTTTACAAACAAAATAAATAAATTAGAGTACGAAATTATAAACAAAAAGTTTGTTATCCTTTTGATCTTTTGTATCTTTTTTTTTTTGTTTTGTCTTATAATTTAGCTTCCAACTAAGTGACAAAAACATACAGTAAACCTTTATATATGTGGGGTAGCCTTGTATTTATCCTTTTTGGCCTTACTGTTTCTAAATGTGTGAGTGTGAGTTGGGAGGGAGACTTAAAAAAAAAAGAGCCGAAGGCATAAATGAGTAAATTGCTTGTGAAATTAACTCAGTTGATTTTTTTTTTTTTATCATCATCGTTGTCTTCTTCGTCTTCATCGTCGACATCGTCGTCGTCATCGTCATAAACATCGCCATCATTACCATTGACATTAGCATCATTGTTGGCTTTGCGGATCTGGATGTTCTGACTTTCGTCGTCGTCGTCGTGAATTATCATCGTTGCCGTTGACGGCAGCGGCAGCAGAGCTGTCATCTTTTCTTTACCAAGAAATGTCGTAGTGTTTGTTCTTTTGACGCGAAGCATATAGTAAAAATTATTTTCATTAAAACTTCATTGGCTTTTGTTTCTTTTATATTTGTATTGTCTTTTCATATTACAAAGCTAATTCGAGTATTATTAACGTTCTTTTTGTTTTATTTTTTTTAATGGTATTACTTGATGTTTTATTTTATAACAGAGTAACTCTTTTGAAAAAAAAAAAAACTTAATTGGGTAAGGATAAAGGGGATATACAAAATTTAATTAGTATAAGCAGTAATTTTGACAATTTTCGTATTTAGGTACTTTCTTAAAAAATTGACTATTTCGGTATTATACTGTTGCCAACTATGTTTTTACGTAAAGATTAAGAAAAATATGAATTAAGAGAAAATTACAATGTTCAACAAAAATTAACGATAAAATCGTTGAAGCAAAACATACTTTTCTAATAGATTTTAATATTAGCCCTGTTTTATTAGTAAAGTATTTAGCTCAGTAAAATTTTGCACGGGACTACAACAGATGATTCATAAGGAAAAACAAAAGTTTTTTATTTTTTGGTTTACAGAGAAAAATTATTTCTAAACTTTTACCTACATTTTTTACCCTTCAACAATAAGGATTATTTATAAATAAATAAATGTAATCAATTGTTGTTGATAACAGCATAAAATGTTTACTCAGTAAAATACTGAGTATCAATAAAACACGGCTATTCTAAATTCGATTCGAAGCAAAAAAAAAACTATGATGTCATAGATATTTTTGACAAGTATATTTTTGTTCAATAAAAAATACATAAATTGAGTTTTATTGAACATTGTTATTTGTTATTTATATGTTTATTTAATTTTATTATATTTTACCAATTTGACACTTTTAGGACTTTGTTTGAATTTTTTTATTGACAATTTTAGGACTTTGTTTGAATTTTTTTATTGAATAAGAAGAGTTATGCATAAATCCAAGTCAAAGATCTTTTTGGCATCAATTTAGCTAAATTTTTAGCTTAAATATTGTTTGGAAAAGAAAATTCTATTAAAGGGCTTTCTTGATTGTCCGTCATTTTTTAGCCGACATTTTGAATAAGCTTTTTCGTATTCTCCACACTAATGTAAGTACATATATCATATTTCTTGACTCTTCGTCAAGAAATGGCTGCAAATGATTTTTGACGCCAAAAAGCGCAAAGTCCGAAAGGGCTCCGTGAAGCCAGAACTGCGACCTCAAAATTTTTGAACCAAATTTGTCTAATTCGTTTGTCCACCGTTTGTCCATGTTTGTCCACCCAAAATTTTCGTTTGTCCACCCTTCAAAAAAATTTTAGAGCAAATTCTTTTTTTTTATAGGAAGTCTGAAAAATGAAAAATCGTCTAAAACGCTCAAATTTTGAGATAGACGTATAAAACCAACTGCAATCGTTTGTCCACCTCGAGTTCTATGTACACACCAAATATTATCGTTTTTCCACCCCCCGTTTAGGAGCAATTCCAAAAACAAATTTTGCACTGAAAAATTGAAATTCCCCTAAAATCCCCAAAAATCAATTTTCATCAAAAATTCAAACTGCTGTCGTTTGTCCACCTCGAGTTCCTTACGTATACCAAAAATCATCGTTTGTCCACCCTCCGTTTAGGAGATATTCCAAAAAGAATTTTTTTATAGCAACTCAAAAAAAAGTACGCATACACCACAGTGTACCTGTACTGAAAATTAAAAAGTCCTCAAAAATTATTATTTTTTGAAAATTCAAACGGCAATCGTTTGTCCACCTCGAGAAATGGATACAAACAAAAAATCATCGTTTGTCCACCCTACGTTTAAAAGATATTCAAAAAACAAATTTTGTACTGAAAATTTCAAAGTCCCATAAAATCTCCAAAATTTGACTTTTTTCAAAATTTCAAATTTCTGTCGTTTGTCCACCTCGAGTTCTATACGTATGCCAAAAATCGTCGTTTGTCCACCCTACGATTAAAAGATATTCAAAAAACAAATTTTGTACTGAAAATTTCAAAGTCCCATAAAATCTCCAAAATTTGACTTTTTTCAAAATTTCAAATTTCTGTCGTTTGTCCACCTCGAGTTCTACACGTATGCCAAAAATCGTCGTTTGTCCACCCTACGTTTAGAAGATATCCAAAAAACAAATTTTGTACTGAAAATTTCAAAGTCCCATAAAATCTCCAAATTTTGACTTTTTTCAAAATTTCAAATTTCTGTCGTTTGTCCACCTCGAGTTCTATACGTATGCCAAAAATCGTCGTTTGTCCACCCTACGTTTAGAAGATATTCAAAAAACAAATTTTGTACTGAAAATTTCAAAGTCCCATAAAATCTCCAAAATTTGACTTTTTTCAAAATTTCAAATTTCTGTCGTTTGTCCACCTCGAGTTCTATACGTATGCCAAAAATCGTCGTTTGTCCACCCTACGATTAAAAGATATTCAAAAAACAAATTTTGTACTGAAAATTTCAAAGTCCCATAAAATCTCCAAAATTTGACTTTTTTCAAAATTTCAAATTTCTGTCGTTTGTCCACCTCGAGTTCTACACGTATGCCAAAAATCGTCGTTTGTCCACCCTACGTTTAGAAGATATTCAAAAAACAAATTTTGTACTGAGAAATCGAAAAAAAATATTACGCATACACCAGAGTGAAAATTTCAAAATCCTCAAAAATTACTTTTTTTCAAAAATTCAAACGGCAATCGTTTGTCCACCTCGAGAAATGGATACAAACAAAAAATCGTCGTTTGTCCACCCTAAGTTTAAAAGATATTCAAAAAACAAATTTTGTACTGAAAATTTCAAAGTCCCATAAAATCTCCAAAATTTGACTTTTTTCAAAATTTCAAATTTCTGTCGTTTGTCCACCTCGAGTTCTATACGTATGCCAAAAATCGTCGTTTGTCCACCCTGCGTTTAAAAGATATTCAAAAAACAAATTTTGTACTGAGAAATCGAAAAAAAATATTACGCATACACCAGAGTGAAAATTTCAAAATCCTCAAAAATTACTTTTTTTCAAAAATTCAAACGGCAATCGTTTGTCCACCTCGAGAAATGGATACAAACAAAAAATCGTCGTTTGTCCACCCTACACGTTTAGGAGATATTCCAAAAAGAATTTTTCTATAGCAACTCTCAAGAAAATACGCATACATTCCTTAGTAAAAATAACAAAAACCCCAAAAATTTTTTTTACAATAATTTTAGCACTAATTCTTATTCAAATAACTTAGCACTTTAATTTACCATACTAACTTAAACTATTTATATGAACTAAATACAGTAGCCCAAAAAATTTTAGGAAAAAACTAAATTCGTGATTCTTTTTTTAGTGATTTTTGATAAGCTGTTTCTCAATGAAAAATAATCGTATCATGACAAAACAAAAAGCATGTGAAAGCTTCATTTTTTTGGTTTTACAATTTTAGAAGTAAAGATTTTATTTAAAATGGTGAAATAGAAATAGAACTGTCTTATTTTCTCTTAAGGAAGTGAGAAATTTTTTTTTGATAAAGTCATTTATTATTTTTTGAAAGGCTATTCATTTCGATTATTTGTTTTTAAAGACTTCATTTTCAGTCTTCAAACAAATATTCATACTCTTGAATTAAACTATTCATACCTCAACAACGGATCACTTTATAAAAAATGAAAGGATACATTTGAAATACCTAATCATTTAATTTTCAAAAAAAAAGTAAGTTAATAAAAAAAAAATTCTTACTGCAAAATTAAAAATTGTCAAACAAATTTTTGGCTTTTCATACCATTTTTGGATACTTTTTTTCATATAATTAGATAAAGTGAACCTAGTACTGAGAGAGTGCTTAGTTATTTGAATAAGAATAAGCGGTAACATTTTTGAAACAAAAATTTTTAGGGGATTTTATGGGACCTTGAATTTTTTGTTTTTTTAAATATTTTCTGAAAGTAAGGTGGACAAACGACAATTTTTGGTATACGTATAGAACTCGAGGTGGACAAACGACAGAAATTTAAAATTTTGAAAAAAATCAATTTTTCGAGAT
Organism: Episyrphus balteatus; assembly: GCF_945859705.1. Taxonomy (NCBI): domain Eukaryota; kingdom Metazoa; phylum Arthropoda; class Insecta; order Diptera; family Syrphidae; genus Episyrphus; species Episyrphus balteatus. Next base: position 46,945,191 of record NC_079137.1, read on the forward strand.
TTTATGGGACTTTGAAATTTTCAGTACAAAATTTGTTTTTTGAATATCTTTTAAACGTAGGGTGGACAAACGACGATTTTTGGTATACGTATAGAACTCGAGGTGGACAAACGACAGAAATTTGAAATTTTGAAAAAAGTCAAATTTTGGAGATTTTATGGGACTTTGAAATTTTCAGTACAAAATTTGTTTTTTGAATATCTTTTAATCGTAGGGTGGACAAACGACGATTTTTGGCATACGTATAGAACTCGAGGTGGACAAACGACAGAAATTTGAAATTTTGAAAAAAGTCAAATTTTGGAGATTTTATGGGACTTTGAAATTTTCAGTACAAAATTTGTTTTTTGAATATCTTTTAATCGTAGGGTGGACAAACGACGATTTTTGGCATACGTATAGAACTCGAGGTGGACAAACGACAGAAATTTGAAATTTTGAAAAAAGTCAAATTTTGGAGATTTTATGGGACTTTGAAATTTTCAGTACAAAATTTGTTTTTTGAATATCTTTTAATCGTAGGGTGGACAAACGACGATTTTTGGCATACGTATAGAACTCGAGGTGGACAAACGACAGAAATTTGAAATTTTGAAAAAAGTCAATTTTTCGAGATTTTATGGGACTTTGAAATTTTCAGTACAAAATTTGTTTTTTGAATATCTTTTAAACGTAGGGTGGACAAACGACGATTTTTGGTATACGTATAGAACTCGAGGTGGACAAACGACAGAAATTTAAAATTTTGAAAAAAATCAATTTTTCGAGATTTTATGGGACTTTGAAATTTTCAGTACAAAATTTGTTTTTTGAATATCTTTTAAACGTAGGGTGGACAAACGACGATTTTTGGTATACGTATAGAACTCGAGGTGGACAAACGACAGAAATTTGAAATTTTGAAAAAAGTCAAATTTTGGAGATTTTATGGGACTTTGAAATTTTCAGTACAAAATTTGTTTTTTGAATATCTTTTAATCGTAGGGTGGACAAACGACGATTTTTGGCATACGTATAGAACTCGAGGTGGACAAACGACAGAAATTTGAAATTTTGAAAAAAGTCAAATTTTGGAGATTTTATGGGACTTTGAAATTTTCAGTACAAAATTTGTTTTTTGAATATCTTTTAATCGTAGGGTGGACAAACGACGATTTTTGGCATACGTATAGAACTCGAGGTGGACAAACGACAGAAATTTGAAATTTTGAAAAAAGTCAAATTTTGGAGATTTTATGGGACTTTGAAATTTTCAGTACAAAATTTGTTTTTTGAATATCTTCTAAACGTAGGGTGGACAAACGACGATTTTTGGCATACGTGTAGAACTCGAGGTGGACAAACGACAGAAATTTGAAATTTTGAAAAAAGTCAAATTTTGGAGATTTTATGGGACTTTGAAATTTTCAGTACAAAATTTGTTTTTTGAATATCTTCTAAACGTAGGGTGGACAAACGACGATTTTTGGCATACGTGTAGAACTCGAGGTGGACAAACGACAGAAATTTGAAATTTTGAAAAAAGTCAAATTTTGGAGATTTTATGGGACTTTGAAATTTTCAGTACAAAATTTGTTTTTTGAATATCTTTTAATCGTAGGGTGGACAAACGACGATTTTTGGCATACGTATAGAACTCGAGGTGGACAAACGACAGAAATTTGAAATTTTGAAAAAAGTCAAATTTTGGAGATTTTATGGGACTTTGAAATTTTCAGTACAAAATTTGTTTTTTGAATATCTTTTAATCGTAGGGTGGACAAACGACGATTTTTGGCATACGTATAGAACTCGAGGTGGACAAACGACAGAAATTTGAAATTTTGAAAAAAGTCAAATTTTGGAGATTTTATGGGACTTTGAAATTTTCAGTACAAAATTTGTTTTTTGAATATCTTTTAATCGTAGGGTGGACAAACGACGATTTTTGGCATACGTATAGAACTCGAGGTGGACAAACGACAGAAATTTGAAATTTTGAAAAAAGTCAAATTTTGGAGATTTTATGGGACTTTGAAATTTTCAGTACAAAATTTGTTTTTTGAATATCTTCTAAACGTAGGGTGGACAAACGACGATTTTTGGCATACGTGTAGAACTCGAGGTGGACAAACGACAGAAATTTGAAATTTTGAAAAAAGTCAAATTTTGGAGATTTTATGGGACTTTGAAATTTTCAGTACAAAATTTGTTTTTTGAATATCTTTTAATCGTAGGGTGGACAAACGACGATTTTTGGCATACGTATAGAACTCGAGGTGGACAAACGACAGAAATTTGAAATTTTGAAAAAAGTCAAATTTTGGAGATTTTATGGGACTTTGAAATTTTCAGTACAAAATTTGTTTTTTGAATATCTTTTAATCGTAGGGTGGACAAACGACGATTTTTGGCATACGTATAGAACTCGAGGTGGACAAACGACAGAAATTTGAAATTTTGAAAAAAGTCAAATTTTGGAGATTTTATGGGACTTTGAAATTTTCAGTACAAAATTTGTTTTTTGAATATCTTTTAATCGTAGGGTGGACAAACGACGATTTTTGGCATACGTATAGAACTCGAGGTGGACAAACGACAGAAATTTGAAATTTTGAAAAAAGTCAAATTTTGGAGATTTTATGGGACTTTGAAATTTTCAGTACAAAATTTGTTTTTTGAATATCTTCTAAACGTAGGGTGGACAAACGACGATTTTTGGCATACGTATAGAACTCGAGGTGGACAAACGACAGAAATTTGAAATTTTGAAAAAAGTCAAATTTTGGAGATTTTATGGGACTTTGAAATTTTCAGTACAAAATTTGTTTTTTGGATATCTTCTAAACGTAGGGTGGACAAACGACGATTTTTGGCATACGTGTAGAACTCGAGGTGGACAAACGACAGAAATTTGAAATTTTGAAAAAAGTCAAATTTTGGAGATTTTATGGGACTTTGAAATTTTCAGTACAAAATTTGTTTTTTGAATATCTTTTAATCGTAGGGTGGACAAACGACGATTTTTGGCATACGTATAGAACTCGAGGTGGACAAACGACAGAAATTTGAAATTTTGAAAAAAGTCAAATTTTGGAGATTTTATGGGACTTTGAAATTTTCAGTACAAAATTTGTTTTTTGAATATCTTCTAAACGTAGGGTGGACAAACGACGATTTTTGGCATACGTATAGAACTCGAGGTGGACAAACGACAGAAATTTGAAATTTTGAAAAAAGTCAAATTTTGGGGATTTTATGGGACTTTGAAATTTTCAGTACAAAATTTGTTTTTTGAATATCTTCTAAACGTAGGGTGGACAAACGACGATTTTTGGCATACGTATAGAACTCGAGGTGGACAAACGACAGAAATTTGAAATTTTGAAAAAAGTCAAATTTTGGAGATTTTATGGGACTTTGAAATTTTCAGTACAAAATTTGTTTTTTTGATATCTTCTAAACGTAGGGTGGACAAACGACGATTTTTGGCATACGTGTAGAACTCGAGGTGGACAAACGACAGAAATTTGAAATTTTGAAAAAAGTCAAATTTTGGAGATTTTATGGGACTTTGAAATTTTCAGTACAAAATTTGTTTTTTGAATATCTTTTAATCGTAGGGTGGACAAACGACGATTTTTGGCATACGTATAGAACTCGAGGTGGACAAACGACAGAAATTTGAAATTTTGAAAAAAGTCAAATTTTGGAGATTTTATGGGACTTTGAAATTTTCAGTACAAAATTTGTTTTTTGAATATCTTTTAAACGTAGGGTGGACAAACGATGATTTTTTGTTTGTATCCATTTCTCGAGGTGGACAAACGATTGCCGTTTGAATTTTCAAAAAATAATAATTTTTGAGGACTTTTTAATTTTCAGTACAGGTACACTGTGGTGTATGCGTACTTTTTTTTGAGTTGCTATAAAAAAATTCTTTTTGGAATATCTCCTAAACGGAGGGTGGACAAACGATGATTTTTGGTATACGTAAGGAACTCGAGGTGGACAAACGACAGCAGTTTGAATTTTTGATGAAAATTGATTTTTGGGGATTTTAGGGGAATTTCAATTTTTCAGTGCAAAATTTGTTTTTGGAATTGCTCCTAAACGGGGGGTGGAAAAACGATAATATTTGGTGTGTACATAGAACTCGAGGTGGACAAACGATTGCAGTTGGTTTTATACGTCTATCTCAAAATTTGAGCGTTTTAGACGATTTTTCATTTTTCAGACTTCCTATAAAAAAAAAGAATTTGCTCTAAAATTTTTTTGAAGGGTGGACAAACGAAAATTTTGGGTGGACAAACATGGACAAACGGTGGACAAACGAATTAGACAAATTTGGTTCAAAAATTTTGAGGTCGCAGTTCTGGCTTCACGGAGCCGTCCGAAAGGCTTAACAGAGATGTACTTTTTATTATTTTATGATATTTATCACAAGAGGCAGTGAAGTCGGTGTGGAGGCTGGATTTGAACTCAGACCTCTGGTGTAATAGTCCAACGCACTACCCATTGTATCACGGAGTTAAATGGTTTGCCATTTTTTCTTACGTTTTACTGAAATACAACAATGAATAATGAAAAAAAAACATAAAGGGCATTTTACCGTTACGGGTGGGACACTTGCAAGATTAATTTACATACTTACATACACTTTCATAACATTAACACTCAAATTTTGTAAATTATTTGAACGAATCAAAGAAAAATATGTGAACTTAATTATTTTTTTAAATTGACGGAGGATATTCTACTGTCACGGGTTTAAAACAAAAGAAGCAAAAAGATAGTTATATAAATTTCAGCTTAAAACAAAAAGCAATACTTTTTTTTTTTTGAAAAAAAAAAAATTTTAAGTTTATAAAATATAATATTAAAAAAAAGCTATTCATTTAAAACAATTCGTAAAATTTCAAAAAAAAAAAAAAAATTAAAAATTAAGAAATCAAAAGTATTTGAAAAGCTGTTTTCGTTATTTTTTAAAAATAATTTTTAATATTATTTTAAATTTCTCATAAAAACAATGATAAAATTAAATAAAATTCTAAGCAACTTTTACTTTCGTCCTTGTAGTGCATTTTATTTTCACAAATTTAAATTTGGCCGATGTACTCTTAAATAAAACTAATAATTCAAATACATATTTTTTTTTAATCTTTGACATATTGGGAGATCAAATAGATATTCACACTTGCATACAATAATATGAAACCAAAAAAAAATGTTTGCTTTGAAAATTTTACAGTTTCAGTAAAGTTTTAAATATTTTACTCCCTTACTCTAGATTTATATGAGTTAAATAAAATAATTCATTTCCGAATGTAGACTAGGGCGATTCTGTTTTTTTTTTTTTTTTACACAAAATAACACACTATTAAGTCCCATTGAAATCAATCAATCGAAATTGATACAATATTCATTCCAATCGTAAAAAATCAGCTTTTGTATTCAATATATCAGAGAGCACAAAAAAAAACAAGAAAAACGAAACAAAATTAAATTACCATTGCAAACTTAATCGGATTTTATGTCATGCAAATTGATGGAGATGATTGTCGATGTTGAAGTGAAAAATACAAAAAAAAAAAACGTCTGAATCTGAAATCAATCCACATTAAAAAAAACTTATTTCATTATATTGAAAAAAAAAAATTCTTTATTCTTACTTTATTTTTTAATTTAAATTATATTGAAACTCATTTTTATTTAACAATTTGATTAAAACAAATATATTTATAAAAATATACATGTTCAAAATTAACTTTTCCTCTTACCTCCTATACATGCTGGAATTAAAACATAAAAGCTCTTGACATTAAGCTGGATAAATTAAGCTTTTATTATGTTTGTTTAAAAAAAAAACAAATGAAAATATTATGAGCACACGCACATAAATCCATATTTTGTTGAACAAATACAAAACATTATATGAATTTTATGGATGTCGAAAGGGTCAAGAACGTTTAATTTTCATGCAAGAGTGATTTTCTTTCTTTATGACTTGTACACACATACATTTTTTTAAAATATTATTTGTACCTTTCTTCTTTCCACAATCTCCTTCTTTGACTCATGTTTTTTTTTTTAATTTCAATTTTTATTCTTTTAAATTGTATAATCCTCAAATAAACACATACAAACAAATATAAAGGTTTATTTAAGCTCAACTTCTTCTACAAATGGCTCAGAAGTGGGATTGCGATAAATTAATAAAAAAAGGAAAGAAAAAAAAAAACGAAAAGCTTATGAAAAATAAATCTTTTTTTTTTTGGCTCGCATTAATCCTTTTCCGAGGAGGAAATCGAAAAATGTTTTTCTCATTTCTCATTCACCTCTCTTTCTACATATTTCTTTTAAAGAATGAAAAACATAAAGAGTTTTCTTTGTTCAAACCAACCGCATTCTATTCGTAAAAGTACATTAGCATTACCTATCTTATGCTGTAGAGAAGCCGAACTAACTAACTACTGTTTGCCATGCACATTATTTACAGTCTGGTTCACTCGATTAGATACTACTTTTTTCTATAAGTATAAAAAAGTCCAAAAATCATTTATTTTCTATCAGAAAAGATTTATTTCTGGTGAGATCTTGCTTCAAAAAAATCTCTGTTTAAATTGAAATTTCTTTGAAAATGGATTTAATCAAATGAACCGTAGTGTTAATGAAAGTCAAATTAAAAAAAAAAAAAACAACAAAATAAAACCATAAAGCGCAAATAAAACACATAAAATAGATGAATATATGAATGAAGAGTGCGAAAAACACATAAACAGCAGCAGCAGAAGCAGTAGACCCAAAGCCAAAACCAGGAGGAGGATCTACAACGCTACATAACACAGCAGTTCACTTGTTCAAAAAGTGTTTCTCCAAATCATTCGTTTCGGGGGCTGAGAGATGGAAAAATTATTCTTTTCTCTTAAAATGTTTCTCTATAATGTACACAAAACACACACAGAGTATTTATGGACGGTAAAAATTCAAGGCCGTTTTCATTGATAATGATGATGATTATTATGATGAAACTCAAAGAGCAATTATATTCGAAAAAGAGGTTGAAAATCTGTTCACCATCGACATCGACAAGAGAGAGAGAGAGAAAAAAGAAAAATGTGTTATTGTTATTGTTGCACTTTTATCGTAAAACTAATAAATTTTGACATTTTGGACAGGTGTAATTTATACGATGACAAAGGCCAAGATGTTGTTGTTGGCAGGTATAAAGTGGCTTCCGTGGTACGCTTCGCAACACAGAGACCGAAATAGAAGGAATGTGAAGAAAAATTACTTTGTTAATCCAATATTGATTTATGGGGAATAGGTAGTATGTGCTGATGCAATTTAATATAATAAGCCAAAAGCCAAATAATAAAGACGTCAATTTTCAATGAAAAGTTGTTGTTAAATTTATAATTTGAAGAGGTATTATTTTGTTTATATTATTAAAACATGAATTTCAGGGTTTTTTTATTTTGAAAATTAAAGTGGATTACAAGGCCAAATTGTACTTCTGCTTAGAAAAAAAAAACTTTTTCAAAACTGATGCAATGTTACGAGTTCTAGTTCTTAAAATGTAAGAACTCTTATTTAATTCTTGAATCGTGAATACTTTGGAAAAACATTGTAGAAACATTTTTGAATATTGAAAGTTGTCCTTCAAAGTTTATTGTACCACTCGTCTTAAGAAATTAAAGCTGTTTAAATTTTCATACAAAATTAAAAAATTCTTGATTCATTTTAAAAGTTTGAAATCCTATTTTTTATTTAAATAATCATTTTTATCAAAAAAACAAAACCCACTTCCATGGATCAAAACTGGGTTTTATGTTTTTTCTAATAGTTTAGATAGGCAGAATTGAACGAAATTGAAATGGGACCCACACTGCAGGCACCAGCTTTTTAATACAAACCGAATAATGAAAATTGCTGCACTCAGTCCAAAGTTATGAGGTAACAAAAAAATACAGACCAATTGAATACCTCCTCCTTTTCGAAAGTGGATAAAAAAAGAAAAACAAAATTAAATGGCAACTTTAACTGGAAATACTAGCTCATGTGGAAGTCTGTAAAACATATTTTTTTTCTTGCACAGATTGTAAACAACCGCAGTACGAAAATTTTCCCTGGCAAAACCATTTTTGAACGTCTCTAAAGTCCATTTTCTTGAGTAAATAAAGCAATTTTTTTTTAATTCAAAATTTATGAGTTAAGAAAGTATGATTTTGAACATAATTGTTTTTTTTTTTTGAGATTAAATGGATTGTTTTTAAAAAGGTAAACAAAACATTCACTGAAAAGCTCATTTTGTTTTTGGTTGTCATTACATACAGAACGTCTGTACCTACATTAAAGTTCTTAGGCCCAATTTATTGACTCTCCATTAAACTTAAATCTCCATTAAAAATGGGAATTTTAAATTTAAAAATAAAATTCGTTTAATTCAGTCTCTTTTAAGGATTTTTTTGAAGTTTCTCATCATTAATTAATTGAGCATTAAATTTTAAAGCCCTTTTAGTTAAAACCCCAAATATTACCTTTTAAGAGGGATTTTTACAGCAAATTGAGGTTTTAAACAGGATTTTTATTTATTCACTCTCCATTAGAGTCAAATGTCATTTCTTTATTGTTTAATTTTATTAATTTATTTGAAAAGCTAAAGAATTATTAAAACAACAAAACACTTCATTTTAGATTTTTAATAGACACAAAATTAAAAAAAAAAATGCATTTCTTAGCTCAGAAAGGCACATATAGAACTAGATCACCTAGATTTGTCTTCTCCACTTAAAAAAACACTACTAGTAAAACCAATCAGGGTTGAGGTGCTGCATTTATAATCATCTCAAAACATTTCAGAACACTTTTGTGTATCGCGACTCTCGTCTGTTTGATTTCGTCTTGCGTTTTCAGCTACAAAATAATCACGCGCCTTAGTTTTTATGTTTTTTCATATAATTTATAATTAAAATCTTCAAATTCAATTTGACAAAATCGTTGCTTTTGACAGTTTAAATTGAAAAAAAATAAAAATTCCCTAGGATATTTTTAACAGAGTTTTAAATTTAACGTTTCCATTAAAAGTAAAGGCTTTAACTAAAGAAGAGTGAATTAAATGAATTTTTAATGATATTTACTTAAAGGCGTCAATAGTTTAAAATCGTTTTTAACTAAAACGATAAATTTCAAAATTTAATGGAAGCTCAATAAATTGGCCCTTAGACGTACTACAAGAACCATTAGCTTTTTGGGAATTTACTCGCTCTTTAAAATAAAAACACCCTTTAATCAAAAATAATTTTATGAAGTCTCTTAATTCCTGGTTTCTATCCCAAATGTTACGTTATTACAGGGTTACCCTACAGGGTTAAAAAAACACTCTTTCACCTAAGATATTTGTATAGCCTGTTAGGATTCTTGTTTTTCTGTGGCAAATGAAATATTATTGGCTATTTACCAATTTTTATTGTTTTATCATTTTGTCACAGTTTGTATGGTACCTATCAATTCTGAATTTAATCTTTTCTTAAAAAAAAAACACTCTTTCCCTCTTGATTCTTTATAATAGTATTTCTTGTAACGAACGAAATTTTTTCACCGAAAAATCATATAACTAAGATCTCTGATATTTCCATTTAAAACTTTAGGAACAACGTAAGTCTTTTTCTTAATAGTCTATTACCAAAAATCAGATTTAAAACTTAAAATACCACTGCGTTACCAAGATAAACCACAATATTACCGTGATTTGTTAACAATTCGATCCAAATTTGAGTTTCGAACTTGTAAAAGTAAATAATGTTAATTTTATAACTCAATATAGTTTTTCTACTAATTTGTACTTTTTCTTTAAGAAAAATTACATTCAAAAAAAGGGACATTTTTTTAGGGCACTAAATAGGTAGTATTTTGGCCCGTATACATATTTCTTTTAAATTTGCACATTCAAGAAATTAAGATGATTTGTCCGCTTAATTTAGGACGGAGGTCATTTTAGCAAAAAAGCATGCAGAAATTCGGTTAATTTAATACGAACTCTGCTTATTTTTAGGTGGTCTTTTTGCTTCGTTTGGTTGTATATTATTTGAGATTTCTTCAAAATGTGAAGTTAATAAGCCCCTAATTAGTTGCAATCATTGAAATTGGTTGTTTTCTTTTAACTGTGGCCATTAGGTGTCTTAATATTAAAAACCATCTTTGGGTCACTGTGGTGTATGTGTAATTTTTTTTACATAGACCTTTTTTAATAGAAATTGTTCTTTTCTTGAACTCTGCTTGACTAAAAAGTCACAACATAACTTTACCTGATTAATATATGTTTTAGTTTTATTTTATAAGTTTGCTAATAATCAAAACAAAAAAAAAAACAAAATTCCTATACCCTAATAATTGAAATACTTAAGATTCTTATTAAAGCTCATGATCCGCATATAAGATCTCAACCGGAAACAATAACAATAAAAGAAAATAACAATCCTATATAACATTGAACAATATTCTCAACCTCATCACATACTAATTTGCCAGCAATTTAACAAATTAAATTCCCCTAGCATTGACAACCTTAACAAAAGGAATACTAAACAAAACAAAACAAAACAGAAAAAGGACTTAAAGGCTCCTCTGCAAAAATATATAGAAACCAGAAAAAAAAACTTCATGACGACGGACGGACGAAGAAAAACAAATATAATGTATCTTTTTTCTGGTCTCTTTTTTTTGGATAGAGACCTAAAACCTACAAAACAAGAACCTATAAAATGCTCATACAAAAAAATATCTTTCTCTCTAATAAATGCTGACCCTGATCTCGTATCGTCTCGTATATATGTCGAAAGGACGACTTAAGTCGTTAGGTGTATCGTCGTCATCGTATAGGTAAGATGATTATTTTATTTTATATGTTTTGCCTTTTCTCCATCATTGGCTTTTATTTTCCTATCCCGAGGTACTCAAAAAGAGTTCAAAGTTATTTTTTTTTTCGTTTTTTATGATAAAATCAATATTATTATACCCTAGCTAAAAAAAAAAAAATAAACTCCACGTGTAAACAAACAAGCCAATGATGATGATGACTCTAACTATAAAACAGAGATGTGCCAAAATCATCGACCCGGCAATAAACTTTTCGCCGTAATTAACATATTTATACCTAAAATACCGCTTGGTCGTCGCCACGGCCGCTGCCGGCCGCCATTGGAGCAATTTTATTTAAAGCAAATATTTACACGGTCGTGTCTAAATAATAATTCGTTCGGATGAGACCATCAGCCAGAGCGAGGAAAACAAAATAAACGCGAACAACAAAAAAAAAGCAAACAAAAGTGTGATGAGAGATGCGGGGCTAGGGTCAGTTATCATCATAATGAGAATGAGAATGAGTAATGACGAGGACGCATCATTATTATGCATCTGACAGGTGTTCTTCCATCTTTCGGTTGTATGATGGGGCTGCAGAATTGCATAAATAAATGCATATATATCGGTTATGCAACTGTCATCGGTGACATGTGTGCGACTTGTATGAGTGTGTGGTTTTGTATTGCATATACATATTATATAGAGGCCATGTCCATTGTCCAAATCAAATTCGGTTCAATGTGAGCTGTCAGACACGATATAACCGCATGGGTTTGACATTTAGCATATTTGACTAACAAATTAATAAAGAAACAAAAAAAAAAAGACGAGCAGGCGAATGTTTATGGACATGGGAACATGCACAATGACAGCGGGCGGGAATCAGAAATATGTTTGTTGTATATTTTCAAGTTCTGACCTATTGAAGTGGTTTGGTTCTACTCGAATACCGCAAATGGAATGAGTGTGGAATGTCAGTCGCAATTATAGCAGGGAACAACAAAAGAGTATTTATTTTTTCCGATCTGACCGACGACGACGTGTTAGTGTAGGGTATATGTTGGTTTGTTTGATTGTTTTGTTTGCATGAAGGTGAATTTGAAATTCAGAAACAGAGCAGAGATAATAGGGATTGCAGATTTTAAATTATAAATAAAGAAACAAAAAATAGAACTGATACCCATGAACAGTGGATTGTAGCAGTGGATCAATCTTTTAATTCAAAATACCTACATATTGGGGGAATGCATTGGGTTTAAAATTTTTAATCATACCTTGGTAAATTGAACTGAGAAAATATTTGAAATTAATTTTCAAAACAAACAGAATATAGGAACTGAATAGAAGTTCTGGATCGCATTGGATAGCTAATATGCTTTAGAAAGTTGAAATGTAACAGAAACTACTTTGAGAAAAAGGAGTACCTACCAATTTGTAATGTGTAAAAATTTGTATTTTCATAAAAAGTGATCCAGAATCGAAATGAATTAACGTTATTTTTTTTAAGCGTTTTAAATAAATAAATGGAAACAAAACTATCACTACAAAAATACAAGAAAGTCAGTAATTAAAAAAAAAAGTTCCAAGTAGTGCATCGCTGTTCCAAAAATATATTTTTTTATTTCAAAAGTACCTATACGATCTTATTTGCACAAAAAAAAGTACTTCGTTTTTAATAAAAATAGTTCTAGTCGTTTAAAAGTAAAAAGTTAGATACCGTTAATTTAGATACTAAAAAAAAATTTAATTTCCCCTTTAACGAATCACCCCCGAAGGTGTTAGTTAAAAGAGAAGGAATTAACAAATAGTAGCAATGCCCTCCAATTCTGACGTGAAATAAGGCCCTACGACATTTACCTTTTAAAATGTGGTTTTATTTCCATGGGAAAATTGTTATAAGGCCCTTTGCAAGTATAAGGCCATATTTACGAGCTTAGTTCCCTTTTTGTATTAAATTACAGTTTTAAATAGAAACAAAACCCATTATAGCGCTGAAGCAGCGAACAAAAAATAACCTTTTAGATAAAAAAAGCTCCTGACTTGCGACCTTCAATAAATGGAACAACAAAGTTGCGTGATCGGAACAGAGGATCAAAAAAGGGATTCAAAAAGTAGGTACTCGCGTACTTGGCTCCTCAGTTCACTTAGTTCCTGTGGACTTATTTCCCTGCACCACCAGGGCTCCCCTGCGGTGAGCGTACAAGAGATTTTTATTGTTTTTTTTTTTTTTTTAATAGAGACATAAATGTGCCAGAGACATGAATGTGTAAAAATGAAAATGTTGGGAAATTGTGTTACAAGGTTTCAAGGTGTCATACAAACCCTTTCGGACCCAGCGTTACTCTCATGCAACATTTTTTTAAAAATTCGTAAAAAATATTAAATTAGACAATTTTTTAGGTTACGATGGCTTAATTGAAAGATAATAATGCCTAGTTACTGGATTATTACAGAAAGTTAGTCAAATATCATACCTTTAATTTTTTTTATCGAGAAAGGGACTGAAATTCACATTTTTTTTTTGCAATATATGGTCATAATTTTGAAAAAAAGATATAAAAAATGTTAATGGAGAAAGTGGTTTGTTTTTTGCTTAAAAGAAGTAGCATATATTATAGTTTCATTAAACGTTATTTTCTCAGTTCTCTGACTTTTTTCGGTGGTCATAGGCAGTGCATGTTACTTACATGTAACATGAGAAAAAACATTAGTTTCACTATTTATTATTTTGGAAAATAACTTTTTGCTATTCATATTTCTTAGTTGTGATGTTTTTGATCCTATAGTACCGAAAAAACACTTTTTAATATTAATTTTCATACCTTGGGTTTGAAAGGGTTAAGTACATTCATGCTGTCTGCGAATTTTAAATTGGCAAATCATGAGTCATCTAAAAGTTAATCCAAAAAACCAATAAACTCGAAATTAGAAAATTGCACATTCATGACGTTATATGGTTTTCAGTGTAGGTATGATAAGATATTTTGTATTGAAATTCATAGTTTTGACAAAAATAGTATTCAATGTGGTTTCTCAAAACTTTTTTTTCACAAATTTTTAATTTGAATTCGATTATTATGAAAACAGTTGATTTAAAATAACTTGATTTAAAAATTAAGTGTGCAATTCTGGCTTTTGAAAAAACTGTCAATGTTGCCGTTGTTTTGAAGTCATTTTTTAGAAAATTACCGTTTCCATATAGTAAAAAACGATTGTACGAAAAAAAAAACAAAAAACCTCAAATATAGTATTAAAAGTTGTATAAAAAGTTAAAAGTTCGGATGAAAAGTATTGTTTTTGGTGGCCAACTATGCTTTTTGTGGTGCCGAAGATCTACATATCTGAATTTGTTCAACAAAATTTCTCACGACAACGATGAGAAATACCCGAAAAAAGTTTTTTCTTCTTATCGGCGTATTTTTTGAAAATTGATTTTATTTTTACAAAAAAGCTGTGTTAAATAGAAGAAGAAAAAATTTCCAACATTTTATGTCCTCAACCTTTTTTATTTTTGAGCGACTTATTGCTTCTACTAAAAAAAACCGTTGAAAATTCATACAAATCATAACCTTTTGAAAAACAAACAAAAAACTTTTTTTCAAAGAATTTTTTTTACATTTGTATGAGTTTTTCAACGGTCTTTTGAGTAAAAGCCATACAAAATAGGTGAGACATAAAATGTAGGCCAAGTTGATATTGGTAAGAAAAAATTATGTGATACATTAAAAAAAAAAATGAAGGGTCCTTATCGACTTTTTGTGGGTATTTTTGTTTTCAATGCAAACTTTGAACATGTAAAACTGTTTTCACAGTCACTATCAATCATAAATCTGATATTATCGATTCATTTTGTGAAACAAAGAGCATCGTCCAAATGAAAATTCAACAAACAATAAAAAAAAAAGAGAAAAAGGAATACCACAAGGTTGAACACTCAGTCAATTACTATTGCTTTTGTAGATTACTGTTATTATTATGTTGCAAATTGAACATTTTTTTTTTTACAAAAACTGCTCTTTTTCCCTTTAATTAATCAATTAAATTTTCTTTTTTTCATTTCAGGTACGTATGTTTTCTTGAACGTTCAATGACCGTCATTTCATTTCCAATTGATTTTATGTAAGTTTTCCAAAGTAAGCGGCAATCCACAAATTCTTTGAATAAAAATCAACAATTTTTTTTTGTTGATTTCCATTTATCCATTTAACTTTTAGCTACTGGTTAAGCAGCAAAGCAAAAGCGATCGAAGCGTAATAATTTGTTTGTATAATATCCTTTTGGCGAAGCTCAACTTTTCAGCTCGTCATTCAAAGTGTATTTTTTTTTAAATTGCGTAAAATCAAGTTCCTGTAATGGGTATAACGACGACCAACCCTTCCGTTGAACAAAACAAAAAAAAAACTTTCCGACAAGCTTCCTTTATAAAATGCACTTTGCCAATCTGTGAATTGAATGCATTTTTATTTTTATATTTATATATAATATTTATATATGTACATGAAATCACTGAATCATTCCATTCAGTTAGCTTTCTGTAAAGAAATGACATCCACCATCATAGTCGAAACGAAACGACGAAACACGTGGGGGCTAGGGTTGGTTAATTTTGTTGAATGGCTTTTCACTATTTTTCTACCAACCAACGACGACGACGACATTCAATGATATAAATCCTTCCGCCAGACATACGATAGTTTTTTTTTTTTTGTTGGATTTTTGTGCAAAAAAAAGCTTCCTGCCTGTGCCTCCTAGAATGTCTCGAGTCTCGACAATCGGATGAGAGGCATCATCATAGAGATGATGGCGCGTCTGGAAATGAAATATACTAAATGCGCTACATCGCACGACGACGCGTCGACGACAGACGAAGGGTTGAGGCTTTTTTCTTTGTTCTAGGAAGAGAATTCTATAAAAGTAGGGTGGCGCTGGCTGGTTTGAAATGGATGATGGATAAAATGTTGTCGCCTTCAAGAAAAGAAGACACTTTCAATTTTCAAACTCGAAAAGGAAATCATCATTACCTTCTACCCTTTTTTACTTTTTTTTTTCTCTCGAGATCAACAAACTTTGAGGCTTTTGCAATTTTGTTTAATTTTTGTATATTTTTAAATGCCAAACGATTTGAATGAAATCTGAAGTCATCATCAACACACAGATTAAAAGATGAATGTGAGTCATTTTTTGTTTTGGCAACTTGTTTAGCATTTTCATTTCATTTTAAATTCTGTCTGTGTGTGAATAAATTTTAGAGATTTATTACTTTACACTTACAACAAGCTATAAGCATGTGTTGTGTAGTAAAATTTTTGGAAAATATCTCTTCTCAACTTGTGTTTTGTTTAAGTGTTTTGTTTGTGTTTGTGTATATTATGGTAGGGTTATATCGGTGTTTGTGATGCGTGTCTGCCAGGAAAATATTTTAATCGATTTTTCGTTGAAGATGAAGAATTTGGTTTTGTGTAATTTAAGGAATTTATATTTATTGAGGTTGTTTTTTGCTTGTGTGCGTTTATTGAATTTCATTTTACATTGTTTGACAGCGATCAATATAAAATGTTTCAAAATTCTAAGGTTAAAGAAGATTGAGGCAATAGCAAAATTGAATTTGTTTTCTTTTTTGGTTTTTTTAAATAGGTAACTACTTTTGAAATTTTTCAAAAAAAAAAAAGAACGAGAAAAAACACGATAATTAATTAATCTTATAATAGAATTAGTAAGAATATCATAGTTAAAAGGGTGTTTTTGTTAGTGAAAACTATTGGTGGGCAACCCTAATGAAATTAGGTATAAAGGTTCCATTTGGGATAGAAAGCAAGAATAAAGAGTTTTCATAAATAAAATTTTTGGTGAAAGTTTTTTTTTCGAAGAAACAGTAAAATCTGTAATTGGTTCCAAATTATTGGATATTACCTAATTATAAAAGAAAAATTGTTTTTATATTGAAAAAATGTGCCTACTTATTTTCATTATCAAAACAATTTTTCTTTTATAATTTACAGAATTCTGGGATACAGAATTTTTAAATCTAAAATCTCTGAAATATAGTTTCAAATTCTCTACTAATTTGCATATGGTTTACAGATATTGCAATGAATGACATACCTTGGTAACTCATTTTACGCTGATTAGCTGGAGTTAAGTAAGTTCATCTTGGTATAAGGTGAAGGCGGTGCAGGGTCGAAAGTCCACAGGCCAAAAGTCCATAATAGACTATTGGCTCACTAGTGTGGACTTACAACCCACCCAAGTGGGTCAAAAGTTCACACAAATTTCCTGTGGACTTTTGGCCCATCGATTAAAAATTAATAACCAATTAGGAAAGCCAAAATTCATAATGCGGCTGAACTGTCGTCTTCTAAATTTCTTCGCAATTCCAAAACAATAAAAAAAAGGAAGTAAATATCTTTTAAATTCGAGTGAATCTCAGAAAATTACTTTAATAAGTATTCAAAACTGGAACACTCGTCGATTTTCGAAAGTTTCTTCATTAAATGTTCTATTGGTGTGCCATGAAATAAGTTCAAGTGAAATAAGACCAACTTCAAAAAATTGGTTTTACTTCAATTTTCAACATTTATACAATAATTTCAAAAGCTTTTTAAAACATTTGAATAAACATTTGAATACATTAAATGAAAGCCCGTTTTGGCAATTGTATGATAATACCGATCACCAAAGATGTTTATGTTATAACTTGGTAAACGCGATGCGGAAAAAAATTTGCTCACATGAGAATATATTTAAATTGTACAAGTCAAACGCGAAGCGGAAAAAAATTTTGCCCACGGGAGAATCAATTTTGAGGTGTGAAAATAAAAATTCGCGCGAATTCTCATGTGAGCAAATTTTTTTCCGCTTCGCTTTCCGCCAATCAATTGGGATTTATTTTTTTTTAATCTCCGTGAGATAATTAATTACCCCCTTTGTCTGCGAGATAGTTTCTCAAATCAGTGGCGAATATCACTATGAGACTCCAAATTAATCGTCATTTGAACAAAATTGTGTTCTGCTTTGCTTTGTGCGAGTTTTTGAAAATTACTTCAATAAGCTTTACAAACGAAACTCGAGTCAGTTAAAAAAAACATAAAATTTTCAAAAAACAAAAAAAAAAATTATTAAAAAAAAAACTAAAAAATCAATTTACAAAAATATTCTTGAAAAAAAAAT
Organism: Episyrphus balteatus; assembly: GCF_945859705.1. Classification (NCBI taxonomy): domain Eukaryota; kingdom Metazoa; phylum Arthropoda; class Insecta; order Diptera; family Syrphidae; genus Episyrphus; species Episyrphus balteatus. The sequence goes on from NC_079137.1 coordinate 46,963,200, forward strand.
TGGACGTTTCCATAATTGATTTGTGGACTTATAACCCACCAAAGTGAGTCAGTTGTCCATTATGGACTTTTGGTCCGTGGACTTATGACCTTGCACCGGTGAAGGCAGAGTAATTGTAAATATTTAACTGTTAAAATAAAAAAAAAAAAGAAAATGATAAATTATTTTGTGTCGAACAAATCAAAATTGTTCAGCTGGAAATTTAGAAGGTTTAGGAGTACAGAATTTCGAAAAGCAGAATAACGAATTTGCAGAATTTTGAAAAACAGAATGTTGAATTTACATAATTTTTAAATGTAGAAATATAAAAAAACAATAATGGAATATAGAATTATGTTCATACAGAATTTTTCTTATTCAAATACAGAATTAAGAACATACAAATTTTTTTGGAATACAGAACGACCCGTTGCCTAGTAATTTGTAAGCCCCTTTGCATTACTTATTTAACTCTTCCTATCCTTTCTGAAATAGCTTCAGTTTCTAGACATTTCTAGGAATCTATGACTTTCGCCCAGAAGATGTTTAAAAAATTCGTTTAATCAGTATAAAAAATCTAAAAAATAACCACATTTTTCATATCAAATGTACAATAGTGAAAAACTTATTTTTTTTTTGGATGAAGCCTTTTATTTGCATCGATTTACTTAAAAGTTGTAACTGCGTTTTTTTTCTTCCAAACTTGAATAAAGTTACTTGCCATATAAGCTTTTGGAATACTTATTTAAATAACAAACATCTATCGATTGGTGAAATGATTTCCTCTTACCGTTTACTAAGGACCACTTTGTGGGGCTTCAAAGAAGATTCCATTATGTAAACGTTTCTAATTTCTCTGCGCTTGTATTTGCGTTTCAGCACATGCCTCGCTACGGAAATAAGTTTAAAATTCTTTAAAAAATTATTTTAAAAAAATCACAACGGTTGTCCTTAATGTCATCCCAAGAATAACAAATGTAACCGCAATCACTTCAAACTTGTCAAATACCTACATTAAATCATTAACCCCATAGTAAATCTGTAAAATATTTTCTTTTTCAACCAAAAAAATTTAATCATAAAAATAAATCAATGCAATTGTAACGATCAAAAGCGGATTTGCTTTTAATTCCAACATTTTCATTTTTACCGTCGTTGCGTCGGTAGTTGATTTTGTATTACTAGGAAAAATAAATCATTAAAATCCACGAGGAAATATTTTCCAAGTAAATAAAAAAAAAATCATGTGTGCAATTCACACGTGGTAGAAGTGAAACCTTAAAAAATCATTTTTCTTGCAAAAAAAAAAAAAAATAGAAAAAATATACCTAATTTTATTCTATCACCTTCAAATCCATGTTTTTTATATGACAACCTATATAAATTTTATATCATCTGAAAGCTTATTGTCTAAGCTCAAAATATATATATCGATCAGGTCTATGAGACATCTACAAAAAGAGCTAGAATTTTTTGAACTCGATCAATTTCCATCAAAAAAAGCTAAAAATACACGTATTTTTGTCTTCTCACGCTATTAAATGCATTTTTTCCCTAACAACCTATAAAACCTATATACCTAATTTTATTCTATCACCTTCAAATCCATGTTTTTTATATGACAACCTATATAAATTTTATACCATCTGAAAGCTTATTGTCCAAGCTCAAAATATATATATCGATTAGGTCTATGAGACATCTACAAAAAGAGCTAGAATTTTTTAAACTCGATGAAATTTCATCAAAAAAAGCAAAAAAACAATTATTTTTATGTTCTCATGCTATTAATTCAATTTTTTTGTTTGACAACCTATACAAAATTTTATACCATGTGAAAGCTTATTGTTTCACCTTGTATAATGATGCATAAATCTTATTTCAAAGATGTCTACAAGAGAAGTTAGAATTTTTTAAAGTCAACCATGTCGAATTTCCAGACTGAGATTACGGTACTTCCTACACTGGTAGCTGGTCATCGCCAACAGATCTCCACAGGTGTTTTGAGGTATGTTTCAATTTTTTCAATTTAAGATTGTGTCACTTGTAGAGCACGTACCGTTATGTGTGATATATCAAATAAAAGGTTATGTTATCAGCATGCGTATTAAAGTTAAATCAAATTTGTATGTGCACTAGATCAAAAGATATAACGTGTGTTGGAAAAGAACATCTTTTTACCGTTATCTCCGAATTTTGAATATGAAATTAATTGAAAATTTGTACAATTATAATCTATTTAATTACCTATCTACAGTACAAATTTCATTCATCTATCTATCAAAACAAAAAAGTTATAACAAGTTGAAGTCGTGTCGCGTTTTCGTTTCATCTTGTTTCAAATCACTACGATACTAAAGAAGTTTTCACTTCAAAAAAACCTTCACAAAACACGCACGCGATGGAAGTAAGTCTTTAGCTTTGGGGAATACTCGTATACATTCTGTGAAATTTTGTATCGAATACGGGTTTGAGGTTAATTAAAAAACCATAATGAAATTGAACAAGACCATCCGATTAATTTTATATCGCAAAAAAAAAAGACAAATTAATTTGATGTTGTATATCGAAAATATTTAAACAGCTTATCGATAAATATAAAATAAATCCGTGTGTTAACTGAATCACCCTGTTTTATGACCAATAATTTGTTTATTCAAATCTCGTCGATATGTAGTTCAATTTGTTTCAGTAAAAAATGATTAAAATCTAATTAGTATTCAATTTGGACACAAAACTTTTATTATGTTAGTGGAAAAATAAAAATATTTACCGGTATGGCAATTAGATTGGGTGACCTTGAATGACTGCCTTATTTTTTTTTTTTTTGCAAATTCTAAAATAGTTTAAAAAATTCCAGATAGATTCATCATCCTTGAATAAAAGTGATGGTGTACAAAAATAAATGAAATCTCTTCCCTAATAAAAATGAAGTATAGTTTAATTTTCCTTAGGTCATTGACACTATAGCAGCAGCAGAATTGCAAAAACAGCAAAATAATACAAGAACCACTCTACAATCTAATTTCCTCGCAAACTCAGACCCAGGAATGTGCAAATTTATAAATTAAAAATCATAAAGACAACGATAAACACCCCGTGTATTATAGCAAGCACAAGCCCAGCAGCGGCCAGCAAACGCTCAAGGCTTCATCATCGTCATCATCTACATCATCATCATAAGCGGCAGAAGCTACACAGTGCTATGTGCATTGTACAGAGCTCCGCAGAACAGAGTCTTTTTTAAAACAATGCCCGCATTCAGTTTGTACCGCAGCTATGTGTACATTCCCGGTCCCGATTCCGATTCCGATTCCCATGTGCATAAACCATTTCGCATTAAACAAACTGCAGACTCTTAATATAAATTCGAGAGAGTATTTTTGCTAAAGGCACTTCTTGGCTGGGACCTGCCTGCTGCGCTGCGGTCGGCTGTGTTTTTGTGCGGCCCCGAGGTGCAGTCGAATAGTAGAAAAGTGATGGTGTTGGATGGAGAGCGGCTTGAGGAGGAGGAAAGCACAGCGCAAGCTATAAAAATTGAAACGAAAATAATGGCAGCGATGATATGACATACAGAACCGGCATCACCACATGCCGATTCTACGACGGCGGCTGCTGTTTACACTTTTTTTTTAAATCTTTTTTTTGTAAAATAGAAAACGTAATGTCTGCCAAGAATACTGCACCTTCGGTTGGTGTTACACTATTCGTATATGCGCTCCGAACGAAAGCTGATGTTTCCTCACAGTCAGACAGACGACAGATAAACAAAGTATTCCATTAGGAACGATACTTAGTTTTTTTTTTTGAAATGGCAAAATTATACTTTAGGGAGATGGGGGAATATTCACTTTACTTATATAAAGACTATATCCATACTTTCATACATAAGGTACTATATGCATATATCTGTGCTTGGGAAATGTAGTGCAAGAATTTAAGCACCACATTTGGCCCTTTTCTTATGAGCATAGGAATTTTGAGGGAACTCATTATAGAAGTTTTGGGTTATTGAAAATTTCATTTAGAAGTTATTAAAATTAAATTAGAATAGAAACTTTAGAAAGTTTCTTGATATTTACGCAAATTAACTATCCAGTTTGTAAAACTTTTGGAGCCACGTTAAGATGAAGGGGTGGATATGGTATGGTTTTTCCTCAGAAGTAAAATGCTTATCGATAGGGTTGGATTGAGTTTGTAATTTTGAAATTTTTAAAATACTAAAAAATACTGTTATCTCGAATAATGATTTTAGTTAAATTAGACCAATTAATTAATTTTATTAATATGACTTTCTTTGTATAATGCAAGTTACAAGTTACAAGTTGGCTTATTGCCTCTTTCCGCGGTTCTCTCCCATTTCTCCCTCTCATTTTTTAAATATATTTATTTCATTTCCAATAGATAATCGGAAACAAAACAGGGAGAACAAAAAATAATCACCTTAATATTTTGAACATCTTATGCAAAAGTTAGAGGGTGGTAAAGTTCTGCAAGTTCGATTTTTTTTTAAGTTTTAACATAAAACTTGTAAAGTAATGATTAAAGATAAATTAATTGTAAAGTTCAACAATTTGATTTTCAGAAGGTGAATTTGATTTGCAAAAGGTGAAATTTGGTATATTTAAAATTTGAACATCGTGATAAAAAATCGAACTCCAGATAACAATCAGACATGACATTACGATGATTAAGTGTGCCAACAAAAGTAATTAACCCCAATTCTGTCTTTCTTGATATACCTCGAGCTGCAGCCTGAAACTACCGAAGCGATTGAAGAGAAAATGCATTAAATAATCAAGCCAGAAAAGCTGACGATTTTGATTAATTTTTTTTCTGTATAGTTTACAGCACTATATTTATATAAGGCCCAATTTTTGAAATAAAAGAAATTTATATTTAGGCCGTAGGAGGTGGGACATAAGTAAAACAAGTATTAACGGCTTGGCAAAACACTTTGAAAATTGATAGGTGAAGTCTTTATAAGACTAACTTCAAGTTAAAAAAATAAAAAATGCGTTTAAATGTGTTTTTTTTCTATCGAAAAAGTGCCAATGGCATATATAGAACAAAACAACTCTGGGCCGACGATTTTTGAATTCAAAAAAAAAAAAATTCCAACTTTGTTTTTTGAAAAATCAAGTTTTTGAAAACTGTTCGAAAGATATTTGTTTTCGAAATTTCGTTCTCAAGACTAATATTTTCTTAAAAAAAGGTGTACCAACTTGTTTTTACATTCCCTTTAATTTAAATATGTATTTATTTCTGTGCAACCAAAAAAGACATCAATTTTTGTAAACCTAGTTACAAAGGCCTAAAAATAAAGACCTTAACGAAGTTTCTGCCATTATTTATAACAAAGAAATTATTATTAACATTTGTAAAGGTACACTAAAGTAGGTATAAGTGTTTTCTTATCTTCGCTAAGTACATAGTATCAAAATTACAGATAAAGCGTTACTGTAAAACAATTTTTTGGTGGCTGGTGTTTTAAGTAATTTTAAAAAGAAATATTATCAATAACCCTGAAATTTCTTAAAAAAAAAATATTATAGTAATGTTCCCTTAATTTTGTTCATAAAAAGCTTTAACATAAAAGCTACTTATAGGTGCCATAAGAGCAAGTACGTACAAACCAGTCGTGCATTTTTAATTTAATTTTTTTTTTCAATTTAATTTTTTTTTTTCAATTTTTTTTTTTTTTTCAATTTTTTTTTTTCAATTTAATATTTTTATTTTGAATAAGATACTTTCCTGTAAATTTTAAATAAAATCGTTATAGCCTGCCCTAAAAACGGCAAGTCCATATTACCGCTATCCGATGAAAAAAGCTAAAAACGCAGTTTTGTTAGAATACCTAAAACCATTACTACACTTAATTTAATAGAAATCGTAGGGCCGTTTTCTAAGTACAAGTTCTAGGAAAGATATTAAACATATAAAAAAAATAAACCTTAGAAATTACAACAAAAAAAAATATTTGTATAAAATTTGAAGAAAATTCATTAACCCTTTTAGGCACTAGCAGAAAAAAGATAATAGGTACCAAAAGAATAAAAATTTCATGTCCTTAAATTTCGAATATTTTGATCGATATCTCGATAATCATGATACATTCAAATTTTCGTATCTTATCGGATAGCCGAGTTATTGTAATAAAGAACAATTTTATCCCTTTTTCAAAATGGAGGAAAAAAACCTCATAGGAAATTTTGTTCGAAAACTTCAAGTTAAGCTTTTCTAAGCTTATTTGTTCATTTGCATTTCTAAGCCATTTTTTTTTTCGACGGAATGACTGAACTAAAAATAATAGGTAATTAATTGTGAAGAGATTATGAGATTTGTTTTTGTATTTATGTACACAAACAATTTAAAACAGTAATTTTAATGGAGGTGTAACAGTAACGTTCCAACATGGCACCATAGTAATTACAAGTTTAAAGAATACCCATCTTTTTGTTCTGTGTATCCCCAGTAACACCTTATCTCATTAAATGATCACAGCTATACAGCAAAAAAGAACAAATTGTATGTGTTTAAATTTCTATTACAAAATTACATTACAATTGCACACATAAAAAGGTTGGTGTCGTACCTTTCTTCAATGCCTGGGTGAAGGCTAATTACAGGAATCATACAATTGTAACAAATACGATTAGTTTAACATCTGCTGCTGGTTTAGTTCCATATTCCACATAGGTAACTTAACTGGGCATCTGTCCCTTAGTTAAAAAAAAAAAAAAAAAAAAAAATAAAGACACACAAAACATTAAAAGTGAACCTTTATTCCCACATAAGCATAATCATAAGAACCTAGAAAACAAAGTGTCATAAACTTATTTGTCCACAAAATGGAAAAAAAGAAAACAAAACAAAGTAAAAGACAGGTATTACGGTCACCATGGTCTATGAATATGAATAAGACATGAAAACTTGTTGGCTTGGAATTCTCTAGAAATGAGAGTAAAAACAGAAACAAAAACTAAGCCAAGTAACGAAAATAGCAAACCCAAGGAATTAGAAATGGGTTTTTAAGGGAAGAGGGTAAGGTTCTTTTGTTTTGTTTGATGGTGAATTTGAGGGTGGAACTATTGAGGCGTATCTCAAGTTACAATACAACTTTATAAATAAATTATGAAAATAAAGTAAACAAACAAGTTCATTTCCATATATAAAAACTCTTAAGCAGCGTTATTTGGCAAGTAGAGGAACGGAACAAACATTAATCAATAAGTACACATTTTTATTGGAACATGGATTTTGTGAAGACCCAAATATGAGCACATATTTGTTTGGTTTTATACTATACAATCTTTGGAAAGATTGAGATAATCTATTAGACAAATCAAACATTAGACAAATTGAACGATTAAGGGAAAAATTAAGATGTAGAATATTTTTTGTTTGTTTTTCAAAGCAATAGAATAAATAGAAAATAAAATTATAAACTTTAAAACCGCTTCGCAGTTTTCCATTTTTCCATCAATCATATACACTACTGGAAAAAATTAAGGGATCAAAAAAAAAATTCCAAATTTTTGGGCAAATTTCAACAGGCCGTAACTTCGAAAGAAATGGTCGTACAAGAAATCGATATAGAAGGAAATTGTAGCTCCAAGTGTCTTGTTTTTGGATTAGAACTTTAAAAAATTTTAACCTCCGCGGTTTTTGAGTAATCGTAGAAAAACCAGCAACAAAAAAATTTTCAAAATTTTTTTAGTTTTTTTTTTTTGGTCTACGGGCGTCGAACTATAAGGATCGGATACTTTGTTCATTTAGCTTTAATTTGGTTTTTTGAACACCTCGATACGTCCACTTCTCGCCGAGATATCGGTCTTCAAATGGAAAAAAATCCTTTGTGTTTGATTATCGATATCTCAGCAACCAATGATCGCACAGAAAGTTAAAGGTGGGTTTCAAGAACTTGAATGAATTCTCCTTAACGGCTAGCCATTGCTTTCCAAAAAAAATTATTTTCTTATTTTCACATGAATTTGAAAATGCAACAAAAAAAGGGCTTTTGGTGGTTTTTTGGAAAATCGAGCGCTAGATCGAAAATATTGAGGAAACCGCTAATGTTAAGTGTGCATTTTACAGTTCAATATGTCCACAAAAACCCTACAAAAAATCAAATTAATCCAGCCAGCCGTTTTTTTGTTTCACTCGATCGAATTTTTGAAAAAATTAAAGGATCACGTTTTTTGCTCTGAAAAGCTCAATTTTCTTTTCTCATTTTGTAATGAGAAAAAAATTGTTTTTCCTAGCTTTTTCCACATTTTTGCTCCAGAAAAAGCTTAAATTTAAAACAAAACAAAGTTCCAAAAAAAAAAAAAAATTTAAAAAAATAAAATTTTTTTTAATTTTTTTCTCTTGAAAAGTTTAAGAGAAAAAAAATTTTATTTTTTTAAATTTTTTTTTTTTTTTTTTGAATTTTGTTTTGTTTTAAATTTAAGCTTTTTCTGGAGCAATATATATATTAACTTATTCTTTCGTACAAAAAAAAAATTATATATAAATAAAAATTCTATTTTGAAAAATCATTTTCGAAAACGGGACAAAGACATTTTTTGAATTTTTGGGTTTAGATGTTGATATTAGTTGCTGCAAAATGGCTTGCCAAGATTATTTCAAAACTTTTTTTTTCATAAATTACACCGGCACACAAAAAAAAAAAGTGTCATGAACCAGAAACCAGACCTATCTTTCTATATGTTTTTGGGCACGCTGAATCCGAATTTGAAGTCCGTTTGGCCCCATCACCCTCCAGTTTTGAGCTGTGAGTGCATTTTGTTTGAATTTTTATGACTTTTTTGGAGTTTTTTGCATTTTTCTCAAAACTGAAGGGTGACCGGGCAAAACGGACTTGAAAATCGGATTCAGCGGTCCCAAAAACATATAGAAAGATAGGTCTGCTTCCTGGTACATGAAACTTTTTTTTTGTGTGCCGGGTATGACAGCGACATGTCGCGACAGTGCTAGCACACAAAAAAAAAGTTGTATGAACCAGAAACCAGACCTATCTTTCTATATGTTTTTGGGACCGCTGAATCCGAATTTTAAGTCCGTTTTGCCCGGTCACCCTCCAGTTTTGAGAAAAGTGTAAAAAAGACCCCAAAAACTACCTTTTTTTGAGTTTTTTGCATATTACTCAAAACTGGAGGGTGACAGGGCCAAACGGACTTGAAATTCGGATTCAGCGGGTCCAAAAACATATAGAAAGATAGGTCTGGTTTCTGGTTCATGACACTTTTTTTTTTTGTGTGCCGGTGTTATTTATGAAAAATTAAATTTTTTAAAAAAGCGGCTCTAACGATTTAAATTTTTTTTTTTTAATTGCATGTGTATAAGAGAAATTAAACTACATACTTATTTTGGAGCTCAATTTCATTTAAAGAGTTCTTTTTTTTTCATTTGAAGAACAAATTTTGGAAGTTTTTTAAAATTTTTTATTTAACATATATTTACCAAATTTCATAATTTGAATACGAGCAAGGACGTGTGACTTATACTTTTTTTTAATTTTTAATGGAAAGCAAATGCATTAAGAAAATATTTTTTACAACCCTGGGTCTATATCTATCTCGAACAGAGCCTAAACTACTGAAGCAATTTTCTTCAAACTTGGTATGGTTATGAGTTTTATGTATGATATACCCCAAAGTCGAAATTGAAGTTTTCTTTTAAGGACCAAAATGACGGTACCAGCCAAAAACCAAATTAAAAAAAAAAACTGACTTCTCAAAAACGTAACAATTGTGATTAACTTTTTTGATTTTCAATTCTGAATTATCGTTAAACAATTCAATCGTTTCCAATGAAAATATTTTTATAAACGCGTTTAAATACCCGTAAATTGAAAGATAAGACATTTTTGGGTTAAAAAAAAATCAATTTTTTGAAAATGGTTTGATTAACTTTTTTTTAATTTTTTTTAGTGTTGATTAATTTTTTCTTATGTGATATTAATTTTTTTTAAAAGTTAAAAATATTTTTTTAAATAAAAAAATATTTTTTATGGCTATCGATTTTCAAAAACTTTTTCCCAAAAATTTCGTTTTACAAGAAATAAAATGTTATCTTCGTTTTATAGTCTTAACCATTCTAAACGATGTTTTCTAAATTTTTAAAAACTAGCATCAACACTTTTTTATATATTTTTCATTAAATTAATGATAAAATTAAATTAAAATTATTCTTTAAAAAGCTTTTACTTTCTTAGCAAATATTACTATAAAAACAAATCTTGCCACCTAGTGTTTATTAATTTTGTTCTTTCAGAACAAAATAATGAAACCAGTTGGACCATTTTCTTACCTTTGCTCAACAATCTTATAATGGGTATATATTGCCAATAATTATAAAGCTGCTATTATTATCATTCAGTAAAAAACTGACAAGCTTCCTTTAATTATTTTACAAAAAAAATCTTTAAGATCACATCAAAATTTACTTAAAATTATTCTTTACGTGAAGAAAAACTGTCAACCTTGGGTTTTTGTGTAGACATATCTCGATGAATGTGCATTGTTGTTGTTCATTTTTAAATAATTTCCATCTCATTTCACAGCATAAACCAGTTTGATAAATTGTGTACACTCACCGGTATTTTTTTAATAAAACGATGATAAGTCTTGAACAGTTTAATTAATTTTCAGTCAATCGCCTTAGTGATTGATGATGCTGATTTTGGCTTTAATTGGAAATTGCCAATCAGTGGCGGCCGAGTGTTTCGTTTGAGTTTCAATTAATTTCCTTTTAATGATTCGGTACCGGAGATCTTTCTGCCCCCTTCTCTACTCATTCATTCATCCACATCATGAAAAGGTGTCAATATTGTTGTGTTTACCATGCACTTTGTCGGAGAAACAAAATGAGCAAATAAATCAATGAAATTGAAGTGTTTACCGTTTATATACCCTCTGAATGGTCAGGGGGTAAAACGACCAATGCGATGGAGGCGATGTGGTGTGAAAATTTGGGTTACCTACGGGAAAATTAAAAAGAAACCCACTGTGCACGCCTTTAATTTGTTTTCGATTTTATGGTAATTTTACAAAAGCTCTCTCGAGCATATAATTATTTAATTTAACAAGCTGACCAATTTTTTAAATTAAAGACTATAAGGGACAACTTAAAAAGATTTAACCGCTCCGCCCTCACGACAAAAGCCATAAATTTTAATCTACGACAACTCTGATTTATCCCCCTTACCCATAAAAACAAACTATTGTGTCCGAGTCGGAGACAAAAAAAGACAACAGACATAATTTTTTTTTTTCAAAGCAAGTTTAACTCTTTAATTGATTTCAATGAGCTCAAAGACCTCAAGCGATAGTTTCAATTTAATTGTTTTTCATTTTATGTTTCGAGAAAAAGAAAATCCGAAAACCTACGCTATGGTTTTTTTTTTTTTTAATCCACATTAGCGCAATGGAGCTAAAAAATGTATTATTTATTTATTTTTTTTATCCTCCCACTACAACCGCTGCGCTCTTCGGAATGAGTTCGTTTGCTATTTAATTGGTTATTTTTTTTGCTTCACTTTTTTTTACATCCCCCCTTTCTTGTGATGAACTTGTATTTTGTTGTCTTGTTGGAGCTTTTTTGCTAAGTGATTCAGCATCTTGTTAATTAAGTGATTAAACCAACTCAGAAGTGTGATAGTTTCGATATTGTTAAGTCAATTAAAAAAAATATTTTCTTTACCTAATTACCTAATTCTTCTTTGTGATTTCGCATCAACTGCGTATAATGCAATTCAAAAAATATTAACACGGAGGTTTTTCAGCCAATTACGACCATAATTTTTTAAAAATTGTCGACGGCAAATATCGTTTTTGAATAATTTATTTTTTTTTTTTGAGATTGTCAGTTTATTTTGGGTTTCATTAAAATATTTTCGCTGTTTCCTTAGGTTCAAAAAATAATCGCAAACGCTATACAAAATACTCATCGTTCAAGTTCTATTGTTTGGCACAAAAGAAAGAACCTTCTCACTTAATTTATTCCAAAAAAAGGCCAATAGTACGATTTTGAGATTTATGTATAGTCTGACTTGTTTCTGTACATCCTCCGAAAGGAAAAAGAAGATCACTTTAAAACAAACGGATTCTGGTTTAAATTAAGCGGATTTCTGCATGGTTTTTTGCCAAGATGACTTCTGTCTTAAATTAAGCGAATAAATGTTCTTAATTTTTATGAATGCTAAAATTTAAAAGAAATCCACTTAATTTTAGCGGGATCTTATTTTTATGTGGAAACATTTTAATAAAAAAAAAAAAAAAAAAAACTGGCAATCTTACAATCAGCCTATCTCACTGTTAGACTTAAGCTAAACTCTGTTAATAATTTTTAAATTTTTATTTTTAGTCGGTTTTTTAAGATCAAAAATCATATTAAAGTGAAATGAAGTTCACCTTAAATTAAAAAAAAATTTAAGCGGATTCCACTTGTTTTCAGCGAAAATCGTATTATTTTAAGATGAAAATTCATATTAAATTGAAATGAAGTTCACCTTAAATGAAAAAGAATTTAATCGGATTCCACTTATTTTAAGCGGAAATCGTATGGTTTTAAGAGGTTGGGATTTAAAGTGGGCCCTTTTTTTCTCAGTTAACTTAAGATAATTCCTTCCAGAACAACTGTATACAATAATTCATAGAGAATAGAATTTGAACTACATTTGGTCATTAAAATATACTTCATAAAAAAATCAAGAGAAAAAAAAACTTTGCTTCAAAAAATGTAAACTCAAAGACTGCATAAAATCATGAACATCGCATTTTGAAGTTGTTAGTCCCTTTGACATCATCTGGAATGGGACACGTCATTACGTTAAGGTGATGTATACATTATTTAATTAAAAAGAAACTCTCGCTCCAATGGCCGTCGTTGTCGTCCATGCAAATGTTTGTTCAAAGAACTTTTCTTACATAAATCTCAATGTCATTATTAAAAAAAAAAACAGATACAAAAAAAAACAGAATAGAAGCTTTATACATTTATTCTCCACCAAGCACTTGAGAAGAGCTGCATATTGCCGTTGTGTTGTTGCCATAGTAAAAGTAATTCATGTCCTCCTTTCAGTCGTTAGCGTTGTTTCGTGAAGTCAAGGGTTGGAAGGAAAAGTTGCCCTGTCTTCTCAATGTGAAAAACACCCTCCTAACAACAATAATTTATCAAAGTCCTAGACCAAGGCAAATATTTGTCCCATCATCAACATCATACCAAAAAAAGCGAAAACGAAAAAACAACACACCTGCTGTTATGTGTTGTGTATATGAAAACGTAGAATTACATTTATTTAATGACAAATGTATACATTTTGACAAAATTTAAGGAACAACCATTTTCGTCTAACTAATGGCATCGTCATTAACATCAACATTATTATCTTCATTATGATCTTATGGTCATTGTTTTTGTTGTTGTTGTTATTTTCTTGTTGTGTCAATGTCATTTTATATAATTCATCCTGGTCTTTATGGTTGATGTAGTTTTGAGAAAATTTATGATTTCAACAAACGACGACGATGAAATATTTTCGAGAAGAAAATTTTCATTTAAAAACGGATTATAAAAAGTCCTTTCAGTACGTGAGCTATTAAATAGTACTTCACGTTTTGGAACAAATCATAAATCAAAAAAACCAAACCCTTGTCATAGGAAAAGTAAAAAAAAAATACTAAGATGAAATAATTTGCATTCTGCTGATGAATCAGCAGAAGGATATAAAAATATCGTTGCTGTGCGCTGAAAGTTTAAATTTTTTCTATTGCATAAGGAAATGTAGTGTTTTTTTTTTTTAATTCCACATAAAATATTAGATGATTTTCCTTTTAAATTAAGTGAATTTCTTTTAAATTAGCACATTCAAGAAATTAACACGATTTTTGCGCTTATTTTAAGAGGAAATCATCTTGTATAAAAAACATGCAGTATTACGCTTAATTTTAGGTGGTTTTTTTTTTTCTCCGTGTTAAATTTACGACTTTTGATCAATACTTTGTCAAAAGCTTGTACGAAATTAAACTCTAATTTGACCATGATTGAAATATTCCACTGAACATTTGCTATTGCTAAAAGTAAGACAATTTTTTTTATACATTTACGAAAGTTCATTCAAGGATAGCAAATAACCAACTTATATAATTTCCATAAGAATAAAAAACGGGAGTTCCTTTTTGCTTACCCAATCTCATATGTATTCTTGTATAAGCATATTGTGCACACAACGACTTATCCAACAACTTAAATCCTTATTCCATGTGCTTATCTTTTTTTATTTCTCAAATTTTAGCATTGAACTTGCTCAATTAGTAACTCCCCATATGGCTCTTTCAATCCTTGAAAAGTTTAATTCAAACTTAAAAAAAAAAAGAAAAAAATTATTCAAAATATATGTATTTCCAAGGTTATGTGCTTGATTGTAGGAAAATCTTTATTCAGATAGTTCAAAAGCTGTGTTCCCTTATTCAAACTCTGAATATATGTTTCCACTTATACAGTACAGTGCTGTGTGAACAAAATTGTAAAAACAAAAAATTATGTTTTTTAATATGCCTTAATCAACTCACCCTCAAATATGTTTAAAGACACTATTAAAATTGATTAAAAATATTTACAATCGCATTTGTATTTAAAACAGGGTTACCGCAGACCGAATTTTAAGTCTTTTTAGAAATAAAAGCAATGCTTTAATCGATTTTTCATATTTTTGTGCTCAAAAATGTGTTTTAAGTCTTTCTTCGTTCAAACTGGGTTGCCACCTTCATAATTCTGCTTAATTTAAACTATCATATTTTTGATATGCTCTTAGTCTAATTAAATAAGTCCTAATTTCCCAAACTAACTTCAATAAAGTTGACACGTACAATCTTACGTTTGAAAAGCGGTAACCCTATGTTTAAAATCTTGCAAAAATTAGATAAAAGACACTTCTAAGCACCTGACTGTTAATTTTAACATGAATATATTTTATTCCTTAGAGTAGGTAGAAGCGCAATTGAAATTCTCGTAACAACACCCTTGGGTTAAAAAAGATATGATACAAGAAAAATCCATACAAAAAAACAAACTTTGTCTGGCTGGCAATGGAAAAACGCATGCAATTTTTTTTCACTCCCTTTTCTCGCTTTTTTTCTGTCGAAAAGAAGAAGGATACTAGGAACTAGACTGGAATAATTTGTGATAACATTTTTAAACCGCCACCATCATTATCCGATGTGATATCCTGAAAGAGAGAGAGAAAAATGAAAGAAGGAAAAAATAAAATTCAAATTGAAAAAGCTAAATTGAAATTTCCACATGCGGGAAGGACGAAAAGTGTTTCTTTTTTTTGCTCCTTTTTTTTTTTTTATTTGTATTCCCTCGATTTTTTCCCTTATTTATCCTTCTGGTGAAATGTGATGTGTGTACTCTGTACAAACACCTATACACTTGTGTGGTTGACGTGTATACAGAGTATACTTTGCCACACTCGTATCCCTGCTCACTGAATCTGAAGGAAGTGCATATACTTAAACGTTCAATGTAGGTACATAGTTGTTGGTATATGGAAACCCCTTGAACTTGCTCCAGGGGAAAACTTCAATATAAGCCTCTTCATATTAACCTCAACTTACGATTCTACGTACAAAATATTTTATTATGAAACTAGTTATGTTTGTTTAATGTTCATTAAAGTTTGTCAATTAAACTTCTACTTTAAGTACACCTTATGCTTCCGCGAGCATTAGATAAATTATGTGGTGGGGGAGTTTTTTTTTTCATATTTTTTTTATTTTTCTACATCACTAGTAAAGGTATAGTTTTTTTTTTATTTTCTCTTTCTCTGATTTGAAGGCAGTCGTCAGTAATTAGCAATTAAACAACCACTCTGAATTTTACCTAATAGAGAATTTTATCTACAAAATGCTTAAAATAATATCTTGAAATTGAAGGGTACTTTGTCTTTGAGGAAGAAAACTTTGTGCCTGGTAAACATTTGTTAATTAAGTTCTTATCAATAAGGAAAAAAATGTTCTTTTTTTTTGTTTTCTTCTAGTAACTTTATGTAATAAGAATTTTATTGATGTAAAAGATGTAGCCATTTAAAATTTCAGATTTTTTTAGTTCAGATTTTAAAGTAATAATTTATGAAAAAAAAAAACTACAGATAGAATTTAAATTCAATATAAGTTTAAGTGACCTCAACTCCAAAAATTTATAAAGCGTTTCGCCCAGGTACGACAGTTATTTTTTTCTTCGTTATTATGATAGAATTTAAACTTTAATTTAAGGCGGGCAAATCATCAAATTCGTTTTTTTTTCTAAATTTCAATTACTTTTTTTTTAGGTTCATGGTAGAGGCAGTACCTTAAGATTTAATGAACGTTTGGGTATTATTTCAAGCACTGTTAAGGTTGCAATTACTACGGATTACGGAACACTCATTGAGTTCTTAGTTTTTCGTTCAAGAATTTTATCATGTCTTTAAAAAAATTCTATTCCATAAAATGTTACATTTTTTTCGTTGAGATTATTTTTTAATTTGATCCTCTTACGTTTTCGCTCATCACAACCAAAAATAAATTAATTTTATTAGTTTATTTTTGTTTTATAATTTTCTACAATAATTAATTTTTTTTGAATTTGTTTGGAAAAGTCAAATGTTTTGTATAATGCTATGTAGGTACCTAAAATTACATAATTTACTAATTAACATTTTGTAAAATAAATGTTTCCTTGTCAATATATAAAAACAGAAAATTAAAATCCGTTAAGATACCTAACGAAAAAGTCGAAAAATCTAAATTGCTGAAATTTTTTGCTCACTAACCGAAATTGGCTATTTCACACCAATTTGACAACATTTCAAAGCTCAAATAAAATTTTCATCAAAAGTCTGATCAATTGCTAAAGAATGAAACAATTTGTATTAACATTTTCATTTCATTGCATTTTAAATTTTTCAACCAAAAAGTACCACATACGCCACCACGACTTCCGAAATTAAACCGAAAAATAATAAAATGAAATTTATCGTTAAGTTTATTCAGTGGAAGTATTTTCTGAAATACCCCCTTTCAGTCCATATTACAAAATTGTGTAAGGCACAAAAATACTCTCTCTTCATTCAGTACAAATTTATAATCTGATTCAAAGTTGTAAAAATTATTTTTCAAATGCATTCCTTCCATTAAAAATTAAAAAAAAAAAATTGATTGCCCTTAGAGTTTTAGTTGCTAAAATGTTTAATTTTTTTTTGCAAAAGACCAGAAAAAGAAAAAAAAAATTAAACCCGTTTATCAAAGCAAAAAAAAAAAACATTTACAATGAATTAGAGCTCAAAGAATGCATGCAGTTTGATTTCTCTTATTTAAATGCATTTAAAAAAAAAACTAAACCATTAGAGCCTTTTTAAAAAATTTTTTTAACAATTTTTCGGAAAAAAAATAAGTTTAGTATGCCATTTAGTATGTAAGTAACTATCAATGAATGAACATCTAAAACCAAAATTTAAAAAAAAAATCAAGGACCCATTTTCAAAAATTTGAATTTTCAAAAAAAAAAATTATTTTTTTTATCCAAAAATTAATTTTTTTATTCAATCCAAAAATTAATTTTTTGAAAATTTTGCTCTTGATTTCTATTGAAGCTTTGTATATAAAAGCTTTCATAAAAAACCGTTCTATGGGAGTTAGGTACCGTTATTAATGATTTTCGAAAAAAGCAAAGCTACCTCAATTTTTTCATTAAAAGCCTTTTTTGACAAATATTTAGCTTTTCTTAAATTGGTACATATTTTTGGGCCAAAAAAATAGTTCGAAAAACTTTTCTGGACAGTTTCCAAAAAAACACTACCTACAACGTTTTGAAGTTAATCATTTCATCTGTTTAGGCTGTAGCTACTTAAACAGGTGATTATACACTGAGGGAAAAAATAAATAAAAGTTGAAACGTCTTTGTTTCAAAGATGAACTACTTTGGTTTATGTGACTTTTAGATACGAAACCATCAAAAATTAACCTTTTTTCCACGTTGATTTTAAAATGTTCATCTTCAACGCAAAATCATTCCGAATAATAGTTAAATCAATGTGTTTTTCATTTATTTAATGTTGTATCTTGGTCTAAATTCAAAATTTCTTTATAAATCGCCTTAGTTGTAAATATTTTTTCAAGACAATAAAAATTTTAAATTCATTTGTTATCATTATCATGATTTTTTTTGTTCTCAAAAACTATTTTCTTTTTTTTTGTTGGGACTAAGTCAATTCTATATACATGCATACAAACATTTTTCTCTTTATATAGTTTGTATCAAAAATGCAATGTTTCGGAAAAATTAAGTTTGGTATAAATTTACGTTAAAATTTAATTTAAATTTAAACAATAAAATCATGAGTTTTTTATCCAATAGCTTTCATTTAACTTAAACCTTTCTCATTTTTGTTTTTGGTTTTTAGAGAAAACTAACAAGCAAACTTTTTCACAAAAGTAAAATATGCTTCCTACAAAAAAAAAAACACCTACAAAAATAGAATTGGTGTTTTTTAAAAAAGAAAGAGGAAATAAAAACACACCCCCTCAATAAAACACTGCTGGCTCGGATTTCCGCCGAAAAAAAAAATTAACTTATCCAAACTCAATATCATCCGCAAAGGATGGTTGTTTGCTTTTCCAATGTTCACAAAAAAAAAGTTTATCCTCTCACCTTCATAAAATCCTCCAAAAAAAGAAAAGAAAACATTTTTAAAAAAACATTCAATTCAAATCACACATCTCTATATGAATGAATGCGGATAGATGGATGAATAGTCGACGACACAAAAGAATAGGATGCAAACGAATGTGGAATTGATAGACTGAAAAACTCATTCTGATGATGAATTTAGAAAAAAACTAAAAAAAAAAAAAATAAAGAAACGAAAACATTTTTCTAGGTTCTTCTTTAGATTCAGAACAAAAAAAAACACCCTTTATTTTTCCTCAAAGATAGAGGTTCTTCAAAAAAAATGCATTCACATAGAATAAGGACTATTTTTTTTTTTCACTCTTCTAATACTTCAAAATGAATTTGTATTCGAGAGGACTCTTCAAATTCATATCCTTCTAGAGCTGAGATAAATCATTTAAGGCAATATTCATGAGGGCAAAAAAAAATTCATTTTGGTTTTTGTAGAATCTTTAAGAACCACATTCAATATCCCTTTAAGCTGGGGCCATACTTCCTATCTATCCTTCATCCTAAAGAGGTATCTTATGTACATACGAGTATGATGTAGAATTTATGGTGTAGATGAATGATATCAAAATTGCTTATATCATTTCTGAAAGTAAAATAGAAATTTTCAATTATGTCTCTCTTGCTTGTGTGCTGGGGCTGGGACTGGGGCTGGGTCAGGGCTATTAAAAAATTCAATTTACTTTCACATACTCTATGCATCCATCAGCCTATTCATACAAGAGATAGCCCCCATTAAGTCGTTGATGTTGAAATATGATGTTCCCTAAAAATGATGTTCGTCCATTATCCTAGAAAACGGTATTTTATAAAACTCCGGTGCTTTATCATTGTGTTGCCTTTACACTGAGAAAAATATAAGAATGATTTTTTTCTTCAAATTTGTGTTAAAATTTAAAGTTCTTTAAATGTTTATTCATAATATCATAGTATTTTTAGAAAAATCAAACTTTCACAGTTTTAGATGGATCAATTATACTTCGTTTAAACCTTTTTTAAATCTAAACATTTTAAAGGTATTTCTTGAAAATTTTGTGATTATTATGGGTCATTTATGTGTTTGAAGTCAATTTTTAATTATAACCAAAGTTGTTTTTCAAAAGAAAATATCGAACGAAAACTTATCAATGTTTTTTACAATTTTTGGTTACTATGTCACGTACAGACAAATTACAACATGACAGACCTAAAATGATTCTTATTCTACCCTGGTTCATTAAAGTTTTCAATACTTTCAACTTAGTCAAAAAAAAATACCTAGTTTTTTTTAATGCTGTTGTGTTTATCACCAAAAAACAAAATAATTCATGTATACAAAAATTAAATGTTAATGAAAGATTTTATAAAGAAGACTTAAATTAAGGAAAAGCGCAAATCCTTAATAAATTAGCATTCTACAAAATTGAAATAAGTTTCTTTTAATGTCTTTTTAAGTTTTCTTTTATGATTGTATAAATTTTTTTTATACAATGTCACACCCGTTACAAAAATATGTCACACCTGATGCTGATATATTTATCAATTCTTATAAAACAAAAATTTCTATAAATTTTCTTCAAATATATGTTTACTGCAAACGTCAAAAAATCTTCTTTCACATTTCAATTTTCTGATGTCACACCCGTTACACTTAATGTAAGAGATTGTGACGTTACAAGATAGGTTAAATAAATTTAAAAAATACATTAAGAACTTAATACATTAGATGTTGAAGCTATTAAATACGTTATTTATTAAATAATACACAAATCAGAAACAAAAAATGAAGTAAATGCGTCACACCCGTTACAATGGAAATACCCTTAATCTAACTATTCTTTTCCATTAACCCAAAAAGAAAAAAAAATGGAAAATACAATTTGAATCCATGGAAAGTACCGCTTTTACGAGTACTAAGCTGAAGTTATTTTTATAAAAATTCGTAATCATACTGCATATAGGTAGTATAATGCATGACGCATTAAAGCATTTGAAAGTCATGGCATGGTCAGCAAAACACTACTCCTTATATTTATAGGTAAAGAATGAAACAAATCGTTTCATAAAAAAGTTACACATACGCCATAGTGAACTTTTAGTTAAGTTAAATCGAAAAAAAAATATAAAACAAAATATTTACATATAACTGAATAAAAACATTAACCATTTGTTGACTGTCACAATGTGTCCATTTATAATTTTTTTTACTTGGACTGGTCCGTTTCTTGTCTTTAAAATTTCTTTTTTTTTTTGTTTCATATTTTGGTGATACTGATAACTGAAAATCTGTTCAAAAAAATGTTCATTACTATACAAATTTTTTTTAAGTGTATTTAAACATTTTGTAATAATTCTCTTCTTTTATTCTTCTCTTTTACTTTACACACACATAGGCAAAACGTCTGCAAAGCAACGAATTAGCTGCTATAAAAGTCATTAAACTAGAACCCACCGACGACATACAAATCATCCAGCAAGAGATAATAATGATGCGCGATTGTCGTCATCCGAACATCATTGCCTACTACGGTTCATACCTGCGACGGGACAAACTCTGGATATGCATGGAGTATTGCGGTGGTGGCAGCCTTCAGGACATCTACCAAGTGACTGGGCCACTAACTGAACAACAGATTGCCTACATGTGTAGAGAGACACTAAAAGGACTCGAGTACCTGCATCAAATGGGTAAAATGCATCGTGATATAAAAGGAGCCAACATCCTGCTAACAGAATACGGTGACGTAAAATTGGCCGATTTCGGTGTGTCAGCACAAATTACAGCAACGATAAATAAGAGAAAGAGCTTTATAGGTGAGTGTTGTGTGAGAGAGTGCGATGTTTATGAATTGTTATATATGTTTGCAATACATACATAAGTCATGTGTATCTTAGTTTCTGTATTGTGTAAACAGTTATGGATACTGTTATGTATAGAAATCTTGTAGGTATCCTAAGCAACGCTGCCAATCTGACAAAGGTTGAGGCAGCCAGCTCTAAGGTACGACGACATTTGAGGAAGAAGATAAAGGATGCACGATAAAGTGCATGGAGTAGATACCATTTTTTTTTTTTTTTTAGTTTTTATTTTTTGTGTTAGTAAGGGCTCTTGGTGGGTTTGTTGAACCTTGAGGAGGTAGGTAGTTTACTCTTGAGGTGACTAGAATGATAAGAGGAAGGATAGTTTTGGCAAACGTGTCCATGAGAGATAATAGCTTTTTTTACAGAACGACGACCGAAGAATGCTCTGTTGTATATTTTTTCTTTCTTTTATTTTTGGTTCCAAATTGCTAAAAGTGTTATGGAAAAATGTTATACATACTTTGAATATGGAAATTTCAACAGAAATGTGTTGTGCTTTCTTTTTTTTTTAATCAAATTTTCATAACAAAGATACGTGAGTGAGTAAATATTCTTAAGTGCTCATTCCTAAATGTTCTAAGAAGAATTGTGTAGGTTATTTTTCTTGTGTTGAATATATGCGAAAAGATGTTTATTATTTATGAGCCAGATTTTAAAAAGGTGCTGAAGAATAATTATTTTAATAATTTACGTGAATAAATCTAAAATAATTGCTTGAAAATATATTACTTAATATTTAAATGATTTCTGAAAGCAATAAAAGAGTAATTTTTTTAATTAATTTTCACTTTCGAAATTGTATAGAGAGTTCATGTAATCTTAATCACTTGGGTTGAGGTATCATGCAGTACTAGAATCTCACTGAATTTTAAGCGGGAAACACTGTTACAGCAATCATACAAAATTGTTAAAATCTGTTTCGTTTTCATGAAAATTGATAAGTTAATATAAAAGTGGTATTTTGTCTTTGAGGATAAGTTCAATTCATCAGGGGACAACTCATCATAGGACTGCTCGTCGCAGAATAAATTAATTTCAGCAGACATTTCATCATAAGATAATTTATCACGTGCCAAGGGCATACTATTCTATTGGAACAAATTCATCTTAAAACAATTAGTCTTTTGAACAGGGTCACTTTTATGTGTTTACAATTTTTATTTTTATTTTCGCTTAAAATACAGGAAGAAAAATCGAAGAAATTTGGATTTTTAGAGATTTTTGAAATATATATATATATATTTTTTTTTAACTGCGCCGTTTGGATACAAAAAAAAATATATTAAAAATTTGTAGGCTTTCTCGTGAAAGATAATTCAAAGAAAAAACTTTTAAGCTTATATTTGTTGAAATTGAACACATAGTAAAGAAGCTGCGAAATAATAAGCGAAGGGAAACAATCATTTTTTCATATAAAATTCATTTTTTCTTAACAACTTCAACCGATTTGAGCGAGCCAAAGACGAACGATATTATAATATTTTTTAAAATATTACTAAACCTTAGACCCAAATACAACTTTTATTAACAACACTATTACATTGTAAAATTAGAGTACTTATTTTCGGCCATACAAAAGTGACACACCCTACTGTTTAATCACCCGATGCCTTTATAGGGCATACTTTGAAGTGCATCGGGTGCAAGGCATTCGATTTTTTCTGACCTGTTCGAAAAAGTTTTTTTTTTAATAGAAATCACAGTAT
The DNA here is from genome assembly GCF_945859705.1 of Episyrphus balteatus. NCBI lineage: Eukaryota > Metazoa > Arthropoda > Insecta > Diptera > Syrphidae > Episyrphus > Episyrphus balteatus. Next base: position 46,986,452 of record NC_079137.1, read on the forward strand.
ATTTTTCTAATAGTTTTTTGTGCGCTGAGCTTGAATACGAAGTCAGAAAAATTCTATCACATCACGTTTTTGAGATATTAATATGCTAAAACATCACAAAAATAGTGTTTTGGACGTTCAAAATTCAATATCTCAAAACCTTTGCACGTTAGAGCTATTCTAGATTCAAATTAAGAAGGTCAAAGGCCATTAGAAAATTATAATTTGGTTTGTATGGAAAATTATTTCTTGCCAATATTACTATCATTTACGGAAAAATCGATCTTAAAAATGTTTTTTTTTTGTTTTTTTTTTCAATTTTACTCAATATTTTCTGAAAAAAAAAAGTATTGTTTTTCTACATAATCTTAAAAAACAGGTTTTAAACTAAATAACTACACTCCAAACTTTACAAAAATCTAAAATTTTTTCGGTAACTTTTTTGATTGAAAAATAGGCTAAATAAAGCTACTAAAGTGTTTTCTGTGTTTTCATGTAAGCAAAAGGTACAAAATGGGACCTAGAACACTGCCTTGTGGTACCCCATCCAATTGTCTTTTCTTCAAGAGCTTTCTCATTGACATCGGTGATACTAAGCGTTTGATCAATTGTCTAACTGGTGGTCAGGTATAACGTATAAGAGATTTTTCTCCAATTAATGGTTAAGAACGCTAAAAAATACTCTCTCAAAAACTTTCGATAGGTATTACAAAAACAATGTTACGAAAATGTAAATTTTTTGCGAATGTACCAGTGTTTAGCCAAAATTTAAAGCCAACACATGAATTTCAAATTTAAGTCAAATTGATGCGATGTAAGGTTTAGAGAATTGTACCTTTAGGGGGTTCAATTCTTTTTAGAAACCTTCATTTCAAAATTTGTACATAATATAAAACTTCAATAATTTCAATTATTTTAAATGGCTTTTGATATTCCACTTGGCGTAAAAGAAACATTCAAAGCTTTTTATTAAACAAACAAATTTTCATGAAATATTTTCATATAACACAAACAAACACTTATATTTACACGTCTTCGCCGCGTTCCACAATTATCGACATCTTTCTTTGGCATAAGTCATTTCATCCATTTTGATGTTAGTTTAGTTAAAATTTATGGAATGAGGGCGTTGTATTTTGATGACGAGACATTCATTTTTGTAAAAGTTTAAGGACTTTTTTTTTAATATTCTTCAACATCCGGTTATATGGAAATGATGACTACACTTACATCCTTTCTGCCTAGCAAAAAACAAATAAAAAAGGATGAAGTACTTGTGGTGGAATAATAATTTAAAAAAAAAAAAAACATTTGCACACAAAAAGTCTTGTTATGTGGATAAGAAAACAGTTAAATAAATAAATATATTCACATTCACTTACATTTTTCCTTAAGTATTTTGAAATTAAAAAAAAAAAAAAAACAAAAGAAAATGAAGAATGAAAAGAATAAATTTTTATCAAAATAGGACAACAATGTTGATAGGTATTTTTTATAATAAAATTGTTCAAACGTGATTAACAACAACAACATACTTTATAATTAAACAACAATAAAACTCAAGTAGTTTTATGTGCAAAAGCAGCAGCAGGAGCAGCACTACACTTGTCTACTTGAGTCAATCTATTGAGAACTAAGAACAAAAACAACACTAGCACATATACAGAAAAAAAAGGATTGCATATTATTAAAAAAAAAAATCTCTACGCCAAAGTAGATTTTTATGTCCTACTTTTGTAAAGTGGATACGTACCACCTACTTAGCCGGAGATAAACTCATCAAAATAAAGATATCTACGTCCTTTTGGATTATGAAACACTGCAGTTGTACGTTTTTTTTTTTTCATTTTCATTTTTTATTATTATTTTGATACAAGTGGAGACTAGGTCGATTTGAGTAGTGCGGCTTTGTGCCAAAAAGAAGAAATTTGCTGACTTTGGTAAAGAACAAAAAAAAATAACACAACTGTTCAGATCTTATGGGAGGGATTGAGTTTTTTTTTCTTTTCTTTCTTCAAGTCAAGCTTGTTTTGTTCAGTGTTAAGATAATAGAAGACGAAGTAATGTGTTTGAGATTTGAATCTTTTCAAAAACTATGTCAAATACTTTAAGCTTCCATAGAAATCGGTAAATATTACAAAGCTATTACTAAATTGATTCCTCTTATGTGTTATATCAAAAGAAAATATCGAGGACATTCGTACACAATACTTGTAGTCAGTGGCGTATCCAGAAAAAAATTTGGGGGGCAAGGTGTTTAGTAATCTTAAAAAAAAAAAAAACTTTTTTCGTTCGAACTTTTTCATGTGCTGAATTCAAAACTGTTTACAGATTTATTCCTATCACGTCTAGTTCTTGCGCTATACTCATCACTTTTTTCGGGATAAATGCCCATATTTCAGCAATTTTACCGAAAGTGAAATGGCATCACTTTTGAATTTCACGTGAAATTGATCTTCGATCGATTTCGAAAACTTCGAAATTGCTTCGAACTATCAAAACTGAAGGATCATCCATTTTTATTTTGTTTCTAAAGTTAAATTACTTTATTGGAAAAAAGCAGAATTTAAAAGAAAAAATAAGAAGTCACATTTTGCAAGACATATGAAATATGTAAGTGAAATGCAGAACATGGGCGATATTATTGCAAATTTTCAAAGAAAAATGAATTAGATAACGTGTAAAGCGAATGAGGTTGCAAACACAGAGGCATGATATTTCATGCCTCATGTGTTTTATGTATTTTGTATTAAATTAACAACAAATAAACATTACAAAACAATACAAATATAAGTTTTGATAATATTTTGTCCAAAAATTGGAGATTCATTGAAAAAGATACCAAGTTCACGAGCAGAAACAAAGCGAATTGAATTCCATAAAAAAATCGAAATGAGCGAAAAAATGTAGAACACCTAATTTCACTATCGACAACGCAAGTGAATGCTCAAAAAGTGAAATGCAGAACGTAAAAGTCTCAAAAACTAATCCTGAAAATTCCAAACCTCAACGTCAACTAAGGCACTTACTCAAACAAACACAAACAACCATTTTAGAATTTGGACTGGGCTCGACCATTTGAGCTGCCTCTAAATCTCTACGATTTGCGAAGAAGTTTCAGTTAATCATGTAGATTATGATAAAATCAGCTAAATAGTAACATGATTTTGGAGGCTTGGGGGGGGCTTGAGCCCCCTGAGCCCCCCCCCCTCAATACGCCACTGCTTGTAGTACAAACAATGTATGAAATTTTTCTTTGCAAAAACATTTCGCTTTTTTTGTTTGAATACATATTTGTTTTTAATGTATAAAGAAATTATTGAATTTGCATTAATTTAAAAAAATTTCCGAATTTGACTTCATAGTTATTGCCAAAAACCAATTGTGGGGTGGTGTAGTCGGAGCGACTATGTGTTGATTGATGTGTTAATTTGATAGCTGTTATTATCAAATTTTTTTTTCGGTGCATGTCGCCTTGTCGCGTCGCCGTGTCGCCTTGACGCCATGTCGCCTTGTCGCTGGCAAAAACATTTAGTTCTAAAATATGCTACTTTTAGGACATTTTTCACAAAGCCAGACATTTGGACTTAAAATACAATATTTCTATGTGGGTACATTAACCGGAAACACGTTAGTTTTTGTTTTCGTTGAGAAAACGACAAATTAATGGTTCCTTTAGTTATCCCTCTTCGAGTTCCACATGCATGCGAATTATAAATAAATCAATATTTCCCAAAAGAAAGCAAGCAAAATATAAAAACCAGCAGATTTATACTAATCGTTTCGAAACAGAATTTCTTCAACAACTAAATCGTTGTCAAAGAAAAAAAAAATATCAAAACTAAAGCAATCACTGTCAGTGACAAAGTAAATGCTAAAATCTAATTAATTTTACTATCATACAACATGCAACAAAAAAAAAAAAACAACTAATTTCATATCATTTTCCAGAACAATGAAAATGAAAGCTAAATTTGTGTTATTCAATCTTGTTGTTACATAATATCACAAAAAATAAAAATAAAAACCTCTACAAGTCATGCGAAATTCCCAGCATCAAAAAAGTCTCTATCAGAAAATCAAACGAAAATAATCTGTACTGTTCAATGGTTCCAAATTAATAGCTTCAGTCACAATCTTTGACACCCCTTAAATTTTCACCACGATACATATAGAACCAGAAGACGAAAAGAAAGAAACGACACAACACGACAAGACAAGACAACCAATAAATTACCCCCAACTTTATACCATTTGTGTGTGGTTCTTTCACATTCATTACCTATGCCTCTTAACCATCAAAACCATCCTCCAACCAACCAAACCAACCACCTTTACTAAAAAGGAACCACCTTTCTTAGCCAAAACCACAAATTTTGAAAGTGGAATTGATGTCTGCCTAATTTTTACTCATACAGTTACACCTTCTCCACTCTAACCACTTTGTTGGATCTATAGACGAAAACCTAACCTGCAAAACCACACACACTTACACCTTAAAGTGTTGTTTAGTGTTGGTGGGTTGGTGGAAGGTCGTGCCGTGTCGGGGCGTCATTGTGTCGTCCCAATTCCCACACGTGGGCGCTGCAGCAGTGTAATTTTGTGGCTAAAAACATTCATCGATCTACTTAACCAAAACCAGAAAATGCATTTTACAAGCTTCTTGGCAACACGTTCCACAACTGTATACTGTGAAAATATAACCCAAAACAGCTTTATGAACGAGCAACCAACGTTATAGAGAAAACCTCCAAAAACTAACACTAAACTCGCTTCGTTTTACCCCCCGAGAACCTAAGAAATTCTCTAGAAAATCCTTATTTAATGTCGCTGTCATCGTCGTACGAAAAAAGTAGAAATAAAAAAAAGTTCAAGGTGAGGAAAATCCTTCTTATTCTTAACTTTGTGCCAGAAAGTCAGAGCCAGGTTATGCGAAATGATGATGATGATGAGACTGACTAAACCGCATGATGTAGAGCAATTAACAACCGTATCTGGGATGACACTTTTCATCGTGATGCGCCACATAACAAACACTGAACTCAAGCGGGAATAAATTTGCATGTTTCAAACTATGAATTAATCAGCGGAATTCGCACAGTTCGAGATAAACGATCTGTCAGATGAATTCTTCTTCCTCTATCTCATGAATTGTATTCCAACAGAAGCCTGTAGGCGTTATAAGTTCGTAGTTCGAATTCCAAAATGTTACGAATGTTATGGAGGTTGAATGTTTGTGTTATATTTTTTTGCTGTTTGTGTTTTTTTTTTTATTTCATCATGTTATTCGATAAAAGAAGCAATATATTTTAGCAAATCGATAAATCTTGTGCGACTTTAAATTGAGATTATATTTGCAGAAAATTTGGAGTTCTTTTTTTGGGGTATTTATCTTAAGTGGGAGAAGATTTTGGTAGGTACAAGTATATTTTTATAAGATTGAAGGTTATAAACTTTAGGAATTAGGGCGCTTGTCAGTTGTATGCATAATGATTTATTCAGAATTTAAATATGCCCGGATTTGGGATTCAAGTTAAGTTCAATTGAAAAGGAGATTTAGGCTGATTTGAGGAGGTTAAATGAAATATTAGATATAATTTTGTATATTTATTTCAACGTTTTAGATTAATTAATATATTAACAAACTTTGTTTTTATTGAACTAGGATTTAAAGACTATAGGTCCTGGTAAAAACTGCATTTTTTAGATTTTTTGTATTACCTAAATGTATAAAGAAAAAACTTACCTAAATGTGACTACCAAAATTTTCATAAAAAAATATCACAAAATTTCGTCTCCGGGTGAATCTCTTTACGTGCCTTTTAAAAATGACAAGCTAAAGCAGCATTGAAAAATTTTCAATAAAAATTTGGTACAAATCTATAAAAAAAAAAACTATTTCGCACAGAAATACTTACTAGTCCAGTCATTTCGTCGGAAAAAAACGGCTTAGAAATGCAAAATGACCGAAAAAGTTAAATTTTGGATATGTTGTAGGGGATGCTTAAAAAAGCTAAACTTGAAGTTTTCGACCAAGATTTCCTATGAGCTTTTTTCGCCATTTTGTAAAAAGCAAACCGCTCCACAGTGTGTCGTCCCCTTATGATAAATCAATTTTTGTTTTTGTTAAAAATTAATATTTTTGCTATTAAAATATAATTTAGAAGTGTCAACTCATATGAAAACATATTTATCTTAGAAAATAACCTAGGTTATGTATTCAAAATAAGCTCCGAAACTATTTTGAGGAATTTATGTGAAAAAAATTTAATTTTTAAACTTAATTTAAAAAAAAATATATAAAATCATATCGATAATTTTTTTATACTATTTTGCCTTAGGCCTATACTTAATATTGGCAAAGTTTGGTCTGCTTCTGTTTGCGATTACCAGAGATATTCACATTTATGTGCTACGAGTCAAGTACTCAAAATAATTCATTTTTTGCGAAACATCTTCAAGGGGATCACAAAAATGAAAAAATCGATGTTTTTAATAATTTTTAGCCATACACAAGTAACAAAAAGCTGTTCATGTAATTAAAAATATTTTAAATATTGTTTTCAACAAGAAAAAAATTATATTTTTCTGCATACTAAATTTTTAATGTAATTACTTGACCCGGCCACGCTCTACTGTGTATTATAGCGTACTTACCAATCTCGCCGATATAAGAATTTACGAAAATGCAAATAAAACGTTATTTCAAAATTTGAAAGCGATTGACAAAAAACTATTCGAGATTTGCTATGAAACGCAAATAAACATACGATTTTTTTGTATAGAGAAGATAAACAAAACAAGTTGACTTCAACTTAAGATTTCTCAAAGTAGAAAAAAGATATTGAAAAGATTTAAACGGGCTTTAAAAGAAAACATTTAGTTCTTTTAGAAACTGTCACAAATTTATTTAAAATAAATCACCACGTTCAAGAACATAACCTCAAAAACTGTTAAAAAACGACATTTCAGATTTTCTAACGGGAATATTTCAAAAACGTGATATGATAGAATTTTTCTGACTTCGGATTCGAGTTCAGCACACCAAAATCCTTACGAAAAGTATATTTTTGTTTATATATAAAAAAAATTAATTTTGCTCACAAGTGGCTTCTTCAATAAATGTTAATTTCATAAATTATACTAAAAAAAAAGTAATAGGTTGTTTAATTTGTTAATTTGTAATTTTTTTTTCGATTCCTGCCATAAAAACACGAAAAAAGATATTAAAACTCCAAAAACTTAGCTGCAAGTATTTATGATAAACTTTTGTATGGGCTCGACACACTGTGCGCTCGTTCGGTTGTAAAAATATACAGATTAAAGCAAGTAACAAAATGCACACTCGATACAAAAAGCCGGTAAACTGTGTTACAAAATTTGGTTTAAAAAAAACCATTACATACAAAGTGATTGTTTTTGTTTACAACCGAACGAGCGGCTTGCTTGGCGGTGGTCGCGCACCAAACGACTTTGCGGCTAGGCTAGCTGAAGGTTGTAATTTTTGTCAAAAAAAAAAAAAAATAAATACAAATACGAAATTGTAAACATTTTTGACTCTTTTTTTATCGATATCTTGAACACGGTTCATGATATGCAAAAAATGTGCATGCATGAATTGTAGAACATGGTAAAAGCTACAAAAAAGATCTTTGTTAAATTTTCGTATCTCGACGGATAGCCGAGTTATTTTCAACAAAAAAAAAAAATTTATCCTTTTTTTTTTTTTCAAAATAGCGGAAAAACCTTAAAGCATCCCCTGCAACATATCCAAAATTTAGCTTTCTCGGTCATTTTGCATTTCCAAATGTATATAATGACTGGACTATACGGATTGTTCGATTAACAAACTAACTAGAACAACATTTATGAGCAATTGAAGTGTTTATTTTTTTTTAGTAAAACAAACTAGCAACTATTTCAAATTAGTGCAATAAACCCAAAAAAAAGTTTGCTAATTTTTTTTATGGAGCCTTGGACTAACGCGTTCACTAATGAAATTTGTATCAAATGATAGCTTAAATTGAGAACATTATTTGGGTAAAATATTTTCAAAATCGTTAGTGGCGTTTTTGAGATATTGGGTCATATGCATTAAAAATAGTAAATGCTTTTACTTGAAAAACTGTAAAGTATGAAAAATTTAGAAAAATCTGTTTTTTTTTCGAAACATTTCATAACGTTTTAGTACCAAATGAATGATCAGAGTAATACCTTTTGACTGATGTAAAAATATCAATAAATAAAAGACTATAAAATACACTTAAATTCAGCTAACAATCTCTTCTATCTAAAAAAAATGACATCTCTTAAATATAAACAACTACTTGGCAGCCAATAATTGCGTTCATACAGAATTTAGCAAGAATTTTGGAATGCATAACGACCATGTTTACACCAAAATACGTGAAACTTTCAAAAAAATTAGATTTTTCTTTACTGTTTTTGAAAGAAAACGTTTAGACTTTTTCAACAATGTATGAACGTTGGTTAAACCACCTAGGCTGTATAAGTTCAACAATTTCAAAAATTATTTTTTCTCTCTTAAAAAATAGTTACCTTCAAAGTATTTTTTATGAAAATCAATTTGACTAAGAAAAAAAATTTTAAGTTTTGATGAAAGTTAAAAAAAAATTATATTGTCGGCTAAGAGTGCAAACTTCCTAACTGCATAAAATTGATTTAAAAAATTAATTAAAAATACAAAAAGCTTGAAAATCTTATCAATTACATATATTTAATAGCATAAGAATAACTCTAAATATTGTTTTGGAATAATTTATTTTGAAATAATTTATTTTTTGAGGAGTGCAAAAATGGATTAAGCTGTTAGTTCTGACGATATCGGACTCCATGTAGACTTTCTTCTGTTGCAAAACAATAATTGGTAAATTGTATCGTTTTATTTTAAAATCAAAGCGGTTAACCAACTGAAACCAACCAATAGACGTCGGTAAACATCGACCAAAATAAGGCGTCTTAGTAAGGGTACGACAGATCTAACTGATGAGCCCACTGTCGTACCTGGGCGAAACGCTTTATAAATTTGGAGTTGAGGTCACTTGAACTTTAAAATTGAATTATATTCAATCGCTCCACTTAAAATAGAAATAATTTAAATAATTTTTATTATTTTTGTTATTTTTTTTCTTCGTTGTTACTCATTATTTAAAATGTTGGGACATAAATAAATACACACGTTTAAGTTGACTTATTAATAAAGGACTAAGGTCCTATGTGAATATCCATATACAAACACGTATATGAACATTATCACTTCACTTTAAAAACAAAGAAAATGTATGCTCATTTCTTTCCAAATGATATTTAAACAACAAAATTAAGGTCAAGTATGTATTTTCCAAGACATTAACCATCAAAACGAAAACTTCCTTTCTTTCAAATAGTAACCTCAACATAAATCATTTCACCACAATTTTTGTATTCATCCCAAAATACAATTAATTACTTTCAGTCAAAATGATAAATATCTTCAAACTATTTCCAAGTATAGTCCTTTTTTTTCAAGTTTTTTTTTTTTTAACTTTTTTTCTTCTTAGAGTTTTGGTTAATTGATAAAATTATGCACAAAGCAAAAACAGACATAACTGATTGACTATATTTTCTCTTTATTTTATGAAGATAAAAATTCTTAACTTAAAAACAACTTTCAATTGGCTCTTGAAAAAAAAATATTTAAAAAAAAACAGGACTAAATTCTTTGTCTCCGTGGCTTTAACAGCACTACTTGTCAAGTTTTTCTTTTCTTCTTTCTAATAAAGAATTTTTACCCCATAGCGCCTTCTTTGAAAAAAAAAAAAATTCTAAACAAAAAAACAAAAAAAATAAAATAAAAGAAACTCCGCGATGCGGAACCTATAAAAGTTTTTTTTTTCTACGCCATATCCTTGACACGAATTTATTATTATTTTTTTTTTTATTTCTTGAAGTTTTCGCGTAGTTTCCTTTTTCTATGTAGTTTTGTTTTATTCTTTAATACAAAAAAAAACTAAATAGAACAAAAGTACGCATAACTCTCGAGAAAATTGATTCAAAATTTAATTTTAACTAAAAAATATTGATAAATACGAATTATATCCCACTTCTGACATTCTGAATTCTTCATTTTCAACATTTCAAATGATACCTATGATACAAATGTTTTTCTATTTCACGAACCATCAGAAATTTAAAACTAACAGACATTTTGTAAGGTTAAAGACCCTTTTCTTAACCAAACTTTTAAAGTCAACTACTTCCACAGGTCAAGTTTTACTTTTGACCTGAAATTGAACTTACCAAAACCTTTTGAAAAACTCCTCAAAATACAATTTATTTATCTTACTTTTTTGACTTCAATTTTAATGACCTTCTTTAACTAATTTGTATTCCAAGTACACCTTGAAATATCCTGGTTTCTTACTTGGCAAGTCATCGCCATCCATAGGTCATAAAAAAAAATCTTTCTTTTCACTTTCCTCTTTTCAATGAGCAGCATAAAGTTTTACAGGTTGACATTAACTTGATTTTAATAAAGTAGGTACTTGTCTTCTCCAAAGATTCTAGCTTTCCTCCCTTTCCCTCTCTCGCTCTCAAATAGCAATATTAGATCTTTGATTTCTTAAACAAATTGTTCTTCGTCGAATTTCACCTTGGTCGATTTACCTGCTCGTGCACTAGTACGAGTATGATGGATATAATAGCTTCTATTTTTTTTTTTTGCTTACCCTGACACCATTAATCTCTTAAGGATCTCTTGTGCCATTCACTTTGAAGAACAGTCTTCTTTGATTATTAACACCATCCTGCCTGCTTGTAGGTAGGTAGCTTTAACTGTACAACATTTACACGCTTTTTCTTAGTCCTTATTAAGTGCCACTGCTGCCGTACCGCTGTCTGCCTATAAGAAATTTCCCATTGAGTTGGGTTTTTGCTGTAAATGGGGCGTATAAGTACGTGGAGGTTCTAAGGTACATGGACTCTGATGAGTTTACATGTAGGCAAGGAAGGCATGTTAAAAAAAAAAACTAGTGTATCCTTAAGATTAAGTGCAAAAGAAAGGAGATATGTAAGTAGAAGGAAAATTTAAATTAGCTGAGAATAATAATTCAAAGGATAGTAAAAATGCAGCAGATGAGATAAAAAATTTATAAAATGAGTTAGTAAGGCTGCATGTACTTGTTGTTCTTGGAAGCTGATTTTTTAAAAAAAATATTGTATAATTTTATTCAGCTACAATCTGAAATAGCAGACGTCATCGTCACAATAAATCACAGTCTAAGAAAGCAAAAGTCAATAAATCACATTCGGATAAATCACAATCCAAGATAGCAGACGTCACTATAAATCATAATCTGAGATAGCAGATGTCACTATAAATCATAAGTCACTGTAATTCACAGTTTGAGATACCAGACGTCACTATAAATCACAGTTTGAGCTAGCAGACGTCAATATAATTCACAATCACAATCTGAGATAGCAGATGTCACTATAAATCATAAGTCACTATAAATCACAGTCTAAGATAGCATATGTCACTGTAATTCACAGTTTGAGATAGCAGACGTCACTGTAAATCACAGTTTGAGCTAGCAGGCGTAGCTATAAATCCCAATCCAAGATAGCAGACGTCACTATAAATCACAATCACAGCCTGAAATAGCACACGTCACTATAAATCACAATCTGAGATAGCAGATGTCACTATAAATCATAAGTCACTATAAATGACAGTCTATGATAGCATTTGACACTGTAATTCACAGTTTTAGATAGCAGACGTCACTATAAATCACAGCCTGAAATAGCAGACGTCAATATAAATCACAATCTGACATTGCAGATGTCACTATAAATCAAAATCTGAGATTGCAGATGTCACTACAAATCATAAGTCACTATAAATCACAGTCTAAAATAGCATATGTCACTGTAATTCACAGTTTGAGATAGCAGACGTCGCTATAAATTACAATCTAAGATCACAGATATTACAATCACGGAGCTCACTAAAAATCACAGTTTGAGATAGCAGACGGCACTATAATTCACAATCACAACCTGAGATAACAGATGTCACTTTAAATCATAAGTCACTATAAATCACAATCTTAGATAGCATATGTCACTGAAATTCACAGTTTGAGATAGCTGACGTCACTATAAATCACAGCCTGAAATAGCAGACGTCAATATAAATCACAATCTGACATTGCAGATGTCACTATAAATCGCAATCTGAGATTGCAGATGTCACTATAAATCATAAGTCACTATAAATCACAGTCTAAGATAGCATATGTCACTGTAATTCACAGTTTGAGATAGCAGACGTCACTGTAAATCACAGTTTGAGCTAACAGACGTAGCTATAAATCCCAATCTAAGATCGCAGATATCACTATAAATCACAATCACAGGCCTCACTAAAAATCACAGTCTGAGATAAAAGGCGTCACTATAAATCACAGTCTGAAATAGCAGATACCACTCTAACTATAGGATATTTTTCCTAGAAACTTTTATTTTTTGTATGATAGTTTTATGGAGCCTTTATGTAGTTCCATCACAAGTGTACAAAAAAAATCTCTACTAGAGTGCTTTTCTTCTTTAATACAAGTTCAGTGTATTCTTGAGGGTGTTTTTTTTTTTTATATCCTAACTTATGGAAATCTTTTGAGAATATTCTTATGTAAAATAATAAAAAAAATTCTTTACAATGTAACTATAGCACTTTTACATTTTTTCTATTTTTGTTTTTTTTTTTTTTTTCAGGAACACCTTATTGGATGGCGCCAGAGGTAGCAGCTGTTGAACGGAAGGGTGGTTACAATCAATTATGTGATATATGGGCGTGCGGAATTACAGCTATTGGTAAGATATTACTCGTGTTTCCTTTTTTTTTTCTTCTTTATTTTTATCTAATCGTTGTGTCCAAAAAAAATAAATGAAATATTGGGTTTTGTTAAGTTTTGGGTTTTAAATAAAATTTATAAAAGGTTGGCATAGTGATATAAATTATATCGATTAAACCCTTACAAAATATAAGAATAAGGGTGCAATCAAAAAGTTCTTAGAGTCTTTTCTTATGTTGTAACTTTTAGAGAGAGAGCCTTACATAGAATTTGATGTAATAAATCTTCAACTGCGATTCAAAATGATTTAGCTAATTTCTTTTGAAAGAAATTTTAATAGCTTGTAATAAAATTAGTTAATTTAGAACATACGCGTATGTTGTTTATTGTTTTGAGTTTGTATTTTACCTTGTTTTTAATTTGTTTTTATTAGAAGAAAAAAAAACTGATTTATTACATTTTAAGAAGCATTTTTCAGTTTGTATCCTCTAGATTTAAATCAAACAAAGTCCTTTTAAACAAAAACCACTGAACACATAAATATTCGTCGTTGGGTGAAATAATTTATGTTGGTTTAGTTCACTTTTTGTAAAAGTTTTCTATATCTATAGGTTTAAAGGTAATAATAAAAGGTATATGAAGAATAATATTTCTAACTATGATAGATATTATTGCAAAACTTTCTTGCATACCTTCATACCTTAATATTTCATAGTAAATCCTATATAAGTTTATGATATATTATATTTAGTTTTCTTTTATATCGTTGTTTAAAGGCAAGTTTTCCTTTGAAATTTCAACACTTTTTTCGATTTTTTATTTCACACGGTTTTTTATTTAAGAATAAAACAGAAAGTCAAATCCTAAAATTGTTCTCTTCTCTCTGAATCTACTTAACAACTTAACTGTCCCCATAGAAACTCATTATAAAACCTTATACGTCCATCATTATTCTCATCAACAACTCTATAAGTCCCATGAAGCACATTGGATTCATATAATTTATTTTTTCCCTTGCCACCAGAGTCCAATGAGTCATATATGATACATACAAATATTTTCATAAAATAGAATTTACTGTCCCCATACAAACTCCTTCAAAATCATCTCTATACGTCCAGTACTTTTTTTCAAGAATAAGCATTACTATTTACAAATAATGCAATTAGAATTGGTTTCTTACCTGAGTAATTGGTAAATATTGTTTAAAAAAGGGTTTAGTTTTATGCTCCTATATGATTCATGGACGTATGATATTTGACTTTCATCGCCACAAGTCCAATGAATCATATAGGAGCATAAAACTAAACCCTTTTTTTAACAATATTTACCAATTACTCAGGTAAGAAACCAATTCTTATTGCATTATTTGTAAATAGTAATGCTTATTTTTGTAATGAAAATGTGAAAAACTGACATTGATACCGTATAGGCTAAAAAAGTTATAACTTATAAGGGTCAAATGGCCATGGAAATCAGTTTTTCACAAATATCTCGCGACCTATTTCTCGGAGGTCATCAGAGGGCATGGTTCGTCGTAAAACTATATACAATCTAAAATCAACCGTTTTGGATGTAGAGCGCAGAGAAGATGAACTAGATTGCACTTACATTTACTTATGATTATTATTTTTATACGGATTCTCTTAAAAAAGTGCAAAAATGTACACATTGGGATAAAAAGTAATAAACAAAAAAGAAAAAAAAATTGTTTGGAAATTGTGTACCTATGTTTCCCTTACTTCTTAGCCCTTACAACAGCCTTGGGGAGTAAAAAATAAAAATTAAAAGCACGCATTAGTTGTTTGGCTCTCTAATTAAAAAAGTATTCTGTAGGAAAATTTTGAATTTAAAAAAGAAAGATAATATAATTTAATGTCAAAAACGTCCTTGCAAATTTTCTGTAAGATGAGTCGTTTTCGAGGTATTGATCAAAACGTATTTTACAAAAAGGCTGGCGTGTGGAAAGCCGTACAAGACAAAACACATTATCAAGCCTACCTACCCATTCAATAATTGTGGATCGTAGTTAAAAAAATATTCTTCCATATCGATACCTTCCCGTAAGAATGTATTATATACATATGTTTACATATAACTTCTCCCAAAATAAAAAAAAAAAATCTTTAAAAAAATCAAAGATTTTTTTATGAAATAACTTTTTTTACTCAAACATTTTTCCAATTTTATTTGCAGTTTGGGAAAGTATTTCTTCTTTTCCTATACACATTCATGAATAAATTATGCTCTATAGACATATTTTCATATAGCAAACACGTTTTTAGAAACACGTCTTTATGAATCATATATGACTCATGGACTCTAGAAACACGATACACAAAATATTCTATGAGTCAAATATGACTCATGGGACGTGGAGTGATGAATCCTTCAAATAAACAAAATAATATTGAACGTAGAGAGGTTTTTTAATCAGATTTTATGGGGACAGTGAAGTTGTTTTTAGTAAAATATGTATATGAGTCATATATGATACATGGGACTCTGGAGGCTTGTGACAAAATATATATTTTGAGTCATATGGGACTCATTGAACAGTTAAGCTGTTAAGAATAAAAAAAAACTCAAGAATTAAATTCGTTGAATTTGAACAAATATTTCCAGTAAATAACTTCTTGGCACATAAAATTTAAAGAAAAACTCTGTTGTTAAAAAACATAAAATTTAAAGAAAAATTTGGACCGACAAAAAGCCAAAAAAAAAAGCAAAAACACAATACATACATAATTGAATGAAGTAATTAAAAAAAGGCCGTTTTTGAAATGTTTTCTTCTTTTTTTTTGAAAATATATGTGCCTTTTTTTTAAATAAAAAAAATTTCCCTTCCACATTCAACTATATTTTGTGTAGAAATTTTAAATTCACTCTTGTATATTCTGAAAAATTATTTATTGCTGAGATATTCATAGTTTAATTCAAAATAATAGTCAGAAGCATTTTGGACGCGTTTTAGACGCGTTTCGTTCGGACGCGTTTTGAACGCGTTTCGGAAGCGTTTTAAACGCGTTTCGGAAGCGTTTTGGACGCGTTTCGAACGCGTTTCGGAAGCGTTTTGGACGCGTTTTGAACGCGTTTAGGACGCGTTTTAGGTGGTGCTTAACATTTAATACCCATCTAAATTAAAAGAAAAATCACCGCCAAAAATAACTCAGCAATTGACAAATGAAGACAAGTAAAATCGGTGCAACGACGCACAAAAAAAACCTTTTAGTAGTGAATATTTCGAGTTTAGGATATCTCCCGAAAAAAATATTAAGTTAAAATTACTTGTGTTAACATTTCCAATCTATTAGGTGTACCGTGTTTTTTTACTTTAGTTTGAAGAAAATTTAAAATAAATATCAGTTATTTAAAGGTATTTTTTTTTTATAAATCAAATTTTGAATGTGCATTTAAGTTATAGAAAATAAAAAAACACTTCTTAAGTCCTCTTGATTGCATACAATTAAAATTAAATCAGATCTTTACATCAAACAAGAGCCGAGCAATTTGTTTTTTTTTTTTTTTTTTTTAATTTAACTTATAGGAAAAACAAAATTTATTCTCTCTTAAAAATACGGCAGAAACACGTTTATTAAAGTTTAAAAAAATTCAATATCTCAAAAACCTGGATCGTTAGACAAATGCATATCGTCGGTCTCATGAGAAAACCTCGTAACTCCCAAAATCAAAATTTTACAGGAGAGACGAAAGAGTAAACAAACAACAGAGTAGTTGGGAAGAAACGCGCTGTGCAAAATTTGAATTAAAGTCTATTTAGAGATTCGGAATGACCCCAAATTTTCTGGGTTGCTTCGCTGACATATTTTCTAAAGAATGGCATTCAAAAGTCATTTTTGAAAAAAAGTGGAGTTACGAGGTTTTCTTATGAGACCGACGATATGCTAAAAAAATGCGTATTTTGTTTCTGGTCTATCAAAAAAGCTGGTTCATGGATTTAAAGTTATTTCAAATAATTTTTGAATATTGATCTAGCCTAATGATCTGATGAAGAATAGGAAATACTACGGGACAATATACCAAATTTTCAAAATTCAAAAACGATCTTAAACAACTATGAATAGGTACAAATTAGTCTCATCAAATGGTACTTTTTATGATCTATTTAGAAAGGAGCATTTAAAAAAGGTGAATAATTGGTGAATTTAATAACTTCATACTTACAGTGGCGACAAAATAAATAGCACATGTACCCTAAAATTTCTAAAATGAAAGTTTTTCGCACTTTTTTAACTTATGCCCCATAGGGGGCATTTCCAAATGCCCCATACGGAAATTCCCCGCGTGGGGCAGTTGAAATGTGACCCGCAGTATAAAATATAGACTGTTAAGGATGATGGGGCTAGTATTCTTGTTTGGGGATGTTTTTCTTGGCATGGTGCGGGGACATCGGATAGAGGGTATTATGGACCACCTTAAGTACAAGGAAATCCTAAGGGACACTATTCTACCTTTTACTGAGAAGGAAATGCCTTTAAAGTGGACATTTCTACAGGCTAACGATCCAAAACATAAGACTAAGTCTGTGAAACAATTGCTATCCGCCCAAAAAATTGGTGTTATGGAATTACCAAGTCAGTCCCCAGATCTGAATCCTATTGAGGACTTGTAGAGTGACGTGGGAAAAGCGATTAACAGGTCTGATACCTCAAATTTGGACAAACTTTGGCAGGAATTTCGACGAGCTTGGTATTCAGTACCTTTTGAGCGATTTCGGAGTCTTGTTACGTCTATTAACTGCTGGTTTTATGCTGTGATAAATAATAAGGGTTACCCAACCAAATACTAGTTATTTTCGTTTAACTGTGTTAAAATTTTTGTTAATTTGTTTTTGTTTTTAGAAAGTGTGCTATTTATTTTGTCCTAAAAAACTTGAGCTGTATTAATGATTTTGTTGTTATTTTTTGTTAAAGAATTCAATGTACTTAATTTCTTTTTTAATAAATCAAATATATCTATGTTCTTAGGTTAGGTTAGGTTAGGTTAATAGGGTGGTGCACAGCTAAGCTGTTGCATACACGGGGGCCTGTTGGTCCATTGTGATACCCTCTTATTTTAAAAATCGCAATGATGTTCCTAAACTGGTCTATCGGTTTACAAAGACTGGCTCATTAACGAACCATCCTGTACTCTCAATAAATTTTCTCATGTTAGCCATTGGTACCTGCGCTAGATCGTCCAGTTCATCCACGAACCTCGTTCCAAAGAAACGAAGTCGGTTTGTTTGGAGGTTTGGACATTCGCAGAGCAGGTGTTTAATGGATTCTATCTCCTCTACATCTTGACAGCTCCTACAGAAATCAGGTGCAAATACACCCATTCTAATAGCCATTGTGCCAATGGCACAATGACCCGTTAGTACACCTATCAAGACTCTAATGTTCTTTTTGCTCAGGGATAATAAATACCGAGTTTCTTTTTCATTGGTTTTGGGCCATAAACTTCTAGAAATAATGCAATCGTCCCTAGTTTTCCAGGTGTTATTGATTTGTTCTCTAGTCAATAGGTCTATTCTCCTTTTGAGCACACCGATAGGGATATCTGGTCCCTTTGCTAATTGGATGCTAATATTCTCATTTGATGCTGAGCCTAACCTAGCTAGTTCATCCACTATTTCATTCCCTTCTATTTTGCTATGTCCAGGAACCCAGCAGAGTTTAACTTGGTTAGTGTAGCAAATACTATTTATTCTTTTCCTGCAGTTTAAAACCGCCTTGGATCTTATTGTCTCACTGTCTAGAGCTTTGATAGCAGCCTGACTGTCCACAAAGAATGTAATCTCCGAGGAGATTAGTTTTTCTTTGAGTACCAATTCTGCCGCTTTCTCTATAGCAAAAATTTCAGCCTGAAAGACACTACAATCGTCTGGGAGTCTGAATGATTCTCTAATATTGAGAGGTTTGCAGAACACCCCAGCTCCTGTTCCTGATTCCATTTTTGAACCATCAGTGTAGAAGGGTATTCCTTGTTTGCTGATAAGCGAATTGTGATCCCATCCTTTTCTTTCTGGTATTAAAATGGAAAATTTTTTATTGAAATCTATCAAGGGTGGAATGTAATCTGTAGTCGCTTCCAATCCAGGAACTGTGTCGTATCTTTGCATGATAGACCCATGACCATAAGTGTTTTGCTTCCAGTAGCCCAGTTCTTTTAATCGAAGTGCGCTTTTGGCTGCCGTGCATCTTATGAACTCGTCCAGGACTGGAAGGTCCAAGATCATTTCTAAACCTGCTTGTGGCGTAGACCTTTGTGCCCCTGTAATCCCTATACACGCTAATCTCTGTACTTTGTTAAGGTTCTTGAGATAGCTTGATTTCTCAACAGCTTCCCACCATACGATCGAACCATAGGTAAGTATGGGGCGAATAATCGCCGTATACATCCATTGGATGACTTGAGGTCGCATACCCCATCGTGCACCAAAGGTTTTTTTGCAAGTGTAGAAAGCGCATAGTGCTTTTTTCATTCTTTCTTCGGTGTTACGTTTCCATGTAAGCTTGGAATCTAGGATTACTCCAAGATATTTAGCTTCTTTGGAAAGTATCAGAGGAATATCATCAAGTTTAGGAGGATTAAAGTCCCCTTGTTTCCTTTTCTTCGTGAACAGAACCAATTCTGTTTTAGTGGGGTTAACCCCAAGACCATTTTGGGCTGCCCAAGAAGATATTTCTTTGAGTGCGCGTTCCATAATGTCTCCGATGGTGGTAAGAAACTTACCTGTTATCAGAACTACTATGTCATCTGCATAAGCTACTATTTTTATACCTTGACTTTTAAGTTTTGTAAGAATTTTGTTAACCACAAGGATCCAAAGGAGAGGCGAAAGAACCCCTCCTTGTGGAGTACCCCTAGTTACTGTTTTCTCTACAGTACTATTTCCCAATTGTGAGTAAATGATTCTGCCATTTAACATTGTATGGATCCAGTCTACTAAAACTGAATCAACTCCAATATCGACTAGACAGTATTTTATTGATTCTGTGTTAACGTTGTTAAACGCTCCTTCAATATCTAAAAATGCTGCTAGTGTATGTTCCTTGTTTTCAAGACTTTTCTCAATATGAGAAACTACCTCGTGCAATGCAGTTTCCACTGACTTGCCTTTAAGGTAAGCGTGTTGGTAGTTGCAAAGGTTGTTAGAATTGAGAAGTTCCCTAATATGCAGATCAATGATTCTTTCCAGTGTCTTAAGGAGAAACGAGGAAAGACTTATTGGTCTATAATCTTTTGCAGTTGAGTGTGTCGGTTTTCCAGCTTTTGGAATAAAGACCACTTTAACTTTTCTCCAACTCATAGGGACGTATCTAAGTTTAATACAACTAGTGAAGATAACCCTAAGCCATGGTGCTATTACATTTAAAGCGTTTTGAAGAAAAGCTGGAATTATCTCATCTGGTCCAGCAGATTTATAGGGTTTAAACGAGTTGATTGCCCAGATAATCTTCTGCTCTGTAATAATCTGTTCTATGTTTAATTCTTGGTGTGTGGATTCAAGCAGGTTCGATTGCTTGGAACCAGGAATATCGGTATTTTTACAGCCAGGGAAGTGTGTTTCCATAAAGAGTTCAAGTGTTTCTTGGCTCGAGTTCGACCATGATCCATCAGGATGCTTAATGTAACCCGGTGTCGTGGGGTTAGAAGCAAGGACTTTACGAAGCCTAGCCGCCTCACTTGTGTTCTCAATGGATTCGCAGTGCCTAGCCCATGAATCCCTTTTAGCCTTCCTCAGTTCTTTGGTATAAAGGTTAAGTTTGGCTCTGTATGAATTCATGTCTCTCTCTAATTATGTTTCTATCTATGTTCTATGTTCTTACTTCCCCATTAATAAAACAGCTCTTTTAAGTTAAAAAAGTGCGAAAAACTTTCATTTTAGAAATTTTAGGGTACATGTGCTATTTATTTTGCCGCCACTGTATTTTGCTGCAACATAAAAATAGAAGTGTTTTTTTTCATTTTTCAAGTGGTTTTTCTCAGACTAGAAAGAGGTTCGAAATAAGAACGAGTGTACCGTTAAAATAAACAAAAACAAAAAAAAAAAAACTGCGTGTTCTAATTTATTGGTTTAATTCTTATCCATAAAGTCCCTTATGCTATGCCTGATTTCAAATGTAATGAAAGTTTCATAACTTAATTTGTTAAGAACCTTTAAGCTTTTTTTTAACTTAAAGTAAAAAAAAAAAAAACTCAAAGCTTCCTTGTTAATAAAAATGCCAATAAACAGTAGAAAATCATTCTTGTTTTTCTTTTTTTTTTCAATTAACTTAAAAGTGTTTTTAACTTTTGCAAACTAGTTCGAAAACTCAATGCTGCCAAACTTCCTCTGAGTTCGGTGTATTGTTAGTTGTCCCCTAGGGGTTATTATCACTTTAGGTTGAGTTGAATTTAAAAAGTTCCCATCGAACTTTTGCGAACAACATTCAAAAAGTATGAACAACAACGATTTACCCATGAGGCATATCAAAGTTTAAACTGCTGTTGGTAGAAATTATATTTAACTTCAATCACATTTATTTTTCTTTCTTTCTAAAGAGAAAAAGTAGCCACCTATAAAAAAATGTTTAAATAATTTATTTTTATTATTTTATATATAGAACTTGCTGAACTCCAACCTCCAATGTTTGATCTCCATCCAATGCGTGCATTGTTCCTAATGTCAAAAAGTGGCTTCAAGCCACCAGCACTGAAAGACAAGGACAAATGGAGTCCAACATTTCACAATTTCATCAAAACAGCGCTAACAAAAAATCCAAAGAAGCGTCCAACTGCCGAACGATTGTTACAACATCCGTTTGTCCAAAGTGAAATGTCCGTTCGCGTTGCCAAGGAATTACTGCAAAAGTATCTTAGCCCGAATCAATTTTATTTCTATTTGGATGGCGATGATGAGGTAAGTAACGCGAGTAACGCAAGTTACTCACAAACTCAATTTGAATTTTATTTAATTTTTAGAAAGAGAATTTCTATTCTCTTTGCAAATCTTTTAAGTTTTTTATTTTAATAAAAATTCAAGTGTTTTGAGAATATTCATGTGGATTAAGGATAAACTGAGGAAGGAGGCCTTAAAATATTCCTTCTTAGTTCTTCGTTGATTTTCTGAATAAATTTGGCCAGTCGCAGGCGTGTCGTCACAGATGGTTGGAATAGATTGCGAAGGAGTAGTGTTTCAAATTTATTTTTATCTTATAAAGTATTCTAAAAGGCTGTTTTTTTTTTTTGTAGACGAAGAAGGAGGATGAGTTAAATTGAAATGAAAATTATTTTGCGTAACACTTCTTCTTCTTCTTTTTGGTAGAGATAAATGAATTCAATGTTTACGATTCCAGGAAATTGGTGATTTAAAAAAAGAAGCGCAAATACAGTTTGCTCTGTTATACTTATTTATATAAATGTGTATTTCTTCTTTATTATATATTATTTTTTTTTTTTGGTAGTTGTTAGCATAATGTCAATATTAGACCAACAGAAAGATAACGAAAATCGATTGGGAAAAAAGTTTTTTTTTTTTATATTTTAATGGATGAAACGTGTGCACGAACAAATTTCAGGAATACAAATAGAAGAAACAAAATTGAAAACTTGAAGGAAGACGATGACTAATAAACTATTTAAAGTAGGAAAGTATGGATTGGTTATGAAGTTGTGACTGTTAAGATCTTACATTTTGAATGTTTAGAAGTTGAAATATATTTATTGTACTGCAATAATAAATTGAATTTTTGGGTTTTGCCCTATGACAGATAGCTGTTTTTGAAATGTACAAAACAACTTTAAAGCATATTTTCTATAGAAAAAAATTCAAATTTTCATGTTATTTAAATTTTTAGAAGAGTCTGAGTCTGAAGTTATGGATTTGTTTTGTTTTTTTTTTTTATCTATTGACAAGAAAAATAATAACTTTTTACAGCATTGGTGATAGATATAATTTTATATGATTTTTTAAATAGTCTTAAAAAATTATATCATAACTTTATAAGGACGTCGATATTATGTACGAGTATTTTGATTTAGACCCAATTTATTTACTCTCCATTACATTTAAAAGATATAAAAATCTGTCGAATAGTATAATTTTTTTTTTTTTATTTTCTAAAGGCAAATGTATTCACACTCAATTAAATGTTAAGTCGCCATTTTAAATGGAAAATTTTAAATTTCGTATGCGATTTGACAAATTTTCAATTCTTAATATAATGGAATGTAAATCAATTGGGCTTTAAAGTGATTAAAGTTACTGTAACGTAAGTGTAAGTGTTTTGGTGAAAATTTTTGGTGCATTTAGTAATCATTTATTTTTCCTGATAGAAAATTCAATAGCATAATATACTGCGCCACAGCCCGTGACTTGAATAGAAACATCAATTTTGCTTTAGAAAAAAGTGATCGGCTCTTAGATCAGGCTTTGCATTTTCGAAAAAAGAACTTTTAGCAAACAATGTTGTAAACACACCAAAAAAAAAACAAAAACCAAAACAGAAACCTATTTGCGTTTCTTGCATTGTTTCACAAAAAAAAAAAACAGTGTTTATTTTCCTTCACTTTAGGTAATAAAAACACTCAAAAACACAAATTATAAAAAAAAAATTATGAAAAAACATGCTTCAAAGTTTTCTATAGAAATGTTTTATAGGCTCAAAATAATTTAAATTGGAGGTTAATAGATAAATATTTTCATAATTTTCATAATTTTCATGTGTCCGTGTTCGAATTGGACAAATTGATTATGAAAATATTTTTCGATATTTTTTTTTCTACTATTAAATGTTATTTTCCAATAGACATACAATTTGTCCCAGTCAATGCCACAAGTCAAGATAGTTCTTATTTCCACTTCTTCAAATACTCGTTTACCTTAATGAGAATTCATTTAAAAAAAGACGTTTGCATTTCTTACTGCATCGTCTAGTTCTAATGGTCTATAAGAAAAGTCATTAATACCATTTTTTTTTTTTTTTTCAATTTTTATTGATATTATTTTTTAAGAGATTCGAGTGCTCGATACCACTCCTAAGTTTTTTTTGTTAATAATTCTATAAACGCCCTTTAGTTATGAGTGCTTTAAGAATATCGACTTTAATGTTGAAATTCCATTCCTGGTAATTTTTGATAAATCCATATTAGGGTGGTCCACGGTTGTATGGGAAAAATAAAATTTTCAAATAAACATTGGGCCACCCCTTAGTTTGGTTCCACATAATATTATTATCATACTGTTGAATTTTCAGCCGTCTATCTTATATAGAAGGGGGTGCTGATCGATATTGAAAATTGTATTTTTTTGGAAAAAGTAAAAAAAAAATATATTTTTTTTTAGGTTAAAATTTGCTTGACAGTTGTGGTTGTTGTACTTATTCTGAAAAAAATATCGAAAAAATAATTTCTTAGGCTACTTCCAAGAAATTATTATTTCACAACGTTAATGTTATAGATAAGTGGAACAAATTGAATAAGTGAATTAAATTACTGAATGATTATAATCAGATATTATGAAAAAGGCACTTAATCATCAATTCAACATCAATATAAAATTCAATATTTCTCTTTTTTTTATTTTTTATTCATATTTATTTTTCCAAACAAGAAATTTAGCTTTATAATATTATTGTTTCGTTAATAGCTGTTATCTTAAAATTTCAATAAAAACAAATTTTGTCAACAAATCTATATCTTTTTACAATCGATATGAACTGACTTGCTTATAATGTGACGTAATATGAGCTAATTAAATCGCAATTTTTTTTTAATCTTTCGCAAAATCATTGCAAAATAAATTATCTGAATGACTTCTTATTTAATACTTTTTTTTAACTTTTTTTGTGATAACAAAAAATAAACGAGACACAGATATATTTTTAAAACTAAATGTAAAAAAAATGTTACTCATACACCACCGTGTACCTTATCAAAACTAGATATACGATAAGAGTTGTGTATACACAATTTATCAAATCTTGTGTATTATCTAACAGTTTTGAATATGATTTATCTTTTATTATTTATTTTAAATAACTAAGTTAGACATTCAAAAATACCAAAATTAGCTAATTTGCATATGATAATGTCTTTTTTTTTTAATTTTTTTAGACTGTTGCTGGTGTACCACAAAGAATAGCTAGTAAAATGACTGCAAGGCCGAATGGTATCTCCCCGCAGAACCATACATTAAGAACAGGTAAATAAGCTGATATTCATAATTGAAAAAAGAAGCAACTTCTTAAGGGCATGATAATGAAAACCTTCGTCTTTTTTGTTTTTTTTTTTATGTAATGAAAAAAAAAAGAATAAAAATAGAATTCCATTTAAACCATTAATTCCTTTTTTATATCTAAAAAAAAAAACTATTTTCTCTTAATTCACAAAAATGAAAATCTAAATCAGACGATGTGCTAATCTTTTTCCAAACTTAATTGAATTTATATAGTTCAATGCTTTCATTCGATTCGTTCGTGCTATTTGACCAATTTTCAAATTCTCTTATTATTTTTATTCTAGCAATGCAAACATCCCAATGGAACGAACGATCATCTAGTCCAGAAACTCTACCAAGCGATATGTAAGTACTTTGATGTTTTTATGCTTTCGTTAATCCTTGGTCATGTCTATATCGCATTTTGGCTGCGCTCTCGATTTATTTTCACAACCAAAAAAATTTCACATTTAATTTCATTTTTTTTATAATTTTTTTTTTCAAATCTCATTTTATTTAACTCGTTTTCCTCACATTTTTTTTTTCCAAATAAGCGGGTTTTATTTTCAGATTGAACAATAAATTGGCTTTAACCACACTTTCAATCCAAATCGCCAAATGCATTCAAACATTTTAATTCTTTTTTTGATTTTATTCTTTTCATATCCAGAACTGCATTGCATTTTTTTATTATTATTTTTCTTTTCAGTCTTTTCATTCAGTTTTTTTTTTTTTTATTTTTGCTAAATTTCATTCTTTTCTAAGTGTTTTGTTATTACAAGTGTTCTTGTGGGAAGAGCATTTGAGATATTATGTATGTGTGTGTGTATATTCGGGAAGTTAGCGTTGCCGTTGTTAAATCAAATAAGGTCATACTAAGTTTATAAAAATTTGTATATTCGTACATATGTCAATATTGTTTTTGTTAAAAAAGTTAACATTTGACAAATTAACTCGTTTTGTAATTTTTTTTTAATGCAACGCTATCTTTCATTCCTGTAAGATAGTTTAAGGGATTTTAATTTTATTTTGTTTAATTTTTTTATTTTATTTTAGAAATAAAGAGCAGACTCGAGAGTCAAAAGTTAGTGGAACAATGATTTTCAATATGTCCTTAAGGTTAGCGATGTGTTTTGCAGTCAATATGCAACGCAAAATTTAATGCGCAAAAGCCAATTAACAAAATAAAATAAAAACCGAAAAGACTATTTTATTTTTAAGAAAATCATCAAAGCAATCTCCAACGTAATTATTATTAAATGTTGGTGTTTTTTTGTTGTTTAAAAAAAATTATTTTTTTTCCATCGTACCTAACCTCAATTGATTTAAAATATTTTTTTAAAAAATGTGTTGTTGCAAGGCTTGATTTTAGAATTAGAAAAAAGGGACGTTTTGTGAAATTTACTAATGAAAACTCATGATGCTTAGCAAAATGCATAGCTAATTCGATCGTTACAAATTCATGCTTCTAAGCTCAACTTATATTGCAAAAATCATTTTTGAATTTACAAAAAAAATAAGAAAAAGAACACAAATTTCAATTAACTTACAACTTTAAATATACCTAACTTTTGTATATATTTAAAAATGCAATATTAATCAGCTAGCGATCGTTTATCGGCAAAACTTAACTCCAACTTTTTGTAGCAGGGAGCTGGTGTAGGTTACTTTTGGCCGAAACTATTTTCAACAGTATTACAAAATCGGAGTTTTAGTGTTTAATATGAGTCTAGGTTACTTGAAATTTCTGCAAACGAAAATTTTGAATTTGACATTTTTTTTTTCTGATTTTTAAAACAAAAAAAACAAAACCTTGAATATTGAGCTACAAAATAGGGATTTGCAACAAAAAGTGCACTTTTTAAATTTAAAATTGAATTTAAAAAAAAACTACAGAGTTTTTGCGCAACAAATTAGAATTTTGGACACACAAATTTTCTTACTGTCATCGAATTTTATGTAGTTTAAAGTTTATGTAGTTAAAAGGTCACAAATTTGGATGCCAGCCAAACCTATTGTTCAGACTTATTTTAGTGGAAAATTCAATAACTCCAAAATCATGCGAGCTACAAATTTTTGGTTTGAGCAACAAAATTGGGATTTGCAACAAAAAGTGCACTTTTTAAATTTAAAATTAAATTTAAAAAAAACTACGGAGTTTTTGCGCAACAAATTAGAATTTTGGACATACAAATTTTCTTACTGTCATCGAATTTTATGTAGTTTAAAGTTTATGTAGTTAAAAAGTCACAAATTTGGATGCCAGCCAAACCTATTGTTCTAACTTATTTTAGTGGAAAATTCAATAACTCCAAAATCATGCGAGCTACAAATTTTTGGTTTGCGCAACTAATTAGTATTTAATTAGCTTCAATTTCTTAGACTAATTTTGTCCGAAACCCACGAAGTGCACGGCAAAATAAGTGATGTCTTTTTTCCAATGGATCAAGGTGGCTGCCTTGGGGAACACCAGAGTTAATACAGAATTGATTAAAAAGTTCATTTCTGAAATGTATTCTATAACTTCTTTTTCGAGACGAAACACATCGTTAAAGCTAAGAGCTCTTTGTTTAATTGTAAGTTTTTTGTGACAAAGTTTATCAAAAGCTTAGCTAAAATGGTCTTAGCACAGTAAATTTGTTTAAGATCCTCAAAAAATCGATACAAAAATGGTAAAGTAGAACAAATTAGTTACAGATATTTTATTTTGAATGGATATTAGGGTGTGTCACTTTTGTATGGAAAAATAAAAGTACCTTAATTTTCAAATGTAATAGTGGCCAAAAGTAGTATTAGGGTCTGAAATTTAATAATATGTAAACAAAATTATAATATCGTTCGTCTTTGGCTCGCTCAAATCGGTTGAAGTTGTTAGGAAAAAAAACGATTTTATATGAAAAAATGATTTTTTTTTCTTCGCATATTATTTCGCAGCTTCTTTACTAAGTGTTCAATTCCAACAAAAATAAGCTTAAAAGTTTTTTCTTATAAGGATATATATTTAAAATATTTGATTTTGTATTCAAACGGCACAATACAAAAAAAAAAACATATATTTAAAAAATCTCTAAAAATTCAAATTTCTTCGATTTCTTCCTATATTTTGAGCGAGCCAAAGATATTAATTAAAATTAAAATTGTAAACGCAGGATTTATTTTTGATAAGTAATGTAACTTTTAAAAGCTATTACATTTGGAAATTCCATACTTTAGCATTTTGACACACCCTAATATATATGTCGAATTTCGGATTTCATTCGTTTTATGGTTTAACTGTAATTTTAACGCTGATTGCGTCACTAAGCACCTTTCAAAAAAGTCGCCACTCTCGAAGGAAGGATTATGCAAACAACTAGCATTACCAGAACCAGCAAACCTTCATTTATGTCCGTATTTTGTTTCTGTGATGTTTTTTCTGTGATATTTCATAGATGGCGTTGGAAACGGATTTAAATTACATTTCTAATGCCGGAGGAGTTTTCTCGAATCGAATTGAACGGAAAAACAATCACTTAGTCTTTCGTCGAAATATTATTGAAAAAATCGCTCCATACCGGTTATTCTGTTATTCAAGGGAAGATAAACCCAAAAAAACAAAGATAAGAATCTAAAACCGTTTTTGAGTTTTTCGTGTTAGGTATGGTTCATCCGAGTTCACCTTGTAATCAAGTTTTTGAAGTGAAAACTTTTTCAATATCGCAATGATCTGAATCAAGATGAAACGAAAAAACGACAGGAAAAATCAATTGATTATAACTTTTTTTTATTTTAACAGATAGATGAATAAAATTTATACTGTTATTGTTGTACATTGTATTTCAATTAATTTCATATTGAAAATCCTGAGATAACGGTAAAGAGATGTTCTTTTTTTCTAAAAACGTTATATCTTTTGATCTAGAGCACATACAAATTTGATTCAACTTTAATACTCATGCTGGGTAATATTACCTTTCATTTGATATTTGACAACGGTACATGCTCTACAAGTTATACACAATCTTAAATTGAGAAACTTGAAAAATACCTCAAAACACCTGTGGAGATCTGTTGCCGTTGACCAGCCACCAGTGCACATAGGAGTATTTGCAGTAAAAACCTGGTCATAATTCGATTTTCTGAAAATCAAAATTGACACCAAAAAGTTTGGCAAAGAGGGTGCAAAATAAACATGTGTCAATATGCTGCACTCATTTTTTTGTTTTTCGATCGTGTCTGGTTAAAAAATGAGTTCAAAGTTAACTGTTATATCTACCTCGTTTTTATTTGAATGCGAAGTATTTTGTTAAGTGTTATTCTATATGCGATATCGAAGTGTTGTGGTAGAAATCTAAAAAAAATTAAATGGAGAATTCTTCTTCAGTTGTTTATTAACGATATTAATAAAGTTTTGAAAATGTTAGATGGTTATTTCTATTTTAATTCGGGCTTAGAACTAGTATCTAAAAACTTGATATTTTTGGTAAGTTATTATTTGAACTTTAATGATTTTGTTTTAGTATACCCCGTTATTCTGCGATGAATTGAAACTTATGAGTTAGTTTATATATCCCCTAACATAATGCAACAAAAATTGTGTGCTCTTAGTTGCTCTTTAGAGAATCGAGGGTCAATTAGTTTTTCACTTTCTGATAGAAAATACTCCTTACTTTAAGCAACGTTTTTTATTTTTAAATTAAATTTACTGATGTTATTAATGTATCTTATTTTGGGTGATCTTAATTAAGGTTGAGAAAGAGAGAAAAGAAACTGAGAATTGGGTATTAGGGATGAGGAAAAAAATTTGAGAAAAATAATGTCGACAGGCAGAGTACAGGCCATTAATCATTTTTTTTAGTTTTTGGTAAAAAAATAAAAATAACAAAAACTAGGTTTATATTGTATTTTCTTGTAGGAATACTCATTTTAAACAGAAATAATAATAAAAACAACGAAAAATAATTATGGCCAGGTTTTTGATGACAATACTCTTATGTGCAGTGTAGGAAGTACCGTAATCTCAATTTTAAATTTCTACATTATAAAAAAATTATAACTTTTTTTCTAGATGTCTGATTGAAACATCATATTAAAGCTTAAATAAGAAGCAGATTATATAAAGTTTATAATACCTATAGGTTGTCATAAAAAATAATCTTCTACCACGTGTGAATTGCACACATGATTTTTTTTATTTGTCTGCACTATAATTAATTTCATATTGTATATTATAATAAATTCTTTTACTTGTTTTGAAATAATTTTTTTTTTTCAAAAGCTGTCAATTTTTATTCAAAAAAAAACCCTTTCATGGGAGCCTCAGTAAAGTTAACGTAAAATGGGTTCTCCAAAATAGTTCTCGAACAATTAATCTCAAACTAAAATGTGTGGTAAATTAAAGCAAACACTAAATTTAAGCCATGGTTACACATTTTATTAAATTCCTTCCAAAACTATTCCACTATCCAACTCAATTTACTGAATTCTAATTCTTAGAATTTGTGGGTTGAAAAGCATTCGTGGTCTTTTATTTTTGTTTTGGTTTTCTAACTTTCAAGTGCATTTGCCTTAAAATAATATTAATCCTTTTGTTCGAAGTTCTTCAGTTAAAACTAAGAGCAACCAATTGAAGTTTCAACTCAAAACATTTTTTGTTGTTTTTTTGTTTTCTATTTCTGCCCTCAATCAAATTCAAGTGTGCTTGAGATTTTAAACAAAAAAAAAAGTTGAAGTTTTTTTGTCTTTCTAAATAATCAGTCCATTAAAAAGTACACAAAGCTTTGTCTATGGACAAGTAGCTACTTTCCTAAACCTAAAACTTGTCTCTTTTTGTGATCAATTCAACACTTTTGTGTTGGCGACAGATTATGGTGTGCAAAAAAAAAATTCAAACCCTTGGTATAAACTTAAACCGACCAACCCCATTACGGGTTACTGCTTCTTCTAAAGCCATTTCTGTGTTAAATGAAAAAGAAAATTTATCTATCTATCTATGCATATAGAGGAGCGATATGGCATCAGACAAAAACACTGTCTGTAAAAACATTTTCCATCAGCCAAAAGGAATGTTCAGTTTGAACGAGTACGAGGTATGAGTACGAGAGTATTATAGATAGATTTTTATCCTCCGATACGGATCCAAATGTTAAAAGGGAACGTTGTTTACAAGTTTAAGGTTACTGAATCGAAATGAATGCACAACGATACACAGAAACACACATATCAACTACACCAGGAAAGGAATATAGCCAGAGGAAGATGGAGAAGAAGTCTTAGAACAGTGAGAGGTCGTTTGCCCTTTTTTGTATAGAGATAGTAGCTACTACAAATATAGAGATACCTATAGAGAGAGAAATGCTGACTCTCTCTCTCTCTTAGAACTATACAAAGCCGAATACAACGCTTTTGATATAAATTTAATGGGATCGTCATGCTTGTGATTTAACCGGATGGAATTATGGCATAATGCTGCTTTGTTTTTTGTGTTTTGTTTGGTATTTTTTTTTTTTCTTTAGGGATTAGTCGCATTTTTGTCTACGTTAAGGATGTGCTTGAGCATAAATTAAGTTTAATCTATATTGCTTAGAAAGAAGAGAGTTTGTCTGCATCAAGTATTTTTGTGGCAATGAGGCGTGATTATAAATGCCACAAATTTCAAAAAAAAAATAACCTAAAATACTGTAAAATGTATTGTAAGTTATGTTCTATATTCTCTTATCGAGTAAACCACCCCTTGGAGAGGGGCTTTAAAATATTATACCTTAAGCCCTAAGTCCCTTTATATTTTTGGGTAGATATTAAATAAAACGTGAATCTTATTTGTTTTCTTTTTTTCATAGGAAAATATTAAGATAGATATTAAAAGGATATAAGTAATGATGTATTCCAAATAAAAATAAGCTTGTTATTTTTGTATCTTATGTTTTTTTTTTTTTGTTGGTACTGGAATTAAAAATATGACCTTAATAAAAGGTATTTTTATTTTTATTAAAAAATTGCTCCTTGAGATTTTTTGGAAATTCGAAGAATTTTGTCTAAGATATCGTCCTAGGATGAGGGTTGCTAGCATAAGCGTTTACAAAAGCTGTATTTCAAATGAAAATGGCTTCAATGATTCCCTTGAAAATCGATTAAATTGGTCACCTGATATTTATACCAATTGATTGCACGTGTATATTATTAGCCAGGAGATATTCTGTAAAACGATACAATATCTGGGATTCGTTAGTGGGATTGTCTATTGCTTAAACAAAAAGGTATGAGCCACAGCATGAGTTGAACCTATGGGAAATTGTCTCAATGTTATACCTATTATAAAATCGAAGAATCAAATTTCATGAAATTTTCAACCATAATCAATGGTATAAGGTATCATGACAATACAATTTTCGCCCACTGTCATACGCTTAAGTTCTTCTGAAAAGTTATAGAACAGACATTTATTAAAGAAATTCGTGTAAATTTCTAATTCCTGAAACTTTTTGAAATCATTGGACCTTTTGAAATATCTTTTTGTTAAATGGCAATTATTTTTTGAAGGAAAAAGTTAAATTAAAACTTCTAAAATTTCAATTACATTTCGCCTAATTTGAACTCAGTTTGATTAAGTATTTTTAAAATTACGAAAAATATTTGTCCAGCTTTTTCTTTAATAAGCTTCATCTCCAAAATCTTCGGTCATTTAATGGACTCTCCCTTGTCTTCTTTTCCTATATTTAATATTCACCAATCTTTTGAAAGGTTTTTGAAGTCAAGTTAATGTTAATGCATCATTGGTTTAACTTGATGAGGCTGGGCAATTGGGCATTTCTAACAAGTGTGATAGGAACCATTATCTACATGGGAAATGACACTACGCGCAGAATCACCTTCATTTTGTTACAATTCAAGAGTTCTTTAAACAAAAAATAAACATGACTGGAATGACTGAATTATGAGCAGGGTTGTATGTAAAAATATCAATTGAAAAGAAAATGCATTTGTAGTTTAAAAAAATAAATTTACTGCAAATAAAATAAGATTGCATTAAAAAAAAAAATGTTATTACAACTGAAAAATACATATTTGCATTGAAAATACAATTTTTATTGCAAACAAAAATATTTTGTCATAAAAAAAATATTGCAATTTAAAAATTGTATGCATTGCAAAAAAAAAAAATCAATGCAAAATGTGTGCATTAAATATTTTTTTTTAAATACTCGAATTTCGTCGAATTTCTTACAATTTTGGCTATTTGAACATACATTACGTTCAATATTATAGTTGAAGTAGCTAATGAATGGTCAAATAGACAAAATTGTAAGAAATTCGATGAATATTTAAAAAAAAATATTTATTGCACACATTTTTCATTGATTTTTTTTTTCAATGCAGAAATTTTTAATCTGCGAATAAAAATTGCAATAATATAATTATTTTCAATGCAAATATTTTTTCAGTTGCAATAAAAAATTTTTTGAATGCAATTTTTTTTCAGTGGCAATAAATTTTTTTTAATGCAAAAGTTGTTTTTTTTTTTTTTAGTTTGTAATGGAAAACAACTACATTGAAAAAATATGTTTTTTTTTTAACCCTGGTCGCCTGAAAAAATTTCAACTTCATTTGTTATTCCCTTGTCATATTCCAATAAAGTCTTGTAACCTGCCAAAGCAACTTCGAACGCTCCTCTTTTACTTTGGCTAACGTGCTTGCATTATAATTATAATAAAAAGTGTGTTTGTAGACAGAAACACGCTTTTTATAAGATCAACTATTGGAATGGCTTTATCCTTCATTGACTTTTCTCTGGGCCTCGATTTTAAACTTTTTACTACAATTAAGAATATGATTCTAAAATTCAGATTTTAATTCTTAAAAAAAAACGATGGTAAATTCTTAGTGTTAAAATCTTTTCTACACTGAGGGAAAAGCCACCATAAAACAACGTAAAATCAATGAAAACCACATTGATTTAACTATTATTCGGAATGATTTTGCGTTGAAGATGAACATTTTAAAATCAACGTGGTTAATTTTTGATGGTTTCGTTTCTTCAAGTCACATAAATCAAAGTAGTTCATCTTTGAAACAAAGACGTTTCAACTTCAATTTATTTTTTTCCTCAGTGTATGTGTCAAAAAAATGGCATTTCCTGCCATTTGACCAATATGAAAAAAATCGTTATTCTCGAAAACAGCTTTGTTGATTTCGATTTTAAAAAACATGCTTTGGAAATTAAAAAAAAATATTTTTTGAACCATTTTATTAACGGTATAAGTCTAATACTTGGTTGCATAAAATCGCCAACGTCATTGAATTATTTACCGCCTAGAAAAACCCATCAAAGCAGTAAATGCGCTTTTTTAGAGACACACTCAGGAAAAGTTCTAAATTGAAGTTTTCTGACGCAAACATTTCCAACAATATCTGGTCTGTGTTCTTAAGCCATGAATATCATTAGATAGCGATTCGAGCAATTGTTGACTCCTCGAAATGATGGGAAACCCAAGATATTGGAAGAATGCATGGCGTTAATGGTTTATTTAGTTTATTACTCGATGATGTTTTTAAATTTAAATCCTAACGATTTAACGATATTTTTATCGAACAGTAATTATATATATTATATATACAATTTTCTTAAAGCTAGTTATCTAAAAATTTACATTGATTATATTTGTATTATGTTGGCACAAAAAAATCCTAACAAGCGAATGAGATTAAAAGGAATAATTTACCAGTGAATATTATCAACATGCGACACAGTGACCCACTCTTAAATTTTTTTGACTTGTTTACAAACTACTTTTATCTGTGTACCAAATGTTACGAAAAATATCAGAGATACAGTCTATTGTAGTATAAACTATATTCGATGTGGGTCACCGTGGTGTATGTGTAATATTTTCTTCTCTTGAAAAATTTCAACAAATTTCTACCGGTCAATAAATAATGAAAATATTTAGCTTTGATTAACCATTTACTTATACAGGGTGTCCCACAGTCACCGCCCCAAACGAAAACCATGGATTCCTGAGGTCATTTTAAGTCGAAAAACTTAAGAGGTAATTTTCTCGTTTTCGTCCCGTTTTCGAGTTACCACGGTTTTTATGATTTTTGTTCTCTTTTCCCTTATCTGGCTTTATCTTTGCCAAACTACGTTTGATTTGAAAAATTTTTTTTACAACCAAACAAGAATTTATTACAGTTTTAGTTTGTCTCAAAACTTTTTTTTCTGCGGACAACCGTTTCTCCACAATTTTGCATCAAACACAATTTTCCTCGTTTTTTAAGTTGTTTTTTACACTTTCATATCATTTAAGTCAAAAAAAAAACACGTTAATGAGTATTAACTTTTTGTGCTTTTTATTAAAGCCCAGTTTATTTTCATAAAAAAAAATAAGTTTTATTGCATAAAAAAGGCTACTGAAATTAATTTAAAAAAAATAAACAATCTGAGTGAATAAAAAAAAAATAATTTTTAAATAAAAAATTAATTTAAATGAGTTAAAAACTTTTTCTGAGCTATTGTGGTTAAGAAAAGAACAAATAAATAAAGCTCAGAAAAAGTTTTAATTCATTTAAATAAATTTTGTACAGTAGTCCCTCGATAATGTGAACTAATTAAAACAAGGCGTTTTCGGATTTTAGAGGGATTCACATTACTGGAACTTTTTTCAATTGCCATTTAACTGATTAAAACATTCTTAAAACCAATGAATATTACATTTATTTTTAGCTCAGTTTAAGCCAGTACTGAATAAAGAAAAAAATCAACAAAATACAAGTAAAAAAAACGTTAAAAAACTTCGTATAAAAAGATGTAAAATGTTAGCACAAAAATCTCCAGCCTGCAGCTGCTTTCAATATTAAGAAATGTCAAGACAAATAACAGTTATCCACTTTTCAGACCTATACAAAGATTGCGTGCACGAACGAGAAAAACATGCAAGCTTTTGCAAAGGAAATTCACATTATAGAGTCTAAAAATTTTCGAAATTCACATTACAGAGATGACAATGAAAATTTTTGGCGATTCACATTTTAGAGAAATTCGCATTATCGGTAATTCACATTATCGAGGGACTACTGTATTTAAAAATTATTTTTTTTTTAATTCACTCAGTTTGTTTATTTTTTTTAATTAATTTCAGTAGCCTTTTTTATGAAATAAAACTTATTTTTTTTTATGAAAATAAACTGGGCTTTAATAAAAAGCACAAAAAGTTAATACTCATTAACGTGTTTTTTTGACTTAAATGATATGAAAGTGTAAAAAACAACTTAAAAAACGAGGAAAATTGTGTTTGATGCAAAATTGTGGAGAAACGGTTGTCTGCAGAAAAAAAATTTTGAGACAAACTAAAACTGTAATAAATTCTTGATTGGTTGTAAAAAAAATTTTTCAAATCAAACGTAGTTTGGCAAAGATAAAGCTAGATAAGGGGAAAGAGAACAAAAATCATAAAAACCGTGGTAACTCGAAAATGGGACGAAAACGAGAAAATTACCTCTTAAGTTTTTCGACTTAAAATGACCTCAGGAATCCATGGTTTTCGTTTGGGGCGGTGACTGTGGGACACCCTGTATAGCTTAAAAATATTATTTTATTTAATTAATATTATTCTTCTATAAAAATAAAAACTCAAATAATTCTCGAGAGGAATATGTTTAAAACTATGGAATTGACACTTTTTTTTCGATATAAGCTTAACCATTTGACTAAGTTTACCTACTCATCGTGTTCATTCAATCCCTTTCAATGTGTTTTATTCTTTATTCAATTCATTTGCATAATATTCTAACTTTATCAATCATCAATTTTGAATAAATTTGGGTTTTCAAAAAAATTGTCTAATTCAGTTGTTTGTTTTGTTTTTTAAGTACTGATCACACTCAACAATTTTGTTTAAGTCGTATAATACTTTTGTTGTTTTCTTCATTTTTTCATTTTTGATTGATGTGTTCTTGGTTTTAAGATTGTTAGTCCCCAAAACAAAAATAAAAAAAAAAAAATCTACCCCCGATTTGACTTGCTTTTGTATAAATGTTCTTTTTTATACACACACTTTATTCTTATTATTTTCTTACGATTAATATTTCAATTGTAGGAGCCTCTTACAATATATTGATGAGGAGCTCAAGCTCAGGTAATTATAGTTTATTGCAAAAAAAAAAAAAAAAATCAAAACAAAAAAATACTTATCATCACCCACTATTCTATCTCATTATAATTTTTTCACTGTATACAGTTAAATTATTTAAACAAAATAAAACTCATCTCATTCACTAAGCAACAAACTTTTTACTCATACAATAACTACATATTCCACAGATTTTAATATTTGAAAATAAGTTGTAGTTTTTTTGTTTTAAGTTTTATAGACATGTTACATTGTGAAACATGAACAAAAACACGAGAAACACAAAACATGTACAACAATCATTTTGATTTCATTAGCTTTTATCATTTTTTTTTTTTTTTTTGTGGCTAAATTTTGTTTGGGTGTTAGAGCTTTTGGGTTTACTTCTTTTTGTATTATATTTGTTTTTTATTCTGTTTGAATTGTGGTTTTGGATTTCTATAAATTTTTAATACAAAATTGTAATAATTTTTGTTAATTAGATAATGTTTATAAAGTTTTGTTATAAAATTTGTCCTGGTTAAGGTCTTAATTTTTTTGATCGCGGAACTATATGAGAAATATACAGGGCAGCTTAATAAAGTGTTCATCATTACTTACTTAAGCTTTTGTTTTCGTTGTCGTTTGCCAAAGAGTTACCCAAATCGATTGAAAAATTGTGGATTGTTGTCCTGTGGAACCAATGGTCCTTCATTGAAGTAAATGTGTACGCAAATTTCTTAAAATTGGGGACTATTTTATGACTGAATTTAGTGTCTAATATCATAGTTAAATAACCCCCCCATCAAAGAATGGGTCCTGAACAATGTCATAAATCCAAAATATTTAAGACTTTTTTTTCCACCTAAAAATATCTTCCCGATTTCTCATGAAATTTAGAATGTTAATTTATTCCTGCTTAAGGGAGTTATTTCATTGAATAGTTATTTGACGGAGCCAAAATTTTCACTGCAACTTAAAGAGATTGTTAGCGAAATTGTTAAATTCAGTGAACAGTGACACGCGTAAATGGACTTTCCAGGTGATAAAGGCCCGTTGCCGGAGTAGATTCAGCCTGGATAAAATAGCAAAACTGTTCGAATGAGTCAATATTGTTGAGAACACTAGAAGATCATTTGTCGTAAAATTTGAAAAAAGACACAAATTTTAAAAATCACTTTACAGTAAAGAAGTCTAAAAAAAAAAAAAAAACACACAAAACCGACTTCTAAGATCGAAACTTGTATTTATGATCGGTCTAAAAATTAAAAATTAAAAGAATCCATTAAAATGAAAAATTTATTTAAACAAACAAATAAACTAAACTGATTTTTTTTATTATTAAATGTTAAAACAAAGTGGTATTCTTAAAAGTGCGTTCTTCAAAATAAACTTTTAAAGGTTTTTAAGAAAACAAAAAAAACAGTTCTCGGGCCAAAAGGAACCCTATTCTATTGAATGGAAGTTCGAAAAAAAAAATGTATTTCAAACTACCTACTACTACAAACTACTAATAATTTCTTAGAAATAATGAAAATTAGAAGTAATATAATACCACTTTTTTCCGTACACGTCGCATTCCATGAAAAATGGTAACTTTTCATAATTAGGAAAAAGAGCAATAGATGGGATTTATTGCAATGAAATACTTCTTTAGAGGCAGATAATTCAATGTCAAGAGTTAACAAGTGTTTGTGAACTTAACTCCTAAATTGATATTCACCCAGCCAAACTTTTCATCAAGTTTTAAATAAAAATAAACGCTTAAACTTGGTTGATTTGATGTCGTTTACGTTACGCAATATGTGTATTTAATTTATGGTAATTATATTTGATAAACTGAGACTTGTGGACGCTTCATTACAGAGAAGGTACGATTTAAAAATATTTCTAAATGTTGAAATCGATCTAAAAGCTGTAACTGCACTTAAAATCTACAAACAGCAAAAAACAGGCAAACATTTCATCTACGTTACAATGGAAAGCTCCACACGCAGTATAATAATAAAAGTTTAGTGATTGGTTCTTAAAAATAGTTTGTAATTACCTGCTAAAAATTACTCTGAATAAGTACTGATACCTTCTGTGGTACTTGCAAATAAACATTCTGTGTTCCCATTAAACACTATTTTCCTTTTTCTTCTGATGCCTTTCAAAATGTTAAAATATACTATTGATAAAAAAAAAAAAAATCCCAAAAACTTTACTTTCAAATATTATTTTGATCCCTTTGTACATAAATTTATACGTATTTTTGTTCTCTTAAATCTGTATAATCTGTACCGTTAGTATTTAACGAAATAAAATAAAATAAACTGAGGTTCTCTTAGATAGTTTACGGACTCTTGTTTAAGCTTACTCAAACTAATATAGTCTAAGAGCCCACAACATACAACTCACGTTGTTTAACCACCCCGAAAACCATACAAAGCCGCGATTTAAAGCTCCCAGACTTTTGAACTCGTAGAACGAATAACGCTATAAAACTACATACTCACATTTTGATTATAGCTCCACTCCCAAAATTCCAAAATTTGCTTTGGGCTCTCCGTCTAATACCAATTTCTTTGATAACCTTAAAATCAGAAGAAGTTCAATTTTTTCAGGACAACCAAGTCGATTTAAAAAGTTTAAATTCTTTAACATTCTTCATTAGTAAACTCTGTATAACTTACCCCCAACTTATTGCTCGAAACTTAGTCGTAAAACCGAAAGTCTTCCTAATTTACTCTGTTTTGTTATATAAATGTTACTTTGTGCTTTATTATTAATATTTAAGAAATACCAAAAATACCTCCAATCATCTGTATAAATTTGTTTTCATCAAACCAACAATCATCATCATTAATCCATAAATATTTTGACAAACCCACGGCTTTATTGCGCTTGTTAATTTTAAGGATACACTTTGCATGTACTTATTGTATAGTTATCGTATGTAATTTATGAAATAAGGGAAAATTCAAATAATCTTTTGGGTTTTTAAAATAAAACAACAAATAAATTGAGTGAAAACGGTTTACTATAGCTACACTACTCTTTAATTTTTCTTGCTTTTTTATTTGTTTAAGTTTTTTATCTTTATTTTTGTGTTAATTTTTAATTTGTATATAAATTTATTTTGAAAAAAACGATTTTTTACACAAATATTTAATTGTTTCCATTTTTTAAAAACCATTTCCAGAGCAACTCTACCACTCACCGATAATACCAAAGATATACTCAATCCTGATTGCTTATGTCCACATTCGGCCATCAATGGAATAAGTCCTACTGATGTAAGCGGAAATAGTGGAGGAGGCAATAATGTTGGTGGTGGTGGTGGCAACAGTCGTGGTGGCCTCGTTACTGATAATGCAGGACCACTATCCACGAGTATGATTAGTAATTTACGAACAACAGCTGTAGACGCAATGATGCCATCAACTAATGCCATCATCAATAATAGCAACAACAGCAACAGCAATAGTAGTAATATTAGTAGTACATCAAATGGTCAAATGTTGCTAAGAGAAAATAGCAGTGGAAGCAATAGTGGACATGGTGGACATGGCCATGGATCAAGCTCCTCCAGTGCTGCCCAGCAGGCAATTTATGCAAATTTGGAAAGTATGTACGCAACTGTATCGGCATCTGTATCGTCGTCGTCCTCATCATCATCAGCAGCAGCAAATGCTGCTGCTGCGAGGACACAAGCAAATAATGTATCGAACAGTAATAGCAATAACTATATGAGTAGTAATAGCGATGCGAATAGCAGCCATAACTGTGATTTTAGGAATGAAAGTAATCAGGTAAATTGCCATATTCATTCATTCAATCTCATAAAAAATTGAAAAACTCAATTAAGTATCATCAGAGAAATCTCTGATTTGCTATTGACCATAAAACTCATTGAACTTTATTCATTTTTTTCAGAATGGAGTCGAAGATTCTCCACGAAGACATAGTTCGATGGACCAATTAATGGGTTTACTCAACGATATGGGTAAATCATCAAGGACGAGAAGCCTAAGTGATAGTGGAACACAAGAAGAAGGTATCAATATCAATTTCATTCCCTTTTCTAATCTTTTTCACTAACATTCCCATTTTTTTATTTTTTTTTTTTTTCTTAGAAAAAGAAAGAGAAACCCAACCCGACCTACTCAACAATACACCTCCTGTGCCTCCGAAGAGATCCCATCGAAGACGACACACCCCGCCACGACCCATTTCGAATGGTTTACCGCCCACACCAAAGGTCCATATGGGCGCATGCTTTTCGAAAATATTCAATGGCTGTCCACTGCGTGTTCATTGTACAGCCTCATGGATCCATCCGGAGACACGTGATCAGCATTTGTTGATTGGAGCCGAAGAGGGTATATTCAATTTGAATATGAATGAATTGCATGATGCTGCCATCGATCAGTTATTCCCGAGACGAACAACTTGGCTGTATGTGATTAAGGATGTTTTAATGAGTTTGTCTGGTAAGTAATCTGCCCTCCCCTCATAGATTGTAAATCCCTAAAACTGTTTTTTGTATTTTTTAGGAAAATCCTGCCAACTATATCGACACGACTTAATTGCCCTACACTCCAAACAAACTCACCGTTTCTCCCTGCACATGAATAAGATTCCCGAAAGACTGGTACCGCGCAAATTTGCCCTCACAACGAAAGTTCCCGACACCAAAGGTTGCACCCAATGCTGTGTCACCCGCAATCCATACAATGGTTATAAATATTTGTGTGGCGCAACGCCATCTGGCATCTTCCTAATGCAATGGTATGATCCATTGAATAAATTTATGTTGCTCAAGCAATGCGAATGGCCATCGAATTCCGGTGTAATTGGTGGTCATATAGTTCAGAATGGTGGACAGACACCAGTTTTTGAGATGATAATTACTCCTGAGCTGGAGTATCCGATTGTGTGCACGGGAGTTCGTAAGGGTATGAATGGCAGCTTGAGACTTGAATTGATCAACATGAACAGTGGTATTGACTTTGTTTTATCAAAAGACAATTGAACTTATGATTTTTTTTTCTTTTTTTCAATTTATTTTAGGTGCGGGATGGTTCCATTCAGATGATTTGGAATTTGATGGAACTGCGACTATGGTACCACGACGGGAGTTCATTAAAGTTGTTAAAGTTCATCAAGTGGAGAAGGATGCAATTTTAGTTTGTTATGGAAATATTATACAAATTGTAACGCTCCAGGGTAATCCAAAGCAGCACAAGAAAATGGTCTCACAATTGACTTTAGATTTTACTGTCGAGAGTATAGGTATTAGTTTGATTAGAATAATAATAATAAAGATTTGGAAGCTTGATGTGATTTTTTTTTATTATAGTCTGTCTACCGGATAGTATTTTGGCATTCCACAAGCACGGCATGCAGGGCAAGTCGTTGAGGAATGGCGAGGTTACACAAGAAATCAAAGATATGTGTCGAACATACAGGCTATTGGGATGTGATAAGTAAGTAATATATATTTTTTAATATTTCCTTTCAATTACTAGAAACTAGCAATAGAAAGTTTAACATGATAAAACAATGTATTCGACTGTAAGCTGTAATAACGACAATAAGGATTTCTTATATGTTTGTAATTTAGACCCAATTCGTTGCATTTCGGAAGAATTGAGTTTTTGTAAATTCAAAATTCAATTTTGGTCCCTTAAAGCCGACTATAGACATAGAAGGAAGACTATTGTTTTTTCTTTTCATCAACACGCGATCACCTTGCATAAGCTTGGAGACAAGAATCATGAGCCATCTTAACCCGATGTATCCCATCTTTTTTTTAAATTCTGAGGTTATTTCGTCCGGCCCAACAGCTTTTTCCTTTTTGAAATATTTAACCGTTTCACTTACTTTCTCGACTCTGGAGACGTCGGATACTTAAGCTATTAAAAAGTATAGCCTTGGAAATTGAAAGGCAGTCAGAATACTGTCGCCACCTGTAATAAATTACTTCGACTTCCACAAGAAGCTTGCCTTGAGCATTGTTATTGAATTATGGTTGAATATGGTTGGTTGCAGCCTTGTTCGTGTTTTTTCGTAGCAGTTTGTGTAAAAATTTCGTACCATTTGATCTTCTCAAGACTTTTCACTCAAAGTAGATCTTTCGAGTGCAGTTTTTGGGTATGTTGCACCAGACTACCCCACTTTGAATAAACGTTTTGGTATCAATAGTATAATTGTGCACATTTTCAAGTAGAATCTTGTTTAACAACAATCTCACAAATGCGGTCTTCGACAGGCGAACTATGTATGTAGAAATGGGCCCCCTTTTGAAGGCAACCTCTGTGTGAAACCATGTGCAATTAAAATGGCACTCATAGCTGGCAACGAGTGGTCAAAGCCTCTCACTCGCTTACAACCTAAAAAGAAAAAAATGATGACATGAACTGTATTCTTAATTTATTAATTATATATGGTTGTGTTGCTTTAAAGTCAGCTACTGCTTCTTCAGTAATTGGACCGGTGACTCTGACCAGGCCTAGTATTTACTCTAGTGAAAAAAAGTGGCGTTACTTTTGCA
Source organism: Episyrphus balteatus (assembly GCF_945859705.1). Classification (NCBI taxonomy): domain Eukaryota; kingdom Metazoa; phylum Arthropoda; class Insecta; order Diptera; family Syrphidae; genus Episyrphus; species Episyrphus balteatus. Next base: position 47,030,114 of record NC_079137.1, read on the forward strand.
AAACATGAGGCGAATCTCATATAAAACACACGATTTTTCTTTGTATGAAAAGCTAGGGCCATAACGGTTTCTCTTCCTTTAAGTGCCAGTCTAATTTTTAAGCAATTCTCGATATCGAATTAGTAAATATGTACAGTTGTGTTCAAAATAATAGTAGTGCCTGCAACTAAATAACACTTGTTATATTTACGGTGCTTCTATGGTTAAAAATTTAATTTCTTTGATGTCAAAGTTTGTAACGGTCAATTACTAATAAATGTATCGTAATTTTAAAGTGGAAAAGAAGGTGCCAAATAATTTTTCAATGATTTTTGGTTGTTCTTTCGAATTTGACCTGTTCAAAATAATAGTAGTTAAAGTTATTTTTTAAGAATTAAAAAGCGGTTTATAACTTAGAATATTTATTTTTGGTTTAAAAGTAAGTACTCATATAATTTGAATAATTTTTCAACAAAAAACGATTTGTTTCGGTTTTAATCTATTTAAAGTTCGAAGAGCAAAACACTGCAGTTCGGATAACGGAAACTTATACGAAAGCTGCTTGAAGAAGGGAAAACCTACTTGGAAATTCAAGTTTATATTAGGATGCTCCCCTACAATGGTAGCCAATGCAATAAAGTCAACGAAAAACCCGAAACGCGCGGTAGAAGAAGAAAAAAGACCGCCGTAGATGACAGGAGTAATGTCCAGACGAGCAAAGTTGAGCCTTCTGCATCGTTGTTTCACATCCAGAAGGCTTTAAGCCTGGATTACAGTGCAGTGAAAATTCGGAGGCGAATGTTAGACACTAATTTGTACGCTTGAAGTCCACGAAAAGTTCAGCGAAAAATGTTAAAAAGCGTATCCAGTTTGTAAAAGACCACATAAACTGGCCAGCAAAGTAATGGCGTAACATATTGTTTACTGATGAGAGCATATTTGTCCCCTTTGGTGGTACTGGATCTCCAGAATACGTCCGACGTCCACCCAATACGGAATATGTTCCAAAGTATACGACGGAAACAGTTAAACATGGAGGGTCGAAAATTTAAGAATTTAAACATATTTCTTTGTTAACAGCGGAACTTTTCGTGGACTTCAAGCGTACAAATTAGTGTCTAACATTCGCCTCCGAATTTTCACTGCACTGTAATCCAGGCTTAAAGCCTTCTGGATGTGAAACAACGATGCAGAAGGCTCAACTTTGCTCGTCTGGACATTACTCCTGTCATCTACGGCGGTCTTTTTTCTTCTTCTACCGCGCGTTTCGGGTTTTTCGTTGACTTTATTGCATTGGCTACCATTGTAGGGGAGCATCCTAATATAAACTTGAATTTCCAAGTAGGTTTTCCCTTCTTCAAGCAGCTTTCGTATAAGTTTCCGTTATCCGAACTGCAGTGTTTTGCTCTTCGAACTTTAAATAGATTAAAACCGAAACAAATCGTTTTTTGTTGAAAAATTATTCAAATTATATGAGTACTTACTTTTAAACCAAAAATAAATATTCTAAGTTATAAACCGCTTTTTAATTCTTAAAAAATAACTTTAACTACTATTATTTTGAACAGGTCAAATTCGAAAGAACAACCAAAAATCATTGAAAAATTATTTGGCACCTTCTTTTCCACTTTAAAATTACGATACATTTATTAGTAATTGACCGTTACAAACTTTGACATCAAAGAAATTAAATTTTTAACCATAGAAGCACCGTAAATATAACAAATGTTATTTTGTTGCAGGCACTACTATTATTTTGAACACAGCTGTATGTATACTCCTTTCATGAAAAATCTAAAAATTTTCGGTTTCACTCAAAAATCGGAATACATACATACATATATATTTTGAACCATTCAAAACAATTTTGCTATAAAACAAAAAGAAAATTTCCTATTAATATAAAAAACTATGTAGATTTTTAAGATTGTAATAGAGCAAGATCCCAGGGCCGCCAGACATTACTTATTTTCTCAAGAAAAAAATGTATGGAATTACGTAGTGCTAGGACATACTATTAGTGTATGGATACTGGCTATCTTGTGCCGACGGCCATTTTACCGGTAACAGGTGCTAAAGGTACGAAAAATACGTACTTACTTTTCTCATTTTCTCAAGGCTGATTTTTATATATGATACTCGGATGGGCCTAACACCTTGCCAGACACGCATAATAGGAAACAGGAAAGTTAGATTTTATTATATGGAGGTCTGGGAAAAAAATAATAAAACATTTTGACTTCAGGACTCGAAAGAGTATCAAGACACGCGTCGAAAACCACATTTTGCACAATCGCATCTAGTCATTTGGCCGCCATTTTGTTTTTTTTTTAATAAAAATTGCAATTTTTCACATAACTCACGTATTTTTGAATCTAAAGAAAAAAAAATGTATCGCAAACTTGAAGATAATTTAATTTACTACAATATATGTTAAATTACTTTTTTCGATTATACCTTCGGTTTATTTTCGTCATATCTCTTTTATTTAAGCTTTTTTGAAAATTTATTTGGAGTAAAAGTTGTAGATCTTTTTATTACCTTCAGTTATTACATTAACGGTTTTTCGATTTGACAGACCGTTTTTGGTCTATAGGAAAAAACTTCAAAAAGGTTGCAATTTTTTAATAAATAGCAAAAAGGTTCTAGTACAGGGTAATTTGCATTAGATGTAACAACAACCTAGGCGTGTAGGTTGCACTCAGACAAGAACAAAATCGTATAACTAACACTGCCAGACCCATTTTGACAGCTATTTTTTTGCCAGACACCTTAAAGCTTTGAAAAAATAGTTTAACTTTACTTCTTTTTTCTTTAAATACTGTTTAAACATAAATTTTCCAAATATATGTAATGAAAAACACTTTTTTAACTTAACAACTATTTGTTCATCATTTTCATTATGAGTTTAAAGGTAGGTGATATAATATCTTTAATAATGTGGTATTATTAAGCATAAACATTTTACTTCAATACTACGGAAGATCCATTAGATTATATTAATATAACAAATCTAACGAAACTTTGTTATAAAGCTCCTTTACAAACATGCTCACGCTGGCGCTGATACACATAGGGAGCATTTGTGCCTGTCTGGCAAGGTGTCAGGCCCATCCGATAGTCTGGCAGCTTACAAAAATTTATTGAATTAGTTCCCTGAGTACAATATATAAAAATGAAGCTTGAGAAAAAAAAGTAAAGTTAAACTATTTTTTTCAAAGCTTTAAGGTGTCTGGCAAAAAAAAATAGCTGTCGAAACGGGTCTGGTAGTGTTAGTTATACGATGTTGTTCTTGTCTGAGTGCAACCTACACGCCTAGGTTGTTGTAAGTTGTAACATCTAATGCAAATTACCCTGTACTAGAATATTTTTCCTATATTAAAAAATTGCAACCTTTTTGAAGTTTTTTTTCCTACAGATCAAAAACGGACTGTCAAATCGAAAAACCGTTAATGTAATAATTTAAGGTAATAAAAAGATCTACAACTTTTACTTCAAGTTAATTTTCAAAAAAGCTCAAATAAAAGAGATATGACGAAAATATGGTTTCAAAAAAAAAACCACCCTAACTCTTAAACCGAAGGTATAATCGAAAAAAGTAATTTAACATATATTGTAGTAAATTAAATTATCTTCAAGTTTGCGATACATTTTTTTTCTTTAGATTCAAAAATACGTGAGTTATGTGAAAAATTGCAATTTTTATTAAAAAAACAAAATGGCGGCCAAATGACTCTAGATGCGATTGTGCAAAATGTGGTTTTCGACGCGTGTCTTGATACTCTTTTGAGTCCTGAAGTCAAAATGTTTTATTATTTTTTTCCCAGACCTCCATATAATAAAATCTAACTTTCCTGTTTCCTATTATGCGTGTCTGGCAAGGTGTTAGGCCCATCCGATGGGTCTGGCAGCTTACAAAAATTATTGAATTAGTTCCCCGAGTATCATATATAAAAATCAGCCTTGAGAAAATGAGAAAAGTAAGTACGTATTTTTCGTACCTTTAGCACCTGTTACCGGTAAAATGGCCGTCGGCACAAGATAGCCAGTATCCATACACTAATAGTATGTCCTAGCACTACGTAATTCCATACATTTTTTTCTTGAGAAAATAAGTAATGTCTGGCGGCCCTGGGATCTTGAACTATAATATATCAGTTACTCTTAGAAGCTTTCCAAAATCAATATTTTTATTTTTAAATTTCTGTGATATTGATTTTCAATTGTTCTTATAAAACATAAATAAGAACTTGAAAAGGGCTCTTATTTAATTTAAAAAAAAAATATTAAATAATTATTTTTATTACAGAGTCGTTGCCCTTGAAAGTCAACTATATAGAACTGGTTCACTTGGAAGTGACGAAGGACACGACCTCTATATATTAGCAGGGCACGAAGCCAGTTACTAAATAAATAAAATAACAAACAAAACAAAAAAAAAAACTTAAAAAGAAATATAATTTAAATTATGAAGAATCCCTAGAAAAAAAAATAAAACAAAATTAATTAAAAACAAAGCGTTAATTAATCTAAATTATTTATACATATACGATAGTATACTTGTTTTTTTTTTTTTTTTAATTTTTCTTTTTCAATATTTTATTTAAATTTTATTTTTTGTTTTCTTTTGCATTTTTAATTAAAAATTGAAAAAAAAAACAACCTTTCAAAGGCAACTATTACAGAAATTAATTCAAAATAAATAATTAAATATTTATGCAATAATGAAACAGTATGTATAGATTTATTAATAAAGAAAAAGAAATTCAATAAAAAAGTGAAACTAGTTATCCATTTGCCGGAAACCCTATTCTTATAAATAGATTTTTTTTTCTTTTTTTTTAATAATTATATAGAAATTTAAGCTCACAAAAACAATTAATAAATAAATTATAAGCAAACTGAGTAACTTTCCAAAAAAAAAAAAAAATAAATAAATAAAAATAAATTAACACAAGATGCAAATTAATAAATTTCTATTTAATTAAGACAAAAAATGTAATAAAAAATATTTAATATACAATACAAGAAAAAAAAATTTAAATATTATATTTAAAATACAAAAAAAAAACACATAAAAAGAAAAGTATATTTTTAATATTAGATCGAACAAATTCAAATGCATATAAGAAAAATATTTAAACTTCTATGTATTAAAATGCATTACATAAAATACATTTATGTACTATTTAAAATAACATTTCTTATATGAAAACAAAGAAAATGATTAGGGTCAATGTGGGTAAATGTAAACAATTTAATGCTTTTTTTTTCTTCTGACTTCAGATTTTAATATGTTTTCACGGAACAACTTCACAGGTATCTTCAAATGCAAATATGAAATGATGGCAATTCTTCTTTATAAATATAAACAAATATTTCCCAAATTGTTGAAATTACAGTCAAATATGGCATGTTTACAAATACCCCACCATGTTTGTGTTTTTTTACAAATTCGGGGTAAATGTGAACACTGATTTAAAATTTAGAATTTCCTCTTTATCATATGGATAACGACTTGAAAAACGTTCAAGAAGGTATTTGACAAAAACTTTTTCAAATTCCAATAAAAGTTTTTGTTTTCTTCCTTTGATTCTTTATATAGGCACCCAATATGCATCCTGAGCACCTCTGAACATCATATTTTTTTTTATTTTTACGTCAAAGACCGATTTTGCAACATCATCCACTGAAAATGATGGATTTGGCAACTTTAAAATATGACTCCACGGCACTTTAGCAATAGTAATTGACTAAAAATACTTTATTTTTATTAAAACAAATAATTTCAGCAAAAATATATGTTTATATTTACCCCCAGAATACGTTGTTTACATTTACCCATTATGAAAAATATTCTGGGGTAAATTTAAACACATGCAAATCGACATAAATGTCCTGTATTTTAAAATTTGTTTGTTTCACATAGAATCTACATCAAAATTCAAAACTAAAAAGTATTTGCAAATTATACTGACTTAATTGAATCTGCAAAAATATTTAATATTTCTGAAAGACTAACGACTTGTTTGGCACTTTAAAAAATTATCTTTCACGGAAAATACGCTCGTCGAATGAATACTCACTTGACAACATTGAGTTTGACGTATAAGTTAAAAGATACATGCGTCCGCGATTTGTACTTATGTATACGTCACAGAGACTTAACTGAAGCTTGTTATGAGCCATGTTCTCATTTACCCCTGTTTACATTTACCCACATTGACCCTATACATTATTAATAAATTGAAAAAAAAAAAATTAAATATTATTTAAATATTAAAATAAATAAAACTAATTATGTAATTATGAGAGAAATTAAAATTGATAAATAATAATAATGTTTAAGTAAGTAATGTATAAATTTAATTGTTTTTACTCATATTAGAAGCTTTTATTTAAAAAAAAAATCAATATTGATATGTAATTTTTTCTCATTCTTCCAACTCGAAGAGAAACCCAAAAACAAACAAAAAACAAAAATATACTTTAAATTTTATTAACAAATGACTAATTTTTATTTCCTTTATTATGTTTATTCCTTGTTTTTGTTTATATTGTTTATTTCATAGGGCTTTTCCTTAGACCAAGAAATTTGATTTCAGTAAATATCTTTTTTTTTCATGTAGGTATATCAGCTACTTTTGAGCATTTAGGTCATTATTTTTTTAACAGTGATAAGGCGTTATTCAAATAGCTTACTGAAATGAAAGATGGACCAAAAGGTTGGTAGAAGTTACTCAACTTGAAAGCACTAGCAAAATATTAAAAACAGAGCAGAGGCAGTGTTAAAAATTTCTTAAAGCTTATATTTTAAACAATTTTTTAAAAATTTGAATCAAATTCCAATGTTGAACGAATAGCTGACTTATAATTTTGTCACGCTCTATTAGGCAAACATTGGTTTCTTTTGCGCCAAAGAAATTTAAAGATATGAATGATTCTTATTGAATTTCTAAAGATGTATTTTTTGTTTATTTTCTAATTTAAGAAAAAGTACTTTTGAAACTGACACATATTCATAGGTAAACAATTGTACTTTTTTTTGTTTTTTTGTAAGAAATAAGTTTAAGCTAGGCAAAATTGCATATTTTTTTAAAATTTTTAAACTTTAAAACCCTAATAAATACTGTAATAAAATAACCTCAGTAGATATTCCAAGTTTGCGCACCATGTTGATTGGCTATTTCCTCTTATGCAAACTGTATTTTGTATTCCCGAGTTACAGTGGTGCCAAAATATACATTTCTAAAAGATTTTCTAAATTGGAATCTGAATCAAAATCTATGCTGTCATGTTTTTCGAAAATAAAAGCGCATTTAAAACTGAAGCTAAGGAAATCCATATTTTAGGTGACTGGAATGTTGTTCTTTGAAATCCACAAATTGAAGGTGGATAATCGAAAACGATTGAGTTTTGAATATCGACTTTGTATTCCATACTCCGGAAGTCTTGAAAAGTTAAAACCAACCACAAATTTTTTTTTTGGTTATCATTTAACTTGGCCTGTTTAAATGAAATGGAAAATGGAAGGCCAGAACTTCATTTTTTGTTTGAAAAAAAAAGTGAAAAGTGATATTAACCCCTATTTGAAAAATCATTCCACAACTATCCGGCCTAACGAATTTCATTCGGGTATCAAATTTACGACTAATACTTTAAAACCAATTACAGCATCCGTTCGTAATGAAAATATGAATGAAATTTTCGATTACGATGGATTCCGTGATAACTTTTTTTCGAGAATCGTAAAGCAAATCTATGATACGAATGGAGTTCATGATGAATGGTTTAACTTCGAAGTGTGTAGAATTTTCCAAATATCAATCAACAATAGCTGTGTTTTTTTGGCAAGGCTATTTGCAGTAGAACTTCCCAAATATCAACATTGAACAAAGCTTTATATGCACGCCTCAAGATAAAGGAAAAAAGAAACTAATACTTTGTCAAAATTCTATCCATTTAGCTTCTATTCCTATCGGCAGGTGCGTGTTGTATTTGTAATGCATTTAAACTCCAACTGCGGATACGGATAGCAATGCCCAAAAAAACACTGCTAATGCGTGTGTATGTGTATATCCGCACCAAAATTAAGTAAACAAGAAAATAATATACACCTATTGGCAGTTGGATTTCACTTTTATTTTTATCGGGAGGTGGGTGTTGTTTTCGTAGTGCATTTTGAAAAATAATAATTGACTGCTGTGAAAGCTGCAATCCTTTTTTCTGAAATATTTTTTTTTTAACCTAGGACTAGGCCAAAATGCTTCTTTAAAATTGAGCTGCAACTCCAACCTACAACAAACTTACTAATTTTGTTTAGTTTAAACGTTGGGCGCCATTTAAAACTAAGAATGATTGTATTTGTTGTTTTTTTTTTTCATTTTTTTCAATAATTTACTCTCCGTTTGCACTGAACTGAAAATAAATATACAAAAACACAAACAAGCTTGATAATTTTTTTAAATAGGAATATAACAAAACAATGTAAAAAAAAAAAACCACCACTATTAAAGTGAACTAAGAAAAGTTCACATCGAAAGTAAAATTTTTGTAGCAATTTACTATTAAAAATTATTATGTGTAATTTACTATCGAATAATGAGATTATTATCTTAAATTAGAGTGCAATCATGCGATTTATAAATAAATTAAAGATATGTATTTCCAAAAACCCATTCTCGATGTGTACTTGATTCCACCTATAGTATGAATATGAATATAATTCAATCACATAAGCCAACCGACAACTCACCTTAATTCTCACCTCATTCTCACTCAAAAATTCAATCATTATTAAACATTAGAAAAAAAAAAAAAATAAAACGATTCAAAAACGTTAATTAAGAAAATAAAATTTCCATTTACATAATTTGAATATTATTTTTTTCCTTAACAAAAAAAAGTATTCTCACGAAATCACGTTAATCTCGACATCAAAAAACACAACTTGTAAAGTTAAGCAAAACTTATAACTATCGTTAGTTTAAAATTAAAATCTAGCGATTTTAACATAAACTAGTTTAAGATACAAAAAAAACTTTAAAATCAAATTGAAATGGTTGTTTTATCGTGAATTCTCTCCGTAAATTATAATTTTTTAATTATGTCGAATCTCATTAAAAAATAAAATTAACAAAACAAAAAAAAAACTTAAATCTAAAAACAAAATTTAAGTTGTAAATAATGTCAATAAAAAAAATATATAAGAAAAGCTTAGGTTAATTAAAAAATTCAAACAATAAAATGATAAAAACAAAAAAAAAATTATTTATTAGAATCTAGTGTAACGCACACTTTAATCTGCTGGAAAATATTAAAAGTATTGGAAACGTTCGAAGAAAGAGAAACCTTTTGATGAAAAAGACAAATAACGGTAACTATTGATGATAATGTGTATATTGTATTTAAAAAAAAAAGAGCAAACAAAAATAATGATGGAAATGTTTCGTATAGAAATTTGGAATTAATAGGAATAGAAATAAATTAAATTTATTTAAGAATCATAATAAAAGTTGTTTTATTAAAAAAAAAATTATGAAAAATTTAAATAAAAATCATTCGTTCATGAAATTTAGTCAGGGTTTACATCTGATGATTTTTTCACTGACGATTTTTCTTTGTTGATTTAATCGTGTGAGAAGAAAAAGGGACCAGTTTTCCAGTGAAATGAAATCCTGATTGATAACAACAACAAAGATATCTTTACTGAGGACAATTTTGGTAAATGCTACTAATAATTTCACAGCCCAACAAAAAAAAAGTTTTTGACCTGGAGGTGCAACTTTGTGAATCATAATGTTTTTTGGGTCTCTGAAATCGAAATCCAGTCAGATTTTCGAGATAACATAAAAATTAAAAAAAAAAAACTACTTTCTTCTTTTAATAGTGGAATACAAGAAATCGCGTGGTTCACATTTGAAAAAAATTTTATCGAAGGGAAAAAATATTTTTAACTAAGTAACACTCTAAATAAAAAAATTTGTTGCGTTTTTGAAAAACAAAATGTGTTTTATTGCACAAAAAGTTTGTTAAGTGCGTTTTTTTTGGTACAGTAAAAATAAATTCATATTCATAGTAAAACTAAATTCATATTAAATTAATTCAATCAATTTTTGTTGAATTCCAAGAGTACATGTAAAATATAGCATTTTTCTGAGCCCGCTAATGCGAAAATAGTCAACTTTACATAACTTCATAAACCACGTCTTGCAATCCTTCTCTGTATTGAAAATACATTTTTTTCTATTATGTTAAGTAAAAACAAAAATTAAACCACTTTAATGACAAGTTTAGTTTTCTTCGATAATTTGGTTAAAATAATATCCGCGTTTTTTTTTTTTTTTTTTAATTTCATAAGTAATTGTATAATTCGAAATTTTTTTGAGCCACCCTAATATGAAAATTTTCAATTTAAACTCAGTAGGTGTGGTTCTTATTACGACCGGACTTAAATAGACAAAACCAAACGCATCGGGGTTCAATCGGAAATCTTGGCAACACTGCATATTAGGGTGGGTTAAAAAAATCGATTTTTTTTATACTCTGAAAAATCGATTGCTAGACACCTCTAGAATATACTCACCAAATATGAACTCTTTATATTAATGGGAAGGTCCTCCGCTTTGCAATTTTCTATTTTTACATCATTATTCTGCTAAAAATAAAATGCACGACTGGGGTCGCACGAACTTGCTCTTAGAGTTAAAGTTGTTTAAATTTTTAATGTAGTGGCAAGGTTTCTCCACTCATTAAAATAGATGAAAGTTTCAATATCGGGTCATAAGTGACAGCATAAATGCGTCTTCATATGTCCACGATACTAAAACTATTGTTGGATCAGCCACCAGAGCCCCGAAGGTCTACAAGTGTCTTGATTATTTTCTTAAATAAAAAAAAAAAGACTTCTTAATTTTCTTGTGAGCTCTTGACTCTTCGACGGTTCAAAGTAGAATGATTTTTATTTTAACATTAAACGATAAAATTACATAATAAGTAACAGTTAGAAATTACGGTTTAACTTTTAATAAGAGAGAACGAAAGTATAAACTGCAGTAAAATGAAAACGTAATAGATTATTTCGTTAAGTGACAGTGACTCAAAAATATGTTTATACATACATTAAATGAAATGTACTTATGTACTAGATTTTCTTGTTAGCAATAAATAAATCAAAATAATTCGAATAGTTAGATTAAACTTTAAAATGTAATTGTTGTATTTGTTAAAATATATAGGTATATATGTTGATTAATGTTATTCAGTTCGTTACAACCTCCCCCTCTGTCGCTGAAAACGTCCCGATAATGCGACAGGCTATTGGGAATATTGGGAATATGTTCGTATACGTCTGGGTCTTGAAGATCTTCTTAATATTTGTATCTCTTGTTGCGGGACTGATTGATTTGTAGCTTCGTCGTTTCTTGGAACATCGATACTTTGATTGGTTTGAATATTAGGTTCTTCTGACTCTACTGATTTGCGAGGTCGACCTCGAGGTCGAATAGGATAAATTGGATTGTTGATTGTACCATCGTATGGTGTGAGTGATGATACGTGATGTAAACCAATGGGTTGGTCTGGTTTGTCTGTAGCTGACAAAATATAGCAGGAGGACCCCTTCTTCTTCAGAATGATGTAGGGGCCATCACGTCTTGGCACAAACTTCGACGTTATACCTTGCTTTGCTTTACTTTGCGCGTGTGTATCCACCAGGACCAGATCACCTTCTTTAAACGCTTGTTGAGGTCGTCGTTTTTGGTCTACATATACTTTGTTTTTATCTTGTAGTAGCTCTTGTGATTCTTCAGCCATTTTTAACGTATCTGCAAGCTTTAACAAATGAGGTGTGATTTGAGGAATGAAATTTTCTGACTGCACAACTTGCTTCAAATCCGTGTGTACTTCAAACGGTGTACGAAGCTCTCTTCCAAACGTAAGGTATGCTGCTGTGTATCCTGTACTTGCACATTTTGCTGTGTTCATTGCAAAACGAATTGCTGCTAATTTCGAATACCATTCTGTATGATTCTGCCCAACACATATTGAAAGTTGTGTTTTAAGGTCCCTGTTTTTTCTTTCTACTGGATTTGCTTCGGGATGGTAAATTGGTGTAAACGTTTGTCTTATACCCAAACAGAATGTTAGTTTTTGCATTAGCGCTGATATAAATTGGGAACCGTTGTCTGAATGCATTCTTCTTGGTACCCCATATCGGAGAATAACTTCATCAAGCAATTTCATAGCACAATTCTCTGCAGATGCCTCTTTAAGTGCAAAAAGCTCTATCCACCGGCTGCACAAGTCTTCAACTATAAGAATCCACTGATGTCCGTTTTCTGAACGTGGAAGTGGACCAAATAAGTCCACTGAAATAACTTCAAATCGCTGGTTACTGCTTACAGTTTGCATTAGACCAATAGATTTTAAGTTAGTTGGTTTGTACTTCTTACATTCAGGACATGCTCTTACGTAGTTTGTTATGTCTGACCGCATACCTTTCCAGTAATAAAGCGGAGTAATTCGATTTATTGTTTTGTCAATACCATAATGGCCTGCTGTTGGAGCATCGTGATAGTTATATAATATTTTTTCTTGCATTGATCTTGGTGCAACCAGCTGTCCGTTTTCAGAAACTTCTTCCGAGCAATACCGGTATAAGATACCATCAACCATAATATATCCTCGACCAGTGTGAAGTTGGACATTTTCATCATCTGCCTCAAAGGAATCAATAATTTTTTTAATGACCGGATCCTCTAGCTGAGCGTCACGAACTTCTTTGGCTCCTTTTGCCGGAAAATCAATTTCAAACGACATGCATTCGCACTCGATGTTTGTATGGGATACATTGCAAGGAGGACGAGATAATGTATCTGCCACAACATTTTGTTTACCTGGGGTATACTCTAAGTTTATATTGTAGGTTTGAAGTAACAAGGACCAACGAGCAAGTCTTCCTGTTGGTGATTTCAAACTAAATAACCATTTCAGTGGCTGATGGTCAGTTAAAATCGTTATTTCCGCTCCCTCAATATAGCCACGAAACTTTTGAACTGCCCAAACAACAGCTAAAGCCTCACGCTCTGTTGTCGAATAGTTGCGTTCAGCTGGAATAAGAAGACGACTGGCATATTCGATTGGATTATAATATTTCTCCCCCTGGAGCAAAACAGCTCCAAGCGCATAGTTGCTTGCGTCCGTCCATAAGAAAAACGGCATTTCTTCTTTTACTTGTTGTAGGATAGGTGGGGAACTAAGAAGCTGTTTTAGTTGTTCAAAAGCTGTTTGTTCTTCTTTTGACCATTTCCATTGTGTGTTCTTTTTCGTAAGGTTTGACAAGGGCTTAGATATTTTTGCGAAGTCTGGTATAAACCGACGAAACCACGAACAAGTTTGCAAGAAAGACATGAGCTGCTTCAAATTTTTTGGACTTGGGCGTTTCATAATAGCGTCTGTTTTCTCCGGGTCAATCTTTAACCCTTCAATTGTTAAAATGTGCCCGAGATACTTAACCTCAGATTTGCAAAAAAACATTTTCCTCTATTGAGATGAAAGCCGAATGCATTTAGTCTATTCAATGTTTGTTGTAAGTCTTTAATGTGTTTTTCAAAATTTTCTGAACAAATAATTATGTCATCTAGGTATGCTAGTATAAGGATGTTGGGGAGCCCGTTTCGAAATTTGTCGATTATCCGTTGAAACGTTGCCGGCGCGTTTTTCAAGCCGAACGGCATACGATTAAAGGCATAGATTCCGAAAGGTGTCGTGAAAGCCGTTTTGGGTTTATCAACATCAGAGATTTTGATTTGCCAATATCCTGATTTCAGATCTAAAGTCGTCATAAATGGTGTTGATTTAGCAGCGTGCAATAAATCGTCTATTCGAGGCAATGGATACGTATCTGTAATCGTAATCTTATTGAGGCGTCTATAGTCAACACATAAACGTATATTTCCATCTTTCTTTGGTATCAAAACAACCGGCGAAGCCCAAGCTGATGAAGTTTCTTCTATAATACCATTTTTTAGCATTTCGTCTAACTCTTCGCGTAATTTGCCTTTCATTGTAGGAGATAATCTGTAAGGAGTTGTAGCAATCGGTTCATGTGTAACTGTTTTGATTGTGTGCTCAACTCCTTGAATCGGTGCGGAAATGTTTTCAAACAGACGTTTCTTATCTTCAATCAAAGCTCTTAAAGTTTTCCTTTCAGACTCGGAAAGTTGAACTGCTTCATCATCTCTTAAATCAACATCGATCGAATTTAAGCTTATAGGTATAAAATCTGTATCTATTTCATTTTGTTTCAGCTTTTTTAGTGGTGGAAACAAATTACATTCATTTGGGGTGTTGTAACTTAAGGGAAGTACGCTCTCAAAGATTCTATTAATTCCCGCTGGTGAATATTCATTTGACGGAAAACGGTTTTTCGTTGGTGTTTTCATTATTTCTGACTGGTTGTTTTGTTCAAACCAAGTGATGAAATCGTCTATAGGAGACTCAGGCTTTGTCAATTTTTCAATTTTAGCTTCACTTAAAGAAACAGCATTATTGAGTTTTGATTCCTCCAATTTGAATTCAAAAATCTTGTTTGGTTCATCTTTGTAGTGCCATGTACGCTGGGCTAAATCTAGTACTATCCCCGATTGCTCTAAGAAATCTATGCCAAGAAGTGTTCTATTATTTTTTGCACTTGGTAGGCAGATAAACCGTATTTGTTTGAAACGTTTACCAATGATGATGCAAGCTATTGTCGAGTACACTAGTTCTTTTCTGGCTGTTCCATCACCAAGTGTGATTTCAGCGAACACTTTTTGAAAATTCTTATTTTTCTGTTTGAGTTTCTGGAAAAGTTGATAGCCAGCTACGCTAGTTCTTGCCGCAGTATCAAAATATGCTTGCCCATTCAAACCATCAACATTAATGTTTACCGTAGGTACACTTCTGCCTACAAGAGTTGTGTAGATTGCATTAAATTCTAGTTGTTTTGGACTATCTGATTTCAAATGCTTATTGCAATTAGGGCAATTCGATCGGTAAAACCCAGGAGTACCACACCCATAACAATTCAGTTTTGTGTTTTCAGAACTATTTATCTTCCTTTCTTTTTCGAGCTTCTTAAAACAAACTTCTGCAGAATGATTCTTCTTTCGACAAAAAGAACACCGAATGCTAGAGTTTGATTTTTCAGGAACATCAACTGGGTGAGGTTTGGTTTTCATTGAGAGACAGTTCAATTTCTCTTGCCCTATTCAAAAGATCTTGGAATGTTTGGACGTCTTCTCTGGACAATCTTTCTCTTATTCTTAGGCTTATTTGGGAAAACAGCAGATCAATAATCGTTTGTTCTGGCAAAGTTTTCTTTAGTTGAGAAAACAACCTTCTCTTTCGACAAATAAAAGAATCTGTAGTTTCGCTTATCTTTTGCTTATCTTGAAGAATTTCCGCAAATATTCTCCAATCAGGTCTTGGAGGACTGAATGCAGTTCTTAGCAACTCAATTGCTTCATCAAATGTTTTTGCTTCATGTTTTACCCCTTGCCACCAGGATGAAGCATAACCATCAAGTAGAAGAGGAAAACTAGTAAGAGCAAACTGATCTGAAATGCTCACAGCATTTTTATAAACGATTATGGTTTCGATGAAATCTTCAACCTTAGAACTATTGCTCCTGCCATTAAACCTTGCATTGCATGAACTAAATGTACTCCTAGAACCTTCTCGCACATTAAGACTTCCTAACAGACTAGAAAATTGGCTTTCAGTTAAACTTATACTTATTGGAACCTGTGCAGCATTACTAGTAGATTGACCTTCATTTATGACATTGCCTACTTGACTTTGAGTAACATTTAAAAGGAGAATCATTTTGCCTGGTTGTATTTTGTGATTTATCCTTCTGTGGAGGCGGCGGCGGTGGCGGAGGTGGCGAGTGTTGCACACCAGTGTAACCAGCGGCTTGTGAGTTCGCTGTAGTTCGTGTCATGATATATTGCCACAGAAAAAAACAATGCAAAAACTCCAAAAACCTCAATCAAAAATTTCAAAACACCTCAGCAAAAACCTTATAAAATTTCAGCAAATTATCAAAATTCTACTATCCAGCAATCTTTAACAGCAACAGCAGTGCAACAACAACAAAATATAACGGGGAGCGTTTTTATTGATCACGTGGAAAACACACGGCAAAGCAAATCAATAGGTACAAATTATTCGATGTTTGGTATAAATATTTAAATTTTTTTTTTTTTTACGATGGGCGCCAATTGTAGTGGCAAGGTTTCTCCACTCATTAAAATAGATGAAAGTTTCAATATCGGGTCATAAGTGACAGCATAAATGCGTCTTCATATGTCCACGATACTAAAACTATTGTTGGATCAGCCACCAGAGCCCCGAAGGTCTACAAGTGTCTTGATTATTTTCTTAAATAAAAAAAAAAAGACTTCTTAATTTTCTTGTGAGCTCTTGACTCTTCGACGGTTCAAAGTAGAATGATTTTTATTTTAACATTAAACGATAAAATTACATAATAAGTAACAGTTAGAAATTACGGTTTAACTTTTAATAAGAGAGAACGAAAGTATAAACTGCAGTAAAATGAAAACGTAATAGATTATTTCGTTAAGTGACAGTGACTCAAAAATATGTTTATACATACATTAAATGAAATGTACTTATGTACTAGATTTTCTTGTTAGCAATAAATAAATCAAAATAATTCGAATAGTTAGATTAAACTTTAAAATGTAATTGTTGTATTTGTTAAAATATATAGGTATATATGTTGATTAATGTTATTCAGTTCGTTACATTAAGACTTTTTATATAGAAATTTGGAAAAAAAAAATAAAATTCGTTTTTTTAAAAAAATAAAATAAAATCTGAAATTGAATTGCCCTCCAAAACAAGTATGCAGTTTTGATTGATATATTAACATGCATTTTTAGAAAAAAAATTTTCAAAATCGTTAGAGCCGTTTTTTAAAAAACTAATTTTTTATAAATGATTTTTTGGAAAAAAAGTTTTAAAATAAAATTTGTATGTCATTTTGTAGAAATCACTAATCAACATCTAAAAACAAAATTTCAAAAGAATTAAATGTACCGTTTTCGAAAATTTGATTTTTCAAAAAAAAAATTTCAAAATTTTTTTAAAAATCCAAAAATTATTTTTTCCAAAATTTTATTTTTGGTTTATATTTAAATTATATAAATGCTTCTTCACAAAAAGTTTCGTTGAAATCGAATAAGCAGTTTTGGAGATAATCGGATTTGAAAAAAAACGGTTCTATGGCAGGTACCGTTAATAATGATTTTCAAAAAAAAATTTTTTCATTAGAAGATAGACCTAAACTTTAAACTAACACTTGAATTTTTTAAACAAAATCGTTGGAGCCGTTTTCGAGATATTTCAATTTTACTAAAATCGGTATATGACAAGTACCGTTATTTTCGGTCCAAAAAAATTAATTCCAAAAACCCTCTGGAGAGTCGCCAAATAACGCTGCATACGAGGTTTGACATCAATCGGTCCATCCGTTTAGGCTGTAGCTCCTTATACAGACAGACTGACAGACAGACAGACGGACTTCCGGGACCCACTTTTTTGGCATTGTCTACCATCGTAATGTCATGGAAAAATGTTATCTCAACTTTTTTTTTTTGTACGAATGCATAACTTGTTATATAGTACCTATATCGCAAGTAAAAATCATTTTTTTATAAATCGACTTTTTAGCAAATTTCTTTACATAGGGTGCTTTTATAATTGCATGGGTGCTTTGTTTACATGCGATCATTTGCGTTCAGACTAATGTCAGAGGAATTATTTGCGCAAGGATTTATGAACACTTTTTCTGACTTCCATCATCTGTCAAAATTTTTAATTTTGGATAGCGATTAATTTTCTAAAAAATGGATAGGTATAACAAGGGCATTTGAAAGATATAAACAGATATGAACAAAAAAGGAAAGCTAAATAACCGTTAACATGATATTTATCTTTTTTCCAAGTATAAATGCAGAATGCACGTGAAATTTTATATTTGCAGATTTGCGCTGCAAATATGAAAGCTTTGCATTCGTCAGACTTGCGCAACCATGCATTTATGAAAGCATCCATATTCTTGTTGGAATTTGAATGCTCTCCAAAAAAAAAAGGCCTTGCTCACTTTTTTCGTTTATATATTCGTTTAAGAGATATATTATGAGATATATGTACAAAAATTGAGAAAAACTTTTAAAATTCGGCTTTTGTTCTTAATTTTGTAACAAATTGAAAAATTATAATAATCAAAGTTAAAAAAAGTTATAAAAAGATTTTTTACTTTTCAAAATATTTATTTCAATAAAAATTCATTATTATCATATAGCAAGATGTATTCTTGTATGGGCTTAAATTTTCTACAAAAAAGTACTTGTCATCAAATTAATTGCTTTAACCCTAAGAATAAGAAGTACTTCTTCTACTTCTTAGCTTACTTCTTATTCTTAGCTTAAGCCTGGTACGCTGCTCGCGCTAAAATTTAGCTGAGATAAAATTCCCATACAAGTTATCGATAACTTGTATGGGATCCATTTTATCTCGGCTAAAAATTTTCGATAATTTGTATGGGAGCTAAAATTTAGCGCGAGCAGCGTACCAGGCTTAAGCGTACCAGGCTTTAAGCCTGGTACGCTGCTCGCGCTAAATTTTAGCCGAGATAAAATTTTCATACAAGTTATCGATAACTTGTATGGGATCCATTTTATCTCGGCTAAAAATTTTCGATAATTTGTATGGGAGCTAAAATTTAGCGCGAGCAGCGTACCAGGCTTTACTTCTTATTTTTAGCTTTAAACCGTTTAGAAAACATTCGTATACGAATCGCAATGCATGCTGGTCATAAGAAAAATATTGAAATCATTGGGGAATAGGGTTTTATTACGAATCTTATACTTCCTCTATGCCTACGGTGACCATATTCCTGGAAGCGAAACCCGGGACGGATACATTTTGGATCGATTTGAAAATATTGATTTGAAAATTAAATTTTTTTAAATGAGTTTTTTATAATTTCCTAAACGATTTTATGGGAGCGTTTTTGTTAAAATCGTTTAAGTCGTCTACGAAATCAGAAATCAAGAAAATGGTTAAATAATAATGTCTGTTAATAACTTCAAAAAAAAATATTTTTTAATCAAAATCGGAAGAGCTGTTTTTTAACATTTTAATTTTATTTTAAAGGATTTTGAAATTGTATGATCTTTAACACAACTTTTAACATTTCCTTAAAAGTTTTGAAACTTATCTGGGTTCATTACTCTTCTATATGTTGTTCTTTATTCGAAAATATTTTACCCAGTGTAGCAACCTTGCAAACAGAAGCTGGAACTAAATAATTGACAAACATTTAAAAAAAAAACTAAAGCCTAGTCTAGAGACGAAACGAAAATTTTCGCAGCTTTGGTAACGAAATTCTTACCTGTGCTAGAATATAATATGGAGATTTTTCAATCGTTTGTCACCATTTATTTGTCTAGGCAATTTGTCTTGCAGCAATAGTTTTTTGACTTTGGAGACTTGGAAAAATTTTCGTTTTGCTTCAGCAGCGTACTAGGCTTAATGCTTTATCCGAAAAATTGGAAAAATTTTAATTTCCAGCCACTCTTTTCTTGTTTTCCGTACAAAGTATTTAAAATATTGAATACAAAAATCAGAGAATGTCCAAATACGGGACAATCACGGGACAAATTACAAAATACGGGACACTTGTACGTCCCGGGTTTCTTAAATAAAAACCTGGGACAAGCTGTAGAAATACGGGACAGTACCGAGTAAACCGGGACGGATGGTCACCGTATCTATGCCTCATGTGTTTCAAGTTTTTTGTACTAGTATAACAAAAAAAAAAAAAAAAAAAAACATTACAAAACAATAAAAATACAAGTTTTGGTAATATTTTGACCAACAAAAAAAAAAAAACTGCAAAAGGAACCAACTCACGAACAGAAACAAAGTGAATTGAATTAGCTCAGAAAATGTAAATGAGTGAAAAGCAGAACACATAATTTCACTTTCGTAAAGTGTATTCGGAAAAAGTGAACTGCAGAATATAGGGGATACTTTGTCATTCCATACGTCAGTTTCAACGTCTGCAAACAAATTCTAAACAATTTATGAAAAAAATCAGTTTGATATCACAGATTTAAAACTGTTCAAAAAGTAAAAGCCTGGTACTCAGCTCTCTCTAAATTTTAGCTCCCATACAAATTGTAGAAAAATTTTATCTGAGCTAAAATGGATCCTATACAAATTATCGATAACTTGTATGGGAATTTTATCTCGGCTACAATTTAGCGCGAACAGCGTACCAGGCTTTACTATCGTTGTGTTATCGATAATTTGTATTTCCACTTTGATATTTTCTGTACCTATAAATTATCGATGACACAACGATTATAGTGTCTTGGCACCATTGACCTACTATATATGGACTGCTAGTCGTTTGACTTTTCCATACAAAAATTGAAAAAAAAAAATGATTCCACATCTTTCTAGCTCTACTAGCGGTATAACCTTAGACGGCGAAAAGAAGAAACTTTTAGTGAATGACATCTGTCGTTAAAAGGTAGTGCTTTCTCTGTTTTTCTATATTTGTTCCTTTCGCACTTCGTCAATAATGTTGCACTTATTCTCCGCTTTTTTTAAGGGCGCTAGTATCGCGAAGAAACAAGTGGAACCAACCTGAATATGCTTCTAGCAGTCCATATATATTAAGTCAATGCTTGGCACAACTGTTTTTATTTTATCTGGAGTTAACACATAGTCTATACAGATATTTTATGATTGTTTTCGATTTTAATAAATTAATTAATTGTTTTGATTTGCTGCCATTTTTTCACAAAATTTTATTCGGAGATGCAAGAAAACACAACTTTGATTTACCTCCCAAAACCTAGTTGACATTTTCATACAATTTATCGATAACTTGAAATTAAATTTAATTATTATAGGTTCAACTTCTACCCTATTCAAATAGTTCAATATCCCAATGGTTAGTGTGTTATTGCATTCAACTATCTAATCTTGAACACTGTTTTCTTTTATGCAATCCATTAAACAAAAAAAAAAAAAACAGCATATTTAAAAATAAATTTAAATTTTCTCTATCAAAATTAGTGATGGGAACTATCGAATAAAAAATTAAAAACTGTCATACTATCGATAGATGTAAAATATTCATGCATTCGATAGTTTTAAATCATTTATTCATTCATTCATTTAGTTACTATTTTCATTCGAATAGGTTTTTCATTCGATAGTTTAGTTACTATTTTCATTCTCATAGTTTTTTTTTTTATACGATAGTTTTTTCATTCAAATAGTTTCCTTAAATAGTTAGTTTTTTTATTCAAATAATTTTCTTAAACGATAGTTTTTTCATTTGAATAGTTTTTATTCGATAGTTTGTTCGATAGTTTTTATTCGAATGTATAGCTGTTCGAGATAAATTTTAGCTCCCATACAAATTATCGAAAATTTTTAGCCGAGATAAAATGGATCCCATACAAGTTATCGATAACTTGTATGGGAATTTTATCTCAGCTAAATTTTAGCGCGAGCAGCGTACCAGGCTTGAGCTAAAAACGATCCCATACATATTATCGATAACTTGTATGGGATTTTTATCTCGGCTAAAATTTAACGCGAGCAGCGTACCAGGCTTGATCTAAAAACGATCCCATACAAATTATCGATAACTTGTATGGGAATTTTATCTCAGCTAAAATTTAGCACGAACAGCGTACCAGGCTTATAATAAATGAATGAATGAACTATTCGATAGTTCAAATCATTCAGTTACTAACTATCGATAGTTCAAATCATTCGATAGTTCCCATCACTAATCAAAATGTAACATCCCCATTCCATCGCATCTTACTAAATCCATGCGTTGACATCCGTCAATTTACTCCTCGTTTCATTTCCACTCATATTCACATTACGTTACGTCAATTGACATTATAGGAATAAAACAAAATCAAAACACTACTTTTCGCTCAAAACCTGAAACAAAAAAACTGAAAGAAGAATTAGAACAACCCTCGAGCAGTGAAGTCGTCTCTCGGTTTGTTGGTTTCGCCTCCGCCGCGACAACTTAAAAATAAACTACAAAAAAAAATAATAAAGAAATTCTATTTATTTATTAATAATTAACAACAAAAAGAATACTCCAAAACAGTGGACATCAAAAAACCCCCCCTCAATTTAACACCCCTTCGTGTGTGTGTGTGTTTTTGTGCAATTTGTGCAAAACAAAAAAAACCAAACGAAAGAAAAAAAAAAAAACATGAATTCCATTTCAGCCTGTCAAAATGATGAAGAAAAATTTTCATCGTCGAAATTGAAAATTTTTACTTTTCGATAAAAAGTTTTTCAACAAACAAAATAAATTGTCTTTTTTGCAGTTATTTAATAACAAATAAAAGACCAAAGCAATTGTGAATACAAAAGAAAAAGAAAATTTTTTACAAGGAAAATAAAATTTGTTAAATAAAATCAAAGAGAAAAGTGACGTCATTGTTATAAAGAATTTTTATATGATTTTCCAATCAATCAAAAATAAAACAAGCGAAACAAAGTGGAATTTGGTCTTTTTTCTTTTTGTTGTGATTTTTCATTGAAATAAAATTGAAACAAAAAAAAACTGCATAAAATTGTTTTAAAAGATTCTTTTTTGTATAAAATAAAAATCCTCCTGAGGGGGTGGGGAAATTCTGGTATATCTTCTCTCGTCGTCGTCGTTGTCTTTTTTCTCGCCTCTCATCGTTGTAATTTTTTTTGTGTGGTGGCCGTGTCTCGTCCCGTTTTTCCGTTCCATCTCAAGGTTAACGCATTGAAGAAGAAAAAGAAGTGTCGTTTCGTTTCATTTTGATCTTCGCCTTTTTGACCAAAATCTATCCCTTTTACTCTTTTGTTGTGCAAATAAAACAAAAAAAAAACAAGACAACATCAAAATAAAAAAATTTGCAAAAAAATCGTTTTTGTTTTGATTGCTTTTGTTGTTGTTGTTTTACTCGGGGAGATTCGCTTTGATTTGCTTCGAGAGAGTGGACTCGTGTGGACTCTCAATAAAATTTGTTGTTGTTGTCATTTTGCTTATATAAAAATTGTTTACAACAAAAACTTGTTTATTTCTCCCAAAAAAAAGGTGCTTTTTTTTGTCTTGATTCCTTTGAAACAAAAAATCCAAGACACCATCTGTGCTCTGTTGTCACTTAACTTAACTGTGTTCAATAATCTCCTTTGTGTTGGTGTGTCTCTCCCATATTCCAACGCGGAGAGAAAAATCCTTTATAAAGTAAAATTCCATCCACACCTTATTCAATTAGATTATAAGTAGACAACAAAAAGAAAAGAAAAAAAAAGAGAACCCCCAACTGACCTTAGTAAAGAGGTGCACCTCTTCTATTTGCTAAAAAACCAAGCAGATAACTCAAACCAAACCAAACCACCCCCATTATAGTCATGGGAAGTGTTTGGAAACGATTGCAACGTGTTAATAAACGGGCGGCAAAGTTCCAGTTTACTTCATCGTATCATGAATTACGTGTCGAGACCACCGCTAAGTGGTAAGTTGCATTATTTTCACATTTCTTTTTTTCTCTTTCCTTTTTGATATGTATGCATGAATTTATGTTGCAAAAGTGCATTAGAGAGTGGATCCCACTCAGGTGGTGGACACAGAGGAGAAGATGTCTGTCTACTCTCCAAGTCCACATCACACAAGAAGAAGAACAGCAGCTGGTGGCTGGTGTAGCTTCTTCTTTTGATTTTTTTTTTTTTGTTTTTGTTTTATTTTTAGAAGAAGCTCTTTGGTTGCTCTTTGCAGCAGCTTCAATTTAATTTACATTTCCACAGTTCTGGAAGGATACAAGATGAGATGATTATTATTATGGAACATGGACATAAATTTATAATAGAAACCATAAAACATTGTTATTTTTTTTTTTTTAATAGAGGGCAGGAGGAAGGTTGTTTTTTTTATGTTAAAGGTGCTGACTGCTGAGTTCTGAGGTAAACCTTAGAAAACAGGAGAGACCCAAAAGACACACAAACACACATGTAGACAATATGATTGTGGATTGGGTCTTCTTTGAAAATTGCGATGCGAATAAGGTTATCTACCTGCATCATCTTTTAAAAAGGGATTTTTTTTTGGTTCCAAGAAGATAATGTTACTCTGTTCATTTTGATTGATTACTTTTTTATGTGGGTGGGCTCTCTAGTTTTCTTAAAGTTCTTAGGTTTCTTTTGTTTGTTTTGTTGATAGGTACCTACATAATATTATGTTTCTACTTAAATTGAGATAGAAATATCTTTGAAACTGTCATTCATAAAGTCTACGTTTGTAGGTAGATTCATATTGTCTCGGCTCGGCTGTGCGTTGTTATTTTTTTATTTGTTAGAAATCTATTATTAACCAAAAACATTCAATTACCCCCCCCCCCCCCCGTTTTGCCTGTATTTTTTTTTCTGTGCTCAAATCGGAACCAATGTTTTGGTGACGTCTATCTAACGAATGAATCATCCATCATTGCAGTTTTTTTTTACAACGAAAACAATTCATATTTTTGATCTAACTACACAACTAGAAACTATTTTTTAGTTCCGTTAAGTTAAT
The DNA here is from genome assembly GCF_945859705.1 of Episyrphus balteatus. Classification (NCBI taxonomy): domain Eukaryota; kingdom Metazoa; phylum Arthropoda; class Insecta; order Diptera; family Syrphidae; genus Episyrphus; species Episyrphus balteatus. Next base: position 47,054,760 of record NC_079137.1, read on the forward strand.
GGTATAGAAACTCAATTATATGTACAGCCATGGACAGAGAAATAGCACACTATTGAGAAAAATCATGCGAATCGAATTTTAGATATTAGGAATGCTTTTTATAAATTTTTTTCTTTTGGTATATTATCGAAATAAAGTGATGGAGACAAAAATATCTTAAAAGTACCGTTATTTTCTATAATTATTTGCACTAGCAATATAATGCTTTTTCTGTCTCTTTCGCTAGTGGACACAGAAATAGCACACATTTGTTTAACCGTTAAGTTTTTATTCCGCGTTCAAAAGTTGTAGACGAAAATGCATTCATTTTATTGCTACTATTTAATTAACAAGTATTTTTGAAAAAAATAGGCAGAAAACATCATTAAACTCCGAAAAAAGGGAGAATTACTTTCGAGCCTCATAGTCAAGGGAAAAATCCTTCTTAATTAGCTTAAACTCTAAATTTTTCGAATAAATGATGGATAAAGCCATTTATTTGGAAAGAGCAAATAGAAATTTAAACTCTGAAATTAAATTGCGTTAACTTCTTCCACGCAAAACTTCCATACGAGTGGATAGAGCGATCACAAAGAAACGCAAATGTGGGCCTTTTAAGTCATCTCGCACGATTTTGCCCGAAGTAAATATAGAATTCGGCGAAAAAAGTGTCAAGCAGACTTTTAAGAAGGATACTTAATGATGCTGAGTTGTACAGACAGGTAAGCAAGAAAAATCCAATGATATAAAAAGACACATGAAAGATCACCTAACATTAGCTATAAAACATCTGAATAAAAACATGTTGTTTTGAATGAGAGTCTTTTGGAGTGATGAAATAAAGGTTAACCGCATTGGAACCGATGACAAAACATTTGTCCATCGCCTAAAATGTTAAAAGGACAAGCCAAAGTATTATCTCAAGACGATGAAACTAAGAGGATAGGATTTGATGGTCTGGGGCGCATTTTCCTGGCATGGTAAGGACCCATTGGTTAGGTGGATGGCAAAATTGATAAATTCTTTTGTCTTAATATTACATTAGAATACCGAGGAACCATATTTCTCGCCAGTTAATTAGATATTCATACATGACAATCACCCAAACATGCATCAGAAATAGTACAAGATAGGTTTTCGGACGAAAAAATCGATGTTTGCACCTAGCCATCTCAAATTCACAATCTTAACCCCATAGAAAACTTATAAATTGATGTCAAGGTTAAGCGTGGGAAAAGGAAATTCAAAAATTCAAACGATCTTTGGGCCAGAATCAAAGAAGCGTGGTGCCGTACTCCACAAAGTGGATACCAGACGTTAGTTGAAAGTTTACTAAAGAGGTGCGAAAGAACTTTGAAAAACTGTGGTCTACTAACAAGTTACTAACTTAGTAGTATTGAATTTATTGGAAATTGTAAGAATTTTTGCTTAGAAATGATTATTTTTATGATTTTCGGAATGTGGGCTATTTTTTTGTCCACAAGAAAAAAGGGTATTCTCTAGAAATTATATTTTTAAAAATTGAATTGAAATAAAATAATTTATAATTATTAATTTTATGAATTCCCATAAGCTAATGCATGCCCTGATGTAAAAATTATAATATATAAGTTAAAAGGTCCCAAATAAATCCAATTTTTGTAAGAAAAATCAAAAGTGTGCTATTTCTTTGTCCATAGCTGTATATGACGAATCTGAAATCAAACCGCTTCTATCTTATCTTTCCGATTTAGCAATCAAAAGAATAAATTCATTTTGTTACCACGAAAACCAACTTATAAGAAATTTTGTATTCCGAAAATATTAATTTCAATTTGGAAGAGAGATACTACTCTTCTCCAATTAGTTTAATTAGTGGCCTTAATTGCGAGTGTCGTTCAACTTTTGATGCGATAAAAGTCGATCGAATCGATAAATATCTATTTTGGTGTTGTGTATCTATATCTTTCGACAAGATATTTGCTATTGTGAACTATGAACTCGATTTGAGTCGACAGCAAAATTATAAACGAAAAAGATCGAACGGTAACAAATAACTTCAAAAATTAACAAAATAGAAATTCACAACACCAAAATTCATTTTCGATGACTGCGATTTTCGACAAAAGTCGTATATCGATAGAGATTCACAACACAATACCAAAAGTCAATTTCGACGATCGACAAAAGTGGCATATCGATAAACAAACGACACTCGCAATAAGGGCCAGTGTCTAAACTCTAAAAAGAAACAATTGTTGCCTAGCAACAACCTGTCAAGGCATAGGGCTGCCATGCTTTAAATTTAATTTTGTTCGCCTATCTACACCGTGCTTATATGATAAGGAGGTGTAAAAAGAAATTATGTCAGAAAAAATTTAATTGAATAATTTGAATATTCGCGTTTTTTATTTTTAGAAATTTGAATTTTAAGGGGTTAAAGAGTTTTTTAACAAAAAGCAATAGAAACAAAATTGGAATCCATATTGTAAATACATAATATGTGTTTACAATATACAGGGTGTCCCACAGTCACCGCCCCAAATGAAAACCATGGATTCCTGAGGTCATTTTAAGGCGAAAAACTTAAGTGGCAATTTTCTCGTTTTCGTCCCGTTTTCGAGTTATGACGTTTTTTATGATTTTTGCTCTCTTTGCCGAACGACGTCTGATTCGAATGATTTTTTTTTACAACCAATCAAGAATTTATTACAGTTTAAATTTGTTACAAAACTTTTTTTTTTGCGGATAACCGTTTCTCCGCCATTTTGCATCAAACACAATTTTCTTCGTTTTTTAAGTTGTTTCTTACACTTTCATATCAATTAAGTCAAAAAAACACGTTAATGAGTATTAATTTTTTGCGCTTATTATTAAAGCCCAGTTTATTTTATTAAAAAAATAATTTTTTTTTTCATAAAAAAGACTACTGAAAGTAATTAAAAAAAATAAACAAACTGATAGCTCAGGGAAATTAGTCAAAATATGGGCATGAAATCGCATTTTTCGCGGGACAAAATTTTTTTCATGAAATGTGTTCGGGTGGTTGTCCTTATCATAAAAGTCAATTTGTTGGCATAATTGGAGGTTGGGAACAGCCGCCATCTTGGAAAAGAGATTGGTATCGTTTTTATTGAATAGCTCCATTGTTATTCATTTTAACAAAAAATGACAAAGGTAAGACTTATTAACAATAAAATTATCTAGGAAATGATATACAAAACAATTCCGTGAGTTGAATAAATAAAATTTTATAGTTGGTCAAAGTGCGGGTTTGTATCGCAAGGTTGGGACAAAATGACATTTTTTCATATATCTGACGAACTTTTGATTTGTTTGGATAATTCTTCATGAATGAATTGTAGTACTTATAATTACCTATAAAATGAGCCCACAATCGTTATTGTCACCATCGTATTGTAGAAGTAATCTAACTCCGAAACTCTCCATGTACTAGTCAAAAGTAAGAAAAAAGCTGTTTTTTTGCTAGTAGGCCGAGAAAATTTTGGGACGAGAGGTATAACCAAAATATAAGTACGCAGTTTTGCAGCCATACGCGTGTTAATGTCGATTTCGAAGGTCTGACAACTCTAATTTTGTGCTTTATACGGTTTTTGGGGGGTTAAATAACGTAAGTTTTCCAGTTAATGTGAATGGGCTAAATTTATACTATTTGAAATTATAAATATACAAGCTGATGCTCTATTATTTTTCCTAAACCTGGACACCTCAATCTCGGCTATGGGGTTAATAGAACTCACGATATAAGCTTTTTTAACTAACCATATCAGGCTTTTCAATTCAAATAAACAAACAAAAATGTAAACAAAAAAAGCTTCTAAAACATAATCGTATAAACGGCTTATATATAGTTCTATTGGTCACATCCTCAAGATTGGGGTGTTCAGATTTAGGAAAAATAATAGAGCATCAGCTTGTATATTTATAATTTCAAATAGTATACATTTAGCCCATTCACATTAACTGGAAAACTTACGTTATTTAACCCCCCAAAAACCGTATAAAGCACAAAATTAGAGTTGTCAGACCTTTAAAAGCGACATTAACACGCGTATGGCTGCAAAACTGCGTACTTATATTTTGGTTATACCTCTACTCCCAAAATTTTCTCGGCCTACTTAGCAAAAAAAAACAGCTTTTTCTTACTTTTGACTAGTACATGGAGAGATTCGGAGTTAGATTACTTCTACAATACGATGGTGACAATAACGATTGTGGGCTCATTTTATAGGTAATTATAAGTACTACAATTCATTCATGAAGAATTATCCAAACAAATCAAAAGTTCGTCAGATATATGAAAAAATGTCATTTTGTCCCAACCTTGCGATACAAACCCGCACTTTGACCAACTATAAAATTTTATTTAATCAACTCACGGAATTGTTTTGTATATCATTTCTTAGATAATTTTATTGTTAATAAGTCTTACCTTTGTCATTTTTTGTTAAAATGAATAACAATGGAGCTATTCAATAAAAACGATACCAATCTCTTTTCCAAGATGGCGGCTGTTCCCAACCTCCAATTATGCCAACAAATTGACTTTTATGATAAGGACAACCACCCGAACACATTCCATGAAAAAAATTTTGTCCCGCGAAAAATGCGATTTAAATTACTAATTTCCCTGGGCTATGAGTGAATCTAAAAAAAAATTATTTTGAAATAAAAAATTTATTTAAATGAATTAAAAACTTTTCTGAGCTATTGTGGTTAAGAAAAGAACAAATAGATAAAGCTCAGAAAAAGTTTTAATTGATTTAAATTTATTTTGCATTAAAAAAAAAAAACTGGAGTTTATCGCATTTGAATTACATTGGATAAAACCCAAGTTTAGTTAAACAACTACTATGAATTTGTCTACGGTGACCATCCCTTTTTTTTTAGTGATTAAAGAAAGACATACTAAAACATAAAAAAGTGGTAAAACATTTGCATAAAAATTCTTTTCTTTCAAAAATCCTCCAGCTCCGAATTGCATATCTTTGCAAGCTCTTTGTAACGCAAATCTTATCCACAATACCATGATTTCGTTCGATTTTTTTTTTTTTAATTACACGTTGAAAAATCATGTTAGTTTCAGCATTCTTAGACTAGGAGAACAATTTATGACTGTTGATAACGCTGTTGCTCTGGACTACGCTGAAACCTATCTTGCCAAATATCCTTCGAATCACTTTCAATAGTCCAAAATGAGCACACTGACCGTATTTCTTAGTGAATTGATCGATCATTTTTAGGAATAGAATACCTAATAATTATTTTTGTTAAGCACGAATCATATGGCTATCAGATAGAAATTGTGAGGAAGTCGCACAAAAAATCAGTTCTGATTCTGAAGCCGTAAGCTACCTAACATTCGTCAGTAGGTGACAAAACTGAATATTTTTAATAGCAGACTGATATGTCAGTTTTTATCAGTCTACTTCATAATTTTTCAATTTATTCCCTTTTATAAAATATGTCCTCTTTTTAGTCATTAGAAAAATTGTCATTGTAAATATGTCCCATAAAGTAGAGAAAAACATACAATTTGCTCGCTTCCATTAGAAAGTCACATAAATAAAACTGTGACAAATATATTTGACAATATTTACTGAAAGTGTCCCCTATGAAAGTCATGTTAATTACAATTAACATGAACATTTTAAATTGCACTCGATTTGAAGGCCATTGTTATATACAATTTTTGTAACAAACAAACAAATGAAATGATTGCACTCTACTTAAATATATGTAGGTACATTTGTGTTTGCAGCTTATCCCGCGAATCGAAAATTAAAATGGACATGTCAACTTTTCACCTTCTGACAAAAAAAAAAAAAAGCGGAACAAGTGCTCAGGCTCAGACAGTTTCCACTTCGATTAGCATTATCGTTGTTGCACTGAAATCGCTCAAGGCGTTTATAAATTAAAAAAAAAAAATACACTTCAATGCAAATTTTATTTAGTTGTTGTGAATTTCTATGGATTCCCTTATATACAATAGATACACTTTGTTTAGGTCTAAGGAGGAGGGGAAAGTGCAAGGTGTGGCTAAGACGGGTTATATTTTTGCATTTTACGCTAACAATAATCACAGTTCATTGCAACCGCATTTGTTGTAATAATTTTATTTATCATCATCATCATCTTGGAGACTTAAGCTTGATAGAACTATTAACTTACACTGTTTGTTAAGAGATCTATTTTTGTTTTGTTGTTGTTAAATTAACTAACAAAACATTGTATCTAAATGTTGTAATGCTAATTTATTGCTTAACAAAGTGCATTTATAAATAGAAAAAAAAAAACTTTGATCGGGTGTGGGTACATTTTTGTTCACACATTTTGTTTGTTTATGTTGCACATTAATACCCGCAACAATATTGATAGCGATAGTGGAGGAAATTGTTATCTTATACTTTGACACTTATCGCAGCCACAAAAGAGTTTTATGTTTGTTTTTTTTTTTTGCTGAAAGGAAAGGGCGAAACCGCAACGTGGTTTCTTCAAGTTGTTATCGAAATCGAGAAATTATTTTTTATTTTTTATCAGTCAGAGAACTTTATGTTTTTTACTTTTAAAATAATTTTTTAGATAAAAAAATAAAAAAATATGTGTAGGAGCCTTAAAACTTGATAAGAAAAAAATTGTATTTATTTTCAAAAATAAAAATGACGAAGGCAAAATTATTTATTTCTTTTTCTGATAAGTGCAATATTTACGTCATTTTTCAGAAGTTTAAAGATAAAAAGAAAAAAATCCAAAGAAACACAAAAGTGGCTATTCATAAATTCATCAAATTGAAATACCGCCATGTCTACTATAGAGAGATTTTGACTTCTATTGATATGCATATTTTGTTTATTTTATTTTTATTTTATCTAAACCAGATGACACCAATGACATTGAACTTAACATTTAACATTATGATCTTGGCATTTCTCTAAACTAAAAAGATATATTTTTTGTTTCAGATTTTTATCTGCCTACACAAAACTAAAACATGCGACTATTTTATTTTTCTATTATTAGATTATTGATAGATGTATCAATTTGTATTATTTTTTTCTCGTATTCAGTGAGGCATATAGCCATGTCGAAGAGAGCATCTGAAGTAGGTATTATTTGTATTTTTTTTTTTATTAAAACTTCTTAAAATAAAATAACAATGATGATGCCCACGTGCTAATTAATATTGCTCATAGTTTTCTGGTTGGTTTTTATTATTGGTTGAATTGACTTGAGTAAATAAATATATAATTCAATTGAAGCGTGCATTAAGAGCTAGGTTTAGTTAAGAAATTGTTATGGCCCGATAGTTTTCAATGCGTTGAAAACACGTTAAACGCTTAAAAAGTTTTAATATATGTAGTAAAAGTTCTCTAGTCAATGATAAAGAAATATTTGTATAGAGTGTTAAAATTTGAACAATTTTTTGAATTTTGCATTTATTTTTTGAAAAATTTGAACAATTTTTTGAATTTTGCATTTATTTTTTAGAAGTCGGAAATTCCTAAACGCAAATTCAAGAGAACTATTCTACAAAATCTTAATAAAAGGATGTAACTGAAATTTTGGGGACAGTTTGCTAATGAGAATTTGTAATGTTTACATTTAGGAACAGTTTGTTTCGCATATTTTACGTAAGATAAGCGTTAAGGAATTAGAAAACTGTAAGTTCTCACTCAAATACTCAATTTTGAAATTATATTGTACATATTAACTCAATGCACTGATCTGTGACAAAACAAAAACAAAATTTTAAGACTCAGCCTGGTAGGTGGCGCTGATGTCACTATTTGACGTTTAATTCTTAATTTTGGCGATTAGCGCCCTAAACATTAGATCTGATGCTGGACTTTGTATTTATTTTTTGAATTTCTAAAAATGGCGATTATGCCAGAGTCTGGGAAAGCAAACAATAACAAAATGTCGGATTGTTTGATGGCTTGACATCTGTTAACATTTCTGTCAGTGCGGCACTAGTTTTTTCCGCCTTAGAAATTCAATTTTATTCAAAGTTTATTGATGTCGTGTGAATCACTCCTTTTTTTGTGCAATTTTGCAATTTGTTCACTGCGAATTTGACAAGTGGAGTGATTTGACGTTTGCTTTGCATGTGTTTGTAATACTAAATAATTTAATAAAATAATAACACAATCTTTTGAATTCACTTTTATTGATTTTTTTCAATACTCTATTGATTTTTTTTATAAATAAATATAATTTTCTTCACAAAAAAAAAGAAAATTAAAACAACCACCCAAAATTTGACAATTACACATCTCTCCCATTGTCCTTTTTAAAGTACAGCGAAATGCATTGACATTTTGTGCATGCAAAAGCAGTCGGGGTCACAAAATATTCTTTTAAAGATGCTTTTTAGATTTAACTGAGTGTTTTTGATTTTTCCAAATACATATATCTTTTAAAAATTGAATTAGGGTGTACCAAATTGTCTTTTTGCGCGAAGCATTTTAAATTATTTTTCTTTTTGCTTCTGTCGAAAAAGTTTGTATATAAAAAAAATTTTAATTGACCAAATGTTTTGCTTATTTCTGCAATAATCAATTGGAAATAAACCCAAAATTAAGAAAATAATAAATTTTATCATATTTGTATACATAAATACGGAGATAAGCAAAACTAAAGTTAAATGTACTTTAAAAAGTACAATGGGATCATACATACATTTTTCTTTCAAGTACTTTGAATGGATTTTATAACTATCCCCAGTATAAATTTGTATGGAAATTTTTTCCAAAACTTTGGTGCTAGAACATAAAAATTACAATTCGGAAGTAGTCAACGCTTATATAGTTGGCTCAGAGAATTAAGGCTCAGGGACATTATGCCCAATTTATGGGGCTTATGACCCTCAAGTGGAACATTAGTCCCAAATAAAATTTCGCACCTACCCCATATCCAATAGTGCGTCCAAGCAGGGGGTTGCGGGGAAGCAGTATGCCCTCCTTCCCCTCCTAAACATATTTCACTAATACTGAGTGCAAGCACTGTATAATATGTAAGCAATAATGGTGTGTAAACAATAGTGGACACACTATAGGATTTGTGGACGTGCGAGGTTATGTCCCTAGGCCTTATATCCCTAATTTCTTGACCATTGGACAGTATGACAGATAAAGAAGACACCGATATTGACAACATAAAATAATAGAGCTACCATAATGTTCGACTTAAAATTACAAAAGCACTAACAATCCAATATCTCAAAAATTGCATTATAGAGAGCGCTAGACAACAGTTTATTAAAAAAAACTGCCTAATCAACTAAAGTGTCGCAAATGTCATCTATGGTAAAAATGTTGCTGTGGAATGTGTAATGTTAAACTATGCATTGCGAAAGAGTGTTTTGAAAATTCTCATATCTATTAGAAATAATATGGTATGTATGATCCCATTGTACTAAAAAAAGTACACCCCCATAACTCATTACCAACAATTTTTAAAAATAATTTTTCTTTCTATATATCTTAACTTTTATCTAAATAAACAGAAAATATCATAAAAATATATTATTTTTAATTTTTACTATACTTGGGTGGTAATGGGTTAAGGAACAAATCGTGAAATTTGCATTATTGGTTAGTTTAGTACTCCATTTACAAGTAATTATAAGATATTAAGCCACTTTGGATTCCAACCGTAAGGGTAGACACTGTGCAATACAGTAAAACTATAATTTTTACCATTCCAAATAAAATGCAAAGTAGACTGATTTAGCAATTATTTTAAAACAAATTCAAAAGATATCGAATTTATTATTGTTGAAAAAATCTAATGAGAAGATAAAATTCTTCCAATTTAAAGAAAAAAGATTTCTCTTTTGATAATCTGCATTTTGAATATTTTTTAATTTGAAATAGGCATAATGTGTCACTATTTCGAAAAATAAGTTTAATGTGATTAAATTCTGTATTCTTCTACAATAACCATGAAAATTCATCATTTTAATAATTTTCTCTTTCTTTTGATTCAATGAAACATAAATTTTCCACATCTGTACCTATTTTTGTAGGTATATTGCAATACTTAATGTTCTTTGTAGATTGTATCTTTTTTCTTTATTTATTTTTATATCCATGCAAGCGCACTCGTATTTGAAAACCCTTTTTGTTTAGTCCATATCAAAGGCAATTCTTTCAATCTTTTCGTTTACCATACAAATATGTTGAGCATGAAATTTTTTTTGTATATGAAATAATTGAATCCACACAAACGTATGTACATATATCTTTTGAATCACTTCGAATCCCCATTGCCTCTCCATTTCAATTCAATTGTTCTCTTGTCCGTTCATTCACATTAGTCCCCTGTGATTGCGACGACGATGACGAAAAAGACCGACGAACGGCGGCAAAAACATTCAGTAGCCTGAACCGCAACGTCTTCCTAAGTAAACAGACTAAAGATTATGCGGGAAGTTGGCATTGCGCTTTAGAAAAATAAAGAAATAATGCCGACCAAGTCCAAAATAATGAAGGGCAGACGAAGACCGACGGCAGATCATCAGGAACAACCACACCACCATCATCATGAGGTTGTTTCCTCATTCAGTTTTTTTTTTGTTATTTTTATTTCCACTTCTGTTTTGAGGAACATTCAACGAAATCGAAAATGTAATCATTTCATATTATACACGAATATCTTCTTTTTTTCGTCCATGACTCTTTTTATGGTCGAGTTCAGAAAAGCCAGAGTCAATTTGAATTTCGTTTCTCTTTCTGCACGATAGACATTTTGGTCGAATTGGACTCATTGAAGTTGTAATATTATAATTTCATGATGTCATACAAATACAGTCATTGTCATAATTATTCGGATAATGAAAATGTTATACGAGTATGAATGTCAGAATGAATATTTTCAATAATTTGTAATACACAAAAATTTATTTATGTTTTTATTTTAAGATAGAGAAAGGTGCGTTTCATCAAATTTCAATCAAAACAAAATAAAAAGAATTTTTTCGAAAAATAAATTTTTCGAAAAAAAACAGAATTAGAAAAGCTTTTAGTGTTTTTTTTTTTTTAATAAAATTTAACATAGTCTAATGGTCAAAATAGCTTAGAATGTTAAAACTTTCATTTCATATAAAGAATAATAAAATATTAATTTTGATTTAATGTTTTAAGAAATACAAAAAATAAATTTTAAAATATAAAAATATCAAATTAAATGGCTTTAATCTTTAAAAAAAATTCTTGGAGAAACTGTTTTTAAATAAAAAAATTCAAAAATGTATTAAAAAAGAAAAAAATAAAATGTACGACTGAGGTCGCACGTACTTGCTCTTGCAGTTCAAAGCACTTTTATGTTAGTCTACTTGTAGATTTTAAAAGCTGGCTCTTAATTAAAAAAAAAATTGATATTGGGGAAGAGCCGACATTTAGGGCATGAAAATTTTTTTTTGTTGTTTGGCTTTTTTGAGAAAAATAAAAATGCAGTTTTATTTCCACTGCTTTAAATATTACGTTTACAAAGTTTAATCAAAATCGTTAGAGCCGTTTTGGAGAAATTCGCAATATCGTATTTTTTTGTATGGGAGGTATACGTTCTAAATGAGATATAAAAAAACAAAAAAAAACCAACTTTCAGAATTCCATAAAAATCATCTGTATCAAATTTGAAGCAAATCCGTCCAACCGTTTAGGCTGTGGAAATGTGTACATATGGACGCACAACCGCACAGACGTACAGACGCACGAACGGAATTGCGAGACCCACTTTTTTGGAATTCTCCATCATCGTAATGTTGGTTTTGATTAAAACCTCAAATTTTTTTTTCGACACGAAACCAATACTTGCCCTATAGAGCGAGTAAAAAATCATTTTTTCCAAAAATTTCATATTTCAAAAAAAAAAAAAATAATAGGTGCATAATATGTAGGTATGTATTTTTGAAAAATCCAAAACCGAGTTTTTTGAAAATTCGTTAAAATCGGCTAAATCAGTTATTGGAAAGTTAGAAATCAAGAAAACGTAGGTATCTATACAAGCATCGTTATGTAATAATGTATTGGTTCAAAAAGAATTTTTTTATTTTAAAAGTAAGATTAAGGGCTTTTTTGCAAACGTTTTTTAAAAATTAAAAATAAATGAATATTTGAAATGACAATTGCAATAGTTCACGATTTAAAATTAAAATTGAGTTTGTTGCTGTTATTATTATGTATATCAAAAAAGAAAATTATCTCAAATACATTTTGAAAAACTCTGATTTTCTACTTTTATGTAATTATTTTCAATCAAATACCTACAGAAAAAAAAAATAAATAAAAAATATAAAGCAAAAAATTGGTACGTTACTTTTTGGAAAAATTATATATATTAAAAAAAAATTTAAACTGAGTTAAAAAAAAACAACAATTTGAGCAATTTTTTTCTATAAATTTGTTGTGGAATATGTAGAAAATAAACCCATTAAAAACAAACCGTTAAACCGTTTAAAGAAAGCGATCTATTGTAAATTGTAGTGCAAACAAAATTTTTGTAAGGTATAATTTTTTTTTTGCAATTGTGTTAAAGTTGGAATTCTGTTTTGTTAGTTTTATTGAAAGTTAGCAGATCAATAATTACCAGAATATGTTTTAAACTGTTAGTACAATAATTGTGTTTGGTATAATATTGAAGTGTTAAATAAGTGCCCTGCAAATTCATCATTTTCGGAAAAATATTTTATATTGTAAAATTGAAGAGCACTTTATTATTCAAGATAATTACTTATAGTCCAAGCGGCGACCGTCGAGTTACTTAGCTTATAAGGTTAGAGGTTAAAATTAGTGTCAAATGAAAGATAAATTGATACTGAAAATAAAAAAATAGGGTTGCCACTTCTAAAATGGGAACTTCCATGTGGCAACCCTATTTGAAAGGAAAAATTGTCACATAACTAATACATTCATATCTTTGTTGTTTGGCCAGATAAAAAAAAATTTGAAAAGCCAAACGAAAGCCAAAATAATAAAAAAAAAATAATAAAATAATATAAAGGACGTGACCCTACAAATGTGGCAACCCCATCCAAATGAAAACAACACTGACAAAAATCTTCTTTGAACAAAACAGTATAACTTTTTATGCACTAGAAAGCTAAACTAAACACTATATTTTAGATAATACTCCCTTCTATTTAAAAAATGTCGGGTGCCACCTCGCAAATGCAGACAAGTACTCGGCAACCCTACTCAAATGCTAAAAAACGCAAAAATCACTTGTTTTTTGGCCAAAGTGTATAATATTTGATCGAGTTAAAGGCTGTAAAATACATTATGTTTAGCTTAGACTCTCTTCTATCTAAAAAATGTCGGGTGCCACCCCGCAAATGTAGACAAGTACTCGGCAACCCTACTCAAATGCTAAAAAACCCAAAAATCACTTGTTTTTTGGGCAAAGTGTATAATATTTGATCGAGTTAAAGGCTATAAAATACATCCTGTATAGCTTAGACTCTCTTCTATCTAAAAAATGTCGGGTGCCAGCCCGCAAATGTAGACAAGTACTCGGCAACCCTACTCAAATGCTAAAAAACGCAGAAACCACTTGTTTTTTGGCCAAAGTGTATAATATTTGATCGAGTTAAAGGCTGTAAAATACATTATGTTTAGCTTAGACTCTCTTCTATCTAAAAAATGTCGGGTGCCACCCCGCAAATGTATACAAGTACTCGGCAACCCTACTCAAATGCTAAAAAACCCAAAAATCACTTGTTTTTTGGCCAAAGTGTATAATATTGGATAGAGTTAAAGGCTATAAAATACATCCTGTATAGCTTAGACTCTCTTCTATCTAAAAAATGTCGGGTGCCAGCCCGCAAATGTAGACAAGTACTCGGCAACCCTACTCAAATGCTAAAAAACGCAGAAACCACTTGTTTTTTGGCCAAAGTGTATAATATTTGATCGAGTTAAAGGCTGTAAAATACATTATGTTTAGCTTAGACTCTCTTCTATCTAAAAAATGTCGGGTGCCACCCCGCAAATGTATACAAGTACTCGGCAACCCTACTCAAATGCTAAAAAACCCAAAAATCACTTGTTTTTTGGCCAAAGTGTATAATATTGGATAGAGTTAAAGGCTATAAAATACATCCTGTATAGCTTAGACTCTCTTCTATCTAAAAAATGTCGGGTGCCACCCCGCAAATGTAGACAAGTACTCGGCAACCCTACTCAAATGCTAAAAAACGCAGAAACCACTTGTTTTTTGGCCAAAGTGTATAATATTTGATCGAGTTAAAGGCTGTAAAATACATCATGTTTAGCTAAGACTCTCTTCTATCTAAAAAATGTCGGGTGCCTCCCCGCAAATGCAGACAAGTACTCGGGTTGCCGAGTACTTGTCTGCATTTGTGGGGTGGCACCCGACATTTTTTAGATAGAAGAGAGTCTAAGCTAAACATAATGTATTTTACAGCCTTTAACTCGATCAAATATTATACACTTTGCCCAAAAAACAAGTGATTTTTGGGTTTTTTAGCATTTGAGTAGGGTTGCCGAGTACTTGTCTGCATTTGCGAGGTGGCACCCGACATTTTTTAGATAGAAGGGAGTCTTAGCTAAACATGATGTATTTTATAGTCTTTAACTCGATCAAATATTATACACTTTGCCCAAAAAACAAGTGATTTTTGGGTTTTTTAGCATTTGAGTAGGGTTGCCGAGTACTTGTCTACATTTGCGGGATGGCACCCGACATTTTTTAGATAGAAGAGAGTCTAAGCTAAACATAATGTATTTTACAGCCTTTAACTCGATCAAATATTATACACTTTGCCCAAAAAACAAGTGATTTTTGGGTTTTTTAGCATTTGAGTAGGGTTGCCGAGTACTTGTCTACATTTGCGGGGTGGCACCCGACATTTTTTAGATAGAAGAGAGTCTAAGCTATACAGGATGTATTTTATAGCCTTTAACTCTAGCCAATATTATACACTTTGGCCAAAAAACAAGTGATTTTTGGGTTTTTTAGCATTTGAGTAGGGTTGCCGAGTACTTGTCTACATTTGCGGGGTGGCACCCGACATTTTTTAGATAGAAGAGAGTCTAAGCTAAACATAATGTATTTTACAGCCTTTAACTCGATCAAATATTATACACTTTGGCCAAAAAACAAGTGATTTTTGGGTTTTTTAGCATTTGAGTAGGGTTGCCGAGTACTTGTCTACATTTGCGGGGTGGCACCCGACATTTTTTAGATAGAAGAGAGTCTAAGCTAAACATAATGTATTTTACAGCCTTTAACTCGATCAAATATTATACACTTTGCCCAAAAAACAAGTGATTTTTGGGTTTTTTAGCATTTGAGTAGGGTTGCCGAGTACTTGTCTACATTTGCGGGGTGGCACCCGACATTTTTTAGATAGAAGAGAGTCTAAGCTAAACATAATGTATTTTACAGCCTTTAACTCGATCAAATATTATACACTTTGGCCAAAAAACAAGTGATTTTTGGGTTTTTTAGCATTTGAGTAGGGTTGCCGAGTACTTGTCTACATTTGCGGGATGGCACCCGACATTTTTTAGATAGAAGAGAGTCTAAGCTAAACATAATGTATTTTACAGCCTTTAACTCGATCAAATATTATACACTTTGCCCAAAAAACAAGTGATTTTTGGGTTTTTTAGCATTTGAGTAGGGTTGCCGAGTACTTGTCTACATTTGCGGGGTGGCACCCGACATTTTTTAGATAGAAGAGAGTCTAAGCTATACAGGATGTATTTTATAGCCTTTAACTCTAGCCAATATTATACACTTTGGCCAAAAAACAAGTGATTTTTGGGTTTTTTAGCATTTGAGTAGGGTTGCCGAGTACTTGTCTACATTTGCGGGGTGGCACCCGACATTTTTTAGATAGAAGAGAGTCTTAGCTAAACATGATGTATTTTACAGCCTTTAACTCGGTCAAATATTATACACTTTGGCCAAAAAACAAGTGATTTTTGCGTTTTTTAGCATTTGAGTAGGGTTGCCGAGTACTTGTCTGCATTTGCGAGGTGGCACCCGACATTTTTTAGATAGAAGGGAGTATTATCTAAAATATGGCGTATAGTTTAGCTTTCTAGTGCATAAAAAGTTATACTGTTTTCTGCAAAGAAGATTTTTGTCAGTGTTGTATTCATTTGAATGGGGTTGCCACATTTGTAGGGTTACGTTCTTTATATTATTTTATTATTTTTTTTTAATATTTTGACTTTCGTTTGGCATTTAAAAAAAAACTTTTATCTGGCCAAATAACAAAGATATGAATGTATTAGTTATGTGACAATTTTTCCTTTCAAATAGGGTTGCCACATGGAAGTTCCCATTTTAGAAGTGGCAACCCTATTTTTTTATTTTCAGTATCAATTTATCTTTCATTTGACACCAATTTTAACCTCTAACCTTATGAGCTAAGTAACTCGACGGTCGCCTCTCCGACTATTATGCAAAAAGGTAATACGTTTTCGAAAATGACGATTTATTTAATTAATCAGAAACTTTTATTTAAAAAGAAATTTCGACTTAAAACTATTTTTTTTTACAGAGGTTCTTCTTGAATTTAATGTTTTTTTTGTGCAGTAAAATGCCAACTTTCGAGTTATTAGAGCGTTCCCGAAATTATGGTGTATTTTTTTAAGAGTCATTAATTTTTCAATCAATGCCATTAAATGCAGAGATGTTCATTGATTTATAATTATCACTGAATGAAAGAGAACAAAAACAAAAAGCTAGCTATACCTAGCTCATATTTCTAAACTCTAAGAAAAAACTTTATAACCAAATATGTATTTCATTTGCGAGGTCAATAAATTTGCAATGTTGAGGCTTTAGCTTAAGTATTTTACTTTACCATCAATAACATCAGCAGTTGTTGAGTTGCTTTGCGAGTAAAAAGCTTTTATATTCCATTCGGTTTATGGATCGAAGTGAGCGACCTAAAAAACAAAGCACTCCTGATCCATTATTGTTTTGCTTTACAATAAATTCTCAGCAAGTGAATAGTTGTTGTTGCCCTAAGTGCACTTGAAAAAAAGTTTTTGCCAAAAGGCAGGCATATGGTTTTGGAGGGAATGATTCATAGCCTTTTAAACCGTTTTAAATGGTTAAACTTCAAAGCGGAAGGCCTTGGGCAAATTTTACTTCTGTTAAAGTTTTTTTTTTTTGTTTTATTTTGAAACAATGAAATTTTTAAAATCCATTAGTCATTTAAAAGTGTTTTTTGTTATTATTTTTAAAGTATAAAAAGTATCTTTTAATCTAAATTCAAATTACCAAAACTTGTCAGTTTCACTTTTCTTGTAAAGTTTTAAACTTAACAAGTCACAGAAAAAAAAAACTCAATGCATACAAACACAAGTGATTAGTTTATATTTAAGTTGTTGTTGATGTCGAAAAGACCTATTTTTCATCATCAGTTTCAGTTTTGCGAAACAATTCCCGCTCCCCTTCTTTTAGACACAAGTATTCATGTCAGTGCTTCATTAACAACAAAATGCATTAAAAGTTCAAATCTCTCGATGTGTCGTTCGAATTCTGATTTTAGTTCATTCGTTTTCGTTTCGGGGGCACACACGACCAAACCATCACTCAAAATCAATTCATTCTCCACTGTTTCATGTTTGCATTTTGTTTGGCAGCTTATCGCAAATGCTATATTGAATAAACAAAAAAACCAAACCAACAAGCAACGCAGCGAGCCAACAAATGCAATCATAACAACAAAACCAAAGAGACCCAACTTTTCAATCGAAGGGGTTTCGGTAAATTAGACCACAAAAGTATCTACAACACCCAATAGATATGAATTTAGGTACTGTAAAGATATATAAAAAAAGATACACCATCAATGTAGGTTGTTCGGTTCGGATGCATTTGCAGTAGCAGCAAGTATAACTTGTCGATATCGTAAAATTCAAAACTAAATGCTGATATGTCGTCGTATAGTCATCATCATTATTTTGTCGGCATCGTTATACTCTTCATTCGTTTTGTATACAAAAATATTTATGCATGTTGGTAGTCGTATAAATGTGTACCATTCTTCGATATGTTAAGCAATCGAATTGTATTGATTCTATATGCAAATTTTACATCCACCCATATTATAGGGTAAATTGGAAGTTATTGTTGCAAATAATTTGATCAAAAAGTTCATAGAGCAGTTTTCATTAGTGAATTAACTTAAAATTTTAATAGTGACAAAAAAAACTTGTCAGGGAAACCGCGAAGTCTATCCTGTTCTAAATTCGAAACGTAAAATATGTCACACTGAAAGAATAAAAAAAAAATATTGAAATATGTAGTTTTTCTATGTCAAAATGGAAAGCATATTCTCAGGTTAAAAGGACTTAAAACAGCCATTTAGTTTCACCCAAAACAATGGATATTTTTAAGTTTAAGTAAAGCCACAGTAATAGTCTTGTTATATTTGAAGAAAAATTTAACGTCAGAAATTGATAAATTGGTGCAAAATGTATGTTTTTTTTTTAAGTGAAAACTTCGTTAGTACCTATCGTAGTAATTTAAAACACGATGAAACGAAAAATCGACAGGAAAAATCAATTGATTATAACTTTTTTGTTTGAATAGATAGATGAATAAAATTTATACCGTAGATGGTTAATAAAATAAACTATAATTGTACAAAATTTCATATTCAAAATCTTAAGATAACGGTGAAAAGATGTTTTTTTTTCTAGAGGCGATATATCTTTTCAACTACAGCACATACAAATTTGATTTAATTTTAATACGCATGTTTATAATATTACCTTTTGATATATCACACATAACGTTACGTGTTACGTATGTACCTTAAATTGAAAAACTTGAAAAAAAAACCTCAAAACACCTGTGGAGGTATGTTGGCCATGAACATCCACCAGTGTACTGCAGTGTAGGAAGTACCGTTATCTGAATTTTTGAAATTTCAACATGGTTTGCAAAAAATTTTTACTTTTTTTTGTAGGCTTCGTAAAAATATGATTGAAGCGTCATATAAAAGGTGAAATAATAAGCTTTCAGATGATGTTGTTGTCATTTAAATATTTTTTACGAAAATGGATTTAATGGTTTTAGAAAAGAAAAAAGATTGTTGTTTGTTTTGTTTTTCTTTTATGAAAACTGATTGCAAAAAATTCTAGCTCTTTTTGTAGATGTTGTATAGACATGGTCGATATAAATATTTTGAGCTGAAACAATAAGCTTTCAGATGATATAAAATTTATGATAAGTAGTCATAAAAAAAAATGGATTTAATGGTGTTAGAAGAAAAAAAAAGACTTTTTTTGTTTTTTCATGAAAAATGATTGTTTTAAGTAAATTATTTTCATACTTTTCTCTCATTATAAAAATTTAAGTATGGCTTTATTCTTTATGAAAATTTGTAAGGTTTTTAATGGTGTATTTTTTTTCAAGTTTCACTTTAAACACGTGTGAATTGCACACATGATACTTTTTTTAAATTAAAAGGAGCTGATATTTACTTTCTCGATATAGAGATTGGTATCCTAGAACATATGTGCTTAGAATTTTATTTTATTTAAACATCACGTTTTTAGTCTACAAAAATGTTCTTAATACGACTTTATTAACTTGGTATGCATTTCTTCTTCCCTCAAAATGTCTTTCACGTTAAAGCGATTGGTTAGCATTAGTTATATATTTAGCACCAGACCAAAAATTGCCCTGATATAGGTAATTGAATACGGGTACACAAAAAATGCGCTTTTAAAATGTATCTTCTTAAAATAATAATAATTATAAAAATAATTATAAAAATAAATGGAATCCATTAAATTCTGTTAAATTTAAAGTGAACTTCACTTTATTTTAATAAGAATTTTCTTCTTGAAACAAATTATAGTAAATCTGGGCTTAGATACAAGAAATTAAGAAAGATTCCATTCCAAAAAAATAGTATAAATAATAAAAATTGATTCCATTTGTTTTTAGCATGCGTTTTTCTCCGTGTAGGTACAAAATGGTATCGCCGAAGTAATGTAAAGTACTGCAATTATTAACAATTATGTTGGTAGTGCAGATGAAAACAAGCTTCCCTGGAAAAAGAATGGAAAGTGGGGATTTGGATCATGTAACGAACTCTGTAATACAATTTAAATAAAGGAAGAATTATTTAAAAATTTTAAATCTTTGCGAGATTCTGTCGAAAGGTTTTTTA
Source organism: Episyrphus balteatus (assembly GCF_945859705.1). Lineage (NCBI taxonomy): Eukaryota > Metazoa > Arthropoda > Insecta > Diptera > Syrphidae > Episyrphus > Episyrphus balteatus. The sequence goes on from NC_079137.1 coordinate 47,074,909, forward strand.
AACTCAGCCCAGATCACTTTGACCTCATTTCCGTTCTACAATGTCGTCTTTCATTTGGCAGATTTGTCCGAACATTTGTTGTTGTTTTTTTTGACAAGGTTTTTTTTTATAAAAACAGATTTCATCTTCCATTTGCAAGGAAAAATCAGGCAATTAAAAAAAAAACTACAAGGCAAATGGAAAACGTCATAAGACGGAGACGGTACAATTTAACTTGATTAGTAAGGGGCCATACGTTGAAAATAAACTGGATTAAAATCCAGCCGAAAAAAAATTTCTGACAGAAATCTTTCAATAGAATTGTGAAAAATTGAATTCAAAGTCAGTGGTATGATTCGTTTCATTTTTTGAAACGAATAAATAGTTTGAAAACATCTTGAACCAAAAAATACAAAAACCTACATAAATAAGAAAAAAATACATGCATACATTTTTTTTTTGTTTTTAATTCAACGACCTTAGCCATAATGTATTTTGCTACAACAAGTTTTAATGTTTCTAATTATTCAAGTCTGGTTAAATTATTTACTTTTAAATGAAAAAAAAATATTCAAGACTTTTTAACAAATAATAAATTTATGAGTTTTTATATCACCTGAAAGCAAACAAAGTTTATAATTTATATTTTCAACTAGTAAGTTTGATTATAAAATGAAATTAAAATTTTATCAAAAAAAAATCTTATTTTTTTACTGTTTCAATAAAAACTTTGAAATTATAATGATTAACAAAACAGCTTTATAGTTTAATGACAGTTTAGTATTTACGCATTTAAAAACCCTAAATGACAACATAAACTTTTATTTTACAATTTTGTACTAGGTAGGTAATTGTTTTTAGAGACTAATTTGTACATATTTCAATTCCACTTGGTATGTAAACAAATAATTCTGTTACTTCTCCAGGAAGTGCCTACACAACAAACGTGTTCCTATAAAGTTGGTGAATAAATAAATACAAGGTTTCTTTCGAAAATCAGTTTTACGATTGAATTGATTTTTTAAAAAAAATTTTCTAAAGCGAGACCGAACTTGATATAATATTAAATATGTAGACTGCCAATTTGAAATCTAAAATAATTAAATGTGATGGAGTTTTTTTCTCTCTTCTTAAAAACAAAATAATAAATAAATAGGGTACCTATTACACAACTTCTATATTAAAAGAAGCTTTCTTATTTTTTTTTTTTCAAAAGTCAATCTTCTCAATCTCTATCTTAATTGAACGTAATCCGAACGAATTGCAATCAGAATTTGTATAGAAAGTGCACAAATGCTTGTTCTATTGCGGCCAACAACGTCAACAAACATCACTCATAAAATTGATTATGTAAACGTCGGCGGCGTTGATACAAATCATCATGCATCTAGATACTCATATCAAACACATGAACACGCAACATAAAATATATTCGATGATATTCGAATTTCAAGAATTTAATATCGTGTGATATAAGAACGACATGTTTTCCTGATGCGAAAATTACGCAACATAAATAAAAAAAACAACATGTAAAAAAAAAAGTTTTTCAATCTAGAAAATGTGACGAAAGAAAATGAAAATAAAAACAAAATTGTCATCGATCCTTTTCATTTAATTTTTTATTGAGGTGAAGACTTGAAAAGCATCACTATGACGCCAGACACATATTGATGTGAGTTTTTGCAGTCGTACCTTAGATTTCGCAGGTTTGTAGAAAATTGATTACGTCAATTTCAATTAAGTTGTTATTATTTTCGATAAATAAAACTTTTACTTGTTTGAGTGTTCAGTAAAAAAAATCTAAGTCGAAAATCTTCAGAACGTACCATTAAATTACGTCGTCATTTTTAATGGAAATTTTCAAATAATTTCATTTTTGAAGGTTATCATGAATTTCCATTAAGGAAAAAAAAATGAATTAACATTAGATTTCTAGCTGGGGTTAGTATAGTTGAGTATTCATTATTTATTGTGTGTTTGGTAAAATGTTTTGTAGAGCGTGCAGCAACCTCAATTGCATTTAAGAAGCAATGTGTTTTTTTTTTTTTCCTATTTTTTTTTTTTTTTTCAAACGAAGAATATGCATTTTTGCTCCCCATATTTTAATGAGCAATTAAGCCAAGCCGTAAGAAGCAAAGACTGAAAAACTTGGAGGTATTTTAATTTTTTGCTTCTGTTGTTTACATTTTGAGTGCTTTTGAGTTTTCATCTCAGTTAAACGCAAAAAAGACTTAAGAAATTGAAACGTGGGGAATTTTTAAAAGGAATTTAGACCAAAGACTATACAGTGGTTCATATTGGCTTGTTTAGTTCCAAAAATTTAAATATACTCTAAAAATAATAAATAAATAGGAAAAAATATATTTTTGTATCTGAAAGGAAATTTATATATTAAATCAATAAGATGCAATGGCGATGTTTTAAGAAAGGTTTTCAAAATTTTCTATTAAAATACGCTTTTTTTTTATTGTGTCACTGGTCAAAGTCATTGAGGTGAAAAATAAAATCCAACTTATCAAAAAGATTTCATGCTCAAATGATAAGTGCGCATTTGGTAATTGTAAATTAAAAAAAAAAACAAAATAAAAATTTGTGTGTTCTTAAGGAAAAATAAACTTTTTAAATGAATTTGTGCTGCCATTTATTTTTTTTTAACTAAGGGCCAATTTTTCAAAAGTCAAATAAATCTCAGTTAGAGCTTATTCCTAGGAATAAACATTTTTTTAAGTTGATATTTATTCTTCTGATAGTCTAAGACGGAAAATATCATCTATTTAGATCATTATAATCATCTATTTTTTGTCTTAAATGAGAAATAAAAAACATATTTATTGAAATTAAATTGCTTCTGGCTTTTGTCATATTATATTACCAAAAACTCATTCGAAAACTAGCGTTTCTAGAATGACGTTTAACTGATGTAGATTCCTTATATCCAGTGATAAATTCGTTCGGCGTCAACAACGAAAAAAAAATTTTTCGAAAAGATATACAAATGGAAGAACGGTACAAATGGTTATATGATTAAAATTTTGACACTTAAAGACACTTTGATTCTTTAAGTTCTTCGGACAACTTTTATTTAAATACTCATTGCTCATTGCTCCTACACATGAAATCTCTAAAATGCATTGATTCGCTTTGACAATGTTAACCAACTAAATAACAAATTAAAAAAAATTTTGTTATATATTCAACAACAGGTAAATGAGAAAAAACCTCTAATTCTATTTTGTTTTAACTTTTAAAAAAGCCTTGAGCTCAAATGTAGATGTAGACAATCCATGATTTTGACCGTGTCTTAGAAAGTGCATATGAACTTTTTTATTCGAATCGCTTTTGGGAAAACTAAACTTCAAAACCTTTTCAAAACTATGGATATGCATTCAAAAGTTCTTCTTACTGAAATTTTTTAAAACAAAAAAATTTATATTGAAGCTTACTTGAAACATAAAAACGTAAATTTTCACAAAATTTTATTTAAAAAAATAATTTTTTTGTTAAAGATTAACATAAAAAAACCAACAAAATTTGTTTTTATCATTTGTCTCAATATATGTATGAGGTTATGTAAAAGTCCTGTTGTAAACGAAGTTGTTGTCTTTTGATAATCAACAACTTCACATCTAACTTTTTTCAATAACAAAGTTTTTTTTTTGCCAGAAATTGTCGAAAACCCCCTTTTTCACTTTGACCCCGTTGTCTATACCATTAATTCTAAATTTCTTCATCACTCATTCTAATATTCTTCTTTCAACTTTCGGCCTCTAAACCAGCTTTGGACTATTATAGTAGACGAGAAAGTTCAAAATAAAAATACGATAGTTATCTCAAGTTCAATTTTTTCACGAACAGATAACTTGACGAATAGTCCCAACAGAGCTGAGAGTTCAAAGTAATTAATTTTACGTAATCTTTAAATCACATCTAATATTATAAAAATCTCGTGTCGCAGTGTTTGTTATCAAACTTTTCCGAAACGGCTGGACCGATTTATATGAAATTTTGTACACATATCGGGTAGGTCTGAGAATCGGTCAACATCTATTTTTCATATACATAAATGGTAAGGTTGGTCCACCATACACTTTTTTTTATTTCTGAGAAAACATTTTTTTTTTTATTTTTTTATAATTCACTATTGAAAAATACATATAATTCTAAATTTTAAACATTCTAAACCAACCAATGTTTTTTAATCGCAATTTTTTGTTGAAAATCAAAGTGTTTTATTATTGTGAAACATTTTTTATATGTTTTTTTTTTTTGTTTTTTCTGTCGAAAAATATGAATGTTTAATCGTTGTGATGTCAAATAAATCACATTTAGTGGAAAAGGGGGAAGGGTATAGCCCGGCTCAAGACAACATGACTTTGTACAGCCCGTATCAGGCAAACTCAATACTCAAGTAGGCGCGTATTTTTGGGTATCAACTATGAAAGCGAATGTGAAAGTGATCTTTGGTAAATTTGGCAAAAACAATATAGTCTAAGAGCCCAGAGCAAATTTTTAGGAGTGGATGCATACCTAACAGAAATGTGAGTATGCACTTATGCAGTTTTATAGTCTTATGGGCTTTATTAACGAATTCAAAAGTCTGGTAGCTTTAAATTGCGGATTTATATGGTTTTCGGGGGGTTAAATAACGCGAGTTTTCCAATCAAGGTGATTAGGCTAAATTAACGCAAAACTTTCAGCGATCGATAGAACTCAATAATATAAGCTGTTTAATGGCCTGTTTTCACTAGAGTGAAAATACGAATGTCGCATCGACAAGATTGAATTATTCAGGCTTTGGGGAGATGACAAAAATTGGAAATAAATACTAGAAAAGGTGGAACGAAGTCCGCCGGGTCAGCTAGTATTGAATAAAAATAACAAGATTGTTTTTTTTTTATGAATCACTCGTTTAAATTGATTCATATAGATAGTTTGTCATATAGTAATGACGGAATTAAAAGGTTAATATTCTAAAATAGAAATGATTATTCACGTAAAATATTTCAAATAATTCCAATGCGCATAATTCATACAAAGATTCCTCGTTCATTTTATTTTAATTTCATTTAAAATTTTTCATATTATGCATACTATATGCATATTTACGATCTACAAATATGTACATTTTACATGAATGTAGAATATTTTTGTAGGTATATTTAACCAAACTACTAAAAATGTAGAATGCGTTTATTCGCAATCAACTTTTTTTTTCTGTTTTATCAGTTCCTTCCCTTAGCTAAATATTTACAGCAAACATATTAATCAAACCAAAACAAAACCCCAACTTTGCAACTACACTTGTATATAGAATATAGGGATATTATAATAATCTGTGCAGTTTCGAAATAAAACAACTCCACCAACCAGCTAACTATCTATCTGCCTACATTATTCATTTTTTTTTGTATACAGAAATACTCGTACAGAGATATAAACGTTAACCGGGGCACTGCCATTTGACCCACATTTGAATAGTTATTTTGTTTTTTTTTTGTGGTTTGTTTATCGTTACTAAAAGTACACAAACTCGTTATAATTACGTCACTGATACCAATTTACCGGAACAATTTACTCATCATCATTATTATCAATATAATACAATATCAACAAACGAACTTCATTGAACCGTCATGCCATTTAAGCTATTATAGGAGAATAAGCTTGAATAAATTATCTTAATTTCGAATGTGTGCGAATATTTGAGTGTTTTTATGCGGCACCTGGTCCAAATTGGTTACTCATTTTAGGTTCCATAATAAGAAGAGACCCCCGCCAACTTTGGCACCATGCGGGCAGACAAGATTTGCGACCCAGACGTAGGTGTCTTGTTACGATGTTTGGGTGTAAATGCAGGGAGCTGATGAGAGTTGAGATATTTTAAATTGCCTTACTAAAAGTTAAAGTCTTAATTAAAAATGCAATAAAAATTATTAAAAATGCATAAAAAATGATTAAAATGCATTGATAATGATTAAAATTGATTAAAAATGCATTAAAAATGATTAAAAATGCATTAAATGCATATAAAATTATTAAAAATGCATTAAAAATAAGAAATCTTTAAAATAGCATTGAAACCTTAAAATTTACCGTTTTAAATGGCGACTTTAAATTTAATGGAGTGGGAAAAAATTGTATTTCAATGGAAAATATTACTTTTATATTATTTTAGTTAAGTATTTTTAACCAAAATAATTATCTGCAACTAGATTTCCTAAGTAAGCTCAAGGTTTTGCCAAATTTTGCAAAATTACATAATTTCGCAAAAGCTTGGAACAACTTTAAGATGCCACCAGCTCCCTTCGTTGATAGTGCCAAAAAGTCGATACTTTATACAAACTCTGCAAAATGATGTGATTTGACTTTTAATTTCGTTTAAAAAAAATTATTCAGTTACTTTACACGATCAGCGTCATGAAACGAAACGAAAAGAAACGCATGTGTTTTGTACTCACGTCTATAGCTTAGCTTGTAGTAAGTTAATGTGCGACCTGCTGCGAGCTATCTAGCTTCTGCAGAGATATCATATATCTGAAATTGCCGATTGAATTTTGAATGAAACTTCCTGGTTGTTGTGTGTCTTTGGGGAGTCGTTAAGGCAAGTTCTATTTTTATATCGATACCCTGGGGAGCAGACATTAACATCGAACGAAGGGGAAATGCGTTTTGTATAGGTATGGAAATGTAGGTGAGCTCTGGCTTAGAAAAATTTATAAGACACCATACATGCAATTGGCATGGCATTCTTAGACAAATCAAATAAAACTGTGCGTGTTGGAATAATTTTGTTTTAAATTTGTTTTTTTTTTTTAATAAATTAAAAGGTTTACACGAAGACAAGTTATGAATAAATTAAACATTTTTTTTTTGTAAAATACTGAAGAGGGAAGAGTAATTGATGTTTGGACTTCATCAAATATGACACGCACTTTCCGATGAGTAAAGTAATTGTTGTTAAATGAATTTATGAGAAACTTCAATGACTGACAAAAAAAAGAAACTCACTTGTTCGTCGCGAATTAAGGTTTCACTTTTTTAAACACGAATTGTAGGTATAAGAAAAATTATTAAGTGGTGAATGCTATGTGTATGAACAAAAAAAAGTGCACAAAAATTAATTGTATTGATTCTTGCTTTGGTTCTATATTTCGTTTTGATCTAGTGATTATGGTGTATCTCATACGAAACCGAAAAACCTTAGCTGAATTTCAATAATGTCAAGCGGAAATGGTAAATCTCATCAAAAACTGGATAATTTCAGGAATAACTAGTAACTCTCAGTAAAAACATATAAATCTCAGTCAGATTTTGTCAGCCTCAGTCTTAATTTGAAAACCACATATAAATAGACCAGTGCCAATTCGGTTTTCAGAAGGCAAAAGTTGAACTAATTTTAAGCAGCATAAGGGTGGTGGGAAAATTTAGGATAAATGGTATATGAAAGGGGAAAAATAAATTGCCCACAAAAAAATTGGGGGAAAGGGGGTGGGTGGGCGAAAAAGTGGGGTGGGTGTCAAAAATCATCAAAATTAGACGTCCTATCGAAAAAAGTCAAATGCAAAACTTGTAGGTAGTACAAATGTCTACAACTTTTACTCAAACAATTTTTTTCTATAACCTCAAAAATATTGAAAAAAATTCAAAAATACGATTTTTTTATTTTTTATTTTTATCTTTTACAAAAATAGTTGGATTTTAACAAAACTTGGTTTAAAATTACTTTGTTAGGTTTTCTATCTATTAAAAATGTTTATTGAGCAAAAAGTTAATTTTTAAATTTTTGACGAATTTAATTTGAAAAAATAGCTTATTTTTCAATCAAAAAAGTTACCGAAAAAGTTTTTGATTTTTGAAAAGTTTGGAATGCAATTATTTAGCTTAAAAATGTTTTTTTAAGAGTGTGTGGAAAACCAATACCTTTGTTTTAGAAAATATTGAGAAAAATTGAAAAAAACAAAAAAACGATTTTTAAGATTGATTTTTCCGTAAATGACAGTAATATTGGCGAGAAATAATTTTCCATAGAAACCAAATTATACTTTTCTAATGGTCATTGACCTTTTTAATTTGAATAGAGCACTAGAATATCTCTAACGTGCAAAGTTTTTGAGATATTGAATTTTGAACGTCCCAAACACTATTTTTCTAATTTTTGGCATGGTGATATGTCAAAAACGTGATGTGATAGAATTTTTCTGACTTCAGATTCGAGTTCAGCGCACAAAAAACCATTAGAAAAATATACTTTGATTTCTATAAAAAAAAAACTTTTTGACTAGTGAAATCGAACGGGGCAGAAAAAATCGAATGCCTTGTAGACTACCTACAACTTTTGCATTTGACTTTTTTCGATAGGACGTCTAATTTTGACAGAAATCGTAAAAAATTTTTTGACACCCACCCCACTTTTTCGCCCACCCACCCCCTTTCCCCCAATTTTTTTGTGGGCAATTTATTTTTTCCCTTTCATATACCATTTATCCTAAATTTTCCCACCACCCATATGCTGCTAATAATTTTTTTATTTTCAAAAATTATTGGCACTGGTCTAAAAGTTGGAAAACTATAGCAAAATTGGAAGATTTAAATCGGAACTTTCCAATGCCAGACATTGGTATTTTCTAGCAAAAATGATCTTTCTTTTTAAAGCGAAAAAATCACAGCTGATATCAATTAATTTTGACAGAAATTGACAAAAATTGGTAAAATTTCTTATCCTTGTTTTAGTCAAAAATTGTACAGCCGAGATTTTCGAAATTTGTTAATTTAGGATAAAACTATTAAATTTCGACACATACTCAGCGAAAATTTGTAAATCAACGCGGAAATTGTTAAATCTAATCAAAAATTTTTCAACTTTGTGAGATTAGTTTTTAGTACTTTTGAGTTGAAAATTTTTGATTGCCACTTTTCTTTGTTAATTAAAAAATGAAAATAACTTTTTTAAAACGATGTAAATTCGTTAAACATTGGCGTATGAATATTTAGTTTAATTTGTTAAAAATGATTATGATTGAAAACGATATTAAAAGCGCGTATCAATGGCTCATTGGTGGTTTCTTTTAGCATGAAAAGGGTTTACGCCACGACATCAGCTATTAACTTTTGGTATACTTCTTTAACATACCTTCTCCTCTAGCTTTACATCTTGCAGATTTTTTTAAGGCAATCTTTATTTTGAAGGTTTTCTTGATCATTTTCATAAGATTTGAGATCATTCCACGGACAAGAAACTTATTTACTAACTTGAGATTATTTCTCTTCAAACGAATTCTAGCGTTCGATAGGAATTTTTTTTTTGAATTTCAGAGTAGCCATCATGAATTGGTTCAGTGAGTAAGTCTCAAATTTGAAACACAGATTAAACAGTACCCATCTTGAAAGGAAAATGTTTTCAGAGGAAATGGCTCGAATTTTATCGGCGTTAAGTAGGAAAAATAGGAGATTAGTAGAAATTCTTTTGTAAAACCTTAAATCTTTAAAACTTTCATTAAACAGGAACTTTTCCTTCATAGCTAGCTTACTGAAGCTATCGAAACAGAAAAAAAGGTGACAAAACACTGATTTCCAACTGATTCCCTATCTTTGTATTAACCGCGTCTTCCGATGCTTGATTTAATAATAACCATTTTGAATTTGTTGTTAAAGTGGTTTATGAGTGTTTTTATCGTTACGGGTGTGACAATTCATCTATTATTCAGTATTAATAAAATTTAAATTGTACATACATATTTACATATATGTAATGAAAATCATGACTTTGTTGAAATATTCGATTTTGTTGTGTTTCGGATGTGAAGATTTTCAAATCAAATTTCACACATTTTCTGGAATGAGACTAAAAACTATCAAAAAAACATTTGTTTTACGACTGTTGGTATATTGGTGTTACAAGAACACGTTTGGGCTGTAAGATTCCATAATATGCTTTGAGTTTTTTTAATCCGCTCTTCTGTACTTTCAACATATGGCAATACCAGTTGATTTGATCGTTATCTATAGTTTTTGCGAGATAGTATTTTAAACGTTTAGGCTTCCTCGGATGATTCTTTGCCTCGGGTTATTCATATTAATTTAAATAAGAAAGAAGTTTACTTTAAATAAATTACTTACATTTTTTAAAATTCAATGTTTTGTATCATTTATTTTATTTTTTTTTTATACATATTTTGGAATTTAGAGTTCTTTTTATTTTGAGATCTTTTATGGTCAAGCATTAAAAAAGCTTCATAACTATTTGAAAACGTGTATCTAAAATATGTAATTACATTTTGTTCAATAGTTCTTAATTATTTTTTTCTATTAAAGTAATTTCACGCTTATAAAAAATGTCCATCAAACATCAAACTTTTCCCATCAACAAATCCAATATAAAAAATCACCTTCATCATCATTCACAAACTCATAAAAATTAATCTGAAAATCTGTTCGTAATGATTTGTATGTGATTATTTGCTACAAATTGATTCTGTGATTAAGGGCTTTAATAATGTTATTCTATTTTACGATGGATTTAGTGATTAAGAAAATAGTGTACTATTAGTTTTACTTGCTTTTAATAGTGATTTCAGAATTAAGTTTCCCTTGAGGGCATACCTTTTTTTGTAGTTTGTAAATTCGTAATTCGGAATGTAATCTATTTGGTTATAAATTCTATCGTTTTTTTTTAACGACCATGAAATTGCATTTTTTTTTTTGTTCTACTTTTAAAACCGAACAAGTACTGTCTTGGTCTTCTTTCTAATTTTGTCTCTATATCCTTGGAAAATATCTACAAACTAATGTAATTGATTCCAATCACTTACTTCAATAAAATGTCGATAACATCAATTTTCAATAAAGTTAATTATTATTCTTCCTTTCATGAAGAGTTTTTAACAAATACTCTGGCTGACAGGAAAATCGATTTTCATCCACAGAGTCCACAGAGTGTTGGTTTCATTTTGTGTTGTTGTTGTTGTGTCATTTTCCTGCCACTTAAAAAGAAAAACCAGGCAATATCGTATACCACACCCAAAAAATACCAATTCTGTGTGCAGTAAATTTTTAAACAAATACAATCGCACATTTGAATGTGTAAGCTGTTAGAGAAAAGGAATATTTTTTTATAGCCACTTACACCATCAGTTTTCTAATAGAAATACAATAACAACAACAACAAAATCCCTGATGGGTGAATGTTTCTGTCTTTGTATTTATTTGTTCCATTACTCTACTCCTTTTCGACGTCTCCACTGTCGATGTCGTCCTCGTCGTCGTTTTTTTTTTTGTAATTGGAGAAGGACTTGTTGTGTATGGCAGTGGCGTTATTCTTTTTTAACTTCATTTGTTAAATCGATTAAAATGGAAGTCCTTGATGGTAGCTAACCAACCGTGCCATATACACAACACGATTTTTTTTTTACTGTATTTTTCACAAAAACCGACATTGGCATTCTCAGGGGCATTTACCCCCCATCCTATAGGAAAAGTATAGTAATAATCTATTTTGAAAAGTTTACCCTTTTCGTGGCGTCTAGTCACTTATAAAAATGGGGGTTGTGGTGTTTTTGTTTTTTTATTTGGTTAGTTTTGCTTTCATTAAGAGGTTTTTTCTTCGTTTGAAATATGAAACACATAAAATAACATTTTTGTGTTGTATTGTTTTGTTGATTCATTGAATGTACATTAAGATACTTTCATAATGCGTTAAGGATCATTGAGAACGTGATGGAGTTGATAGCAGTAATAAATTAGATTTGCTACGAGACCTACATTTTGTATTTGAGTGAGGCCATTTTTAGACTCGAGAACACTAATAGAATTTTTTTTTAATTCTTTTTTTTTTTATTAAAACGACATCAAATCCAGGGTTGTAAAAAATATATTTTTTTTAATGCATTTAATTTTCCATTAAAAATTTAAAAAAAAAAATATTTAATGCAAATAAAAAATGTTTGTATTAAAAAAAATGTTTACCTAAATTGCAACTAAAAAAAAAATTGCATTAAAAAAATAAATTGTTTCAAATAAAAAATTACATTAAAAAAGAAAATGTTATTACAACAGAAAAATATTTGCATTAAAAATAAATATATTTAGCATACAAAAAAAATTTATTGCAATTTTCTTTTAATATTCGTCAAATTCCTTACAAATAGTTTGACTATTTGGCCTTTCATTATGTTCAATAGGTAGTCAAAATTGTAAGAAATTTGACGAATATTAAAAAAAAAAATATTTAATGCATACATTTTACATTGAATTTTTTTTCAATGCAGAAAATTTTTTATTTGCAAACATTTATTTTTAATGCAATATACTTTTAAATATTTTTTTTTCATGCAATTTTTTTTATTTGCAATAAATATTATTCTTAAATTTCAAATGCATTTTTTTCAATTGATATTTTTACAACCATGATCAAATCAAAGTTTTCTTTGAGAGTCGATACATCATTAGCATTAGACTTATAATTATCATCATATAATAAAACGGCGAACATGGTTTTTGTGGTACAAAATACGCGGCCCACAAAAACGGAAGGGGCATAAATTATACAACGAACGATAGAGAATGACTTCTATAAGTGCAGAATCAATTTTTTTTTTACTTTTTTTTACCCGAAATAATGAAATTAAACAAATTAAAATTCGATACAAAATAAAAAAAAAAAAAAACAAAACAAAAACAACTGGAATATCTGTTGGAAAATTTCCAATCTACTGGAATGAAAAGTCATTCAAGACTGAATGAATGAATGAAAGCATTCAGCGAAAATCAAAAAACATTAAGGTGGTTTCACATTGGTGCGTTGTTTTAAAATCTCATGTTAACTATGGTTAACTTTCATTGTTTTAGTTATCTAAGTTTAGAAGTAAGATGTTTGTTTTATTACCATGAATTTTTTTTGTTAAAATCGAATTCTATTAAAATCGAGTCTATTACTAAGGTCCAATCTTTTGATACCAATGAAATCTATCTTTGTCCTTTTCTCTCTTGAAAGAACATAAGAATTTGAAAGTTCCTTTACCATTTTACCAAGTTTTCACTTTTAGACGTTTAAATTTTTGCATAAAAGGCACTAATATTTTACCGCACACCAAATGCCGCATGACAAAGCGTTTTTCTTATGAGGTTCAGGGAAAACTAACTAAAACGTCTTTTTTGTTCCTTATCTACAATAACCTAAAAAGTGAAAAAAAAGGAAATTTAAAAAAATATTTTTTTTTATTTCTTTCTAGCGCTATTTGTTTTTGTTTATTAAAGCTTTCTGCATCATTATTTTTGATTTTAAGGAAAGAATAACTGTCAAAAAATGAGTTTGAAAGTTTTCACTTTTGTACTTTGTCACTTTTTGAGCCAATGTAGTTTAACCTATAACTACAACGGCCACTTTTTGCAAAAAGTCAAAAAGTGAAAATTTTCAAACTCATTTTGTGATAGTTTTTTCGACCAAAAAATTAAAAAATAATGATGCAGAAAGCTTATTTTTTGGTTTGAAAAACAATTTTTGTAGTTTTTTCCAAAAACAAATGGAGCTTGGAAGAAATAATTTGCCACACAGTACGACCCGACTAACAAATTTGCTTCTATAAAGCTTTACAGGTGTTAATGTAGCTCCTGTAAAGCTGTATAGAATTGATATTGTTTCTTGGGCACGGATTACCTTTTTACTACTGTATACTGTGAAGATAAACACCTGAACGCACCTTTAATAAATGTGAACCCACAGTACACATAATAAGGTAATATCTTCCGAACGTTGTCAAAATTTGTTTGTCAAAAAATGGGCACCAAACAGGAAATTTGTTTTTGTTTAAATTTATAAAATTGAAAAAATTATAAATTAAAAAGTAACAAATTTTCTTCTCGTTTCTTCGCGGAAAATGGTCAATATTTGTTTAAAAATTAGTGGTGTGCGTGGTTTATCGGTTTTTGTGCGTTTTTCGTCGGTAATTTAAACAATTAAGAATTCGGTAGCTGACATTGGTCGCCAATTTGTCATGTTTTGACAATTTGGCGACCAATGTCAGTTCGGAATATATTACCTTTTTATGTGTACTGTGATGTGAACCTATCTTTAATCTCTTATTAATATCTGAACGCATTCATTACAATTTTCCTAGAAAACTGAATAACACAAATATCATTCCAACTTTAAGTGCGATAAGTAACGCCCTCTCCCTTCCGGAAATTTAAACTTCTACAAGCCAAGACGAGAACCTACAAAGTATACAATGGTGTGAATGACAAATTTGAGTGAAGTTGGTGGAGGTTGAATGATTGAATGATGGAATTTACGTAGTTGAGGGCAGTTAAAACGTAGTTCAACAATATCTAAATCAGGTTTAAAATATATCAAAAAGTAGGTATATTATATATACCTGTGTATTTTGTCCTCGAAAAGTGTAGTTAATCGCAAGAAAACAACAACAAATACTATACAAAATAAAGAAACTATTTTGGTATAATTGTGTTCAAAATTATTGCAAATGAAAAAAAAATAAAGAAATTGGCACTCGAATTTCGAGGGCGGGGTCGGCTAGTATATATTATTATAACAGGAAATTCGGATAAAAAAAAAAAAAACAGTTGTACCTCGTGTGCTTCAGAAGAATTGTTGTTTTTTTTTTTTTTAGAATTTTAATGCAAATGAACTGAAATTAAGTGCACCGTTTTTTTTTTTTGAAAAGCATAATCAAAAAAGGTTCCCTAAAATAAGTTTGCCACCGACAGCTTCTCTAATTCTAATTTCCGTATCCTAAGAATTCATGAAAATATTCTGTAAAGTTCTTTGATTCTAACTATTTGCCTTCTTGTGCAGATTTTGGTGTTCATAACCGAATGTCAGGCTAAAGAAAAAGTAATTAAAATTTCAAACAAAATAACTCATTAAATCCATAAAGTCTCCGCGAAAAGTTGAAAAACAGAACAAAAAAATTGTAATCCTTTTTAACAAAGCTCTTTACAGCATAGTGTTTCTATGTACCTACTACATCATCATACTAGTTTAACGGAAATACAATACATGAAACAAAAGTAAAAAAAAAAACTGTTTCTGGATGAAAGTTTCCCCGCATATTGTTGGTTGTTTTTTTTTTGTTCGTCTTCCATAAATACACTATATTATTAGTATGTCTTTTCTTTCCTGTGTTGGATTCACAAGGAGATATTGTGATGAGTCATATTTTATCCAACCCCGCACTAAACTCAACAATATCTACTCTCATATTGCAACCCTATATAGTTTTTATTTTTTTTTTTGCGATCTAAAATAAGCTGCTCATCATCCCCCCATGAGCTTTATTATTCCGCGCGGCGGCAACGATGGCAACTAGACAGTTTTTCTTCTTTGTTGTTACTTTTTTTTTTTTTTTTGTGTTTGTTTTTAAGTTGACACCCCCTGAGAGTTTTCTGAAATAACCTCCAGGCTATATTAGAGAAAAAACAAAGGCAAAAACCAATTGGCGTAGTCTTTCAGGGATTTCGTTGTTATTTTTGTTTTGTTTTTTTTTTCTTTTTGTCTTACTTCACATATATAAAGTTATTTTTCTTTCTTGTTTTTTGTCTGCAATCTGACTTTATGTCTGTCTGCTGTTGACAATCATCGTGCTTTTTTCTTGCTTTGTTATTTTTGTTATTTTTTTTAAAGAACTAAGGCTGATGCATTGGATTTATTTTGGAATACAAAAAGGGTCGATATGGATATTTTAATAAAATTGTTCTTTAAATTCAAATCACTCAAATACATATTTTAAAGCAAAATTCACCAATTTAAGCCTCACTTGTACTTTAAATAAACAAAAAAAAAAATATACTTCCTTGAATAATGCATCCGAAAAATCACATTGAATCTTTTCCCACAAAAGGTAGATATAAGTTTACCATATTAAATTTTTTTGTTCTATTCCTTCAATCGTTTTCAAATTAATTGAAAGAAGACCAACGAGTGAGGAGTTAGTAAAATTCGTAAACATACATACAACTAGGGTTGCCATGCGTCCGGGTTTTCCCGGACATGTACTCTTTTTTGGCTGTGTGGGGGACGTCCGGGATAGTTTCTATCAATTGTCCGGGATTGTATTCTTTTGAAGCCTTTAAAAATCTCACTTTTTGTATGCTACTCTTAATTCATTTCTTATTCAAAAAACGAATCGAGTTCATTAAAAGCGAGGCGTTTTTATTTTGGTCTATTATCTGCTCAATTCTTTTTTGTGTTCTGCTCCAATATAATCAAAACTCAAAAATGTGCGTATGAGGTACTGGTTAGTGAATTCTCTGACCAACAAAAATTTATTTTAATAATTTATTTAAATTTGATTATTTATTACAGTAGGTACCTTATTGTAAGACTCAAGGTGCAAAATTTTAAACGAAGAAAAATATAAGGCCGCTTAAGTAAGTTGCTAAGTCAAAAAGACCATTTCTTAACTTAAATAGTAACTTTCTAAAAATTCTATTAGCATTTAACTAAGCTCCAATTTTTCAATAGTCAGTTAAACAGTCATTTAGTACTTATTCCTAAGGATAGTGAAAAAATCAATTTTTCAACAAGCAGATATAGCTTATTCCTCAGAATAAAACTATCTGCTTCTTTCAGAGACGAATAAAAATTATTCTAAGGAATAATCTCAACAAAATTATTGTGTCAGTTGTCAAAGCTGTTTTGAAAGAATTTTGAAAAAAAAAATACAGTGGAACACAAGAAAACAAAAACAATCATGAATAAAAATGACGTTTAATTTTAAATATTTTTGAATTTGACAATTTTTTTTTGTTATTCTGTAGAATAAATTATTATTGATCGAAAAATTCAATGTTTTTATCTGATTGTTTATGAGCCTAATAACTTTATTCGTCGAACAGTTAACTGACTGTTTATTAGAAGATTGAAAAATTGGCTCTTAATCGTTTAAAATTTTGAGCAATTGGATTTTAATGGAATTTAAAATTTTTTTTACTGTAACTATGTACATTCCAACTTTTGTAATATTAGCTAAAATTTTTACTTTTATTTTTTTTTTGTGAAAAAAATAAGAAAAAAATGCTACGGGAACAAGGATTAAAAATGTGATTTTTAGTTAAATTTTGAAAAGATTGTTCCGTTTTTTTTGTTTTTATAAAACTATGCATTCCTTTTGTCCTAGATTTGTACTCTTTTTTGTGTCCTAAAATGTCCGGGAAAGTCCGGGATTTTACATCTCGATTACTAGTTTCGTCAAAATATATCTGGCAACCCTACATACAACAAACTAATACAAATGGGACATTTTATTGCCACGGGTGGGACATATGCACATTGAATTGATTTTTTACTTTTAGAATTTTACACATAAATGTAAAATAATACACCTGAGGGTCAGTTCTCGTTCTGTGAAGTGTCAATTTCAATTTTCACAGTGTTTTTTTTTTTTCATTTAATCACTTCACAGACTCCCGTTTGTTTTCATTTTTTCACAAATTAAGAATTGAATTTAGTGTGAAGCTTTGAGTTTTTTTTTTTTCATTTCAAAGTATCACAGAACGAGAATCGACTTTCTGAAGCCTTTACTGAAAATCTCATTTATTTATCAATATATATACATAGTCCTTTTTTAAATGGCCATTACAAAATGTTTATGATAAGAAAATGTTACACAGATGTCAAATTTAATATCCCACATTCATAGAACAAATAAAAAAAAATATTCCGCATACACCACAGAGACCATACTTGAATTTTGAAAATTCATACACGGAGAAAAAAGTGTCACCTTAAAATAAGATAATGCGCACATTAAATTTCACCACCTTAAAATAAGGTGATATCCGCTTAAAATAAGGTGATTCCACTTAAACTAAGTTAAATTTAATGTGAACTTCATCTTATTTTAATTTGAGTGTTCATCTTAAAAAAACCGACCAAAAATAGAAATTTTAATATTTTATATGCACACTTTAGCTTTACTTGCAGTTTATCATACTCATTTCCAACAGTGAGATAGCACAGTGGTAAGGCACTAGCCTAGTAACCCAACAGTTGTAGGTTCGATCCCCGGTGGCTGCCAGCTTTTTTTTTTTTATTTGCGCATTCAAGAAATTAATGTGACTTGTCAACTTAATTTAAAGTGATGTCAACTTAATTTAAGGTGAAAGTCATCTTAGCAAAAAACCATACAGAAAACTGCTTAAATTAAGGTGCGATCCGCTTAATTCTAAGTGGTCTGTTTTCTCCGTGTACAAAAATTAATACCCAATGAAAAAAAAAAAGAAAAAACTGACTGCAATAACATTGCAAAATGTCAAACTAATTACTGGGTCTCAATTTTATTTTAGTATTTCATTAAAAATTATGTATTCCCAAAAGTACCAAGGGTTATGTGTTTGAACGGTATGTATGTATATTTTTATCTGTTCTATCATGAGAGATTGTTTGAAGCGTCTTTTGCGTTGGCTGTAGTGTATGTAGATTATGTGATTTCACATTAAATTGAATATAGCGCCCTCTTGAGGCAAATGTCATGAACTATATTTTTTTAACTTTATTACGAAATTACAATCCTGAAATAATTTACATAAAAAAATTATCTTAAGACTCAAACTTAACTACTGTAAAAACTTATATAAAAAAAGAATACATTCTGCCAGAAATAAGTATAACCACGGCTTATGAAATGAAAATCGCATAGTAACGAATTTTTTTGTACTTGAGAATATTTACTTGTTTCACACTTTTTAAACCTTCATTTTAGATTCAATTAAAGAAGTTCGACCGGCCAACAAGACATAAATATGTATTTCAAACTTGAAAAGTATTCCAATTGTTAACATTTTTACAAACATAAATTAATGGTTTACAATGGAATTTCTGTAATATTTTTTGAGACATCAAAATCTGCGTTTATAAATTAATTTAGGAGGTATTTAAATTTGCAAGATCCCAGTGTACTTTCTAACATACAAAGTTAATTTTGCAAATATTAAAAAATTGAATTTTTAGTAATAATTTTAATAAGCTATTTATTTATTTATTAAAATATAAGTAATAATAATACGTTTGTATTTGGTATATGATATTTTATTCGAATCTCTTTAAAGACTCAAGACTTAAGTTCTAAGCTAATTCTATTCTACCCTGCTGCTGGTGCAGCAATTATAATATTTTGCAGCGTGTGCAAAATATCACATTGCTTTCTATCTTTTTTGTGGCTGACGACGGTGTGAACGACTTCGTTTATAGAAGTCGTTGTGTCAGCATATAATGTTGTATGTCGGCGATGATATTGACGACGCGACGACGACGACGACGACATACACGACCGTCGCTTCCGCTGACGACCTAGGAGATCGTGTTAACTCCTCCCTCACTTAAATGAAGGCCGTCCTCGGTCTTCTTCAAGGCCTTGATCATGTTTTTTAGGTCGACTTTTCGACGTCGTTCGTTTTGACATTGTTTCAGTCTAGCAGAAATGTAAATTACTCCAATGATCGAAAGAGTAACGCAGGAGGCTATAAATGGGTGAGTCGTCAATTTGGTTTTCATTTCACCAATGTAGCGTAAGTTGTCTTCGTTTAATTTATGCAAAAACGGTAAGCTCAATATTTCCATATGACCGGTAATATTAACAATCGATGATGTTGCACTAATCGGATGTTTCTTCTGAATGTTGTTGTAATTAACAAATTTTGTTCCATTTATTGAAACTTCATCATCAAAAGTGAGCAAGTATGTCCCGTTGATAGCTATTTCAGTATTGTTGGCCTCCTTTATAATAACATGGTTGTTATTTATAACAATAATACCCTCATCGATTACAAACACTGCATCCCTATGATCTGGTTCTGTATTGCAATGCGCTGTTCCACCAAAGTGCAGTTGTTGAGCACATGTCTTGATAGAAACTTCCTTACAGAATGTAGATGCTGTTGTTTCTACACAATTTTCTACTGCCAGTACATGTTTTCCGCATTCTGCAACCACATTATTGCCGTTGAAGTATATAATTTTACCTTTATGCGCAACAGGGAAGATAATAACCTTCTTACAAACTATCTTAGGTTTAGGATACTTAATTATAAAATGCAATACATTTTCATTTTGCAAAATCTTAACACTAGAGGCTTCCATTAGTTCTACAATGCTTATGTTTACAAATTTTTCGTTTATTGAATTTAAATCAACATCTTTCAAAATTACTGGGTTTACAATTTTTTGCTTTGCAAGTGTTATTGAGGTTATAAGATTTTGTATTTCGTTAATTATAATTCTGTTCCTTGCTAACAAGGTTTCATAAAGATGGAAGGTGTCAATTTGTTGTTTTTTTTGAGTTTGCTAAAATACTATTGACTGTGTCTGAAAGCCTGTTAATTTGTTCCCGGTACCTTGTGTTGATAATAACCTGTCTATTATTCGAATTAACTAATTGATCCTGGTTAAATTTAATTTTCTCGAAATCATCAAAATCAGGAGTACCGGCCACAATTTTGAGACCAGTTCCCAAAAAATTAAGACTCCTAGCGTTTCTATGATGAATGTTTATACTTTCGATAAGTGTTTCTAAATGGCTTATATCTATTTCCAGGATTTTACGCATAGGCGACTGCGGAAAAAGATTAGTCATGTTCTTTGACTCATCTACTACTTGTCTGTAGGCTGTTAGATTCGCTGAGTGGCTTAAATAGCCGTAGACTTGCCAGAGAATTACATCACCGTCAACTATTGGTATATAGTTCGAATTGGAATAATTTATTAATTTTCCTGTCGCAGTCGTCATCAATAAAAATAGGATAATCCTGAAAGATGTCGGTTTCTTTAATAAAATCGTTTTTTTTAAGTTTTGATTGTAAAATGTAAAAAAATTTTAATAAATCATCTATTTGAGATTGTCCTTATGGACTAGGGTACCGGTGTTTCACCAATCAACTGTTTTTTAGGATGTCTATCGTACTTTGACTTTGAGCATATTTTACAATTTGTCACAACCTCATTTGCTTGTTTGGTCATTTTTGGAAAGAAGTAGTCACATAGAATTTGCTTAACGTTCTCTTGAGCTGCTCTATGAGCTCGGTTATGTTCCGTAATTACAATTTCTTTTTGCTCATTGGGGTCAAATATATCTAATACAAATTTATTAGTATGCCAAAACTTAGTTGATGGAAATAACTCGACTAAATTGTTTTGAATAAAAGCCAGAATTGGTAACTCACAATGAATAACGTTGACTACATCTGTTTTAATTACGTTTTTTAAAGTGTCAATTAAAGTATTTCTATCGGAAAAGTTTATGAAATGTCTAGTTTTCTTACCAAATATTATAAATGTACGAGTTGAAGCGCTTGGAGCTTCCTCTATAATAATTTGATTTCTGAAGCAGTTTAATGGCTTATCTGTTGTTTCGATTGTATAAGTTAGAGATATTTCACTATGCATTGTAGCGGCATTAGAAGATGATTCATTATCCAATGCATGAATGTTTTGTCTTGAAAGCGCATCCGCGACATAATTCTCTTTTCCTGGTTTGTAAAATATTCGAGGATTATGCTCGTCTACAAAAGCTTTCCAGCGCTTAATTTTTGCGTTTGTGTTTTTGTCTGAAACTGAAAATGAAAGAGGCTGATGATCTGTAAAGATATTTAGACTCTTTACTCCGTAAAGATAATTACGTAGGTTTTTTAATGACCATACTATGGCCAAAAGCTCTCTCTCGTTGGTTGCAAATTCTAATTCTTTGCCCTTGAGAGTTCTTGAAATCATTGTTATCGGTTTCCCGTTTTGCGACAAAACCGCTCCGAGACCGTACGATGAAGCATCCGTCGTTAGATCGAAAGGCTTCGTGAAGTCTGGGTATAATAATGTTACGTCTTCTGACGCCAAAATGTCTCTTAGTTTATTAAATGCATCAAATTGTTTGGGACTCAATTCTATCTTAACTTTTTTTGACTGATTAGCACCTATTTTACCATTTTCACCTCCTAATATATCAGTCAGTGGTCTAGCTATTGAGGAAAAGTCTTTTATAAAACATCTATAATAACTCGCTAGTCCCAAAAAAGATCTGAGTCCAAAAAGTGTTGAAGGTTGAGTGAAATTTTTTATTGCTTCCACTTTATTGGGACATGTTTTTATACCATCTTTAGATACCATAAATCCTAAGTATTCAACGTTTGTTTTGAAAAAATTTGATTTTTCACGTGAAACCCTCATATTTGCATCATACAATTTTTTTAAAACAATACTGATATCCTCTACATGTTCTTCTTCAGTTTCAGAAAAAACTATTACGTCATCGACGTAAACATAGCAAATTTTCCCAATATGTTCACGTAGAACATCATCTATGGCCCTTTGGAACATGCTGGGGCCATTTTTTAACCCGAACGGGAGGCGACAAAATTCATATTTCCCTCCATTAACGGAAAAGGCTGTCTTTTCCCGATCTCGCTCGGCTAATTCGATTTGATGAAACCCTGATTTTAAGTCCAAGGTTGTAAAAAATCGTGCCTTGCCTAAATTTGACAGAATTGTTGTGACATTTGGGATGGGATACTTATCATCTATGGTTCTCTGATTTAGCTTTCGAAAGTCTATTACTAGACGTTTCTTTTTATTTCCTATTTCGTCAGTGCCCTTTTTATCAACAACCCAAATAGGATTGTTGTAAGGTGACCTTGATGGTCTAATTATGCCATTCCGTAGAAGATCTTTTATTTCATTGTTAACAAAATCTGTTACACCCATAGGATAGGGGTAAAATTTGGAGTAAATAGGATCTTCACATTCAGTACGAATTGTGGCAACTATATTTGTGTTGTAAGGCAATGCCTCATTTGGATCTGCAAATGTTTTAATTCTATTGTTAATCATTTTTTTAAAGTCGTTTTCTATAGATTTTGGCACATCTATATCCTCTACTCTTGTAAAGTTAACATTCTGACAACTATGAAAACTAATTTTTTCAGAACCAGAATCGAAAATGATTAAGCTTTCCTTTAAAGAAATTGTGGCATTGATTTGCGTTAGCAGATCGAAGCCAATTATCCCATCAAATTTTTCGAGGTGTGGTAGTATAAAGAAAGTACTTGTTACCCCGAAAATTTCAAAAAAACATTTGGATTCAACACTATTGAATCCATGTATGGACTTAACTAGGAACGGAGTATCTACTGGAACAACATTTTTTATTTGGCGTAGCGGCTTAATATAGTTTTTCGAAGCTCCAGTGTCAATTAAAAACTTCATTAATATCCCTCCTACTTTTCGCTGGATGAATGGAAGGAGGGATCTTCCCCTAAAAAATGGACGTAGTCAGAATTTGGTATTTCACTTTCAAATTCATTTGATTGTGATTCTGCCAAGGACTGATAGTCAAACTCTTCCCTCTGAGAAGGATTATCCTGCCAGATGTGATTTAACCTCTGACGTCTTTGTCCAGATTGTCTCTGAACACTATTTGGTCTTTTGAACACTTGGCTTTTGTTGTATGAATTGATACCACTTTTGTTTTGTTCAAAGCTTGTAGACTGTCTAAATCGCGAAGATGTTGGGTCAACATCCATTTCCTCAACAGGCTCATTACTAATTTTATATTGATGATTATTATTATTATTATTTGAAAGAAATTGACTGTTCTTCGATCTATCTTGACTGAAATAAGGATTCTTTTTAGAGTTATTAGCCTGATTGTCAAAGCTATTACCGTAGTAATTTTTATTTTGATATTTATTCTGTGAGCGTTTTTCTTCAAAATTACGTGCAAAATTTGTTGCAAATAAGTACCTTTCGTTGTTCGACTCTATTTCTTGAGCCAATGCTAGTGCTTTGGGCAAGTCAGTTGGACGAGCCGAAAATAAAACGTCACTCAATGGTTTCCTCAAACCTGATATAAACACTCGCAGAGCGTCAGATCTATATTTTTCGTTGAAAGCAGTGGCTAATGCACTGTCATATGACATATTAGTTTTGTTTGTAAGGAGGGTAAGCTTTTTTTCAATCTCGTCATAATATTCTAGAACGGTAAAGTTCCCTTGCCGCAATGTACTGAGTTCTTGCTCAATTAAATAAATCGGACGAACATCGGCGTACGTAAAATCTAGCCTAGCTATAATAGCTTTAAAATTTAAAACTGTATTGAATGAAGCTAGAGCGGCATCGGCCGGACCTCTTATTTTGTTTCTAATTATCCCAACCGCTTGATAGTGCCTGGAACTACCATCGTATTTCTCAAATACTTTATAGGCGGCGTGTACGGCTTGACGCCAAGAAACATAAGTGCCCTGTTTTCCCTCGAATTCGGGCAACGATTTGACTATGTCTAGGGTTTCCTCACATTTAACACCCTCTCTAATTTCAATATCCTTAAAAACTTCTATTTTATTTTCACTATTATTACTAACACTTAAAAACTCAATAGTTTCATTAAGTTTTTTTTCGAACTCCTCCTTTTGTGTAGTTAAAGCACCACGAACGGCAGCCTCAATCACAATTTTTAATTCTGCCGCGTTCATTGCTTCTTTCTGTTCTTTAGTTACTATATGACCACTAATTCTTAAATATCCTAGTCTTTCTAAAGCTTCATCTAAGCTTTTACTAGAATCTCCCATGAAATTTCATAAGCACAAAATAACACTTGCTTACACTGTTATGTTAAGATAATAAATTAATTTGATGATGTAATACTTAATTTGATAAAATAATAATTTTTTCTTACATTTCCGAATTTATTTAATAAAATATGATGCAGCTTCAATAAAATATTTAATTATTTCCAAATAATCTTGGTTCAGCTTCTTGGTGGGTTCAGCTTCTTTATAAGTTGGGCGCCAGTAATAATAATACGTTTGTATTTGGTATATGATATTTTATTCGAATCTCTTTAAAGACTCAAGACTTAAGTTCTAAGCTAATTCTATTCTACCCTGCTGCTGGTGCAGCAATTATAATATTTTGCAGCGTGTGCAAAATATCACATTGCTTTCTATCTTTTTTGTGGCTGACGACGGTGTGAACGACTTCGTTTATAGAAGTCGTTGTGTCAGCATATAATGTTGTATGTCGGCGATGATATTGACGACGCGACGACGACGACGACGACATACACGACCGTCGCTTCCGCTGACGACCTAGGAGATCGTGTTAACTTATATGTTTAAATTATAAATTTGTTTAGAGCTTAAACCTTAAATAATTATATTAATGAAAATTTTGATCAGACGATAGAAAAAAACGAAACATTTAATTAAAAAAGAAATTAAATGCGTTTTTTTTCGAGCTGGTAGTTTTCTTTTATTTTTTGTAAGAGAATAAATAAATTTGACAAAATGACATAATTGACAAACAACTTTTTAATAAACTTATTTCCCATGATTTGACATGAACTTACAAAACCATTTGTTTCTGCTAATAAAACATTTTAAAATTATTTGAACGTTTGACAGTTTGTGATTTTTTGGTTCGAACAATGTGCCAACACTCGTATTTATTCGAATCAATATTTCTTTGTCAGTCAATAAATGCGACCTAGTTGAGGGCTTTAGTTCTTTTTATGTTTTAAAACTGTATACGCGTCATTTAAAAGAAATGACAAACATCAGCATGTTGTATAAATGTCTCCTTCGATATTGACGGAAGGAGGCTGTGTCAAACATCCGTATCCGCCATTTTGCACATTCGCTTGATATCATATGAAAAACGCGAATCCTATAATATAAACAACTACAATTCACTGTATACTGTGCATAGTTGAAGGTACTCTCACCCAACCATATACTACAATACGACGAATAGTAGGTACTATGACCTAATTCCTTTGACATTTCAGTCATTCAAAGCGAAAGGGATTCATTGCGATTTGGAATCCATCCCCCTCCCCTTGCCTGCCTTTTTGCCATTCAAGTAACTATTTTCAAATGCGCGTTGAATAGAATGGCACCCATCAGGCACATATTTAAAAGCATAGAGTGGGTATCCGCCTCCGGGCATTTTTTCTATACATAAATGAGGGAATACATTACACACAGTGAGTTGATTTGAGAGAATAGAGGTTCCAGTTTTTATTCCGCATCTATACTCGTAAAGAGTGCGGGCGGAATAGGAAGCAATATAGAGATGTGATTATGTATGGAACTATATTTTCTGTTCTTTTATAGAATTCGCATAAAATTTTACTCTCTCACTCTCTTTCTATCTCTGTCTCACATTTCTAACACAAAGTTGCAGTTTAAATAGCTTGAGGGAGCTAAAAAGGATTCATGCGGGAGTACATCAGAGGAAAATGTTTGTGCTGGAAAACAAAAAAATTGGGTTAAGCTCTCGAGGTGAATATATATCTACGATGTAGGTGGAGGTGCAGCAGTTACATTGCTGGGTTAACACAGAATTTAAATGGGATAATTTAGAATTATAAGAAAAAGTATAGTAAAGTACAAATGAAAAGTGTAAAAAAACCTATGGTACGAATAAATATCAGTTTTTTTTTGCGATTTGAAGGTAAAAGTATCTTTATCTGATTTGAGATTTTATTTGTTGTTGCTGGTTGACATAGATATTTGGGGTGAAAGCAGCAGTGAAAATCTACACTCATGGAAATGAGGAAAATACAAATGGGAAAACTGCCAGAAAAACTTTATCTATCTCTACTCTACACCCAAGTGCTGAAAATTTGTTTTTGACAAGAAGTGTGTACTTGAGTCATGTTTGGAGGATATATAGAATGAAAATGAAATCTGAGATGCAACATCAATGAAATCGATTACGTATTGGGGAAGATGCTTTTTAAAATGAACAAAAGAAGATGTGGGTAAAAAGTTTTATGAGATGATGTCATAGTCATATCTGAGGAAAAAAATAAATAAATAAAATGTAATTTTCTGTTGAAGGAGTTTGGAGCAGAGACCAGAAATAACAGTCAACCTTTATTTTCAATCGGTTTCTCTCTAAGAGTTACCATTTTGCTTGAAATACGTTTCGGTTACGGTTTGAGATTTATTTTTAAAAATCAAAAATAAAGGTTATCGGTTGAGATTTTTACAAAAAAAATAAATGGAATAGGTAAACCTTTAACCGTTTTCGCTGAAAATAAATCAAACATGGTCAATTCAAAGGAAAATGTCGAATAGGTCAAGAATGTCTTTATATTGCAAAAATAAATATGAAAAGGATGTTTTTTCTAAGTTTATGTATTAAATAATGTTTAAACTAAATAGACTCTCAAAGTTCTTTAAAGTAAAATTTTAAGACGAAAATGTGTTTTCCACTGTGATTTGAGTCGCTGGGACGACAAGCACAACCAATGCAATTTCGAATATTTCAGGAGACCGATGTTCTAATATCCAGAAGCGTTTTTGCCCGCCCAATTTCAAACGGCTATATCTAGGAATTTTGAAAAAAAAATTTTGATGCCAAAAGGTAGCGGGGACTCCAACCTACATTTGGGTACAACTCCCATCCCTGTAGGTGCACGCGTTCTGAAACCGGGAGCACTTAAAGGTAACAAAAAGTTAAGCCCGATTCTGAAAAAATAGGCATGATGTGGTGGTTTAACATGGAAGATGATTTTTTTTAAAATCTGACAATGTGCAAAGCGTAGGCCCATGACACAAGCTATCATTTGGCATCACTCCCAAAAATTGTTCTCAAGCGGTTTAGCTTCCAGGAGCGTTCAAAGATTCGGGGATTTTTCGAAAAAAAAATTTTACCCCAACTTTCAAACGCGATTTTCTCGGAATTTTGAAAAAAAAAATCCAAAACCCGATTATACCACTATCGGATAGCTGAGAATATAAGCTTATATATAACCACTCCCATGTCTCTAAGAATTGATACATTTGCAGATGAGATTTATTTTTTTCTCTCAGCGATAAATCTCACTGGTTGACCGAAACATACAAAAATACAAAATAAAGGTTTCTCTCAGACCTTGACCGAAATTTTTCTTTTTTTAAAATAAAGGTTATTTTATGACCTTTATTGAAAATGGCGACAAATAAGAGTTATTAAGGAACCTTTCAAAAGGTTGAGATTTATTTCTGATCTCTGGTTTGAAGTTAAAGCTTTTAGAATTTAACAGTTTAACAAATTTTTTTTTTAATTTTTTGTATGTGTCCCTTTGAAGAACACTTAGCGATTTTAAAGGAAATTCTAATAGGGAAAAGCAAATCCTTGAAAGAAATTTTTTTTTTAAATTCGAATGCCTATAAAATATTTTCTGCAAAAAGTGAGAGTGAATTATGATATGCGAAGTGAAAAATCGTATAAGAATTTTTTTAATTTAATGGCATAACTCTTGAAGGTATGTTTTATTCTGATGGTTTGGTTATTTGCCCTTGTATTGGATCAAAGAAACCCCTTAAGACAAAGATCCAAGAAAATCGCAAAGGTTTCTAACAAAAAAAAAAATTAATATACGAAAACCCTTTTTTTAAATCTTGAAAAAAAACTTATCACTTAAAAATAAGCTACATTTTATCAACAAAGCCCCAATCAACAATTTGTAACAATTTAAATAAAATTGATAAGGGTTTATGTCGAACTTGAAGATAACTAAGTCAAGGTTAAGTATGTATGTGTGTATTTTTTTTTTTTTTTTATTTATTAATGAAATGAAAACATTTATATTTGTGTGAAGGCCAATTTTATTACGTCTTGATATTATACTTTTAATATCAAATGAATGCTTCATCATTGTGGTATAAAAAAATCAATTTTCTCATAAACTTTTTTTCCAGTTACAAATTCCATTTCGAGGAAACAGATTTTTTTTTGCTTCCTATATTTTTCATTTTTTTCATCAAAATTCCGTATAAATATCCTTGGAAAATATAAATGGGTTTTATAATAGACACATCAAAATGAAAATTTTTGTTTTTCTTGTTTAGAAAAAAAAAATCGATTATATGTGTGGAAGAATTAACCCACATACAACATCATTTCTACACTCATAGAGGAGAACATAAAATAAGGATAAAGAATCCTTATGGACCGAGTGTCTCTGGTTGAGATAAAATTTTAATGACATGTCAGAGTTAGATATTTTTCACACATCATACGATTTCAGATATGAAATTTCATGGTAGTGACCATGTCGAACAAGTTTATCTTTTTGAGCTAAGGACTAAAATTCGATTAGAGTGTCAATTTTTGGAAGGTCTTTAAATTCAATGAGATAATATTTATTCATAAGAAAGTTTACATCAGATTTTTTCCATAAATAAATTTGCAGAAGCTTTAAAAAATATATAGAGGTCCAGTTTAAATAAAGGATACAAGGTCTATTTAATAAAAACAACAGCACAAACCTGCATTTCCGACGAAATGCACACACTTTCCTTTCTTAATAAAGCGCGTAATCGAAAATTTTAAATAATGTTTCAAAGAAAGCACAATTAGTTTTCTTCATTTAGGGCTAGTTCGTTGACAGCCGGGTAAGTTTTAAATAGGGGTTATTTATGTATTTGAATTTAAAAGCATTTTTTTTATAGAACAGTTTATATTTGGTTAAAATTCCATTACTGGCAGTCACCTTGAAATCGAATTTATGGGGAACATTCAGAAAATCCTAATTGGGTTTAATAGTCTTACATTAAATTTTTGTATTTTTGACTTGGTTTGAAATTGTTTAAAATTTTTTTTTGAGAAATGTTGAAAATAGTAGGTTTCTTAATTAAGTGCCGCAATTAAAAATATTTTTACGAGCATAATTGCCCAAAGGTCTAAATACAAGAACGTTGGTAAAAAACTGGAATTTTGAGAAAAGCTTAAATCCTGTGTTTCGGATCGCCAACCTCTGACGAAATCTGCCATTTTGAAAAACGCGAATTGATTTATATATCAAAAACCTTTGGTAATTTTTCTTAGTTCACATAGATATTATTTTTGAATCATAAAAATTGTGGAAGATCATATTTCCAATAACTTTTTACACTTTTGAAGATCATGTGAATTTTCAGTATAAAGTTATGAATCTAAAAAAGCAATCCAGCTTAATATGTTTAAACAAATTATGTGATTTTTTTTTTAGCATAAGGTATAGAAAAGACTAGAACGTGTAAGTTGGGTGAAAACAAGACAAACATAATAGGGGAGAGTGGGGCACATTTGAACACTTTTTGCTTTCGCAGCTGCTTGAACGAAATATGTTCGATTTCTTGATCTATAAAGTTTACTAACATTGAACAGTAACATTGAACTTCAATTTAAAATAACGTTTGGTTAGTTAGACGAAATATTTATATTAAATTTTGATGTTTAACCAATATAGGCTCTTATGTTCAAAAGTGCCCCATGTATGGGGCAGCTTTGAACATGGAAGGGGCACTTTTGAACAGCAGTATAATTTTCGTTGTAATGAATAAATAACACTCTACTTTTTATTAGTTTTTTAATAAGAACATACACAAACTCAAAATTGATTATTATATCATATTCAAGGAACCAAAAAATAATAAAAACTCAGAAAAAATAACCTTAACATTGAAACTATAGTCATCACATTTATTAGTTGAAAAGAAAAACAAGACAAATTCATTTATAACATAACTTAGAAAAATGGAATTCATATCTACCATTTATGCTTCTCAGAGTAAAATAGATTTATTTTGTAATCAACCATTATTTCTAGACATTAAATGCAAATGTTAACAAATTGGATGTTCTTCATGTACCAGGAGCGTTAACTGGTGTAAGCAGCTTGACTTTAATTTCTGTAACGTTTAAGCGGTACATAATCGAGTTCTCATCGAGATCAGTCTAGTACCTACTCATAGAACTTGAAGAATTTAGTCATTTTTTTTAATCTTCAATAATGTTGTACATATTTCCATTTTTTTCTTTAATTTTGCCCACAATTGATAGTTTCATTGTTCTTTTTATAAGAACGTTGCGATTTATTAAATTGAAACACATTAAAGTTTCCTTAAAATGTCTGATACAAACTGCTAGGGGCGGTTTTGAGCATGTTCAAAAGTTCAACAACATAAAATGTTGAATAAATATTTAACATTAATATATTCATTCAAAAATTCACCGTAATTTTGTTTAAAATTTATTAAACATTAACAAAAATTGTATTGCGTTTTGAAATCACGCACCAATTTTTTTTTTAATTCTTACAACTAAAAACTGAAATAATACAAAACCACTATAAATATCACCTTCCACCTATAAATCTGAAAGCCAGCTGAGATAACCAAGGAAAGTCATTGACATATATGGATATGGTGTTGACGGGTTCAAATATCGAATAACTTCTAAAAAAGCTTGATAAACTAAAATGTTATATACAGTGTTCAAATGTGCCCCGTGTTCAAAAGTGCCCCACTCTCCCCTATGTCATTAGTAATTAAAAAAAAAAACAAATATCAAATATCAAAGTACATTTTTTAAAGGCAGAAATCCATTTTTTTAATTTCGTAAAAATTACGTTTTAGTGGGTAGTTTTTGAAAAAATAAGTTTTCAAATGCAACATTTTGAAAAAAAAGTTTTTTTTTTATGTATACTGTTTTTTCCAAATTGTTAGGTTTTTTCATATACATTTTGCTCTAAAATCAAAACTGTTTTATTAATTTTTAGTCAAAAGTTTAAGACCAGATTAACAAATGTCTTTTACTTTTTCTTAAAATTAGAATTATATATACTACTGTTGAAACTCGATTAACCGGGATGGTTGGGACCGAGCCCATTACGGATAATCGAAAATCCAGGAAAATAGAACTTTTTTTTCAAGAAAAAGTTTATATGTTTTTAAGTTTTTATTAAAAAATTTATTGAAAGAAAAAGAAAACAATTAAAAAATTATTCCATGAACGTAACAGTTCATATTTTTGTTTGAACATATATTACAAAATTATGAGATTAATTACGAGTATTATGATTTATGAACTTTAAGGAAAATTAAAAAATTGTTGCATTATTAGGTGTGTTTTTTATAACCAGTAAATCCTGATATGTTGTTCTAGGATAGTTCTACTTTTCAAAAAAAAAAAAAAAAAAAATAGGTAATAAATAAATAAGAAAATAAGACCCTCTACAAAAAAATTTTTAAATATTTTCTTTATTTTTGAGTTCCGATTTTGTATTTTTTAGTTAAATTTTCTTCTTTCCTGTTCGCATTTTACGGATAGTAAAGTTTATTACGGATAATAGAGTTTAAATAAATAAATTTTGTTTATTGTCGAGAAAGAATTTCAAATATTTTCATCACTGATAATAGAGCGTCCCGGTTAATCGAATCCCGGATAATCGAGTTTCAAATGTATTTCCTTAAAAAAAAATCACGTTTTGACTTTCTGGTAAACTAAAATACAAAAATGATTTAGAACAAAGTTGTTTCCTGTACTTGTTTCTTCTTTTTATATTAAATTTTATTGCTTATTTTTATAATTTTTTTTACTGATTGTAAAATTTACATATTTTTATTTATTTCATCTGATTTTTAAAGCGAAGTTTACAGTCCCAAATCGATCGATTAAAATTATGTTTTCAAGTTATATGGTGGTAAAATCTGAATATAAACCATACCGCAACAAGTTTAATAAAAATTTGTTTAGAATTTCATTTCAAAAAAGCTCCATCAATTACCTTCAATTATATCCAACCACAATTTATTGTCCTTGATTTTCTACTAACATCTTATTTTTATGTTTTTTTTTTTTTTTTTTGTCTGGTAATAGAAATAAACAATATTATAATCACGTGTGGTTTTGTTTAGCAAGTGTAACCTCATCACGGTCTATATATTTATCTTAAAATAGTACTATAATAAAATTTTTACGATCTAATCAAACGATTTGCCAACCTATAAATAACAATCCTATCAAGAACAGTCGTCGGCAGTCGTTGTCGAGGCAATTTCTCCCACCTGTATTTATACAGAGGAATGCATTCGAAATAAATTGAAAACAAAAAAAATAAACACTATTATTTTAAATATTCACACGTTTTTTTTTTGGTATTTTGATTATTTGCCAAATACAAAAAAACATATTCTATATAAGTTACGATAGGTATAATGTAACAAAATAAATAAAAATAAAAATAAAAAAAAACAACAAATATTTATTTAAATTCTTTTAGTTTGACATCTTAATTTAGTTAACATTGTTGAGATAGAAAACAAATGTGATTGACAGGTTAGTGAACTTTTAAAAGCTAATTAAGTGAACTATTGTTTATAACATACTCTAAAAGATACACAAGGCCGATAAATGTTAAAAAAAAACATAATTAAGAAACAAAATTCTATAAAAAAAGCCAATTGGATTTAGGTCTAACAAAAAATGAAGGGAAATTGTAAATAGATGTTAAAGGACTTCAATTTCCAAGAACCAGAAAATGTTATTTCTAGGCACTCGTTGAACTTTCAAAACAAATCTAATTTATCCCAAAAAAATAAATGTGTCATCTTCGAAATATTAATGACATCAATATCATAAATCATCAAAATCTCCAATCACGTCATCTATTAGTGTAAATGCCTTATATTTAGGCCATTGCTATCGCATAGAACGCACATTTTTTCCAAGGACATTTAGATGTTTTTTTTTTTTGCCAAATGTAATCTTTTCAAACTTCCTTTTCCTTTTTTTTTATTCTGGCACATTTCCGGTTGAGTAACTTAAAAACGAATTAATCATTTGTAATTGGGTTTTCAAAAAAAAAAAAAAAAAAAAACTGCAAAGCAATTGGTTCCCCTTTTCTTTTTTGTTTTAGATAAGGTTTTTTTTTCTGTAGTTTAAGAAACTTGAAGGACTTGTTAAACGAACAAATAAAGAATATTCTGGACCCTCTGACAATTTCTTAAAGAAATTCTTTCTTTCCAAGAAAAATATTAAGTGCTGTGATTTGCATTGCCTCCTAAGGGGTTGCTTACGTCGATTTTTCAAGTAATATTAATAAAATATATTATATTCCTATACAAAAAAAAAAGGGAAAACACACATTAAATAAATCATAAAAAAGGATATATTCTTTTATTAGATATGTGAGTAGTTAAATCCCTACAGATGCGAATAATGTCAAAAAAAAAAAAAAAAAAAAAACCAGGCACGTGCGTTCTAGAAACGAATGTTCTTATTAAGACATCTTCTTGCATGTAGGTATAACTTAATCCTTGAAAGTTCAAGAAATATAAATACAAAAAAGAAAATCCTTGAATTTTTTCTCTACCAACAATCCTTTTTGCATTCTTCTGCAAAAACTTTTTACTGATTTTGTTTTTTTGCTCTTTTTTACTTGCGATATAGGTACTATAGGGCAAGTTTAGGATTCGTAAAAAAAATCGAACTCGAGATAACAATTTTACATGACATTACGATGATGGAGAATGCCAAAAAAGTGGGTCCGGCAATTCTGTCTGTCTGTCTGTCTGTAAGAACCTCGAGCTACAGCCTAAACTACTGAAGCGATTTTCTTCGAACGTGGTAGTTAACAGTTTTGGGTGATTCCCTAGAGGAGAAATTGAAGTTTTTTTTTTAGGACCAAAACTAACGGTACCTGTCATATAACGGAAACAGAAAAGTTGATTTATTTCAAAAACGGCTCTAACGATTTTGATTAAAATTTTTATACTTAATGTTACAGATAAGAGCCTCCTTTGATAATGCGAAAAATATTTTTTGTACAGTTATTAACTGTACCTGCCATAGAACGGTTTTTTGGATTTATGAATTTCTCATAAACGACAAAACCGATTTCGACCAAATTTTTAATACAGAAACGTTTAAACAATCATTATTTAAAAAAATTTTAAATTTTTCAAAAAACACATTTTTGGATTTTTAAAAAATATTTCAAAATTTTTTTTTGAAAAATCAATTTTTTGGAAACGGGCTGGTGAAAAATTTTGAAATTTCGTTTTTATGTGTAAATTAATTATTTATTCAAAATTGCATATCAACTTTTTTTTTGACAAATGTTAGAAAATTTTTATATATAAAAAATCATTTTTTTAAAAAACGGCTCTAACGATTTTCGAAATTTTTTTTCTAAAAATTCCTTTTTATACTAGAAATGAAATGGCATACTTATTTTTTTGTAAAAGAGCATTTAAAACGGTATTTAATTATTTATAAAAGCAGATTTTATTTTTTTGCAGCACTAACGAAATTCCGTGAAAATATCAAATTCCAATAATTTTTCTCTTATTTTGTTCAATTGAAAACTTTAACATTAGAGTAACTTTTACCATAAGAGCAAGTACGTGCGACCCCAGTCGTGCAATTTATTTTTTTTGTTGTGTGCTATGGAAACCACTTAACAATTCAAAAACTATTGTGCAAGGTCTATGAATTCAACCCTGGTAATACTAGGTACTGTTATAAGGGGAACACAATCCCTCACGTGTCAGTTTACGTTTAAGGTTTTTTTTTTTATAATTTTCCCTTTAGCAAGGAAGACATAGGAAAGAATAAATGGAAAAGTTTTGACTTTTTTTTTTTCTTTCTTTGAAAAGGTAAACGAAGAAAACAACAAGGATGAAAAGACGAAAAGTAGTTTTTTTTTGTGTAGATGCATGAAATACTTCAAGGTGATAAGAGGCATACGACTTTTTCTATGAAAGTATTAAGGTATATATTGTATTTAGTGGAGTTACATTAGAAACGATTGCGAAAGGAAAATATCGATGGTTGAATATATATAAAAAAAAACAAGCATTCAACAAAGTCCTGTTGTGCCGAGGAAATTCAATCGAACTAAAAACATGAAAAAAAAGTGGTCAAATGGTACAAAAATCATAATTTTCTTTTTGCATAATGTTGTTTTATTGGAAATATTTTGAAAAGATGATGATAATGATGATATTGCAAGAGAACAATAAATAAATAGAACTTGCAATCCACAGTGAAGAACTTCTTAAAATTTTATCTGAGCGAGACTGGCCACGCAGAGGTTTCTGCCAGTTTGTTGCATACTTTGACAAATCTGTAATAAACAACTTACATAAACGAACCGATTTAAAAGCTTACTTTTGATCTAACTTTTATTTTCAAAACCTTGATTATTTGCATCAAATAATTTATTTTCAAAAGTTACAATAAAGAACTTAAAATAAGAAACATTTTTGAAAAGTTATATATTTTCAAAATTTCTCCACTGGTCTGAACCAACCGAAAGTTCACTTTTTTTAACTTCAAATTGAATTCAATGGGAGCTATGAAATTAAATTTTGCGCAAAAAAATTAATAAAAAATACAAAAATAATAATAATTTTCTTATCGTCCGCTAACTTCAGTCTTTTTACTTGCGATATAGGTACTATATTATGTTATATCATGTTATGCATTCGTAAGAAAAAGGTAACAATCAAACATGACATTAAGATGATAGAGAATGCGAAAAAAGTGGGTCTCGAAAGTCCGCGTCTGTCTTTCAGTCTGTTGTTCTGTCAGAATGTCTGTCGGTCTGCATAAAGAGCTACAGCCTAAACGGATGGTCAGATCCACTTCAAACTTGTTATGTAGCAGTTTTTGACAGAGGGGTTTTTTTGACCAAAATACGGCTCCTACGATTTTGATAAAAAAAAATTCAAGTACATATTAGTTTTTAGGCAAGGATATCATTTCATGAAACATTTTTTTTCGAAAACCGTGATTAATTAATAAAATATGATTTTCTACCAAACGATTTGCTTAATTGCAGCGAAATTTTTTAACAAAAGCACTTATATAGTTTTTGGCATACTGACTTTACTTTAAATTTTTTTTCAAAAATTATTTATAACAAAACAGTTTTTTTAAAAAACTGCTCTAACGATTTTGAAATGTTTTTTTTTTTTTAAATGCATCCTTATAAAAGAAATTAAATTATATATTTTTTTTAACTCAATTTTATTTAAAGAGTTATTTTTTTCATTTGAAGAACGAATTGTATGTTTTATTTTTTTGTTTTGTTTTTTTTTTTTTTTTATTTTCATATAAACTCACCCAATTTGTATAAAACAAATTTTAGCAATTTGAATTAAAAGAGCAAGAACGTGCTACTCGGTCGTGCATTTTATTTTAGTTCAATTTAAAAAAAAAATAAAAATACTGTTTAGGCTATAAGAACGAAATATCTGCTCAGGAGAACAAATTAAATATACACATTTTACAAAAAAAAAAGTTGGTATTCCATTATTTATCAGCACTTAAAAATGAAATTTTAAATCATTCAACTACACCGTTTTAAACAAATTGATTTTTCAAAAAAAAAAAAAAAAAACTTAATTATTTTTAAAAATTCCAAAAATGTGTATTTTGAAAACTATTATAAATCAACATTTACTTAACAATACTCTAAACTAAACGCTTTGTTTAAAAATTTTCGTAGAAATTAGTTTAATCATTTAGGTACACAAGAAATTCAGAAGTGAAAAAAAACCTTCTATAGAAGATATTTATACCAGTAATACTTGTTTAAAAAAAAAACACTTTTTTTATCATAAAAGTGCCACCTTATTTGCCGTATTACACACATACATTTTCAACAAAGTTAGAGCCATTTTTGAAAAAAAAACTTGACTTATTAGACAAGTACTATTCCTTCAAGCCAACTTTTTGATGAAAATTACTTAAACAAATTTATATTTCCCACAAATTTGGTCTCCTTGCCAACCTGACAAATACCATTCAAAAAACACTTTTTCTTGTTTCAATTATGGTAAAATATTTAAATGTCGCTAATTAGCATTAATTGGATTTTCTACGCAAATTCTCTTGAAACTTCCATTTCTAAGTGTTTAACTTCTTAAAAAAACAAGTCTTTGATATTTTTTATGTTTAGATATTATAAACCAATTTCGTGCCCCCTACTACACTATTTTTGTTCTTCAAGAATTTTATTATTTTAAATTAGATTAAATGTTCAAGGCTGTTTAAATGAAATCTAGCTTCTCTTTTTGCAGACAATTTTGTATAAAATGAAATAAAAAATTATGCACTAAAAATGCACTCATTTTATTATAAAGTTCTACTTTTCTATATTTTCTATGTCAATTTAAATTACTTGCAAATGAAAGTAAAATTGACATGAACTCTATTATAACAAAATAAATTTCCTATCTTTTATTCTACTTTATTATAATACTCCCCCACATTTAAAAATAAAAATTCTTTAAAAACTTTTCATTTTGTGTCATTGCCCTGATGAGCAGCAGCCGTCAAATGGGCTTAACGTGCTCAAGGATCCGAAGATTATTTCTGATTGTGTCTGCAAAAAAAAAAAAAAATAAATAAAAATCTAACAACAATTTGTTATTGTATTTTATATTCCCTCATCTCATTTTCAAGGAGGTAGATATATTTTTTTGTAATTTTTTTTATCTCAAAGAGTTTCATTTTTTAAATAAAATTAAGATTTTTCTTTCAAGTGTCCTTGACTTATGAATTGAATGAGTTTATTAACCTTATTTTTTTTTAAATTTAATATTGACAAGAAAATTACAATTTTTTTAGGTCGAGGTATTTTATTTTTGAACAAAAGAAATGAGAGGTTCTTTCTTTTTTTGATATTCATGTAAAATGAAAGAATACTCATTAATTTGTTTATTAATCGAAGTGTATTTTAATGATATAAAATAGGACTTTGGGAAAAAGACAATTTTCTTTAGTTAATTGAAGATAAATAAAAATAAATTTATAATTTAGTATTCGACTGAGGATTCAGACATATTTTGTTGACCTAGCTTTTAAGGTATTGCAAAGTAATCCCTTAAGAGGGAATATGCTTGAAGCAATCCAAAAAGAAAGAAAAAAAAACATCTTAATGAAAAACGACACTCGAATTCTAATTTATTTTTTTCTCATTACATTGTGCACGTGATAATTAATCATTATGTCACGTCGCACAGTAGAACATTTTATCAAATAAAAATTCAGAATAAAAATATGAAATTAACGCTTTGAAATCGAATATTTTAAAAAACATGGTTTTCAAGACATGATTTTATTTATAATTTTTGAATTTTAATTCAAGGATACTTTTTTAAGTTCTAATTTATATTAAAAAAAAAACTTATCAGTTGCATTCTACCCCACTGTAGCAGTTGTTGTCCTCTAGAAATTGCGTTAACTGTTCCCAAATGTGTGACAAAACACATTTATTTGGAACTTTTCCAAATGTCATTGAGGTTTTCTCTGTTTTGCGTCTCTAGCAAAAATATTTGGCTTCACCCGAAAATATTTTTGTTTTGTGTTTATGCGGTTTTGTTTTCTACATTTCTAATAATAAAAACCACTTTGAGAGGTTTTTCAACCAAAAACATGAAAACATAGCATTTTCTGTCTGGTCTCTCGATGCAAAATTTAAATGTAAACAAGTTTTAGTTTTGTGAAAATATATTTTTGAAAATATGTATTTTTGTTTTTCTGATGCAATTTTAATTAATTTATTTCGTATTTTTTTTGTCTATTTTCTTTTTTTTTCTAGGAGACCGTCAAATTTATCGGTTGTATGGACAAGACGATCTAGACGCGTGGCATCGGCACCGCTGCCTTGGGAACCGGACATGGTTAATCCACTTGTAGGTCATATATCATGGCCAGTTCCTGATAATCATTCAATATCTGTGACGTTATTTAAAGATCCAAGGACACATGAATTGGAAGATAAAGATTGGACGTTTGTTATCGAAGATGTAAGTAATTTTTTGAATGATGAAATAATTAAGAAATTTATTTCTGAGATGTGAGCATTTGAGAATCAAAAATCCGGTAATTAAAATTCACAAAATTCTTTATTTTAAAAAGCTAAGTTTTTTTTTACAAAAATTACAAAAACTTGTCATACAAAGTTTTCTTGTATCTTGCATTTGAGAATCAAAAATCCGGTAATTAAAATTCACAAAATTCTTTATTTTAAAAAGCTAAGTTTTTTTTTACAAAAATTACAAAAACTTGTCATACAAAGTTTTCTTGTATCTTGCACCGTTTAGAATTTATAACACTTCAAACTCACATATGTTTTTCTTGATATTTTAATATTTGTTATTTTTATCAAATTACATACAAAAAACTTTTTATTAACTATTTTTTGAAAAATTTTACAGCTACAATTTTGTGGAACATAATTTTTGTCTAAAATCTATCTTTAAAATAAAAAATGTTGTAACCCTTGACCCCTTATAATGGGACTAGCGGACATAGAACTTTTTACAAATTGTAAACCACCCTAACACCAAGCTGTATAACAAAAATCAGACTGTTACATTTTTTTTTTCCTTTTTGACGTGATAACGTCTTATAAATCGATGAACCATGGCAGCCACCACAAAAAAGTGACGCCATTTTCTAACGTTACACTCTTGCACTTTCGCAGTGCGGCAAAAAATTTAAATTCAAAATTAAAAATAAGCTATTAGAGATACAAAAATCTTCTATAGCTTATTTGAAAGATAATAACCTAAAGCTTAATCCAAATGAAGGGTTTTTAAAAATTCCGTCATGTAATAGGGTAAACAGGGGTAAAACGAGAAGATGGACAAAATTATGATTTTGGGTAAAGGAAATCTTTTTTGACAATTCTAAAAATGCCATGTGAAAGATGAGGGAACAAAAATTAGGCGTCTAATTTGGATTTGTTTGCAACACTGTGAGTTTCGAAATATGAATTTTTGAAAAACACCTTGTTTTTTAGGGGTATTTTTGGGTAATTTTTGATTTTTAGCTTTTTTTTGGATCGTTCAAAAAATCTCAAACTTATAGTAGGTTTAGTATTGTATTGTTTGTATTTCCATAATTCCATATCGTTCCTCGCAATTGTTGCCAACCCAAAAATCACATGTCATAGCTTAACATAACTTTAGAATTCGTAACTCTAGTTTTTCGTAACTTCGGTTTCGCGTAACTTTGACGGCCGTAACTCTGTCGCGCGTAACTCTGTTATTCGTAACTCCGTTACCATTTCCTCTTGTAGGCATCTTTGAAATGAGATTGATACGTCATATGAAAGGTGAAATAATAAGCTTTCACATGGTATATATTTTGTATAGGTTGTCAATAAAAAAAAAAATGATTCCATAGCGTGAGAACATAAAAATAAATGTTTTTTTTTGGTTTTTTTTTAATGAAATTTGATCGAGTTCAAAAAATTCTAGCTCTTTTTGTAGATGTCTCATAGACCTGATCGATATATATATTTTGAGCTAAGACAATAAGCTTTCAGATGATATAAAATTTTGTATGGGTTGTTAGGTAAAAAAATGGAATTAATGACGTGAGAAGATAAAAATTCATGTTTTTTGAGCTAAGACAATAAGCTTTCAGATGGTATAAAATTTTGTATAGGTTGTTAGGTAAAAAAATGGAATTAATGACGTGAGAAGATAAAAATTCATGTTTTTTTTGCTTTTTTTGATGAAAATAATTGTTTTCAATAAATTATTTTTATACTTTTTGCGCAAAAAAATTTAAAAATTTCTTAAGAAGAAATACTTGGCTT
The DNA here is from genome assembly GCF_945859705.1 of Episyrphus balteatus. Lineage (NCBI taxonomy): Eukaryota > Metazoa > Arthropoda > Insecta > Diptera > Syrphidae > Episyrphus > Episyrphus balteatus. The sequence continues at coordinate 47,116,263 of NC_079137.1, forward strand.
TTAAATTGCATAATTTGTTTTAAGCTTTTAAAATAAAAAAAATAATATAATGAGAAAATAAAGAAACGTTTTTTCTTGTAAATTATGATTGTTTGAAATAAGTAAACGCTTCAATTGACTCATTTTAAACAAAAGCACAAAATCTGTTTTCTGCCGACGTTATCACGTAAAATCATCGTCCGTAAACCTGATTTACAGACAACCTTATTATTATATGTACCAAAATTACGATGCTGGAGAGGTCTAACAAGTGATTTTCGTATTTGTGAGTTGGCGTGTACACAATTCATTACGGATTTTCTTTAAATTTTGTGGAAATGATTTTTATGAACTTTGAAAGTTGTTTTTGTTAGCTTTTAATATCTTTCTTCAACAAAAAAAAACTCCATATTTGAATTATTATCCTAAAATCATGCACAACATACATAATTGCATTACTAAATTAAAATTAAATGGAATTTTTCATTTCTTTAAAAAAAAAATCATCCTTTTACATTAGAATAGAATTTTTTTTGATTTATTGGTTATCATACCAACTGCAACACCCTCAAAGAATTTCACAGGGAGGTATTGGATTTTTTTCATATTGTGTTTCGGTACTATTGTGCCTTTACACGACTTAGTTGGTATTGCCATGGAGACCGAAGAGATCCTGATCTTGGTCATAATCATCGCCTCTCTTTCCCTTGCACTTTCAATGCGCTAAAAAAAAGTCAATCGGGGGATTTAACTCTTTAAAAAATTAATTTGAACTTCAAATTATTTTCCAAATTATTGCTATATCAAATCTATGATATCATTTTTGTGAATTTATTTAGTTAGAATAAGGAAATGTCGCAAGTAAAATACAACTTGTATAATTTTACTGCAAAAATCCTAAAAGACTATGTTTAAAAGAACAAATAATAATTCTACTTCTTCTTTGTCATGCTAATAAAAGTATAGTCACGCTACACGCTGCTCTACGGTCCATCAATTTATTAAGTTTGCTTTTAGTGCGCCATTATTGCTATATGCTGACCCTAAAGCAGAGGAATCGTCGTCTATTAAAAGGCAACACAACAATGAGAGAAACTCATACAATGCTCTGACATCGAACAGGTGTCGTTTTCGCAGTCATTCACGCTAATAGCGTGAATCGTTAATTTATTTATTCTAATTTATTATTAGCAATTGCGCGTCCATCGTGTTGTTTGAAATTAAGAGTTGCCATCATGTAAGACTTAATTTGAAATTTGGAGTTTTTAACATTGTTATAAAAAATCAAACGAGAATGTTTTTTCTTAAAGTCATAAAAAAGAATACACCAATAACAGCTATTTCTCTAAAAAATATTCGTTATTCCAAAGATATGCGCTAGACCAAGTAGAAAGTAGAAGAAAAAGTAATGCTCAAAAAGTTAAGCTCTAAAAATTGAATGATTCTAGGACGTAGTTCGGGTATTGGGTAAAGCAAACAGTACTACCTAAATGTGTTGCTGAAATTTCAGTCCACCGCACAGTGGTAATTTTGGTGCTTTTTACACGACCATTTTTTGATGAAAAGTCATAAAATTTGGTACACTTAAGCATTAGTAGGTACTATAGAAAATATGAAAAAGCCGCTCTAGCGGACTAGGTTTTTAAATAGAATTTTTTTTCAAAACTGTTATTAGCTAAAAATTTTGCTAAATTGATGTCGATCTTGGATTTAAGTAGGTTTGCCTGTTCATATTAAATAAAAAGAAAAAAACATTTTTAGACCTTTTATTTCTATTTCTTGGATTTTTTTTTTTTTAAATAAGCACAATTTTTTTATCTTTCCGATTAATATTCCTAAGAGCCAATTTTTCAATCTTCTAATAAACAGTCAGTTAACTGTTCGACGAATAAAGTTATAAGGCTCATAAACAATCAGATAAAAACATTGAATTTTTCAATCAAGAATAATTTATTCTACAGAATAACAAAAAAAAAATTGTCAAATTCAAAAATATTTAAAATTAAACGTCATTTTTATTCATGATTGTTTTTGTTTTCTTGTGTTCCACTGTATTTTTTTCAAAATTCTTTCAAAACAGCTTTGACAACTGACACAATTTTTTTGTTCAGATTATTCCTTAGAATAATTTTTATTCGTCTCTGAAAGAATCAGATAGTTTTATTCTTAGGAATAAGCTATATCTGCCTGTTGAAAAATTGATTTTTTCTCTATCCTTAGGAATAAGTACTAACTGACTGTTGAACTGACTATTGAAAAATTGGCCCTAAATAAATTAACTATTTTGCCGTTATATTGTTGCCAACTAGGTTTTTAAAGTAAAGATTGAAAATAATTATGTAATACAAACCAATTTTCCTATTAGATTTTAATATTCCAAATTCGAATCCGAATACAAACAAATCTATGGCATCACGTACCTATCGAAAATTAAAGATGTATTCAGTTTTATTGGACATTCAATTTTTTTTTATTACCTGCAAATTATGTTTTTTAATCTCTACTTTTAAATATAGTTGGCAATAATATATCGCCAGAATAGTCAATTGGTTTATGATCATAAATAAAACAGATGTCAAAATTGTACCTATTTAAAATAAAACCCAAAAATAGCGTAATAAAAAAAGGTCCTAATTTGTGTTTTACTAATCTGTCACTTTTTGGACTTTGTTTTAAAATTTGTTTGATTTTTTTGTCATTCAATATGAGCAGATCTATCCTAAATCCAAGATCGAACACCTTTTTGACCTCAATTTGGCTTAATTTATTGTTAATACATTTTTGAGTAGCAATATTGATTTTCTGGTTTCATACGTTGATTTGCCAGGTTTTGCTGGTTGATGTGCCGGCTTGATCCGTTGATTCACCAGTTCCGTCTATAGATTTTCTGGGTTAGCCGATTGATATGCTAGATTCGTCGGTTGATTTTTCGCGTTCGCCCTATGTTTTGTAAGGTTCTTTGGTTTGCCAAAAACAATCAAAAGATTTCAGCAAACATACCCAATAGCTAAAATAAACATACGAAGCTAAACCAAAGAACCGAAAGCCGAATATTTCAGAATTAGAGGCTTGTTTCTCATCAAACTTCATCAACCGCATCATTTACTACATCGATGAACCCAAAAACCAATTATTGTTAGGCCCCATTGAATTCTGGAAATATGGTTTGTGGGGGAAATAATTTAGAAATGGAAATGGACATATAATTATATATAAGTAGAATGGACATATAATTCGAAGTTTAAAGTGTGTTATGCAGGTAGTTGATGAAGTTATATGAGAAACAGGAACTAGGTCCCAGGGAGTTTTCTTGAAGCGACTACCATCTAAGACCAGTTTTCGGCTACATCTGAACCGGACTTCTCTTCAACTACCTCGGTGACACTGATATAATGTAACCAAGTAACTCTAAAAAGAAGTTTATAGGCCATAGCACCGGGTCAATACTTTTGCTATTGATGTCGTAAAAACGCTTAATCGAATAATGAGAAATATTTCCCATTAAAACCAGAATACAAGAGAAGTGATGGATATCACTGAAAGTATTCTACAAAAAAAAAATGGTTAATCGAAATGGAAACTGTGAATCGAATGCTAATAATTTCACGCAAACGCTGTTTTCCATGAATATTTCATACCCACTCAAACTAAGTACTAGAAGTCTACGTCGACCTTTTTTTGTATAAATAAATACATTATTTTCACTCGAAGCCCCCAAACTGAAAAAAAGGCAACCCTGATTCAAAGCCGCATTCAATGGACGCCTTCTGTGTTTGGAGGCACCTTGTCGCTGAAACATTTTACACATCGCTTGCTTCCGTCATTTTTTTGTTGTTGTTTTCTATATTTTTTTGCTTTAAACAAAAAACAACCAATGGTTGTCTGGAACTTTGGTTATATTTGTGTATACACTATGCCCATCAGCCAGCATCCCTCTCTTGTTGAATCATTGAACAACATCGCAGATGATGGTATTGATAACTGCCTTCGTCGCCGTCGTTGTCGAGTTCTGATGCTATGCTATTACTTTCAATAAACCCTTGAACTGTCACAGAGGGAGAATATTGTTCAATGTTCTCGATGCCAGTAGGCGGCGGCAGGGTGGCGGTGGTAGCCAAGAGGGAATGACAATAATCCAAATACCGCATAAATATATACATATACATGGCAACCACCGCAATCCCAATTCGCTCGCGCCCCCTCTGTGATTTTGGAGCGCAGGAGAATTCTAAAGGAGTCAATATTATGTGCTACCGCTTCTGTTGCCGTCACAAACGTGACGTGACTGTGTGTCTGCATTAAAATTATAATTCCAAGGAATTTCAAATGGCACAGACAAGAACTACATCACCAACTGATGCTGAAGATATTTCTTCAAAAAACTAACTTCAAGAAATTTTATCGCAAGAAGAAATCAGCGAGGCATCTAAATGGTTTTTGAATGTTTTAAATACATAAGTTCTCGTTGCCGCCCATGCTTCCGTGGTATCTATCGTTTTTCGTTGTTAGAAATTTATAAGTGACAGTAATTAAATGAACTTTGTTCAATTTGTTATCTCTCTGGGGAGGGATTTGTTTCAAACAAGACTTAATTGGAAACTATGAGCTAAATACCCGATAGATATAAATAATTTAGATAAAGATCTTCCCCAGTAGAAATAAATTACACACCGGTAATTCCAGTGTATTAACTTTTTTTTCGGATACAAATAACTTAAGTTTTGTTTTTTAAGATAAGAATTTACATGGTAGTTTGTTTATACCTGTAATGTAGATCATTTATAATACTTGGTAAGCACTAGCACTCTTAATGGTTATTATCCCACACACACATACAGAGGAATTGTTGGGTAAATTATTTTTCTAAGCTGCTGATACATTTGGAATTTTTTTCTGTGGAGAGCATTTGCGTACAGTGAAACCTCTCTAAAACGAATATGCAAATTCATTAAACAATTTCTAAAATCAATTCCGAAATTTCGCACTTCGCTTTCAAAATTGCGACATAACGCATTTAAAAAAAATTGTTTCTCCCAGTTTTTCAATAAAGTATGTAAAGAAAAAGCATCAAAAAATACTCAATCATATTTCTTATAGTACCTACAGGTAAAATAGACATTTAAAAAAATGGCTTTTTGTGACCAATTACAGAATTTACTTTCTCTTCGAAGAAACGCCCTTTCACCCAACATTATTTCTTTGCCAAATGCAACATTTTTACCAAACTTCATTTTGGTGGCCCATCATTTTTTTTTTCAAGCAAAAAAACACCCAATCTCAAAACAAACATAGTTGCTTAATTTCAATAGGGTACCATTATATACCCACATATTTTCTATACTAAAAAAAAACACCCTTTTACGCGAACAAGTTTTTCTTGTTTCCCAAAAAAAAAACACCCTTTTAACTAAAATATTTGTATTGACTACTAAGATTCCTAGTTTCTTGTATAAACAAATTTTGTTTACCAATTTTCATTGGTTTAGCATTTTTCTCCCAGTTTTTGTGGTACTAGTTCTGAATTTCAACATTTCTTTAAAAAAAACAACACCCTTTTAATCAAGATAATTTTGTAGACTGTTTATAGTCCAGTAATTTTAGGTTTTATCTGCGGAAAAATTCCTACAGGGCTCGATTTTGGTATAGACCTTCGTTACGGCGTTGTTATGAAGATGTGAAAAATCGACATTGATATCGCGTCCGCGTTAGAAGTTATAGAGGTCAAAAGGTCACGAAAATCAGTTTTTCGCATATATCTCGTGACCTGTTGCTCGGAGGTCAATAGGGGTCTGTGGGAAATCTGTTTGTCATAAAATGATCTACAAATATTGCATTTTTCTGTAAATTCAACCGTTTTCGAAATAGAGCTGTTTCAAGCGTAGGCATAATACATGATACGTAATAATAGGTTTGTTTTATTTAAGAGTGAATAATTCAGTATTTGAATACTGAAAAATACATGTGTGAGCTCTTTTGCTTTTTATTAATACGTTTTTATAAGTTTCACTTGTAATCGATATTCAAACTAACTTACTAACTAACTTACTAACTAACTTACTAACTAACTTACTAACTAACTTACTAACTAACTTACTAACTAACTTACTAACTAACTTACTAACTAACTTACTAACTAACTTACTAACTAACTTACTAACTAACTTACTAACTAACTTACTAACTTACTAACTAAGTTACTTAGCTACTAACTAACTATTTAATAAAATCTTAGCAATTAATTTTGACCCTCAGGTCAAAATTAACTACCGTGAGACGTTTTGGTCTCAGGGTAAAACCATTTGAGGGTCAAAACACCCCAAATCAATCTAAGACTACTTCTAAGAGTCATATCGAAACTTTGAACAAATTTCTGTAGTTTGAATGACTACGTTATAATATAATCCGAAATAGGTTGGATTTACAGAAAAATGTATAAGGCAATATTTGTAGATAATTTTATGAAAAACAGATTTCCCATAGACCCCTATTGACCTCCGAGCAACAGGTCACGAGATATATGCGAAAAACTGATTTTCGTGACCTTTTGACCTCTATAACTTCTAACGCGGACGCGATATCAATGTCGATTTTTCACATCATCATAACAACGCCGTAACGAAGGTCTATACCAAAATTGAGCCCAGTAGGAATTTTTTCGCAGATTGGGGTAAAAAATGCCTAAAATTACTGGGCTATTAGATTCTTAGTTCTTTTAGGAAAAGAAATGTTTTAACCAAATTTGTGTCAGCTGCTATGATACCTTTCTCAAACATAACTTAACCCCTCAAAAAAACACCCTTTTACCAAAAATATTTTTAAGAACTTTATGTAGGTATCCTCTGTCCCTGCTTTATCTAAAACCTCATCACGAATTTCATCAGTGTATCATTTTTTTCACATGAGTTTCGGTTATACTGTATCTGTTGAAGTAAAAAAAAAAAAAAACACCCTTGCTTTTAATCGGCAATAACTTTTCTTATAGCAATCGTATTGACTTTATTTTTATATCATTAGATTCAGCTTCAAAAATTAACATGTGTCATATGATTGATTATATTATACAAACAATTTTGTTCACTGTTTTGTTGACCTTGACCTACTCCCACTTTTCCGCGAAAAAAACACCCTTTCACCAATTTTTTTTATTGACTCTTTAGATCCTTGGTTCTTATTCCAAAAGCAAACTTTTTGCCAAGTTTCATGAGGGTAACAATTTTTGGTTTATCTAAAATTCAAACAATATTTATTAAAAAAATGTTCAAGTAAACTCAAAAGAATTTAATTTTTCTCTTAAAAAAGTGATTAGAACTAAAAGTCGAGTAAAATTAAGCATAAAATTGGTAAAATCTGTAAAACTAGTATATGGCTGCATTATCAAAAGGTCAAATAAGGAAGTTCAAAAAAAAATTCACGGCTCTCGATTACAACAATTTTTAAGGACCGTTTTTTGTCATTTCGTATGAAAGCGTTCAATCGGAATTGCTGTCTCATTTTAGATTTTGCTCAAACTTTGTAGGGATGTTCTCTAGGACTGTAAGGAAGCAAATCCATGAAGATTTAATTTTAAGTTGCGTGGTTTCCCCGCTACCCGCATTCGAACTTTTGCAAAACGTCATTTTCATGTTACTATAGTTTTGCGTCTATTGAAGATATCGAGTCGATTTAAGATTTATTTTGTTGAAAAATATCTATATTTAATATTTAGTAAGTATAAGCCTTCTACTATGTATAATAGCCAAGGTTCTGGAGCCAGTCAAAAACCACGAAAAATCATCAAAATTACCAGTTTTTCAAAAATTGTTTTTAATTCAGGGATAACACTGGTTAACAAGGGTTCTGTTGCCGGAACAAAAATATACTTTTCTGAAGGTTTTTGGTGTGCTGAACTCGAATCCGAAGTCAAAAAAATTCTAGCAGCTCCCGTTTTTGAGATAAGGCACAAGACCATGATGGATTACTTTTCAATAAAAAACAGCCCATCGAAAATCACGATTTTTTTGTTCCCTTAATTTTTTTGGACTAGTGTATTTTACTATTAAAAAATATTAGTACGTAACTTAAATATCCGACATAACGACACTCTATTGTAACAGATGCAGAAGTTCTTGTGTACAAACAAAGTAATATTATTTATCTTCACCAGCTGAATCAGACAGCCACATTATGCGGAAATTCACTGGACATACATATACAAAATTTGCTTGTGAGTTTTGTAGTTTGTTTGTTCCAAATTTAGAGTAAAAATAAACTTTTATTTTGGTGATGATTAAGTGCTTTTTCTTATGAAGACCTGATTTTATATGAGAGTTTTATAATTAAGCTGTTTTTAAATGGAGTTATTTCTTATTGCATAAAGTTTATGTTCATTAAGAACGATTAATGAACGAGTTTGAAATTAAAAAAACAAAGAAAAAAATAAAATTTTAAGAGTAATTTGAGTTTCCTTGAGTAATGTGTCAGTGCGAAGAGGAGAGATGGCAAAGATACGAGCGAATAAATTTAGTTTAGTTTAGTTTTTGAACTTCAAGAATGGGTTTAACTGTGGACAATTTTTAGGTTTGAATGAGAGCAAAAATGCTTCGTTTAATTAAAAAAAAAGCCTTTAAATTGTATTTTTATAGGGGAAGTGGGGGCAAGATCGCCCCTTAAATGTTTGATTGTCTTAAAAACAAATTAAAAAACAACTTTTAACGAAAATAAAGTCTGTATTCATTAAGTTAATTGTTTACTGTAGGAATTCTCATTATTATAAAAAAAATAAAAAATATTGAACAAAAGATAATACCTACGTTTTGAAAAAACATCTAATAAAAAACGGTAGAAATTGGTAGAAAACTGTTTCTTTTGTTTTAAATGCAGTCCAATTCTAACACAATTATGCTATATTTGTATTAGTTCTCACTCCGGCACAAGCGTTGTGGTACCATTTGGTACACATTTTGAACCTAATTCAACAATATTTTGGATTGGATCTAAAAAACACCTGCAGGTTGAAATACAGGCTTCAAAGTCCTCTTCCTCAGAATCACCACTAACAGTTTTTTTTGCGCCTGTCGCTTAGCTTTTAATTCGATTTAACGGTGAACTTCTTTTTTTCACTTTTGTATAAGCTTCAAAATCTTCCAATTTCTCCCATGGGCGGTCTTGTCCCAGTCATATGATATCTGATGTTCTGGATTATTTTTTTTTATTTATCTTTATGATTCCTTCTTGCACAGAAAATACTATTATAAAAAAGTAAAAGTTAAAAATTTTATTTTTTTCAGTGTTAAAAATGCAACTGACTTTTCACATGAACGATAACAATTTGATGAAAAATCACAAAACTTACCGTAACTCTTCGGTGTCTCAACTGAACTTGCTAAAACTTACAGACTTGATCGATCATACCAAAAGGCACTTATTTTATATTGCAAGTGTTTGCCAATTTTACTATTTTTCATGCACCATAGTACAAAAACGATCTTGCTTCCATAGGCGGTCTTTCTCCACCATATAACTTAAAATTGAACTTCATTAAAATTTTTGTTTAAAAATATTTGTTTCCGAAATCAAATTACCCCCAAAAGCAGTCCACAATACTCTTCAATTTTCAAAAGAAAATATTTAAAACGATTGTCTTTATCAAAATATGCAACATTCAAATATAATCAGCATTTGCACATCTCTCTTGAAACTATTTCTCTAGTATTGACAGCGTTATTTTAAGAGCAGAGATACATTTATAAAGCGCACTTCACGAATGTGCAATGCTTTACACAACCCTATACCACTGTGATTTTCAGGTGTTCAAAAAAATATGCATCGATATCCTAATGTCCTAATATATTTTAAGGATAAGAAATAAAAAAAAACTTTTTATCGTGAAAAATATTGTTTTGTTACTTTCATAGGAGTTAAAAATAAATCCTTTTAGTATTGATTTTTTATAAAACGCCTTCAAAAATGTAAGATTGAAAAAAAAAAATTGCTCCATTTATTCTCTCCTTTTTCCTGCGAACAGCTTAAAGAACTCTTTAGTTTTTGCTATACGCTAAACATTAGGAACTAATTAAAAATCATAAGACTTCAAAGCAAACGTGACTTAATATGGAATGTCTGCACTTGAAAATGAAACATTTTATATCTTAAAACATCTCTGCTCCATTTTCCAGAAAAAAATCTGCATTATCTGAAGAAATACAAAATAAGAAAAAGTGCTCTTCAAAACAAACTATACACAACACATCCATTGCCTTGAACGATTTCAATTTATATAAAATGCCGTCCTAGATTTGATAAAATAAAAAAATATACTCTATTGCTGGAATAATCAGAATCTAGCCCCATTAGTACCACTTCTATTTTTAATGCCAAATCAATTTATTGTGATTACGACAAGAAGAGATCTTCTCGCTTACAAAAAATATAACAAAAAAAAAAAAAAGACATCGTGGGAGTGGGTGTCGACAAATTGAGTAAAATTTATTTAACCACTTGGCTTCTATCCAAGCAAGGACAATTCTTCCTTCCAACCAACCTTGCTTTAAAACCTCCTTCTCTTTTTCTTTATTCTCTTCATACACACAACACAAAAGCTAGGGGTGTAGATTTTATGCATTCAGGATGTCACGTTCAATATTCTGGAATATTGCTTTGCTCACGAAGTCGTCCTATACCTCCCTATATGCACTACATAATTCTCTGTAACAATGTCCTTACTTTACCTTGCACATGATGCTGGTAATTGCAGTTTACCCTGATTTATGTTCAATTTGTGTATTAAGGGTTTTAGTTTCGTTTCGTTCGCTTGGTCTTTTTTTTTTAGTTTAAGGATCTGTTAATAATCAAGTAACATTTACAAGCACACCATTAAAACTTCATGGTGGCATTTTAAAAATTGATATTTAATAGTAGGTACCTACTAAAATGTGATACTTAATTTATGTCCATTTTTTTTTATTTCAGATTACTCAACTGGGAAAAAAACGTGTTCTAGCATCGGCCAGCATAAATATGCGGAAATATGCCAGTGTAGAATCAACGCAACAAAGTGTTACACTCACTTTGAAACCAGTGTCACGTAAAATCACCTCCGCCGAACTTGAATTGACAATAAGTTGTGTGTTCCTGCGCGAAGGCAAGGCCACGTAAGTATTTTCTTAAACTCAGTTCAGTCGTTATAAGGTCTTAACGAATCCCTTTAAAAATAAAGTAAAAATCTGTTGAAAATCTTTTCCGAAGTCTAAGCTTCAATCTAGTCTTCTTGAAAGAACTCCAAAGAACTTTCAAAATTGATATAAGCAAATTAATACTGAGGAAAACACTATTTAAGCTATAACCTGTTAGATTTCAATTTTTCTACAGTTTACGGTAGTTAGAAAAACAGCTCTCAATGAAGTCAATAAGCGTTCCTCATATTTTATTCTGCTCATTGAGCTGGTGGGCTGCTAACAATTTCTGGTCCTACTTTACAATAGTGAACATAAGCCTTCCCCGGCATTCTTCTATTATTTCCTTTCCTACTTACCGTTTGGTATGATTCTGCCTAAAATTTTTGCATTTATCTCAAATTCAATTCCAAGACCCCTATGAGGATCTGCGTTTCTAATTTTGTATACATGAGGTCTAGATAGTATCGATAATTAGCTTAGAATATTGCCTTGTTGTTTAATTGTTCGAATTTATTTTTTTTTCTTGCATGCCGCTTACATTTTAATATCTCGTCGAAAGTCGTTCCAAGATATTTTTCTTTGTCAAAAGGATATCGAGCTTTATTTTTAAACACAGGTAATCTATAATTTTTGCACCAGTATGTAATTTCCACGTTAACTGATTTTAGTTCATTTTGTTGTCCATTCATTGACATTATTTATAACATTTTGCAATTAAATGGTAGATTCGTTAATTTTTTTTAATGCAATTATTTCGGTGTCCACAGCAAACTTAGTGTGAAGAAAAAAGGAAGAGAAGTGGACCTACAACTACAGTATCTTGTGGTACCCCACCTTCGATTTATTGATACTCTTTTAGTACATACCACTGAAAATTCAGGCAAGACTTGATTTAACTTGACTTTTTAGACCCTCGTGCTATACTTTGTTAAAAACTTGCACCATATGCAATACATCCACCGCTGAAATAATTTTATTTTTTTGCAAAACCCTTGTGAAAGATATTGGTGATTCTATGCACTTGTCAATTACCGAATGTTTGGTATTTAAATCAAACTGGTGTTCTAGAACCAAGCACTCAAGTCAAGTCCAACCAAAATTTTAACATGTTCAACTTCACCAGATGGTTATACTGCCCATAATCTCGTAAAGGTCCTAACTACAAAATTTTCGATTTGTTTTTTTTTTTTTGCATATTTGGAGTTAGGGCATTGTCTCTGATTCATCCTCATTTATTTTTTTAGCCTAGGTCTTCAAACACGTCAGAAAATTCAAAATGTACTTTTTATTTTTTTCATTTTTATATGCAAATTGCTATTTTAGCTTTACTGTTTCCCTCTCTAACTCAGAAGTAAGAAAAATGTAGTATAGCTTTGCTATTCACTGATAAATGTTAAATTTCTTGCTGAAATGGTTAGTGCGATGGACCGCCCTACCATAGTTGTGGGTTCTAATCCACCCCACACCAGCTAGACATTTATTCCCATCCGTTGCATTCACAAGCGTCTCCGTAATGAACTATTAGATTTCGGGTTAGGAACTAGGTGATGAAGTAGCACCGTTTTCCCGCTTATTCCAATCAAACACATTTTCCATTAACCTTGACGGCCGTCCTCCTCTGTTTTCAGTATAACGTTCTTAAAACCTTTCAACTCCTGCAGTTCTCCCCTCTACTCTTATATCCGTCTTTTACAAATGAGATAGCTGAACGTTAGTCTTTTTGTATAGCTGCCATCGGCTTCTGATACTTTTCTTATCGCAGACTGTCTGCCGAAATTTTGCATCCATAGACGAGAACGGTAGCGTACGTTGCCAACATAAGGAGTTTTCAATTGCTTGCAATTGCACCAATCATTCACCTTTAGTGTTCTTGGTCGTGACGAAGTCACTTGGGGGCTTATTTCGTAGCATTTCTTATGCGTTGTCTGTATTTGAGATTTGTATTCAGCATCGTTTTCGAATACTTCACATATTTATATCTTTAAGATAAATTTTCACCACCCACTGCAGGTACCTTGGAACGCTCAAATGGCAAGGTTATCAATTCCGAACAAAATTTGTAGAGCAGCCTTTCCTGAAACCATATCATTTTCTTGAATGTGATTTTGATTTCGTTAATTTTGCCCACGTCGCGCAGCTGCCTTGCTTTCCTCTTGAGTCTGTAGTTTTCATTCTCCACTTTTGTGGATTGGCGTTAAATTGTCCATAAATTAAAATTTCTCACAGTTCAGGGTGACTGGGCTGAAATAAATACCAATCATTGCGAGCGCTCAATGCAAGGTTCAGTTTTCTCGCAAATATATCCAAGTGCTCCTACGGGAATGAATTTTAAACCTTCCTTTTGATTTAAGTACGTTCACCAAATCCAAACGAGGTGATGATGTATGGGTAGCTAGACTTCCTGATGATTTTAGTGTTACGGTTACAATATGAACCATCACCTTCAACTTAACCTACTCCTCAGTAATAAACATAGAAAGGCACAATATAGATCAGTAAATTTCAGTGCATCTTATATAATTAATATGCTTCATTCATAAACATACAATTCTTAATCTTAATTCACTATTTTTCTCTCTTTCTCCACAGAGATGAAGACATGCAAAGCGTTGTCTCACTTATGTCTGTTAACAATAATTGTGATGTAGCTCCATTGGACGATTTGGAAGATATTCCAGATTTGGAGAGTTCCGGTGAAATATCTGAACATTTGTTCGATTTTACTCAACAATTGGAACAATTAACGTCCAGTTTGAATGGTTGCATTGATCTTGCGACGCCAATGAGTGGTAATTATCTACTTTATATTAATTCCAAAACGAATTTTCTAATCAAATTAATTTCTTTTAAAATAGTTCCTTCACTATCTGAAGATCCAACTCCATTAGCTGAAGCAACCCGCCTATATTTCGAACATGATGCTGATAAACAAAGTACCGATGATGATATGCAGCAAACACCTAGTGCTGCAATGTCACCTCCGCGAAATTCTGTAACAGAAGTTCCTACAGCAAAAGCAACACCAGCAACAGCAGCAGTTACAGCAACTGATTCTACTAGCCAAGAATCATCACCACCACAAGTTGCTGCAGTAACTGATTCAATAAAATCAACATCACAGCAACAACAAAAGCCAAAAACAACAACAACAACAGTCACTGAAAAGCCGAAGAGTAGATCTATCTTTGATACTCCATCATCGATAGCAAATTCAGCTTCTAAGAAACCACCATCCCAAACGACGTCGGATTCTTTAGATCGTAAATCATCAAATTCCATATTTAAAGTGGAAAAATTGCGAAAGGTAGAAATCGATAAAGTTCTACTACCAGCATCTAAATTAGGTGGTGCTCCAGCATCATCATCATCACCTGCAATAAATGAAACAAAACCAAGCAAGGACGATGACACACACCAGCATCAGAGTCAGCAGGTGAAACAAAAGGAAGAAATCAAGATCAATATTATTGCCAGTAGCAATGACAAGGACAAAGAAAAAGACAAAAACAACTCTTCTACACCGATAGTTACGGCATTCACAGAAAAGTCAAAGAAAACTGAAGAGCAACCTGTGGCTGTGGATGATTCAATGCTAGCTAACAATCGGACGGAGGTGAAACGTCCCGAGCTACAACCATTGAATTTGAAGAAGAGCTATGAAAATGGTACTACTACAAATACAACTACAGCTGCAACTACAACAGCTATGACAAATAATAAAACGGTTGAGAAAATTATTCTCAAGGAGAACACACCTGGACAGGATCTACTTGAATGGTGCAAAGAGGTGACTAAGGACTATTCAAATGTTAAGGTTACAAACTTGACGACAAGTTGGCGTAATGGAATTGCCTTTTGTGCTATAATTCATCATTTTGAACCACATTTAATGTGAGTCTGTTTTTAAATTCAATGCCTTTTTCAGTTTAAATTTTGTTGTTTTTTTTTTCAGTGATATGTCTAAGCTTTCACCTCATGACGTAGTTGGCAATTGTCGAATGGCATTTGATGCTGCTGAATCGTTGGGCATTCCGCGTGTAATTGAGCCTCGCGATATGAGCATGTTGGCCGTTCCTGACAAATTGGCTGTTATGACGTACCTTCATCAATTGAGAGCTCATTTTACTGGCAAACAATTGCATATTGAACAAATTGGTTTGTTTAGTCGACCCAATCAGCCTTGAATTTTTTTTTTTCAATTTGTTTGTTTTTCTCATTTTTAAAAAAGGTTCAACTTGTGATGAATCTAGCTATGTCATTGGAAATTATAAGTCCGATAATTTATCAAAGAACTTACTCAATTTGACTCATTTGAAGTCACACCTCAAGCATCAAGGTTCTCAGGAAGATGAAAATGATAAGCCACCATTGTCGCCTACATCGAAAAAAGACGTTAAGAATTTGATATTTTCTGGTTCGAAGAATCTTCTTGGGAAAGTCTTATCACCTGCCAAAGATAGAAATTCTATAAATGCTATGCAACAACAACAGCATAATAACAATTCATCGGTTGGAATTGTTAATAATAATAGTACTAGTACACCGAATGGTGGCAAGGATAAACCAGCTCTAATGACGCGTCGTGAATTAACCGATCCATTTGGTAGCGACGAAGAGGACGAAGCTGAAAAGACTAAACAGAGTGGCGATGGAAGTGAAAATACGAATACGACAACAACGACGACGAAGGATGCAACGGGTACGCCAGCGTTGGATCCTAATACAGCAAATGTAAGTAGAGAGGAGGGGTGAAAATTTGTTTACCATTTATTTGAATCTCTCATTTCATACAGTTTTGATTTTAATTTTTAATCATACTTTATTTTTCTTTGATGATAGAGTGAGTTTTTTTCTCATATACATTTTTATTCGTTCTTAGTTTTTTTTTATATAGTTAATGCTTAGGACATAGAAAATAATAATAATGTAGTTTTTTTTTTTTTTTTTAGTTTTCATTCTTAAAATAAAATCTTAATGCTTTGGGATCTCTTTTTCACTCCATAGCTTTACTTACCTACTTCTTACTACTTTTTTCATTAAAAAATCTCAACTTATAAGTACAGATTTTTATCATGGTTTCATTTTAATCGTCATTTGACCTTGCAAGTCGATCATAATAGATATTAATTTTGAAGCAGAATCTTTAATTTTCATTGATTCACATAACTTATTGTTACTTGCTTCTTGGGGTTTATTATTTTTTTCTAAATCATACTTTGTTTTAAAAAAAAGTTTTTCAGCGCTTCAAAACAAGAGTTTTCAAAAAATGCTTTAATAATAAAATAATGTCGTTTTCGATTGGAATAACTCAAGGATTCACTCATTTTGAAATCCAATAAAACAGTTTAAATCGCTTCCACTCAATTCTGAAATTTTATATCTGTATTGGTGAATAATCAAATAAAAATTTTTTGCTTTTCTACTAGAAAATTTGGTTTGACGTTTACTTATTTAAATATTAGTGATTTTGAGTGAATTCTGTTTTGAAATCAAGAAGAGAATTTTTATTTTCAGAAGCGTTCTGTCTGTCATAATAGTGCGAATAAAACACTTTCAGAAGGCTTCTGAATGATTCCGGACGCTTCCGGAGAGCCAATCGAAAACGACATAATTGATTATATAAGTTTTGAAATATTTTGCTTTGATTAATCATGCTTATTTATACTGAAGAGTAAAGGAACACTCAATTTAAGTTCGTATATTCCTGAAAAGCTATGTAGGTTATATAATTATAATAGCGAAATTATAGAAATTGTTTTGAAAAAAAGTATAAGAAAATTAGACTGGAAGTAATACAATATTTTTTTATCACAAACATTTAAAACAACAAGGTCTTAAGTTTTTCATAACTACATACAGTGTAATTTTCGGTACAAAATGGAACTTCTTGTGGAATATACATTTTTTAATAAATATATAGACCAAGTTGAGTTAAATTTTACGTATTTACAAAAGCAATTTCTTGCACTTTTTCAGGGGCTCTTCTGTATCATTGTCATGAAAAAGTACATCTCTGCTTAGTAACAAATTTATTTTTTAACGTAATTTCTTACCGCGGAAATGTGGAAATCTAATATTCAGCTTAAAACCGAAATATTTCAGTTGTGATACACGCCAATCAAAAAAATTGATATTAAATATGAATTTTCTCGGGATTATGCTTTTAAACAAATTCAAAAAGTTACAATAGAATTGTATGATGAATAGAGTTGGTTATCGAAACTCACTAACCTCTAAAATTCTTTTAAATATTAAAACAAAAAAGGCGTTGATGTTGTTTATTTATTTACTTACCAATTATGACCAGCGCCATAAGGCGGCTACAATCCATTATGGATGTTGTTTATTTAGTAAAACTTATTTTCGAAACATCACATAATTTCGTATTGTAAAAAAAAAAAAACATTTACTTCTGACGTGACTTCAGAAAACTCTTTTACCAAAACATACTTTTTCTGAAACTGTTTTTTCTCAGTTGAACAGAAGCTAGCCAAACAATTATGATCAGTGAAAGTTTCCATCTTTTTTTTGTTGAAATTTGTTATTATTTTGAATTGAATCCTCCTAATGTATAGTTGCTTATGGGTAGGTATGATTTTGCATTGTACCTTTAATAAAGATGCCTCTTACTTTATATCATTTAAGAGCCCCCGCACACTACAAACTTTCTATCGGCCGACAGTTTAGTCGGTGTCTTAATCAGAATGAAAATGTATGAAAGTGCGCACAATTCAACGATTAAGTATCGGCCGATCAAAAAGTTCGTTTGATCGAAAAAAAGTTTGTTTTGCTACACAAATGCCTTCAAACTAAAATATTTCCTAGCGACCCGACTGTTTAGTCGGCTGCCTGTGCGCACGCTAGGAGCCCAACCCGACTAAACTATCGGCCGATAGAAAGTCTGTAGTGTGCGGGGGTCTAAAACAGATTAAAGTTCCCATCCATTGGCTTAGAAACACTGGTTTATTTGAATATGTATAAATGAATACTTTAATTTTATATGTAGATTCTTGCCCATCGATGATAAGCATTTCCAGGTCGTTGTGGGTACTTGTACCTACTTACCCCTATTGATTTTAAGAATCACCGCGAAATCAAAATGAAGGGATTTACTAATTTCCATTTAAATGACAGTTATTTGATTCCAATTCAATTTTTGTAAGATTTTGTGAATCTCATTTGGGAATACAAAAATGCGAATCCAATACGAATTGTTGGGAACCATGTAGAATACTCAAACAAAATTCAAATCAGACTCCTATTTTCACAGAAAATTACTCGTAATCTCGTCCTTTTATTTACTTCACCAATGCAAAGTTATTCTTGAAAGTTTGTTCTTGAATATACAATTTAGTAAAGACAAATTTCCTTTGATGATTTTTATTGTTAATTTTTAAACCAAAAATCTTGAACAATTGGTGTTTCTGTTGGTTTTTCAATATTTCATTTAAACCTATTACATAAATGTATACGTATAACTTTTTTGGAAAGTAAACATTTTTGTTTCAGTAAATAAGTTTGGTTGTACCAGGTACAATGTACCTCCATTCCCAAAATTTGCTAGGGATTATTAAGATAAATAAACCTAAGTACTCACGTTTTGATTATAACCAATAATTATTATCGGTCTTATTCCGCTATTCGATTCACGTGAAAGTCTTAAATAAGAAGCGTCTAAATGGGGGTTAAAATTAATCAAATTTGTTTTCTTTAGAATTCTAAAACAGGCGAAAACAACGCTTTGCTTTCGAAAGTAAGAAGTTTTTCAAAGTCAGCTTTTGGCTTTGGTTAATATTGCCAGTCTCAAATTCAGGAAGAAATTCAGAAAATCTCGTGAAACTCTTTTCTATTAGATAGGCAAAGAAGAAGAAATAGGAAAGGCATGCCTTAAAACTTGTAGTACAGAAATGCCAGTGTTGGATGAAATTTATGAGATATATCCAAGACATTGATATATCTCATCTTATTATTATTCCATTATGTTTCTTCAATATCACAACATATTACGAAGGCAAGTGTGGAATATATCACTATCTGAGAATTATAGAGTTGAATGTTTAATGGACATGGCTGTCGACATAAAAACCTATAATTTTTAACCAGCGATATAAAATGAAATGGATAATGTAATTAGAACATCCAAGCTATTTGAGAACGAAAAAGTTTATTAATGCTCCAGACTTCACACAAATTCTTTTGATATTCTTAGTAGTGAATTGTTAAGATTTTTTTATCTCTTAAACATTTTTATAATTAAATAAATTTATTTGTTTCAAAATATACTCTTTTAAAATAAAACAAATTTTTATTATTCGTAAAAAAAAATTATTTTTCTAAGCTCTCGTTTTCTATTATTAAATTTGTATTTAAAAAAATCATTATAAATCATCATTAGGTACAATTTTCTACTTCTTTTAGTTCCTACTTTTTCTACAACTATTTTTATTTTATAAATATGAATTTTGCTTTTATTAATTTTGTTTTTTCTTATCATTTATGTTTTCTGTTTGTTGTGTTTTTGTTATGTTTATTTTTTTTTACTTTTCCATTTGTTTTTGGAAAACGAAAAAAAAATTATACTCTCCGTAGAAACTTTTATCTCGACATAAGGAAATGAGTGAGAAAGCTAAACTCATGATTGAAAGATTGAAAATAACCAACCGTGAAAATGGCAAAAATGACACCAACGTAAGTAAATAAACCATCAAACATGGATTTGGTAAATTTATTAAATTTTTTTATATTAATTTTAAAAAATTAGTAAATTAATTTTGATACCTAATGTTTTATTTTTCTATCTATATTTTTTTGTTTTTGCTTTTGAAAAATTTTAATTTCTAACGTACGCATAATATCACACACATAAAAAAATCAAATATTGGCTCAATTTCATATATAGCATCACCGTAAAAGTAAAAAAAAACAGCTTGAAAACGGTTTTTGAAAAACTTTTATTTTACCAAAAAAATTATTTGCTTATTTCAGGATGAACGACAACAACGTTTGCTTGAACACGCTCGTCGTCTCATAGCCGAGACACGTTCGAAAACAGTCAATGGCGAAAGTCCAACAACACCCACGAAACGTATTACTATATCGCCAACATCTTCGCCGGTGCGTATCAAGGATGAATTTTTGTTTTGTCAGAACGGTGGCAGTGGGGCTGGTTCCCCAAAGGCACCACTATCACCAACAAAAAAAATCACACCTCCACGAGATATACTCAAGTCGTCGGAGGATAGCAGCTACAAGCTGAGCCCTAGTCATAGATTAAGCGAACGAAATGGCAATAGTCCGTTGCAATCGTTCAACTCGGTCCTCGAAAGGATCTCACCAAAAAGTGAAAAGAGGGTTAGTTTACATTGTTTCCTTATTAAGAACCTTTTTTAAATCTTACAATTCTCTTTCAGGTTGATAAACTTTCTTATATCGAATCGGAATTGGAAGCGCTGGAACGCGAACAAGAAGCCATCGATCAAAAAGCCAGCAATTTGGAGAAGAAACTGCGCGCAGTCATGGGTGGTAATCCAAGTAATGAAAATGCATTTCTTAGATTTTTACGTCGTCCTAGTGGTGGTAGTATTAGAATAAGACTAAATGACTATGACATAAGTGACGATGATCTTTCTGATGAATGTAAAAGTGACAACGACGACGACGAGGAAGATGAAAAAGAAAACAAAAATCGTAATGATGGTTTCGATTTCAATCGGAATTTATCACGTCTTTTTGCTCATAGTTGTGATAATCTTAAAGTTAGTGATGTAGGAATTGGTAACAAAAAACGACGGCGTTCAAGAAGTCGCAGCACATGCGGTCAGTAAAAAAAAAAAACAAACAATCAAAAAAATTGATATTCAATTTTGTATAATAATTTCTTTCAATCGAGTTTTTTTGATATACATATTTTTTTTGCTGAGTTGCGCCTTAAACTCTATATAGGTTAATTTAACAAATATTTTCTGATACGTATTGAATGGCTGACTGCATAATCGTATTAAAAAAAAAAACATAAACTTTCAATGAAGCTTCATTAGAATTGAAAATATATGTAGCGCAGCTTTTATTTTACATTAATCCCAAATAAGTATACCTTGTTGCTATTCAATTGAATTTTCTTGTCATGTTGTTGATCCCAAATAATATATTTTAACCAATGCATTTATTTAACTAACTTAAGCTAATTTAACGCCTTTACTAATTTTAAAAACTAAAAGTTCTACATCTACAAAAATCTTAATTAATGTACTTTAAGAGCACACTTAAAATTCTTGTACTGATGTTCCGAATGTTATTTATCCATTTTCGTACTGAAACAATTTAATTAAACAGGAGTACTTAAAGGACATCTACAATTTTATATATGTATGTAAAATTTCGAATTAATGCAATGTTCATACTAGGAATAAATTAAAAATACAAAATTTGCAACCAGCATAGATTCTTGATATTGTTCAAAAAACATTTTCTAAAGGTAAATCGAAGAAATATCAGATACTAATGGACAGCCCCATTTGAAAAATTTTTTGGAAAAACGAAAGAGGAAGACCATCCATAAAGGATTTCTAGAGAAGAAGATTCGGTCTTATCTAGTACTCCCAGCCATATAAAACTTTCCGGAACTGCCTGATTTGTAGAGATTTCACTCGAGTTTTTAAAATCCAAAGACAAAAATATCCTTTTACGTCCGAAATTCCATTTCTCAGCGATGAATTGAAGCTGAAATGCTGAATATGACAATTAATTAAAGAATTCTCTAGCAATGCTTGATGCAAACTTAACAAATGTTCGTCCAACGATCCCCTCAATTTTGTTTGTAATGTATTTGATTGTAGGTATATGTGTTTAAAATACAATCACGATTTGAAAAATTATCTCATAATATCCTGCTTGCAAATTGTATAGGTACTTCTAGTTTAATACTCGTTTAATTGGTTACCGACTGCGATCCTCGAATAAAGCTCCATGAGACTTATAAATGGTCGGCATTGTAACCTTTTCTTTTAATTTAATCGAAATAAAACTATTAAGATTCAAATTTACGTCTTTGCTATTGTCGAAATAGGTCACTGTGGCATTAAACGGATTAACAAAATATTTTCTTTGTTAAATAATAATTCAAACCAATTTGCCTTTAATGACTTCTGCCTTACTTTAAGAGCATGTGACTATGCGAATAAAAATTTTAAAATTGATTTTTGGATTGCAAGCTGCAATATCGTTATATAGTCGTCCCAAAGTAAAACTCACCGTGTAGATAAAATTCAAGCACACGTTGCGAGTGTTTCGTTTTGAACGAACAGTTTTTTCGTCTGAAAAATAAGAACCACTTTTAAGTGAGTTACTTAAAAAAATAATAAAGTTGTTTTTTGTTATTTTTACAATTCTAGCTGTTTAGTACCGAGTCCAAATTTTAACTTTAAATATTACATAAAGTGTATAAACAAATGTTGCAAATCGTAATTGCATGTATTTTTGCTTAGTGGAATACTATACATTGTATCGTAGGTGTTGAGTTAACTTTTTTTTACTATTTTAATAACATTTTTAGTATTTTTCCCTTGTGATGATGGAAAAAAAATTCATTTTCATAAAATTCATAAAATTTTCGTTAAACTTTTATAAATAAGAATAATATTAGTACGTTGTGACTATCATTGATGCATCATTTTATTTTATACTATTCGTAAATCATGAATTTGTACGTTTATATAAAGTTTTGTAGGAAACGGGTGAAATCATTTGTTTACTTTATGGACAGCACGATTTTGTTATCCATTTATAAGAAAATTAGAGGACTTTTACAAGAATTAAAATTAAATGACTTAAGGACGAAGGAATCGATTTGGTACTTTTTTTTATTATATGTTTGTAACTAACAATTAGAAAAAATGCAATAATTTCTCGGAAAATTTAAAATTTGTACAAGCCAACGGCAGTACTGTCAATTGTTAAGAAAATTAGAAAACACAAAAATTAAATACATTTATTTTTTTTAACTTCGATGTAAAATTAAAGACAACATACAGGACTTAGACAATCTTACTCGCCATTTCAAAAATTTTAAAAAGACATTAAAGTCTTGTCTTGTTTAAGCTGTAAAAGTGATATCTGTTTTATTTCATTCTTAAATTTGATTAAGTATTTACTTGAAACTTTTAGCTGAATATTGAAAAATTGCTTCTCTTATAGATTTGAGTATATATAAGATATTTTATCATTACAATTCAGTAAGTTCAAAGATTATCCCGCTTCCTGAATCTTAACCTTTTACTATATTAAAATTAATATTTTAAAAAGATTACACAAGTCAACAACGTTTTTTGTGCCGAGACTAAGATATACTTTTCTAAAGGTTTTTGGTGTGCTGGACTCAAATCTGAAGTCAAAAACATCCTATCAGCTCCCGTTTTTGAAATATTACCGTTAGAAGATGCAAACATAACTACTTTTGAGGTTATGCTTTTATGTGAAGAAATTTTTTTTAAATACAATTTATTACGGTTTCTGTACGAACTGTTTTCCTTCTTTCAAGAATTTTTTAAATCTTTTCGATATCTTTTTTATTGTTCGAGATATCGTCAGTTTAATGGCTTATTGTAATATGTATCACGTTTTCATCTCTTTTTTGATAAATTAAGAAAAACATTCTTACTTCATTTTAAGATATCCCGCGCAATAAAAAAGATATTGCAAAGACTTAAACGGGTTTTGAAAGAACGAAAATAGTTCTTATAGAAACCGTTATGATTTTTAATATTTAAAAAAAAATTCTTTAAATTAAGACATAGCACCAAAAGTGGTAAAAAAAAGTTTTTTTTGCATTTTCTAACAAAAATATTTCAAAAACGTGAACTGGTAGGATATTTTTGACTTCGGATTCGAGTACAGCACACCGGAAACCTTCAGAAAAGTATATTTTGGTTCATGTGGGGAAAATCTTGTTAATTTCAAAATAAGTCAAAACACGATTTTTTTGTACTTTCAAACGGTAATATTTCAAAAATGGGAGCTGATAGGATATTTCTGACTTCAGATTCGAGTTCAGCACATCAAAAACCCATAGAAAAGTATATTTAAGTGCCCGCACCAAAAAAAAATTAAATTTTGTAGACCAGTGTTATTAAACTAGCTTTTACAAATACCAATTTAAAATTAACATAAAATAACTACAAATAATAACAACTACTCATTCCCTAAAAGAAAAACCTACATCAAAGCTTTGCTTTGCTGCTCCAGATTTATTCACTTTTACTAACTACTAATATTTGTTATGTAACATTTTTGTAATTTTATGTGCTCATAATTATAATTTTATTAGATTTAAATTAATAAAACTATCAATTTAATTTTATAGATACGGAAGAAACTGAAGAACAACTATTATCGCAGTGGTTTACATTAGTAAATAAGAAAAACGCATTGCTCAGGCGGCAAATGCAACTTAATATTCTGTAAGTAATTCAGCATTTTGATTTTTGGTTATTTTGTAATACCCTTTTCTTAAATATATTTTTTATTCAACAGAGAACAAGAAAGCGATTTAGAACTTAAATATGCTCTACTAAATCAAGAGCTGCGAGCAGCTCAATCAGTTGAAGATTGGCGCAAATCTGAAGCACAACGCGAAAAAGAAAGACTATTGCTTGAAGAATTGGTGGCTATTGTAGATAAACGTGATCAATTGGTGCAACGACTTCATAATCAAGAAATTGCGTAAGTTTTGTTTGTTTCATTTTTTTTTTTTTTAAGTTAAACGAGTCCCAAATCTTGCAGATTCTATTTTAATTGAAATAGCCTATTTATAACTTTTTAGGTTTACGTTGTGGTTAACACATGACATTTTCAAAATTTTGGAATAACGCGGCTTATCCGAAAACTTTGAAAATGTAATGAATTAGTTTTTCCTGATGAAGTGTACTTACAATTATAATTATAAGTTTTAATAAAATAAATCAAAATAGTCTTTAAAAAAATAAGACCCTCTTTAAATATTGCAACTTCACCTTATTACTTGATTAAAAGTTGCATGCACTGGTACATGGAAAATTGTCAAATGAAATGAATTATCGTGCAATATTTTGAATTAAAAATTTGAATTTATTATTATTTTTGTTGCAAGTTTGACTGATTCCAACCCTATGTGGCCAAGAACAATTAATTACGTTTTGGGACGAAAATGTCCACTTTGTCTCCAAGTAATTTAATAAATGTTTGAATCAATTCATGCGTGTTCAAATTATAAAGGAGATGGCACATTTTTGGGCCCAGTGTGTTCACTTACGAAATGGGTATCAAATGAAAGGTGACGGTAAGCACATTACGTGGGTAAAATATCACCTTTTGAGAAGTAAATACCTAATATGTATTATTTTTTTTTAACAAAGAAAAAAACTTTTGATACAGATTTATAGACAAGAGAAATACCTTTTATTTTATACCAACATTATTTCTGTACACCCATTATTACGCATTCTACGATTAATTGTTCGAAAAATTAGCTGAAATCTTGATTGTGAAATCCGAAACTTCAAACTCAAATATCTCCAAAACCCCACTAACGAATTTAAAAATATTTTACCCACGTAATGTGCTTACCGTCACCTTTCATTTGATACCAATTTCGTTAGCGAACACACTGGGCCCAAGCTCCATAGAAAAATGTGCCATCTCCTTTCTTCCGTGCAATACTGCAATAAATTTGCAATTAACAGATGTGTAAAAAAACAAGAGCAAAGCGTACAAATAAAATAGTTTTGTTCACACCACATGCAAAATTATTACTAAAAATGTTCATTGTTTAAAAAATTTTAGTTTTTATTGGGCTTACACATGCAATTTTGAAGTAATTAAAAACAAAAAGTTATTTTCAAAAAAGTAATGTTTCGTAAGAATACACAAGACCTGGCCAAGAGCTGAAATATTCCAGAGCAAGAAGACTGCGACAATGTTTTGACGGGCATTTAAATAATTTTAATTTAAATAAAAAGTCTTTTCAATGTGAAAATTCATTAGGTACTCCCCTCCCTTCTTTAAAGAGTCACTTTCACAAAAATGAATACAAAAAATAAACTTTAATATATTTAATTTATTTTTTTTTCGCAGAATCGAAGATGATCATGAAATTGAACGTGACCTAGAACAAGTGGACATCAGTGGTGGCAAAGAAAAATGTGTGATTCAGTAAATAAAACAAATTAAAAATAAAAACAACAACAAAAAACATTAGACGCGCACGACTGCAAGGAACAATGTGTATGAACATTATTTCTCCTTTTTTTCTACTTCTCTTTAATTGTTTTGTAAACCATAAACAAAATAATTTTTATTGTAACAATTATTAAAATGACAATGAAGGTGAAGATTATAAATCTCCCTAAAGCTTTGAACAAAAATAAAATTAATACAAAAAAAACAACAAAAAAAAACAGCCTATTTAAGCACAATACTGATCATTACCTAACTTCAAATTCCTAATTATAAAATAATAAAAAAAAAAATAAAAAAAAAAAAAACAATTTTATTGAAGAATATTTTATTAATTTTCAAAAAACAAAAAGAATATTTTTTATGAGTCGACTATAACTGATTTGATTTATTAATAAAAAAAATATAAGGGATTGAAAATGGTTTGAACAAAAAATAAAATTAATAAATTTATTTTGCTTGCTATGTAGAAGAAAAAAATTGTAAACAAGAAATATTTTATCAAATTGGATTTAGGTATTGAAGTCACTATCCATTTGAAGAAAAAAAAAAAAAAAACAAATAATAATAATAAAAAAAGCTAATAACAATTCGAATTTGAAATTCATCACGTCCGTTAGTTATTTAAGAAAACCAAACAATAAAAACAAAATATTACCAAAGACTATAAAAAAATTTAAATGTTCAAAAGTCTTTGCAAGAATAAGGAAAAAACGATTCGAATTACAGTATAAGTTCGTTAACGTATTGAGGCTTTATGTCTCTATCTTTTTCTTCTGATTAAATAGAGACAGCAATATTCAAAACGTGAACGTATGATCGTAATCGTGTGTCGTAATTCGACCCCAGGAACACAGTTTTAAAAAATGTTTAAATTAATTTTGTTAATTTATTTTTTGTCGCTTATTTTTATTTTTTAAAGATTGTGCTTGAAACAATTTAAATGACTTGCCGTTTATTAATTTATCAAATTTAAATGATTTTCATGTTTAAAAGATTCGAATACTGTTTTATATTTTTCAATCCAAAGATATTTTTTCTTTGGCTTAAAATAGGCAAAGGCCCCCGGACCTAGAAGAGAAAATGTAGTTTCAGTGAGTTATGACCTGACTCCTTACTGAAACAACTTTTGATTTTCTCAAAGTCTGGGGTCTTCGCGGATACAAATCCTTTATCAAAGCCTGTCTTAAATTCATTTTTAGTTTCTACCGAAAATTTCAACTAAAATTTTAAATATTCGTTATAAATGTTATCAACGTTTTTGGTTTCCTATTTAAGTGTTTGCTCAATTTGGATGAGTTTTTTGTTGTACTAGTAATCAACAATCCTTTCTATCGTCTTTGTGAATGTCATTTTTGTTTAATAAGCTTTTTCTTGTTTAAATCAAATAATTTTAGTTAAGTAGACAAAACCTTTAAAAAAAATAACATAACTATAGCTTTATTTTGTATATTTTGTTTCCCTCTTTATGAATTCATTTAATTTCCTTTTTTTGTAACTCAATGATAATAGTAATAATAAAAAGTCTATAAAATTGGGATTATTTTGTGTGTTAAGTAGTAGTACGAGTATGAAAACACGAATCAATTAATGTATATTTATTTAAAAAAAGAAAAAAATATTTTGTGTATGTTTGTGTACCTATAATTGTAATTTTTATAGTTAATATTATTTTATTATAATTTTTTTTTTTTTTTTGTTTTTTAAGTTAATTATAGATTATAATTATTTTTTTTGTTTTAATTTAGTGTTAAAAGTATAGGCTTTTGTTTTGTAGTTTTATTTTGCAATACGAATAAATAAGTAGGTAGAATTTAAGTAAGTTTTTCGATGTAAAACAAAAAATTAAAAATATTAAAAAGAAAACTTAAATGAACAACTGTGTAATTTAAATACAAAAATACGAATATGAAAACAAAAATAATAATAATAATGATCAAATAATTTCTTTTTTTATTTAATTTAATAAAATGATAATCTTGGTTCTATTTAAGAAAATGGTGTTTTATTTTTCTTTCAGAAGTTTTGAGGGTTATAATATAACATTAAACATGGTGATTTTTTAAAACATGGATTTCATAGTTCTATGCGAATAATATCGATTGAGAGAGGACAAATATAATTTCATTATATTCTTCACATTCTTACCTGTCTCTTCTAAGATCTAGTCTCTGGGCTGGGTACCAAAAACAATTATTTTTCGATTTTATTTTCGGACTGAACTTTGAGAAAAACAATGATTTTATGCTTTCATTATTTTGTTTGTATATTAAAATTGATATTACATTTTCTTATTCTTAAAATTTTAAAATTTTTGTTTATACAAAAAATTCTTAAAACAAATTAACATTTTATTCGTTTTAAATTATTTTATTTCTTTTTTTTTTAAACGAAAAATCTAAAAATAAGTACAAAAAGTATTTATATTTTTTTTTACATAGTCAATTGTGTTTGCCTGGAAGCCATCTAAAAATTATGTCTAATCCATTTTTTTTCTTCTTATTTTATAATAAGCTTAGAAATTTTTTTGTTGTACAATATTTAAGTAAAATTTATTAAGGAAGCTAATTTGATGTGAAGTATCTATTTTATTTTTTATTTACAAAGGAAGTTTTGTTAAGTAGTTAAAAACTATGGAAAACTTTCGTTTACTTATTACATTTCTATATTTACACTTCATTTTGTTTGAAGTTATTGCAAATTGCTTGACTTGACTTCACCGAATTTTGTTTTTTTATAAATTTCCGTCTACGACTGTTTTGCTAAGAACTTAACATTTGAAATTTCGATATGGACATTAAATGTGTTGAGAAATAGCAACATGATTTGAAGTCGCTGGTTGAAACAGTTATGAAAGAAGACAAAGTAGGAACAATTGAGAACATAGCGATGAAAAAAAACCGTTATTTGCTCATTAGATCCGGTGATTTCTCACTGAGTTTTTTTTAATAGTGGGTCTCTCATCAATTCAAGTATTCGACTTAAAAACAATTTCAAAATGAAATACCAAAAGGATGTTTTGGCAATTCTGATCGGGACTAGAACTCCACTGCTCAATAATTTCGATACCAATAACTCATTTTCGAATTTTTTTGCGTTTGTTGAGTTTTGAAAAAAAAACGCTCTTCAATTGTCCTTTATCCAGTTGAGGGATAAAATATAAAGGTTAACTTTGACTTTATTGCAGTGATTGTTTTAAGTCCAAAGGAAAATGATTTTTTTTTTTATGAAATCACTTAATTAACAAATGCTCGAACAATGGAAACTTGAGATTAATTTAAAAGTTTCACATTGAAAGCATCCTTTACATTTCATCAAAGCCTCAGTGGAATTGGATATCAACGGTAAAACTTCATAACCTAGTAAGTCGTTTTTGCAAGTTTTTCAGAAATCAAAAAACAATATGTTGTGTTTCTTGTTTTTGTATGGGATCTATCAATACGAGCTTTTGAATTTCGTCATTCCTGAAAAATGTTCAAAACAACATTGTTGAACTGAATATACCAAAAGATAGCTCTGAATTTTCTGAATTGTTTGCATTAATAATATTTTTTCCGAATTTTTCGACCTACGAGGTTATGAAGTTTAACCGTCGATATGCAACAAGAAATCAATTTTAATAACTTCAAATATTCAAGTATGCTATTCAAATTTTTATTTCTTGATGCATCTCCAATTCCACTGAGATTTTGATGGGTACAGGACGGAAACAAATTTCAAACATGTACAAAACAAAAAGTTAAACGTTTTTGTGAATTTTTTGTTTTAGTTACAAAATTATGTTTTTCGTTTTGCGGGGAACATCCCATGTCTTCTATGCATCAAAAAAAGGCCAAATCAGCTCTGTCGGTCAATAAGTTCATGGCCATTCTATTTTTTTTTTAAGCGGTGTCATGTCATTTTTGTAGCTACCCTCATACAATATGTAATATATGTATATCTAAAGTATGTGGAACGATTTCTTTGATAGTTGAAGAGATTTATAGATTTCTAGTGTATTAGATCGATTTTCGAATTTTGTGCTCTATGATGGACGTTGGTAATACACATAATGATTAGTTCTAAGAACTGAAATTGTCCAGCATTCTTGGATTGCTGTTTTTTTATTTTTGGATTTTTGACAAAATTGTGTCTAGAGTTCGAAGTTAAAAACAAGCAAGATGAATTTGGTTAGTTTCATATATGTAGGACTCAGCTAAAAGTTTAATCTAAAGTTCAAAACCTACTAAAATTTGGAATTAAAATACAGGAGCTGGTTAAGAAAGTATGTATTCAGCCCTATCGTGAGTTTTAGGTGAGAAAGATTTCACCCGGAAAAATTTAATTTCACTTTTCCCCAAATGTGAGTACGGGGCGAAAAGTTGTTCACGTTCGGAACATTCTCCATACAACTTTAAGTATAATCGGCCCTATCGAGGTAATCCGTAGTAAAATTAGGAAGATTTTGACTCATCAATTGATCGGCAAAAGTCTATTAATTACACATCCACAAAAAAAAATTCTGACCTGGGGTTGCGACTATGATTTTCATATAGTTTTTGGCTCGCTGAACTCGAATCCGAAGTTTATTTTGCCCTATTACGTCAGGTTTTCGAGATATCCTAAAAAAAAGTCAAAACCAAAAAAACGAGAGTTGTTATCTTTCGTGACATTTTTTGAGGTTATCTCGACCCAAAAACTATATGAAAAACATAGTCGCAACCCCAGCCCATAACTAACAATTTTGCTTGTAATTCTTTACAGAAGCAATAGAAGCACCAATAAAGCTTTACAGAAGCATAATTGTTTGTTGGGAGGTCAGAACTTTTTTTTGTGAGGCTATGTTATGAATGTACAACAATAATAGTTAGCTTACAAAGCTTTTTCGACATTCAAAAAATATCAAAATGGAATCAAATCAAACTACTTATTATGTTTGAACTTTTGTTTTCCAAAATTACAAGGAAATTTGGTAAGGGATCTGAGTAAATCCATGTGCCCCATTCAACAGCTGATGTATTATGTACAAAAATTATTCTCCGTATCGGTTGTATATTTAAGCTTTTGCAGCTTCAACATCAGTTGTTGTAGCAATTGTAGCTGCAGCAGCCATCTCAGCTTGTCTTTTTTCCTCTTCTTCTTCTAGTTTTTCCACTTTTTTAATCTTATTCAATTTTCCTTAAAAACAAAGTGAAAAAATTATAAATTTTTTAAAAACCATAATTTTCATCACTAAAATCTTACTTGCAGTTTTAAGCATTATAGTTCCCCACCATATTGACCATCCCCAACCAACGAAACAGAATAGCACACAAAATAACTGAGCCACTGCTACAATGCAATTGATGATGAGTGATCCAAAACGTGCTTTAGCACTATCGTACATGCTAAATCGAGGAATACCAACACAAATACAAAAGAATCCTGAAAGTAAAGTTCCTGAAACAAGAAAAAAGTTATATTTATAAAAAAAATACAGGGTGGAAAGATTATGATGTACCTAATCCTGGGACAAGAGTGTTACAAATTGCACAGAACCAAGCCAAATAAAGTGGCATCACTGGGATAGCACCTTTCATCTTGGAGTTGAATTCGACCAAATCTACATGGAGTTTTCGACGGGTTTCCTAAGAAGAAGAAGAAAAAAAAAAAATCAAAATCTGTACAATATCTTCAATCTTATTTAACCTCTGGTGGGAGACCCTGTTTCATGCTAGGTCGTCTGCTATCAGCTACGGTTTGTTTTTTCTTACAGCAATTTAGTTTTCCCCAGAACCTTGAACAACAACCTCTGCAGGACCAAACAAAATTTATTGGAAAAAATGAAAACCCGGATTGAGCCAACTTTGAAAATCTTACTCTTGTGGAGGAGCTGCAGGAGTAACTGCTGGTGTTGGTGCAGCTCCCTCTGTAGCCTGTTGTATTGGTCTTTCTGGATCCTCCCAGGCAGGTTGTGTCGAACTCTCAGCTTGCGCTGATCTTTTCTTCCTGCACGGTATACAGAAACAGCATTTCTTCACTTCTTCGGTATCATCTTTAACAGCTTCGACTTTATTCACCGATCGACAGCAGAATATTTTTCTCATACAAAGTCCACATTTATTTTGCTTAGGAGCTGTTGAAGTGTGACTTCCTGTTCTTTCTGGTTCTTCACTGATAGTTTCCATTGTTCGATGATGCATTGGTTCTTCAGTTGTAGATGCTTTTGGTTTTCGTTTACAACATTTCATTTTCTTCCAACAACTGACCTTTTCATCGACCAATTCTACACTGGCCAATGAAGCTGTTTCGGGATCTTGATCTTTTTTGCGAAAACATTTTGAACATCGAGAACGGCGACATGGTAAACAAAAACACGAAGAACATTTACATTTGGACCATTTGCAACAGCCTTTGGATTTTTCATTTTCCTCATCGAGAGGATCCTGACTGCCAGCTCTGAAATGGTACATCGAAGGGTATATTGACATTGGAGTCTTGTTAATAACACGTGCAAACATTGGTTAAGTAGAAAAAAATAATTAAAAGTCAACAATTATATTAAAAAAAGGAAAAGGATCGTTTTTTTGCAGTTTTTGCTAAGGAAACTCTTGCCAAAAAAATTCGGAAGCAGTTATTTCCGGATCAAAGTCCCGAAACAAATATTTATTTACAGATATAAAATCACAGTGAACAGGCCTATGCATTCAGCTAAAAAAATTACAAATTTATTTTTTTTAAGGGGTCCTTGTCTAAATATTCGGAATTTTCGAAAATTTTCTCCAAATCTATCGAATAAGACATCAAAAAAAGGACTCTGGAGACTCTATTCATAACTGAAAACCAAAAGTTTGTAATAATTCGCGTTGCTGAAATATTTGTAATCGAAATATATATTTTTTTCTTTTTCATTCGGAAGCAGATGTTTTCGGATCAAAGTCGCGAAACAAATTTTTGTTTACAGATATGAGATCACAGTGAACAGGCTGTTGCATTCCGCTTAAAAAATTACATATTTATTTTTTTAAAATTTTCGAAAATTATCCAAGGTGTACGTACCCCTTGTCTAAAAAATCGGAATTTTCAAAAATTTTCTCCAAATCCAACGAATGCGACATCAAAAGAAAGGTCTCTCTAGGCTCTATTCATTACTGAAAACCAAAAGTTTGTAGGAATTCGCGTTGTTGAGGTTTTTAAGCTTTTCGGAAATTATTCTTGCCTAGATGATGTCTCATTCCATCGAATGAGACATCAAAAAAAAGGACTCTGGAGACTCTATTCATAACTGAAAACCAAAAGTTTGTAGGAATTCGCTTTGCTGAAGTATTTGTAATTGAAATATATTTTTTCTTTCTTTTTCATTCGGAAGCAGATATTTTCGGATCAAAGTTGCGAAACAAATTTTTGTTTACAGATATGAGATCACAGTGAACAGGCCTTTGCATACCGCTTAAAAAATTAAAAATTTATTTTTTTAAGATTTTCGAAAATTATCCAAGGGGTCCCTTGTCTAAAAATTCTGAATTTTCGAAAATTTTCTCCAAATCCATCGAATGAGACATCAAAAGAAAGGACTCTGGAGACTCTATTTATAACTGAAAATCAAAAGATTGTAGGAATTCGCGTTGCTGAAATATTTGTTATCGAAATATATTTTTTTTCTTTTTCATTTGGAAGCAGATATTTTTGGATCAAATTTCTGAAATAAGTTTTGGTTTACCGATTTGAGATCATAGTGAACAGGCCTAAAATAACAGCTAAAAAATTACAAATTTATTTTTTTAAGATTTTCGAAAATTATCCAAGGGGTACCCCTTGTCTAAAAATTCTGAATTTTCAAAAATTTTCTCCAAAATTCGGAAAAAAATTCTAAAAATTCGGAATTTTCAAAAAAAATTCTCCAAATCTAACGAATGAGACATTAAAAGAAAGGACTCTTTAGACTCTATTCATAACTGAAAACCAAAAGTTTGTAGGAGTTCGGGTTGCTGAATTATTTGCTGTGGAAATATTTTTTTTTTTTTCATTCGAAAACAGATATTTTCGGATCAAAGTCCGGAAAGAAGTTTTGGTTCACAGATATGAGATCATAGTGAACAGGCCTAAAATAAAAGCTAAGAAATTACAAATTTATTTTTTTTAAGATTTTCGAAAATTATCCAAGGGGTACCCCTTGTCTAAAAATTCTGAATTTTCAAAAATTTTCTCCAAATCCAACGAATGAGACATTAAAAGAAAGGACTCTGGAGACTCTATTTATAACTGAAAACCAAAAGTTTGTAGGAATTAGGGTTGCTGAATTATTTGCAATCAAAATATTTTTTTTTTTTTTCATTCGGAAGCAGATATTTTCGGATCATAGTCGGGAAACAAATTTTTGTTTACAGATACAGATCACAGTGAACAGGCCTTTGCATTGAGCTAAAAAAATTACAAATATATTTTTTTTAAAGATTTTTGAAAATTATCCAATGGGTACCCCTTGTCTAAAAATTCGGAATTTTCAAAAATTTTCTCCAAATCCATCGAATCAGACATCAAAAGAAAGGTCTCTCTAGGCTCTATTCATAACTGAAAACCAAAAGTTTGTAGGAATTCGCGTTGCTGAAATATTTGCAATCGAAATTATTTTTTTTTTTTCTTTTTCATTCGGAAGCAGATATTTTCGGATCAGAGTCGCGAAACAAATTTTTGTTTAGATCACAAGAACAGGCCTTTTCATTCAGCTAAAAAAATTATAAATTATTTTTTTTAAGATTTTCGAAAATTATCCAAGGGGTACCCCTTGTCTAAAAATTCGGAGTTTTCAAAAATTTTTTCCAAATCCATAGAATGAAAACTAAAAGTTTCTTGAAGGTGTGGTTCCTGAGATATTTTCATTCATTCATTCCGAAGCCGATTATTTGACCAAAGTCTCATAACAGTTTTTATACAGGGTTTGTTTAAAATGCCAACTTCAAACAAACTAATAATACATCGCACTACTTAAAATGCTAATCAAAAACAATTTGTATTGCGAAAGGCAAATCTCATTAGGTTCAACATGATGGCTATACAACCGCTGATTACCATACGCACCATCAAAACGATCAAACTTTAATGCCCCATATAAACCACGATGGTGCAGGCTGACCCGCAATTACAACAAGAGAGAGTTCCAAAGGTCAAAGTGAATGCGGCGGGCGTAAGTGCATTTAGAAGCAGTGTAACTCTTACCAATAATTTGATTTTATTTGCATATTCTTGAACTGAAACTTCTCCATGTTTTAGCGATAATTATCTCGACAGGTTGGAAATGAATTACTTCCTTGCGAGAGGGTCGACGATATTGGTTAAGTTTTGCAAAGACTCAAAAAGCTAACTTCTTGCAGTTGGCACAGTTTCAAGATATTCAACACAAAAATTTGAATTCGATAAAATCCGCCGTGCGCCCGCCCACTGTATAGAATTTCACTATGGTTGACCTTAGGGTGTGGTCGTCATACTTGTCCCTCGACATCGACCGTACCGCCAATATCATCATTGAGTGTTTTTTAATCTTAAGTCGCCAATTTTTTTGTTCGTTTAACTTGAATCACGACATGAAGGTTTGGTATACTTTTTTTCGTTTTTAGTTATCCTTGTCAATAAGAAAGCCATACTGCAAGGAATTTCCTTGAATCGGTTTTCGTTTAAACAAAAAAGAAATACCTTACTGTCGGATTTAGGGTTGACTTTAAGGACGAGGAGTGGAGAGCGAAAAAAAAAGTATAGGTTAAGCTTTGGAAGGGACATGCTAATTTTCACATTCATATGGGAACGTTGTTATTATTTTGCTCCGCCTCGAATTGCAAATCAAAAATGCAAAAATAAAGGACCTACAATTAGCGAGACCATTTTAATGCCGGTTTGCGGCAATGGCAAGGGAAAGGTAAAATGCATATTGTACATTTAGAGACTGGTACAGGACTCGCCTTGCCAATATAAACGAAATGGAAATTCATGGCGTTATTATCGACACGGTGTCCGTTTAACGTCAGGCATTTTATTCATGTACTCTTGTTTGAATGTTGATGGTTTGTTTGTTGGATTTTTTCGTTTTTTACTGTTGTAAGTTTTTCTCAAGGTTAACTGAGTCATAATAAAGGACAATGGGAAGGACATTTTCCTTGTCAATGGCCAGCAATCACATAGAGGAAATTTTAGGTAATTCATACTTAAATATAATGATTTTAGGTTTAAGCGTTTAAGTTAAGTTAATATTTCTGCAAGATATTATGCCAAATTTTCATAATTATAAGTACGTACATACAATCAATTCAAAATTTATTAAGTAAACTTTTGACCATCTAAGAAAAATAATAGATATGAATATAATCATTTTTAAAATTAAAAAAATTAAAAGTAAAGAACTATTTTGTCTACGTTTATTTATTTGTTAGTTGCATTCTATAGACATGAATGTATGTATTTTAAATGGTTTAGGACCAAAAATAATAGAATCCGGCATCCGCTAATGAATTTGGAGATTTTTCATTTATTTTGAAACGTTCATATGTATGTGTAATTTTAAATAACAAAATTTGGTGAGTCGAAAACGAAAAACGAAAAATGAAAAATTTCCTCATAGCCCATAAACTGCACTGTAGGTACTGATAGGGTAGAGTTGCTAGTAGCCGGCCCCTTAAGGATTTTGTCTCAAAAAATAAAGCACAGAAACGTCAAATATCAACATTTTCGAATAATTCTTGAAATGAAATGTACTTTATTTATTAATTTTTCGGTATGGTTAAAAAAAAGTTAATAATATTTCCCAAAAATATTTTATTTAAGTTTTTGTCTAAAAAAGTCCGATTCTCCTAAATCCGGCCTTTGTTTCCTATTTTCGCCATCTAGTGTCCTATTTCCGGCCACTGACTTTATTAGGTCAAGCTTAAATAAATTGAATGTTTTTTATTTAAATCTTTGTGTTTTAAGAATTTAGAAACAATTTTGATTGTTAATAAGTTATAACATTAAATTATTAAAGAATGTATCTATTTTTCCCCATTTTTTAAACTTTTATCAATAAAAGGGGGCCGAATACAGGAAAGTCTTGAATTTCAAAGCTTTTTTTTGTGTTCCTTAAAATTACCAAAATTCACATCTTTTTCCTGTTTAAAACCTATTTTATTTGAAGAATAATATACATTTAATAAGAAAAACAACATTTAAAAGCATTAGCTCGAAAATTGTTTCCACAAAACACTAATTACGATAGTGGGTTTCGGCAGTAAAATTACAAAAAAACCATACCCGATTAGTTCACTTCACAAAAAGTTATTTTTCCTAAGAAAACTGAATAACAAGAATAATAAGAATACCTATTGTTATTTTAGGAGGGACATTTAAAAGAACAGCATAAGAGCAAAAATTTGGAATAAATCCTACAAAATCACTAGTTATAACGATTTTTCTAAAAGGTGGCCGGCTACTGGAGAAGGCCGGAATTAGGCAACTCTACCCTATATCGGTATGCTGCCTGAACTTATGTATGTATTTACATACCTCCTTGTTGTTTTAAACCAGGTTTCCAGCTTAGAAAGCCAATTGCTAACTCCGTGGTGCAAGAAAAACCCGTAACATTTTCGGATTTTTACAATTTTTTAGCATATTTTTGTCAAAGATTCTATAAAAAAGGCACCAGACATTGGGTAATGATGACAAGATGTAATGAATAAATTACTTTTTAAAGCAGAAAATGTTTAATTTGGGGTTGTGAGAATGTGTCGATTTAAAATACCTAAGTGTCATAGTGCCTTATGCAAAAAAAATGAGATCAAGCTCAATTTTTGGAACATTTTTTGAGATCTTCGAATAGATATCTCAATAAAACACATTCAAAAGTGATTAAATCGCTTTATCTCGTCTTTTTGACGGAATTCGATTTGTAAAAATGCCGACTTATCAATAAGTCGACAATAAGAATGTCGATTTTGAAAATGTTGACTAGTAAAAGGGTTACGTTCAGCCCTAAGTATTATTCAATTCATAAATCGTCGGTTGACAACCAAAACTCACTAGCTGCATTAAAAGTGAATTTCAAATGATTCAAAAAATTGTTTACACGGTATTTATAAACTATTCTACCAAATTTGAAAATATTACAATGGAAAAATAAAAACATTTTAAATTTTCTCCCTCTTCCTTTCCATTCTGTGAACTTTTGACTCTTCCCTCGTGTATTAAAAAATATGTCTATGTTTGTATAGGCTATTTTACTATGCTCCAAAAAGTCCTTAAAAAATGTACTCCGTACTACGCCTTTTATTAACTTTATTTAATACTAGTTGAAATATCTAATAAAAAGAACAATTTGTCAAAACTGTAAGAAATTCGACGAATATTGTGAAAAAAAAATTTAATGCACACATTTAGCATACAGTTTTTTTTTTTTCAGGCAAACATTTTTTTATTTGAAATAATTTTTGACTTTAATGGAAGATATTTTTATTTGCAATTAAGATTTTATTTTTAAGCAAAATAGCCTCTAACGATTTTGATTAAATTTGGTTGAATAACAAAAATATGACGTCACCGCTTTTATCAAAAAAGACAAATTTTTCTTGTGATAACTTTAATCTTCTAAATTGCTCAACAAATTTTATTGAAAATTTTAAGAAAAATACTTTTTTCTTATCTTAAAAGATATTTTAAGCTGAAATTTGAAAAAAAAAGTTTTTGAAAAATATTAATATTTTTTGTACAATAAATTATTTTTGTTATTGTGTATTGGTATATTTGTGATTGCCTTGATACGAATTCGTATCAATTATTTTTTATTTTTTCTTCACATTCGCAATGTTGCAATTTTTATTAATTTAATTTTTTAATGTAAAAAAAGCAAAAAATCTCCAAAATCACAAAAAACGCTATACCTATAATACAATCAGTAGTAAATTTTTTGAAAGTAAAATAAAACCACATATCGTCGGCTTAAAATGCAAACAAGTCTAACTCCACCTGATAAAAATACTAAAACATAAAAAAATTCTAAGCTTATGGGGAATTTTGAAAAATTTGCGTTGAAGATGGATTTTTGTTATAAGAAATATGGGTAGGTATTCATAAATGTGGCATGAAATGTTCAAGTTATGTTTCAGTTTAAAAAAATTATTTGAAAATTTGGTCAATTATTTCCAATAAGTTTTCTTGCTAGTTACTAAACGCATGCGATTTTAAAATTAAAAATGTATCCGCAAAAATAATATCGACTGTGAACTCTCAAAATCCACAAATAATTTTCGGGTAACTTTCCTTTCTTAAGTTTTATTTTTTTAAGCAAGCTTTCATTTTTTTTAAAATAAAATGGAAGAATTCAGGATAAGTCAAAAAGACTCAGCCAGTAAACTAAAAACAAACGGTTGTACATATTATAAGCGCAGTTTTTAATGCAAAATTTTAATGTTTCGTCATAACTTTTGAAAGAAAAAATACGACATTTCACCAACAAAAAATAAGTTCCAATTGATGCATGACTGACTTTCAAGAACTAGCTATAGTCTAGGTATTTGGTGCTGCAGTTATTGAATATAACACTAATTTTCAGGACTCAAGCCCAACTTAAATTGTAATCCTTTTTGGGTTACTCAGATTTTTAAGAATGTTTCATATTCCTGTTTTTAAATGTTTATCAAATATTCATTGGTAAATAACAGTCTCTGTTAAATAATTTTTTTTTTTCAAATGTATAACTCACGTTAAATTTCATATAAAATCACTTCACTAAAAACAAAACAAAAAAACAAAAATCAAATGAACTAATTCACCACTTGCAACCAAACGGAAATCTGTATTTAAACTGCGGCAAGTCCGTTTAACAAAACAAAC
The DNA here is from genome assembly GCF_945859705.1 of Episyrphus balteatus. Lineage (NCBI taxonomy): Eukaryota > Metazoa > Arthropoda > Insecta > Diptera > Syrphidae > Episyrphus > Episyrphus balteatus. The sequence goes on from NC_079137.1 coordinate 47,156,408, forward strand.
AAAATCACCGAAAAAAAATTTCAAAACATAAATCATTTCAAAAATTCAATCATGTTTCACATTTCCAAACCGGAATCACTCTTAAATAAAGAAAAAAATGAGTTCTCTCATCCAACTCACAGGAAACACAAGGCCTATATTATAATACAAATAGCATTCATTGTTTCTGACGAAAAAAACTCTTAATTTAATATAAACACGCGATTTTAGGAAAACCACAAACTAACAAAAAAAAAACTAAAAAAATAAATAAAATATAATACACAAATTGATATCATTTCAATCTGACCGTTAAAACGTATAGACCCTAACCAGAGTAGGTGACCAAGTTAACGATAAACGTGCACCTACTAATTAAAACCAGGAAAATGCAAAAGAATTTCATTGCTTTTGTTCGTCCTTTGTTTTACCTAAAGAAGTATTTTTCGGTGTCGCCAAATTCATTTGGTAGATCGATGTTAAAAACCACCGAGTTTTTACGTTTTCCATTTTTTTGAATCATTTTTTTGTTTTTTTTACTTTCTTAATTTGTTTTTATTTTTTGATTTCTTTTCACAAAAAATCCCACGAATCCTTTCACGCTGGTTGTCCACTTAAAACTGACTTTTCGTTTAGCACGAAACTATTCTGTTGGCCAGGAAGAAATATTGTTGTGATTTTGTTTCAGCAAAATACCACCACCGCCGACCGCACCTGCCTTCGATATTGACGCATTATGAATACTTTGGCCAAGAAAGACCATAATATGCCCCAGTCGAGAAGTAGGCCAAACACCTGAAAGGTATATTACACAAGGAGTTGGAGGCCTTCTTATGTCGAGTCGCCTGCCATGCAGTCAACTCCCCACCTTTGGTCATACCTCGGAACTAATAAAACGAGGTGAATTATGATAATTGAGCAAAAGGCGTATAATTGGGATGGGATTTTAAGGGTTTTAAGGGTTTTGGATTTGAGGTGGTACGTTTAAGTTTGTTGTATGGTTGACCAACGGTATTGTAAGCTATACTTCGGACATCAGAAAAATAGAGAAATACAAAGTATGTACAATTTTAAGAGGGAGGAGGTGAATTTGCTTTCCACCTTGAACACTTTGTTGCGATTTCGTTGTTTAAAAACAGATTTTCATTCAAATTTTTGACCAAAGTGATTGTGTTGGGCATTTTCATTTCTTCGCCGTTAGTCAAATGAATTAAGTGAACTTTTGATAACAAGAGTTTTAGATTTGCTTTAAACTGGTTGAAAAAAAAAAACATTTTAGAAGGATTTAAAATATTAAAACAGAATTTTTGAACGTTTTTCAGTACAATTAAAATATGAATAAGTTTGTTATCGCTTCAAAATATTTTATGAACATGACATTTTTTTTTTTGTATTTATTTAATAAACTTGTCACATGCAAATCCATACCTTTGGATTATTTCAAACCTTTTCTTTGGTTAAGAATTTTTTCAAAGAAAACTCAATTAAAATCCATGAAGTTGTCGCTGGAATGGCATGCTGCTTATTAATGACATTATTTTTACATGGACAACTACATTTATGATAATTTTAAAAAGCTTAAATACACGCAAGATTTACTACTATACCTTAATGGATTTAGAAGTAGGAACATTAGTAACAGAATATTGACGTTAAAGTCGTTTAACATACCTAGCACATTTATATAACGTAGGTCAGGGATTGAAATAAGAGAAATTGATCGAGTTATTTGTTGTGAATTTTTTTTCCACTCATTGGCTGGAATAATTTTCCTAATTTTAAATGATTAATCTTTTAAGTTGCTGTATTTTTTTATGTGTAAATACTTCAAACTCAAAGATTAAAAAGGATTAAAAAAATAAAACTTAATATGTTATCGATGGGGTCACTGTGGTGTATGTGTAACATTTTTTTATAGTAAAAACATAAATACATTTTTAGTGAAATCGCTACTGCCGCTGAACAATCCAATGAGTTATTGGATGGCTAAAATCTATCAAATGGGAGTTATGAGGACGCGTGGCTAATTTTTTGGTGTTGTTAGAAGTGAAGTTTTCTGAATGACAATAGAATTTTAAAAGTTGGGTTAGTTTTAAAACTACATATACTTTGCATAACTTTTAAACATACAAAAAATGTAAAACTCACTTAAATTCCGATTTAAAAAAAAATTGTTATGATGACAAAACTAAAACTCCGTTTTGTTTGTTACACGATTTAGTGGAGCACTAAATAATACTCCTATAAATCTACTGTAAATCAAGGATAAAAAATCATCCTTCTATATTTTATCGAAATAAAAATAAAAGTTTATCTATCGAATTGTACTTTTTTTCAGCTCCATACATGTATTTTATTGAAGAATAACTCACATTTTTTTTAATGCAAGAGGCACTTTTGCATTGAAAAACGAAAAATTTAAATTTTTCAATAAAAATATGGTTTGAGATAAAGGCATTTTAGGGCATTTAAATTTGTTCCCCTTTTTTCAAAATTTTTAATCTTTTGCTGGTTTATCAGAATTTTAAACGATTTCTATAGAATCTCAAAAAAAAAAAAAAAATTAAAATATTAAATGAATCTATTTAGGTCGTGTTACAGTGATTAGGAGTAGTAGGTTTGATCTTACAAAAAAGGAAAAACCATTAATAGAATAAATCTGTACATTACATAAATATTATTGTAAAAAGGTTTCCAGAAGAATATAAAAAAGAAAACTAAAGCCTAACTAACAGTTTCACCATGATTTTATCAGCAATCCATTATTTTCTAAAGGTAAATAAAAACAAATATAAAATTATAACTTTTTATTTGAAAATTTTGATCTCATAATATTTTTAGTAAGTGGGCAGTGAGGGCATTTAAAATAAAAACATTTGGTTATAAGACCATCAAATTAGAAAAATGAAGCTTTCAAATGATTTTTTTTTTTTTTTATTTTTGTACGATCATCCTTCCCGAAATGCAGTTTTTCGAAATCACTTAAATTTTTTGATTTAAAAAATGCTAATAATCCAATGAATTTTGAAAATTGGATTTTAATGAAATTGGTTAAAATATACGTTTTTATGTTTTTAAACCATCCTTGGTAGCAAAATATTGCACTAAACTGAATTAGAATCTAGGATCTAGTAAACTAATATAAACCCAAGTTAACAACTTCAAAATACCTGTGTTAACTTCATGGTGCATGAAAAACCGCGAGTTTTTTTGACTTTTTTTTTGTGTGTTAAGCTTATAAATTCTAAAAGTAGCATACTGCGGAAAAAATATCTAAGAACCAGGTATGTTATTGGATGCAGGATTTATGTTTCTACGGTTATTATATCTCTATATCCAGATAACCACACATACAGCTTTTAAGAAAAATTTCACATTTTGTATGCAGTAGTCTTGAGATTTAATTTGAGACCAGTCTTATGGTTGTACGGCATTTGCCTAGGCCCCATGTAATTTTTCCTGATCTACTTTGTGAAAAACAAAAGAACTTGGAATAGGAGAAATGGTTGCAAGTGTTTGATTGTCTTAAAATACTATAAAAAAAAAACAACTTTTAATTAAAATAAAGTCTTGTTTATATTTGAAATTCACAAATACAAACGAAAAATGTAAATAATCTGCAACTCTAGATTTAGACGTTTAAAATTCAAAACCGTGAAATTCAATGTTTGAGAAATAATTCACCAAAAATCAGCAATGAAGGCATTTGAAATAATTTTTATGTTATTAGAGAGAAAAAATAAAATAACTTGACACACATCTGTCAAATTTTTGATGTTTTTGCCTCCTGTGTTCTTTAGAAAAAATAAGGGAGCATGTCAAAACTCTGACTTCAAAATTCTGATTTTCAAAATTCAGTTTTTTTCAAGAAAATTCTGTTTTTCAATTTCTGCTTTTTTTCTATTGTCTTTCAAAATCCTGCTTTTCAAAATTCTGCCTGCATTTTTTTTAACAAAAAAATTCGGCTAATGCTGCTTTTTTTCATAGCATATGCGTTTACTATACCAAAATACCTCATTAATGTTTTTTAGGTTGGTATTTTCTTAACTGCTTGCTGTTTAACCATCACAAATAATTTTCAAACTGCTTAGAGAAGGTACTGACTTTATTATAACTCACATCTATACGAATATACCGTTGAAAACTTATTATAGAAACGATGTTGTGTGATAAAATATATTCCTTTTTACCGACTTCCAAAAAGGAGGAGGTATTCAATTCGTCTGTATTTTTTTTTTTTTTAATGTTTGTTACCGCATAACTTTGGACTGAGTGAACCAATTTTAATAATTCTTTTTGTATTAGAAAGCTGGTGGCTGCAGTGTGGTCCCATTTCAATTTCGTTCAGTTTAAGTCATATGAACTATTAGAAAAACCACAAAACCCCGTTTTGAATCATGGAAGTCGGTTTTGTTTTTTTGATAAAAATGATTATCTTATTTAATGTTTTGAATATTTAAATCATGTTCAATTACCTATTATTTTTCGAAGTTTATCATTAAAAACCTTTTCTCAATATTTTTAAATTTATTGATTAATCAAAAAAAATATAATTATTACAAAAAAATGCGAAAATACTGTAAGTAAGTAATCTCAAATAGGCAGCAAATTATGCTAGAAGATGATTTTAGAAAATTCTGCCAAAAATTAAAAAAAGGTTTGGAAAATGTTTAAAAGCGAACGCTTTTTAACACTTTCCAAACCTTTTTTTGAATTTTTGGCAGAATTTTGGAAAACAGAATTATGAAAAGCAGAATTTTGAAAAGCAGAATTTTGAAAAACAGGATTTTAAAAAGCAGAATTTTGAAAGCAGAATTTTGACTGCGGTAGAATTTTGACCCCAACCCAAAAAATACAGATTTTTACATTTTAATACACTGTTGAACAAAAACAAATTAAAAAAGAAAATTTCTCGTTACCTTATACGTTTTATATCAGGGCGTATTGAATATAAAATTAAAACTGCATACTTTGTTGTCTCAATATACCCCCAAAATCTCTAACTTTGTTAATTTCCAACCAATTTTCATAGAAAATAAATCATTTGATTAAAACTTATTATTTTTTGGTAAAAAAAAATTAAAATTTTCTAGTTCAAAAGTATGCTTAAGGGCTTGACCAAATCAAAAGGTATACGACAGCGGTCCGGGTAGCGGTACTGAATATTGATGTTCCAGTTTGGAATTTTTTCATACAATTACCCGTACCGCTACCGCATACCCTTCCGGTGTGATTAAGCCTTAAAATGATGTTCAAGTGGAGAAAATGTCAAAAAAATACTATATTTAAAATTCCGGAGTTTATTAAGTCTATGTTTTAAATTTAAACCATATATTTTATAATTGTTGCAAAAGGAATATCTTCTTTTAAGAACAGGTTCAAAAATTCAAATCGGTTGGAAACTGATGAAGTTAGAGTATTTGCCACTAAGAAGATAAAAAAATGTTTTTTCGGAATCTTTCGATAATTTCTCTATTAGCTATGAGAAATCTGCATTGCGAGGTATTATAAACCCAACTTAGATGCTTAAAAGCCAATTGAAAAAAAAGTTCCCAGTAATCAGAAAATAATTTGTTTTAACTTATGAAAAAACTTACTCTTTTTGTGTATCGTCTTCACTATCGCCTCCATCAATTTTAACACTTTTATGCTGAGAACTGGTTGCCTTTGAATCTTTTCCAACTCCAGAATGGCCACTCATAACATCAACATCCTCAATGAATCCAGCTTCGTTACTCTGCAAATTTGCACTTTCACAGTCAACTTCTGGCAACACAGAAATAGCACGTTCACTAACCCTTTCGGCTAAATCCTCATCAACATCTAAACCGCTGCTACTCATTGTTGTTGTTCCACCTGCTCCTAATCCTGCAGTACCTTTTAAATTATTCTTCAATTCCTTCGATGGATTGATAACTGTAACTGTTGCATCAAAAGGACGAGTTGCAGGAATCGGAGATTTCTGTACCGCTTCACCAAAGGCATCATCAACGGCGGCGGTACCCGACGACGACGACGATGCTTTTGTCTTGCCTTCGGCAGCATTTTTAGGCGAACGCTTTTCAATAACCGTCTTAAGGCTATCAGACGTTTCCAAAGACAATGGTGAACCGGTTAGCTCCTCCGACATCTTGCCCATGTCACTCTCCAATGTCTTCAAATCAGTTAAGTTCTCATTGATGGTCTTTTGTATTTCATCTGTTGCTTCTGTCACAGTCTTTTGTATATTCTCCAAGGTTTTTTGTGATTTTTCCAATATGGCTGCCGGCAGTGCTGCCATGTCTTGTTCTTGTCCTGCCAACAATTGCCCAGTACTACTTGACTTTGGCAATTGATTTGCCAGGACAGTACTTATTTCCACAGGCTTAGCTGTAATGGCAGCGGTAGTCATTGAAATAACATTTGGCTTTGTCAAAGCTACAAGCTTACCATTTTCTGTATTATTACCGTTAGTTGCACCTTCACCGTCAGCAGTTTTCTTCATGTCGTTCATTTTTTTGCTCAGGTTACTGTCAGACCGCTTTTTTAAAAGACTAAGCTTTGAACCGATTGTTAAAAGGGCCATTGTTGAAGGCTGGCGTTTCAGAGACTTCGGAGGCCCTTTAGTTCCTTCTTCTTTAGATTGAATTGCTTCAGTTTCTTGCGATTCAGCTTGGTTACTGGAAGCTTGATCAGCTTTGACTTCCTCCTTTTTCAAACTCATGGATGAAGCTTCTTTTTTCAGCATTGCCGCTGCTATAATAGCCTGACGGACTGTCGAAGATTCACGTTTGTGGTCAGTCTTTCGAAGATTACTCGATTGAAGGTTACTTGGTTGTCGACTTTTTAAGCCCGTCGGACTTGAAGCTGGCTTTGGAGTTGAACCCTTACCCATTGGCTTTTTTACAGACGATGGAGTTCTTCGGACTCCATCAGTCGCTGTTTTCTTTGTATTTATCCCTTTCGTAGGAGCTTTCATACTACTTTTAGTACTGCCTCGTGGAACACTGCTGGCAGTTGCATTTTTGGCACTTACTGGCGATTTACGAACACTCGCTCTTTTTGGAGATTCTCTTCTCGGTGTCATTCCAGGTCTTGATGGAACTCTGGGCTTCGTGCCCGTTGGAGATTTCGAGGTGGGAATACGAGCTGGAATACGTGACTTGGAATTTCTTCGCTGAACAACAGGTGTTTTGGATTTTTCAGGACTTATGGATTTTCTTCGAGTTTTTCTCGGATCCGGGCTTCGCGATGAAGACTTATTTCTTCGATCGGTCTTTGGTGGGCTTCGACTTTTTGTTGGACTTTCACTTCTCGTACTAAGTCGAGAATTCGATCGAGAATTCGCAATCGCCTTTGCTTGATCCATGCGGGAATTTGGTCGAGAGCTGGCTCGAGAATTCGCTCGAGAAGCAGCTCTAGAAATTTCTCGAGTTGAAGCTCTAGAAGTTGATCTTGAAGGAGCTTTGCTAGAGGCTGCCCGTGACACTGGACGTGATCCACCTCTTGATGTCAGTCTTGATTCAGGTCGTAGAGATTGTCGCGATGGAGAACGGCTTGAAGGAACTCTTGGACTTGCACCAAAGTCTTTATAAGGTGAACTCGATCTCGAGCTGACTCGTGAGTTTCCTCGTGAGCTCAATCTGGAATTTGATCTTGAAGCACCATTTGGACTATTCAAGACTGGAATTTTTGAGAGTGATTCCCTACGAGACAAAGATACTGAAATAGGTCGAGCTTTTGCTGGCGAAGTTGGAGGAAGATCTTTATTTGGTGTTCCAATGATTGGAGACAGTGTAGATGGCTTTGCGACTTTCCGGGGAGTTCTTGAAGTTCGTTTTCGATTCGCCGGTGACACTGGTGTAGATTTTGTTGTCCCTCCTGGCTGAAATATAGATTTTCTTCTACCAGTCAAGGGAGTTTTTATAGGTGACAAGGAGTTCCGACGAAAGCTAAAGTCAGAAGTTGTAACCGAGCTTAGATTGGAGCTTCGGCGATCGGAGACGATAGAACTTCTAGGTTCAGTTTGTGTGGAACTTCTTCTTTCCGGTGATGTAGAGCTTGATCGACGACGAATTTGAACCCGAAGTGGTGATAGCATTGGCTTTTTTTGTGTCGATAGATCATCCATGCTGGCCCAATTCGATCGAACCGGAATTCGTGAGTTTGAATCTGCACTGTTGATGACTCTCAAAAGGCCTCGTTGTTTTCTTGTGGGATTCAAATTTGAGACAATTGGTTGCGTTGGTGCACTTGGTGGCGCACTCAGCCTTGGTATTGAAGTTCTATAGGGATCCGTTATTAGTGGCAGTGCTTCACAGCTTTTAATGGTCTTATCTTTAGCAAAAGGGTCTAATCTAGCAGATAAAGGAGTATCTTGGGAAGACGAAGAATGATCTTTTCCTTTTTGAAGGATTCCTTTTTGATTAGTTAATTGTATTGATGCACGTCTGCCGCTCATATTGAACTGAACCGAAGGCCGTGGGGAGTCGTCTGAACCTGGCAATTTTCCTGATGGACCTGATATACTGGGAAGTCTTAGATGAGTTGACGAGAGTGATTTTTGATGAAGCATTCGAGGCATTGCTACTGGTTTTGATGGACTCTCGGAAGATACCAATTGTGGAAGAGTTTCGGGTTCTTTAAATCCGTGGCCACGGAAGGGGGAAAGCCCGGAAGATGGAGGTTTTTGTTCGATGGAAGACTGTGATGATTTTTCGGCAATAATTGTAAAAGATGGCTTTTTGTGGGTTCGGGGAGCAGTTACTCTAGAAAAATACAAATTTATAAATTGTACAAAAAAAAAAAAATAAAGCAGGTTTTCATACCTATAATCAGCTCCTGTTGTGATTGCTTCGGTAACAATAATTGGTGATACTTGCCGAGGTATTGGCTGTGGAAGAACTGACTCTGGAGGCATTTGCTGAGAACATGGTGCTGGTGGCAGTGGTGGTGGTGGAATTGGAGGAAGATTGCTTGGCAACATCGAATCTGTTGAACTCGATTGACGTTGTAACGATCTCAAACGTGATGGTTGCGGATCAGGTGGTCTAACAGGAACTGGATCGATTTTTCTTTGATCATCACCACTACTTGAACCATTCGAATCATTAATCATTGCTGCAACTGGTGAATCCTCTGGTGGCATTTCGAGATGTTTTATCGAGAGGACATTTTTAGAACTTGGTCGCATTTTTGGCATTTTTGTGAATTCTGGATAGGCATTTATGGGTTTGAACCATTCTGTGCTGGAGTATGATTCGTTGGATATTTGGCGGGTGTATCTGGAAGGTGGTTCGGGGATTTCGGGTGGTGATTCTCTAAAATAAAAGAATGAAAAAATTTCATTAAAAATTTAGAACGACTTGAAGGAGTTCTACATAATACATGAGTTCAAGAATTGGAATATTTTCCACAAGAATTTTTAGTTCGATGGATATGGATCTGCAGTAAAAGGATATCGCGATGTCATGGTTATAGTAAAATTACAGCTTTTGAAAGTCTCAAATACCATTCTTTGATCTTTAAAAGAGCGCATATAATTCTAGTGGATGGTGTTTACATGAAAATTTTGCGACTGTTTACTTTCTCTAAAACTGTTAAATGTAATTAATAACACTGGTCGGCAAAAAACAAAAAAAAAGAGCCCGGAGCAAGAACTCTGTAAGGTGATTTTAATTAACTTGAGTGTGCTGAATTCAAAATTGTTAACAGATTTATTCCATCACGTCTAGTTTTTGAGATCTGCTCATTACTGTTTTCGCTATAAAGTTCCAAAAACTAATCTTGAATGAAATATTTTATTACTTTTGATCTAAAATATATAATTTTCCGTAATATTTTGCCTTTTTTATACAAATCAGGAATCCAAAACTGGAATTTACTTCAAATCGGCTTCAAAAAACCAGAAGTTCACTTAACCACCAAGATTTTGAGATATCATAAATTTGTATACCAAATATCTTTGAGAAAAAATAGTTTTGAAAAAAAAAAAAAAATAAATAAAAATATTTAAGACGATAAAATATGGCTTTTGGAGATTGCATTAGTAGTTTTGCAAAAATAAATTTTACGGTGATGAAATTCAACGCCAAAAGTACCAACAAAAATGCGTTTTGGACCTGTTAATATTCAAATATTTCGAAAACGTGACGTGCCAGTGAAATTTTGACTTGGGATTCGGAATCAGCACACAAAAATCCTTTAGAAAAGTATGGTTTGGTTCAGGCACTATTTTCGTTGCCGACCAGTGTAACCAATGTTAATGCTCTCCAAATTTGATGTGGGCAAGTGGAAAAAAATGCATTCTAGCTAGACTTCCATAACCTCCTTAAAAAACATCCCAAATGATGACCTTTTGTTTTGGGATGGATATTTGATTAGACAAACAGGAAGTGTAATAAAGACTAATAGGACTGCCTTGATGGTTTGGAAAGTTTGAATTATTGTGCTTAACAAGATCACAAGATGTCACTTAAAGTGCAGCAGTTCATAAATTTGCTAATGAAAGATTACTGATAAATTCTCCAATGAAGATGAGAACTACAAGAAAGTAAGCACAGGTTCCTGGCGGATTCATGTGGTATTATTTGAATATAGAAAAAGGTGAAACATACTGATTCATTATGAACAAATTTGTGTGCCAAAACAAGCTTCAAGCTGGAGAATTGATAGTTGAGGTTTTCTAAAAAAGAAGCTGGAAAAAAAGAAAAAGAAAAACCAAATGACTATAGATTTTAAATTCTACAGCAATACCTTGCAAAATTAGTGAAATCACAACAAAAACCTTTCTGTAAATTAAATAACACTGATGGTCAACAAAACTTAACTTTTTTTTGCCACAAGAATCAAAATATACTTTTCTGAAGGTTTATGGGTTGCTGAACTCGAATCCACAAAATGCTAAAAAACGTCATTTTGGCTTTTTCGAGGTTCTGGTTTTATGTGGGGTAATTCATTATAAACAAATTTGTAACGGTTATTATAAGAACAGACATTTTTCTTTCAAAAATTGTTTAAAGGAGAATGGGCAAGTTTGTATGGAACGTGGACGTTACGCGGCCAGGAATGAATTTGTTATTTTTTGATGTAATTAAGGTTTACATATACTGTGCAGAAGTTTTATCCTTGTGACGTACTTCAAAAACGGATAAAATGCATTTTTGCATTTAACACTTTATATAGATTGGCTCAATGTTATAACTTAATCGTGTATTTTAAGTGCAAAATATGATACTCTGTCATTTTTCCTGAGCCTGAAGACCTTTATCTTGAATATCCAACCACTATAACCTAAACTATAAGCATTTTAAAACAACAATTTCAAGCCTATTTTAAGAGTTTCGTTGTTCAATTTGAGTTGTTGTCAACGGCGTATAAAAGGGGGGGGTCACGGGGTCATGACCCCCCCCAAGAACTCAGAACTTAAAAAAGAATTTGTTATGTGATACTGAAATCTCTTGAGTAAGATTATTTTCAAAATGTTGAAGTTTTAGAACATGAACGAAAATTAAAAGTAAACAAAATTTTTGGTATTCAAACAAACTATTTTACCATATTTTGGGGATGTGGTCATATTTTTAGCGAACGCTATGCCGGATTAGGATTATTTTTATTCGTTCGATAATATTAGTTGCGCTGTGCTGTAGAGTTTTGTATGGAAACAAAATCCGGATAAGTATTATATTCAAAGCTTTTTAAAAGAAATTGAATCTGGCCTTGCTGTGTGGAGGTCAATTCTGTTGATAAAATTCGTCATCGGCAAAATGTTAAAGAAGGATATCATTTCTCAAATCTTTTTAGTTTTTTGCAATTTTCCAGTTCAATACATTCGTCTGATAAAATTTGGTGAATTTTGTTTGCTTACAGAATATATAACAGTATTTTGTACATACTAAATTTGCTAGATCTGTTGCATTTTTTGAAACAACTATCGATTTGTTAATCATCAATGGCCAGCCAATTATAGAAGCAATGTAAGCAACCTTATCTAAGGCAATTTAAATATTATTATTAAATATCACTTAGGGCTAATTTTTTGAATAGTTAGATAAACCTAAGTTAGAGCTTATTCCTAGGAATAAAAGTTTTTTTTTATAGTGACATTTATTCTTCTGATAGTCTATCTGACGATTGAAAAAGCAGGGCTTAATCTAATAAATACAACTGAATGTTTTTTATATTGTAAGCCGCTGATTAATACCTGAAAACGGACGAATTCCAAAATATCGCCAAAATTATTTTTTTTGTCTTTACCATTTTAATAGAGGTATTTTAAATTCCCATACAGTTTTAAAACAAAATTTTAAAAAAATTATATTTTCAAATGCAATTTTTTTTAAAAAACTTTGCGATTCCTTTGCCTGAGGTTAGGAAGACTTTTAATTCAAAAGTTAAAACTGTTATTAAGTAAAAACGATTTTTATTTTAACTTTCTGGGCTAGCAATGAACAATGAACAGTTGTTTTAAGGCAAATTATTCAATCGAAGTACTCGTACAGTAGGGGAGAGTGGGGCAGTTTTGAACACGGGGTACATTTGAACACTGCATATACAATTTTAGTATATCAATCTTTTTTAGAAGTATTTCGATATTTGAACCCGTCAACACGATATGTATAGCATAATTGAGGGTTTAAAAAAATGCCTAATTCTTCAAGTTCTGCTAGACTGTTCTCGATGAGAACTCGATTATATACCGCTTAAGCGTTATAGAAATTAAAGTCAAGCTACCTACACCAATTAATGCTCCTGGTACATGAAGAACATCCGCTTTGTTAACATTTGGATTTAATGTCTAGAAATATATCTATATATGTATATTGAAAATAAATCTATTTTACTCTGAGAAGCATAAATGGTATGAATACCATTTTTCTAAGATATATTTTAAATGAATTTTTCTTGGTTTTTGTTTTTCTTTTGAACTTATAAATGTGATAAACTGATAACTATAGTTTAAATTTTAATGTTATTTTTTCTGAGTTTTTATTATTTGTTGGTTAATTGAATATGATATAATAATCAATTTGGAGTTTTTGTATGTTCTTATTAAAAAACTAATAAAAAGATAAGTATTATTTATTCATTACAACGAAACTAACACTGCTGTTCAAAAGTGCCCCTTCCATGTTCAAAACTGCCCCATACATGGGGCACTTTTGAACATAAGAGCCTATATTTGTAAAACATCAAAATTCAATATAAATAATTTGTTTAACTCACCAAATGTTCTTTGAAATCGAAGTTCAATGTTACTGTTCAATGTTAGTAAACTTTACAGATCAAGAAAACGAACATATTTCGTTCAAGCAGTGGCGAAAGCAAAAAGTGTTCAAAACTGCCCCACTCTCCCCTACATTTTATTTTTAGGAGAGGATAGCCTCAATTGGTCAAAATTAAAGCCTAGTACGCTGCTGATAAGAAACGAAAAATCCCATACAAAAATGAAACAACGAAATGGTAAACCAAAAATTTCGTTCAACTTTTCGTTCTGTAGTACGCTGTTCGGCACAACGAAATTGAAAGTCTAAACTTCTTTTTCGCACACAAACAATTGCCGGGGACATTCATTCTGTGTGGAAAAATGACATTTTGAGTTTTTTTGTTTGTTTTTGTTGTTCTTTTGTCATTGCATGTCTTTCTGCGATGCGTGTTTGCTTTTTTTTTCATTTATGTTTTGCAATTTTTGAGTATTTTTCGGTCCAGATTTCGCAAGCATTTCGTTGTCCTCGTGGAGACCGACGAAAAATTTCGTTTCACATCAGCAGCGTTCTAGGCTTCAAGGCTTAACGCTAAACTTAAACGAATCTCATACCGTTTTCGTTTGGTTATTTTTAGAACTACATTCGGAACTTTTCGATTCGAAATGCAAGACGCACAAATTTTAATGTTTAATAATTCAAAAAGCCCATTTTCAGGTTTATGCCTGCTATCAAAACTTTTGAAAAAAAAAAAGAAATTGGCATGACCCCCCCCAAGAAGCAAACCTGTATACGCCCCTGGTTGTTGTTAGTTTGAATTGTTTGAACAAAATCTTGAAGTGGTTGCCTTAAAAATCGTACATTATGAGTTCTATTGGTCGGATTTTCAATATTAATGTCTTCAGACTCAGGGAAAATGACAGAGCATCATTTTTTATGTTCCAAATAAAGATATGAATCAATTTGTCCTTCATACATTGAACAATGCATTAACAATACTAATAATGCATTATCTTGCATTCTTAATGCAATACAGCCAAGCGTCCATAGTAAAAGTTTTTCCTAGGTTATAATTCTTTCATTTGATACCAATTTCATTAATGGCCGCTCAACGTCCAAAATGCCCATTCTCCTTTACCCGATATCTCTTTTATTGCTCGAGATATCTTAAGTTTCATTTTATAAGCCAAAGTGAAACTAAACTTAATCTAAAGTTTAAGGGACTGGTCACAGAATTTTTACCACAAGAACCAAAATATATTTTTCTAAAGGTTTTTGAGTTGTTGAACTCCAATCCGCAATCAGAAAAATTCTATTAGCCTCCGTTCTTGAAATATAACCGTTATAAAAAAAATTTGGTTGGCCAGTGTTGTTTCTGATTCAAAGACCGCTTCTTAAATTTTAAATATCTCGGGCAATAAAAGAGATATCGGAAAGATTTAAACATTTTTTGAAAGAATAAAACTAGTTCTTATAGGCACCGTTACAAATTTATTCATAATGAACTACTCCACATAAAAACATTACCTCGAAAACAGCCAAAATGACGTTTTTTGACATTTTCTAACGGTTATATTTAAAAAAACGGAGGCCAATCAAATTTTTCTGACTTCAGATTCGTATTCAGCACCCCAAAAACTACTAGAAAAGTATATTTTGGTTCTTGTGGCAAAAACCTTGTTGACCAGTGAACAAAGTTTTCATTTGTTTAAATTATACTGCCCCAAAGAGCACTGAAATATAAAAGTATACCAAGTTCTTAGTTTTGGTCTTAAATTTATATCAATTATTAATTTTCGATTGTTTTCTTGGCGAATTTTCAAACAACTTTTAAAATTAGCAATTAAAAGATAAATTTCGAAATATGACATTAACTTATAAAAATTTAAAACTAAACATCAGAACTTGGGGCAGTCTTATATCTCTGTGCATTTTGTGCCAGCATAATTTCAACATGGAAGAATTTGAGTATTTTTTACAGTTTATTTAGAAAAGTCATTCGATACTACGGGAGTTAATAATTATATTAGCACTTAAGCAACAAAAATTTACGGAAATCAGCATGCGATTGATTACACTGGTCAACAAAATTGCATCATTTTTATGTTTTATGATGTTTCTTAACTGTTTTTTACTAATTTAACATCGCTGATTTCCCTCTATAGCAGCTCTAGTTTGGGTGATACAGGTACTTAAAATTTGAAAAAAATCGATTGTAGAGATTTGATAACGTGAATATCTCGAAAACGCTAGCTGATGATAGCAAATGTTTGACTTTGTTTTCGAGTTCAGCACCTCAAATACTGTCAGTGTTATAAACATAGCAAAGCAAGTAAGACCAAAGGTAAGCTGTCCCTCAGGAGTCATCAAAGAATCCACAATCAAAGCTGACATGCTTTAAAGAAGCGTCTTGAGCCATTTACACTTTATTACAATTGAAACCATGTCAAGAACTGAAAATAACAGTCCTTGACTTTGATTCTTAAAGTGAATCAGTTATTCTTTTTCAACGACGAATCTTAGTAAGCAAGGATACTAAATTCTTGCAACGAACATTTGATGTATTGGTATAATATTTTTCAAGGAAATGGATACCGCATTGTAAAGATATGTTGTCCATTTTCGGATATACACACGATTATTCCTGACATTTATTTGAACATAGGAGTCTTTATAAAGTGCAACAAAATAAAATGTGTTGAAACAAGGAATCACACTTGTATAAGCATGCATTTAACGGTCTTTTGAAAGTTTCACCTTTCACTTTCTAGCAGTGTATAGTTGACTGAAAACTGCCTCTACCGAAGTGACGATAATTCAAGATAATGCAATAAAACCTAAAACAAAATTTTAATTGAACAGAAGCATTCGCAACGAAATTGAAGTTTCGCTTCGAATTACTTGCTTACAAATGGTATTAATAAGGTATTTGCGAACGAACACAATGAAGATGATGTTTAAAAGAAGATAACAACAGCATAAAACGTAGAACTTTTTAGTACCATTTATCAAATTAACAGTCGACTACTATGTATCCTCACGTTTCAAATATTTATTATTTATAACCATATCACAAATCGTCTTCGTAATAGGTGTAATAACAGGACACTGTCTAATAGACAAACACACAACACGCCTTGGAATCTATTTTTGCAATTTCTGCAGAATCTGCATTGATAAGGATCAGGTGGAATCGGTTCCTCATCTTCGATGTGGATATCCTGCTTTACCTCAAAGACGTAGACCCCATTTGGAAGAATTTTACTACTCTATAAATATAGACATAGGCAATCTCTCTCACTTCTTAGCCAATCTGATCTCACTAACATATTTTATATGTTATGATATGCCGAAGACTGGCAAATAAATCATGGGGGTGTAAACCAAATATCCTACGGTGGATGTATACCATGATGGTGAGACCCATTATCACCTACGGTGCGATTATTTGGCACAAAAGAACCGAACTAGTTACAACTAAAAAGACATTAAACAAAGTTCGAAGATTGGCCTGCTTATGCATTACCGGCCTTAATGAGAACTTGCCCTACAGCAGCAATGGAGGTCATCCTCCACTTAACACCACTTCATGAAGTAATAAGTAGTACTGCTAACGGAACAATCTTGAGATTTGCAAAGGAGGGAACTGGTACGGGCAAGAGTATTGGTCTCACAGAAAGGGACTCAATATCGAACACCACAGTTAAAAACCTCCTTGACATCCCAAGAGATTGCATGATCAAGAAATACAATTTTGAGAAAAACTTTCAAACACAGTTTAGTAGCAAGGCAAAGTGGGTAAGTGAATCCACGAACTACACTTTCAATGCAAATGCCATCAACACTGATGGATCGAGAGCAGGGAACTGAAGCAGGAATATTTGGGCCTAGTACCAAAATTTCCATTCCAATGGGACAGTTTCCTAGCATTTTTCAAGCGACAATCAACGCTATAGATAAATGCGCAGAACGAAATCTCGAAAGAAAATACAAAAACCAAAACATTGCCATCATGTCAGATAGCCAGGCCGCACATAAAGCTATAAACTCATACGCCATCAACTCCAAACTAGTATGGGAATGTGTGAATAAGCTGAACGAGCTTGGCAAAGCAAACAAAATAACACTGTACTGGGTTCCCGGACATGTTGGAGTACAAGGGAACGAATTAGCAGACTCCTTAGCAAAAGCAGGTGCAACCGCACCTCTTATGGGCCCAGAACCATATTGCGGAATTGGAGACAGCACGATCAAACAAATGATAAAAACCGATGAGGAGACCAAACGCACAAAAATTTGGAAAGAGACTCCTAAACTCAGACAGGCGAAATCATTACTTGGGAATTACAACCAAAAAAGATTTAAAACCTGCATTAACCTGAGTAGAAACAACCTGAGAATAATAACAGGGATCCTTACAGGCCACTGCAAATTGAGAAAACACCTCAACAACATTGGCCTGGCAGACAGTGCTACCTGCAGATTCTGCAACAATAATGAAGATACACCAGAACACATACTGGGCAACTGTGAAGCACTAATAAACCAACGACACAGAAACCTGGGCCAGCACCAGGTAACAAGTAAAGATCTACCGTCGATAGAAATACTCCAGTTAATCAAATACCTAAAAAGTATCAAACTGGAGACCGTACTGTAAGTAGTAATTTGCAGCCAAATTTGGGGGCACAATAGACCTTTAAGGTCGCAGTGCAACTTTCCCCCACACCACATTCATTCATTCATTCAACATATTTTACCAAAATAAACTGTTCCAAGTTATACAATGTTATTGGTTACAACAGTTTAGAGCCGAGTTTTTTGTTAAGCTAATTTTTTTAGTAAGAAAGGAGTGGGGAATTGAACCTAAAAGTGAAAACCAAGGAGACATTATTTTGTTTAGTTTTAAAAGGACATAAATCTTTGACGAATGAAAGCTTATTTTGCTTCAGAAGGAAAACATTACTTTTATCTTTTATGTATTTATTAACAGATATACTGTTCCAGATGTTTAATAAATAGACTAAAAAAACAAGTAGGTATTGAATTAGAATTGTATGTCGAGACAGTGAAAAAGTAAGTAAAGGAGTTAGAAAAAAAAATAATACTTGTTTTCCAAGTTTGTACGTCAACTCTTTTGTTTCAAAATCTGCACATTGCATGTTTTTAAAGAAAAATTTTGTATAACCGTTACTGGCTGTTATAATTCATACTTAACGAAATAATATCAGTAAAACTAACCTCAAAGATCCAACATTCGATTTAAAATCCTCGGAGAAGTCCGATATCCTTCGAATAACATCTTGTGCCGTTTGACCATGCTCTACATAATCTTGCACTCCATTACTATCCATATCTTGCGATTGTTCAAAACTATCATCAATCGATAATCGTACAGCATCATCAGGCCTTAACAATCCATAATTCGGTGAGGCTTGTTGATCAGAACTTGAATTACCACCACTACCACTATCAGGCAAGATTTGAATATCTGGAGGTGCCAATCTCGGACTACTTGTTAAACCCGCATTCGTGCTAGTTATTGGTGTTTGTGAGAACAGTCTTGATAATCTCCTCCTACTTCCTCCGCCATCTGTGGCCAAAGTTATCGTTCGATTGAAATCATCTGCTATTGCAGAAGCATAAGAATCTCGCCGAAAGCTGCCATACAAACTACCATCTAAATGACCAAAATAATCCTCAGATGGCGTTGGCGGAACAGGATCCCCAAAAAGGCTTTGATATTGATTGTCATACAATGAAGTTGCGGCATCACTTTGTGCTGGTATTGGATTTGATGTGGAAGACGGTGACATTTTTTGGTAGTCGTAATTTAACGGGATGATAGATGGTGGTGATTTTTTCATATTGCACCCTAGCAAGAGGATATTGGACGTTTTGATGTTATCTAAAAAATAAGACAGAGAAAATTTGACAAGATTTGAAACTCTTAATTTTGTATACTCACCTGCTGAACTTCTTCTTCTTTCAAGCTTAAAATTGAACTCCAGTTACAGAATTTAAGCGGGTTCTCTAGTATTATGGGGTTAACCGGCTACATCTAGCCACAATTGTTGTATACATCGACTTATCGATTTGCAACGGTTCGCCATGTGCAAAAATTTACATATATACAAAAACAATCCGAACATCGGTGAAATTTTATGTTATGACCGAGTTGGTCGTATCTTTTACCCCCAAAACAATACAAAAAAACACGATATGAGTGTAATAGAAAGAGAGAGAATGATAGAAGTCGTTGATATTCTATTAGCCTGGCTGGAGTGTATAATCCTTGAGATTTTCTTGTTTAGTTCAGTGGTCAGTTAGAGTCATGTGCACAATACCACAACAATATTGAAACTGCAGTAGTAAAAGTGGAAATTCAAAGAAGTCATATTGTTTAGTTTTTGTTGTTGTTGCGCCTGTTGGTAATATTGACTCAGTTTTATGCACAAATTGTTGTCTGGACGAAAGATACTTTTCTATAGTAGCCGGTTCAACGTCTTTTCCATATAATTTGAATATCCTTATACTTTGTTTTTTTTTGTTGTTTTATTATTTCCTTCACCTTTGTCCTCGCTCTATAGTTCGAGGATACGTTTTTTCTTGGTATTGTTCGTTGGTTCTTTCATGAATAAGTGGGGTTATGTATGCATGTATAATTACGTATAACGAACCTGCAAAGATCAATAAATATTTTTTTAAATTTATGCAAAAAAAAAAGACGACTTTAAGTTGTTTAATGTAGTGATTTGGTATTGGATGAAAAAAATATACATTTTATTAAACTTTATTAAACATTTTTCTTAAATATGAGTTTGGTTATCAATTACCAACATTTAATCTAAAGCATAAATACATTAGATGGAAAGATTTTGCTTACGCTAACGTTTAGAAATATAAAACTGATACCTTCTTTTTGCTTTTCGCAATAAGAGAAACACACCCTTCTGCAAAAAACTATTTTGGAATAATTTTATCATATCAAAAGATTCATTTCATCCCCTAACAGTGCTAACATATTTTTCTGTAAAGTACACTGGTCTCGAGTTGTTTGATGAAATGCACTTTTGTGAATCTGTTATTCAAAATGGTACCTATCTTTTTGTTGTGGTGAAATAACAGTTTTCATAAGAGTCACCAACATGTACAAAACTTGAACATGTTTAACAAATCAAAGACTGAAAAGTTTGGGTATTTTTCGACATTTATGCATTTTTGGCAATGAAACTTCGTTCCAAAACTTTCGTCCGAAAGTGGGCCTTAACCTAAAAAAAACTCAACCAGAAAATCAGTACTACCCAGATTCAATGCACTGTCAGATGATTGTAATACATTTCAGTGGTGGATCTAGGGGGAAGTGGTCTCCCGGGGAAAAACCGAAAATTTTATGGTAGGTACAAAGGTGGAAGCTCTTATACAATATCGATATACATGGTTGTTTAATTGTGGCACTCTATACTTAAGAAAATGATTTATGAGCTATATGGAAATGTTTGGAAAAAAAGGACTATGACTTATAAATACATAACTAAGTCGCACTTTCTTAATTTGGATGTCTATTTTATTTTTTGTTAAAATCGAGCTTACGCTAAATTCGGGTCTATTACTAAGGGCCCATGTTAATGAAGGTGCAAGAAATAAAAAAAAATCATGTGTGCAATTCACACGTGCTTGAAGTGAAACCTTAAAAATAATTTTTCTTGCTAAAAAAAAAAAAATCAAAAAATATAAATTTTGTATGTATCACAAAATACAATAAATTTTATACCATCTGAAAGCTTATTGTTTCAGCTCAAAATATTAATATCGACCATGTCTATACAACATCTACAAAAAGATCTAGAATTTGTTCAACCCAATTAGTTTTCATAAAAAAAAGCAAAACAATCAATCTCTTTTCCCTTCTAACGCCATTAAATCCATTTTTTTTTAAAGACAACCTATAATAAATTTTATGTCATTATTATTTCACCTTTTATATGACGCTTCAATCATATTTCTCCATGCCTACAAAAAAAGTAAGAATTTTTTAAAGCCAACCATGTCGAAATTCCAAACTCAGATTACGGCACTTCCTACACTGGTGGCTGGTCATCGGCAACAGATCTCTACAGGTGTTTTGAGGTATTTTTCAATTTTTTCAATTTAAGATTGTGTAACTTGTTGAGCACGTCCCATTATGTGTGATATATCGAATAAAAGGTTATATTATCAGCATGCGTATTAAAGTTAAATCAAATTTGTATATGCACTAGATCAAAAGATATAACGTGTGTTCGAAAAGAACATCTTTTTACCGTTATCTCCGAATTTTGAATATGAAATTAATTGAAATGTACATTTACAGTCTCATTTATTAGATTTCACTAAACAGCTCTAAACAGCTTCATAGTTATACAATGCATAAGGTTTTATGTAGCCTTTATGCAACGTTACATAAATTTTCATTTATAAAACATTTTCCTATCCATTATAGTCATGCTAGGTTTGTGTCCAAATAAGTACTAAAACTGGAAAATTAGTATTTTTAATCACGACAAACAACTCCATCTGTCGATGAAATAACTCCATCTGCTCCAAAAATAAACAAAAAATTAAAACAAAACAAAAAAAAAAAGAAAAACGTGAGCGAAAGTTCTCGATGTCATACCTATGAGGAAGAAAATCTCTAAAAAAAAACAACACATTTCCTCATTTGTTTCACTAGATAACAAATTTTTCACATGCAAATATTTGTAATCCAAAAAAAGTACACCAATAAAAAAGATATACATAGGTACATCGAACATGAATCAATTTCTATGTAAAAAAAACAACACGCAAAATGAAAAAGAATAAAGAATACACCACAAAAGTTAGTTAGGAAAAAATTTCAAAAAAAACACAATTTCTTATTTTTTGTTTTTATTCATTTCAAATTAATCAAATCAAATGCCAAAAATGAGTTCTTCAATTAAAAGAAAAATATACAAATGATTGCTGTTTTTTTTTTCTTTTTTTGATGTGATTTTCAAATGACATTTGAGTAAAAAATATTCTTATTCAGGCTCTAAACAACCTTAAAACGCGTTTAGCTTATACAACTTCTATGCAACGTTGCATAAATTTTATAAATAGCAATTTTCTGTTTAAAAACATTATAAAGAGTGTATAGTGTTATGCACTATCTATACTACGTTTATAAATTAGGCTGTTATAGTTTATTTAATTACCTATGTACCTACAGTACAAATTTCATTCATCTATCTATTAAAACAAAAAATTTTTAACAAGTTGAATGTTCGTGTCGCGTTTTCGTTTCATCTTGTTTCAAATCACTACGATACTAAAGAAGTTTTCACTTCAAAAATTTAAAAATCATTAGAGCCGTTTTTTTTTTTTAAATATACACTGCGCGTCACTTGAATAGAAACAACAATTTTCCTTTAGAAAATAGCGATTGGCGCTTTGGTTAGGTAACTTAGTAGATTTTTGGTTTTGTATTTTCAAAGAGGAACTTTTAACAAACAATGTTGTAAAAACGAAAAACACAAAACAGAAACCGTATGACTACTAGTTGCGTTTTTTCGGATTACTTCACAAAAAATAGTTTTTTTTTGCGTCACTTGAATAGAAACAAGCTCTTAAATTAGATAAAAATGATGAAAAATCATGGACAACACTAATTTTAGTAAATCAATATTAAACTTTGACATTATTTGCACATTATAACCAATTATGGGCTACGAGCTACCCTTAGGCACCACAGAAAATGCATAAATAGAAGCTAACATTGAAAATGCACTTGCACTGTACACAATCGTGGATCTATTGGGAGAAAGTGATTATAGTGTTTGGTAACTTCTTACAAATTAAGAAAATGACATTTTCTACAATTTAAGGATTGAATAATTGATATAAACTTTAGTTTTCATCCGGAATGCATCTGTTTTGTTTCCATTGCGTTGTTTTTTCTGGAACTATCCTTGCGCAATCTTTATGACGCGACGGTTGTTTTTCCACGTTCCTAAACTTGCCAAGAGCTTCTACCATTATTTCTTTGTAAAAGTTTGCATCTTTTTTCGAAGCGTGAAGCTTCAATTTTGCTATTGCACATCATAAAGTCAAAGCGTATTACTAGTATAACACATTTTAGTGCCCTTTGGATGCGATAAAAGTTATTCTTTCTTAAACCAATGATATTAGGACTAATATTAATATGGTCCATCTTCTGAGTTGGAATGTTTACTTTTAAAAAAGAACCACTCTTTACCTCATTTCTTTTCAGTTCGAATGCAATTATAAAATAGTTAACTTTTTTGTTATCTTAGAGGAACTTAAAATGCTGTTATTTTGCATTTTGAGGCTTTTTAAATGATGTGCACATTTTATAACTTCCGTGATGGAATAAACCAACACATTGCCATCGCATTAAAACCACGTTTTTGACCGATTTTAGCGGCAAAGTGAAGGAAATTGCAGCTATTTGTAAAATTATTTTTTTCTTTGCTCTTGATTTGGGTCTCACCTGTCTTATTTTTTTATTTAATCACTAGTTTACGATACCAATTACCAATTATGGGCAACGAGCTACCATAAGGCATCACAGAAAATAAATAATTAGAAGCTAGCATTGGAAATGCACTTGCACTATGCAAAATCGCGAAAGACATTGAAAAATTTGCCAAATTTGGATGAGAATATTTTTAAAATATCGTAAACTAGTGATTAAATAAAAGTGATTAACCAAAAATCTACTAAGTTACCTTACCAAAGCGCCAATCGCTATTTTCTAAAGGAAAATTGTTGTTTCTATTCAAGTGACGCGCAGTGTAAATGTATTAAAAAGAACGTAGGTATGTACTATGAACTGACATAGGCATTTATGTAATTATAAAGTTTCAATGAAATTCATTGATCCGTTTTCGAAAATTTTATTTAAAAAAAAAAAGAAAACAAATGTCTAAGAACGAATCTATGAACTTTTTTTAAATTAAAAAGTTATTTTCTTAATTTACAGTCAGACATCAAGGAAGCGGTTCAATGCCAAGTACCATTAATATCGATCAAAAAAATACTCTTTTTTATTTCAAAAGTATGACGTCAAATAGCAAATAAGACGTATTTTCATTAAATCAGCCTTTAGAGCCGTTTTGAAGAAAAACAACATTTCCCACTTTGGTCACATGGCAAGTAGGTACCGTCTTTTTCTTTTAAATCTAAAAAAACGCATTTCAAAATTAAAACCCATTTGAAAAATAAACTATTCCAATTCCAAATCGAAATAAACATATTTAAAATAAATATTAAAATAAATTACTTTACATCAAAGAATAACCTCAAAAACAACAAAAAAAAATTAACAAAAAACTTTCAATGCATATTCAAAATGTAATAAACATCTTTATAGTACCTACACATACCACAAGTAAAAAACTTAATAAATTTATTCAAGAACATAAAATTAAAAAAATTAGCAAAATAGCTATATATACTCGTGTTTTGGTTAAGAAATTGAGTTACAAAAAAAAACATCTTTTTTTGATAAAAACAAACTAGGTGATATCAATAAAAGTAATAAATTCATTTACAAGGAAATTTAAAAACGATGAACTTAACATTTTTCTTAAAACTGTCACTATGAACATTTATACTGTAGTGATATCAAACTCAATTTTGTATTAATAGTCCACTGTCTACTATACAAAATGGCTTATATCTAACCTAAAATACATACTAGTTTCTTTTCAAAATTTCCAACCAAATCCTTTATGCTTTTAAAACTTTATTCGAGACAAATTAATAACTTCACTTTTATCAGTTTCTGTTCACTTTTAAATAGAAATTTAAATGTTTGGTAACAAATAAAAAATTCACAATTTTTGTATAAACTCCTTTTTGAAAAATCCTCATCCTTAATTTTTTTTTATTGATTATAGAAATTAAGTTCATATTTTGTAAACCGAATTTTGACACACAAAACAATTATTGGAAAAAACTCTTTAAACGATATCCCGCAATTTTAATTTTCCAATTTATTCTCAGTTTGAGAATTTAACTAAATTTGATGAAATCAACGGCAAACTTTTAAACCACCTGTCAGAGGTTTCGTTTCAAAAACTGAACTAACTTTCTTAACAATTTGCAACCAATAAAGTGAAGTAGGCATGTTTCCACTCTTCAGCACTTCATTCACTAAAATCGACAATTTTGCGTGCACATTTTTTTTTTCTAGTGTTGGTCTTAAACTATTACCAACGATGCCTTATGGTTAAAGAAAAGTTTTTTTTTTTTTTTGTTTGTTATAGGCAGTGAGGCATCCAAGTCTCAAAGTTATGCTATGAAGTTTCTAACACAGTTTGAACAATTCACACAGACCAAGGAATGGTTAATGTAGCACATTTGTAAATTAAAAGAAATTGGTAGTCTCTTTAACTTTTCAAAGTCAGATATTGTTCTTGAAATAAAATGCACGACTGGGGTCGCACGTACTTGCTCTTATAGTTCAAAGTATCGTTATCTTAAATAGCTATTGGAAATTTAAGATTTTGTTTAGTGTCGAGAAAAAAAAAATCAAAAAAAAAAAATTGTAAGTTAAAGAAATTAAAATTTCAAAAACTAAAAAAAAAAAAAAAATTTTCAAAAACTTTTTTATTTTCGACACTTCAAAATTATGTCTGTAAATTTTGAATAAAATTAACTCATGTTTTGATGAAATATATGAACTTAAAAAATATGTTAATTTTTGAAAAACGGCAACGCCATATTTCCGTTCTCCGCATTTTTTGAAGAATCAATGGGAGTATTACCTACACCAAATTTAATCAAAATCGTTAGAGCCGTTTTCGAGAAATTTGCAATACCTCAAAAAATTTATATGGGAGATATGCGTTTAAAAGGAGATATTAGAAAAATAAAAAAAAACGGGTCTAGGGAATTACTTAAAAATCATGTGTACCAAGTCTCAAGCAAATCCGTCCATCCGTTTAGGCCCTAGCTCGATGTACAGATGGACGCACAGACGCACATACGCACAGACGCACAGACCGACGGACGGCATGACGAAAACCACTTTTTTGATCTTCTCCATCATCGTAATGTCGGTTTTGATTAAAACCTCGAATTTTTTTTTCTACACGAAACCAATACTTGCCCTATAGAGCAAGTAAAAAGGTTTCTACAATTAACATCTATTAAAAAAGTGCAAATATGGAGAACCTCCGATTTAAACTCGTTAAGGTTTCGCCCTTCCAAATTCTTTATGGGAAACTATTTACTTGAATACATTTTTGAGTATCTAGCATATATTTGTATCTTTTCATGGATTTGAGCACATTTTACTACTTTGATCTTAACAGTGTTGTGTATGGTCACGGTTTCAATACCAATTCAATTGCATCTGCTAGACTATGGCATGTATACCGGTACTATGAAGAACTACATTATCTTCGTGATTGTTTATTCTGTTTTGTTGTTGTTAGTATTTTTTTGTATTTATTACTTTCGAATTGAATTAACAATTCTTAGCCAAAACAATTTGGAATGGTAATTATTTATTAAATTCAATTAATGATAATTTGGTAAAATACCAAACGGAAAGCATCAATCATCAATTATATTCACCGCATTTACTTTCTTTTATCTTTTTTTGTTTATCTTTACTTTTTTTCTAGTATTGCATCTTTAATAGTTAATGCACATTGAGAAGATACAAGTGCAAGAAATACAAAATGCGTTGAACTGTAATAGATGCTTAAGTTGAGCGCACCTGTTGCAATTGTTTAAAATTAAACCTTAACACCGGAGAAATGCTTATCATTGTATTTAAATCTTAACGGTGCGTAATTTGAACATATCAATTTATTAGTTGAAAATGTAACTGATCAGGGTTTAAGCAGACGATAATCACACACATTCCATTCAATTGCGAAATCTATGGCTGTTTCTTTTTTTATAGCTGAATTATATTAAACATGGCAATCTACCACAGGGTGACTTTTAGATTACATTACAAAATATAAAATAGTAGATATACATAATTTGTTGCTTTGTTATGACCATGATAGGATTTTGTGGAATTTGCCTTGCTCGTACCAAATACACAGAGAAAAATATGACCCGCTAAAAACTAACAGATTGCCATATTGTTTTACCGTCCATACATTTCATAAGGAAATCTTATTAAAATCAACGATTAATAAGGTTTTTTTAAGGAGATTTCTTATTATTTTTATAGAGAAAATCTTATTAAAATTTGACTGAAAAGTTGATTTTTTTTGCAACTTAGCACTAGAACAAAAATCGCGATCAATATTTTCATGGCAGGTTGGTTCAGGTGGTAAGGTGGGCGACTAAAGATTTGAAGTCTCCAGTTCGATTCCCAGCCTGGTCATCTTTTTTTTTATTTTTTTGCAGATTTTAAAACAATAAGGAAAACCCGATTGTTTTAATAAGGTTTCCTTCTTGGATGAAAACCATAGAGAAATCTTATTGTTTTTGTTCTATTTTATGTGGTCTATTTTTTTCTGTGTATATGTATTTTATTTTGCCTTTCCCTTATATTTTTATTTTTTTTGGGCTCTTTAAAGTTATGCCTTAAATACAAAATTTTCAAAAATACAAACAAAATGCTCACTTACTCAATTTACAACATTAATGTAGGTATATGCATACGCATATTTGTGTTAGCCCGGAATTAAAAAAGCTATTGCAAGTTTCAACGAAAGAGAATTAAAATTTTTTCCTTAAACTACTAGTAGTTTCTTATGTTATTTAAGTAAGAAAAGGGTTACCGATTACCTCACATATTTATCTGGAGAAAAATTCAAAATACGAGGAGTGAACATCATTTAGCCCAAAACTCACGATACGAGAAAAGTGAAATGCAATTTTTCCGCCTGGAATCTTTTTTGCGTCAAAAACTCACGATGGGGCTGAATAATTAGCTCCACAAAAAAGATTTTAGTGAATAGATCTATGTTACAGGTTTTGGAAAAAAAAAAACAGATAAACCAAACTTTTACACTGAAAAAAACAAATTTTGATTTGATAAATTATTTGAAAAAAGTTTTTTGTCATAATTTTTTTAAATAAGGGTAATGTAATTTGTTGGAATTTCCATAAAGTTAGTTGAGAAAGGTCTAAAATGTACTTTTCGTGTACTAAAAAAAAGTCACAAACAATTTTATAAAGGCAAATTGTAACTTTTGAAAAATGTTTGGATAGACTATACTAAGCATGTAGCTTTGCTAGGTGCTTATATGGCAAACCAAAAAAATAATGATTTTTACACTTGAACTTGTATATTGTGGTTTTAAGGTGAAATAAAACCAATTAACTTAAGCTTCTTAACAGATGGTATATGGACTACATTCAATCAAGTAAGAATTCTAAAGTCAAATAAATAATATTTGAAGCGCAATGCCCACACCAGTGAATTTACTTTTTCTAAATAATTTATAAATTAAAAAAGGTCACTGTGGTGTATGTGTAATGTTTTTTTTTTTGTGAGGTGAATAAAAAATAATGCTAATGGCAGGATAGCGAAAATAAAAGTTGGGCTATCCTTTGCTGACCTTTGGCAAACAAACCACGGTTTTTAACAACTAACGATTTTTTCACAGAATAAAAAATCATAATTTTTTCGGTTTTTGATAATAAAAAAAGTTTTTTTTGTTATTTTTTGAAAAAATAGTTGCATAAAGAAAAAAAAAATGGGATATGGGATAACACAGTAAAAAAAAAAAAATGTTCACCCTGAATAAAAAAAAAATTATTTTTTGGGATTTTTGAGGTGAAAAAAAAATGATTGCTTTATAGTTTTAGAACTAAGGGTGCCCTTGCTTTTGGATGCAGCTTCACGTACAGATGGACGCACCGAACGGGGTTGGGGTCAAAATTCTGCCAGGGTCAAAATTCTTTTGTCAAAATTCTGCTTTCAAAATTCTGCTTTTCAAAATTCTGCTTTAAAAATTCTGCTTTTTAAAATTCTGCTTTTCAAAATTCTGCTTTTCATAATTCTTAAAAGGGATCGGGTCAAAATTCTGGCTTCAAAATTCTGCTTTTCAAAACTCTGCTTTTTTAAGGAAAATTCTGTTTTTCAAAATTCTGCTTTTTAAAACTCTGCTTTTCAAAATTTTGCCAGTATTACACTTGAACAAAAAAATTCTGCCAATTCTGTTTTTTTTTATAGCATATGCGCTGACTAAAGAAAAATACACCTCATCAATGTAATGTAATGTTTTTGTTTAAGTGTCGCAAATATTTTTTAAAATGCATAGACTGACTTTCTTTTAAATAAAATCTTAACTTATTGGAACCAAAGTTGTTTGATACAAGATATTCCTTTTCTTATTAAAATTTTTGAATATTCATCTTTATTTGACAAATTAAAAAATTTTAAATTATTTTCGGAAATGTTTAGTATTAAAAAAATTTTCTTAATATTTTCAAATTTGTTCATTTATAAAACAAAAATTAATATGCATTCAAAGAATGATAAATTATTTAGGAAAGTAATCAAATAAGCAGATAATTTTTCAAGCAGATGATTTTACAGAATTTTGCAATAAATTAAAAAACCGCGCGCTTTTAAACATTTTCCAAACCCTTTTTTAATTTTTTTGCAGAATTTTGAAAAACAGAATTATGAAAAGCAGAATGTTGAAAAACAGAATTTTGAAAAACAGAATTTTGAAAGCAGAATTTTGAAAGCAGAATTTTGACAAAAGAATTTTGACCCCGGCAGAATTTTGACCCCAACCCTCCTTAAAAGTCAAATAAAAACTGATATTCAAAAAATTAAATAAGAAAAGGAATATACAGTAGCGAGCAAAAAAAATGCAAACAATAAAAACATTTGCATTTTTTTGCTCGTCTAAAAACGCAATTTTAGGTAGACTTTTGACCAAATAATGCTTTTGGAGTAAAATATTCCACAAATTGACTCTGTTTAATGAAAATAAAACAGTTTCAATATGCCAAATTTGGTAACTTAGTTCTTGTTCAAAACTCTTTAAACTTTTTTCGTTTGCATTTTTTTTGCTCGCTACTGTACTTTATCACACAACATCGTTTCTACTGTAATTATTCTTCAACGGTATACTCGTATATATGTGAGTTATAAGAAAGTCAGTACTCTAAGCAGTTTGCAAATTATTTGTGATGGTTAAACAGCAAGCTGTTTAGAAAATACCAACCTAAAAAAAAACATTAATGAGGTGTATTTTGGTACAGTAAACGCATATGCTATGAAAAAAAGCAGAATTAGCAGAATTTTTTTCGTAAAAACAAATGCTGGCAGAATTTTGAAAAGCAGAATTATGAAAAGCAAAATTTTGAAAGACAGAATAGAAAAAGAGCTGAATTTTGAAAAACATAATTTTCTTGAATTTTGTAGTCAGAATTTTGACCCGCTCCCCACCGAACGACGCTGCACAGGCCGCAGACGTTGGACTTCTCTATCATCGTAATGTTAGTTTTGATTTAAACCTCGAATTTTTCGACACAAAAGCAATACAGTTGCCCTAAAGAGCAAGTAGAAATTATGGCACTTCAAAGCTTTTATGAATAAATTTCTTTTTATGCATTTTTGGATGTGTAATTTTGCATTTTTTTAAATTTTAGATCCACAAAATTCTTTCCCTGGTTATGACCTTAAGTCCAAATAATGTGTATAGGGCAGGCACAACATTTGGGCTCATCATTTAGATGTTGCTGTACTCTTCTAAAACGCATAATTTTAAGTTGATGATTATCAACACAAATATATTTTTAAGCGAATATTATTTGTATTACTTAAATTTCAAACTAGCTGAATAGCGACTGAAGTTACGCTAGTGCGAACATTTTAAAATGCCCCTTGGATTTTTTTTCGAAAACCAAAAAAAAAAATAGATTTTTTATTTTTTACCTAAATTCATTGATTATGAACTCATATCTTTAATTCAAAACCAATTTCGAGACATTGGTAAAAAGATGTCGGCTTCGGA
The DNA here is from genome assembly GCF_945859705.1 of Episyrphus balteatus. Lineage (NCBI taxonomy): Eukaryota > Metazoa > Arthropoda > Insecta > Diptera > Syrphidae > Episyrphus > Episyrphus balteatus. The sequence goes on from NC_079137.1 coordinate 47,187,543, forward strand.
ATGTGAGAAAAAGAAAGAAAAGGAAAATGTTTGGTTGGAAATATCTAAGGGACCAGTCCTCCAAGAAAATTTTGGTTTTCAGTTATGAATAGAGATTCAAAAATTTTTTTTTTGATACTTCATTCTATAAATTCGGAAGAAATTTTTGAAAATGTAATATTTTTCGGCAAGGGGTACCCCTTGAATTTTAATTCAAAAATCTAAAAATAAAAAAAAAAAATAATTTTTGTAACTAATTGAATATAGAGTAGTGTTCACTATAAATTCATATTTATAAATCAAAACTTGTTTCAAGGGCTGGGTCCCTAAAAAAGTTAAACTTTTAAAATAATACCGAATTTTAAATAAGCACTCTGACGATGTATTTTTTCATAAGAGCCAAACATCATGGATCGAATTAACGGTATCAAAAATTAGGACTGCTAGATTTGACACACGGTCTTCCTCTACAAAGAGGTATTCTCAAATCAATATCAAAATTGCCAATCAACAAATACTAGTTGTAATAAATTATACCACTTTTTTTTCTTTATGACGAGTCATATTGTCTTATAATACATAAGTATTCTTATAGTTATAATATTTGCTTCTATAAGGCACTTTTGAAACAGTTCCAATTAGTCATTCCGTCCTTGGTCAATTAAGTTTCAATTTACATAAACAAAAACACTTTTATTTTCATTTGAATAAAATTTACAAATGCAAATAAGGAAATAATACAAAAAAACTCTTTTCAAATTGATTTACGAGAATTTCCCTGTTGACACTATAAAATATATTGAAATCACATCTAAATCTAACAAAATTTCCACATTCAAAAAACTAAACAAAAAAAAAAAATAACAAGAAACAAAACACCCACACTTATAACCACTACACAACCACTACAATACAAAACAATACAAAAAAAATTCACTTAACATTAAAAAGAAACTAAACTCTCCACTATTTTCCCTACTTCCGGTTACAATGCAAAACCCAAAGGAAACAAGAATACTCCCAAATGCACACGGAATAACTTCTTTTCTTCTTTGAGTCAGTTTGAATGGCCCGATTTCAATGCACCTCTTCACCTACGTTAAGTATACGGTGCACCATCGTGTTGTACATTACCAACGAACAACACGTGCCTTTCAGAAGTCACTTTAAGTAAAAAAAACTTAAATGTAATTTTCAGTAATTTATTACACGCCTCGTGTTGATATAAACATAACTTTACACAAAAAACTACTTGTTATTGATTTTTTTTTTATATTTTTGAGTGATTTCTTACAAAGTACAAAGTAAAGTAGTATAGAAAATTCAATTGTAGATTGGTTGAGACATAATAATTCGAGTTCTTCAGATTTGTCAAGAACTTAGGCGACTTGTTTAAATGTTCTTATAAAACTGATTGACTTGTATAGCAGTTTGAAGTGTTGTTGAAACGTCAGCAAAAAAAGAGGTGTCATTATTATATTTGCATCTAGGATATTTTTAGAGTGTCGCAACTACCAGGCAATAAATTAAATTGAACAACAACAGAAACGGAACAGGCTTAGCTATTTATTGGATATGAATCACGTTATTTATTGAACAGCATATTTATGAGCATGTTTGTTTAGTTTTAGTTTCTTTATTTTAGGTGTGACGTAGTATTTTTATGTTCGTGTTTTTTAACAATAACAATAATAGAAAATTTGAAACCGAAACCAATGTTTGTAATTAAAAACTACGGAAGTCACTACTATCTCAAAAGTTTACAAATTGTAAATGTCCAGGTGACGTCTGCTCGTGCGTCTTAAACAAAAAAAGACTTCTAAGTATAAGTTATTTGTTCATAATTTTATCTTAAGCACGTAAAAAGCAAAGTTTGAACACAAACTAAAAAAATAATTTTTTTTTTAATTTAAACTACCTGGAATTGTTTAAGAACAGAGAGATTTTTGAGAAAATAAAAATAAATGTTTGAAAGATGATACCACACTGGTTGCATTTTGAATTTTGTCTCTTCTTTCTCAGGATTTTTATTTTTACTAACTGTTATTTGTGAATTAAGAACTATAATCGTTTTGCAAATGGTATTACGAATCAAGCACAATAGTGCTATGGGTAATCCCTTTTTATTTAAAAATTATAGGGTGGCAACTAAAGCGCTTAAAAAAAAAAAAAACAAATCTATTGAAAATAAAATGTACTGGGTCGCACGTACTTGCTCATATGTTAAAAGTTGCTTGGAATATTAAAGCTTTTTGAAGATTCATAAAATATGTTTTAAAAATATACCTACTTAAAAAATAATATAAAAGTTGGTTTGAAGTTACAAAAATATTTTAAAAATGGTGATGACGTAGGTGTGCCATTTAATTTTTTGTAAAACAAAAATTTATTGAAATTTTTTTTTTGAAAATCTTTAGAGTCGTTTAACTTAAAAATAGTTTATCTTATAAAAATTTTTGAAAAATAAATTTGGTATGCCATTAAAAAAAAATATTTACTGAAATATTTACCATAAAATGCATTCATCCGTTTTCAAAAAATTGATTTTTCAAAAAAAATATAAAATATTTTTTAAATATGTAAAATAAACTAGTTATGGCCTAAAAAATGTTTTTATAATTTAAAAAACGAGCTCTTGCATAACATGTATTTTTTTTTTTATGAGAAAACAGCTTTTTTCTATTTTAATCACATGGCAAGTACCGTTAATTTTGGTACAAAACATAAAATTTAAATTTCAACTCTAAGAAATCACTCCTAATTACCAAGTTTGAAGTAAGGTTTAAAGCACGCTTATTAAGCAGCATGAAAAATTAAATAAAAACGAAAAAACACGCATGCCCTGACTAAACCCTGACTATACCTTTTTGAAAACGATGTTTAATGTAGACCAGAACCATCAAACATTGAAAAAACAAATCAAAATAAAAATGTTTTTTCTCATTGAACTTGAAATTCTAAGATGACCCAGACAATTTCTATTAATTGTTCAGGTTGATCATTATTTACTCAAGATATGGCCCGAATACTAAGCATGTTTTAAACAAAAAAAAAACACAAAATACTTTTAAAGAGCATATCTCAAAAACCTATCAAAAAACAAACGAGTATTTTTAGCGTAGGGAATGCATAGGATACCTATGTAAAAGAAATTGAATTCTAGATAACAATCAGGCAAGACATTAAGATGATATGGATTGCAAAAAAAATGAGAGCCTTAATTCTGTCTGTGTCGGTCTGTATCTATCTTGAACTTCAGCCTAAACTGAAAAACGATTTTCTTCAAACTTAGTAGTTAAAAGTTTTTCGACATTTTCTGGAGGTTAAATTATAATTTAACTGATAGCACCAAAATTAAGGGTATTCAAATGAAAAAAAATAAATTTCTCAAAAATGGCTTCAACGGTTCTTATTAAACTTTTGGTGTGTATAATAAAGCAGTAACAATAGGTATAGTGATTTTAAAATAAAAAAAAAATGTTTTTTGAGTGCCTATTAACAATACGTGTCAAAAACCATTTTTTAGTGTCTGAGCTTCTCACGAACAAACCAATTTCAACGAAAATTTTTGTAATTTTTTTTTTAAATGATTTAAAAATTTTGTTTTTATAAATTTTTGTTTAATAGACAGAATATTCTAAGCAACTTTTACCATAACTTTAATTACGTGTGATTCTATCATGCATTTTATTAAATATGATCTTCAAAAAACAAAAAGGAATATCGAACATAGAAATTTATTCTTCAATTTCCATACATGAACATCTGTCCTGTAGCCTGATTTCAATGTTATCTTTGAAAAATAATTTTTTTCACTTTTCACTGAGGGAAACATTTTAGAACAAGAATAATCAAATAAATGATTTTGTATTTGTAATGAAATAGAATGGTTAGTGCGATGGAAGACACAGATTCTGGCACAATCCTATACCACCTTGTATGCTTTCAGAGATAGTGCCTTTTTGGATAAATGATACTCCAAGCGTACAATTATTAGAATAAGTATCACACCTTAGGGCAAGGCCACGCAGTAAGCGCATGAGCGGCTGAGCGAACAATAAAATAATTTGTTTGACTCTACAATTTTTGCACCATCACCAATAATTTTTATCAATCGATGTTGAATATCTTTAAAAGGATTAGATCATACAAAATGAATTAGAGTGCATTGAATAAAAAAGCAATTAAAATATTTTACTGACTTTAGTTTAAGTACATATTTTTACAAAGTAATGTTACGCATACGCCACAGTGACCAGGAATTATTTCGATTTCTCACTTAAATGATCAGTCTCAATATTTTATATATATATTTTTGGTCCAGTTAAATTGTATACAAGCTCATGTAAAAGAGAAACGGTGTTATTGTTCTTATAATAAATAAATAAACAAAAGTAGATCAAGAAACTCTACAGAAAAGAACTTTTTGAAAAATAAAAAAACAAACAAAAATAATTTTTCAGATTTTTTTCAATGTTCTTAAAAAAAACATTTTCTTTATTTGAACGTCATATTTTATGCAGTTTTTTGAGCTATCTATAAGCTTTTGTGTCGAAAAAAATGTTGAAATCATCTTTGTCGTTGGAGTAAAAAAAAATACCTTTAATAGGTAGATACATAGTTTCCAAAATTTATGTAGAAAAATAATTTTAAAATCATTACTTTTTTTATTAATAGAAGTTTTCTAACACTTAAAAAAAATTTGGTTTGCTATTTTAAGAAAATATTAAATCAACACCTAAAAACAAAATTCCAAAATAAATAAAAAAAACTGATTATTTTACAATAAAAATTGAAATTTTTAAATAAAGAATCTCAAAAATGTACGGGACTCAATACTTTGGCATTCTGGGTCATCGTAATGTCATGATTTTGTTTACGATACCTAAACCTATCCTTAATTTCCTATATTACAAGGAAGAAAAACTTTAACTAGTTCTAACAATGTCTACAAATTTAAAAATATTAATTTTTGTGTTTCACCCATTAGAAGAACTTTCAAGACAGGCAAATATTAAATTTGCTTAATTTTATGTTTTCGTAATAATATTACCATTCAGCAAGTAATAATCTTAAAACTATTATGATACTTAGTTCAGCTTAGAAAATCCATTAATAATCCGATTGGTAGTAGGTATCCAAAATAATGAGTGGTAATCCAAAAATTGTAATTGACAATGGTTTAAACATTTTTCACAATAAACTTTTCCACTTTATACATATACAAATATCACGCACATTATGTATCCACTAGCACTAAAAATCATTTTTTTTTTTCTAAACCACTTTAGATGTTAAAATTTAAAACTTTGTATATAGATACATTTTCATTTATTTTCTTAATTTTAATTCTTAAGTATTTAATTATAATCTATTCTTAATTAATTTATTATTTAAAGAACACAATTATTTTTTTTTTCATATTTCACAGCTTTAGCTTTCTTTCTTTCAATCAAATCAATTTTCATTTCATTTTTTCAAAGAGCCCACAACACAGAAAATATATCATTTACTCCAAAAGAACAAACAAAAAAAAAAAGCCTTTTATTTTAGAATTTTTATGCAACCCCGCCAACGTAACGCTTCAAACTAAAACTCGATTGAAGTGACGGTTTTGACTGTTCCAAGTCCTTTCTGCACACACAAGTGAAAAGTGGCTCGCTCTCTCTCCTTAATGCAATCGAGCCACTACCCTCTTTAAAGACTCCAAGTCTCCAATATTTTCTAATGTAGGTATTAATAAACTACATTCCCCATCGTGACTCGAAATTTTTCGCCAAATCACTGTACACTTTTTTCCAAACTAGGTTAAGCAAACGGGCCAACAAACGATGCCGACAATGACGATGACGACTATTATACACAACTATGGCGAATGGTGTGAATTGAAAGGACCTGTTGTATACCTCCTATAACGGTTGGTGTAGTATAAGGAACATTAATGCTGACGGCTGAGTTGAAATTGTCTCTAATCGAATGGATTTTTCTATCTCAAGTCCTTTTGGGTCTACTCTAGCACGCAAAACTGATTCCACTACAACCTTATTATGCAAAACATCCTTAAAGAAAAGGAGTTTGAGGTGGTTTGAAAGTTGAACTAACAAAAATCCTTACACTTGATCCTTAAGTGAATTTCTCCTTGTGTTGTGTATTGTGTTAACACCAACTTAGCAGTATGTTGTTTTGTATCGCGGTAAAGGTGTTTTGATTGCGAAACTTTTGCCGGCAAGAAAGAGACTTGTGTATACAAGGGTAAGGACCGAAAGTTATATCCTTGGGGTTTTTCTATGTGGCTTGGATCTTTAAGGTAGTATGTTGAACTGACCATAGTGTTTATACATAACATAGCCAATAAAGTCATTGTTTGTAGTAGTTGTTTTGGTATGTTAGAATGATTTTGATAATATTGGTTGAGACTATACTGTTTGAGACCCATCATGGAGTATAGGAAATTTTTAGAGAGTCTCAAGAAAAAAAAACATTGTTGAAGTGTTGATGTTTGGACTTTGGAGATATGGAGAGTTAATGCAATTTTTCAGAGAATTTTATAATGGGACTTGTATTGTTTTTTAGCTTAAGTTTGAACAGTGTAATAGGAGGGGTTGTTTTGTTAGAGAGGGTGGACAAATTGTTGAAAACAATACTTGAAAGGTGTTCAAGAGAAACATCAAAATGTGATTGAGTAATGGAATATATTATGAAGGGATTATATGTTTATGTTGAGTGATTTACATTTGTTAAAACGCACATTTTATGACTTTCTTACTTCAAATGGTTGGTTGAAAAGAATTTGTAACACATCAAATACATGTTCAGTTGAAATTTATTAACGAAATAAAAATATATAATATTTAAGTAACGCACATCCCAAGTTGTAGTATTTTGGGGAGTTTTTGATCATATTGTCTAAGTTTACAGTCTACGTTTTTTTTTTGCCATTTTTGCATCCGTAAATAATAAAATACATGACTGGGTTTCACGTTCTTGCTCTCATGGTAAAAGTTTCTTAGAATGTTTGATTTCTTATACCTACCATTCATAAACAAAAATTGAAATTTATTTTTTTTTATTAATTTTATAAGAAATTTAAAAAAGGATTAAAAATTGAAAATATCGTTTTGAATGGTCTTAATCTTCAAAGTTCAAACTGAGTATACCATTCTTGTAAAAAAAAAATTTTTTTAATTTTTTTTTGGAAAATTGTACGAACCATTTTTTTTAATTAGTTTTTTCTTAATAAAAAATTTCAAAAAATTGGCATGCTTTGTAAAGAAATAATTATTCGGCAAATAAAGACATAGTTTCAAAAAATTTGTGAACCCGTTTTTAAACAATTGATTTTTCAAAAAAAAAATAATTGAAGCGTTTGGATGAAGAACATTTGCATTTGACATTTGCAAAATTTCGAGATATAAGGACTTAAAGTTTTTTGTTGAGAACTTTTTTCGTATTCCAATCTTAATAAAATTGAATAAACTAAAGAAAAATAATAGCTTTTTAACAATGTTACTTTTATTTCAAAACAGTAGCTCGGTATATTTAAAAAAACAAAATTTTTCAGGAAAAGAGTAGTTAACTCTTTCTTGCACAAAAAGCTTATAAGTATTTTGAATTTTTAAGAATACAAAGGGGTTAAGTAACAAAATTCATTTTTTTTTTCTTTTTATTTTGAATAGTTGTTTTCTGTTTGCATGGTTCCGATAAAGCTTTTTGATAAAACCAATGGTGTTCCCTTGGTATGAACATCATTTGTTGAAAGCTGCTTTATCTTTTTTTCTCGGACAAAAAAGTCTTGGTTTTTTTATTTCACCCAAAAAGGAGTTAAACGCTGTTACCCCATTCTTCCACTAATATTATGCGATTTTTTTCTCGGACGAAAAAGTCTTGGTTTTATTATTTCACACAAAAAGGAGTTAAGTGCTGTTACCCCATTCTTCCACTCATATTATACGGTTTTTAGTTGTTAGTAACCCTTTTATACCAAAAATGAAAGCGCTAAATAAGAAAATACTAATCGTAGCGTGACGTAGATTAGACCGAAATTTAAGTTTTCGCAAGGCATCCTCATTTTTCAAAAAAAAAACCGAAAATCGAAAAAATGTCACTTACCCCCTTCTTCATCCAAACGCTTCAATTCGAAATTTTAAATTTAATTTAAAAATCAAGCAAATTTTAAGACATTTTAATATTACGTCTTTATTATAATCGGATTGGTCGTTTATGAGCAAGTCAGATATCAAGCAAACGGTTTTATGGCAGGTACCGTTAATAACGGTGAAAAAAATATTTTTTATTTCAAAGGTAGTAGTACATAATGTATGTAGAAGTATTGTAGTTAGATTTGAAGATTGTACAGAACCCTTCTGGAATTATTTGCTTATGATAAAAAAACGGAACCCGTTTTTGAAACGCATATATTTGTAAAAAAAAAAATTCAAGTGTTACCTTGAAGCAATGGCAATATATTGATGAGGAAACTGTTTTTTTTTGCGAAAATTATTATTGACAGTATCTGCCAAGAACCGTTTTCTTAATTCTGAATTTAATTCATTTAAAACTGTTTTTTTTTATACAAAACCATTTATTTTTAATAAAAAAAAATTATTAAATAAATTGCACGACTGGGGTCGCACGTACTTGCTCTTATGCTTAAAGTAACTATAATGTTAAAGCTTTTCATTCAAGAAATTTAAAATTTGATATTTTGAAGAAATTTCATAAGTAGTATAAAAAAATTAAATCTGTTTTTATAATTAATTAAACTCCGTTTTAAATTATCTTAAAAAAAATAAAAATATGCCATTTTATTTCTTGTATAAAAAGGTATTTTTAGAAAAAAATTTTCGAAAATTGTAGGAGCCGTTTTTTAAAAAAATGATTTTTTATATATAAAAATTTTTTAACATTTTTCAAAAAAAAAGTTGGTATGCCATTTTGAAGAAATAATTTATTTACATATAAAAACTAAATTTCAAAATTTTTCATTGATTCGTTTTCAAAAAATTGATTTTTCAAAAAAAAATTTTGAAATATTTTTAAAAAAACCAAAAATGCGTTTTTTGAAAATTTTCTAAAATTTTAATATTATCTTTACTTACACACTTTTGTATAAAAATTTTCATTTAAATCGGGTTAATGTTGTACGAGATATTCAGAAACGAAAAAAACCGTTCTATGACAGGTACCGTTAATAACGGTACAAAAAATATTTTTTTTATTTAAAAAGTTGGCTATTATGTGTAGTACTACACACAAAAATTTTAATCAAAATCGTTAGAGCCGTTTTTGAAAAAAATTAACTTTTCTATTTCCGTTATATGGCAGGTACCGTTAGTTTTGGTCATAAAAAAAAAATTTCAATTTCCCCTCTAGGGAATCACCAAAAACTGCTAACCACCAAGTTTGAAGAAAATCACTTCACTCGTTTAGGCTGCAGCTCCAGATAGAGACAGACAGACAGACAGACAGACAGACAGACAGAATTGCCGGACCCACTTTTTTGGCATTCTCCATCATCGTAATGTCATGTAAAATTGTTATCTCGAGTTCGATTTTTTTTACGAATCCTAAACCTGCCCTATAGTACCAAGTAAAAAATTATTAGGTAGGTATGTAGATTTAAAATTTTTTTAAAATTTTGACAAAAAACAATTTTTTTTTCTGAAAACAGGATAGCTATATAGTTTTTGGTTTAATGTGTTGAATTCCTATATAATGTCATTCCAACTTTATTAAAAAAAAATTTATTCAAAACATCTATTAAAATCTATTTAATGGCTTTGGAGATTTAAAATTTTGTTTTCTTAAAAATGCATGTAAATGAAAGAAATAAGAAAAAAAAAATAGGAACAAGTAACTATTCTTTGCGGCTCCGTGAAATTAGGCCCCAGGAAATAAGGCCCCAATAAAAAAATGAAATAAGGCCCCACAAAAATACACAGAAAACAACAAGAACGAAATTTCTCAAATTTTGGGTTTATTTAATTTTTTGGGGCCTTTTTTCATTTTGTTTTTGGGGCATAATTTCATTACGAAATAAGGCCCCCATGAAATTAGACCCCAACACTTATTTTGGGGCTAACTTTCATTTTATTTAAAAAAAAAATCGAGCGATTTTTTAGCTATTCTGTTGCTTATTAATGCTTTACAATGTAAAGTATTGCTGCAATTTGGGGCCTTATTTCATTTTTTCTTTTGGGACCTTATTTCCTGGGGCCTAATTTCGCGGAGCCGTTATTTGCAATAACTCCATTCAATTTTTGATATTGCATCCATTAGTGCATGATGATATTTTGAGGTCGTCTGTTCATTCCACGAATTAAGTTTTAAAGGTAAATTTAAAGTTAACGAAAGCATTTCTCTCAGGAATAGTTCTATTGGCAAATCCAAAGTTTAAGTTTGTATACCAACATCCTGAACATATTTTGAATCCACTTAAGCATTATAAAATAGTGCATTAGAACAACCGTTGACCAATTCTAGGGCTGAATGGCATTCCATGCATGATCACTTTCTTTAAACTACGAGGTTAAAAGCCGCTTTGAAGTCCACAAGGCAAGGAACAAATTTTTTTGTTCCTTTCTTGAAAAAAAAGTATGATGGATGAAACAGTAAAGATCTGGTCAAATGTTGAAAAGTTTTTATCTAAATTCGAATGGGAATTGTTTTTTACTTTCAACCCATTTTTGAGTCTCTCTGCGGGGTTAATTACACGGTGTTACAAAAATGAGGTTTTAAAATATACGCGGGCGGAGACCTATCAGGTTTTGTAGAGCTAGTCGAGCTGAATACGAAACAGTATTTGAAAATCCCCTAACACCCCCAAAATCTGGAGTTACGGGCAAATAATAAATGATACCATTTCCAAAAGGCAAAATTGTGCATTTGATTCTAATTTTTAAATCAATATAATATTATTAATAGTTTTTGAAATAATCGATTTCAAAGTTAAAAATAGGGGAAAAAAATTTTTTTAAAACTCATTTTATACTATTTTTGTCCAGACTATGAATTTTAGTAAATAAATTACTTAAACAGAAAACTGCCTCAATTAATTCTATATCGAACAGTGAAAACTATATGTTTCTATGTCTTCTAGTTTTTGGGAAAATTGAAAAATTATTTTATCAGATTTTTCTTTTTTCAAAATATTTTTTGTTTTTATTTGTTTTTATTTTTCAATTTTCTCAAAAACTAGGAGACATAGAAATATATAGTTTACACTGTTCGATAAGGAATTAATTGAGGCAGTTTTCTGTTTAAGTAATTTATTTACTAAAATTTACAGTCTGGACAAAAATAGTATAAAATGAGTTTTAAAACAAAATTTTTCCCCTATTTTTAACTTTGAAATCGATTATTTCAAAAACTATTGGTAATATTATATTGATTTAAAAATTAGAATCAAATGCACAATTTTGCCTTTTGGAAATGGTATCATTTATTACTGTAAGTGTTGCCGTTGTTTTTTAATAATTTTTTTTTATTTTGATAATTTTTTTTAGAAAAATGCCCCTCCCACCTAAACGGGGGGAGATAGACCCCCCTCTCAAAGAAAAAAAATGTTTGTATTGAGCTCCTCTACAAAAACCCTTCATCAAATCTTGGCGCCCAACTTATCCTACTACGTGCCGAAACAACATTTTTGTTCTATACCTAAAAGTTCGAATTTCTGTATCTGGGTTGAAATCGAAAATTTTTTTTTTCTAAGCCAATTTTGAAGTGATTTTCATAAAAAATACCTCGATCAATTGGGAAATAGATATAGTTTTAGAATATATTTTTTAAATAGCATGTTGTTTTGAAAACATATACTTTAAATTGATGCCGAAGTTGGGCAAATGACAAAAACAATTGAATTTTTGAACTTTGACATCTTATAAATTCTAAGTGGTTTATCCGAGTTACATGTTTTATACATTGTTAAAAAGGTATATTTATCTTCTATCAGAAACTGTAAAAAAATCGAAAATGGGTTAAAAATTGTCGAAGCTAGAATTTTTTCAATGGGTGAAGGTCCAAAAAACCGTTTTTTGCCCGTAACTCCAGATTTTGGGGGTGTTAGGGGATTTTCAAATACCGTTTCGTATTCAGTGCGACTAGCTCTACAAAACCTGATAGGTCTCCGCCCGCGTATATTTTGAGTGTTACACCGTGTTATTATTATTTTACTAGAATCTCATGGGGTCCATTGTGCTCACCAGTGGTATTCTTTGAGAACGTTTTTTTTTTGTCTAGTTCTAATTAAGCTAAACTGTTTGCAGGGTGTAAATATAAGAAAATATACCTTTTTTCCCATAAATTAATATATTAAAAAACTGTCTTATATCGAACATTTTCTTCAATATAAAAAAACATATTGATTTTACCAAAAACATTCCTTTTATAATTTTCTTTTCCCAGTTTGAAAGTCTATGCAGTAGGTATATTTGAATATCAGTTTCGCGAGCTAAGGAACAGTTAACGAAATTCCTGCTAAATTTTAATTAATTCCTGGAAAATTTAATAAAGTCACTATACACCAACACAAACACCACCATCATATATTTTGTTACTATGTAAAATTATACCCAAGTCAGAAAATACTAAAATTGAGGCGAGATTTGCAATCCTTTTCATTATTCAAAAATGCAATTTTATTAATTTCCTTAGTGGTCTCTCCTTTTTCCTATTTCCATGTACAACCTACAAATACTCATACGAAAGTATACAGGAATATGCAGTATGTAAGAATGGCCGTCGTCGTCGTCGCCTCGTCCATCGGGAAAGTTTTATGTGAAAGCCCGAAAAATCCCATAGTCCTTTTTTGCATTTAGCTGGAGAGTTTTAAAAAGAAAGAGCCTTCTGGTGTGGATGGAATAGGTTAGCGCGAAGCCTATATTGCCAACAATGAACGGCAAGAAAGTAACATTTCGGTGCAGCATGTATTCGAAAAGAAAACACTTTTCATGTCCAAGGCGAATTTATGTCAACCGGAAGTAGGTTTACTGACCCATGGCGAAGTTTTACCTACTTTTTGAAATGGCGATATGGCAAAGTGTTATACATCTGGATATACCTAGATTTTGTTTTAAAAGGTACCACATGGCGTATGAGTGCTATTTTTTTTTTTTTTTTGTACTCTTCTGTATGTGACTGTGATTGAAGTAATGCAATGCAACAGCAACACTAACAACAACAACAACTTTGAAAATAAATTCTTATACAACAATAATCGGAATGTCCGTCGTGCCGTTGGTCTTGCATTTGTAACAATGTATATTGGCCTTTTATACGAGCATCGCGTGGTCCGAGGAGTTGGACGAGTTTTAGTTTTAGCTGGGGCAAAAGTTTTTGGCATCTTGTTGGTTAGCCTGACGTCGGACAGTGAGCGACAAAGTGCGGAAAGAGGCCTACTGATTGGAGGTGACCATTTGAGTATTCAAATAAAGAACTTATCTGCTCGACAATAACGGGTGGTGGTTGGTGTGCGACTAATGAAAATGTTATTCTAATTTTGCATATTTTTTTTTCTTAACATGTTTTCATTATTTTTTTGTAAACAATTTTTTTTTCTATAGCTTTAAATTAAAATGTGAGTTTGCTACGATTTCCTTTTAAAATTGTATAGAGTTTTTATAACCTTAAGCTATAAATCAGGGTAATGTTTTAGTTGCACAAAGTTAGTCATTGAAAAATGCTTTAGAAACATGCTGAGAATCACCTCAGCACACCATCCAGATTGAGTATTTTGATTATGGACATTTTTGCATTTTAAATTACCGTCATCAAAAAGGAGTTATTGTGTGTTGTAAGGGAAAGTATATAGTAGAGATTATATACCTATAGGTGAATGTTTTATTTTTTTCGTGCAACAGGAACTATAAAAACGCACTTCCAAATGCAAGTTGAAAAAGTTCATTGTACTTTAAAAATATACTTACTGTTTTAATAATGTTGGTTTTAGAGACCCCGAACACTACAGACTTTCTATCGGCCGATAGTTTAATCGGATTGGGCTGCTAGTGTGCGCACAGGCAGCTTACTAAATAGTCGGTTTGGTAGGAAGGCAATTGCGTACAGCAAAATAAACTTTTTTTCGATCAATCGTTGTAGTGCACTTTCATACGCACTTTCATACAATTTCACACTGATGAAGAGACCGTCAAACTGTCGGCCGATAGAAAGTTTGTAGTGTGGGGAATCGTACTAAAAACAGTCAAAAACCATGCCGGCACTACTACACTATTTATTCAGAGTCCTTAAACGTTCCTGGAAATGAGGTTTGGAACATAAATATGGTTTAAAAATTTTATCCAAGAATGAAAATTAAATATTTTTCATATAAATTGTAATAGCTTCGATTGCTGACCCAAATATAACCGAAAAAATACAATTTTTATCAAAATATATCCCAAAACAAGCGTTTCCGGAATGACAGTTCACTGATGTAGGTACATGTGCACTATTGAAACACACTTTTAAAATAAAATTAATATATTTATTCATAAAAATAAGTGTGCAATTTACTAATTTAATTATTTTGTAGAAATCTTAATACATATTATGAAGAATATTGTTAAGAAAAGAAGTACATAACAATAGTTGCCTTTGAGGGCTGTCAGGAAAATGAATCAGGAAAAATTTTCATATGGATATTTTTGCATGTTTTTATTCGATTTGAAACACAAATGCTATAGGTACCAATCGATATTTAATGACTCAAGGAATTTTTATTAAAAAGAAATTTTTTGATAGAACTACATTATATCGTCGGCCGAGTATTGAAGTACCGTATACGCCATTTTACATTTTTGCGAAATCGTATTTAAATGTTCGGAAGATTATTGCGAAAGAACTATAACCGCTCTCTGGCATTTTTTTGATTTTTTAGTATGAAAGTTAAAATGTGTCTTTGATACAGGGTGTGGTCATTTTAAATCGAAAAACTTAATAGGTAATTTTCTCGTTTTCGTCCCGTGTTCTAGACGGTTTTTATGATTTTTGCTCTCTTTTCCCTTAACTGGCTTTATCTTTGCCCAACTACGTCTGTTTTGAAAGATTTTTTATGCAAGCAATCAAGAATTTATTACCGTTTTTAGTTTGTCCCAAAAGTTTTTTTCTTTCTTTCAACCGTTTCTCTGCAATTTTACATCAAACCAAATTTTCTTCGTTTTTTAAGTTATTTTTTTCACTTTCATATAATTTTTTTTTCAATTTAATATATTTTATTCAAAAAACACGTAAATGATTATGAACTTTTATCGCTTTTATTGCCCAATTTATTTTCTTAAAAAAAATATGTTTTTTTTCTTCATAAAAAAAGACTAGTATTTAAAAAAAACTAAATTATATTTTTGTATTTTCATGTTTGGTAATTTATAGTTTCCTGCGATAAATTCAGTTATCCACAGATTTTTTAACAGAAACACCGAAATTATGACTTGCAACAGAAGATGGACTAATTTCAATGTTAAGTTCCGCCGTTTTGGCCACTTTTTTACAAATCGGAGCCTTCACAAGTCTGTAAGTTTTATATGTGCTTGAAACACGTAAAATGCATTATCTTACCTTACCAACAGTGAAAAAGAACGTTTGTCAAAAATCAAAATAGGTAGGTACTTTTTTCCCTCAGAAATTAGCCCTTTTAATACAAAAACTGCAGCCTTGAAGCATAATACCAACAATATGACTGACATTGACCATCATGAGATTCAAAATAATATACTTATTAAAAAACCGTCAACTTCCGTATTTTATGTTTAACCGTTACAGATTATTCTAATCAGTTATAAAAATGTTCATTTTGCCAAAATACTTATTTTTTTTTTTGCTAAAATTTTATTTACATATTTGTTTTCCTGATGATAATTATTTTTTTTCAGGCGTTTTTTTTTAACCCAGTGTAGGCATCTGCCTTTGAGCAAACGTTTTCGGCAAAAAAATATCATTAAAAAAATTTGACTTTGTGGATTTTCAAATGACAAATTAAATTAAAATCATTCAAAAACTAATTAAATTTGTAAATGCTCTTGTGGCTTGTTAATTGTTGTTTGTTTTATATTTCAGGACCTTATAAATATTATATTATTATACATATTATTAATATTTATAATTAAAAAAATAAATATTTAGGGGCTTCTCAACTTCAATATTTTCGAGAATTTAAAATGTTGAACTTTTCACAGCTGGGTTAACAAAAAATAGCTTCCCTTTTCTTAAGAAATAAATTCTTATTGATTTTTATGAAAATAACTAAGAAATCCTTTTTTGGCCATGAATGAAAATAAAATTGTTCAACACAATATTCTTCATCTTACCCGTTAAAGGAAGTCACACGAGTAAACCTTTATTCTAAAACCACATAACCTTCAAAGCTTATGTTTGCTTTCAATGCCATTTAGAGTAATAATTAAAATGAATAAACCTTCTCACAAGTCAACAAAAAATAATGGTTTTATTTCATCAAGAGTTACCTAAATTAATAAAAACAATAAAAATTAGATCAAGATCAACTAACTCAAGCACGTTTAATTATAGCCTAAAGTATCAAACCATGTTCAACTTGCAAAGACATCTTCTGCGCTCCTTAAAGAAATAAAATTAAAAAAACTCAACCAAAGTATATAGACCACTTTTCTGCAAGAGTATTTAAAAGAAATCATCATGACCGACCGACATAGTCCAATATACAATAATAATAATTTCACCTTATTTAGTTTGACCTACTGACTCTCGCTCGCAGGTGTTATGGCCCCATTAGAATTAAAGCAATATAACTTCTAACACTCACGCAGTCCTTTCGAGAAGAAAAACACAAAAATATCACATTTAAATCGCATGAATATAATTATAGGGTTTCTCCCGCCATAACTTAAAGAAACAAAAAAAAAATGTTAACCCACTAAAACTAACCTACACGTTTGGGCTGACAGACTGTACTCAACTCGAAACGAGGTCAAGGATTTGTATATTTTATATATATCCTACGCACCTTTTGGCGATTGCCAAAGAATACAAAATCAAGGGTAGATTCCAAAATACCTAAGTATAGCATTTTTTGGCAATGCGATATTTTTGTGTTTGATTTTTTAGGGTAATTATTGGTTTCTCACAAACGTAAAATTTTTTTCCTTGCATATTCGAAATTTTTGGTCCTATAGAGCTTCTTTTGAGAATTGTCTAAATAGTTACAGCGTTGAGGTTTGTGACTATAGTGATTAAAATATTGACAATTGGGATCAGTTTAATTTTAGAGAAATCTGGACTTAGATGCTTAAACTTCAAAAATTAATCAAGCTATCAATTTTGACACTTGAGGTGAAAAAATACGCAAAATCATCAAAAATGTATGTAAGGTATTGAATTTTACCCAAATGTTCAATTTTAGACACTTATTTAAGGTTCAGAATGATGCAAAAAACCATTAATCTTGAAATCAAATCTATTAACCTTTGACACTTGTAAGAATTATTGTGGAGCTGGTAGTTTACACAAAAGAAATAATTTAAAATTTGAGAATTTAACCCAGGGGGCGTGGTAACCGCCTATTTTTGCTGAATTTGTATCAAATATTATAGGGATAGAATCTTATATAGCTTTGAAGAATCGTATGCAAAAGAAATACATATTTTAAAAATAGACATTTTGTAATCATAGATATTCTAACACAACTGCCTTAAAAGAATAAGGAAAAATTATTTTGGCACAAAAAGTACTGATATATAAAAGTGTACCAAATTCTAAAGTTTGGTTTTAAATTTTTATCAATTAAATTTTGATTGTTCACTGGGCAATTTTTTTTTAAATTTGATCGATTTTTAAGGCTTTTTTAAAAATTGTCAAGTAAACAATCAAAATTTAATTGATACAAATTTAAAACCAAACTTTAGAATTTGGTACACTTTTATATCTCAGTACATTTTGTGCCAGCATAATTTTAACATAGCAGAACTTGGCTCTTTTTTTAACATTTATTTTTTTATTTTAACCTATAGTAAATTAATGTTAGGGTTCAAATTTATCAAAACCTTTAAACTATAACTTCTGTCAAGTACGTGCGACGCCAATTGAGCCTTTTGTTTCATTTTAACTCCTTATGAAATGGAGGTTAATTTTTAAACTGCTCGTCGACATTCATACATGGAATTCCCCTCAGAAAAATATACAACAATGGCAATGGCAAATAATAGCAATAAGTCACAATTTAAGAGGAAACGTGCCATAAAACGTTATTAAGCTTCCACCAAGCTAGTATATCGTTGTTGCCGCTGTCGTCATCGATGCTTTTCCTTTCGTTGGTCATTTTTAAGACTTGCCCTCGAGATTGTGAGAGTGCCTTAAATTTGAAGTATATTCCAGTCATACACATAGGTTCTTTAAGGTACAATCTGAAATTGTTGCAAGGTCAAAAACTGAGTGTTTTCCAATTACTCATAGCATAGTTAAAAAGTTTGGTATCAAGTTTGACCTCAAATCAAATAAATAAAAAAAAAAAAAGAACAAGCTACTTTTATATATATATACTTTCTTTTGTGTTACTCAATTAAGCCGTTTTGTTTCTTCCCTTATGGGATTGCCATAATAAGGTGTTGTGGCCTTCGAAAGGACTGTAATCGGGTAATTAATAGGATATTTTGTAGGGTTTGCTTTCAAAATGGGCATTACTTTAAGAAAACATTTTAAGAAAATTATGGCAATCCTTTTTGGAGAAAAATCCATTTAAAACTGGGTGTGTGACGTGATTTGGACTAGCTTGTGTAAGTTTCTTATACATGCACTATAGGAGTGGAAAGTAGAAATTATTTAAAAATATTTTCGTATGGCCAATAATAATAAAATTGCTGTTCAAATATTTTCCGGATTGAAATAATAGATTAAAAGCAGTCAGTGCATGCTTGCACGATTGACCGAAATGCTAATTTTTTTTTTTCAAATTTGTTGTCAAATTTTGGTGTGGTTTCTGGGTTACATGAAAAGATTTAAATTTAAAATAGAAAACGCAAGAAAGTACATTATTGAAATGCAATAATGAATATGGGTAGATTTTAAATAAATAAATTACCTACTAGAGACTTGTGAATTAGCAAGCAGAAAACCCATTTTTCCGTTTTTTTTTATGGAGTTATGAAGTTACTCCACTATTATTATGGGCGACACATCTAACCAAAACCAGCTTATTGCACAGAGTTACACCTTTTGATTGTAAATAGATAAAAAAGCATACGTTGAGCTGGCGGCTATCGGGCAAAACAAATTTTTTTTTTCACATAGAGCCAATTTTTCATTAGTCAGGTAAACCCCATTAAATGCTTATGTTATTCCTAAGAATAAAAGTTTTTTATATTTACGTTTATTATAACCTAACAGGTCTATGCATACAGGATCAAAAATTACAAATTTATTTTTTTTGGATTTTCGAAAATAAAATCCAAGGGGTAAAAAAAATAAAAAAAAAAATTTGTTTGTCCTTTTGTAGTTGTTTCCCGTGCAAAATTTTAATGAGCTGAATACTGATTTTTCTACCAATAAAACACGGCTATTAATAAAGCTTTATATATTTCGTTTAAATAAGTAAATAATAATGGAGTAACAATAGGAAATTACTTCAGAACCGGGCCCTACACTTCTGATTTTTATAACAATTTCTTTACTTTAACATTTATAGGTTAAAAACTTTCCGCTGCTGCCGTATTGTTTTTAAAAAAATTTTTTTTTTTTAAATTGTGTTTAAATTTCAAAAATTGAAACTAAATTAAAATTTCTGAAAAGTAATTTATAACCTGCATTTGTGACAATGCTAGATTGCATTCGTAACATTTTACTACAATAAACCCTTCAACTTAAATGAACTTGTTACAGTGCATGCATATAGAAACAAAAGTTATTCATACACAAAAAAAAAAAAAAATACACTTAATGCACTTCGTCATCTTCTTGGGGCCCAATTCCCCAAGAGTGAGTTTTTAATTAGGTTAGGTTAGGTTAGGTTAGGTAGAAATGGCTGTCAGGAAAACGAGTGACACACTAAGACCATTTATTGGTCCGTTGTGATACCATGATTTTGTAAGGAAATTCCTCACTAATTAAACCAGTTGGAGCTTTTAATGAAGCGTTGAAGGTTGAAGATGTCAGTATTGATTAGTTCACTAGTATCTTCTAAGAAATATTTTTCCAAGTATTTTTACGTCTACTGCAAAGGGCAGGACATGAGCACAGAAGATGTTGAATTGTTTCTTTTTCTTCCTCATCAAGGCAACTTCTACAGAAGTCGTTAGAGATTACGCCAAGTCTTTATGGCGTGTCTACCTATGAGACAGGGTCCTGTTAAGACATCTATTACAGAGCTGATATGCAATCTGCTTAGAGACAATAAATTTTTTGAACGTTATGGATCTAGCCCAGGCCAGATCTGCTTGGTCGTTTGGCAAGTTATAATGTTTGACCATCGTATGTTTGTTGACTCTATAGCTTCTTGCATTTAATTATTTTTTGATAATTTTTTTTTCTGTTTAAAGTGTTTAAAGTGTGTTTTAAAGAGGGAAATAGACCATCCTCCCATACGATTTTTTTCTTGTCTGAGTGAAACCTACGCCCTTGGTTTTTGTTACACCTTATGCAAATTACCCTGTATTATAGTACCTACCATTGTTGCTATATACAAAATTGCATTTTATTTTTTAAGTTTTTTTTGCCTACAGATCAAAAACGGTCTGTCGAATCGAAAAACCGTTAATGTAACAAATGAAGGTAATAAAAAGATCTACAACTATAACTACGAACTAATTTTCAAAAAAAGCTCAAATAAAAGATATATGACAAAAAAGAACATAACCCTTTGACGTGTTTCAAAAAAAACCACTTTAACTCTTAATCCGAATTGATAATCGAAAAAAGTTGTTTAAAATATTGTAGGAAATTAAATTACCTTCAAGTTTGCAATACTTTTTTTTCTCTGTAGATTCAAAAAAACTTGAGTTATGGGAAAAAGTAAAATTTTTGTAAGAAACAAAACGGCGGCGGCCAAATGACTATAGGTGCGATTGTGCAAAATGTGGTTTTAAACTCGTGTCTTGATACTCTTTCGAGTTCTGAAGTCAAAATGTATTATGAATTTTTTCCCAGACCCCCATATAATAAAATTTAACTTTCCCGTAAACTATTGTGCGTGTCTGATGGCAAGGTGTTAGACCCATCCGATTTGTCTTGCAGCATACCAAAATTATTGAATTAGTTCCCTGAGTATCATATATAAAAACCAAGCTTGAGAAATAAAGTAAAGTTAAGCTATTTTTTTGACAGCTTTAAGGTGTCTGGCAAAAATAAAACGGCCGTGGGAATGGGTGGTAGTTATTAAATTTTAATAATAGGTGTGTTTTTTTATTACAACCGGTCTTAACTAGACAAAAAAAACGCAGTCTGGGCTAAGCAATTTACATGTTGAATACAACAACACCTTAGCCCCTTGGGCTTAGTTATTTACCCCGGAGATTTCTCTGGGCTTAACTTTTTGAAGAGTTTTAAATCTGTGCTACCAAACTAATTTTTTCATAAATTGTTTAGAATTTGTTTAAAAACTTGAAAACTGACGTTTGGAAGGACAAAATGTATTAAAATAGTTTTGCTAGCATACATTTTTGTATCTGTTTGTAAAACATACATGAAAAATACAAGAAAAGGATGAAAGCGAAAAATATGACAACTCTAAATTTTTGTTGTGTCTGCTGTTTTCGGAACATTCAATATACAGTGCTGCCAAGATTTCAGGTTAAGCCCCGAGGCGTTTTTTTTGTCCAGTTAAGACCGGTGGTAATAAAAAACACACCTAATATTTTCTAATACATATAGGTAAAAATCAGCCTTGAGAAAATAAGGAAAGCAAGTAGGTACTGTTTTTACCTATGTACCTTTAGCACCTGTTACCGGTAAAATGGCCGTCGGCTCAAGGTAGCCGGTATGCATACACTAACAGTATGTACTAGCACTACGTAATTCTATATATTTTATTATTGAGAAAAAAGTAATGTCTGGACTATTAGTGCGGCAGAAATCTTAACTAATAAATTATTTAAATTTAATTTTTCTACATAATGTTATCTTCTATTTTCTAAAGTAACAAATAATTTTCCACTAATAATATGGGCGCTGGAGTTTTATAAAACACTAATTTGCTAATAAACTAGAAATTATTAGTAAATTCGCCTTTAATTGTTAAACTAAATAGTTTTATGAAATAGGGTCCTGGTTCACTAATATTGCTATTTGTTAGCTTTAATTACTCCACTTTAAATAAAATAAATAGTAGACAAATGCTGGTCTTCTATTTAATTACATATTGGGCACGTTCAGGAAATATTAGGGACTAGATATTTAGGTAACGTCATTTTCTGAACTGGAATTTGAGCAAATTGACTAAATTAGTTTGGATATTTCATTATTGTCAAATTTCTAAATTTACTTGAGAGTTTTAGAGATCGCATGGGACAAACACCAAATTTCACTTCATTTTAATAAATAAATAATATAAATTATAACCGATAATGGACTTTTTACTCCTTTTTCACACAAATCAATTTAATTCTGCTACTGGAATTTTGTAATTAAAAACAATCAGCTATCATGTTGAGAAAAAAACTATCCTATTTCTTGCCTAACTTTCCACTAAAATTACATAAATTGGAAGGATTTTTTTTTGACATTTATCCAATCAGAGGCCGAGAAATTACCTAAATATTTAGTCGCTAACGTTTCTGAACCTGCCCATTTCCAATCCTTTTATTTATTTAAAAGTTAGAATAATATTGGTGTAATCGATTATATTACAAAAATTCAAATATAACCGCCTTAAAATTTGCAAATGGCTTCCCCACAAAATTCAACATACATCCCGGAAATACACATTCCACATCTTCTCAAACCCAATATCCACCACTAATGACAACTACTATACCCACCACACACATGCAAAAAAAAACTCCACATCAAAACAAAACACGAGTAAGAGCGAGACAACTATGTATATATTTTTGACATTTTGACAGAAGGCGTTGAGTTGAAATACTTTTTTTCCACACACACTTCACTTGCACTTTGCTGTAACACAGCAAGTGTATATTTTTACATTTTTTTGTGTTATTTTTTATTGTACCTACTCTCTAGTTGTTTGTTGGCAAAAAAAAGTGCATAATATGTCTCGCCAAAAGTGCTGCAAATCTATCAACAAAACCCAAACATCTGCATAGAAATCATCGCCAAAAAAAAAAAACAACCCAAGAAACAAACAACTCCGACGTCGTTTGTAAAAAAAAAAAGTAAAAGCCCAAGCAAAAGTCGTCCTCTTCAAAGGAACACACGAAAAGAAAGGAAAGAAAAAAAAATACATAAAAACCTCTCCACGGAGGAAACCGCCCCTCAAACACATTAAAAAAAAAAAAAACAAGTGAAAAAGGAAAAAAATCTCGATATTTTTTAATAAATTTCCCAAAAAAAAAATGTCACAATTCGCACAACAAATTTTCTACTTTTTTGCTTTCCTTTTCATCCTGCAAACATGCTTAACTCTCTGCGAAGCCACCCGAATCATTGGCGACTTTCACACCGATGAATTTTTCAAGTTTATTGTAAAATTTGGCTTCCAAAAAGCTGAAACCCATTCGCAACGTGATTCTTTTGGTTATATTTATGGCAATATTACGTCGGAGGACTCATTTAATGTCCCTGTGACGTTGGCAGTTTTAGATCGTTCGAGTTTTCTTGAATTCTATGGCAATCGAAGTTATTATGATCGCGAGCTGGCTTGTCAACGAATGTTTGCACGCATTCAAAATTTAGCTTATGATAGTGATTGTAATTCGCATGCGAAGACTGATTATTTGAGAAAGATTCCATGTCAGAAGGGTGAATTGTGTACGGATGAAGATAGTCCATCGAATGTCGTTCCGGGATATCAATTTACTTATGTTATAAGTGATTTAACGCAACCTAGGTAAGTTTTTTTTTTAAGAAGAGTTTGAATGTTGTTATTATTGACTATTTGTGATTTGGTTCTTTGTCTCTAAACTAAGGGAATTCCATTTTTGCTTGTAAGTTTTCTAAAAGTCATGTTTATAGATGGTTGAAAATAAAGTAACTAGTGCGTCTGGTTTTATTGTCCTTTTATGGAAGAAGTTTTGGTATTTGCAACCGACCTTGAGTCCAATATAAGAAAAGATATTTTTGTGTCTGCACTGACAACCTACATAACAGGTAGGTTGATAGTTGAGGAGGTGATTTCCAAAACCAGCTATCTGACCTGAAGGTAGTTTTGAGTAAAATGCCAAAAATCTTTACTTCGTAATACAGAAGATATAGAGCAAAATAATCTTCTACAAATTTATTCTTTCGAAATTTTAATAAAATTAAAGATTTCAAAATAAATATATCTTAAGTCTTTATATTGAAAATGCCTTATTAAAAAGTCGGTATATCTGCTTTTGGAAGTATAATTAAATTATGTCTTCTTTTGGAAGTAAAACTATTAAAAAAATCTTCTTTTGCAGGTAAAATCACGATTTTTTTTTTTAATTTTTTGTAAATAAATCTTTATCAATATCAGTATTTTAGTTTATAACATGAAACAAAAATACATTTTTATAAATGAAATTGAATTAAAATGCGTTTCTGGATCGCACGTACTTGCTCTTGTAATTTAGAGTGTCTATTTTGGTTATTTGAATAGCTCTATATTTCATTTTTTTAAATTAGGTATAAGAAATAACAATCTGCAAATTTTGAAAAAAAAAATCGGTACGAAATAATCTAAAAAATAAGTCAATTTTCGCAAAAAACCACATCGCCATTTCCATTATCCAAATTTTTGAGAAAAACTAAAAACACAGATTCTTAATATTATTTACTAAAACCCTTAAGTACACACAATTTAATTAAAATCGTTAGACCGTTTAGGTAATAGCACGGTGTACAGATGGACGGACGGAACTAAGTAATGACGAAAACTACTTTTGTAACTCCTCCATCATCGTAATGTGGCATTTTATCATACGTCAAATTGATATTTTTATACTGAAGAGGCCTTATTGGAAAGAACATTTTGTATAGGCCATTTTGGAAAAAACATTTGGTGTTCAATAGGCTGTTTTGGAAATAAAGTCATTTTTTGACATTGAATTACTATCTCTGTGTGCTGTTTAGAAAATTATTTTTGATTGAATCAGACGCGCGTTGAAAAGACCTAAAAAATGACATGCATATCTCATTTTCCGATTTTTTTCCGATAGTTGGTTTTGGAAATCAGCTCCTCAGTTGTCAATTTTCATATTGCCATTAAAGATGTACAAAATATTTCTATGTGCCTGGACAGGTGCAGAAACATTGTAATTGAAAACCTACTCATAAAAGTCCATGTCCACAATTGATTCCTACAAGCTCCTGGGAAAAGAAATTTATTGAAAATTATCTGAATTCCACATTTAAGCCTGGTACGCTGCTCGCGCTAAATTTTAGCTCCCATACAAATTATCGAAAAATTTTAGCCGGGATAAAATGAGTCCCATACAAATTATCGATAACTTGTATGGGAATGTTATCTCAGCTAAAATTTAGCGCGAGCAGCGTACCAGGCTATAGAGTGAAATTTAGTTCCTGTTCTTTTTTGAATTGAACTTAGTTAAACTTAACATATTTCCTCAGTTTGAGGTTATTTGAGGAGCATTTTTGCAAAACTCAACAAATGTATTATTTTCAAGTTCAAGGGCAAGGTTTTTTTGTTTCCCATTTGAATACAAAATCGACTTTTCAAAAAAATAGAAATAAAGAGTTGTTCTCTCCTGCTAGCTATGCAGGCAATAGGCTTAACTGTTATTTGAAGATTTGAAACCATTTGTCCTAATTTTGAACACGAAAATACAGCGTTTTTATTCGAAATGAAACAAATCCAAAAGTACTCTTTCTACTTCCTAATACTTTAAGTATAACCTTTTATGCATACCTAATGTATGGACCAATAAATAACCAAACAACCCATGTAATAACTAGAATAATAATATTTGATATTTATGGAAAGACAATTCTTTCCAAAAACTGGCAAACTTTATTGAGTTTGACAAAAATCTGAAATTAAAGTTTCGCAAAACTATTATTTTGATGAGTTTTGCAAATCGTGCATACATTTTGTATGGTTTTGTTTACTTTTGAAAGAACGATCTTAAATTTTTTTTAAATAAAAATGTAAGTTTTTATATTTTTTTTTATTTCGTCATCTTGTGCGCCTGGTCTGCCAAAAATTTTGATACCAATATCTTATTTTTGCATTTTTGGCGTTTGTTGAGTTTTGAATGGTGGTTGAATGGCGTTTGTTGATATGGGTGGCCCTCAGACAACGACGAGTTCCGGAAACCTATGTGCGGATAATTATGGACATGTATGATGGAGCAGTTACTAAAGTAAGATGTGCAGCTGGAGTCACCGAAGAATTCGAAATCACAGTAGGTGTACACCAGGGAAGCGTCTTGAGTCCTCTGCTCTTTATTACCGTTCTTGATTACCTGCTTCAAGGCAAAGTGACGGACCCAAAAGTGCATCAGTTATTCTTTGCTGACGATGGAGCCATCATAAGTGAAGACCCGATATCCCTGCAACGAGCACTTGATGTATGGGTGGATGTTCTAGAAGGTAGTGGGTACCGCATAAGCGCGAAAAAGATAGAATACCTATGCTGCCCATTTTCTGATCCACACAGGCCTATTCCTGACATTTATTTGAATGGTGTAGTGCTTCCCAAGTGTGAAAAGTTTAAATATCTGGGGTCTATGATAAATAACGAAGGTACTTGTGATGACGATATCAATCATCGCGTAAGCGTAGGGTGGATGAAGTGGCGGGAAAATTCTGCTATCTTCTGTGATCGAAAAATGCCCCCTAAGCTGAAAGGAAGGCTCTACACCGCAGTTGTGCGTCCAGCACTCACATACGGTTCACAATGTTGGACAATGTACAAAAAGTATGAGAGTAAGTTAACGGCAGCTGAGATGAAGATGCTTCGCTGACAGCAGGAGTAACAAAGCTTGATAGAATTAGAAGTACGAAGATCCGAGGAAGCCTTCATGTTAAAAATACCATCTCCCAAAAAATTGAACACGACCGACTCAGTTGGTATTGCCATGTTCAAAGGAGAGATCCTGAGAACCCCGTCAAAAAAGCAATATCATATAACGTTCCAACACGAAATAAAAAGAAAGGTAGGCCTAAAAACTCCTGGTACAAGCAAATGCAAAAACACCAGCATTCAGTTGGCCTCAGAAACGGAACAATACAAAACCGGGAGGATAGCCGCCGATTTCTGAGGTCAACCCGGCGAACCCCACAGGCGGATCACTAGTGTGAAGCAGTAACGTGGGAAGGTTATGATCCCCTCGACATCGAGATCATAACAGCGCCGAGAAAAAAGGAAGAAGAAGAAGTTGAGTTTTGAAAAAAAAAAACTCCTCATTTACTTGTAGAGCTGCGTACCTTCCATTTCGAAACACAAAGTACCTAAGAATGGGTTGTTACTGATTGTTGAGTTCGTAATGGTTTTAGTTAAATAAAGCATTCGTAAAGGCTAGTTGTGAAACCAATTAAATGCTGTTGTTTTTTATTTGGCTTGTCCCAGGAATTTTTGACGTGCATTTCTTGTTTATTCATAGTCGAATAAAAACGTAGTGGCTTTTTGACGGTGTACTCATGGAGCATTTTTCAATAACAGAAGATAGCACAATTTCCGAACGAACCCGCTCAACCCCACTTTTCTCATTCCACTTGATATCGTCATCACAAAGTAGCTTCTGTATTGATTAATACATACATACAGCCATGGCCAAAAGTATTAGGCACCCCAAAAAAATGCTTTTTTGAATACTGGAAGCGCGGATTTGTTTCATCTTCCATTTTTTTTTTTTGGCTGATATTAGTCGTAATGCCCGTGGGTGTCTTAAATATATACAACTTAAACAATTTATTCATTGGTTCTCATATTGTTTGAATGTGGCTTTGGGCCGATTTCACTATTTTGTATCACTAATTTTTTAAATAAGTCGGGAAGAATCATGCTTCTTCTTCAGCACCAAATTTCTTTGGAATATATTGTTGCAAAAAACAGGTAGAACGATTTGAACACAAGTAGTTTTTTCTCAACACACTCTCACTATAATTGAAGGAAATTACTGCAAGTTCTTGTTTTCAGGTGAAAGCTTTTCACGCCTAACGTAAGAGTTAAAAATTTTAAGTGACTTATAATAAGACCTGTTGTTGGAATCTTAAAATTATTCTTAATAAAACTAGTGCTGGTCAAAAATCGTCTAATTTGACTTGTGATAATTAACAGTCATAGTAAATACAATACTTTGATGTAACACTCTCTGCTGTAATTATCTGTAATTGCACAAAATTACAAATCACCTTATCCGATTCGATGCTTGATTCTAGTTTCCAGGGAAAATCTTGTCGTGCCTCTGATAATATAGCGCTTATGACTCAAGTATTTTTCTGGTCTCCTCACTCTCGTTTAAAGACTAATATTAGATAAAGTTTCTGTTGCTTTTGCATTACTCCTGATTTTGCAACCCTTCAAAGTGGCAATTACATTTCCTTACTTAATTGTTTTAAGATCAGCGTACTTACTACGTGTCATTCTTAATGAGCATTGAGCACTCTATCCTATTAATCGGATATCGCTTGGTCTTTGAAACGGAGTATCAGTTTTCCTTCTCGTCCAGAACCTAGGCTGGAATTTGAAGACATTAGTTGCTCATTATGACTAGGATATTTTAAGAGTCGGCACTTAATCCTCCGAGGAAGGATTTTTTAATCCATTCATAGAGCTTAATTGAGCGGGTTCAACACCACCTAGGTGTCAGAATGTATGTTTAGGTGGTCTGCGTTGAACCCGGCCATTCACACTCCCGAACAACAGAGGGGTTTTGTCCTAGATGAGAGACACTGACAGATATTTGTTTATTTTGTTGATAGGATTCAATTGTACATAATTGTCTTTGTCCTCATTTACTACAAGCTTTGTGCAAACCCCCCTATATAGCTCGATGAAAGCGGCCTATAATGTCGATGTCGTCCACATATCGCTGGCTGAGAATAATAGGGTTGTATGTTTTATGGAAACCCCTCCAGACATAAGACTCTATTATTTTCAGCCAGTGATAATCTGACTTGTTGAAGATGGTGATCGTGTCGTTTTAATCGGTCTCATAATTGGAATTTACGGACGCTTGGAAAAACTCGCTTTTATCTGTACCGTAACTAAAAAAAATTATTCATCGATACTGGTGGAATACATGCCCGTCAAAAATCCGGCCGCCCACGCTCTGTGAGGACTTCGAAAGGAGTGCACTACGATTGTTTTACCAACCTCCATTTGTGTAAAAAAAAAAACCACTGTTTAACCTCAAACCTCAAACAAACCGCGTCTACAAACACGGAATGAACATTCCAGTAAGATTCTGTTATATATTAAAAACAAAAACCAATCAGAATGGTTACAAAAAAGGTCCTCGATTCCATAACACCGAATAATTGGCCAGCTGGTATTCCCGACCTTAACCATTTGTATTAAACGGTATAGTCCGTTTGAAAGGGAATGGCTTGCTCTTCTCACCACCCAAATATTGAGTCCTTGAAGCGAGCCCTTGTCCGCTCTGTTGATAACTTTCCGATGTAAGAGGTCCGATTGATGATTGGCCATTATGTCTCAAAACTTGCGTTAAGGCAATTGCGGTCATTTCAAATAAAACCCATCAATATATGTAGATTTGATGAAAAACTTGAACTCTTAAGTTTTGTTTCAGCAAACGAGTATTTTTTGTGTTTTTTATTTATTTATAAATAAAATAAAGATTGTAAACATGTTCCTTTAATTTTGAACCGAGTTTGCTAGACATTACAAAAATAGCTAATTAATTACAACCATTTTATTTTTAATAGCGACTAAACAAAGAAGTAAAGACCAATAGATTTTTAAAAAATTGTAGCCATCGTGCCAAACTAACTTAAACTATTTTTTAAAAAGAGCAAAATAGCACATATCTTACGTTTTTTTCTATCTTCGCGAAAAACAGAATTGAAGAAAGTACTAGCCTTAATGGTGAACTTCTAATCGAGAATACACGATATGTCCAATATTCTATGTAATCATGGCTTTTCTTTGGAAAATGTGATCATTAATAAATCATTACATTACCCTGTTTTTATTACTTTTTTCTTAAAGATATTTTTTTTATTCTGAGAAGACTAAAAAAAACTTCCTTTATGGGTCAATCCATTTCAAGTTTACCATAGCAAAACGACTTAACTTGCATTTAAACAATTAAATTCAAGTGACACCCATTTCCTATTTTTCAAGCAATGCATATTCAATCTTCATCTTTCATATCCTCTCCCTTTCACCTCTTTCCACAATCTTAAACTGATATATCATGGCTAAGGTTAAAAACTTGTTTTAGTTTCCATTGCTCGCATACAAGTAGTATCCAATCCATCATTATAAGAGTTTTTAATAAATTTATCTTATCTTTTGTTTATGATTATTTTATCAAGATAAATTTTTGTGTACTTAAACTTTTAATCAGAATTGAGATTGTTGTGATTTTTATTAGTTTTGTTGCTGCTATACAAAAATTTATTCATTGTCTGCCAAGAAAGAAAAATATTTCTGTAGGGTCATAGAGAATACATTCTTTTGAATAGAAGAACAAAACAAATCACCAGCTGTAAATTAAATTAAATTAAATTAAATAAATTAAAATAAATATTTGCACACGTGTTTGTAGTTGTTCAATAGAACATTTTAATACAAGATCATTTTTTTTTTCTTCAAAGAGTTAAGGTTCATTTGAATGTTGTATAATTGTGTCTGGGAATTCCCTGTAATGAAATGTATTGAATGAGACTGAACGAACATTCAAATGAATGATAATTTTGGGCTAAATATAGATTTGTTGATTGATTGCATAAATAAACAGTTAAGCAGAATAAAGAGATAATACGGAGTCAATTGAAAAAAAAAAAAAACAAATAAAATTGTTATCATTGAATACAATTGATTAAGTAATTTTGAATGTTTAAACGAAACAAAAATTACTTCAATGCACATGCACCAGATAAGACTGGAGTTATAGGTTGTATTTTAAGATAACTTATCTACTCATACGTTACGAAATTATCAAACTTTTCCGTTTCTGGATGCTACCGGGAGCTAAGTAAAGTTTGCATTAGGGTGGTCCAATTTTTTGGTTTTTACATTTCCGTTGTTCCCCACTCAAAAATTGGTTGCATATGTGTTTTGTATTACACACGTGAAATTTCAGCTTTTTAGGTAAAGTGTAGGTGGGCGCTCAACAGGATTAAAGTTTTTGCTCAGATGCTGTTATAGCTGGGTCCGCATGCCTTGTAATTAACTTTTTCTATGATTTATCAAGTGAATTAAGTTATGTTGTGGTAAAGTTTTTCATGATATGTTTTTTCTTTCATAAAAACCCAATAGTTAAGTGATATTTTCACAGATAATTTTTGTTCATTAAATTCGTCTGTAAGTATTTTTTGCTTAAAGTTAAAACAAAACAGAATCAATCAATGAAATATGAGCTAGTGACTCAAAACCAAAGAAACATGAAAATCATTTACTTGGTTGTCGGGAACATGCGTGCTTATCATGTTTAAGCCAAATTCCAACTCCAAGCCAAATCCTAATATGATATAATCAGGTATTAAGGGTAACAAAGTCTAATATTTCAATGCTGATGAGCGCCCTCTTCCTTTTACTTTTGAGGGCTAAAACTTTCAGCATATGTTGGTATTGATGTCTGTAGCAAAATAATGGGTGGGGAAGTAATGAATTATATGGTTTATTTTTTTGCCTTATAACGTGGACCACACTAGTTTGCATGGATGATCTTGCTTTGACTTTTAATCAAAATATAGGTATCACAATTTAAAAAAAATCTTTCCTGAAAGCCAACTTGTTTATTTCAACCAGTTTTTACAAAAATCCTTCTGACTCATCGTTGTGGGCATTATTTAAGAAACATGTACACCTTAGCGAATCGCCAGATTTTCCGGGTTCGAATTGATCCAAAACAGCTCCAATTTTTTTTAGCATATCCCTGCTAAATGTTGCCTATCCTATCCAACATACTGGGCCTTACTTATTATCAAATTTAAAGCACACTTAAATATTTACCTGAATTGTAAATATTTCACCATACCAAAACCCAATTTAATAGTCAGGTTAAATGCTAACTCTCGGTTAAATTTTATAGTCGGGAAACTGAACTATAAAATTTAACTGAGCGTTAGCTTTTAACCTGACTTTTAATTGGTTTTTGGTATGATGAAATATGTATTTAAGTGAGCTTAAAATTTGATTATTGGTAAGGCCCACGTCTAAAACCATTTTTACACGTAACTTTCGGACGTACCGTCAAGTATAGAGATTCTTTCTTTAGTCATACTACGAGAATGTGGAACGCATTACTCGCCTCAGTTTTTCCCTCCCACTTTAATGTTCAGAACTTTAAAGCCAATGTACATCGGCTTCTGCTTTTAAATCTTTCCCACTTTCCCTAAAGCTCGTACTGTGTTTATATACATATTAAGGGTACCCAAAACCCCTTTAGTGCATGCAAATTAAATTAAAAAAAAAACCTACTGTGATTTGGCAAAGCAATTGGGTAAAAACAACTAAAAACAATAAATGCTTGCTCTACAGAAAACACATTTTGCCAGTCATTCTTGTGCTGGACGAAGACCAAAAAAGGAGAGTTAGCAATGAACTCGATCTTTTTGTTAATTTTTTTTAAATGAATTTTAAATTGTGAAATAAAGAATAATATTAAATAATAACAATGAACTTTTTCGAATCGAATCCGTGCTTTCGAGACAGCAACAAATACCGAATCATCGCGTATGAACGATATTTGCTGGATCACTCGTCGCCAGGAACATTTAAAAGTACTTTTTAAAAGTGGAAATATAAGTGATTGCTTCGGCTACAATATGCCCAGGCGAAAAGTATCGAAAACGCTTGGGGACGTTTTTAAAGATATTCCTTTGTACCGATTTAAAATTTAGTAGACACAGAAATTATTCCCAAGACATCATTTCCATTAATATCTTAGTAAATTTTTTTGACGCTGCAGTTTCTGTTTTATTAATTCATATTATTTAAACTGTAAAGAATGCAAACAAACTTGTTTGTATAAATGCTAAGTGCTCCATTAATTAACAGTCATATACAATTGTTTAATTTGTAAATGTAAAATACATATTTCTTGGCCCATTAATGAAATATACCTCATTATCAGATTTAAATGAAATTGTTTTGTATTTTTTGTTTTATTATTATTTATAAATGTGAAATACAAAGATAAAAATTAAACAAAATAGCTTAACAAATATAGGAAAGTGTAAATTTAATCAGTATCGGAAATTCTTCCCTTTAGAAAAATTCAAAATTTATCACAAGAGAGCATTGCTAGTACCTTTTTTTGCAATCTATTAATATTTTTATTTTTCATCATTTTACGTAAAAGTTCGTGGTCACCTAATTTGTTGTTGTAACCTTACAGGTAGATCCACAACAATGTTCGTAAAGCCAATCGCTGCAGAACCTCCTGAAATGTAAAAAAAAAACCCTTAAATACATTTTTCAATTCAAAATAAACATCCTCAAGGCTTACAAAAATTGTTATATCTTGCGTGGAAAAATTTTTAAAAATTCATTATCATTAATTTTGCAAACTTTCCTAACTTTCCAAAAATTTCGGAATGCGATTAAAAATATAACAAACAGCTTGTTACCAATAATTTTAATATTTTAATTAAATGTAAGCAAAATTTGATAACGCGCCTTTAAAACCAACCATTAAGCCACATTAATACCCAACTCAATTATTTGATTGACAATGTCTGATTGAATATAAAGATTGTATTTTATTATTAATTTTTTTTAATAACAACCTATTTAAACTTCCCATACCTAGTTCCCTTAACAATATTTGATTTTTGATTTACTTTCAGATTCTGGTATATGGCTATGGTAGCATGTTATCGTAACCGATCGACATGCCAATGGCACGCCTATGACCCAACTAGACTTAGCAATCGTGTACCTCTGACCGTTCGCAATGCGCACACAATCAACTATGACATTCGCCTTGTCAATGGCAATCCCAATCAATCGGCATCACATCCATTAACATTTCAATTCTCCTTCGATCAACAAAATCTATTGGAGATGTATTTGATATTCTTGTTGGTGTATCTAGTCCTGATACCGATGCAAATTTATGCAGTTCGATTGCAAAAACATCCGGTGACAAAACTTTTTACAATCAGCTTGATAAGTGAATTTGTAAGTTTGGCCTTCATAACAACCCATTTGATATATTTTGCAATCAATGGTATTGGACAACCTGATGTGGAGGCAGCGGGTGATATTTTGGATATTTTTAGCAGAGTAAGTGCATACATATTCAATTATGACGTGTGAATGTAATTTATTATTATTCGTTGAAATTCAATTAAACGAGTCATTTCTTTTCTTTTCAGACATCATTTATGCTTATATTATTGTTATTGGCCAAAGGTTGGGCAGTGACCAGACAGCAAATTAGTAAAACTGGTTGGATTATTCTTATGTCAATTTGGGTACCATATTGTGCGTTTCATGTGTTCCTATATATTTGGGATAGGGTAAGTTTATTATAATAATAAAATTTATTTTACAATAGAAAGGTAGAACTGGTACCTGTTTTTGAAAACATGTGTAAATCATAAGAATCATTCTTTTTATCTACGTACTAAAATCGTCAGTACGAGCGATTTCAATGCACACAATTTTTCTGGAATTGATTTATTGCCTAGCAAAGAACAATCTAAACCTGTTTCATCTATCAAAAGTTTTTCAAAAGCCTTAACACTATTATGGGTCACTTGTATTCCTTTAAAGTGTGGTCTGAAAACAATGATATAAAATAAGCCGCTTGGCCCTATTATTATCTCCTATCTTAAGAGGGCTTCTTCCTCGCTGGCCATATTATTAGACGCATTGTGGATTATTCATAAATTCATAGATTATAATAGGTTATGCCAAAAAAGTGGGTCCCGGAAGTCCGTCTGTCAGTCTGAGCTACATCCTAAACGGATGGAACGATTGACTTAAACTTGCTATGTAGCATTTTTAGAAACTCTCCAGAGGGGTTTTTGGAATTAATATTTTTTGGACCAAAAATAACGGTACTTTTCATATACCGATTTTAGTAAAATTGAAATTGCTCAGAAACGGCTCCAACGATTTTGTTAAAAAAATTCATATGTAAGTTTTAAGACAAGGTCTATCTTTTAATGAAAACTTTTTTTTGAAAATCATTATTAACGGTACCTGCCAATGAACCGTTTTTTTTTTATCCGATATTCTCCGAAACGGCTGATTCGATTTCAACGAAACTTTTTGTGAAGAAGCACTTATATAACTCAAATATAAGCCAAAAATGAAATTTCGAAAAAATTACACGGTGTAACACTCAAAATATACGCGGGCGGAGACCTATCAGGTTTTGTAGAGCTAGTCGCACTGAATACGAAACGGTATTTGAAAATCCCCTAACACCCCCAAAATCTGAAGTTACGGGCAAAAAACGGTTTTTTGAACCTTCACCCATTGAAAAAATTCTAGCTTCGACAATTTTTTACCCATTTTCGATTTTTTTACAGTTTCTGATAGAAGATAAATATACCTTTTCAACAATGTATAAAACATGTAACTCGGTTAAACCACTTAGAATTTATAAGCTGTCAAAGTTCAAAAATTCCATTTTTTTCGTCATTTGCCCAACTTCGGCATCAATTTAAAGTATATGTTTTCAAAAGAACATGCTATTTAAAAAATATATTCATAAACTATATCTATTTTCCAATCAACCGAGGTATTTTTTATGAAAATCACTCTAAAATTGGCTTAGAAAAAAAAATGTTTTCGATTTCAACCCAGATACAGAAATTCGAACTTTTAGGTATAGAACAAAAATGTTGTTTCGGCACGTAGTAGGATAACCTTGGCGCCAGAATTTGATAACGGGTTTTTATAGAGGAGCTCAGTACAAACATTTTTTTCTTTGGATGGGGGGTCTATCTCCCCCCATTTAGGTGGGAGGGGCAGTTTTCTAAAAAAAAAATTATCAAAATAAAAAAAAATTATTAAAAAACAACGGCAACACTTACAGTAATAAATGATACCATTTCCGAAAGGAAAAATTGTACATTTGATTCTTATTTTTAAATCAATATAACATAACCAATAGTTTTTGAAATAATCGATTTCAAAGTTAAAAATAGGCGAAAAAAAAAATTTTAAAAACTCATTTAATACTATTTTTGTCCAGACTGTGAATTTTAATAAAAAAAATTTGTACACACAAAACTGCCTCAATTGATTCCTTATCGAACAGTGAAAACTATATGTTTCTATGTCTTCTAGTTTTCGAGAAAATTGAAAAATAAAAACAAATAAAAACAAAAAATATTTTGAAAAAAGAAAAATCTGATAAAATATTTTTTTAATTTTCTCATAAACTAGAAGACATAGAAACATATAGTTTTCACTGTTCGATAAGGAATCAACTAAGGCAGTTTTCTGTATGAATATTTTTTTTACTAAAATTCATAGTCTGGACAAAAATAGTATAAAATGAGTTTAAAAAAATTTTTTTTCGCCTATTTTTATTTTTGAAATCGATTATTTCAAAAACTATTGGTTATGTTATATTGATTTAAAAATAAGAATCAAATGTACAATTTTTATTTTCGGAAATGGTATCATTTATTACTGTAAGTGTTGCCGTTGTTTTTTAATAATTTTTTTTTATTTTGATAATTTTTTTTTAGAAAACTGCCCCTCCCACCTAAATGGGGGGAGATAGACCCCCCATCCAAAGAAAAAAATGTTTGTACTGAGCTCCTCTATAAAAACCCGTTATCAAATCCTGGCGCCAAGGTTATCCTACTACGTGCCGAAACAACATTTTTGTTCTATACCTAAAAGTTCGAATTTCTGTATCTGGGTTGAAATCGAAAAAATTTTTTTTTCTAAGCCAATTTTAGAGTGATTTTCATAAAAAATACCTCGATTGATTGGAAAATAGATATAGTTTATGAATATATTTTTTAAATAGCATGTTGTTTTGAAAACATATACTTTAAATTGATGCCGAAGTTGGGCAAATGACGAAAAAAATGGAATTTTTGAACTTTGACAGCTTATAAATTCTAAGTGGTTTAACCGAGTTACATGTTTTATACATTGTTGAAAAGGTATATTTATCTTCTATCAGAAACTGTAAAAAAATCGAAAATGGGTAAAAAATTGTCGAAGCTAGAATTTTTTCAATGGGTGAAGGTCCAAAAAACCGTTTTTTGCCCGTAACTTCAGATTTTGGGGGTGTTAGGGGATTTTCAAATACCGTTTCGTATTCAGTGCGACTAGCTCTACAAAACCTGATAGGTCTCCGCCCGCGTATATTTTGAAACCTCATTTTTGTAACACCGTGTTATTTTTTGGATCTTTAAAAAAATTTTGAAATTTTTTTTTTAAATAAAATTTTCGAAAACATGACATTGTATTTTTTTGAAATTTTGTTTTTAAATGTTGATTAGTGTTTTTTACAAAATGGCATACCAATTTTATTTTAAAACTTTTTTTCCAAAAAATTATTTATAAAAAATTAGTTTTTTAAAAAACGGCTCTAACGATTTTGAATTTTTTTTTTCTAAAAATCCACCTTAATATATCAATCAAAAATGCATGCTTGTTTTGGAAGGCAATTTGATTTCAGATTTTGTTTTATTTTTTTTAAAAAAACAAATTTAATGTTTTTTTTTTGCGCCTTGTACATAGTACCTATGTACATTTCCCAAATCTTATATATAAAAATGAGTTCATTTAGTGTGTGTGGCCGATAAACTCGCTTTTGGCTGGTCCGATTTTGGTAATTTTTTTTTTGTTTGAAAGGTATTAATGTGTAGATGGTTTGTATACAAAAAAAATAATACCTTTC
This sequence comes from Episyrphus balteatus, assembly GCF_945859705.1. Taxonomy (NCBI): domain Eukaryota; kingdom Metazoa; phylum Arthropoda; class Insecta; order Diptera; family Syrphidae; genus Episyrphus; species Episyrphus balteatus. The sequence continues at coordinate 47,225,594 of NC_079137.1, forward strand.
CTCGCATCTTTACATAGCTGTCAATTTGTACGAGTAAAAAAACACTCTCACTTAAAAAAAAAAAAACTAAGCTTAATTTGTAAACAAATTTATTAGACAGGCTTTCAAAATAATTATTATCGTTTAAGGCCTGATTTTGACAACATTTGCGTACATGTACAGATTTTGTTGTGTCATGCTGTGGATATGTATTTAGGTATGTATGCAAAAAAAGAACGATTAAATTCTATTTTTTTTTATCAAAAGAAGTTCAATTCTGAGGAGTACCTACTTTCAACTTCGTGATGCCATTAATGATGGTAATGTTAATGATATTGGTCAGTTCACTATTTTGCTAAAATTTTGTACAGAAATTTGAATTACACCATTAGAAAGATACTAAAAAAAAATAGGCGTCTCATACGGATTTTTTTCATAGACCCTGTACTTTTAAATATGAATTTTTGAAAAAAACAAGGAATTTTTAAAAAACTGCGAAAAATTTTAAATTAATAGGACATATGATTTTTAATTATGCGCATGCATGTGCAAATAATTGAATTTTTAAAATGATTTTTGACCGAATAACGGGAAAAACAAGTTTTTTTGTTCCAATTTTTTTGGCCGTTTTTAACTGTTTTTTATTTTTATCTTTTTTTCTTCAACATATAAATGAATGAAATTTACTTTGTAGATAGATAATAAGCAAGACTATAATTGTATATTTGTATCAAAATGTAAACACAATCTTGAATAACGGTAAAATAAAGTTCTATTTTTCAACACGTCACATCTTTTGATTGAGAGCACATAAAAATTGTATTTAACTTTATTGAGCATCTTGATGATATTACCTTTCATTTGATCGCACATAGCCGTACATCAACTACAAGCTACATAATGTTAAATTAAAAACTTGAGAAATACCTAAAAACACCTGTGGAGATCGGTTGATCATGACCAGCCACCAGTGGTGGTGACCAGTGTGGGAAGTACCGTAATCTCAGTTTGAACTTTTGATATGGTTGGCTTTAAAAAATTCTTACTTTTTTTGTAGGCATCGTAGAAATATCATTAAAACGTCATGTGAAAGGTGAAATAATAGGCTTTCACATGATCTAAAATTTATTATAGGTTGTCATCGAAAAAATTGATTTATAGCATGAGAAAATAAAGTATATGTTTTTTTTTGTTTTTATTAAGAGAAAATTAAATTGATTCTCTCCATTGCATCCATGTTGCTTACAATCAATTTTGAGAAATTCACATAACGCCATGCTTTTCATAGCGTAGGAATAGCTTGCCGAGCGAACCACGCTCATGCACATTATGGGGTAGAATATTTCCGCTGACTCGCACATGATTTACGAAAAAATTTAACTATATGTAGGTACCAAAAAGAGAGATCAAAATATTTTCTAAAGTCGAGTAAAAATGGGCGTAAGAAAGGGCAGGCTAAATAGCATACACATTATTCAAATTTATAAAGAGCCGTTAAAGTGCGATATTGATAATAGGGTGTATTTGCAAAACGCTGATATTTTAAAGTGCCGTAACAAGCCGTATTGAAATATTTATGGAAAAAACGTTTGAAAGAGTTAATAACTTTGCATTGTGAAATTTTGTGTGGTGCAGCATTGTAGTGCATGTAGTGAGCATTTTACTTAGGCTACTTTTTGCTAAAAGTTTAAAAGTGAATATTTTTAGACTCATTTTACGAACTTTTAAAGTTTTAATCCCCTTTTTTTTGTTCATTACAAAGTCGAAAATTGGAAATAAATACAAGAAATGGCGGAACGAAGTCCGCCGGGTCAGCTAGTTTCTATATAAAAAGTCTTAAAAATTTAAACAAATTGAACTCTAAGAGCAAATTATTTATTTATGTTTGACACCTTTTAACCATGTGCAAGAGAATTTGTAGAATAATTTCCATATTTTTCAAAATACCATTAAATAGTTTTTTTTTTTCAATTAATATGATCTTATTAATAAATATTAGGAAATAAAGTAAATTATACAAATAGATCCAATGAACTGCAATAAAATGCTTAAAACAGTGGTTAATTTTGATTTTGTTTCAAAGGTCTACAAGTGCGTCTAATAATATGGCCAGAGACTGCGGAGAGAGCAGCCCAGTGCTTGCAGGCTATCCTATATCCACTTGGTGGTACTGAGGAATGAGACCAAGACTTTGATCTTTGATGGTGAGAGCTTATCTATGTCACTGAAAAAATCACTCTCCAGGGAGATTACTCTCTTCTTAGCCAAGGCAAGACATTAGCATAGAGAAAGAAATACCTTCTCCTTTTCCTGTTGGTCCAAACAACTACGGCAGTAAGTATTGTGTTTCCATCCTTGCCGCATATTCTCTAATCGGCCAAAACCCTTTGCACAGCTGCACCCGATATTGACTTGAAGGTGTAGAGGTAAAAGATGAAAAAGAACACTTAGTGCCTCAGTTGGACTCTGCACTTTCTTGAGTTTTATGATTTATGTTTTGCTTTGTTAAGATTTGGGACAGAAGAAAGTTATGGATTTTGGTTTTAGTTGTAGAAAGCATCAGTTCCGTTTTACTTTTGTTGACCCCTAGACCACAGCCCTTAGCCCATTTGCTTACTTTCTTTAAAACCATGTGAGTGATTTCGCTAATAACGGGTAAAAACTCTCCTGATGAAAGACTAACCAGTATCTTCTGCGGTGGTATGGTTAGAAGTCGATTTTTTTCTGATAAAAGTTCGCTGACATCAAATATTATCGTAATATTCGATCTTCAAGGTGACAGAATACATAATATGTATATATGGCTAGTTAGAACATTTGTTAACATCCAAGTGACATTTTGATCAAATTTGATGCTCATTTTTCATCAAATTACTTAGTACAAAAGTAGCCAAAGACATATTGAACACTTTCTGTATTTCTAATCTTAAAACCTAGGACACAGATCAAGCTGAATTTTAGGTGAAATTTTGAAAGATTTGATGGAAAACTCTTTCGGTCCGCCGAAATATTTAGTTGCCACAAACAACTCTACCTCGGTAATCTTTTCCGAAAACGATTTTGGCGATCGTATTGTAACTCTAAGTTTTATGTTTGCTGTCTCCGTTAGTACGGCGTTAAACTTAATTTTATCTGTTTTCTTTAAATTTAAATATTTCAGACGGAAATCGATGTTACATCAGACATTGACGAATACCAGACTTGGCCTGGATGGATAGTCCTTATACTTCGGTAATTATTTAACATAAAACATTTCTTTAAGTTTGTTTAATATTTAATTAACTTTTAGGACATCTTTTATGATGTGGTTCCTATATGAACTACGCAACACAATGAAATATGAACACTCAACAAAGAAATTAGATTTTCTTTTGCATCTGGGTGCCTCCAGTTTGGTGTGGTTCATTTATTTGCCAATTGTAGCGGTAGTCGCTTTACAAGTCAATTCCATGTGGAGAGATAAACTTTTACTAGGCATTACAAATTCAGCTGATTGTCTAGCTTATTGTATTATGACAGGACTCCTGTGGCCAAATCGTTCAGGTCAGTATCTCTTACTGGCTGGATCACATTACTCAGGTATGTACTTTTTTTTTTGTTTGTATTGAATATTAAAAAGTCATCAGTTTAATTTTTTAATTCAACAGGTATGGATGAATTGGATGAGTTTAATGAAGCTCCGCACATAATTCGCGAACGCGAACGTCGTCGCAACTCACCCGACGCAGTTATTGCCACAAATGGTACAGGAGCTGTTGTCGCAGCTGCCAATAATTTCCCACTAAATGGTGAAATATGTACCGATCTCCTTGAAGGAGAAGATCTTGACGCAGAGCTATTAACTGATTTACACAAAAATAGTCACGTAATAGCATAGGTTTAGTCACAACTAAAATGAAAAAAAAAAAGATATTCATATTTAAAAAAGAAGAAAAAAAAAATAACGTACGTATTTGATAGATTTTTATTAGGACAACTCATTAGGTTAAAAAAGATAGAAGGAAAGGAAGAATGAAATGTGTTTTCTATAGTTTTTCATAGTTATTTCTAGATCACACTTTATTATACACAAACACAAACCCACACATAAACAAAAAAACAAACATTTACCATTCACAAAACCGTCTCACACTTTAAAATTTTCACCGAATGTTTTGTAAATAATCATAGTCTATTAATAATTTTAGATAAGAAATCGTGCTTTTTTTGTTAATAATAATTAATTCTTCTTTGTGATTCTGCTGAAAACATGACAATTGTTTTGTGTTTCACAAAAAATGTGTAAGCTTTAGATCCAAAAAAAATGAAACGCTCATAATGCGCACATTATTCAAACCGTTTCGTTTTAGTTTTTTTTTTGAAAAAAAAAACTGATTTTTATATTGAAAAATAAGAAAAAGAAAATATATTTTAGAAAAAAATTTACACTCACACCACAACGACTCAAAAACAAGAACACTTAAAAAAAATCAACAACACAAAAAAAACATAAATTAAGATTTTTTTTTGAAATTTTGTTAAAAAACAAAACTTTAACACACACACTGTGCCATTGTTTCAGTGCATTAAGAAAAAATTTATCAAACAAAAAAAAAATGTTACAAATTAAAACGAAATTTTGTGTGATTATTCAAGAAATTGAAAATTCCAAAATATAATAATTATTATGATAGAAAATAGGTAATTAAAAAAAAAAATTTAGAAAATAGATTGTGGCTTACATGGAAAAAAAGAAAATAAAAAAAAATTTTTGTTTGTCGGTTCGAATGCAGAGTGTAGTATATGACTTTCCCTCCTAATATGAGACATTCACAATGTAATTATATCCTTAAAAAAAAATTTAGTCTTTATCTAAGATATTCTTCAGATACAAACTAGAGTTGAGTATTTTAACTGTCTGAGTTCAAAACACCCTTTGTGTCGTTTTCGATTGGTTTCACTCAAGGATTACTTATTCTAAGATCCAATAAAACAGTTTGAATCGCTGCCACTCATTTCAGAAATTTTGTACTGTATTTTTGTGAATAATCAAATAAATTTTTTTTGTTCTTTTTCACTAGGGAATATGGTTTGACGTTTAAATATTATTGATTTTGAGTGAATTCTGATTTGAAATTAAGAAGAGAATTTCTCTTCTATGAAGCGTTATTTCTGTCATAGAATAAAACACTTTCAGAAGGCTTCTGAATGCTTCCGGACGACCAATCGAAAACGAGACATTTGTATAACATATTTACTTAAAAGGGCACCAAACCCATGAAAGGTCATGTTTGAGACGTAATGACTTTTGCTCTGCTTCCGATCACAAGCATATTGGTTAGGATGCAAAGATTTTTTCAGTTTTGTTTTTAAAAGTACCAAAATGGTTTTTAGTAGGTATTCAATGCAACCCGATTTGGTCCGATCAGGTTCAGGAAAATGAAGTAGGAAAATTTTCAAATAGATATTTTGTGATGTTTTCATTCGATTTGAAACACAAAAATGCCATACCAATCGATTAAAAATCACTCAGAGTTTTTATTGGAAATAATATTTACAAAATTGTTACACTGTAAATTTTCATTTCGAAAAAAATTTTTTTAGTCATTATAATCGATTGGTGTAGCATTTGTGTGTCAAATCGAATTAAAACATCACAAAATATCTATTTGAACTTTTTCCTGATTCATTTTCCTGATATAACTGGCCCCTTAGCAGCGATGAATTGTGTCGGGCTATATCCCACACAACACCGCTAAAATACAGTAATTATCTGGTCATCTTTTCTGGTATCTTTTTCACTTTATTTCAACACTAAACTGCAAAATTTTCTCATGTTCACAAATACCTGAATAAACTTCCTATTTACAGTACTAAAAGCTTGGAAGTGGCTAACAAAGTTCTGATTCTATCACTGTAACAACGTAATAGCCTCTTTGTATTTGACCCCATGTTCTTAGAATTTTTTTTTTTTTAGAAATTAGATCTTATATAAACCCAGGTCGACGACGAATTAAGAAAAATTTTTCAACCCCCTTAAACTAATGCAACAGAACATACTCTACTTATTTAGAATTTCAATAGAAACTGTATGGTGAAAATGTTAAAAACAGCAAAAGCCTAGTCGGGTTTAATACGATCCAAGTATTCTATAGTGTTGGTGCACATAACCATTAAATAAAAAAAAAAACCATCCTTTTGTATATTGTGTTTAGTTTTTTTTACCTTTTTTGAAATACGTCTACACTCTGCATAGTCGTTTATTATCAAAAAAAATTATGCTTCCTTAGAACAAAATTAATAGAACTAACTAAAATCAGATGAAAACTCGTGTCAATTTGTAAACAAAGAAACAAAAAGAAAACAGCTAAAATAAATCATTGGTTTTTAATATTTTTTTCACAAAGTTTTGTCAAAAAAAAAAATAATAAAATAAAATAAATGTACATCGATACTTTATAAGTACTTACCAATAAGTTAAATCTGTTTTGCGAATTTATTTTATTTTATTTTAAGAATTCTGATAGTTTTTCTTTTGCAATGTAGGAGTTTCAAACAATACAATAACTATTTATTTGGGTTTCAATCTCCCCTGTAGTTTTTAGAAAAATTAAGTAATTATTTTGAATTATGGTAAATATTTTATTACAAAGTTTCGAATCAATATTCTTTTTGACGAATTTAAGTTTTGTTTAAAAGTGTGTACTCATTTGCTTGTTTAATACATTTACAACTTAAAAAAAAACTCCTTAAGCAAAAGAAAAATAAAACAGTATAATATTGAACTTGAACGTGCAAATGTTGAAGGAAAAATTTATATTATTTTGTAATGTTTAATTATGTATACATATTTTCAAATATACATATACATACATTATTATATCATAGTATCTTTTTATTTTAGATTGTAAATGTTTAAACAAAAGTTTTATTGTAAAAGAATTTATTATATTAAAGTATTTGTACATTTCTTAATGCAAAAAAAAAAAAAAATAGAATATAAATATAAATAAATAAATTATATAGATATGAATTTCATATTAAATATATTAGGTATTTAGAAAAAAAACAAACATAAAATATAAAAATGCTATAAAATAAATACATTTTGTATGTAGTACAAGAAAACAAAAGAAAATCAATTATTATGAAAGATAAATAAACAAATGAATGATTTTATTTTAAATGAAGAAGAGTTGAATAATAATTAAAGATCGATTTAAACTAAATTTAATTTGTTTTATTAATTTTGAAGAAAGTTTGTACTACAACGGTGTCTTCGAAGCTCAATGTCGTTTTTCATCGGCAAAACAAACCAAATAACCGAAACTGTGGTAAATTGTGAAAATTTTAGCGATTTGTGCTTAAATTCTTAAATTTGAAGTTAAGGCTGGTATTCTTTCGGTGCTCATAAACAACTATTAAGTTTTCGGAGTTAGCGATTGCACTCGCAATGTTTCGCATTAGTCCTTGATGAATGATGGGGTCATCAGCATCTTTAGTTATGCCCGCTGCACTGCTGGAAGGATACTGGATATAGTTTATATTGAAACTTATTGTATTTAAACACAGTGATGAAGGCGTTTTTCTGAAAGCTTCTATCCTTTATTGCGAGTTTTTTCTTAAGCAAATTGAGATTTCTGAATTTTCTTCATTTTATATACACACTACCAAAAAGATTTTTTCTTTTCTTTGATGAAATTCGTTTATTAAGATAATCCCTAGCTTCCTACTTGTCTTTATAGAATAGTTTAAATTCAAATTATCCAAACAATATTTACAGAGGTTTAGATACATGCTAAATTAGAACACTTTGTGATGCAGTTAAAAAAAAAACCATTATTTGTATTTTTATAATTTAATAACACCTTATTTTGACTTCATTTGAGTCGATACATATTTGTTTAACTTTTTATTTTACAAAAAAAAAAAAACATCTGCATCTAATGAGACTTAAATTAAGACCAATAATATGAATTTGTATAGTTCTATTTTTGAGTGAGAAAAATTGGTATGTTTTGATTATTATCATGAAAATTCAGAATCTTGAATGGTTTCTGAAAAGATGGAAATGAAATTTCGGCGACTCTAGGGAGTGCCCCACTCTACATCAAATTAAACAATATAAATATATTGAGAAATATGCCTAGACAGGTCATTAGAGAAATAAACGATATGTGGATCACTGTGGCGTATGCGTAATCTTTTTTTTTTATTATTTGAATGATTTATTTTTCTTATAAACAGGGTCTTCCTTTATTATTCTATCGAGTAAGTTATATTTTGTTTTGCGAGATGGAGTGCAACAGTGAACGGTGGCTTAAGGTTAGAAACATACAATCATTCAGCAGGTAAAATAATACAAATAAAACTTATTTGCCTTAGTAACTCTATCATCCTTATTTTAATTGACATCTTAAGAGAAAAATTGATACGATGTTCCCATAAAAAGTAACAAATTCGATCCTTAATGACAAGATTCATTTTTATCGAAGTACATATTCTACTTTATAATTTACCGTTTACGATTTAAATTAAAGTTTTGGACATTTAAGTACATAATTCAATCAGAATGAAATAAAAAAAAAAATAGCAAAAAAAGTGTCCTCCATTTCGGCTCTTCCCCAATTTCATTCAAATTTATATAGAGACAATTATCAACATCTACAAGTCGACTTTTATAAAAGTGCTTTGAACTGAAAGAACAAGTAGGTACGTGCATTTTATTTTAAATCGAAATCTATTTTAATTTAATATGTCTTCACATAAATTAACCTGTTTGAAGTCTAAAAGTAAAAGGATTTTCCTAATAAATTAATTTGAATTGATTTTTTTTTTAATTAAAAAATTAAAGAATTTTAGAATATTTGGCCACTTAATTTAAGACGGAAGTCTTATCTTCAAAAAACCATGCAGAAATGTTCTTAGTTTGATGAAGATTCTATTTCTTTATAGTATTTTTTTTTGCGCAGCGCGCCGTCTACTTGCTTCAGGTGAACCCTATGTTTGGTTATGTTTAAGATGACTAACGAAGTTTTTCCAACTATTTCTCTGAAACAATGTGATTGAGAATTTTTAACTTATTTTTTCTTGAAAGTACCTACTATGCCAATAGTATGTTGAAAAAAAAAAAATAATGTTATACTTAAATTCTCAAAACCCCTTTTGTTACATGAAATAAGATTCTTATCATTCTAACGTTCAACATTTTCACTTATACCAGCTATAAATTAAAACATTTTCATAATAAACACTCTTTCTCTCGCATAAAACTCTTATTTAAGGACTGCGAATCCGGAAGGTAAAAAACCCGCGAACTCGTTGCCATTCTCTATTCATGGTGCGACTTTTGAAGATTAAATTTCCAACTTAAACAGGTGTGCATAACTTGTTAAAAGAAAAATTCTTCATGTTATTGTTATACACCAAACAATATAATCGCACCCCATTATTTTGAGTAGAGCCCCTCTCTGCTCTATCTCCCTTGCCTCATTTTTATTCGCCATCGTCTATTGTTGCAATTTTAATTAAGCGCTGTAAATTACAATTAAAAACTTTTTATTCTCGGTGTTATAGAAAAATGAGATGAGTTAAGATATACGCTGACGACTATATCTAGAAAGCCGACACAACCGACGACAACCAACGATGTTGGGTAGCAAAGAGGACAAGTTGAATTGAGAAGAGTAGAAAAGTTTTGAAACTACACCCTAAGGTGGTTTTGAAGTATTTTAGAATTACATGCCTCTTTAATCGAATTGTGAAAGGGCATAAGAAGATAAACCAACCCAGTGGACAATGATTACTTGGACTTGGAACTTTCATCAGGAGAACGGATTAATTCTGGAAGATAGTAATTATTATTATTCAAGGAAATATTATAGCCAAGCTATGAATATAAAAACAGCAATGGACTCTTGGTAGTTTAACTTATAAAAATGAATTAATTTTGAATGAGATGATGCAAAAGTTTTAGGTCAAACAGTTTTTTTTTTTATTTTTCATTGCTTTCTTTATTTTTATGACCATCAAGGGGAAAAAGGACAGAGCAAAGGTATTCACGTCTCCAGAATCTTAGACTATTCATCACTAGGGATTTAGAATATAATATATATTATTAATTGAAAGTGCCAATAGTCTCAAAGTATTAGTATTCTTAGATACATGTATTTAAATGAAGAGGAATCATTGAAATAAAGCCAAACAAAGCTTTCAAACAATAACACTTATAAAAATAGGACAAATTGATTTTTTTTTATAACGGAAATAGAAAAGTAATTTTTTTTTTTCAAAAATGGCTCTAACTATTTTGATTAAAATTTTTGTGTGCTGTTCAGACCTACAATTTCGTATTTTTTTTTTTTTTTTTTTTGACATTAAAAAAAACATGAATGATTGTTTTTTTCACAACCGAACGAGCGGCTTGCTTGGCGGTGGGTGCGGACTAAACGACTTTGCGGGCGGCAGGAGGTCGTAATTTTTATCAAAAAAAAAAAAAATAAAAATACGAAATTGTAGGTCTGAACAGGGTCTTCAAATTTGATTTTAATATTTTTTTGGATATTCATCACCAAAAAATAGATAATGTCAAAAAACGAATCGCATATCGTAAATTTTTGACTTTTTTGATCGATATCTCAAAAACGGTTCATGATACGCAAAAAATGTGTATACATGAATTGTAGAAGCTACAAAAGAGCTCCTTGTAAAATTTCTGTATCTCGAAGGATAGCCGAGTTATTGTCAAAAAAGTTATTGCGGAAAAAGCTCATTAAATCTTGGTGCAAAACTTCAAGTTAAGCTTTTTTAAGCTTCCCCTACAACATATCTAAAATTTAGCTTTCTCGGTCATTTTGCATTTCTAAGTCGTTTTTTCCGACATAATGACTGGCCTATATATTTGAATTTAAGATTTTTTTATGTTAGATATTTTATAATTTTTAATCAGCTCTCACGATTTTTAAAATTCTTTTTTTCTAAAATCCTTTTTTTTGTTTCAATAAATTAAAAACAGATTTTTTTAATTCCTTGCATTACTGGTGAAATTCCTTTACTAAATTCAATTATATAATTTTATCTAATTTTTTTTTATAGAAAGCTTTGAGATAAGAGCTACTTTTAAGTTAAGAGCAAGTTATTTTTTTGTTTGTAAATGAAATTTTTGAAATTGATTTTTTTATTATTAATCGTAACAAAATGGCATACAAACTTTGTTTAATTTTTTTTTTCAAAAAATTATTTTCAAAAAAATATTTTTTTAAAAACGACTCAAACAATTTTGAATTTTTTTTTTTTCTAAAAATCCATCTTAATAAAAGGAATCAAATTGCATATTTTTTTGAAGCTCATATTCATTTATTCGATCTATTTTTCACTTTCTTTTTCCGTACTGATTTTTTTTTTTTTTTTTTTTGATATCTTTATCCTTAAACTACAGTTTTGTTATTTTGAGCTAAGAAGTTGTTAATCTCAACGTATTCCCAATTACAGACACAAATTGATTTTATTTTTACAACTGGCAGAGCCCATTTACTAAATAAATTGATTTTTTTTAAGTAGGTAGTAAAATCTTAAAAATCACTGAAATTTTAATTCGACAAGCTAAATTAAAATTAATTTCAGTTTTACGTCTTTTTTGAAGTCATCTCATTTATAAAAGCTCTTAAAAGTTTATAAACCAACGAAAAGTAGATGATTTACCTAATTTAAACGATAAATCAGCTACAAAAAAAAACTTAAAACTAATATAAAATTTCAAAAAACCTTGGCAGTTTAGGTAGCTTGTTATAAACCAAGACCTACCAGCTATAGCATACTGTGTCCAAACTTGATTCTTAACTTAATTGAGTTTTCTTTTTTCTGAATATAATTTTTCTTCTTTAAATTTTTTTTGTTTTGCCTGCCAACTCAGTTTAACATGGGAGCCATTGAAAAAAGTACCTATAGAAGACGAGCTGACTATGTCGGGCCTTGTCATCGAAAGAACCCTGATTTCCATTGTAATTAACTTTGTAAGCGTAAAAGTTTATCCCCCAAAAAAAGTCTCAGAGAATATGGACAGAAAAAAAAAGTCTTCACCATAAGATGAACAAAAGAATATATGAAACGGCGGACGGGTAGAAAATAAGTTATCCACCCTATCATCATTTTGCTCCACAAAAACCAATTCATCCTTTTAGCTGTATGTTGCAGCAGCAGCAGCACCCCCTTCACCAAAGACTCTCCTCGTATGTTGGAGTATAAATATTAAGCTCTTCAATAATTTTCGGAAATTAACAAATGGGATTTATACCCCCTTGGCAATAGATACGTGGAATTATGTGTGTTCCTTTATTGTCCCTTATGCTTCTGCTCCACTCTTCACTGTCATACGTGTGTGTAATCCACCCACCCGCACCGTCTGTTCTTCTGATGGGGTTTTCTAGGTTTCCTGGATTGGTTAGGATAGAGTAAAAAAAAAAAAAATTAAAACCAGAACTCAATCTTGTTCCACTCTCTCTCTCGTTTGTGCGAAATTCTCGCAGAGGGATTTGAGGATTTATGGCTTTTACGAGAACTTACAGAGATATACGAGAGTATGTAACCATCCAGCAGAGGGGTTGTGGGATTATATTATGGTGAAGTACTTTTGTATTAGCAATGTGGTGATGGTGGCGGTGGTGGTGAGGTATAAAGACATGAACTTTTCCAATTATCTGTGTAAATAAAATTTAATGAATAGACTGTATATCATGTCATTTTTAATAATACATTTAAAATTGCCAATAAGTCATTTGATGGTGAGTGGAGCTAAAGCGCGCTGTTGTACAGCTTTGCGAGTTGCGAATTGCTAAGCGTATGCTGCCTTAGAGCACAGTACAATTTGCAAAATTCACTTTGGGGAGTCGAATTTAGATGGGGTTAAGCAAATATTTAATTTCAAGAACTTTCACTTCTTCTTGAATGTTTACATATTATTATCAATGAGGAAATAGTTTTTGTATAAGCAGTTTTTGTACTCGTTATGAATTATGTCTATATTGACAACTACATTATGCGTCTTATAGTGAATATAATTTATAAAAATTATACTGAAGGAGTTTTAAAGAATATCCACATATGAATGTGTATCAAATTGGAATATGTTGTAAGATAAAGAAGGACTTTGCATTATTTCCACACACCGAGATCGTCTCAAAATGACTTTGAACAAAAAGTTCCCCTGACGATTAGGCATGTTTTTGCTGGATTATAAAATTACAACTTTTTAAATGTTTAGCAACATCCATATGTGTCAAATACTGCATGAAGAACAATAGAAACCATTTATTTTGTATAATTGAGCGGACAAAAAAATCCTTTTTTCAAATTCTACAGTTCACCTAGGCGTATACGTACTCTTTTTTTCTTCAATAAAAATGTGTATTTTATATAAAGGTCAATACATTTTTACAAAATTATTCAAATGATTTGTTTTTTTTTTTTTAAGTGAAAACTTCTTTAGTATCGTAGTGATTTGAAACAAGATGAAACGAAAAAGCGACACGAAAAATCAATTGATCACAACTTTTTTGTTTTAATAGATAGATGAATGAAATTTATACAGTAGATAGGTATTTAAATAAATTATGATTGTGCAAAATTTCAATTAATTTCATATTCAAAATTCTGAGATAAAGGTGAAAAGATGTTCTTTTTCTTAACACGTTATATCTTTTGATCTAGAGCACATAAAAAAATTTATTTAACTTTAATACGCTTCTGATAATATTAGCTTTCATTTAATATATCACACATAACGGTACGTGCTCTACAAGTTATATAATCTTTAATTGAAGAACTTGAAAAATACCTCAAAACACCTGTGAAGATTTGTTGCCGATGACCCAGCCAGCAGTAGTAGTAACATGGTTGGCTTTAAAAAATTCTTACTTTTTTTGTAGGCATGGTAGAAATATGATTGAAGCGTCATATAAAAGGTGAAATAATAATGATATAAAATTTATTATAGGTTGTCTATTAAAAAATGGATTTAATGGCGTAAGAAGAGAAAAGAGATTGATTGTTTTGCTTTTTTTATGAAAAGTAATTGGGTTAAAAAAATTCTAACTCTTTTTGTAGATGTTGTATAGACATGGTCGATATAAATATTTTGAGCTGAAACAATAAGCTTTCAGATGGTATAAAATGTATTGTAGGTTGTCATATAAAAAAAGTAATGGAATAAAAAAAAGTTATATTTTTTCGATTTTTTTTAAATGGTTTTTAAGGTTTCACTTCAACCACGTGTGAATTGCACACATGATTTTTTTTTTTTTTGTAAATACATACACAGTGCCGTTCGAAATAAAATGCACGACTGGGTCGGACGTACTTGCTCTTGTAGTTCACAGTATCTTTATCTTATAAGACATCCATTTGCTGTTAATTCATATAATTCTCATTTAAATGTTCAATATTCTAAATTAATACTTTATGTTTAATCACTTTAAAATAATTTATGTTTGTAATCATATATTTCATTGATTTAAAATTATTTCAAAAATCATATAAAAGGCAGAAATTGATTCAAAACAAATTACTCTTGTTTGATATTTCATTGAGCAAAGCGCTAACGTTCTCAAAAAAGTATCACACCAGGGGGAGTGGCTTTAATTATAAGCCAACCTTAAATCGTTTAATTATTTTTTTATTATTTACGACGTTTTCTTCAAAGCGCCTAAATATTTTACAAAAAGTAGTTCAACGCAGTTTATGGTTGCCAACTATTTTCATTTAACGTAATTTAAATTTCTCAATTATTTTATTAATAAAATTGTTTATATTTATATTTGAAAATACAACAAAACGTCTTTTCTTTCATCTTTGTTGGTGATTTAATTTTCTCTTGTTTAATACCTTTGTTCGTTTATCTGTTCAACGTTTACTGCGGTCTTCGGACAGTATAAGCGCCTCAGAATAAATAAACAAAGCTGCGATTTCTAGATTTGTGACAGATAATTTGAGAACTGATACTACACAATAGTGTGTAGTCACACCCACAAACATCAAGGACGAAAACCTGGTCCTACAATCTTAAATATCTATTGGAAATTTAAGATTTTGTTTAGTGTCGAGAAAAAAAAAATCGAAAGTTTAAAAATTAAATTCAAATTTTTTTTTCAAAAATATTTTTAAAAATATTTTTTTTTTTATATTTACTTCAACATGATGTCTGTAAATTTTTAATAAAACTGACTTATGCTGTGATGAAATTTATGAACTTAAAAAATATGTCAATTTTTGAAAAACGGCAACGCCATATTTCCGTTCTCCGCATTTTTTGAGAAAAACTAAAAACGCAGTTTTGTTAGAATCAATAAGTCTATTACGTATACCAAATTTGATCAAAATCGTTAGAGCCGTTTTCGAGAAATTTGCAATACCTCGAAAACGTTATATGGGAGATATGCGTTAAAAACGCGATATTAAAAAAATTAAAAAAACAGGTCTAGGGAATTATGTAAAATCATCTGTACCAAGTTTCAAGCAAATCCATCCATTCGTTTAGGCCCTAGCTCAATGTACAGATGGACGTACAGACGCACAGACCGACGGACGGCATGACGAAAACCACTTTTTTTATCTTCTCCATAATCGTAATTGTGGTTTTGATTAAAACCTCGATTTTTTTTCTTCACGAAACCAATACTATCTTTTTGTACAGTTCATTGAATTCGTGATTGATTTATTTTTTCACTAGGTAAAAAAATGTCGTTGAAATACTTCATAAAAGTCGATGTTATTACAAATAATGAGGTTACTTGACAACAGAGGAAACTTCTAGAAGATTGAATATTGTTCAACAAACTGTGACATGAAATTTAAAAAAAAAAAATATCGTGATGCCGGTTCTTCTAACAGAAAAAAATATTCACCGATGCCAAAACACACTACATTGGAAGATCGTTTTTTTTAGTGCTGTACAGCTCTTGAATTAGAGCACTTATGTCGATAATGAAGCCAGATTTTCCAAAAAGAGCCAGACAAAAAAGATTGGTCTACTGTGGAACAATGTTATCATTCCCGACGAATCTGCATGTTGGAGTATGATTATTTGATTATTCTTGCGCGAAGATGAAAATGATAGAATGGTTTTTCTTGAATCAAAATTCACTGCAGAAGCTTACCAGTAGGTTCTGAAAAATTAACCAAATAGAGCCGTTTGCGCTGGAGCTTTTTGGTAGCCAAAATTCTAAGTCTGAATTTTTTTTGATAAGAACGACTTATAACATGCTCTAATTGGCGCAGGGGCACAAGTCCCGAATTTTTTTTTCGGGACTAATGTCTCACTTTACTGGGTCATAAATCCCGAATCCAATTCGGGAATTATGTCCCACCCTACTGAAACAGAAGTCCTGAATTTTTTAGTCGAAAATGGGACATAAGTCCCGAATAAAGTAAAAACTATTTTATATACATATTTTTACTATAAATGTTCGTATAGGTACTAAGTAATCCATAACATTATTTTTTGGTGCCATGAAATACCGCCCAAGCGAAATAAGGAAGTCTTTCGAAAATTGGCATAATTTTAATTTTCAAAAAGAATAAAGCCATTTTTCAACATTTGGCTTTATTTCTCTTTCACGTCAATTTATTTTCAGAAAAAAAAAAAATGTGCCTCGTTTCGGTTTATTAAAGCAAAATAATACCAATATGATTTTTATATCATTCCAACTTTTAAAAGAATAAGTTTTATTTAAAATTTGTCTTACTTCAGTTTGCCAAGGAAAAAAATAGAACTCAAACTTCAAAGAGAATATTTTGCCATTTTAATGTTTGTTCCAAGGATATGCTTGTGTTTTAACTCGATAAACGCGAAGAGGAAAAAAATTTCTCGGATTCGAATCTCTTTAATTTGCACAACCCAAACGCAAAGCGGAAAAAAATTTTGCACACGGGAGAACAGTGGCGTACGTTGAGTGGCCGGGGCCCCGGGGTAAGACTAAATTTTGGGGCCCCTTTGATATTTCGGGACCGTTTAGTTACAAAAAAAATGACGTATACGCCATACGTTTTTTTTTGTATGGCTTATTTATTTTAAGGTTTATTTTAATGTTTTAATATGTTCGTAATGCACTTTGCTATACTTACTAGGGGCCCCCAAAATTAAATATTTAGAGACCCCTAAAATAAATTTTTTTTTAAGCTTAGAGTTGATAGTTCTTGGGGCCTCTGTTCTGAAGTAATAAATACATATTTTATTTTCCATCATCAGACATAATTTTTTTTTATTTTGGGGCCCCTGAAAAATTTTTTTTAGAGCCTCAAAATTAAGTGCTTACAGGCCCCTAAAATATAATATAATTTTTTTGGAGCCAAGAACTGATAGGTATTGGGGCCTCTGTTCTGAAGTAATATTCGGAATGCCACCAATAACGTAATGTTTTTATTTTGGGCCCTGATGTATTTATGTTGGGGCCCCTGAATTTATATTTAATTTTCCATTTGATTGTTTTGAACCACTTTTGAAGATCCTCAAATAATAGTTTTTTGCTTTTTTGGGGCTCCTAATGTATTATTTGTGGTGGCAAAGATTTTTCAAGTGATATTTTTTTGGGGCCCTAAGATAAAATTATAATTTTTCTTTTAAAAAAGCATTTTTTTTTTTGGGGCCCCTGGGGTAACTTTTTTTAAAATCTATATACATATATTGTGTGGCTGCCAATGCATTATACATTACACTGAATGACATAATTTGTCTCCCTGGTTACTTCGTAACTCAATTTATGCTAACAGTTTTCTTGTCTGCATTGTCTCCAGTGGGGGCCCTGGGGTCGGTCGAGGGCCCCGGGGCACCGCCCCGCTTGCCCCAAGGGAGTGTACGCCCCTGCGGGAGAATACATTTTGAGGTGTGGAAATAAAAATTCGCGCGAATTTTTTGTTTCAGTAAACAAAGTTTGATTTTTAATAATTCGGATCTTCAAATTTTCAACCTTTATGGTTCTTCTGGTACTTCTTATCTCTCCTCTTTTATCGAAAAATGGAATTATATATGACTTGTTGACATCTCACTTTTTATGGACTGAACAACAAAGTGTACAAAAAATTTTTTAATTTTTTTGATTATGAATTCCATGCCTTTTTTCTATTGAATAATAAAAGTTTTTTTTTTATGACGCTACTCTTCACAGTCATATTAACCACACAATTATCATTCACTATAGAGTTCCCACAAAAAAGTCCAAAAGTCTTGTGTGAAAAGTGTCGACGAGTTTCGAATCGAATGAATATACATTTGCATTTTCTTTGGGTACTATTTTTTCGTCTTCCTCCTTTTATTATCTCTGAAAATTATTCTGCTACTATAATCATAAAATCGTTGCCATCATAGCAAGCTCAGTGACAAGCTCATAAAAAACTTATTCGTCCGACAAAAAACTTTTGTTGAGTAGCTAGGTATATAGCAATCTAGTTTTTGAAACGAATATTTAAAGGTCATCATTGTCTGCATAACGGTTTTGCATATGCAAACACATTCATACTTTACTTTGAGAGAGTTGATAGTTTTCAAAAACTTTGTTGATATTCTTTCTTTATGACACGATGCGGCGGCGAAAGACAAAAATGAATCTTTAAAATATTCTAACTGAAATGGTTTTGAATAAAGTTTTAAAGGAGCACCATTGCTACATCAGGACTTAGTTTGTTGAGAATTCTGATTTTATATGAAAAAGAGAATTAAGCCTTTGACACCTTGAAAAAAAAGGTGTTAGCCAACGGGAGCACCAAACTATTTAAGGTCCTTCCTTATTAAAACAAAATTCCTTAGAATCAAATTACAAAACTTGTAATGTTTTTTTCAGACCAAATTGATTTAAACATTTTATTTTGTTGGATTTTTCTGGTTAACTAAAATCTTCTTCCCCCTCAACTCGATTATTTTCATGTCTTGTTCAAGCTCGTACAGACTCAAATCTTCTTCTGTAACTCCCCCACTTGAATTGAATTTATCTCACAAATCCGAGATTGGTCTTTGGGGAAGTATGAAACACCACAATAAACAATTCCATACCTTTTTTCGACCATTGCCAGGTACCTACATGAATATACTCGTACCTTAAGACTTCAAAAGGATGCCTTTCCCAACCAGTATACCAATGCAATGGAAGGAAACAAAAAAATGGCTTACAGAAAAGCACAAATCTCTTTCATTTAATCCTAAGCACTTGTTCACTCTACCATCTGCTCAATTTCTTCTCCTTCAAGCACACCTCTAATACCTACAATCATATACAAACATATATGTCGTACATTCTTAGATAAAAATGAAAAGAAAAAAAAAAGAAATAACTTTAAGAACAAAAACCAAACTAATCGACCACTTGAAAGTGATACAGAGAGCAATGCCAAAACGAGACCAAGACCAAAACCAAACCCAAGACCAATACCAAAAAAACCAACATTAATAGAATCGGCCTACAGGGATCTACGGGTATAGCTACTTGTATGTCTTTTGAAATATCTTCATTTTACGAGGAGTGCTTTAACGAAATCGCAACCATTTTTGTGACCGCAGCACACACACCACCCGCAAGGATAAGAGAAATAAATAAATAAATTTGCTTTGAGAGTGGAAATCCTGTGTGTAACCATTTTGCTTATCGGCTTTGCAAGTTAAAGTTTTTCTTCATATGTACGTGTACGGGTATTCTTTTAAAAGGATATATCCTAAATACACGCATCCACACACAACACAAAATTCCCGATTTCAAGAGAGAGAAAATCAAATGATTCACACTCGATTAAGTCCTTATCGGGTGTATATGGTATAGTGTAGCAATGTAGGGATTCCCAAGTCCCAAGTTTTCTTGCTCCGAAATTCCTAAACGCACAACCTTAAGTCACATAGAATATAATCATAAGTATAGGTATACCTATCTTGTCTATATCCTGATGCAGAGTAAGGATCTTTTTTGGTATCATTCCATCGACAGTTACAATCCAAACGCAAGAATACACACATATAAATTTTAAATGTTAGATAGTCCGATGACAGGCAACATCTAACTTGGGGCAATAAACGCGCTCCACAGCCAAAAGGACTAGGACGAGTAATACGAGAGATGCCATGGAATTGAATTGTTTCGTTGATAGGAGCAAAACATAAATCACTGTATTCCACAGGATCATTGGATATTGTGTCTGCCTTTTGGGGGTATTTAATGTTGTGAAATGAAATGATTTGAAGTTGTATTCTATTTCTCTGTGTCTTTTCTGGTTCTATGTGGATGAAGAAGATGAAGAATTTCTGTGAAGATTAGTTAAGAATCTCAGCAACGAAATTTATACATATATACAATTATTGTTGGCTATTTTTCAAAATAAACGTGTGAGAATGAGAATGATGTTAAATATATTTTTCTCATTTTTTCTTCTTCTTTTGAAGATAAATTCAGACAAAATAATAAATGGTTTTTTTTTTCGGTTTATCTTTCTGCATTTCTTATGGAGCTTAATTTTGAAAGAGCTTCTTGAGTTAACTATCTTCAATAATAACTGTAAATGAAAGTTTTTAAAGATTTCTGATAATTTCAATTACCTGTCAAACATTTTTTCCTAAACTATAGATAACATTTAAGAAGTCCTTGAATCTGTAAGCAGCACTCTTTGAATGTAACTTTACAAAAACTTATTTAGAGAATAAAAACAAAAATTGAATATTTTGAACAACCCAGTATTTGTTATTTATTTTTTTTGTTCCCATAATTTCTGTTTCTTTTCATTTAATTTATTGAAGATTCCAATTCAAATGCTTATTTTAAGACTTAAATGATTAAACAAATAGATAAGACAGGAATTACATTTAAAAAACTCGTTGAAACTCTATGGCGTATACGTAACCTTAATAAAAATAAGTAATTAATAAAATGAATAAAATAAAATAAATTTAAGAGAAAATAAGTTAAGTATGATGTTTACCCTTAAAATAAGAAATAGTCGCAAATAATACTGCTGTTTAAAAAATAAAATGCACGAACTTGCTCTTAGAGTTAAAATTGCTTAAATTTTTAAGACTTTTAAAAAAGAAATTTGGAAAAAATAAATAAAATTCGTTTATTAAAAAAATAAAATAAAATCTGAAATCAAATTGCCCTCCAAAACAAGTATGCAGTTTTGATTGATATGTTAAGATGTATTTTTAGTAAAAAAAAATTTTTTAATCGTTAGAGATGTTTTTTTTTAAAACTAATTTTTTATAAATAATTTTTTGGAAAAAATGTTTTAAAATAAAATTGGTATGCAATTTTGCAGAAATCACTAATCAACATCTAAAAACAATATTTCAAAAAAAATGCAATGTCCCGTTTTCGAAAATTTGATTTTTCAAAAAAAAAATTTCAAAATTTTTTTAAAAATCCAAAAATTATATTTTTGGAAATTTGTTTTTTGGTTTATATTCCTCACAAAAAATTTCGTTGAAAACGAATAAGCAATTTCGGAGATAATCGGATTTGAAAAAAAAAAAACGGTTCTATGGCAGGTACCGTTAATAATGATTTTCAAAAAAATAAAATGAACGACTGGGTCGCACGAACTTGCTCTTAGAGTTAAAGTTGCTTAAATTTTTAAGACTTTTTATATATAGAAATTTGGAAAAAAAAATAAAATTCCTTTAAAAAAAAAAAAAATAAAATCTGAAATTTAATTGTTCTCCAAAACAAGTATGCAGTTTTGATTGATATATTAACATGCATTTTTATAAAAAAAATTTTCAAAATCGTTAGAGCCGTTTTTAAAAAAAACTAATTTTTTATAAATATTTTTTTGGAAAAAAAGTTTTAAAATAAAATTGGTATGCCATTTTGTAGAAATCACTAATCAACATCTCTAAAAACAAAATTTCATAAAAATTCAATGTCCCGTTTCCGAAAATTTGATTTTTCAAAAAAAAAATTTTCAAAATTTTTTTAAAAATCCAAAAATTATTTTTTTGGAAATTTTTTTTGTTTATGTTTAAATTATATAGATGCTTCTTCACAAAAAGTTTCGTTGAAATCTAATAAGCAGTTTCGGAGATAATCGGATTTGAAAAAAACGGTTCTATGGCAGGTACCTTTAATAATGATTTTCAAAAAAAAAATTTTTTCATTGAAAGATAGACCTTAGCTTAAAACTAACATTTGAATTTACTAAAATCGGTATATGACAAGTACCGTTATTTTTGGTAAAAAAAATTAATCCAAAAAACTCCTCTGGAGAGTCGCCAAATAACGCTACATACCAAGTTTGACATTAATCGGTCCATCCGTTTAGGCTGTAGCTGTAGCCGTTTAGGCTGTAGCTCCTTATACAGACAGACAGACAGACAGACTTCCGGGACCCACTTTTTTGGCATTGTCTACCATCGTAATGTCATGGAAAAATGTTATCTCAACTTTTTTTTTTGTACGAATGCATAACTTGATATATAGTACCTATATCGCAAGTAAAAAACGTGCGTCAATTTTGAGCAGGAGTGTATTTACAAAATAAATTTTTAAGCCTTACTTATGAGTATTTTTAAAATTGAGAAATTGAAGATAAAGAGGGGAATGGTGTTCTGGGATTGTTAAATCTTTAAATTTAGGAAAAATAACACTGGTTAACAAAATTAAACTTTTTTTTTGTTGCCGAAACAAAAATATATTTTTCTAAAGGTTTTCGGTGTGCTGAATTCGAATCCGAAGTCAAAAAAAATTAATCAGCTTCCGTTTCTGAAATATTACCGTTAGAAAATACAGCACTTCGGACCTTATTCTTTTATATATGGAAAATTGTTTATGCATATTTAGTAACGGTTTTTATAAGAACTATTTACCACCTTTTTAAATCTGTTTAAATCTTGCCCATATCTTTTTTTTGCCCGAGATATCCTCAGTTGTTTGGTATTTTTATAAATTTTATAACGTCATTATCTTCTTTATGATATATGAAGCCAAACCCACTGACTTCAGTTTAAGATATCTCGGGCAATACAAAAGATATTGAAAAGATTTAAACAGGTATCGAAAGATGAAAAACAGAAACCGTTACTATATATGCTCAAAAAATTTTTCTTATACAAAAGAATAATATCCGGAGAACTCAAAAAAACGTTTTTTTGCATTTTCTAACGGTAATATCTCAAAAACGGGAGCTGATTGGTTGTTTTTGACTTCGGATTCGAGCTCAGCACACCGAAAACCTTCAGAAAAGTATATTTTTGTTTCGGCAACAAAACCCTTGTAAACCAGTGTAATTTATGCAAGGAAAATCCTGTTGTTATTATCTCAAAACTTTATTTAACTATACCATAAGAGAACCTGCAATGTAGTGTTTTTGAAAAATTTAATTTTGTCAAAGTCATAGCTCCAACAATTTTAATTGATGATTGACTTTTCAAAAGGAGATAAAATCGCTTTTCACTTTTTTTTCAAACTAAGTATGCAGTCCGTTCTTGACAACACAGTATTTAAATATTTCAAGTTAAATAAAAAGAGCAAATTAATTCCAAGAATTGAGCTCTAAAAATTGGTGAAAACTGAAAAGCCTATTCAAAAATTATACAATTTTGCTATTAGTTTTGCTCGATTTTCCAAGAAAAAGTGTTTTTATGTCCATTTGAAAAGCCACCGTGATCCTTGACACATTTTGATACTTTTTATCTGACTACGCACGTTTAATAGTTAATGCGATTGACTATAACACCAAAAAGGTCCGGGTTCTTATTTATGTGTCTAGCTTTCACCACCAAAAAACAGATTTTAGAAATTTGCGAGGAATTGTCAAAGCCTCCAAGATTATCATTTTCATGGAAAAGTGCATCTCTGCTTGTTGTGTTACAAATTATTATGTCCTGGCGCTGGCCTCAATAAAAAGAAAAGCAAAATAACCAAGAATTTTCCTCTACCTAGCTTTTTCATACCTATATCGGATTCAAAATGCATTTTGTAAATATAAAATCAAAGTCCAACTTTTAAATTATAATCCAAGGACTTCCTTTACCATATCCTCTTCTCAAAATTACAAAAACCTTGATTTATATTTGAAAATGGTATATATTGTTTTAACTTAATGAATCCGCAATCTGATTTCGATATGCATTTTTAATGACAACAGTTAAAACTATAGTTTGCTCCTCTCTAAAGATATATTCCAAAAGAAGACTTTATATTTTGAAAAGAGAATATTAATCAACGCATCTTCATCAGTGCTGTGTGAAGCTTTGTGCGCCTGGATTTAAATTAAATAAACTGGAGCAAACAGAAAACAACCCAAACAATCCCTCATATATCCTTTGGAGAATATACAATGAGGCTATACCTACTCCTTTGGCTCTTAATATATAAGGAAAACAACATACACAAAGGGTCATGCAATATGCAAGAGTAATATACTTTGGGAGTTCCCAAAATTCTGCTTTGTAAATGAGGATATGCTCAAGCAACTGCTCCAGCACAAAACGCACCCATATAAAAGTTCAGAACAAAAATGTATACGCGATACAATTTCGTCTCAGAGAAAAATATGCTTTAGGGTATTATTTCAGCTTTTAATCACGCAAGTACTCTGCGCCCGTTCTTTGTTCCAACCATACAATCAGGGGCTGTTTTTTTCCCTCCTATTTGTTGTTATTTTTTTTCGTCCTTTTTATTAATTTTCTGGCACGCTGTTGCATCCCGGTTTCAACCCGTTTTGTATCGCGCAAAGTGCTATATCCTTCTTTTTGTTTTTTTTTTTTTGATGGAAAAAATACTCCCCCTTCTTCGCAACCTTTGTTTTTGGCGCGCAAAAAGTAATATCCTTTCTCTTATTTATTTCGGGCAAGGACTCGCTTCTCTCTTTTGAAAGTTGTATTCTATACTATATCAACTGATGAGGAGGGGTGGTGCAACTGTGCCGCTGCAAGTGAAGCTGAACGGAAACACTTCCGAACAATTTTATTAAATTTTTCGCGAACAACATTTCGCATATTCGCATGAATGCTTTACCCTGCTGATGGCAGTGCCATACCACGTTTTCGTCGTCATCATCGTCATCATAGTCGGTCGTCGGCAACAGAGTGAATATTTAAGTATATGACGATAATAATGATGAAATGCTTGGGGGTGGGCCGGGAATCTCCCCTTAATGAGATCACACCATGCATGCATTCAGCTGTTCAGGACTCAGCATACAGGATGCATCTATATGAAACACATGGTTGGTCTATTATGAATTGAAAATAAAGAAACATACTGTCACTGTACACCTCACATGTGTGTCTCAGTTATTTAAATTATTTGCATATGAAAATTATATGCATATATTTATACATAAATACACCTATGTATTATAAATTTTAATCCTTGCAGGCTGGAATGGATATTTTAGGGTGGTTGTTTAATGAAATGGTTGATGGCACTTGTTAGCATGGCATTACGCATACTGAAATTTAAATTTTAATAAAATAGGTTTTGAGGACTTTTACAGTGTTTTGGAGACAAAAGAATTGGTTTCCAATTGAAAGTATATCTTAGGGTGGAATCAATTATAATTAATGGAATGTTCAGTATAGGAAAAAGTCATTAACAAAATCGGGTCTTATTTAGACTAATGGATTTGAGGTAGTTTGAAACTGATTGAAAAGAGTTGGGTATGAAAGTAAAGCTTCAATATTTTAAACAACTCTGGTTGTGCACGAATGGTTTTGGTTAAAGTTGCTGAGAATGTTAAAGATTATTATAAACTTTATACAAAAATAATTTTGATATTATCATGAACCTTATAAGAAATGTAGTGTAGCGGCTTAGCATTAAAAAAGAGCACCATCGTGCACTTTGTGATAAAAGCATGAAATTTATATTATTGGTTCTACTCATTATAAGAGTTATTTTGAGATATTGGGCCACCTTGTATTCCATCCAGGAGGGTAGATACAAGAGCTTTTCTGTGTTGCACCCGCATTGTTGCATATAATAGTTTAGCTAATGAAACCTTTTTATTAATATAATACATGATTCCGATGTAATTTTTAACGCCCGATCGAATAAAACAAATACCAATGTGCCTGGACCGCTATGATAAAAAATTATTGCACTCTTTATAAATAGTCATTTACTTAAAGAACAAGAGCCAAAATATAACCAAGTACTCCTTGAAAATAAGTGGTAGGCTGATGAAATTTTGTATGCAGTTTACTATACCATAGAAAAAATAATAAAATATGCTCAAAAATATTTCGGGTTAAAGGGTGTTAAAAATTACCTCGGAATCATGTATTATATTAATAAAAAGGTTTCATTAGCTAAACTATTATATGCAACAATGCTGGTGCAACACAGAAAAGCTCTTGTATCTACGCTTCTGGATGGAATACAAGGTGGCCCAATATCTCAAAATAACTCTTATATTGAGTAGTACCAATAATATAAATTTCATGCTTTTATCACAAAGTGCACGGTTTTGTTGCTTAGCCGCCTCACTAATGTAAGAAAAGTATTAAAATTGATTTTAAAATAAAAAAAAGTCATGAGTGCAAATCACACGTGGTAGAAGTGAAACCAAAAAAAAAAAAAATTTCTTGCAAAAAAAATCTACCTATTTTTTATTCTATCTCCTTTAAATACATGTTTTTTATATGACAACCTATATTAATTTTATATCATCTGAAAGCTCATTGTTTCAGCTCAAAATATTTACATCCTCCATGTCTATACAACATCTACAAAATGAGCTTATTTTTTCGAACCAAATCACTTTTCATTTTCATCAAAAAACCATTAAATATATTTTTTTAAATGACAACCTATAGTAAATTTTATATCATCTGAAAGGTTATTTCACCTTTTATATGACGTATGAATCATATTTCTACCATGCCTAGAAAAAAAAAATAAGAATTTTTTAAAGCCAAATACATATATGTCGAAATTTCAAGCTGAGATTAAGGTACTTCCTACACTGGTCATCGTCAACAGATCTCCAGATGTGTTTTGAGGTATTTTTCAAGTTCAATTTAAAATTGTGTAACTTGTAGAGCTCGTACAATTAATTATGATAGGTATATCAAATGAAAGGTTATGTTATCAGCATGCGTATTAAAGTTAAATCAAATTTGTATGTGCACTAGATCAAAAGATATAACGTGTGTAGAAAAAGAACATCTTTTTACAGTTATCTTGGAATTTTGAATATGAAATTAATTGAAATTTTGTACATTTATAGTTTATTTAATTACCTATCTACAGTACAAATTTCATTCATCAAAAAAGTTATAACAAGTTGAATGTTCGTGTCGCGTTTTCGTTTCATCTTGTTTCAAATCACTACGATACTAAAGAAGTTTTCACTTAAAAAAAAAACACTTTTTTAAATGGTTTTAGTCAATAAATAAAATATGCCATTTCAATTCTTATTAATTTTGAAAATTGTTGAACCATTTTTTTTTTAATTTTTTTTAGGTATATTAAAAATTTTCAAAAATTTTCAACATAAAATTTAGTGTGCCATTTTAAGGAAATTATTTTTAAACATATTTTAACAAAATTTTAAGTAGGTAAATCCGTTAAATCGTTTTGAAAAAAAATATATTCTATATTCTTCCTTTCTATCCCAATTGGAAAAACACCTTAAATATTTGTATAGACTGCTTAGATTCTTGGTTTCTGTTATCTTATAAATGAAATATTTGTTTTACTAATTCCGAATTTCATCATTTCAGGCCTCAAATGATGAAATTCGGAAATGTACTTGACCCAATTTATTAGAGGGTCAAGTCCATTTGAAATTTGTGCATTATTTTGAACTTTGAGTAGCTTTTTCTCTGGAACTAAAAGAACTTTTGAAATAAATATTTCACATATCAATAGCTCTATATCTCTATTTCTTTCTCTAACTACTAACTTTAATTGAAGTGGACTTGGTCTATTATTATTCTGAACGCCTCATTTCTTAGAAAAAAAACACCCTATCATTCAATATAATTTTGAAAACTCTGTAGATTTTTAGTTCTTATAACAAACAAAACTTTTTCAACAAGTTTAAAAAATTAACAAAAACATGTATATCAGTTGTTATGATACCTTTCTCACTCATAAATCAACACCTAAAAAAAAACACCCTTTCACCAAAAATATTTTCTAGACCTTTTTGAATTCTTTGTCCCTGCTGTATCTAAAACCTTAATCCCGAATTTCATAAGTGTATCAAGTTTTTCACAAGGGTTTTTAATCGGAATTAAATTCTCTTTGAGCATTCGTATAGCCTTTATTTGTATGTCATTTGATTCAGAATCAAAAAATACCTAAAGGACATTTTATTTTTTCACTATATTATTGACCTTAACTCTCTCCCTCTTTTCCGCGAAAAAACATTCTTCCACCCAATTATTTTTATAGACTTTTTTGATCCTAGGTTCTTATCCCAAAAGCAAACTTTGTGCCAAGATTCATGAGGGTAAGATTTTATATTTATTTGCAGATTTTTTGTACTATGTACATATTTTACCTGTGCTCATCGTAATGTCATGTCTGATCGTTTTTTTTTAGGAATCCTGAACTTCCTTTTTAGTAGGTACCTATTTATTTACATGTATATCGCAAGTGAAAACAAAAATAGAATTTTTTTTTTTTCATTTTTTAAGGTTTCAATTGTATCCAATGCAAGGGAGATTGAATAGCAGAGTACAAAACTGTCTCGTTTATAAGTTTTGGATACATATAGTTTTGATTTTATTTGGTTTTGATTTTTGCAAAATTTGACCTACAAAAGACGCATATTAACAAAGGTCAAAAATTTGGTACATTTCGGTTTTTGTCTTTAAATTAAATTTAATAATTGTTAAGGATTTCTAATCCAAACAAAATCTTCAAACCTTCATTCCTAAAATAAAACCCATTAAATTCTCATTATACTATGTTAAAAAAAAAAAAAAAAAAAACAACAACCAGTCTGGACCAACAAAGGAGGTAGACAAAGTAACATTTAGACATTTAGGTATACAAATCCCTATACATCCTCCTCATCCCATCTTCTATTTAGTTATTTTTTCTTTTCTTGTTTTTTTAGAATACCAAATTCCTCAAATACCATTTACGCTCTAACAATTTTAAAGCCAACACTTGGTAATCAAATTAAATTAAACTACACAAATTATACATACATCTTATTTATGTGTGCATGTGAATAGAGTAGCTTTCCCGTCAAGAAGAAACAAATATTTATCCTCTTTCAAGAGAGAAATGTCCAAATACAGTTATCCAACTAGTCAACCAACCAAGTAACCAACAAACCTAACCAAACCCAAAGCTTCCCCGCAGTCCTCCCAAAACCCACCTATTAACTTCGCAGAGCCCAATTCACAACAAGTCAAGTGTGTTTGCTGACAGTTAACCCTCCTAAAGACAAATATCCTGTGAGTGACACACATGAACATGTCATTAATGTGTTACTTCCTTCCCTCTCCCTAAACACTTTTCTGTCAGACTATATGACGATGACGACGAACTTTCACAACTTCCTTCAGACCCCATCAGTCTCATCCCCCATCATACCCCCACTCCAGATAGTGCAATCAGTAGAAAAAACATCTAGAAAATTTAATTAAAAACTTTTCGGACACATTGAGGGCAGGATAAAAGGACAATCAAAGACTGATAAAACACATGTATGGTTGTTCGGAGAGAGAAAATACTTACAACAACAACAACAACTAACTAACCAAAAAAGGTACTGACGAGGTTTTTGTGGGGATCTGCAACTGACCACAAAACTACATATACTCATTCGCTCTTTCACTCAGTCATACTCTGTCGTTCATTTTGGCGTTCTCTTGTCCTGTCTTGATGTTGTGATGTGATTCCTTCTGCTTAACCAAACACACAAGACACAACAAACTATACTACTGAGGTGTTTAATCTACAAATTGGACAAAGTTCAAGCAAATATTTGGTCATAATTTCCCCCCTGCCTGGTGGTGTGGTTTCAGACAGGTCACAGTTCATGTTGGAGAAGAACAAGGAATGAGTGGTATTCTTCATGCTGGAGTAGTCCTTAAGAATGTTGTTAACACTTCACATAGTTTCATCCTAGAAATTCTTATTGTTGTCTCTTCCTCGTCATCTTTGCTCTAGCTTTTTGCTGGCCAATGATTGAATGAAGTAAATTTTGAAGGAAAGAAAATCCACTTCTAAACCATAGTTTGGCTTGTTCAACTTGACCTTAAGCATTTTCTCTTATAAAAACTTCTCTCTGATGTCTCTTGTGACTCATTATGTTCTTCGACTTTGTCCCCCAAACCAAAAAAAAAAAATATATATAACAAACATCTCAAAGTTAATAAAATATATAATTTCGACAGAACTTGGGGATAGTTTGATTTATGTTGTGTCTATATTTCGTATATAAACATATATTGGTAATGTAGTAAGGGATTCTTGAGTTAAAAAGCCTGACACAGTGGCACTTGGCTTCAATTACATTTCAGAAAGAAGTTTGATAGAGAATTTTTTTTTCCCAAAAGCGAACAAAATGTGTTCATATTTTAATTTTTCTAGTAAAAGCATTTTTTACCTTTTTATGAACACACTCAAGGACAAATCGACTTAAAATCATAAAACCACTTTGACTATCTAAATTATTTTTTGGAATCATTTTGCGTTAAAGATGAATATTTGGTGATTTTTGATCATAAAATATCCTTACATTAAAATTGTTTCAAAGAGATTTTTTGTATAATATGCAAACACTTTAAACCCTTTAAACAGAAAAATATTCACATACAGAATAATTGAGTCAATAAATATTAATTTTTATTTTTGAGTTTAAATGTCAGCCAAGCTATTAATCATGAATCGTGCTAGTGTTGCAACCAAATTTTCGGCGCAAACCAAAAAATACAACAAACGCATCACAAATGTTTTAAATATTTTTTATTAGCTTATAAAATAAAAAAAATAAAACTTGTCGAAACGAGTTAATGCAAAAATTCATTTTCATGGCCGTTTATAGTTGATTGAATTATTTTCTTATGTACATATGGTCACTGTGGCGTATGCGTATTTGTTTATTATTTTTTTTTTACATTTTCTTCATCCATTAATCCGTCTATAACGGTTGCACACAAATTCTTTCCTCCAGTTATTTCTAAATGGCTTACTATTGTTAACCTGTCACAAAAAGTTAATTCATTCTAAAAATACTAAGTTAAAAAAATTTTCTGTCGTCAAATTTAGAATATAAAAAAAAATCATGTGTGTGCAATTCACACGTGGTAGAAGAGAAACCTTAAAAACTCATTTTTCTTGAAAAAAAACCAAAAAAACTATCTTTTATTTCTTCCATTGCCTTTAAATCCATATTTTTTTATATGAAAATCTATAATAAATTTTATATCATATGAAAGGTTATTTATTTAAGCTTTAAATATTTTATTCAATCATATTTTTTCTTTTCTAACACCATTCACTCCATTTATTTAAATGACAACCTATATAATAAATTTTAGATCATCTGAAAACTTATTATTTAACCTTTTATCATATTTCTACAATGGATACAAAAAAAGTAAGAATTTTCTAAAGCCAATTATGTCGAAATTTCAAACTGAGATTACGGTACTTCCTACATTTGTGTTTTAAGGTATTTTTCAAGTTTCTCAATTTAAGATTCTGTAATTTGAAGAGCACGCACCGTTATGTGATATATCAAATGAAAGGTAATATTATCAGCATGAGTATTAAAGTTAAATCTAATGTTAATGTGCTTTAGATCAAAAGATATAACGTGTTTAGAAAAAGAACATCTTTTCACCGTTATCTCAGGATTTTGAATATGAAATTAATGAAACATTGTCTATTATTGCTTATTTCGAAAATCTTAATTTCGTGGCTTGGCGTTGATAATCACGACCTGCGGACATGAGATTTTTAAGGTAAGTTATAGAATGCCAAAAAGAAGATATTAAGCAAAAAAAAAATATTATTATTAGCATTCATTCCGAGGCTTACCCCTTTTTCACTTTATTTGAGTGTACTATTACTCCTGCACAGACAATGATACTATAGTTGAACTTAATTCTTAAAACTATCAAATTATCCTTGAACTAAAAAAAATGTTAACAATTTTGTGAAATCCATACATTTGGTGTGGTTGTGATAAAAGATTGGTAAAATAATGCAAAAGAATTCAAAAGCATGCAAAAGTATGAAAAAGAATGCAAAAGAATTCAAAAGAATGCAAAAGAATGCAAAAGAATTCAAAAGAATGCAAAAGAATGCAAAAGAATTTAAAAGAATGCAAATGAATGCAAAAGACTGCCAAGGAATGCAAATGAATGCAAAAGACTGCCAAGGAATGCAAAGACTGCCAAGGAATGGAAAGATTGCAAAAAGAATGCATAGCCTGCATGCAGTTACAAAGACTACAATCATTTGAATGCAGTCAATTGATTGGAAAAAAAAAAAAAGATTGCAATCATTTCATGGAAAATGAATTTAAGAATTTTATTTTTTATCAAAAATTTCCAATGTTAAACTTCTGAGCTTGAAAAAAAACAACGACAAAAAAACCTTTAAAAAATCATATCTCGAAAACTTACGTCCATTAAAATGTTTTTAAATTATGATTTCTGAGTACAGTATAGTACAATTACGCACAACAAAATAAATTGGTTTCAGTATCTATTTTTGCTGTAAAATAGTGTTATTAGTCCTCTCCTGTAAAACTCAACTCCCAAGCCCAACTTATGCTTAATTTTACAAGCCTCATCATTTCTAGTTTTTTTGGTTTTTCACTTTTTTTATTGGACACTGATATTGGGCATCCGCAATACGATGTCACTCGGTGTAAACAATACAGAAACTTATATAGATATCTTTATAGTATTAAACAAACTTCTAATAATTGTTAACGAAGATGTGAGGTAATTTGCGGTTGCTTAGACACCACAATTGAGATGTTTCAGTTTGTTATATCTGTTTCGGTTGTTCAACCAACCCCCATAACAAAACAAACCACATCTGAGCATCATCTTCAATTCAAGGACAACAAAGATGCGTCGTAATAAAAATTATACACTCCAGGATTAAAAGTTGAAAAAGAAATTCATTGCTTCGAATGCGGTTGAGTTGGGTATAAGTTTTTATGTGGATATTCATAGCTATGTTGGGTTGGCCATAGTCTCTTGAGTCCACTTTGGACTGTCTCATCTATCTTTTTATATCTACGGTAAAAGATATATTTCTCTATGAACTACATTTAGATACTTAAACTAACAAAAGTATCAATTTCTTTTTAGTTTTTGCAAGAAGGCGAGCAGCTAAAAGCTTGGCCAATAAAACGAAAAGCAATGAAACATACAATGTTAGAATAGTTCTTATTCAAGTTTAATTATTCTCCATTGAATTCATTTTAAAAGTTTGATTTTCTTTTAGTTTTTTTTCCATTTTTTATTTTTTTTTTTTTTATAGAAAAGTTTTGAAAAAAGGGATGATTTTGTTGCAATTAGTTCCGATTGGTGGTTGCAATTAAAACTTAAATTTGAGTAAAGTTTCGAGATGATAAATTTCCAGTAAATAAATTTTAAAGAGCTTGAAAACGGGAACATTTTACTTTGTAAAAAATTAAGTGAAATGTTAAAAGCACCGGAAAGAATTCTCATACCAAACAAAGAGGGATTTTTTTTTGGATTTTGGATATAGAATTAGATTTCCTTTGAGACCATATATACATCAAGCGGATTCCTCCCCAAATGCACTGAAGACAATTCATGTGTGCGTAAATGGAAAAATCCTAGTATCAGTGTACTTGCATAAAAGTTGATGTGTTTTACATGTAAATTCGTTTTCCATTGACAAAGTCTAATGGGTCGTTTGGTGAAATGAAACATTGAAGGGTGTGTATTTTTTTGGGAATAAATTTTGGATTCAATCCTTTGCTCAAGATTTCAAAAAAACAATTTTCGTGGTTTTTTACTCCCCACAAAACAAAAAAGGTGTGTGTCATTACATGAATGTTATTTATTTTATTTTTGTAGAACAAACAACATAATATTTAATTTGTTAATCTGAACTTTATGTAGGTAATCATTACAATTTGTAAAAAAAAATATGAAGTTGTAAGCCTTTTCAATGAAAAGGGATGAATTAAAAAAGAAAAAAATATTTTCTGTACTATACCGCTGAGCAAAATTTTTCCAACTTGCAAAAAGTAAGTATTTACAGAGGCCTTAAAGTTTCCTTTTTTACTTGCGATATAGGTGGATTCGGCAATTCTGTCTGTCTGTCTGTAAAAACCTAGAAGTACAGCCTAAACTACTGGAGCAATTTATTGTAAATTTGATAGGTAACAGTTTTGAGTGATTCCCTAGAAGAAAAATTGAAATTTTTTTTTAGACCAGAACTAACGGTACCAAAAACGCACCAAAAATGCGTCTGAAATGTGTCCAAAACGCTTCCGAAACGTGCCTGAAACGCGTCCACAACGCGTTCACAACGCTTCCAAAACGCGTCTGAAACGCGTCCAAAACGCATCAAAACGTGTCCAATACGCGTCCGAAACGCATCCGAAACGCGTCCAAAACGCGTCCAAAACGCGTCCGAAACGCGTCCGAAACGCGTCCGAAACGCGTCCAAAACGCGTCCGAAACGCATCCGAAACGCGTCCAAAACGCATCCGAAACGCGTCCAAAACGCCTCCAAAACGCGTCCAAAACGCGTCCGAAACGCTTCCAAAACGCGTCCAAAACGCTTCTGAAACGCCTCCAAAACGCGTCCGAAACACTTCCAAAACGCGTTAAAAAAGGGCCCGAAACTAAAATAAAATAATTTTACTACCAAACCTTTTTAAGATATCTTCTGACACACAAATCTAGATAATTTTGTGAACAAAAAAAAAACGGAAATAAGAAAAACTCCCATTAATAACTCCATAACCACCTTCTTATTATTCTTTTGTAAATTATTATAATTCATAGAACACCTGATAAACCATATTATTCTCATAAAAAAGAAGATAAAATAATAAAAAGCACATTTTCATTCGTCATGTCTTCTGTATCCGTTGTATCCGTTGCCATTCATAGGTGCGCGCAGTACTATGAGATTTAGGTATTAGAAGAAAAAGAAAGCCATAAATTAGGGTCAAAATATAAAAGATTCACTTTCTTTCATCTTATCCTCTTTTTTTGTATTTTTTTTTTCTTTGATAGGAATAACAAAAAAAAAAAATAATAAAATCACCACATTGTAAGAAGCTAAATAAAAGAATATCCTTTTTTAACAGAAAGGCCAAAAGAAAAAAAAAAAAAAAACAACAATATAAACCTTTTTCACATCTTTTTGCTGGAAAATAAAACCCTTACACACCATCAGTGAAGGTGTCAACAATGAAGAATGATGACTTTTTTATGTGTAAATTAGATTCCCCTTACCTCGTGATGGTCCTGGCCTCTTGGGTACTATAAGCTGCATAAAAAAAAAAACGAAGAAGGAAGCCCCAATGCAGAGTCATGTGGGATTTGAGCACAAAACAGGTGGAATCACCCTTTTTTGTAAGGACACGACACACAGCTCCTTCAACGAGAAAACCACAAGTAAAAATAAAAACCTCCACCCTGCAAAGCAGCAAGGAACCCCCCATTACGATAAATACCCTGTTATGACAAAATGTTTGATTGAGGATAATGTATGTATATTATTACTATCACAATAAGAGATAATTTAAGTATCCATTTTGGCATTTATGTTGTGTGGTAAAGCAACTACAAGGCAGCTTTCTCCCTTCGTGTTCTATCAATATATTTCTTGATTTTGAAAGTAACAGTCGAGCGGGGGTGGGCCATATTATCCAACCTCTTGTCCTTATTTTTTTTCTGAACAGTTTTTGCAAACCGAAAAAAATGCAATATTCTGACATTTTCAAGGGTCAAACAGTTGGTTTTAACTGTTGTTCGACAGAGCGGAAGTAACCGAATAAAATAATTGAACCACAAAAATCTCTGCATTTCCTTTTTCAAATATGTAGGTACTTAAAGGTCCGTAGTTTCCATTCGTGGTGGTAGTTTCCGTTCTTTTTTGTATTCCTTCTGAATCTAGAGTCCTTTTTCCCACTGCTACTTTAACAATAACATGGTCCAGAAATTGGTTTACATTTATCATTTCGGAATCGCAAGGATTTGGCATTGGTTACTTTTATGACGATCAATGGTTTATCGACATTATTTTTTTAATATGATGCGGTACCTTTTATATAAATATAAATTCCAACAGTTAGTTTCCGGAGAGAGAGAAAATGCAAGGAAGCAGAAAAATGAAACTAATGCAAGTTTGTTTGCGGGAGAATAGTAATTTCCTTTTCGATACCGAATATGGCTATATTCAGTTAATATTGGTTATTTTGATATTGAGCGCATTTTGTGTTGCTTTTTAAGGGCGGACGGAAATTGTTGTGAATTATTGAAAAGCGATACCTACTAGAGCATGCTGTGCTCTCGGAAATAAAAGTGGGTTTTAAAGGAAGTTACTTTGGATAGTTGAGAGTGGAAATGCTGTGTTAAGAGGTTGATAGATTAATTTATAAGCAACTCTAGTAAGTGGAAATACTGTTCTTGTGTAGGGAAAGATTTTATTTACTTTAGTTTCATTATCAACAGAAATTGCTGTTGTTCTTTTAGAGGTGGAAAACTACCCTTGATGATTAAATAAGGTTGATCTAGTATTTTCACATCCTTTTTAATCAAATATCCTTGTTGAATCAAAAAACTTTGAAAAACTCTTAAAAGTCTACGACCAGCGCTTCATACTAAACTCGACTTACAGGACAGCACTTCATACTAAACTCCACTGAATACTTAAATATGTTATTGGCCAGAAAATGGTACCTATTCCATACAAAGATCAAATGGCTTCATTATTCACCAGATATAAAAAAAATTACACATACGCCACAGTGACCTCAATTGCGAATTTTATCTCATTTCGAATGTCAAATGAAATAATTTCCTGCACGATTTGATATCTGAAATTAAATATATTGCGAAACTATCCCATTTTGACTCTAGTCGAAACAGGCTATAAATCGTCAATGTGGAAAAATGTATATTCCACTAAAACCGACGAGAGAAGAGTGAATTGTAGAGCAAATAGCTTTGAATAGCAAAATTTAGAAAAAAGAAAAATCTCTATTGAACTACCCTACAAACAATTTTGCTTCTATAAAGCTTTATAGCGGTAGCATCTATAAAGCTTTATAGAAGCAAAATTTTTAATTGGGAGGAACAAGTTTTTCATTCAACTCAGACACGTGAGGTAAATAATCCTGCAAACCGAAACTCAGTATTTTATTCAGTAACTGTATGTGTTTCCCTATTTACCAACGACTTTCCCCTTCGAAACAAAAAAATAAACACTTCACTTGCAAGCGAGAGAACGAGAGCGATATTTGCGATGCGAAGTGTCTTCTCTTTGTTCATTTTTAGAGATTCACAACAGCATCGCGCTAGAGTTTTACTTTCATTTTAGTTGAGTGCGAGTGCCAATTCTTTCTTAAAATAATTAAGTTTTCCTGTTCATTAAATGTTGGATCATCTCCTTTTCATCGAAAGATCAATTAAAAAGAATTTTCAGCTTTTCAAAAATATGCTAATTTCCAAAATTAGGACTTGCAGACAAGAGATTTTTTTAGATTTTTGACATAAATTATAGAATATTCAAAAAAAGATAGAAACAAAAAAATTAGCCTATTAGCACTAATTCCAAGATTGTACCAGGATGTTTTTTAGTGCATATCCCAAAAATTTCCCCTTTTTCAAAAAATACTAATTTTTCATAGATGTGAATGTTTTTTTCATTGCATTTTTTTGATTCCTAATAATAATGGATATGAAAACCTTCATGCAAAATTTGGTTCCTATACCATAACTTTTAAGGGTTTTTCGGCAGTAAGTTTGCAACTGTTATAATAATATGAGTTGACAGATGAAAAACAGGTATAACTTTTTCCAGAGACGTCAGATTTTAGATTTTTTGGAATCAGCATTAAAAAATACCTTGAAATCATGTATCATATGTGTATATAATACCATAGCCTATTTTTGCTAATTTTGAAAATCTCCATTTCGCGATTTGACCTTGAAATCGCGACAAGCGGACATGAGATTTTTCTAGACTTATGAGATATGTTATAGAATGGCAAAAGGAAGATATTGAGCAAAAAAAATTTCTATTAACATTCATTCCGAGATTTACCCCTTTTTTCTCCTTATTTGACTGTATTATTTTGATTTTTCCTGTTTTGCATTTTATACATAAATTATTTTATTTATTTTAATTTTTTCCTATTTTGTTTCTTTTCCTTTTTTTGGAAATTCCACTGCTTTTTCTGTTGTTCTCAAATGATGAGAATATTATTATAATTGAAAAAGAACACATTTTTTTATTTTCATCACATGGCCCGGCCAGGAATCGATCCCACGTACCTCTGCATACCAAGCCAGCACCTTACCAGTAGACCATACTCGAATATTAAAGATAAGTGGAAAAAAGGAAGCTAATTGAAACCTCACATAAAAATGCAATGTTTTTTTCTAAAGCGTTACAAACAGGATAAAAGCTTTGCATACTTATTGGTGAAAAACATTGCATACTTGAGAGATAAAAACATTGCATACTTACAAGAACCTCTTGGAACAGGCCTTATGAAAGCCTTCTGTCACTTGAAAATAGAAGGCTTCTTTAGAACGGTTCAAACAGGTCTTATAAAGGTCTTTTTTAACTTTTATTTACAAGGCTTCTTCTAAACACTTCCAGATGGCCTTAAGGAGACCTCCTTTTTTCCAAAATGGATGATTTGCGTAAGTAAGCCTTAAACTAAATGTATACAAACTATAGCTTGCCGAATCGAAGAAAATGGACCTTATGCAAGTAAAATTGTTACTTGGGTACTTCTTAAACGTACATACATATTAATTTCACTGGTTATTTCTGTACTTCAACGTTTGCTGGGTAATAGTAGAGATGTTTTGGTTAATCTAGCACTATATCATCTACTAATGCTCTTTTTCCCGAGTAGAAACGATTTGTATTGAATTCAATACAAATCGTATCTACTCGGGAAGACGAGCATAAGTAGATGATAGTACTAGATTAACCAAAACATCTACTATTAGTAGACTACCACCTCAGGGCTAATGGTATAAACCAGTACGTTCCGATTCAAACATGATGTGTAGTTGGTAGTACTAGATTTACGTTTTCAGCCACTCATGTGAACACCGCTTTTGTAACCTTCAAAGGAACACGGCTAATATATGTAAGAGGACAAACTAGTTCTTTTTTCAGAAATTATCATTGAACGAGGCCAAAGCACTGTCCAAACAACTGACAGGTGTTTATATTTTCAAATGTCAAATTAACTGATGGCGCGCATTTGCAAGACCTTTTTAAAATAAATTTTGTGTGTGTGATTTGTTTTTCGTTGCAAAAGTTTATTTTAAAATATTAAAAATATCCCAAATTAAATAATATATTAAATTAAAAATGAATCACCATGAAAAACTGCTCGTCAAATGTGAAGAAGAACCCGGAACACATCCCCACTGTCCCCACGGGCCAATGTTATACTTTTACAAAACATCGTCCCTCAAAGAAGGTTTCTTTGCCTGTTCGGCATTTCGTGATAAAAACTCATGTGGATATCATACAAATTTAAAAGAATTAACTGATTCACATAAGAAACGTCGATATCCAATGGAAACTTATGATTATAAGAAACTACGACGAAAGGTTAGTAAAAAATCTCTTCCAAACATGTTGATAGTGTTTTCATATTTTTTTTTGTTTTTGTTTATTTTTAAGTTAAAATCAGTTCCAGTTGAGAATCGAAACTATTGTCACACTTGTAACTTACCTTACGTTCATTTGGAGAATCATCTTCATTCAGATCACAATACTCTTCAAGGAATCACAAATGACAAATTCCTTAATCCAACAAGTTTCTTAAAACCAATCGACAATGACAAAGTCGAAGCACAATACTTTTTTGATGAGAAATCATTAAAGGTCTTCGAATCATGTCTCAATAAATGCAATATCAAGTAAGAATGAAGACATAGTCTAAGAGCCCACAGCAAATTTTGCAGTTTTAAAGCTTTATGCATTCTTAAAATGAATTTAAAAATCTGGCAGCTTTCAGGGTGTTTGAACATGACTTTCAATTTATTTATTTATTCATTTATTTATTTATTTATTTATTTATTCAATCTACGATATTTAAATCTACAGATTTGCTTAATCTCAAATATTTACAGGGTGTCCCACAGTCACCGCCCCAAATGAAAACCATGGATTCCTGAGGTCATTTTAAGTCGAAAAACTTAAGAGGTAATTTTCTCGTTTTCGTCCCGTTTTCGAGTTACCACGGTTTTTAAGATTTTTGCTCTCTTGTCCTTAAACTGGCCTTATCTTTGCCAAACTACGTTTGATTTGAAAGATTTTTCTGCAACCAATCAAGAATTTATTGCAATTTAAGTTTGTCTCAAAACTTTTTTTTCTGCGGACAACCGTTTCTCCACAATTTTGCATCAAACACAATTTTCTTCGTTTTTTAAGTTGTTTTTTACATTTTCATATCATTTAAGTCAAAAAACACGTTAATGAGTATAATTTTTTTGTGCTTTTATTAAAGCCCAGTTTATTTTCATAAAAAAAATAAGTTTTATTTCATAAAAAAAGGCTACTGAATGTAATTAAAAAAAAAATAAACAAACTGAGTGAATGAAAAAAAAAAAATAATTTTTAAATAAAAAATTAATTTAAATGAATTAAAAACTTTTTCTGAGCAATTGTGGTTAAGAAAAGAACAAATAGATAAAAGTCAGAAAAAGTTTTGATTCATTTAAATTAATTTTGTATTGAAAAATTATTGTTTTTTTTTTTTAATTCACTCAGTTTGTTTATTTTTTTTTTAATTACATTCAGTAGCCTTTTTTTATGAAATAAAACTTATTTTTTTTATGAAAATAAACTGGGCTTTAATAAAAAGCACAAAACATTTATACTCATTAATGTGTTTTTTTTTTACTTAAATGATATGAAAGTGTAAAAAAACAACTTAAAAAAACGAAGAAAATTGTGTTTGATGCAAAATTGTGGAGAAACGGTGTTCCGCAGAAAAAAAAGTTTTGAGACAAACTTAAATTGCAATAAATTCTTGATTGGTTGCAAAAAAAATCTTTCAAATCAAACGTAGTTTGGCAAAGATAAGGCTAGTTAAAGGACAAGAGAGCAAAAATTATAAAAACCGTGGTAACTCGAAAACGGGACGAAAACGATAAAATTACCTCTTAAGTTTTTCGACTTAAAATGACCTCAGGAATCCATGGTTTTCATTTGTGGCGGTGACTGTGGGACACCCTGTATATCGTCGCCGTAATGCAAAATTGTTCTAAGTCACAAAAAGTAAATTTTACAGGGCACGATCTTTAAGTTTCAAATTGGTTTAAAGCGACAATTAGCTGCTCGTTTGCCATTCAAGTTATGTTAACCTCATGAGTAGGTGCATACTATTTTTAAATATTTTTTAAAACTAAAAACCCAAAATTGGAGATAGAAAAATTCCTATACAAGAACGTTTTTTACTTAAATAAAAAGTGGACTTAGAACAAAATATGATTGGACTTAGAACAATTAAGAATACTCGGGCTCATTTTCAAAAGGCTACTTCCCTGTTTTTATTGTTCTATGTTCCATTAAATTATATTTTGGAATTAAATGTTTTTGACAAAAACGGATTTCAAATTCGGAAAGAGCACCCTCAAATTAGAAAACTGCATCATTAACTCATTTTCAGTAAAAAGCGGATTTAGGCTAGGCGCACACATGCGATTTTGATCGCGCGATTATTCAGTCGCAAATTAGATGACAACAATTTCAATGACTGTAGACACAATTTTCAAATTTTTAATCGCGGGAAGCATGTGTGCGCAGGTGCGCACAGGCATTGAAATCCTTGTGATCCATTTTTGCGACTAAATAATCGCGCGACTAAAATCGCATGTGTGCGCCTAGTCTTAGAACAATTTTGCTTTACGCCGACGATATCTAGATCATGATAGTACATATTAAAAAATTTACAACTATGAGAAATATGAAGGTTCGCGCTGTCCATAGTTTGTAGAATGAGGATTTTCAAATATAAAATTTCTGTTTCTTAAAGGCCGACTTGGCGCGGAAATGTTGATTAAAGATAGCAAAAAATCAAAATCGTTTGAGCCGTTTTTTAAAAAAACTCATTTTTTTTTAAATAATATTTTGAAACAAAATTTTAAAAATTAATTTGGCACTAAATTTTTTTTCGAAAAAAAAATCAACTTCCCGTTTTCGTAAAATCGATTAAAAAAAAAAAAAAGATTCAAAGTTTTTTAAAACTCCAAAAATAATTTTTTTTTTCAAAATTTAATTTTTTATTATTATTTGGCAATATAAATATTTTTGCATAAAAAACACTTTTTGGCAAAAAAAAAAGTCGAAAGCAAGAACTTTGTTACGTGATTTTAATTGACTTTAGTGTCCTGAATTCAAAACTGTTTACAGATTGATTCTATCACGTCTATTTTTTTTTTTTTGTTAGCTATATTTATCACTATTTTCGCTATAAAGTCTCAAAAACTAATTTTCAATTTAGTTCTTTTTGATGTTTAGTCAAAAATATATATTTTTCCGTAATATGTTGCTTTTTTTAATTCGAAATCAGAAGATGCAAACTGAAATTTAGTTCAAAAACCCATTTATTACTTTGAAAAAACCAATCAAAATTTTAGACAAATTTCTTTTTTTAAATATCTTTGAGAAAAAAAAACATATTTTGAAAAAAAGTTAATACCTTTAGGAGGTTTAAATATGGCGTTTTGAGATTGTATAAGAAGTTTCACAAAAAGACAAAATTTTAACGGTGATGTAATTCGACATGAAATTTCAAAAAAAAAAACCTGTTTATACTCAAGTATTTCAAAAACGTGACGTGCCAGTGAAATTTTGACTTCGGATTCGAACTCAGCACACAAAAATCCGTTAGAAAAGTAGGTTTTGGTTCAAGCTCTATTTTGGTTGTCGAAAATGTGTAATTTGGGAGATAAGCCTAGTAAAAAGCTGAAACGAAACGAAATTTTGCACACAAAAATTCGATAACGAAATCTTGAACGAAATTAAATTAGTTTTGTTATTGCTTAAAAACTTATTTTCTGATATTTTTTTCTTAAATTTTTTTCACAAATCGTTTAAAAAGTCGCAAAAGGATCTTTTATCAAAAAACTCTTTATTCGCCTATCAGTTTTTAGGAATATTTTGTGATGGCATCCACCCAATTGATCTACTTCAACTAATTTTTCGCATTATTATTTTTTGACGATATCAAACTCACTTGACGTTGCAATTTTCAACATCCCAAAGGGATAATATTTTGTTTTATTTCGGCTTGAAAATGTTCTACAACTCAGTAACGAGTTTGATGACTATAACGCGTTTTTTCCGTTATTCCATTAAATAATTTATACAATTCACAAAGCTAACAACTTTGTTTGTCACTGCAAACAAAAATTGTATTGAAGTGACGCTTAAAACCGTTACCTCAACAACCTGAATCGAAATCCTTGAAAAATCTGGTTAGTTTTTCACAGCTCAAATTCTGACTCTACTTCATTTTTCAATTTTTAAAATTTTTGTATGCATTAAAGATCACTATTTTCTGTTGAAATTGCTTAACTGATATATAAACGACCTAGAAAAAATATTAAAATAATATTTTGTTGCAGTTTTGTGTTATAAAATTTCAATTGGTGAAAATGACAAAAAAATCCGGAATGTTTTTAGCAGCACTGTACATACCTATATCGCCAGTAAAAGTCTTATATCTTGAGTTCTATTTGGCGCATCGACGAGATTAAGGTATTCAGGTTTAGTAGAAATGACAGAGCATCAATCCATATTCATATGTAGAATGTGAATTTGTGTTAATTTAGACTACTTACATTAACTGGAAAACTTGCGTTGTTTAACTTTTGAAAACCATATAAAGGCGTGATTTAAAGCTTTAAAACTGCATACTCACATTTTGGTTATCACTCCACTACCAAAATATGCTGTGGGCTCTCGGTATAACATAGACCTTCAAGTATTTTTTATTTAATTGTTCCTTATTTTTCTAGAAAAGTAATCTGCATTGGAACACCCCGTTTGCATGCCCACATTCAAACACAGATGACTCAAACAGATTCTTTCCTCCTTGACTTCGATCACAGATATTTCTACTTTTACGATGATGACCAGTTTGCCTGGTATAACATGTGCAACAATCACTTCTTCGACGAGAAACAACGTTCGGCCTTCGAAAAATTCATTACCCTGAGTGATGGGGAAGAAAACTTGGCCTTCTTTATCGATCCTCCGTTTGGATGTCGAACTGAAGTCGTTGCCAACAGCATCAAGCAGCTCACCTCGCTTTATCGGACTATAAACAAAGTCCACAAAATGCCATCGGTCTTCTGGGTTTATCCTTATTTCGGAGAAACCTACATCCGCCAGGTGATGCCAGAGATGGAAATGTCCGACTACAAAATCAATTACACAAATCACGAGAGTTACAGCGATGGCAGTAAAGGGCGCAAATTGGGCAGTCCTGTGCGTTTGTTCTCTAATGTCCCACAGAATCTTGTTGTCCTACCTTCTGCAGAGGGATACAAGTTCTGTAAGCCGTGCAATCGGTGGACAAGCAAAGAGAACACTCACTGCGATATCTGTCGAGTGTGTCCATCCAAAAACGGAGACGGTTATCGTCATTGTGTGGAATGTAAAAC
This sequence comes from Episyrphus balteatus, assembly GCF_945859705.1. Lineage (NCBI taxonomy): Eukaryota > Metazoa > Arthropoda > Insecta > Diptera > Syrphidae > Episyrphus > Episyrphus balteatus. The sequence continues at coordinate 47,270,361 of NC_079137.1, forward strand.
CTGCGTTAAACCAAACTACGTCCACTGCAAAGATTGCCGCAGATGCACTCAAAAAGGAGACCACAAATGCGCCGAATACCAGGCCAGGATTCGATGCTGGATCTGCCGGGAAGTGGGACACAACGAGTACAATTGTCGAGCTTTGCAGTTATACAAAAGCAAAAAGAAACATCCGAGCGTTTGTCTTATTTGTAGACAGCCAAAGGAGCACAACGAGAAATCATGTCCCAAACGGACACACTTTATTCAAGAGAAATCCTTCATGGGTCAATTTACTCTCAAGTTCAAGAGAAGGAATAAAAAGTAAATAATGCAAAAGTGGATTTATATAGATAAGAGTAGTATGTACATTTTATTTATGTTTAAAACTTTTTAAAATACATAAAACTGCTTGAGAGCAACACTTTAGACTTCTTTTTATTACTTTGTTCTTCCATAAATTCACAAAAAACAACAACTAAAAGAGTGCATTGGAATTTGAACAAAATAAACTAAAAAAAATAATATTTCTTAAATGCTACTGACTCGTCGTCTATTTGTTAATGATGCTTCAGCTGAGGCTTCAGTTGTGGTAGAGATTTCAGGTCAGCTCGTTGTTTTGTCAGAGGACTTGAAATCGCCGGTTGTGTAATCTCCTTCGATTTCTCGAAATTCAATTTTATGTTCTTGCATTGCTTTCTGTTTAAGACAGATTAAAGAGTTAATTCTAATACTAATTGATTGGAATTTTATAAATTTACCTTAACACATTCTTGATAAACTTTAAATATTGAAGAACACACCGAATCATCGGTGTCTCCATGGAGAAATCGTCCAGAGAACCAAGCATTAAAACATGCATCGTATTGTTTTTTTAATTCATTACATTCCGAACCTAAACTGTTCATGGTTATTGAGTTGGTTTTTCTTTGTTGTCAGCTGGTGTTTTGTTAATCTGAAAAGAGAAAAATGATAGCAAATGTTTATTTTAATAATTAGAATATGAATTAAGTTTGTTTTATTTTAATATTTTATATTTTATTGAAAAACAAAATTTTCTTTTGAAAAAATCAACCTTTTTTCCACATAAATCGTGTAATAATCGAAAGTGGAAGTGTCAGAGAAATGTCAAATTTAGCGCAGGCGTGTGACAGATGTCTGCGTTCGGGTTATGAGTATTTTGTTTAAAGAATCTAGGTAGACGTGTTCATGTGGATGTTTATAAAAAAAAAATGTATACGATAATCTAGTACAAAAATGCTTTTTAGCAAGATTAGATGGGAATTGCATTTTTCAGTTGAGTATTTAACGACTTCTACACGAAGACGTAGACGCACAAGATGCACATAAGAACAAGGCAGAAAGAAAGATCGATTTCTCCTTTGCTCTTATGTGCAGCTTAAGCGTCTACGTCTTCGTGTACTCATGAGTAGATCTAGTACTAGAATTAACACATGATCTTCTACTCGAGGAGATAGGAATGTATAGTTGTTGTACTAGATTTCTACTCACCAATTATTGCTTAAAAATATTGAGAGACGGAGTTCAAAGATGCAAAGAACTCCCCCAAACAAATTAACTTCAGGGGTTACATCATCGACAACCTCAAACAATACTACAGATGTTGAAAACATCAGCGAAAAAGGAACCAAGATCAATGAAGAGATCGACATCACAGATCAACAGAGTTCCATCGAAGAAAAAGAGAAAGACCAAACAAAAAACTACTGATGAATGGCAAATTGAAATAGCGGCAAGAAAACAACTTGAAGTTCTAGTTCAAAGTCTTCAGCTACAAGTGAAAAAACTCGAAGAGAAAGTTTCTTTGCTTAGCAAGAAAGATGCAGAGTCCACGCTTCAGTTAAGTCCAAGATATATGGAACCTGAATATCAAACTGATGAAGAAGAACTCTTGTTCGAAACTGAGAAAAAGAAAAATAAGCGTATCACAAAGAAACGTAAAGCAACAGGTAGTCCCGAGATTTGTTTAAGAAATCAGAAAAGCTCTGAAGCTGTAAATAATAAAGAGTTGATTACAGAAACTAAAAAAGTGAATAATGCGGTAGCTGATGCTAAATCAAAATCTCACGCTAAAGGCAGCAAAAAAATTACACCACCACCAATTATGATCTCAGGATTTCCAATTTTTGGAGATCTCAAGAAAATAATAGAAAAATGTACTAAAAAAGCTTGCAAATACACATCGTACAACAAAGACAACTGGAAAGTCATAGTCGAAGAAGCCGACGAGTATAGATCTGTCACTGAAGAACTGAGCAAACACAAAATTCAATGGCACTCATACGAGAACAAAGCTACAAGGCCAATAAAAGTAATAGCCAGAGGTCTTCATTCCTCGTGCTCTCCCGAGGAAGTAGTGGAAGATCTTGTACAAAAAGGCTTCAAAGCCCTAGATGCAGTCAATCTATTTAAGAATGAGACAATAAAAAACTCCTCTGGAGAATCGACGACAAGTAAGAGGTTACTACCTTTATTCATGCTAACTTTTGATAGTAAACAAAGTGTCGAGGAGATTTATAAAGTAAGATCAATTTTGGGCATAGCTGTTAAAATTGAACCACTCCGAAAATCTAAAGTTGTTCCGCAGTGCAAACGTTGCCAAGCTTTTGGTCATACCCAAAAATACTGCAACCGCGAGTTTGCTTGTGTAAAGTGCGAAGGAAAACATGCAACTAAAAATTGTCCGATGAGCAAAGATCAGAAAGCAAAATGTGTGAACTGCCAGGGTAATCACCCGGCAAGCTATAGAGGCTGCCCAGTTGCCAAAAAATTCCAAGAGTTCAGAAGCAAAAATACATCTGCTAGAGACAAACCCAGAAACACAGTAAATACCGTTTTAACTGCTGAAAACAATACTAAGAATGAACCGCCTAAAAAAGCTGTTCAAAGTAAAAGCGATGAAAATAAAGCCTATTCTCAGATTCTAAAAAATGAGCGGAAGAATGAAGAGACTTCCATAAAAGAAATGCTACACCTCATTCTTCAAAGAATTGATAAACAGGATTTGAATATCAAACAGTTAAGCGAAAAAGTCGCTATTAAAAAACAATGATGGACAGAACACTTAAAATCGCTACATGGAATGCAAACGGTCTTTTACAACACTTATCCGAATTAAAAATCTTTTTAGATCTAGAACATATAGATATTTGCCTGGTGTCCGAAACTCACTTCTCCAATTTGCAAAGTCTAGATAATGTAATAGAAAACTATTCATGTTACCACGCTCCACATCCAGCTGACAAGGCAAGAGGTGGATCGGCGATTCGTATAAAAGAAAGCTTAAAACATTATGAAGAAACCAAGCTTACTAATGAAAATATGCAAGTAACAACTATAAGTATTGGTATGAAAAAGAAAGAGTTTAAGATAGCAGCTATATACTGCCCACCAAGGCGCTCCCCGACAGAAGATGACTATACAGATCTATTAAATCTTCTTGGGCATAACTTTCTTGTTGGTGGAGACTTCAATGCGAAACACACCCATTGGGGTTCAAGACTTATATCAACAAAAGGCAAAAGACTTTTCCAAGCAGGCCGTAAATACAATTGCGAATTCTATTCCTCCAGGTCGCCTACTTACTGGCCTTCCGATACTAACAAAATACCAGATCTTATTGACTTTTTCGTAGCTAAAGGAATCAAACGAAATCACATTAGTGTCGAAGGTAATTATGACTTGTCATCAGATCATACTCCAGTGATTCTAACACTAAGTGAATCGGAAGTAATAGAAAAAAGTAATCCAAAGCTTGTAAATAAGAAAACAAACTGAAGTGATTTTAGAGAAAGGCTTTTAAGTTTTATAAATTAAAGATCTCCCATGGATACAATCGAGCAAATTGACCATGAAGTGGAACAATTTATTGCTGATGTGCAACAGGCCGCTGAAGAAAGTACTCCAACATTTTCTAATGGAAGACAAAATGAAATAAAATATCCTTTAGAGATAAGAGAGTTGATAATAGAGAAAAGAAGAGCTCGAAGAAAATGGCAAAATACTAGATTTCCAGATGATAAAACAACGTTTAACCGTATAAGCAACAATCTTAAAAAACAAATTTATAAATTCAAAAATGATTCACTCAGTACATTCCTAAAGAATTTAACGACTGATGCTTCAACCGATTTTTCGCTATGGAAAGCAGCCAAGCGCCTGAAAAGACCGCAGTTACTAAACTCTCCCTTGAAATCTCAAGATGGGAAATGGATCGGTAACCCAAAAGAAAAAGCTAACCTTTTCGCGGAGCATCTTGCGAATGTTTTTAAGCCATACCCAACAAACGCGGCTGAAAATAGCTTACAGTTAGTTGATAAGATTGATGAAAGTGAAATACCAATTGTAAGATTAAAAGAAATAAAAAGTATGTGTTTACATCAACTATCAAATAAAAAATCACCAGGTTACGTTCTAATTACTGCTCAGGTTATGAAAGAAATGCCTTTGAAAGCCTTCATAAAACTCCAATATATAATAAATGCATGCCTTAAGCAACGGTATGTCCCACACCATTGGAAAATTGCTGAAGTTATTGTCATACCCAAGCAAGGTAAGCCACCTACAGAAGTGACGTCTTACAGACCAATATCGCTTATACCAATTATGGCAAAAGTTTTTGAAAAACTGCTTCTGAAGAGACTTAGCAAAATTATAGAAGAAAGAAGGTTAATCCCAAATCATCAGTTTGGCTTTAGAAATAAACATTCCACGATAGACCAAGTTCATAGAATAACGGATGTAATAGAAAAAGCATTAGAAGAAAAACAAGTATGTTCAGCTATTTTCTAAGATGTTGCTCAAGCCTTTGACAAGGTTTGGCATGAGGGACTTGAGTACAAACTGCAAAGGGATCTTCCCAGACAGTACTATGAAATATTAAAATCGTACATCTCAGACCGATTGTTTAGAGTAAGGTACGATCAAGAATATTCGGAATTGAAGAAAATAGAAGCCGGTGTACCACAAGGAAGTGTCCTAGGTCCTACCCTGTATTTACTATACACAAGGGATATCCCAGTTGGGAATCACACCATAATGGCTACTTTTGCAGATGATACCGCAATTTTGGTACCCGACAAATGTGTCTCTAGGGGAGCAGTAAAGCTGCAATATGCCGTCGACACAGTCAGAGATTGGACCGAAAAATGGCGTATCAAACTCAATGAAACAAAATCTTCACATATAAACTTTAAAAATAAAAAGATAAACAATATTCCAATATTCATTAATAATCAAGCTGTACCTTACGCCAATACGGCCAAATACCTTGGAATGACTTTGGATGCAAAGCTAAAGTGGAAAGAGCACATCAAAAAGAAAAGAGAAGAACTAAACTTGAAATATAGAAAAATGTACTGGTTACTTGGTAACAACTCTGATTTATCAACCCAAAACAAAATAATGCTGTATAATCAAGTACTAAAGCCTGTTTGGACCTATGGTATCCAATTATGGGGCTGTACAAAGAAAACAATTACCGAAATCATCCAAAAATTCCAAAACAAAGTCCTTCGTGGAATAGTTAATGCACCTTGGTACATAAGAAATAGCGATCTACATCGTGACCTACAAATAGAAACGGTTACAGAAGTTGTTAAAAAATACGCTGTATCGCATAATCAGAGACTGCAAAGTCATACCAATTCTGAAATGGTGTCCGTCTTGAATACAAGAAACCATGTTCGGAGATTAAGAAGAACCAAGCCTCATGAGCTTATGGTCTAAAAAAACATGGGAAAGTATTAAAAGTTTAAACTTCCCCCAAAGTGATTTTACAAAGTTAAGAAAGAAAAATCTGATGTCGATCTCTCAAGATTGGTCCTGATAAAGAGGTGGTTTTAGTGGTTAAGAGTCCCACACTACTTGGTGTCGAATACTGCCAAGTGTCTTTTGAAAAAAAAAACCTTAGCCCTAATCGTTTGCGAGGTGGCAAAGTACTACTAGCGATTTTCAATGGAACGCACTTTCAACGAATTCAATACAAATCTTATCTACTCGGGAAGAAGAGCATGAGTAGATGATATAGTACTAGATTAACCAAAACATCTACTAGTATTAGACTACCACCTCCAATGGAACAGGGCTTTTCATGTTCGCTGATGACTTTGAAGACTGTAAAATTTTTCCAAAGTCGACAACGAAAATGCTAACGAAAAAATATCATTGAGTATTCTGTCAAAGTTAATAAAAAAATTCAAAATTAATTTAAAATCAACGGAAAATAATTTTTATAGCAAGAAATAAATTAAAAGTGAAAAAACGTCAACACTGCTCTTGGAGTCAAGAAAAATGCACAAGACAGTAAAAAGTAAGTGACAAATGAATGAAAACTCTCCAATTTTGCGCTAGAGCTGCGTACTGAAAAACGAAAAGCAAAACGAAATTTTCCGTTCAGGATTTCGTTAACGAAATTTTGTATGGAAAATTTCTGTTCGCTTCAGCAGCGTACTAGGCTTTAAAGATGAAAAAATTTCCGAATTTTCAGACAAGGGGTACCCCTTGGATAATTTTCGAAAATCTTAAAAAAATAAATTTGTAATTTTTTTTAGCTGAATGCACAGGCATGTTCACTGTCATCTCATATCTGTAAACCAAAACTTGTTTCGAGGCTTTGATTCGGAAATATCTTGTTCTGGATGAAAACAAAAAATATTTAGATTGCAAATAATTCAGCAACGCGAACTCCTACAAACTTTTCGTTTCAGTTATGAATAAAGTCTAAAGATTCCTTTCTTTTGATGTCTCGTTCGATGAAAATTTTTGAAAATTCCGAATTTTTAGACAAGGATAATAGGTTTGTGATAATAAATGTTAACCCGCCCATTATTTCCGATTGTGTTTGACTCTACCTTAAAAACGAAATTTCTTTTCCGGTATTTAGTTTCAATTTTTAATACAAATCCACCGTTCAGCCAAAGATTTAAACATATTACGAGGACTTATATAATGCTTTCTCTAAAAAAGACATCAAAGGTAAGAAAATTCGAGCTCCTTATAATAAACTTATAATAGCCCTATAATAGCTAAAGTAAAGAAACCATATCAAATACATTTTGCTCCAACCCTATTTATAACTCAAAACCATTCAAATCATTTCAATTACCTAACCTGAAATATATTTTTTTTTTTTTTTCAAAAACTTATTACTTCTCATTTATGAGAATACTTTTCACCCCTAAAGCCCAAAGCCACTTTCGAAAAGGGACTTTTTTTCTGCAAGAATGATCTCTCTCAATAAGAAGTTTAGGTGAGTTAACATTGCGGTGGTCGAATGAGGCTTTGTTCAAAGTCTATCTTTTGATGATATTTTTCTTCTGGCCGCACTTCAAATGTAAAAGAAAACACAAACTCTAGAAAGGACAAAAAAAAAACGAGGTTTATTTTTGAGAAAAAAATTGCGAAAGCCATAGCGCCAAACTATGTACATAAATAAAGCAACGCTCAAACGAAAAAGCAAAAGTCAAACGCCAAAAGCCAAAGCCAAAGCACTGCAACTTCACTAACGCAAAACAAAAAGAAAGCAAAAATACAAAAAAAAAAAAAAAAAAAATGCTGCCAAACCGAATACAAGTTTTGTATTCATTTTTAATTTCCTTAGCGTGGCCATTTAGAGCGTAATGATTGCGAAAAGTGCGCCTTCATAAGAATAATATTCCCTTTGATAGCGTGTTATCCTTTTGACTGTTTATATATAATTTTTTTTTATTTTGTGTTTGCCTAGGTACCAACTATTTGTTTCGTTTGTAGCCAGGTACAAATGCTTTATAAATGACGTGTTGTTGCTCTTCAGAATTTTATTTTCCGCTCAACAAATAAAAACTTTTATTTTTTTTTTCTCATATACATAGGTACCAACAAGGTAGGTAGGTATTGTACCTATAAATATGCGTCCCTGCGTGTGACTATAGTGTAGTTTCTGCTGAAAACTGAAAGCACTATACAACACCCACAAAAGAGTCACGCTTTTTCAGTCAAAAAATAAAGGATGACAAAAGTCGGCTTCGTTTTTTTTTTGGAGCCCTCTTTAAGGATCACACAAAAAAGCTATAGGTACAGGTACTCTATATTAACCCATAGTGAGAGTCCCTCTTGTGGCACTTTTCTTTTTTTTTTAGCCTTTTCCCATGCTCCAGTGAGTTTTCCCTTGTTAATGAACAAAACAAACACTTTTGGAAAATGCCTTTTCACTTTGTTTATCCTTGCTCCTTTACGCATGCATTAAATGCAAACGATCAAAAAGTTTTGTATGAGAAGAGAATAAAGGATGAGCACTGTGTGCTGAACAGAACAGAACAGAAACACTCCATTCGAGCAGCACACTGATGGTGAACTGGTGAAAGAATCGAACTCTCGTACACTTTCTCCCATCCATCGTTATGTTGACATAATTAATATTTAATTCAATTAAAACATAATTTATTAAGAGCAAAGCCGGGTGCACAGAATGTGTACAGTACAAGTGTAGTACTAGTACCTACCTGCATATGCTTTCTGTAGGTACACTGGGCTGGTTGGTTCGGTTTGGTTGGTGGTTTATGAAACGAGCGAGTAACTTGCAAGACAATATTGAAATGAATTCAACAGAGGACCGCCAAATTACCAAGAGTGTTTGCATTTCAAAGGCAGGCAAAACATAAATGAACCAAAACAGTCTGTTTGACAAAAAGTAGTACACTCCTCTATTCGCTACTACATCTTTATACTTTGAGCCATTCATTCTAAAATTAAACTAAGCAACTTAAAAGCAGCTTTACTTTGCAGGTGGTACTACTCATGAGTTGAAATCTAGTACAACAAATACATATTCCCGATCTACTCGAGCAGAAGTACTAGATTTACTATTCATTTATTCATTAGCCCCGTTCCATTGGAGGTGGTAGTTTACTCATGAGTAGATCTAGTACTACAAATAACACAGAATCTTCTACTCGAGGAGATAGGAATGTGTAGTTGTTGTACTAGATTTCTACTCACGAGTAAGCTACCACCTCCAATGGAACAGGGCTATTAGTAGCCTACAACCTCCAAAGAAACAAGGGTAATTTTTATCCTTTAGCAGCCTTTCTTCCAGCTACAGCAGCGACTGTTTCACCAGCTTTTGAAAAATTTTGTGTGCTTGTTCAAGCACTGATTTACGAACACTTGCATCATGTTTGGGACGTTTTTATACAACGGTTAAATTTTCATGTTTATAAATTTATGTTTTGTTCTGCGAATTGGGTTAAAATAATTAATTCCAATTGGACTTTTTTTGACTCTAATTTGATTAAAAATCCCTCGAAATGAAATAAAATTACCCTCAAAAATTAGTTATTTTTAACAAAATTCAGCTAAAAAAATATCAAGTTAAATATTCTAGTATGTAAATGTAAGGAATTCTCAATTTCACATACCCACTTTCCCCACTTCATTACGATAAAATATAATCGGGGTGGAACGTGGGAAACAACTGGAAAACTTTACCACATCGCAAATTGGCAAAGTTTAAAAAACACGTTTTATGAACACCCCTAAAATCAAAATGCGGTTGATGGTGATTTATTTGAAGTCTATTTGGAGCTAGAAACTGAAAAAAAAGTATATTAAAAATTACTTTTTTCTATTTTATTATATTTTTTGTAAATATATTCCCACTTCTTGTAGTCATCAAAATTAAACATCAAACATTTTTCAACATTTACCAGATTCAGATGGTTTACCATAGTTTGGTTAAGTTTTTCCATACAAATTTTGACAGCTCGTTTACCGCAGTTACCACTTTACTACGTTTACCCGATTTCATGAATACCCCTACTATTTTGACAGTTTTTCATTAAGTCTTCGAACACTATTTCAAAAGTCATGTGCCTTTGGGAGGTGGCAAAGAACTAATAGTAGTTTACTAATGATTTTCAATGGAACGCTCTTTCAATAAAATCAATGCAATTCTTATTTACTCGGGGAGAAGAGCATGAGTAGTTCTAGTAGTAAATGTACTAGATTATCTACTCATGAGTAAACTACCTACATCAATGGAATGGGGCAATAGTTCACAGCTGTCAACAATATAGAAATACAAAAACAAACGATCAATTCGTAGATTTTCAATTTTTCAAGATGAATAATAAATATATGAAGATGTAGGTACTGGTACAATGTATTAATATTTTCACATTTACATTGGGCACGTTTAGGAAATATTAGGAGATATTTAGGCAACGTCATTTTCTGAACGGATATTTGAGTAAATTGACTAAATTAGTTTGGATATGACATATGATAGGTCTGTTTGGGTACTGCCTAAAATAGAAATATTACAATTTTTGTGAAAAATAATGTACAAAACTACACAGATCCAGAGTACCCAAACAGGAATTGGGTCAAAAATGTTGAAAAAAGTAGAAATATTTCTGTTTTAGGAAATCACCAAACAGACTTATTAAAGCCACATCTGGGGTGGAATCGGCTTAAATGATATTTGACTATCATATTTTTTACTATCAAATTTGATAGTCAACTATTTTCCATCTGTATAAGGTGATCGTTTTGAAATCATTTTTTATTTTGGTTTACTTGGTATCACTTGGGTTTGACATCTGTCAAACGTCAGTAAATTTCAAAATAACCGATACAGTTTCAGTTTTTCACTTCCATAGCTACAATAATTGAGAAGACAATTATTAAAAACGTTAAGTTGATATTTTTTAAAACGCTTAAAATAATAATTTATAACATTAATATCTACCTAGCAAACAAAACTCGAAAAGGATCGCTTACAAAGAATCCCACAAAATATTGTATCAACTTTCAATTCAGATGACAGATCCAAAATGTGTAATATACTCATGTCGTTTTCGATTGGTTTCACTCAAGAATTCACTCATTCTGAAATCGAATGGAACAGGTCAAGTCGCTTCCACTCAATTCTGTTTTTTTATTTTGTGTTTATTGCAAATGTCAAATATTGATATAATTTTTTTTTTTTTTTTCAAACGAAAAAATTATAAAAATTATAAATCTGAAGACGACGGAAGAAGAAAATGATAAAAAAAAATCATTCCACTGCATTAAGGTACCCATTTTAATCTTTTTATTAATTTCAATTTTAATTTAATTTGAATTTTTGAATGACAACAAAAAAAGAATGATTGAGTATTTTTTTGTTGACATTCTAGTGTTCATGTATTAGTGCTTCTGATTTTAAATCGAGAAGAGAATTTCTCTTCTGAGAAGCGTTCTGTCTGTCAGTTTTGTGCGAATAAAACACTTTCAGAAGGCTTCTGAATGATTCCGGACGCTTCCGGAGAGCCAATCGAAAACGCCATCAAAAAAGTATCTTTTGTTTTTCGAAAATTTTGTACGAGTCTATTAAAAACATGAAATATTATTTTGAAATTATTTTTTTTTTGTGTACAAAGGTATGATTGCACATTACTTTGAGTCGGGGAGGTAAAATATAATTTAATTTGTTCCTCAAGTCTGACTCTTCTATTTTCTATTTCATATTCATTTACTTTATTTTAATTTTGTAGGCTTAAAATAATTGCACAGGCACAAAGATATTCATTTTTCCCAAACAAAGTAAAAGCACCACGAAAACAAAAAAAAAAATATGCTACAAATTTTAAATTGTATCAAATTGACACCTAAATAGGTGTCAGCTGAAAAAGTCAAAAAAATATGATAGTCACTTTTGACTATCATCTTACACAGACGAATTTTCTTGAATTTGACAGTCAACTATCAAAAATCATCTTACACGATTCCACCCCTGGTTAAATTTTAACATATTTTATTCACAATGCTGCTAGTGTCAAAATTTCACCAAGCGTCAAATTTTAACCAACATTAAAACGCAATTTGGACACGGCCAAAGTGAAACAGCAAAAAAAATGCATTTTGTATGTTAGTTTCCAAACGATGTAGAAACTGTTAATACACTTAGGAGCAAAAAAATGGAATCAAACTTTTGCGTTTTTTTAAAACGTTAATTGGCCAGGATGTAATTGACATACATGAATGTTAATTGCACCATTAAAAAGCTTGAAACAAAGGCTTTAAATCAATACTAGGAACTTTAAAACTCGTTCACTTTATAAGGATCCAATCAACATAAATGAAGCATGTAAGCAAAAAAAGACTGAAACTGAAACAGAGAGTATCTGGAAAATTTAATATTTAAAAAAAATTAAGTGCAATTTATTGACAGATAACGTCAATAGTAACGGTAGGAAAAAAAAACTGAAATTGAAGAAGAGAATATCAAGAAAATTTAACATTTAGAAAAAAATGAAGTGCAATTTATTGACAGATAGCTATGATACTATCGTATGCATTTTGAAGTTTTTACCAACAATTAAAAGTAAAAAATACAAGCTTTTAAATGAGACCATAAAACTTGAAGAAACATTATTTTATCCATTGCAATTTTTGTTTTAAATAAAAATTATCTTTTTTGATTCCGTTTTTTTGCTCTTAAGTGTAGTTTGATATTCTTGGACTCTTAAGATTTGAAGAGACTTCACTTCACTAATTTTTTGATTTAAAGCAATAAACATAATTTTTGTGAAAAACAAATGATACGAGTAAGTATACCTCAACTTAAGATTAAGAAATCTGTTTGTTTGCATTAGGTACGAGGTTTTTTAAATACCACTTTATAAATTAGTTTTGATAATCTCGTAAGTCAATATTCATGTATATCGGAGTTTATTATGTCTCGAGTTTAATGTACGTATACCCACATAGCAATAGTTTATTGCCACCTACATAGCAATAGCATACAAAGAATTATATTTTATGTTTCTTAATTCACCGTTAAATAAATTGTTTTTCAAATAAATCTGCAAATTTTATATTACTTATGTTTGACTTTCCGGGAAGATAATTATGTATGCCAGTGACAAACAATAAGTCATAAACTAAAAAAAAAATAAGTTATAGGTACAAATAAACAGAGGTTTTAATTTAAAGCTGAGATATGAAATGTTTGTTCTTCATAAAAATTATAGTTTGTTTTTTTAATTTTAGGTAATTAAAAAATCAAAAACAAACTATTTCCAGGTATAAAAGAAGCTAAATATTTTTAAATTTTAACAGTTCAATCTCATCTTTCTAACAGTTTGTATAAATAATTGTTTAAAATTAACTTACAAAAATGCGTTTTTTGTCTTCTTTGCTGTTTTCGCTTTGATCTTTTCATTTTTCCACGTAAATGCTATTGCTTTATTAAAACGCGAAGTTTTTGATCGTAAATCAGTTATTGAGCAGGCACAAGAAGCTGGTCTAGCTGAGTTAAAACGTTCTTTTCTAACTGAAGAGGCACAAGAAGCTGGTAAAACAGTTGCTGGTGTAGCAGGAAGAAAGGAAGACATACAAACACTTTAATCCAATAAATAAATTACGTAATTTTTGATCTGATCTACTTTTATGTTGGTGCTGAAACTATAATAATAAATGTCTTGGCATATTCTTTTTAATAAGTAGTTTTGTTAATACATTATAACTATACTGAATTTTCGATTTGTATAATAAAATGAAATTGTAAAATTCTGAAATGGTATTTTTTTAACTCATTTTTTCAAGGTTTTAATACGTGTACTTCAGGTTTTTCAATGCAGACGAGACCAAAACTCGTTCGAAGAACTTTTTCCGCGAAACAATCTAAGATGTTTTTCTTTTTCTTTTTTCGTATGTTTCCATACTTGCAGTTAGTTTTCATTTTAATTCGCCTTCGTGGGATAAAGTCCTCATGAGTAGTTTACCATCTCTAAAGGAATGCATCTATTAGAATTAAAATGATTTTGCATACAAAAGGGCAACAAAAAGAGAAATCTATTACATTAAGATGGTCAACCTCATAATAGCCACGTTCCATGGGGATTTTAAAAGCGGAAAAGTACTAGAAGAACCTGTTTCTCATTGGTCAACCTCTACTGGTGAAGAGGTAAACAAACATTTTTCCCAATGCTAATTACAACAAAAAAGCTATTTTCAATACAAAAAAATGTTTGTTTACATCTTCACCAGCCCAGAAATGACAATCGCTGGAAGTTCCCCATTGGAGGTGGTAGTTTACTCGTGAATAGAAATCTAGTAAATCTAGTACAACAACTACACATTCCTATCTCCTCGAGTAGAAGATCATGTGTTAATTCTAGTACTAGATTTACTCATGAGTAAACTACCACCTCCAATGGAACGGGGCTATTTCTATCTCCTCTAGTTAATTTTAGTACTAGATCTATTCATGAGTAAACAACCACCTCCAATGGAATGGGGCTAAAGCCGAGTTGGAGGTGGTAGACTAGAAATCTAATACTGCCAACTACACATCCTATCTGCTCGAGCAGAAGATCATGTGTTAATTGTAGTACTAGATCTACTCATGAGTAAACAACCACCTCCAATGGAATGGCGCTATTTTATATAGCCATGCCTAACTAACAAATTCGCTACTATAATGACCCTGAGAAGCTTCTCGTCATGATTAATTTCACACCTTCAAAACTCGTATAAGACTGACAAGAAACAAAAAGCCGATCTTTTTTCACTCCTATTAAACTTCCAAAAATCATTATAGTGTGACACTTATAAGAAAATCAGAGAATATTTATACAATGTTTATAGAGAATTTTTCATCGCACCTATAAGGACACTACAAGAAACTGCACTGCAGAGAATATTTTTTAATGTTAATTTCGTAGGTAGTATAGCAGCTTTATAAGTTGCGAATAGCACTTTGGGTTCGAAATTCAAAAGTAATATTGTTAGTTTGGACTTCTTATGTAGTGCCAACTATTTCTTAGTGCCAACTATTTGAGTTGATTTCTGCTTTCCTTTTTTTTTGGGGAATTCAGCAATTAAAACTAATTAATTTGCAGGATTTACTATCTCCGAGTTAACTTTGCTCTAAAAATCTAGTCCAAAGTCATAAAACAAACCCGGAGGTTACTAACTAGAAAGCCTTTCAATTTTACATTTCTTTCAATTCACACTGTGCCACACACCTTTTCCACAAAAATATTTAATAACAATGTTTCAGCACACACAAAATGTTGGAAGCCCCCCGAAGGCATTCTCTCCATTGAACACAAAGATGATCCCAGGGGAATTATTCGTTTGCAGTTGTGTTTTGTTTGCAATACGATGGCACACTATATAGAGAGTACACAAAACACAGTCAGAGCACCAGAAGAGAGAAATATCTACTATAGCCACCTCAAGAGGCTGAAAAACAGATGGCTTAAGGTCATTTTATGTGTTTTCTTGTTTTCCTTAGGTTTTCTCGGATAGAAAGTACACAAGCAGTAACCTGGGACCATTTCCATTCCAGCACACAGACGTCCCTTATTTTTTTTTTTGTTAGTCGTGACAAAATGAAAATGGACTTAGCATACCATCATCCTTCCACAAAATCCTTAGCCTGATAGCAACAAGGGCTGTTGCAGACCAGACACATTTTGCCTAAAGCATTAATCTGCATAAAAAACGAATTCCCAAAAATTTTAGCCCAAACCTTCGGGTTTTATAATGTACACACACTAACCTCTGCCGCCTGCTGTGTGTCATAAGGGGATTCCTTTCCTATATATTTTTGTGGGTAGCAGGACGATGGAGAAGAGTGAAGTGTACAAGGATCATACAACCATAGCGCGCCATTAACATTTTATGCGATTTTAATAAAGCGAAAAAGATGAATGGGGTGTACCTATGTTCATAGATGTATTTATACACAATGAAGCGTTGTTGGATTTTGAGGAACACACTCATATGAGGGTTATCCTCTTGGGAAGACCTCTATTCTAGCGCGCTAGCTTCGGTATGAAGCTATGATGATGACGGGTTCCCTTTAAATATGCATTAATTGAAATTATTATCAAAGGGATTTGTATGAAGAACACCAGTTTGCAATATTTAAATCACACACATCTATCCCAGAGCTTCAATCCCATGACGATGATGGTTTGGGTGGGATGTGGTATTCTTGCATACATCAGATGTTGAGACTTTTCCATTTATAATGAGGCAGAGCAACACACTTGCCAGTCGGGTGTTGTGAAAGGTTAAGTGCTTTTCAGGTTCACATCACACACCAACCAAAACGTGTGACACATAAGTCTTTCAGCGCTGCCTTGGCATGTGTTTTGGGCTCGGAAAGAGACACTGTTGCCGATATCAATCTAAGAGAAAGGGTTTTTCTTCCGAGCGTTTCCAAGTGGAATCTTTATTTCATATCCCTTTGAGCAGCCAGCCTTAGAGATAAAAGGATCACTTTAGAGAAATCTTCCATATATTTGACGGGAATGAAAGTCAGAGAAATGCATTACCTTAATTTTTTTCCTTCTTCGTTTTTCCTCCCAAGGAATCATATAACGACAACTTCTAAGATTCTGTGTTTAATTGTGAAACGATTATAATTTCTACGATTGAGTGTGATATAGATATGTGTATCCTGCAGGAGCAAGCATATGCGAACATCCTTATACACAAAGGATATATGAATCTATTTTAGCATATTAAAAAAAAAAAAAACAAAAATACGCAGGAACATTTTAATTTTGTTTTAGTTGAAGGATTTTTGATTTAATGGGCTTGGTGGGTGGTGGTTTGATGGCTGGGTAATACGCAAAACGTGACGACGTGTAATTAATTTCACACTTGAAAGTCTTAATGTGACGAAGTCAAGGGGTGGAATTAATCTATTTTTTTTTTTTCATATTTCATTTTTCTTGTGATTGTGTGGGTTTTATAATTGAAATATTATGCTTTCCTTTTGCTTTATGTCAAAAATTGTTCGGTTGAACGCATTTTAAATGGGATGTGTGGTGCAAGCAGGAGCAGGTTTCGGCAGGAGCTTATACCTTTTTCCAAATTATATGCATTTCAAGGTCTGCATAATGCACTTGCACATGTTACGTTTTTTTGTAGAAGGTTCTGTTTAAATCTTATGCTAGGTTGGTCTTTGAAGTTCGATTTGGTATATGAAAAGAATTGCAAGTTCCTGGAAAAAATGCAAAATGCAAGTACCTACATTATACTCTATATTTGCATTATGATGAAATTTTACAATTGTGTGTAATGCATGTATGTACATAAATCTTGTACATAAAATGTAGGTATATTATGCTGCCAAACTGGAGTTTTGCGTGTTGGTTTTTTTTTTTTTTTTTTTTTTTGAGACAAAATTGTTGTAACTTCAACCATCCCTTTTGTTCTAAAAGTGTTTTGTTCAATTGTGTGTGACGTTAATGATTGTTAATTACTTTTTGCGAAGCTGTAAAGATTTTTTTAATAGTAAAAGGTAGACAAAAACTTCGGTATGAGTAACCTCAGCAGTTTCTACTACATCCAATTCTATTTCTCATAAGATCGAGAGCAGATTCAAAATAATTAATCGGATTTTTCGATAATTAAGGCATAGAATATTTAGATTTAGTATTTAGAACTTTACGAGTTCTTCTATTTCTCATAAGATCGAGAGCAGATTCAAAATAATTAATCGGATTTTTCGATAATTAAGGCATAGAATATTTAGATTTAGTATTTAGAACTTTACGAGTTCTAAACTAATATAGCCCCAACATTGTTTTTTGAGTTAAAAATAGAAGTTAAACACAATTGGGATAATTTGTGTCACAAACTACTGAGTGCATTGAGAGACAAATTTGTAAGCTCTATGAATTTTTAATGTTAAGTTCACATAATCTATTGTATCAGAAAAGTAATAGCGATTGATCGATTTTTTTTAAGCACGAGTTTAGTTTGAAGTAGGAAAAGAAAATAAATTTTTAAGACCCTTTCCCAAAAGTGTGGTAAGTGATGTGTTGGCGATTTTGTCGGTTCAAAGTTAAGACTCAGTTACTTCTGCAGAATTTGTATATACTTCCTACGTATATGGTTTAACCCTTTCACCGACGATTTGAAAAAAAAAAAACGATAAGTTTTGTTTAAAACTGAGATGATTTAATTCCGCATTGCCTCTTCATAGGTTAATTGTGGTACAAATTAGTTTAAATTATTAATTTTTTTTTTTTAAATAAGACACAGATCTTTTAGATAAAATCGAAATTAATAATATACATAAATAAAATGCATAGCTGCGTCGCACGTACTTGCTCTTATAGTAAAATTGCTAAGTATTTTAAAACTTATCCTGCAAAAACGACTAAAGATTAATTTTAATTTACTGTTATAACTTAAAAGTAATGCTAAATAAATAAAAAAAATTAAATTAATGAAGAAATCTATGAAGTGAATGGTTTTTATGTTTAAACAATGAATGTCATTACATTAAAAACAATACAAAATTTAAAAAATATAAAAATTATTGGAGCCGTTTCTTAAAAAAAACCTTAATTTGTATAGTTTAAACAAAAAATGTTTTAAATTTTTTTAAAATCCTACCTTATGTATTTAGAAAATTTTATTTATTTTTAATTTTAAGGTTACTAAAACGCTTTTGCATCATTTTTTTTTTTGTTGAAAGCAGGTAAATCGTTTACTAGTATAAGTCAGAAATGAAAAAAAAGTTTTATAAGAAACAGTTTAATTTTTTTTCATTTCAAAAGTACGACGCTACAGATTAAACAATAAATTTAAACAAAATCGTTATAGCCATTTTTAGGAAAAGTAAGATTTTTCATTTTAATATTTGTTTTTAATTTTTAAACTTTTTTCTTAGTTTTAACATTGAAGCCACTAAAACGTTTTTATAAATAAAATGCACGACAAGGTCGCACGTATCTGATCTTGTAGTTCAAAGTATCTATGTCTTAAATAACTTCTATTGGAAGTTAAAGAATTTGTAGTAAAGTTTTCAAAATCAAAATAGAAAAAATATTTTAAAAATTCCAAATTTTCAAAACTTTTTTTTTTTTTTTTTTGAAAATTTGATAACGGCAACGCCATATTTCCGTTCACCGATTTTTTTGAGAAAAACTAAAAAAAGCAGTTTTGTTAGAATCACTTAGACTATAATAACGTTTGATTCAAAATCGGTAGAGCCCGTTTTCGAGAAAATTGCAAAATCTCGAAAACCTTATATATAAGTAATAAGTATGTATTGTATACGTTATAGGTATACGTTTAAATGGAGTTATTACAAAAATAAAAAATAGGTCTAAGAAATTACATAAAAAACATCTCTACCAAGTTTCAAGCAAATACATCCATCCGTTTGAGCTTTAGCATCTAATCGATGTAGCACAAATGGACGGGGACGCACAGACGCACGGACGGCATTACGAAAACCACTTTTTAGATCTTCTCCTTCATCGTAGTGCTGGTTTTAACACTTGATTTTAACACAACACATGCACAAAAAGATCACATTTGTTTCATTTAAAATTGAAAGGTGAAATCTATTCTTAATTTCACTTTTAAAAATAACTTCATTTAAAGCTTCAAGGGAGAAAATCCTATTAATTTTGTATGCTTCATTGTATTCTTAATAGGAGTATACCTACATATATTTTAAAGAAAATTTATTTTAAAGAAAAAATTGGTTCAAAACTAAATGCTTCATTTGATTTTTTTTATATGTAAATCACTTATCACAGAGGTAATGAATTTGAGCTCTTATTGAGATTAAGTATGAACAAAATACTACAAAATATATCATATAATCTCAAGTACTTAATCTAATGCGTCACGATTTTGTAGTAGAATAGAAACAATTTATGTTGGTGTTATCTGAACTAAATATAAATTTATTTATGATTGGATCGACAATTTATGTTAAACGCTATGAATCAGCAGGCCCATTAGCTCAGTTGGTTAGAGCGTCGTGCTAATAACGCGAAGGTCGTGGGTTCGATCCCCCCATGGGCCAAGATTTTTTTTATTTAATTAATATTCAATTTGTTTAATAAAAAAAAATCATAATTATAAAATGCTTCATATTTTGTTTAATGAATATTTTTGTGTTTCCTTTTTTCAATGCTATAAGGTAAAAGCTTTTTGGGATTGGTTACATATTCTTTCAAAATAAGGTGGTATATAAAGCTAAGAATATTTTTTTTTATAATCTATTTTTAAATCTAAATGAAAAAAAAAAAAAATTAAAAATTAAGCGCTGCGCGCTGGTTCAAATATGCCTACGTAAAAAACCATTAATTTGAAGAGTTTTATTTAAACATATTTTTCCTACGCAAAATGAGGACTCGAATAAAAAAAAATAATCAAACAAAAGTTATGAATACAAACTCTTTAATTTTTGTAGAACTAATTTTTTGTATAATTTTTGATCTGGCAACAGTTAGTGCAACTTTCTGGAATGATAATAATAGATTTATTATTTTCATTATAGTCCAAGCGGCGACCGTCGAGTTACTTAGCTTATAAGGTTAGAGGTTAAAATTAGTGTCAAATGAAAGATAAATTGATACTGAAAATAAAAAAATAGGGTTGCCACTTCTAAAATGGGAACTTCCATGTGGCAACCCTATTTGAAAGGAAAAATTGTCACATAACTAATACATTCATATCTTTGTTGTTTGGCCAGATAAAAAAAAATTTGAAAAGCCAAACGAAAGCCAAAATAATAAAAAAAAAATAATAAAATAATATAAAGGACGTGACCCTACAAATGTGGCAACCCCATCCAAATGAAAACAACACTGACAAAAATCTTCTTTGAACAAAACAGTATAACTTTTTATGCACTAGAAAGCTAAACTAAACACTATATTTTAGATAATACTCCCTTCTATTTAAAAAATGTCGGGTGCCACCTCGCAAATGCAGACAAGTACTCGGCAACCCTACTCAAATGCTAAAAAACGCAAAAATCACTTGTTTTTTGGCCAAAGTGTATAATATTTGATCGAGTTAAAGGCTGTAAAATACATTATGTTTAGCTTAGACTCTCTTCTATCTAAAAAATGTCGGGTGCCACCCCGCAAATGTAGACAAGTACTCGGCAACCCTACTCAAATGCTAAAAAACCCAAAAATCACTTGTTTTTTGGGCAAAGTGTATAATATTTGATCGAGTTAAAGGCTATAAAATACATCCTGTATAGCTTAGACTCTCTTCTATCTAAAAAATGTCGGGTGCCAGCCCGCAAATGTAGACAAGTACTCGGCAACACTACTCAAATGCTAAAAAACGCAGAAACCACTTGTTTTTTGGCAAAAGTGTATAATATTTGATCGAGTTAAAGGCTATAAAATACATCCTGTATAGCTTAGACTCTCTTCTATCTAAAAAATGTCGGGTGCCACCTCGCAAATGCAGACAAGTACTCGGCAACCCTACTCAAATGCTAAAAAACGCAAAAATCACTTGTTTTTTGGCCAAAGTGTATAATATTTGATCGAGTTAAAGGCTGTAAAATACATTATGTTTAGCTTAGACTCTCTTCTATCTAAAAAATGTCGGGTGCCACCCCGCAAATGTAGACAAGTACTCGGCAACCCTACTCAAATGCTAAAAAACCCAAAAATCACTTGTTTTTTGGCCAAAGTGTATAATATTTGATCGAGTTAAAGGCTGTAAAATACATCATGTTTAGCTTAGACTCTCTTCTATCTAAAAAATGTCGGGTGCCACCCCGCAAATGTATACAAGTACTCGGCAACCCTACTCAAATGCTAAAAAACCCAAAAATCACTTGTTTTTTGGCCAAAGTGTATAATATTGGATAGAGTTAAAGGCTATAAAATACATCCTGTATAGCTTAGACTCTCTTCTATCTAAAAAATGTCGGGTGCCACCCCGCAAATGTAGACAAGTACTCGGCAACCCTACTCAAATGCTAAAAAACGCAGAAACCACTTGTTTTTTGGCCAAAGTGTATAATATTTGATCGAGTTAAAGGCTGTAAAATACATCATGTTTAGCTAAGACTCTCTTCTATCTAAAAAATGTCGGGTGCCTCCCCGCAAATGCAGACAAGTACTCGGGTTGCCGAGTACTTGTCTGCATTTGTGGGGTGGCACCCGACATTTTTTAGATAGAAGAGAGTCTAAGCTAAACATAATGTATTTTACAGCCTTTAACTCGATCAAATATTATACACTTTGCCCAAAAAACAAGTGATTTTTGGGTTTTTTAGCATTTGAGTAGGGTTGCCGAGTACTTGTCTGCATTTGCGAGGTGGCACCCGACATTTTTTAGATAGAAGGGAGTCTTAGCTAAACATGATGTATTTTATAGTCTTTAACTCGATCAAATATTATACACTTTGCCCAAAAAACAAGTGATTTTTGGGTTTTTTAGCATTTGAGTAGGGTTGCCGAGTACTTGTCTACATTTGCGGGATGGCACCCGACATTTTTTAGATAGAAGAGAGTCTAAGCTAAACATAATGTATTTTACAGCCTTTAACTCGATCAAATATTATACACTTTGCCCAAAAAACAAGTGATTTTTGGGTTTTTTAGCATTTGAGTAGGGTTGCCGAGTACTTGTCTACATTTGCGGGGTGGCACCCGACATTTTTTAGATAGAAGAGAGTCTAAGCTATACAGGATGTATTTTATAGCCTTTAACTCTAGCCAATATTATACACTTTGGCCAAAAAACAAGTGATTTTTGGGTTTTTTAGCATTTGAGTAGGGTTGCCGAGTACTTGTCTACATTTGCGGGGTGGCACCCGACATTTTTTAGATAGAAGAGAGTCTTAGCTAAACATGATGTATTTTACAGCCTTTAACTCGGTCAAATATTATACACTTTGGCCAAAAAACAAGTGATTTTTGCGTTTTTTAGCATTTGAGTAGGGTTGCCGAGTACTTGTCTGCATTTGCGAGGTGGCACCCGACATTTTTTAGATAGAAGGGAGTATTATCTAAAATATGGCGTATAGTTTAGCTTTCTAGTGCATAAAAAGTTATACTGTTTTCTGCAAAGAAGATTTTTGTCAGTGTTGTATTCATTTGAATGGGGTTGCCACATTTGTAGGGTTACGTTCTTTATATTATTTTATTATTTTTTTTTAATATTTTGACTTTCGTTTGGCATTTAAAAAAAAACTTTTATCTGGCCAAATAACAAAGATATGAATGTATTAGTTATGTGACAATTTTTCCTTTCAAATAGGGTTGCCACATGGAAGTTCCCATTTTAGAAGTGGCAACCCTATTTTTTTATTTTCAGTATCAATTTATCTTTCATTTGACACCAATTTTAACCTCTAACCTTATGAGCTAAGTAACTCGACGGTCGCCTCTCCGACTATTACAAATTAATCGCTTATGCCAAATTTTACCAAATTTTGATTTAGTATGGGTTAAAATCTGTTTCCATATCTCGGCCTACTAAAAATAGTACGCATACGCCCAAGTGTACCTACCTGCTTTAAAATCATGTATAGAAAAGTTTTAATACAAGATTTCGTAGCCAAATGTCTTTCGAAATGTTAAAATCTTTAAAGAACAAAAACAACTTAAAGATACTACCACCAAGTCTAATGGGTAAAATTTTAAGTAGCTATTTGCACTTATAGCTAATGTTGGCTTAGTATTCTAAAGCCTTTTCTGTAGAATTATTATTATAAATTATTTTTTTTTATTCGAAGTATGTAAAAGGTAGTGATGGGAACTATCGAATAAAAACTATCAAACTATCGATAGTTGTAAAATATTCATTCATTCGATAGTTTTAAATCATTCATTAATTTAGTTACCATTTTCATTCAAAAAGTTTTGTCATTAAAATAGTGTTTTTTTATTTGATAGTATTTTCTTTTGAACATTATTCTTATTCGATAGTTTTTTTCATTCAATAGTTTTTCTTTACTATAGCTTTCTCATTCGAATAGATTTTTCTTGTACGATAGTTTTTTCATTTGAATAGTTTTTTAAATTTCTTCACCCTTACCATGATTTTCGTTAAATTCATTGCTTCCATCACAATCTCGACTTGCATTGCCTTTTTCCTTAAAATTCATTTATCAAACTCAAAAACATTGTCTGTCAACGCCAAATGCAAGTGTTATCCACTTTTCTTCTGTTAAAAGGCCAACATCAAAGCTCTGATAAATTGTAAACAAATGTCATGACAAATGTTCACTTTTCAATTACTCACATAGAACACAAAATCCTGCCATTAAGTACTAGAAGAAATCTCTACAAAATTCAACCCATAGTCCGCAGAGTGTGGCTTTTGGTCAACAGAAGCCCTATTTATCAGTGTTAAGAAAGGAAGCCAAAAAATGTCTCTAAAAAGAATTGCCATTCATCCTTATGCGAAGCCAAAAAAACCTATACCTATATAATACGCCTATACACACTAAAGCTTCAAACTTGATTTACAAAATTAATAAAACATCGAAATATATATGTATCCATTCCGTTCGTCAGTACAAAATATCTCAGAGTTCCTCCTAACGATGATAAATTACTCGTTAAATCTACCCTAAAACCCAATGTAATCCTAAAGCCTACATCATCATCATCATTATCATCACTATGGGTTCTGGTCAGGCAGCCTGACGGGCGTCTATACAAGTTCTCTTCCACACTCGTTCCGTTTTCTGCGGTATCTTTTGCATTTTTCATTTGTTTAAGCAGACGGAGCAGTGTTATCCTTTTTTGCATCTCTGAATCTGACACAGTTTATTTATACCTCAACGGGTCAGCTATTTCTCTAAAGGGACCTTTCCTTTTATTTTTCTCTCAAGCCTCTGCTTTTGTCTCAAAAGAAGTTGGAAGTTCTTTTCATATTATATATTGACCGCATAGAAAAAAGGGATAGACGAAGAGTCTTGGGATAAAGCTATCCCTCCTCTGTACCCTGTCGAACTATACCTTCTAAACTCCCTTGGATTCTATATGCATAGCGTATGTTTAACAGATTTTAGTTTCCAGAATGGACTCGTTTATGGGTATTAAAATATTTACGAAAGCTAAGAAGGTTTTTATGAGCGCCTGCCTATATAAATTTGGAAACATGTAGTTTATAGCCGATGCTTGAGTATGATGTCGGACAAAATGTTATACAGATGGACAGAAAAGGCAGAAGGCCATCTCAGACGTATGTATAGTAGGCACATATAATGGCCGACCGACATATCCTGCTTTAGGTTTTAGTGTACGTGCTAATAACACGATACTAGAGGATGATGGGCTCTAGGCGGGTGTTTATTATCCTTAAACTGAAGTGTAGGTAAACATGATTATTTCACCTTAGTGTGGTTATGATCAAACCTTATACCATCAAACACAATCTGATGATACTGATGATGATGTTTGATGAAGGTACACCTCATACACTTGGATAGTGACTAACAATATGAGCTTTAACAAAAGGATAATGCTTATTTTATTTTTAGCTTAAAGATAACTTGGAAAGATTCAATGGTTTTTTAAAATATTTTTGCTTCCTCATTTGATAAAATCTTTGTCCTTTTATTTGATTTTGGTCTTTCAAAAGATTCTAGCCAAGGTAAAATATTAAAGTATTAATTTTACTATAAACAAGACTTTACCAGTCTATCTAACGATCCCAATCATAATAAATTTTATTAGAAATGATGCTGTGTGACATTATTTTCATGTCTAGCACTTAAATTTATATTTCATAATAAAAATACACAATTGATACTGCAATTCATTCAGAGAGAGGTTATATAGCTCATAATATTGAATAAGAAATGAGAGAAAAAAAAAGGAGAAGATATATCCCCCTGGGGTGAGATTACACTCTTAATCGTCCTTTTACTTGGATAGAATTACATCTTTTCTTTAATGTTTCAAACATCTTAATGAAGAAAAATTGCTCAATCCTCACAAGGATTTTGTTGTTGTTCTTTTTTTTTTTTACGTTTTATTTATTTTTCTTTGCTTCCTTTAGAGAGAAATTTTTAATCGGATTGAAAATTTTTATTTTTCAAGAAAATTTTTCAGGACCAGCTTAAAGAGATTGAGCAAAAATATAGGCCCATGAGAAAATTATGTGAGTTTTTGAAAAAAAAAAAAATGATTAAGACAAAAATACTAAAGAATTCTATTTGAAAAGGAAGGAATTTAAATTTACCTAACCTACCTGGTTATGAAATTTGTTCTGATAGCTTGGAAAATGTAGTTTTTCAATGTAACTGGGAAAATACTTGAAAGGTTTTTTACTTCTGTTGCAAGATTAGTTCAGAAAGGGTTGTTCATTATTTCACACAATAACTACCTTTAATTTTATTAAACTAAACATTATGACAAAGGGGCAAAAATAATAAAATTAATAAGCACCTTCTGATTATTATGAATCTTTGTCTTCAGAATGATTGTTTAAAGCTATTATACAGAAAAGAAAGGAGTGACATTTGTATTTTCAAACAGATACAAATATTTCTAATTTTTGTAGGGTAATTTTTTGGATCTTTTCATTGTAAAAAAAAATAAAATATTGTAAAATTTCGATTTTTGCCAAGAGAGCTGAGTGGTAAATGATTCGTTTCTTATAAGGTAAACAATTTCTTTATTTTTTTTTTCATTAAAAAGTAGTAAAAACAAAATTAATAATAATCTTACTTCGTGGTAAAAAAAATATGGATTTCTCCAAGGAGTTAAAAACAAACTTGTTTTTTTTTTCCTTTTTCAATTTTTGTCAACTTTTTCTATGAAGAAGTATTTTTTGGTATAAAAGTAATTATAAGTTTCTTTTTTGTATAATTTTGCTCCAATAAATCGTTGATGTTGATTATTAATTATATCGACTATCGCGTTTCCGATTTCACCCCCAAATTCTGCAAAAAAAATTAATATTTGTTTTTTTAATCCAAAAATTTATGTTTTGACAATTTTACTAACTTTTAATTTTAAAGTTACCAAAACGCGTTGGTATAGAAATCAATTCAATTTTGGTACTAAATAATTATTTTTAGCAAAAAACAAAACCGACTTCCATGGATCAAAACTGGGTTTTATGGTTTTTAAAATAGTTCCTATGGCTTAAAGTTAACGAAATTGAAATGGGACCACACTGCAGCCACCAGCTTTCTAATACAAAAAGAATTATCAAAGTTCACTCAGTCCAAAGTTATGCGGTAACAAACATAAAAAAAAAAAATACAGACGAATTGAATACCTGCTCCTTTTTGGAAGTCGGTAAAAAATAAAATATATATTCGACATCTAGGGAATCTTACAAAACTCACAACCTGTAACAAATTTTGCACTGAAAAATTGAAAATCCCTAAAAATCAATTTTTATTTAAATTGAAACGGCCATCGCTTGTCCACCTCGAGAAATGGATACATACCAAAAATCATCCTTTGTCCACCCTAGGTGTAGGAGATAATCAAAATAAAAAATTTCAAAATTCCTAACAAAAGTTACGCATACACCACAGTGTATGTACAGAAAATTTCAAAGTCCCCTGAAATCTCCAAAAAGTAATTTTATAAACAAAGTGAAAAAATATTAAAAATTATTTTTATTTTCAAGCGGAGTGAAATTTTGCGTCTTAGTGAGGGTATGACAGCATCTAACTGATGAGCCCACTGTCATACCTGGGCGAAACGCATATGGAGTTGAGGTCACTAAAACTTTTTAATTGAAAAGTAATTTTATTTAAAAATTCAAATTCTCTGGTTTTTCCACCCTGAGTTCTTTACGTATACCAAAAATCGTCATTTGTCCACCCCTACGTTTAGAAGATATTAAAAAAAATAAATTTTATACTGAACAATTCAAAGTCTTTTAAAACCTCCAAAATTTAATTAATGTTTGTCGTTTTTCCACCTCGACAGATATATGAACATTTGAAAAAAGCAATTCTTGTGGATTTGAAAAAAACCTGCTGTTTTTAATTTTTTGTTTTAGTAATTGTAGCTTTTACGGTGCAAACCCCAATTTGGAGCTAAACTCTTTTTGATATATTTAAGGTTTTATAAGTAGAAGTTAGCTCAAAAGTAAGCTTTCAAATTACGAAAAAATGCAAAATTCTAGAATTTTTTTTGCTGATTTTGAAGTAAACTAGACCGAGATGAATCGCTTACATCCCTGAAAAACTAGTAAAAAAACTAATCGAGCTACAAAATCGAGGTTTTAGCATTTTATCTGCGTCTCGGTAACTTCAAATTTCTGCAAATCAAATTTTTTGGACTTTGAAAGGTGTCTTTTGAGCTAACTTTTATTAACAAAAACATTTTTACACAACGAACTACAATTTCAGAGAATATTTTTTTTTTTTCATTCCACCACAAAGTTAAATTATTGGTTGAGGACCGAAAAGCTGAGAGATCATTGTTCAAGCTCGTAAGATGGAGGGACACCCAAAAAAATGTGGATACAGGGCTACCTACGCCACTGGTATTAAAGAATTTAAAAGTTGCCAAACACACTACTGTAGCTTAGCTTTTAATCTGAGCTCTTAAATGGTAATACTCAAACTTCTACCACAACTATTTTTAGAATAAAATAAGGTTAAAATCGTTTGAGTATAGAAAAAATATGAATTTGTTTTCAAAAAATTTGATTTTTCAACATAAATTTAAAAAATTGAAATAGTCGAACATTGATGATCTTGAAAATTTTTACACATTTTAATTTTACGGCTACTCAGATGCTTTTGAATAAAAAAAAATTGTCAAGGTAACAATGGTCGATAATTTTTGAAACCAAAAAAAAAATCATAGTAGAATGAAACCCATTGGAAAAGGAGGTGAATATGATGAAAATTAAAGGAAAAATAAATTACAGGCGAGCCGAGTTCGGGAAGTGGGTGGGTTGAGTTTTTAATGGTAAAAAATGGTATATCTCGATTTCCGGCAAAACTACAAGTCCTATAGAAAAAAGTTGTACCACAAAGTTGTAGGTAATAAAACGATCTACAACTTTTGTATCAACAATTTTTTCACATAACCTCAAAATTTATGTGAAAAATTCAAAAAAACGAGTTTTTGGTTTTTTATTTTTATCTTTTTCAAAAACAAAAATTTTTCTACGAAATTTGGTGAAAACTTACCTTATTATGTCCCGAATACACTGTAATTTATTTGATTTAAAATATTTATTTTTAACCTTTTTTTTTGACTTAATACCAAAAAAACACCCTAATTTTCAATCGAAAATTCACGTGTCGTTAAAATCTCTACTTTCCAATAGTGTAAACAAAAATTTACATTAGTATACCATAGTACATGTTCTCGGTAAAAGCAAAAAGCTTGAATTCGAAAATTTTTATCATTATTTAAAATTTTAGACTATTTATTAAAATTTACACTTAAATTACTCAAGAACCGTAACATTAATCAATATTACATGAAATCCTACGTTTTTTGAGTGATTAAAGTGTAAATTTGAATAAATGGGCCAAAATTGTAAACAATGATAAAAAAATTTTTCGAATTCCAGCTTTTTTCATTTTTTGCATTTTACTAAAACATGTTCTAGAGTATACCTACTAATGTAAATTTTTTTTAGACCATCAGAAAATAGACATTTTAACAAACGAAATGCCCACCGACTTTTTGAAAAAAGCTGATATTTTGACACGTGAATTTTCGATTGAAAATTAGGGTGTTTTTTTGGTATTAAGTCAAAATAAGGTGAACAAATTAATATTTTAAATCAACTCGGCTTGCCCGTAATTTATTTTTCCTTTAATTTTCATCATATTCACCTCCTTTTCCAATGGGTTTCATCCTACTATGATTTTTTTGTACTTTTTAATGTTTTTGAAGGCAACGGCACTGGTCTATTTTGTTGGTTTATCTGAAATTTAAACGATACTATCCTCAAATAGTAGATCCACCCCTGACAATCCTTTCTTGGTTGGTTACAAATAGAGGACACCTAATGACTCATTAACCTCCTTTAAGATGAAACGATTTCTCAGAGAAAAAATAAAATAAAACGCATATATGCAATTAAATTCGAAGAAAAATCTTGGTTGTAAGCGGGTTTCCGCCAAAAGCAGATATAGATTTTTCAACTCGGTAGTCAATACAACCAGCAGTCAGCGTCCAATTGTCTGAATCTATTTACGAGCTTGACTGACTTCTGATAAATATTTGGTGACATAATAAACTGCTGTCCCGACCTCTTACCCTTTGTATAAAAAAAAAATATATACAAGAGTATTACGATGCTGGATGGTAATAAATAACAAAATTTACTCCTGTGTCTGATGACAAGGCATTTCAAGAAAATATTCCCAGATGACAGGCAATATACAAGTACTATAGGAGAGCTATAGGAGAAAACTAGAAAAAAAAGTCAAGAAAAAAAGGGGGACGTTTAGTGGAGTCTATATGGAAAGGACATACCATTTATAAGTATTGGCAAATATATGGGAAATGGGAGGTAGGATGGTGATTGCTTATGAAATTAGGTCAATAAATCCAGTTATGGCCAACACACACATGTGTATTTGTTTGCATTACGGTTATTTGGCGTTTCAAATTTCTGCTGAGAACAAAGGAAATTTGCTGTGTTTTATATTATACGTTTATATTGACAGAATATAATACTCGTTTTGTTTTCTAAAGACGTTTTTGTTCTTGCTGTTTTTGTTTTCTATTTGGATTGATCCTTTTGTTGTTTGCTCGAGGATATAGCTAAATGTGAATAATACTCTTGGCGACCAATGACGACAAATTGCGTATATATTTGGCTTATTATTGAGTTTTTGTTTATCAAGAATAGAACAATCAAAGAGAAAGAGAGAGAGACTTCAATAAGTAATGTGTTGACAAATATTGGCACTTAGTTATACAATTTGAGTTTTGTATAATGTTCTGAAAGATTTCTTGTGTGTTTTGGTTAACATTGAATATTTATGGTACCTATTTCTATCTGTCAATATTGAAGTGTAGATTAATAATAAATATTGCGAATTAAGTAAAGTATGTAATTTCTGTCATTTCATCATCACATGCAATTTGATATTTCATTTAAAGCTCTCCAAGAAAAGCTCTGTTGGAAAAGACAGTGAACTCGATTCAGAGTAAGGCCAAAGAGTTCATGAACGGGCAGAGTACAGAAAAGTGCATTCCAAAATTTACTGACAAACAAAAATAATATGTCTGAGAGCATGTTACCCGAAATGGTATCAACCTCTTCATAATGACTTTAGGGTCTAGAAAGAAGTCCATATAACATTCCTGTTGTTTTATTTCACAACAATGTAAAAACATTGATTTTTTGGTTTGCCATATGAGCACCTAGAATTTTTTTCAAAATTAACAACAAATATAAAAAAATGATGTGTAAGGTGATTTCTTTTTCAGTACACGAATAGTAATTTTTAAACCTTAAACCTCAACTAACCATGATAATCCAACAAAAATCATTACTGTTTTTCGACAAAAAAAACTTTTTTCAAATTACCAACCTCTTAAAAATCAACGTTTTCTTAATTTAAAGGCAAAAAGTACAGTTTTTAAAATTAAAAAAGAGATTGTCTGTAAAGCCGGTTTACAGACGATGATTTTACGTGATAACGTCGTAAGAAAACAGGTTGTGTGCTTTTAAACTGATTCAGTTAAAGCGTTTATTTATTTCAAGCAATCATAATTTACAAGAAAAAGCTAAAAAAAAATTACTTTTTTTTCTTTTCTCATAATATTAATTTTTTTATTTTAAAAGCTTACAAAAAAAATTATACCATTAAAAAGCCAAATATTTCTTCTAAATAATAAAACCATTTTTAAATTTTTACAATGTGCAAAAAGAATTAAAATAATTTATTAAAAACAATCATTTCTTATGAAAAAAGTGACAAAATCATTTCCATCACCCAAAAATTCATTTTTTTTTGATATAACAACCTATAATAAATTTTATACCACCTGAAAGCTTATTGCTTCAGCTCAAAATAAAATATATATATCGATCATGTCTATAAGGCATCTACAAAAAGAGCTAGAATTTTTTGAAATCGATCAATTTTTATCAAAAAAAGCAAAAAAAAAATATATATTTTTATGTTCTCACGCTATTGAATCAATTTTTTTTAGACAACCTATACAAAATTTTATATCATGTAAAAGCTTATAATTTCACCTTTCATTATGACGTTTCAATCTTATATCTGCGATGCCTAGAAAAAAAGTTAGAATTTTTTAAAGCCAACCATGTCGAAATTCCAAACTGAGATTACGGTACTTCCCACACTGGTGGCTGTTCATGATCAACAGATCTCCACAGGTGTTTTGAGGTATTTCGCAAGTTTTTTAATTTAACATTGTTTAGCTTGTAGTGAATGTTCAGTTATGTGTGATATACCAAATGAAAGGTAACATCATCAGGATGCTCAATAAAGTTAAATCAAATTTGTATTTGCTTTAGATCAAAAGATAGAACCTGTTGAATAATAAAACTTTATTTTACAGTTATCTCAAAATTGTGACTACAAAATTGATTGAAATTTTGCACAAATATAGTCCTGTCTATTATCTATGTGCAATATAAATTTCATTAATTTATCTGTTGAAGAAAAAAAGATAAAAATTAAAAAACGGTTAAAAAAGGTCAAAAAACTTGGGACAAAAAAACTTGTTTTTCCCGTTATTCGGTCAAAAACCATTTTGAA
Source organism: Episyrphus balteatus (assembly GCF_945859705.1). Classification (NCBI taxonomy): domain Eukaryota; kingdom Metazoa; phylum Arthropoda; class Insecta; order Diptera; family Syrphidae; genus Episyrphus; species Episyrphus balteatus. The sequence continues at coordinate 47,302,819 of NC_079137.1, forward strand.
ATACCATTTTTTGCACATGTATGCGCACAGTCATGGACTACATGTTCTATAAGCTTGAGATTTTTTGAATGCTACAAAAAATTTAAAAAAATAAATAATCACCCAAAAATACCCTAAAATAAGTAGTAGCCCAGGGAAATTAGTAATTTAAATCGCATTTTTCGCGGGACAAAATTTTTTTCATGGAATGTGTTCGGGTGGTTGCCCTTATCATAAAAGTCAATTTGTTGGCATAATTGGAGGTTGGGAACAGCCGCCATCTTGGAAAAGAGATTGGTATCGTTTTTATTGAATAGCTCCATTGTTATTCATTTTAACAAAAAATGACAAAGGTAAGACTTATTAACAATAAAATTATCTAAGAAATGATATACAAAACAATTCCGTGAGTTGATTAAATAAAATTTTATAGTTGGTCAAAGTGCGGGTTTGTATCGCAAGGTTGGGGCAAAATGACATTTTTTCATAAATCTGACGAACTTTTGATTTGTTTGGATAATTCTTCAAAAATGAATTATAGTATTTATAATTATCTATAAAATGACCCCACAATCGTTATTGTAACCATCATATTGTAGAAGTTATCCAACTCCGAAAGTCTCCATGTACTAGTAAAAAGTGAGAAAAAAGCTAGTTTTTTGCTAGTAGGCCGAGCAAATTTTGGGAGTAGAGTTATACCCAAAATATAAGTACGCAGCTTTGCAGCCATACGCGTCTTAATATCGATTTCAAATGTCTGACAACTCTAATTTTGTGCTTTATACAGTTTTCGGGGGGTTAACCCTCTACTGCATGAATTAATATTAGCGGACGAAAAAATTAAAAAAATACTTTACATGGGTTCTTTGGGTTGTTTCAAAACGGTTTACATTAAAAAAATTTGTTTAAATTAATTAATTTAAAAAATTTGTTTATAAGCCAAATTTGGCTTGGTATACATTAAGGGGTAAGAAATTTTACTAATTTTATTTATTCAGATTAGGTAAAGAATAAAATTAAAATTATAAAAAGATAAATATTTATCATTTAAAAACAAAATAAAGTAAAATAAATACATTGCATTACAAAAGGTTAAGAATTACTTCAAATTTGGCTCATTTTAAGCCATGGAACCGAGAAAAGCAATTTGTTTTTTCAGTTACATATATTTTTTCTGGTTCACATTCTTTCCACTGTCAAAGTAAGTCTTGCACCAACATTTTCACCCACTCCCAGATCTTAAAAAAACTAAAAAGTAATAAAATGATTGAAAAATATTATAGGTGAGCCTCCCTCCACCTAAATTTTTTGTGGTTACGCCCCTGGAAATGGGGTTAACATTAAAAAAATGTCTCTAAAAGCGAAGAGGCTCCATTTCTGAAGTAAAACATAGCTTCAAAGCAAAGTAAAAATGTAAAGGAACAAAATTTACAACAAAAAAATTTAACAAATTTTGTAGATTTAAACCATTTAATGCATACGAAGCCAAATATGGCTTCCGTACTTTTTGCCCTTCCAAGACCAGGCCAATCATTTTTTTTCAATAAAAATTGGTTCATAGCATACATATTAAGACAATCCATCAAAAATAAATTTTTAATTCCACTTTTCTTTCCAAACAAACGCAGTAATTAACACTTAAAGTATGAAAATATTCTACACTTTCGATTTCATTGCACACGACTGATCGACTCACCTGTGATCATAAAATACACCTTTATTTTGTGTCGGACACACGAAAAAACTATCTCTATGGGCTCTCAGAAACACAAAGAAGAGGATTGTATTGAATCTTTACCATTTTTTTGTGACAGAGAAGAGAAAAGTGCATACAAATAGACAAAACCATATTTGGCTTCGTATGCAGTAGAGGGTTAAATAACGTAAGTTTTCCACTTAATGTGAATGGGCTAAATTTATACTATTTGAAATTATAAATATAAAAACTTATGCTCTATCATTTTTCCTAAATCTAGACACCAAAATCTTGAGGATGTGACCAATAGAACTATATATAAGCCGTTTATACGATTATGTTTTAGAAGCTTTTTTTGTTTAGATTTTTGTTTGTTTATTTGAATTGAAAAGCCTGATATCGTGAGTTCTATTAACCCCATAGCCGAGATTGAGGTGTCCAGATTTAGGAAAAATAATAGAGCATCAGCTTGTATATTTATAATTTCAAATAATATACATTTAGCCCATTCACATTAACTGGAAAACTTACGTTATTTAACCCCCCAAAAACCGTATAAAGCACAAAATTAGAGTTGTCAGACCTTCGAAATCGACATTAACACGCGTATGGCTGCAAAACTGCGTACTTATATTTTGGTTATACCTCTACTACCAAAATTTTCTCAGCCTACTAGCAAAAAAACAGCTTTTTTCTTACTTTTGATTAGTACATGGAGAGTTTCGGAGTTAGATTACTTCTACAATACGATGGTGACAATAACGATTGTGGGCTCATTTTATAGGTAATTATAAGTTCTACAATTCATTCCTGAAGAATTATCCAAACAAATCGAAAGTTCGTCAGTTATATGAAAAAATGTCATTTTGTCCCAACCTTGCGATACAAACCCGCACTTTGACCAACTATAAAATTTTATTTAATCAACTCACGGAATTGTTTTGTATATCATTTCTTAGATAATTTTATTGTTAATAAGTCTTACCTTTGTCATTTTTTGTTAAAATGAATAACAATGGAGCTATTCAATAAAAACGATACCAATCTCTTTTCCAAGATGGCGGCTGTTCCCAACCTCCAATTATGCCAACAAATTGACTTTTATGATAAGGACAACCACCAGAACACATTTCATGAAATAAATTTTGTCCCGCGAAAAATGCGATTTCATGCCCATATTTTGACTAATTTCCCTGAGCTATAGGTGTTTTTCAAAAATTCATATTTCGAAACGCAGAAATTAAAAAAAAAATCCGTATCAAACCCGTAACTTTTTTTTATCATCTTTTGAATGACGTTTTTTAAAGTGTCGAAAAAATTCCCCTACCTATAATCACTACTTTGTCAAAGGTCTACCTCATGTTTTAGTTTTAGAAAACCATTAATAGCTTGGTTTTGATTTTTTTTTAGAATTTTTTCAATACCATTGTCAGTCTTGCAATAAATTTATCTATTGATTAAAAAAAATTCAACTTTTTACATTGTCGCGTTTAGAAAATAGCCAATTTTTTGAAATTTTGTTTCACCCCTATTAAAAGATGGAATTTTTTAAAATCCTTCAAACATATTTAACTTTAGGTTATTATGTTTCAAATAAGCTATAGAAAATTTTTGTATCTCTAATAGGTAGTTTATTTTTAATTTTGAATTGAAATTTTTTCCGCACTGCGAAAGTGCGAGAGTGGAACGGGAGAAAATGGCGTCACTTTGTTGTGGTGGCTGCCATGGTTCATTGATTTATAAGACGTTATCACGTCAAAAAAAAAAAAACAAATTTTGATTTCAAGAGGTATTTTGAAAAAAATTAGCTTGGACTCACCTTGGGCAAAGCAGCCACAGTGAAAAATCAATTTTTTTTTTACACTGAAAAAAAAAAAATTTAGAAATAACAAAAAAAAAAAAAAAAAAAATGTTGGCCTAACCATGACGAATCGGGAATTCCCAACTTCAAATATTTTATGCAGCCCCCGATAGCAGTTTCTAATTCATCAACTGTCACTTAATATTTGGCACCATTGCACAATTTTAAAGTTGAAAAAGGACGAGTTTTTGATTATATGTCGAGGTTCTGGGGAAATTAGTAGCTATTAATAAATCCATTTAACTTGGACCTGCCACCTGCCGTCCAGTCCAGCAGTATTACTTTTGTGGAAACGAGATCTACTATCGCAAAATTCTAAATTAAATCTTCATAATATCGCTGGCTGAGAATTATAAGGGTGTATTTCATACAAAATACAAAAAATGAGTTTTATACACCAAAATTTTCGTAATTTCAACGGCTTTCAGATAAAATTTTTAAAAAAATTAGAAACAAATTAATGGCGACGGTACAGGTAAAAAAGACATACAACTTTCATGATTTCACATAAATGTATTAATATAATAAGGTTCTATGTTATTCAAATCGCAATATAGAACCCTTTTACTGATTTTTTTTTTTCAAACAAAAAAAATACATTGATTTAAATTACATAGAATTTTTTTGTGCAAATTTTTCAAAATGAAATCTTATGGAAATTATCTTTTTTTAAACTAAAGTAAAAATAAAAGATCTTTTGATGTTTTTGCTGGTATTGAACAACAGGGGTGAAATCGGCTAACTTGATAGTCAATAGTTGACAGTAAAAAACGACGATTTTGCTCCATAATTCGTCGTTTTTGACTATCAACTATCGACTATCAAGTTAGCGGATTTCACTCCAGGGCTTTTGCAAAACAGCAAAGATTTTTTGTATCTCGTTCTGTACTCTTTAAACCAAAATATTGGATAGTACATCCAACCTTAACTTTTGCAATAATTCATTCGTGTTATCTAACCCAGATATTCTTACATCATAATTAAATAAGAGTAATGTTTTTTGTGTTCCAAGAATTGGAAGTGATTTTTTGAAACTTTTTTTTTTCATAATCGAGGTTGGGAATTTCATAGTTCGTATTAATAAACCAAAAGTTAAAGAAACACTTAGATTCCTTAACTTAAAACAAAAGAAGTCAAAACTCAAAAAGTACCAAAAAGGTGCCTTCGGACAAACCTCAATCCGATGGCAAGATATACTAGGATAAAGCAACTGTAAACGAGATTCAGTTTTCACCTTAGTACCCAAAAAAAAAAAAAAAATATTAAACAAAAAATTAACTAATTTTTAGTTGTATTTAGTTGGAAAATTGAGTATTTTTTTTTTTTCAAAGGTCAAGATTTTATTCTACTAACTCTTCGTTATTCATCTTTACAATTATATTAGTTTATGTCTATTAATAGTTTCATCGAATAAAATTTTTTTTTAACATGAGGCAAATTTACGTTATACATAGAGACAAATAAGCCACTTAGAATCAAGGTGATATTCCTCTAAAATCCAATCCTCTTAAATTGATAAGAATTCTAATAAAAATAAGTAAAATTTGTTTAAATTTTGTTAAGATCAAAGTGGACTTCATTTTAACAAGAATTTTCTTCTTAAGAAAATTTAAGTGTTGATACCTGCTAAGATTGAAATTATTTTTCATTAATTTTATGTGCATTCTAATTAAAATTAAAAGATTTAACAAACTTTCAATATTTTGTTGGCTTAGATTTTGCACCGTAGAAGATGATTGCTTTAAGACGACTGTCTTTTTGGCAAAAAAAACATGCAAAAATCCGATTGATTTAATACAAATTCTAATTGTTGTAAGCATGTCTTTGTTCTGTATACTTAATTCAACAAAAGCAGGAATTGTGATTTGTGGTATTTTTTCTGCTATTTAAAATAGAATTTGACTGTTTTGTGCAAAACTTGAGTAAAATTAAATTAAATTAAAGCCTATTTCACGATGAAGTCACTTTTTTTCATATAAAATCCATTTAGGTATTATATGTAAGCTCTTTATAACTATAAGGTTCTATGTTGAACATAGAACCTTTTTCAAATTTTTTTAACAAACATTTTCTATGTCATTTTTTAAATATGCTCATAGAATCCTTTTTTGTGGTGAAATTAATGTTTTTTTCATGGTTTTATGATTTTTTTAGGGTCTTTTATAAGATTGCACCAATACTTTACTGCTATGTAACTATTTTATCCAAAAATCAGCCTTAAAAAACTTTGAGATCGATTTTCTCAAAACTAAGGTGGGTTGACATACAACCCTATAATTCTCAGCCAGCGATATGTTGGCAAGATAATACAAGTACATCTATTTTTAAAATATCTATAAAAAAAAATTGATATTAAAACTAAATATTTTACTAAATTAATTAAAATGTCTAATGCAACGACACCTCAACTATATAGTTTCCATTTAAGTATTTTGTTTTGTTTTCTGCTAAAACAGGAGAAAAAAAAAACATTACCTACAAATAAAATTAATTGTCTCTCTCTCCTCTAAACATAGTTAATTGATAAAATAATTTATCGCAAAACAATTACCCAGATGTGCTATTTAATAAACCCTCATCAAGCTCGATTATGCAGACAGATATTGTCATTTCACTTACACCTCTATCTACCTACCTCCTCTGCACTCTTGAGTACCTATAATGTTTCTATACAAAAACCCCAAAAGTGTCAAAACAAAAACAACTCCAAAATGCAAAAATGCTAATTTTTCGATCATTGAAAAAGAGCCCTTATCTACGAGTACAAGTTTTGGAACAACCAAGCTCAACCCTTGTAGCAGTGGCAGAGGCTATATACACGACAACAACACGCACATTAACTACAAAACCAGTGTTCAATTCATTTGAATTTTCCACTCGAACGCATCCATTCAGATGCATACTAGAATAAATAGAAATAGCTTAGGTCCTATAACACTTGTATAATAATAATATGCATCCCGGATCCGCGGCGCGGCGCTCTAAATGTAGGTAAACAAAACAATACGCCAAAATGCTAAACACCCTCATTAGCTGAATGTTTGAATATTTAGCATAACAAATTGGTTGTACCTCAAAAAAATGGTAGATGTGCTGCGGTGGTTTTGCTGCTGTTTGTTGTATGTTTTACATGTGACACCCTCTTTATACCTTTTAACTAAAACCAAAGGGTGACTTATTAGTTTTGTATTGTCTGTCCTCTGACGCGTGCTATGAAAAATTTTTCGATTTTTTTTAATTTATCCTGATGGCAAATTGCAAATAAATCTTGTCGATCTGAAAATTACGTGTAATTGTGGGCACAGTGTCATGGCGGATAACGAGCAGAGAAACTAATAAGCCGCATGGTTTTGGTGTGGTGTTGGCTGGGAGGTAAAGTTGGTAGCAAAGCAAAGCAAAAAGTTGGCTTTGATAAGCGTGTAATAAATGTCCTAATGATAATGAACTAATCCACAGGGATTTATAAAAATTTTTTTCCATCGTTTTTGTTGTTGTTGTTTTTTTCTTGGACATGTTTTGCAATTTTATTTGCATTGAATATGAATGCTAATTGTTGTGTAAATTTTATGTACATACATTTTATTTATATGTAAAAATCTATGAACACAAAATTTTGTAATTATACAGAGGTTTTGCCCCCTTAGGGAATGAGTTTAATGAGAGTGCATACAAAAAAAAAAACAGTTTTCAGAGGAGATTTACTCGCAAAAACAGTATAAAATTTGTATGGTATTGACTTTTATGTAGATTTTAAGCCACATAAACTTTTGAGATTAATTAAAATAATTTTTTAGCGCTCTATTTTAATTTAACTATTATAATCCGGCGGCGGCGTGTGTGGCAGTAATATTGTAATGCAAAACCGCTCTATATATCGACTATTTTTGCAATAAAGTGGTTTTACTAATGATTTAATCTAGCGTAACTGATAGTATTATCAATCGTGTTCATATTTAAAAATATACATTTTTAGTGTGTGTAAATTTATAGATTTTTGTTTGTTTTTTTGTTGTTTAAGGATCAATTGAATAAACATAATAGTTTAATTAAGACCAAAAGTTTATCAGAAAATATCATGTTTGATTAAATACTTTCGCAGATTATTATAAAGAGTAAAAGAATTGAAGTCATCAAACGGTTTAATAAAAGAAGCTGAATTAAAAAATATTCGACTCGTAAAGAGCCTCAAAAAATAGAAAACCACACAATTTATTAATTACGGAGTTGACAAAGAATATATTGCCTCTAAATACTGGAGCTACATAAGCTTTTCAACATAGCCGTATTTAGAGGGGGGGTTACAGGGTTTAACCTTCCCCGAAATTTTTTTTAGAAATCATATGATGAGAATTTGAACAAATACAACCGTAACCCTAATAGGGTAAGCGGGGGTACATTTGACACCGGGGCACATTTGACTTTGCGTTTTCCGGTATGATCGTGCCCTTAATTAACAATAGTTTGGATGAAGAAAGAAGCTTAGTTTGATTTTAAGAAATTTTGCGAAATTTCGCAGTCTTTCATTAACTTTTCGCGGAGTAACACGTGTTTTCGTGTTTTCTGTATTTCTGATCTTATTTTTGACCACCGGTATGTAAGCGATTTCTGAACCTAATAAAAAGTTTTTTCAATGCTGAATCAATATTTTGATAGCATTATGCTTAAAGTTAAGTAAATTAAAACCAGCTTTGTAAAAAAATAGTATTAGTTATTGAAAAAAAAGAAAAACAGTTATGAAGCTCCTTCGGGGCACCTTTGACTTTTGCAATTTGGGCACATTTTTACGTTGAATTTGGGAAATTATTTATTTAATAAATTATTTAAAAGTAAATCGACATCGATTAATTTTGATTAAGATTTAAATGGAGAGATTTTTTTAAATATTTTTGGGTTTTTTGTTTTTTCTTCTTCTTTTTAGAAAATAAATTTTTTGATTTATTTTTTTCGTTATATTGTTTAGTATATTGTTTAAAACCAAAAAAGTATTTTTATTTTCTAATTAAGTAATAGACGAGTAAGATCCACTGATTGTTTTAAAAATTTAATGCACACGATGTGGGGTTTAATCCACCATTGTCAAATGTACCCCTTTTAAAGTCAAAAGTGCCGGGATCGGGGCACTTTTGACAAAATGACTTTTTTTTAGAAAACATAATTTTTTTAAATGTTGTAATGTTGTAAAACAAAAAAAATTAATGCTAGTATAATCTTGAATAGTCAATAAATCAAATACAAAACAAAACATTGGAAAACATTAACAGTTTTCGAAAATACAGACCTTTAAAAACTAAGTGTCAAATGTACCCCCTTCTCCCCTACATACTTGTGCATATATATGCCGAACTTGATGGATTGCTTTTATATTTTGGTGATAAATCGAAAATCTCCAATTTTGTCGCAATTAAGTTTCAAAAAACTTTGAACAAAATAAAATATATGAAAAAAGTATTTTTTTTTTAAAGAAGTATCTACCTACTGATTTGTATGAAATTTTCAACCCTCTTATAAATGGGAACCATAAATCGTACACAAAAATGAATAATTATAAATTGATTGTCTCTTTTTAAGAAAGTATACAATTTGTTTTTGCTAAAAGAGCTCACTTTTGAAATAATACGACATAAACACAATGCAATACTTATAATAGTTGTATGCTAAATATTTTTTTTGGTCAAATTCAGATTACTGACTTGTTAAAGCTTGTGGTAACACAGCAAACTAGGCTGAATATGAACAAGAAACGAGAATGCAAGAAAATTGTTCCTTCAGCCTAAATATTGGAAACTTTCATTTTTAAACCATATATATTATGACGTTTGGGTCGCATTTTTTCTGCAGATACTTATCACAAATACTGATTATTTTTGTACTTTCTAAACCTATCTATTTGAATCTTAACTAGCGTAAAAGTAAAAAGCATTTTTGAAATATTTTGCTGAACTTCGGAACTAGGGGTTAAAAACTCGATTTTTCAAATTCAGGCGTGATATATAATTTATTTTACATTGACATTTAATAAAAAATAATTATTTGAGGTGAATTGAGTTAAATATTTAGCCAAGGATATGAACACTATAGAGGTGGAAAGACAAAATTTCAGCCGCTAAAGATTTATCCTGTTCTGGGTGCAGGTTAAATTTGTATACTGAGGGAAAAAATAAATTGAAGTTGAAACATTGTTGTTTTAAAGATGAACTACTTTGATTTATGTGACTTTAAGATACGAAACCATCAAAAATTAACCTTTTTTCCAGGTTGATTTTAAAATGTTCATCTTCAACGCAAAATCATTCCGAATAATAGTTAAATCAATGTGGTTTTCATTGATTTTACGTAGTTTTATGGTGGCTTTTCCTTCATTGTATCTTTAGAGAATACATTTTTTATAAAGCCTAGAACGCAGCCGAAGAGAAACGAAAAATGTTCAAGTCTCCATAGTCGACAGCGAAAATGCTAACGAAAAAATATCATCGAGTATTCTGTCAAAGTCAAATAAAAAAATCCAAATTAATTAAAAATCAAGAAAAAACAACAGAAAATAATTTTTAAAGCAAAAAATAAATGAATTAAAAGTGAAAAAACCGTCAACACTGCTCTTGAAGTCAAGAAAAATGCACAGGACAGTAAAAAGTAAGTGACAAATGAATGAAAACTCTCCAATTTTTCGCTAGAGCTGCGTACTGAAAAACGAAAAGCAAAACGAAATTTTGTATGGAAAATTTCTTTTCGCTTCAGCCGCGTACTAGGCTTTAATGTTCAAAACTTTTAATAAACAAAGAAATTTGAAAAAAATAATGCATTAATCTCATCAGAGAGAGAAAAGTCAATTTATGATTTATCTGCTGGCTGTTAAAACCATTGATAATATCTAGTGTTTTTTATATGATATGTACGAAATTTTTTTTTGCATAATGTTTAGGAAGGCTTCTACAAAATTTTGTTGCTCGCTTACGCTCGCATGTAACAATATATAAAAAAAATTTTGCTCGGTCTGAGCTAACCCCTCCCGAAATGAAATCCTAGCTACGGCTATGCTATGCTACATCAGGAACAATCTTGATGTGAGCAACTGGAGACATGTAGCTAGGACCGAGTTCACTGTACCTATGTTTATATGTCCTGGGCATGTCCGGGTTATGTCCCGCACATGCAGGGGAAATGTTCGGACATATTCTGGGACGGAATTAATACTAAGTCAAATAAATAACATTTGAGGTGCAGTGCTCACACCAGTGGATTTGGTGGTTTAGCCAGTGACAGTGATAAATCAACGATTTTTACACTGAATAAAAAAAAATAGTTTTTTGAGGTGAATAAAAAATAATGCTTCTATAATTTTAAAACTAAGGGTAGGAAAGCCAAAATATTATTTGGGCTATCCTGGCCTAACCTTGGGCAAACAAACCACGGCACAGTGGGTCCCGCCATAGGTCAAAAATAAAAAAAGTAAATGTCAATTTTTTAAAATCCAATGATTAAACAACATTCTACAATCTCCCATCGAACCAAAACCAAACAAAAATTGACAGTTACCCATTAATATTAATATAAAGAGCTCGCTTATTTGGTGTGTATATTCTAGAGGTGTCTAGAAATCGATTTTTCGGAGTACAAAATCGAAAAAACCAATTTCGATTTTTTTTTGACCCACCCTAATGTTCACCCTGTACGTCTGGATAGTAAACTAATAATACTGGACCTAAGCAGTATTTCAAAAAACTTGATTTCGATATTGTTTTTCGTTTAGAGGAATTAGTTATCCTTGTTCTAAAGCTGCAGTGCTGTTTTTCTTGGATTTTATCAAATCAACTTTATTCAAGTCAACAAACAAACAATAAACTAGAAAGATAGCCTGCAGAAATGACAAAAGAAAACTCAGAGTCTAAAACTCTCTCCCCACTCTTTTCTTATTCCATTCAATCTGAAAAGATCATCTGAAAACTCTGTGAAAATTCTCCTCTTGGGAAGAATTCCATCTTTTTAGCTGTAAACCAAAGAAATAATAAACATTTAAGTCAGATCCTATGAGAATACCAACACCACCACCACCATAACTATATCCACTAACTGCAGTTAGCTTCATGCGGTATACGAGAAAAGTATAGTCATCATAAGCATCATCATCATCATCATCATCATCATCACAGCTACTTACGATTCCCGGTTTTGCTTTTTGAAGCTATCTACTTTTATATAACTCCCATGGTTTTGCCTTCGGCGGCAACGGCGACTATACGGTGTTGGTGGTTGTTCTTTGGGTTCCTCTGGTACTCATCAAAGTCTTGAGCTTAAACGTACATAGAACCCAAAAGAATCTTCATTGTATGCGCTATCCGGAGAGAGGTGTAGTTTTTTTTTTTTAATTTTTTCCTCCTTTCCGATGCCTCAGAGTATATATACACTCAGAGATGGCCTCTTCGGCGAAAAGAACTACAATAGGTTAGTTAATAGGTACTTTTTTTTTGTTTTTTTGCTCCGGAACTCCCCCAAGACACCCTTACGGTTTTATAGTGAAGATTGAAGAACAAGGTGAATTTCTAGAAACAGAAAAACAAATGTTTTTCTTTTTCTAGAAATTTTGTTCCTGAGCATCTCAAAGCTCAAAGTATTTACTTTTCATTAAGCATATCGAGCTTTTAAGTTCGAATGCATGAATGAAAAAAAACATCAATTTATCTGAAAATCTTAAAACTTTTGAAACCACCATAAAAAACGTAAGATCAATGAAAATCGCATTCATTAAACTATTATTCGGAATTTTGCGTTGAAGATGAAAAAATTTTAACTTGGAAAATAGGTTAATTTTTTTGTGGTTTCGTATTTTAAAGTAGTTCAACTTTGAAACAAAGACGTTTCAACTACAATTTATTTTATCCCTCAAAATCTACTTACTTTTTTCCCCACACCTTAAGGGTTTTTAAAAAGTCTGTCAATTTGAGAGTAAAAAAGCCCATGGGGCCTGTTTCAGAGCTTACTAAATCAACTACATCCGCTACATTCACTGCATCAGCGATCTCATTCCGATTGAGCCATCACTTGAAATGCTTTTTATGGTCTAAATAGTAAAAATATTCTAAAAAATGCTTCTAGAAATCCAATAGGCAGCATCTATTAGTGTTTAAAGTTCATAATTAAGCTGGGTGTAACTGATAAAGTTAGCTGTGAAATATCCCCAAGAAGTAGGCAAAATTGGCAGCTATTAAATGTGTTAAAAATAACGTAGTCTTGGATAAAAACTACGTAGTTCTCGTTGCTATAATAACTTGTTTATATTGATCGAGAAACTCGGTTAAAAGTACAAGTAAAATTTAAGTACAATTTAACCAAGATATTGTATAAAATTAAACAATTTCAAATAACCGATTCGACTCGTGTAATTTTAACCCAGGTTAGTTTGCTATATTAGCAAACTCACTCTGTTAATTTCAACGAGTTGTACTAGTCCAGTAATTTTAGGTTTTATCTGCGGAAAAATTCCTACTGGGCTCGATTTTGGTATAGACCTTCGTTACGGCGTTGTTATGAAGATGTGAAAAATCGACATTGATATCGCGTCCGCGTTAAAAGTTATAGAGGTCAAAAGGTCAAGGAAATCAGTTTTTCGCATATATATCGTGACCTGTTGCTCGGAGGTCAATAGGGGTCTATAGAAAATCTGTTCGTCATAAAATTATCTACAAATATTGCCTTATGCATTTTTCTGTTTTTTTTCACATCTTTTTCGATTTTTCACATCTTCATAACAACGCCGTAACGAAGGTCTATACCAAAATCGAGCCCAGTAGGAATTTTTCTGCGGATTGGGGTAAAAAATGCCTAAAATTACTGGGCTATACGTTGTTTTTAACCGATCATTTTTCTGCGTGCAATAACTACAATCCCTGGTTGCTTTGGTGTTTAGACACTGTTGGTCTGACCTGACCGTGACCCTACCCTGCTCAGATATCTGTGTGATTTTAGTAATGTAATTGTGTATTTAGATAAAGGAGAGGGATGCTAAACACTTGCGCCCTTGCCCAGTAAAATAAAACGTCGGAGTAACGAGCTGTTCCGCTGACGTCTGCTATACTTGGTTGCGGTTCCCATTCAGCAACCCAGAGCTCAAAGCCAACATTTCTTACATCAGGGAACCCAGTGAACAAGTCTCTTACTCGAAATGGTCTTGTAAATATCACTCACTTTTAGCCGTATTGGCTTGATTAAAGTAATTGGACCTTTTTCTGGAATAAGCTTGCTTGACATGTAGGGACGCTGAATTGTATCAAATCAATTGTCCGATTCAGCATGACAGTCTCAGAACCTTAAGCGAGTTCGGTAATCTCAAAAACCCAATGTGCAAGTCACTTTCTCAAAAAGGTTTCTGTGAATATCAGTCATTCATGTCCTTGGTTCCGTTGGTTGATGTGAGGACCTTTGAGTTGCTTGATGTTAGGACCATTCAGTATCGTAAGGCCTGAGGTGAGTTCGTCCAGCAGTATTCAACAATGGTCATTTTACGCTATACCGAGTTTAGCCTCTTATTTACCTAACGGCCAGCGTACGGTCATTATTGTTTTTTTTTTTTTTAGCACACTAAGATTGAAAAGTACTGCTTTACAAGCCTCCAGGGTTTTACTAGTTACTTATGATCCACCTGAATTTTATCTGTAGTGCTGCATGCAAAGAGTTGATCCACCAAAGGTAATGACTTCCAAGTTGTGTTTCACAAATGGTTGTAAATTTACACTTTGATCTAGCAGAGCTTTAGCCCAAGGTTTTTTGAAGTGAAAACTTTTTTAGTATCGTAGTGATTTGAAACAAGATGAAACGAAAACGCGACATGAACATTCAACTTGTTATAACTTTTTTGTTTTAATATATAGATAAATGAAATTTGTACTGTAGATAGGTAATTAAATAAATTATAATTGTACAAAATTTCAATTAATTTCATATTCAAAATTCTGAGATAACGTTAAAAATATGTTCTTTTCCATCTTTTGATCTAGTGCACATACAAATTTGATTTAACTTTAATACGTATGCTGATAACATAACCTTTTATTTGATATATCACACATAACTTTACGTGCTCTATAAGTTACACAATCTTAAATTGAAAAAAATTTTGAAACACCTCAAAACACCTGTAGAGATCTGTTGGAGATGACCAGCTGTCTGGAAATTCAACATGGTTGACTTAAAAAAATTCTAACTTCTCTTGTAGACATCTTTGAAATAAGATTTATGCATTATTATACAAGGTAAAACAATAAGCTTTCACATGGTATACAATTTTGTATAGGTTGTCAAACAAAAAAATTGATTTAATAGCATGAGAACATAAATGTTTTTTTTTGCTTTTTTTGATGGAAATTGATCGAGTTCAAAAAATTCTAGCTCTTTTTGTAGATGTCTTATAGACCTGATCGATATACAGTAAAACCCGGATAAGTACCTCACCTTAAATGCCCCGTTTTGATAGACACTAAAGCGGGTTAGGTACTTACAAGAACTCGCTTAAGTGCTCATAGGCACTTATCTCTTTATTTATTCAATAATAAAAAATAACATGTTTGACAACTAAAAAAATAATCTTCACAAACAAAATTTACTTTGAAAGTTTAAAATAGCTAAGAAGCTAGTTTCTACCTTTAGTAAATTTTTTGAATTTTAAAGCGCTATAGCAAACGAAGTTTTTCTTATTGTTGAAACTTGTTTCAAATGTTAAAAGAAATTTCTGCAAGTAAATTCAATTATAAGTATTTGAAATTGCAGGTAATTAAGCGGGGAAGGTAGTTAAGCGAAAGGTACTTAAGAGATGAGTTGTATATGAAAAAAATCCTTAAAATTTTGGTTCTAAAAAAACAAAGGTACTTATGCGGGTTAGGCACTTAAGCGAGAGGCACTTATCCGGGTTTTACTGTATATATTTTGAGCTCCTATAATAAGCTTTCGTGTAGAAAAAAAAAATCGAGGTTTTAATCAAAACCAACATTACGATGTGGAGAAGATCAAAAAAGTGGTTTTCGTCATGCCGTCCGTCGGTCTGTGCGTGTGTGCGTCTGTGCGTCCATCTGTACATCGAGCTAGGGCCTAAACGGATGGATGGATTTGCTTGAAACTTGGTACAGATGATTTTTACGTAATTCCCTAGACCCCTTTTTTTTATTTTTTTAATATCTCCATTTTAACGCATACCTCCCATATAACGTTTTCGAGGTATTGCAAATTTCTCGAAAACGGCTCTAACGATTTTGATCAAATTTGGTGTGCGGAATACTCTTATTGATTCCAACAAAACTGCGTTTTTAGTTTTTCTCAAAAAATGAGGAGAATGGAAATATGGCGTTGCCGTTTTTCGAAAATTGACATATTTTTTAAGTTCATATATTTTATCAAAGCATTAGTTATTTTATTTAAAATTTACAGAGATCATTAGGTATAAAATGTTAAAAAAAAATATTTTTAAACTTTTGATTTTTTTTTTTTTGATTTTTTTTTCTACAAAATCTTAAATTTCCAATAGATATTTAAGATAAAGATACTGTGAACTACAAGAGCAAGTACGTGCGACCCAGTCGTGCATTTTATTTTTATGAAAATTGATCGAGTTCAAAAAATTCTACCTCTTTTTGTAGATGTCTTATAGACCTGATCGATATATATATTTTGAGCTTAGACAATAAGCTTTCAGATGATATAAAATTTATATAGGTTGTCATATAAAAAACATGGATTTGAAGGTGATAGAATAAAAATAGGTAGATTTTTTTCAATATTTTTTTTGCAAGAAAAATGATTTTTTAAGGTTTCACTTCTACCACGTGGGAATTGCACACATGATTTTTTTTTTTATTTTGTAGCACAGTGAATTTGTACTGATCCTAATCAAAAAGGCAAAACTGGTTAAATTCACCTTTTGCATCGTCTGTCTCGTTGTGTATATTGCGGCTCTGTAGCTTCTTAGAGTTTTTATATTATTTTTCTTTGCACTTTCTTATTGTTTCACTTTGGTGTTTGGCAAACAACCTCTTATGCAATCATTGAAGCGAGAAAAACTCCTCTTTTACCGTCTTAAAAAAAAATTCAAACAAAAAAAAAAAAAAAATAACCTGGCAAAAATATTGAAATACAAACACGACTATGCCTCTATACACAATACCGCACACACCGAATAAACCATAGGGCAAATAAAACTAGAATAAGAAGCAAAAAAAAGTGAGAAGAATGTTTCAGGGAAGTTCTGTTGAGTGCATACAAATGGCTTCCTTAAAACCGGATACACCGAGGAAATGGAGAAAATGAAGAAAATCTTAGTTTCACTCTTGCAACAAAACAACATAAAGTAAGAAAATGTCTACGAGAGAGGGAATATGGTTGCATAGGGAATGGTCGAATCGGGATCCAGTCTAAGAGACGGTGTGATGCGGTGTTTTAAGGAAATGTTGTAAAACAATAGAAGGTATAGAGGTTGCCTTTTGATAGGGATATAGCTAGCGCTCATAAAGAGTATCTACGTGTTGGAAATATTTGAAAACAAATTGCATAGGAAGTCTGTCTAGTCAAGCCTGACCATTGTTTGTTATTTCTCGAGCTTCTAATAAAACAGCATCCGGAGCAATGAACGGTGTAATCCAAATTTTCCTTCAAGGATTTGGATTTTATTTGTATATATTTATATTTCTCCCAAACTAATCACGAGGATAGAAAAGAGAATAATCTAATCAGTGGAATATAGGGCAAGTATTAAGGATATACAGTAAAACCCGGATAAGTGCCTCTCGCTTAAGTGCCTAACCCGCATAAGTGCCTTTGTTTTTTAAGAACCAAAATTTTAAGGATTTTTTCATATAAAATTAATCTTTTAAGTACCTTTCGCTTAACTGCCTTCCCCGCTTAATTGCCTGGCTTTTCAAATACTTAGGATTGAATTTACTTGCAAAAAATTCTTTTAAGTACACATTTGAAACAAGTTTGAACTGCAAGAAAAACTTCGTTTTCTAAACCGCTTTAAAATTCAAAAATTCTACTAAAGGTAGAAATTAACTAGTTAGCTATTTTAAACTTTCAAAGTAATTTTGTTTTGTGAAGACTATGTTTTTAGTAATCAAACATGTTTTTTTTAATTATTAAATAATTATAGAGATAAGTGCCTATGAGCACTTAGGCGGGTTCTTGTAAGTACCTTACCCGCTTTAGTGCCTATCTAAATGGTTCATTTAAGGTGAGGTACTTATCCGGGTTTTACTGTACGTTTTTTCTTAGGATTTCAAAAATGCAGATGATATCCTTCCTTCTTCCCAACACACGCTTGCCAACTTAAATTTCCCTCTAAATTGCTGATGTACTTCTGTTATACAAAAGGCAACAACACACACCAGAAAAAAGGAGCGCACATCCTGCTGAATGTAAATGTTACAAAGTTTTTGGCATGAAAAATTGTATGTCATTGTAGATCCTTTGTTCTGCCAAGTTGTTATGCTTCTGGATGCTTATGGTCTTCTATATACATGAAGATATATATTTGCTTAAAGCTTCGAGGCGCGCAAATTAATGATTAGCATGGCATACAACAAAGAGGAAAGACTTTGAAATTGGGTAACAATAGTACAGAGAGAGTTCCAACAGCCGAGAGATGCACAGTCACAGGGATTTATTATTGTTCTCTCTTTCGTTTATGTTTCATGTTTTTTTTTTTGTCTTCTTCTTTTTTTTTCATAAAAGCGTTATGTATTCAAGTTTTTTTTTTTTTTTTTAATTTTTTTAACAGATTTTTCTGTTGCAATTGTTTGATTTTTTTTTTATGTTAAGAGTAAAGTCTGTTTCTCTTTTTTTTTTCTATTGTTCACTCCTTTGGAAAGTTTTAATTGTTAACAAAACATTGCTGATGTTCGTTCATGGCAATCAAGGACTTTTTTTTTGTTGTTGTGTGTGAGTGCGAGCGTGTGTAGGAGATAGAAAAGTTTTATTGCGAAAGGGCGTTTTCTGTTCTTGTTTTTGAAATTTTTTTGTTGAGTATTTTAAGGATGTGAGAAGCAATTAAAGAACATTGCTTTAAATGAAAAGTTAATAAATTCATAAGTCAAGTGAATTTGTTACAACAACAGAAAAAAAAGGTTATAAGACAAAAACAGAAGTTAATAAAAATAAATTTATTGTGGGCCGATGGTAAAGGCCACAAGAATTTGCAAACTCAAATTAAAAATATTTATACGAAGAAACTTTTATGACTTTGGAAGAATTCTTTCAAAGGTGCTCCAATTAATTAAAAAGTGTTTTTCTTGCTGAAAAAATTATATAGAATAACCTTTAAACAGCTGACGAGAAGAAATGACGAGAAGGATAATGGCAAGAAGAGAAGTCAAAGGTTAACAGAAAGATCTTAGGCATATTGACATTGATTCTGAAAACATTAAAAAGCTTATTGATAAATAATCGAAAAGACTCGATTGACACCAGACTTCTATGAGCCATAATATCTATAGGTACCTTTAGAAAACAAAAAAAAAAAAAAACAAAATAATACTAGTGAGAAAACTTATCGGTTGCTTAATTTTATTTTATTTAGTCTAAGGGTCAAATTTTGGGAGTGGAGTTATAACCAAAATGTGAGTATGCAGTTTTATAGACTTATACGTTCTAATGAAGTCTTGTTTTCGTAGGGTTAAATAACCCGATTTTTTCAATTAGGTAATGTGAGTAGGCTAAATAAACACAAATTCTCATTCAAAATATTAGGTCTGATGGTTTGTTTTTTTCTTTAAGCCTGAAGATCTCAATCTTGATTATGCGATCAATGGAATGGAGAAAGCTCTTGACGCAAAGAAAATTTGTTCAGCGGACTAGGGCATATTGTGACAAAGTATTGCACGAAATCCTGAAGGACTCTATTCCATTCTTAGAGAAAATCAAGAGAAAGCAATTTTCCGCGTCAGGAACGAAAATAATTATTCAGATTTTAAGAAAATGGTGCCTGGCGTACCACAAGGCAGTGTTCTAGGTACCATTTTATACCCATTTTACAATATCAAGATGATTCACGATTCACAAAACATTAAAAAGGTTTGCGATAGACACCTGATTTGTTCGAGTGAATCATTTGAAAACCAAGCAATTTTTAATTTTAGTTTCTTTATTTCAAAATATTTACATTACTACATTATTATTACATAAATATAAGAAAATTGTAACCATTATTTAAATGATTTTATTAAAAAAAAAAAAAATAAATGTTTAGCTAGATAAAAAAGCAAAAGATATAAAAATATGCAAAGAAAAATCTTTTGATTTTTTGAAAATTACATAGTTGCAGTTAACCCTCAAAATTGTTGTTAAATCGTAGCTTTAAAAACTTGACTAAAAAAGGCCTTATACACTTTTTTCAATTATCTAACCGTTTAGTAGATATTTGAGGTCCAAAAATCGAGAAAATCTTTAAAAATTCGTTTTTTTGTTCTTAATTTTGTAACAAATTGAAAAATTATACTAATCAAACGCGCATGACATATTCTTGTAGGAAACAGATAGTTCCACAAAAAAAGTCTCAATAACTTTTTTCATTAATCTAACCATTTGAGAGATATTCGAGGTCAAAGTTAAAAAAAATTATAAAAACAATTTTTACTTTAAAAAATTTAAAAATTAACAAGATGTATTCTTGTAGGGGCTTAAACGTTCTACAAAAAATTCCTTGGCATCAAATGGATTGCTTTAACCGTTTAGATGAAATTCGTATCCAAACCAATGCCCACTGATTTCAATAGTTTTCCTATGACCCGTATGCATTGCGATTTGGATACGAATATCTTCTAAACGGTTAAAGCAATCAATTTGATGCCAAGGAATTTTTTATAGAACGTTTAAGCCCCTACAAGCATACATCTTGTTAATTTAAAAATAATGAAGTTTCAGTTTCAGTGAATTTTAAAAGTAAAAATTGTTTTTATAATTTTTTTAACTTTGACCTCGAATATCTTTAGAATGGTTAGATTAATGAAAAAAAGTTATTAAGACCTTTTTTGTGGAGTAATCTGTTTCCTACAAGAATATGTCATGAGCGTTTGATTATTATAATTTATCAATTTATTACAAAATTAAGAACAAAAAACGAATTTTTAAAGATTTTCTCGATTTTTGGACCTCAAATATCTACTAAACGGTTATATAATTGAAAAAAGTGTTTGAGGTCTTTTTTGTAGAGCGTTCAATTTTCTACAAGAATATGTAAAAAAATTTGCTAAAAAATGATTTTTTTTTTCAGTAGAAGCTTGATGTAAAAATAGAAAATTACGAAGCGAAGGACCTTCCCATTAATATAAAGAGCTCATATTTGGTGTGTTTATTCTAGAGGTGTCTAGCAATCGATTTTTCGGAGTACAAAATCGAAAAAACGAATTTCGATTTTTTTGACCCACCCTAATACATATACATAATAAACTGTTCAAAATAATAACTACAAATACATATTTATATTTATTTGTTGCTGAACTAAGCAAACCAAGTACATTCATTACCAACTCAATGCAATGATATCAAAATAATGTTTCGATTCATATTCATAGAATATGAATATGCTCAGTATATGTCTCATTTACAGACCAAAAACAATCACTGCCAATGTCCTTTCAATCTACATCTTGTGATGAAATATTCAAACATCACACGCAATGTTAGTCATTGTGTTCTGTTACCTAATAGTCTTTGAATATTGTGTGTTCCTGAGTAAATTATGGGAAATATCCTTGTTGCGTCAGTTGCATTGATTCTCAAAACGTCAGGTGGTGTCAGTTGTAGATAGATCTAAATCTATCTCTTTCTCTAACTCTATAAATTGATGTCTAATTACTAATTCATTGTAACATGTCCAATAAACATGTAACAGTTTAGCAAAAGGGTTGTTTTGAAATCCCCCATTCTTAGAGCAGTGCAAGGATATAATATAATTCTTGTTGCAAAACTAGAAGCAAGAGAAGTTCAACAAACACTTTTTTTTTTTAAGAAAAAAGTAGAAAAAATAAAGACAAGACAAGAAAAACACTAAGAAAAAGATGTAGAACTATGAGGGTAGAACTTTTCAAGACACTGCATAAAAATGAAGTAAAACTTGTCTTAGGAAGTGATCATCGTTGTAGTCTCTTTCTCTTTCGTCTCTTGCCGTCATCATCACCAAACGAACTATATAAAGCAAAAGACCCCAACAACACCACCACAATACAAACCCATTTAACATGCCAAAGAATATGCCAAGACAGAACGAGTTACATTTGTCCCGCATATAAAAGCACGTTTGTATCCATTTTTGAAACTTGCTTCAATGGATAATGGTAAGTGTTTTCTATTCTTTCACTCCCCCCCCCCCCCCCCCAAAAAAAAAAACATAAAAGAGTGCAAAAGACTTATATATCTTTGTGAACTCTATCTCTCATAGAATTTCCCCCGAAAAATCTTTGAAGGAGTCTGTGTAACTTTAAACAACATAAGTCATAAGGAAAAGGAAGAAAGTGTAGAGATATGAACAAAAGTTTTGCCGCAATTGTCATATTACATGTTTTATAGTACCTCTATAGTTGTCGGTTATAGGTTGTCTTATAGAGTTCACCTCAAAATATGTGTGTTATACTCTTTTATATGGGTTTCGAAGTAGGATGTCATAAAGTTTGGGCAAAGTGTTGTCATCTAAAATGAGTAAAGTAGACCTTTGTTTCCGGGTAGATACATATCTTTTGGAAAAAGGTTTTTTTATAAAGGGTTGAAAGATTTTGAATGTAATCAGTTAGCTTTAAAAATCATTAAACTGATTGTTTTTCAAGAACGCATTTTTAGAAATGAACGGTTGTTGTAAAAACTTTAATTTCATAACCTATTAAAGGCCATGTCCTGTATAAAATCTACCGTAATTAAAGGACGAGCGTTTTTTTTTGGTTGTGAAGAGTTGAATTAACCGGGAAAAAAACATCTTTTAAAATGGTTTTGACATTTAAACGAAGTAATTACGCTATTTAATTAGTTCTAGTAAAAAAAAATCAAATTAAAAGTATTGGAGCTGTTTTTTTAAAACGGTCAAAAATTCTGTCGTAGTTTTTAAGACAACTTTTGGACACCGGCCTTTTTCAATACTAAGCAAATTAGTTTTTAATATTTCGATTTTATTACATAGTTTTTCAATAAATTTTTTATTAATTTTAAATATTTTTGTATTAATTATTATTATTTTTGATCAAAAGAATTAAGCTATGATTACACGGTCAACGAAATCGGTCAACGCGTTGACTCTCTGACGTCAATAAAAATTCCATATTCTCTCTGTCATCTCACCGTCAACGTTCACAATGTCAATGCTTAAAACATTGACTATCACACGATTGACACTATTGCGTCAATATTGTCCTAAATTACGTTGACGCGCAGGTGTGTCAACGTGACGTTTACTTAGCAGTATCAACGCGTTGACTCGCAAAACTATGTTGATCACACTGTTTGACACAAAGCAAAAATTTAAATTTTCCAAAAATATTTTGAAAAAAAGCGGAGAAAATGAGATTTAAAAAAAGTTCTCATAGAAAAATTAAACAAAAATTAGTTTGACATGGTTGCAACCAAAGTTTTGTCGAAAAATTAGAAAAAAAAAAATAAAAAAAGTTTCGACATTTGATTTAAAAAAAAATCGAATAAAAATCAATATGGCCACCTTCAAACGCTTATAGCATAGGAACGCCGCACCCAATATTAATGGTTATGGTCTTAAAATGTAGTTTGGAATATACAAATGGTTTTTGGTTTTTTGCAAAAAAAAAAAATTTTTGCATGCAACATGGATGCCATGGCCATAACGAAAAGTTTTTTTTTTTGTTAAAAAAAATAACAAAAAGGTGAAATGAGGACCGCCCTCCCTCCAAAACGGTACTCCATTCAAAAAGTCTACAAAAAATTTTCCCCATCCAACTTTCATCACATTTCTATACAAAAAACAATGTCAATCTGAAACGATGACACGGTATTAAATTCTGCCGCGTCAACGCTGGGACAGGGTCATTGCGATGACACCCAGTCCTAAAAGCCTGTCAACGCGTCAAAATGGCAATGACAGAGAGATTTCACGGTCATTCGAAAATAGTCAATGCGTTGACCCAAAAATGTGTGTCAACGCGAGTGTCATCGTACCTGTCAATGCAATGACAGCAGTTTTCATTGACGATCACACGACGTGACACTCTTGGGACAGATTGTGACGTCATTTTTACGTCAGAGAGTCAACGCGTTGACCCATTTCGTTGACCGTGTAATCATAGCTTTAAAATATATGAAATATGGATAAAAACTTATTCCAAGGCACCTTAATTATTATATTATCTTGGTAAAAATTACTCGTCTTTCTTTGTTTTAATACAAGAATATTAAACTTAAATTAAACTGTACGTAAACGAAGAGGGACGCAATTTTAGAATAGAAATTAAATTTCTTGTGTATGGATTCAAGGTTACCATAACTTGAAAAAGTATACCTTCAAAAGTGTTTTGTTCTAAAAACTAAGAATTCGGTAACACTTTCTCTGATGAAAAATAAGAAATAAAAAATTCTTAATTTGTACTAAAAAAAAGCAAGAATAAAGAGTTTTCATAAAAAAAAATTAGGTGAAAGGGTGTTTTTTTTTTTCGAAGACACAGTAAAATCTGTAATTGTTCCCAAAAAGCCAAGATTCATTTTATTTTTGTTTTTAATGACCATTTAAACGATTATACAGACGTTTTACATGAATCATTGGCTTTTTAAGACCAATTACAGATTTTACTGTGTCTTCGAAAAAAACACCCTTTCACCTAAATTTTTTTTATGAAAACTCTTTATTCTTGCTTTCTATCCCAAAATCAATGTTTTTGCCAAATTTCATTAGGATGGCCCATAATTTTTGTTTACACTAAAAAAACACCCTTTTAACCACGACGATATTCTTATAGACAACATTTTTAATAAATTTTTTGTTCACTACATTTTTGACCTTCACCTCCTCCCTCTTGTCCGCTAAAAAACACCCTTCCACTCTCCCACTTTTTCTTATAGACTTTTTTATCCTTGGTTCTTCTTCCAAAAGCAAACTTTTTGCCAGGTTTCATAAGTGTATCAATTTTTTTTTATTTGTTATTTTACATGAACTTTTTTAAAAATTTAAAAACAATCAAAAGTTAGGGAACTATATAACGACACCCAAAACATTTTATATTCTATTAAATTTTATGATGTATGGTTTAATGACCTCGTATTTTAGCCAAAAATTAAAAACTTACAGTTTATCTACTGTCGAACTTAATTTGTGTTAAATTTATTTAACCGGAAATATTTTGTGTTTACATATATATTTTATTAGTATAGCTGACATTTAAACTTATTCAATTTGATAGTTTCCTTGTGTAGTTAATGCATTCATTCGAAAAACCACACACACTACACTAATTTGAAAACATCTAACAACTAAAAAAGTATAGAGAATTTTATTTGTCATGTATAGTATCAGACATTCGAATTTAATTATCTAAAATTTTATAAAATATGTAACTATTTTATTTATTGGATTTTAAAATACAATTGGTTTTAGTCAACACAAACATTTGAAAATGTGATGCTAAATAGTTTGGAAATGTGAACAAGTGGTTTTAGTTGCGCTCTGCTAACTTCTCTTAATTTCATTAAGTTTAAATTTTTTTTTGTCGAAAAGTAAAAAAAATATTGCTTATTTATATTTTTTCAATAGATCAGCAAGTTTAAAATAATTCCTTGATTGATAATAAATCAAATAATACAGTATGTTTTTTTTTCTTAAAATAAAGTACGTATACGCCATAGTGCACAAAAAAAACTTATTTTCCTTAATAATAATAATTTTATGCATTTTTCCGGTTAATATTGTAAAATCTTATTTCTAAATACTAAATTTATTGATTCAAAGAAAATAACTCGACCTGAAATGCTACAAATTAAATTTCAATTTTGGGAAAATTTAAAGTTTGTTACATTCACCACACCACAGAATCTGTTACTTGATGATCTTTTTTTTTTTTTTTTATGTTTTCTGAACCCTTGATGTGGTTCGTTATCGCATGTCTGAATCTTCTCTTCCTCTGCTCGTCTTCTCATATTCTCTATTTCTTCTTCCTTTTCCAAAGAGGATGTATCTAAAATGTAGATATTTGTCGGTGTCGGTCGTTGTCGTTTGGTAGTTGTCAACCGTTAGGTAGACCTGATTAATGGCCACCTCGTTTAACATTGCATTTATATTCCTGGTGTAGTTCAACGGTTGAATATCTATACACACAGAGAAAGCTAGACCCTCTATATTTCTAGGTGGTAACCTTTTGCAAAATGTTTTTCCGAGTAATTGGAAGAGATACATATCTCCTCTTTTACTTTATACACCTCCTTTCCTTCTATTTTACAACCGAAAAAGGTAGAAAGGTACCAAAATGTACATACCCTTTATCTTCTTATTCAATGTATCTATGAAAGCACAAAAACCAGAGAAAACTTTAACTAAATTCCAATTTCATATCTGTGCGTTATCAATCTATATTTTCGTGGTTTTTGTGTGGGATGTGTATATATCCGGTATGTGTGTGTAATTCAGGTAGGTATACATTTTAGGAGGGTTTTTGGACAGCAATTTGGAATACACAAGGAAGAAAGGTTGAGTTTGATATTAGACAGGATATAAACTCCGACGTATACCTCTATGCTCTATTACTATTGCCTTTTGTTTTATTAATGATGCCTTGCGCCAAGGATGTTGATGTAAATGTTGATTCGTACACAAATTTTGTGAAATGGAGTTTGTACCTTGAAAATAAAAATGCATAGTGTGTTCAGCAAGGGAAAACGTTAAGTATTTAATCTACAAAAACTCAATGTTGGATCAGAGTGTTTTAAATTTGAGTTATTTTAGAATTTAAAAGTCAGAGGTTTTTGGTTCTGAATTTGACAAAAAAACAAATAACACACAGCACTTTACAACAAAAAACAACAAGTAGTAAGGTAAAGGTAAAATAAGTAAAGGCAAAAAAAAAAAAAAAATTTTAACATCATGAAACTTGTCAAAAAGTGAAACTTCTTAAAAATATTTTTGGTTAAAGGGTGTTTTTTTGTGGGGTTGAGTTATTAGGTATCACATGAATTTTGTTAATTTTTTTAAACTTGGTGGAAAAGTTTCTTTTGTTATAAGAACTTAGAATCAAAAGATATTACAAAATTGTCTTGAGTGAAAGGGTGTTTCTTTTTGTACTCCAATGAAAATTGGTAAAAATATTTAATTCTAACCCGTCTATACAAAAAATAAGGTAAAAAATGTGTTTTTTGTGAAATAAGGAAAATTCACAAGTTCACAATAAAATCGATAGTAGTTAGTTGTAGTTAAACATGGTTGGTGTGGCAGCCTTACGAACAGTATTCAAAATGTTATCTTTTTCATAGGAATTAACAATAAAATAAATCTATAAAATGTTTTTTCATGTCAAAGGATATTTTTGTGAGGTCGAGTAAAAAAGTTTGTTTATTGCAAAAACTAATTAATAATATTGGTACCCTATTGAAATTCATCAAGTATGTTACTTTTGTGTTTTTATTTATTGAACAAAAAAAAAAAAACATGGGTCACCCTAATAAAATTTGGTAAACAAATTGCGTTTGGGATAGAAAGCAGTAATGTAGAGTTTTGTCATATGTCCCAAAAAGCCAATGGTTCGTGTATTACATCTAAAAACTTAAGTATTTACGTTCAACTTGTCATAGAAACTAATAAAAAAATGAATTTTTGAGTGAAAGGGTGTTTTTTTTTGT
Source organism: Episyrphus balteatus (assembly GCF_945859705.1). NCBI lineage: Eukaryota > Metazoa > Arthropoda > Insecta > Diptera > Syrphidae > Episyrphus > Episyrphus balteatus. The sequence goes on from NC_079137.1 coordinate 47,330,157, forward strand.
TTTGAATTATTTAGAAAACACTTCATTACAAAAATCCTTGTGAAAATGCTCTTAGGATTAATACCCACCCTGGCGGACCACTGAAAAATGTACTTTTTTTTAACTAATAAATTCGAAACTATGGGCCAAAATATTTTTAATTTTTATCATCAATATTATAAAGGGTTTCAAGAATAACATTTTAAAATTTTATTTGAGAATATAAGAAAATATAATGGCGCCATGATGTTGTATGTTGCGGAGGTCTCTACACGATATGCACTGACTTTTGTTCAACCTGGTATAGGTACTACATCTGAACAAGAAAAAAGAGGTTGTCTGTAAAGCCGGTTTATGGACGATGATTTTACGTGATAACGTCGTCAGAAAACAGGTTGTGTGCTTTTGTTTAAAATGAGTCAATTGAAGCGTTTACTTTTTTCAAACTATCATAATTTACAAGAAAAAGTTTTAAAAAAAATATATACCATGTGTTTCATATGACGTATCAATCTCATTTCAAAGGTGCCTACAAGAGAAGATAGAATTTTTTAAAGTCAACCATGTCGAATTTGCAGACTGAGATTACGGTACTTCCCACACTGGTGGCTGTTCGGGGGGCAACAGATCTCCACTGGTGTTATGAGGTTTTTCGCAAGTTTCTTGAATTAACATTGTGTACTGTGTAGCTTGTAGTTAGTCTACCGTTATGTGTGATATACCAAATGAAAGGTAATTGTATCAGGATGCTTATAAAAGTTAAATAAAATTTCTATCTGCTCTTGGTCAAAATTTATAACCTGTTGAATTTTAAAATTTTATTTTACCGTTATCTCAAAATTGTGTTTACGAAAATGATTGAAACTTTGCACACTTATAGCCGTGGTCATGGTCTATCATTACTCCATATACTTTATTCCGGTATCTATAAAAAAAGATAAAAATAAAAAACGATGAAAATTGGTTAAAACGGTCAAAAAACGTGTTTTTTAAAAATTTGTTTCTTCCGTTATTCAGTCGAAACTCACTAAACAATTCCAATTTTTTGCACATGCACATCAAAACCTATGCAAAAATACCCCTAAAAAACAAGGTGTTTTTCAAAAATTCATATTTCGAAACGCAGAGTGTTGGAAAAAATCCGTATCAGACGCCTAAGTTTTTTTCCCTCATCTTTCACCTGGTACCTTTAGAATTGTCAAACAAAATTTATCCTACCCAAAATCATCATTTTGTCATAGCCCCAAACACGTGTACAACGTTCAAACAAAACGTTGTAGCTTAGTTTCAAAATTTTTTAGAATTTTTACTTAAATGCAGTTATTCTTAAATTAGTTTTATCTATCTATAGCAAAAAAAAATCAACTCTCTACAATTTCGCGTTTAGATTTTAGCCCAAACTTCATCTTTCCGTTTTACCTCTGTTTACCCTATTAAAATCATTTGCATTAAGCTTTAGGTTATTATCTTTCAAACAAGCTATAGAAGATTTTTGTACCTCTAATAGTTTATTTTTAATTTTGAATTGAAATTTTTGCCGCACTGCGAAAGTGCGAGAGTGGAACGGGAGAAAATGGCGTCACTTTTTTGTGGTGGCTGCCATGGTTCTTCGATTTATAAGACGTTATCACGTCAAAAAGGTTGATAATTTCTAAGTAGTTTGACTACAATTTCACATTTTTTTGACGTTTTCGACCATTAAAAACGAAAAAACAAAAAAATATTGTTTACCGAAATTTTTCAAGAAAACACAAACATAAGCAGTAAAAATTTAAAAGCAATCGGACACAAAGTTTTCGATATCTCGAATTTACCAGGTCACAAAATATAGTTTCTAATGATCCCACAGTGGCTCATTTCAGAAAACTCGTATTACCAATCTTACAAAAGAGAAGGTATAACTTTTTTTTTAACTCTCTTTAAAAAAGTTATGATTATTAAAATTTAAAATCCATCATTATTGTAATTTTAAATTTGAAAATAGAATAGAATAGTTACTTCTCTGAAAGCCTCAACTGGTTCCTTAAGTTTCAAAAATCGTTATCCACGCATCTGATCTTCAATTTTTGGAAACAGGAAAAGGTTATTAGGCGGACGACCCATCAACCGGATCATTTTGGTAGTCAAATAATCACATGTTTGAGTTTATGTGTGAGAACTTGCGTTGCGATGATTCTCCTTTCTTGGCAAGTTTCTCTAAATTTTTCAAAAATTTCTGGTAAGCAAATGATCATATTCTACGTTGAATTTGACGTTTTTCAACTTTGAAGACCTACAGTAGCCACATTTTGCTCCGATCCTCACTAATTTTGTTGAATTTCCTTCGTCAGGCTCATCAATTTACATTCTATTTCAAAATTTTATTAAACTTATGGGGAATTGCTGGTGTAAGATTGAAGTGCAGTCAACTTCATGATTTTATTTATTTAATTCTTTAATTCTTTGATGATCAAAAGAGCCAAGTAAAAAATCATGAATATCGAACAGTTTTTCTGAAGACGTAAATATTCTACAACCTTACAAATTACTCTGTTCCTCATTTGCCATTGCACGAAATGAACCCATACTCCATATAAATAAGGACATGTACTTTACTTTATTACTTTCCAATATTCATTCTCAAGTTGAATCTCTATAATCCCTGTCTGTTTGACATACTGTCTGCTAGCTTTCAGCTTATAAAGTTACACACACAATATAAATTACCCATTGTCTGGGATGCAATTCACGACACAGACAAGGCAACAACCAACCAACAAAAAACAACAACAAAAATAGTGTATAGCTGCTAGCCGTAGCCGACATCTTGCTGCAAAACGAAAAACGAAATACTTTGCTCCTGGTGCGTTGCCTATTCAATGTTTGTTAGTTTCGCCTTTCACGTCGACGGAAATTGTTAGTTTAACGCGCTTCGCGCTTCAACCATTTTACCCTTTTGTATATACACGGGGTAGGTACACAAATTCTTCTTTTTTTTTGTTTTGGCTTATTCAATCCTGTGTTTGCATTTTGGTTCGGGTCCTTTTTCCTAGGATCCTGTCTCTAGTTGCAATATAGATTTTTTTTTATGCATCTATACCACTATAAAGCTCTCGAGTACTCTTGCTGCTTGCGTTGGGTAAGTTAACGCTTTTTGCTGCGGAAAAACCGGGACGAATTGCATCTGTGCGGTAGTGGCGATATGGTGCGGCGCGTGGTTGTGGTATTTACTTTAGAAACAGACTAAAAGCCTGACTGACTATCTACGACGACACGACAATGATGATGGCATAGTGTAGAATAGAGCAAGAGCAGAAGCGTAGACTAGGCGTTTCAGGATTCGCTCTCTCTGACTCAATTTCGTTTGATTTATTTTTGCGGTTTTGTGTTTGGAATTTGTTATTTTTGCATACACCACTTGCTGCGGGGGATACTCCTATTCTTCCTCTATCAACGTTTTAGAATCCTGTTTTTTTTCTCTTTTTCTTTAAAATTTAATATTTTTTTTATTTTGTTTAAAGTCCTTGTCTCCTTTTTTTTTCATTTTTTTTTGTGGTAAACCCTACAACTATCTATATATTCTAGCCTTGAATAACATCCCCCTTACAACCCCTCTGCATACAGTTTTGTACTACCTATCTGGTGAAGTTTTTATTCTCTCGATTTCGTTTAGGTAAACAACAATGTTGTTGGCCTGTTCTATTTATTTGAATTTTATGAGCCTAGGGAACTAGATCCCGACCAGAAGGACCTCAACAATAACAAAAACAACCTTATCAAAAAGAAAAACAAGACGGCAACCCTACTCTCCCTCTCTTTTTTTGATGGTGATTTCAAGTGTAAAAGTTTCAGCTATTTCAAAAAATTGGGCGTTCCAGAGGGCGGAATATTATATTTTTTGGACTTTTGGGAGCAAAACATTTGTACGGAATGTCCTTTTCCGTTTTTATTTTTTTTTTTTGCTGGCAATTTTTGGCATGCCTTTGTTTGTATATGGTTCCTTTTTGTTTTTTTTTTTTTTTTTTGATTTTGTATTCTGTGGCAGATTTTTTACCATGAATTCATTTGGATTGTACTCAGAAGAGGTACGTGCTTTTTATTTTGGTTGTTTTTGTTGTTGTTGTTATGTTGATTTGCTGGTCTTTTGTTTCGGTTTTGATATTTCAATTGTAGCCGAATTCTAAATTGGGGATGATGTTTGGAATTTTTGTGTTTGGTCGGTTTTTGTTTTTTTTTTGTCTTCTTTGGTTTATTATTGTATATATCTTTTTCGGGTTTTGTTTACATTTCGTCTGGTTAAACAAAAAAAAAAAAAAACAACCAAAAAAGGATATAAAAAAGGATACATTTTTCATAGTGGTTTTGTTTAAATTCGCGAATATATGTATGAATCGTGATCCATACAAAAAAAAAAAAAAACATATCCAAAATGAGTGTTGAAATTCTTTGATATGTTGAATATGTGTGTGTAAATGCAGCTCTATGATTGAATTTCGGTTTAAAATTAATTTAAAAATTTTCATTCCCGCTCGTTTGAAGAAGAATTTCGTCGGGATTGGCAATTGCACAAAAATAAATTTTAATGAATTGAAATTCCTTTGAAAATTCTCTGTATATTTGTATAAATTGTTAACGATACATTATGAGTTGTATATGTCCTTTGTATATATGTATTTATATATATTTTATTTATTTTTTGAAAAGCTTTCAATTTATTTACAAGTCCCTATGCAATATACTATAAATAATTTACTACTACTTGTTTCCAATGAATTTATTTGCACGCAATTTTCAATGAAAATTCTCTCTCTCTCATTCGTTTCCAGGGAAAATTATAATTATTGAAAAAACGGAAAATTTTATTGTAAGCCTTAATTAATCGACTGTTCAAAAGCTGCTTAAACAGCTGTTTTTGCGTGTATATGGTGATCAAAATGAAATGAGATTATTATTATACAAAAACTATATGATTTTTGTTGGTGTTGTACATGAATTTTTGCTGAAATTGACAAGAGGTTTAATTTTCAGTTCTGGGTTTTTTTTTGAATATAGATGCACCAGCATAATCACAGCTGCTCATATGTTATAAAATTTTCATGAATGGGTTTATTTTGTTTTCAAATTGGATTAACTTGAGTAAGAGATAGTTGATTTGGAAGTTTAATTACATATTTCACTTTAATTACTTAGTGATTGTAAAAGATAACAAGAATTTCGTGGGTGATTGAAAAATGTGCACATATACCTGTCATAATATAGCGAAAATTTATTTTTTAACCACGATTTTAACGGGAACTTGTCGTTATTCTGTATTCCTAAATTCTGTATGACCAAAATTTTGTATTTCAATAAAAAATTCTATATGAACATAATTCTGTATTCCATTATTCCGCTTTTCTATTATTCTGTATTTCAAAATTCTGTTTTCGAAATTCTGAAAATCCATTATTCTGCTTTTTGGAATTCTGTATATTCCAAACCTATACCTTTTTGTATTTCCTGTTAAGCAATTTGTATTCAATTAACAAATTAAGTATAAAAGTGTATATAAGAGCCGTTTGGTAAAACGAAACTTAAGGATTTATGTTCTACATAATACCTCATGTGACAGTTTACGCAGAGGAAAAATTAGAGAATAAGAGATTATGTTTTACATAAATATTTAAGTTTCTTTTCATACCTTGCAAAAGACAAAAGCAAATACAAAATAACAAAAAACAAAATGGTGAAATTATGTATGAAGATTTTTGGCTAAATATTACTAGTATTTTGGTATTCAAGGTATGTCATTCAAATTCAATATCCAATGGCTGTAAGTCATTTATGCAAATTAATTGGGGAGGTACTTTACTTCAACATTTTCTTCAAAGAAAATACCAAAAATCTGTACTCCAAAATTCTGTAAATTATATAAGAAAAATTGTTTTGATAATGAAAAAATACAGAACTTTGAAATCCAGAATTTTTTTTTAAATTTATTTACCTTTCCTTAAATCAAGTTCTTTTGTTTAAATTATGTTTTGTAACTTTTATGAATATGAAATAAAAGGTTATCAATTGAAGATTGCATTTTTTGTAAAAAAAGTAGGTATATTAGGGTGGGTCAAAAAATCGAAATTCTTTTTTTTTTATTTGGTACTCCGAAAAATCGATTGCTAGACACCTCTAGAATATACACACCAAATATGAACTCTTTATATTAATGGGAAGGTCCTCCGCTTCGCAATTTTCCATTTTTATATCAAGCTTTTACTAAAAAAAATTTTTTTTTAAATCGACTTTTTAGCAAATTTCTTTACATATTCTTGTGGGAAATCGAACGCTCTACAAAAAAGGCCTTAAACACTTCTTTTGTTTATCTAACCGTTTAATAGATATTTGAGGTCCAAAAATCGAGAAAAAAATTCGTTTTTTGTTCTTAATTTTGTAACAAATTGAAAAATTATAATAATCAAACGCGCAAGACATATTCTTGTAGGAAATAGATTGTTCCACAAAAAATGTCTTAATAACTTTTTTCATTAATCTAACCATTCTAAAGATATTCGAGGTCAAAATTAAAAAAAAATTTAAAAACATTTTTTTCTTTTCAAAATTTTCTAATTCACTGAAAATTCATTATTTTCAAATAAGCAAGATATATTATTGTAGGGGCTTAAACGTTCTATAAAAAATTAAGTGGAATCAAATTGATAGCTTTAACCGTTTAAAAGATAATCGTATCCAAATCGCAATGCATACGGGTCATAAGAAAACTACTGAAATCAGTAGGCATATCTTCTAAACGGTTAAAGTAATCAATTTTTTTCAATGAATTTTTTATAGAACGTTTAAGCTCCTACAATAATATATCTTGCTTATTTGAAAATAATGAATTTTCAGTGAATTAGAAAATTTTGAAAAGAAAAAAATGTTTTTATAATTTTTTTAAATTTTGACCTCGAATATCTTTAGAATGGTTAGATTAATGAAAAAAGTTAACAACACATTTTTTGTGGAAAAATCTATTTCCTACAAGAATATGTCTTGCGAATTTGATTATTATAATTTTTCAATTTGTTACAAAATCAAGAACAAAAAACGAATTTTTTTCTCGATTTTTGGACCTCAAATATCTATTAAACGGTTAGATAAACAAAAGAAGTGTTTAAGGCCTTTTTTGTAGAGCGTTCGATTTCCCACAAGAATATGTAAAGAAATTTGCTAAAAAGTCGATTTAAAAAAAATGATTTTTTTTTTAGTAGAAGCTTGATATAAAAATGGAAAATTGCGAAGCGGAGGACCTTCCCACAAATATAAAGAATTCATTTTTGGTGTGTATATTCGAGAGGTGTCTAGCAATCGATTTTTCGGAGTACCAAATAAAAAAAAAAAAGAATTTCGATTTTTTTGACCCACCCTAATATATATGTCATTCATAAGTATTTTTTCGAAATACATATCAGTCTTAAGAAATTTGTTTTCAAAAAAAGTCTAAAAACCATATATGAAAAAATATTGAGCGTAGAAAAAAGATATTAGCCCCAGTCGAAAGGTAATATTTTAAAATTTCATTTGCTACCAAAATTGTTTTTCTAGGTTCTATAATTCGGGTGCTATGAAGAGTTTTTTTTTCGAAAATATCCGATTTTTCTGATTCCCAACTTCAGACTGAAATATCTTGAAATCCACAAAACCAATTTTCAAAATATTTGGCATACTTATAGAGCTCAATATAAGCTTTAATTTGATACTAGTCTCGTTGGTGTACGCCTTGTTCCCAGGCTCTCTATAGAAAAATGGGTCATCTCCTTTGGCACAAGTCCATTAACATTTGAAAGGTCGAGGAAATTAATTCACAGCAAACGAAATCAAAAATTTTCTCTGAATTTAGTTGATGACCAAATTTAATGAAATTAACCATTACTAACCATCGTTCAAAAATTGTAGTATTTTTTTCTTTTTCTCTAAATATAGTTGAAAAAAAAGTAAAAGAATTCAATTATTTATTTTTTTGTTTTGACTTTCTCAACTTCTTTTTTTACCATTTTTTACATGTAACTTTCGAGTTTTTATTTAAAAAATACAAACAAATTACCATCATCAATTAAAGATTAAACAGCGTGAGTTTTTTCTTCAATAATTAAAGATGTGTATCCTTTAAAATCATTACCTATTAATTAATCATTAAATTTAATTGAGTTTCAAAAAAAAAAAAATCTTTAACAACTCCCACATTGTTACTTTAAACCGCATAAGCTTGAAATTACGAGCTATTGCAAAACCAAAAAAAAAAAATCTCCTTCAATACATCGCTAAATCTATTGTTTTGATTAACATGAAGCTGATGAAAGTTAACCACCCACATCGTAATCATTGTTCATCGCCATCATCATCATCACCACCATTAAATAAATCGTTCAAAGCGTTGTAATCTATTCTTTTAAAAGAAAAACCAAAAAAAACAACTACCAAACAAAAATTTTCTAAAAAGGAACTTCGAAGACCTATTGAAAACGAAAATTGGATTTTATCCCATTATCCTTGCGTATACGTGTATCTCTCCACCCACCCACACCAACCCGTATCTGTGAAATTCCATCAACCAATTTAGACCCCATTCCCCTAAAAAAAAAAAAAAACCAGCATAATGCTTCTGCTTCCATTGAGTATTTATATAAATATATATGTACCTACCGATTCCGCGCACCCATTTTCCATCCACTTCCTTTGTACTCTGTACAATTTTCAAATATGCTCCTGCTTCACAAATTATTATTTATGAATATTATATTTTCAATTTTAAAGTGAATGCAAAACGAATTCCACGCTACACACTCACACACACACACACAAACACACAATTACCATCGCATTCAACCGCTATAATCCTGAATTGGTAGAGCAGGCAAAAGGATGGGATAAGAGGATATCGCTTTTTCGTAACGCGATATGAATCCATTTTAATTCCAAAACCGTAAAAGGCAACTGAAAGTACAGAGAAAAATAAATACGAAAATTCAAAAAAAAACAAAAAATGAAAAAAAATAAAATTAAAATAGTCGCCGCGAAAGGATTCACCAAAATCAAAGCTTCCCATGATGTTCACTCACGCACACACTCACACATAACGGATATCTCGAGGTTTATATGCTTTTGGTGTTTTAACTACTCCTGAATGGTATACATACATACATTATATTCCCGTTACTCGTATCTATGAAAAGGATTTTCATTAACATTTTAATCCGGGACCATTCATGGTCCTTTTAATGTGATATGGAAAATATAAGGTAGCTCGCTGTGTGAACGCTGATGATGGCTTTGAAGGCGCAAGCAATGAAATGAAATACCCCAGAGAAAGAGCCTTTTGTTTGGAATGGGCTATCAATGGTGATAGGTCGGCGGCGGCGGCGAATTGAGATGAACGGTTATATTCATGGGCGGCAGTTAAGAGGGAGACAAAGTCAAATGAATTAATTGCAAAGTAGAGATCCCTTGAGCGGGATAACCCGCATCATCGTGGTGGTGTTAAGCAAGGTGCCAGAGAGAGTCCACTTAAAGAAGAGAAAATTAAAATGAAAAAAAAAAAAAACAACAATAATCATTTCTTCAAAACAGCTTTTTTTTTAATGACCACTTTAATGCATGCAGCAAGGAATTGGTGTTGACAGTGGCAATATGGGGTCTTTGTTATCGAGTTGATCAAGTTTCATCGAGTTTCATTTCAACCTTTAATATGTTGTGGTTTTTCTTACCTATATAAAATTTTAAAATCATTGTCTCCTTCCCGTTGAAAAAATATTATAAATTCTTTCAAATTATGGGTCATTTGGAAAGTTAATGGCGTTTAAGCAACCAGTTGACACTCAAACGAGTAAACTAGTCATGAATATTAAAAAATATATCAAAGTGTAACTGTAATATTAAAGCTTTTTATTCAAAAAACACCGTTTTAAATTATGTTTTACAAAAAACCAAGTATGCCATTTAATTACTTGCATAAAAAGGTATTTTTAGAAAAAAATTTTCCAAAATCGTTAGAGCCGTTTTTTAAAAAATAATTTTTTATATATAAAAAATGTCTAACATTAAAAAAAAAAAAGTTGATAGCCATTTTAAAGAAATAATTAATTTACAAATAAAAACGAAATTTCAAAATTTTTCACCTACCCGTTTTCAAAAAATTGATTTTTCAAAAAAAAAAAATTTTTAATATTTTTTAAAAATCCAAAAATGCACTTTTTGAAAATTTACCGTTAGTTTTGGTCATAAAAAAAAATTTTCAATTTCCCATCTAGGGAATCACCAAAAAGTGCTAACTACCAAGTCTGAAGAAAATCACTTCACTCTTTTAGGCTGTAGCTCGAGCAGTGGCGTATTGAGGGGGGCTTGAGCCCCCTGAGCCTTCAAGATTATGTTATTTTTTAGCTAATTTCATCATAATGTATATGGTTGACTGAAACTTGTTCGTAAATCTTATAGATTTAGAGGCAGCTCAGATGCTCGAGCCCCCTCCAAATTCTGAAACGGCTTTTTGTGTTTGTTTGGGTAAGAGCCTTAGCTGACTTTGTGGGGTGGGGTATTTTTTTCGGATTTTAGTCCAATTCGGAATTCTTCAGATCATTTTTTTGGTGTAATACGTTCGAATAACATCATAATATATTTCTCAAAGCTTTTGGAAATAGAAATTTTTGATATCTCCAATTCTTATTTGGAATTTGGATTAAAAAAGCAACATATTACGAAAAAATATATATTTCGGATTCAATATCAAAAATAATTTCATTGAAAATAAGTTTTTTTCGACTTCACTTTCTGCATTTCACTTAAGGGGGGATTTCCATAGCATTTTAATGGAAGATGGTTGACTAATTGTTGTATAACTTTTGCAGTTTATAAGATAATCTTATGAAACGTACTTTTTTGAAAAGGTAATAAACGTACGAATATTTTTGCATCATTTAAATTTTAGAAACATTTCTTGTGCGATTTTTATAAGGATCGAAAATGATTTTTTTCCTGCAAATTTAGATTGAATCAGAATTTTGTTTGGGGCACCGTTGTTTATAAACTTTTTATTTTTTTTTTTTTTGTTTTATAATGATCAAATGTGTTTTCATGCAATACGCGAAACAGATTTTTTTTTTTTTTTTTTTTATTAGAAAAAAAGCTTTGTTAATTTGTTGTAATTTCATGTTTTTTTACTCACTCTTCTTAGAATAACTTTACCGTTTATTAGTGTTTTTAGATGAAACAAAAAGAAAACAATAAAGGGAAATTAGGAGAATCCAATAAAATTTCTAAAATTTAATTTGAAGTTAGTTTGAACGGTTAATTTGAAGGAAAGGTGTCAAAATGCACTTTTTTAGCATTTTGGTCGTGGGGCAAAGCGTGATTATTTTTTAAAATGTTTTTGTATTTTTTAATGAGAAGTTAATAAAGTTGTTCATGCAACCCGTTTGCCAAAAAAAAATATTTTTTTTATTTACACACTAAAAATTTGATTTTAATAAACCAATATTTGCATTCTGTTTTTGAGGAAGGGGCAGTCAAAGCATCCACAATTTATTTTTATTATTTTTTTTCATTATATTTCAAATCAGTTTCAAAAAAAAAATATATATTTTTGCTCACAGTATTTTTAATATAAATAGTTGAAAAAGTGTCTATTTTAGCTTTTTTTACTTTGAAAATTCCATTGATCACGCACACATGCAAATTTAGTTCAAAAATTTGCCACGCATAAGCTGGCGCTGATGAACTCTTTTTTTCTGTTCTTTTCTATTTATTGAAAAAAAACTTGCTCTTGCGCTCTCATTTTCTCGTTATATTTTGTTTTTGTTTTTTGTGTTTACATAATATGTACTTTTTTTTTTTTTTGTTTCCTATTTCCTCACTCAGGCAGGCAGAAATCATTCATGAAATTATGAAGATGCTGCAGAGAGTAGGTAGATAGTAGATATTTTTTGCAAGATCATTATCTTTTGTTTTCAAAAAGGGTTGTTTTGTTCTTGTTGACTCTTGGGTTTTTTCTAACAATTCATTTCGTGTTTATAATATCGCACCCGCGGTTGCGAGTTGACACTTTTGGGTTTTTTTTTTTTTGGTGTCAGCGAAATTCTTTGCATTGTGTAATATTCACATCGCTCGTGCGGGGATATAGGTAAAGGATTAGATATGTGGTATGCATTTGTTTGTGTGTAAAAATGTGTATTGACATTTGACATGTGCTTGTGCACAATGATTGATTTCTATATTTAGGTTGATTTCTTTGTTGTATTGTTTATTATACTACACTCGCGCGTGCGTGCGGGGTTATATAATATAAATATATCGTTTTGTTTTTCATAGTCTTTGTTTATATGTTGCGGATTCGGTTTTTTTTTGTAGGTTTGTAGGTATAATAGTTATACTTTCGCGGGGGAATGTGTAAAGGGTTATATAAGTGTATTTGTGGTTAGAATGCACCTGATGGTATTTATAGAAATAGTTTTGAATAGGTGAAGATGCTCAGTATGTTTCCTTAGCAAAAACAAAGTTTTTAAAATTACACCTACTGAGGAAACAAGCAAAAAAGTAGCTAATGCCTATCTGAATTTATAAATAAAATATCAGTTTGAAAAAATAGATCATTTTTTTTTTCAAAGTGTTGAGCTTGAAAATTATTTTTGAAAACTTCCCTAAACTTTGATTACATAGTTGAAAAATTAATTTCAAGGTTTAAAAAAAAGTAACTTATAAGTTACACTGGTCAACAAGCTTTTTGCCACAAGAACCAAAATATACTTTTCTATATGTTTTTGATATGCTGAACTCGAATCTGAAGTCAGAAAATGTTTATTGGCCTCCGTTTTTGAAATATTACCGTTAGAAAATACCGAAAAACGTCATTTTGGCTGTTTTCGAGGTTATGTTTTTATGTGGGGTAGTTCCTTATGAAAAAATTTGTAACGGTTCCTATAAGAACTGGTTTTATTCTTTCAAAAAATGTTTAAATCTTTAGGATATCTTTTTTACTTCCCGAGATATTTAAAATTTAAGGAGTGGTCTTTGACTCAGAAATAGCACTGGCCAAACAAATTAAACTTTTTTTGCCACAAGAACCAAAATATACTTTTTTAAAGGTTTTTGAGTTGCTGAACTCGAATGCGCAATCAGAAAAATGCTATTGGCAACAAATTTGTTTATAATGAATTACCCCACATAAAAACAGAAGCTAGAAAAGAGCCAAAATGACGTTTTTCAGCATTTTATAACTGTTATATCTCAAAAACGGAGGCCAATCAAATTTTTTTTGACTTCAGATTCGAGTTCAGCATATCAAAAACCTATAGAAAAGTATATCTTGGTTCTTGTGGCAAAAAAAAAGTTCAATTTTGTTGACCAGTGTTATTAATGCTGCCTTATTTTTGTTTCCTAATAATGTAGGTATAGGTAAATAAAAAACAAAATCGATTCAACTGAGTTCATTGCATTGGTGACTCTAAAAAAATCTTTATTAAAAAGGTGTTGAAAGTAAATTGGATTGATATCGAGTCCATCCTCAAACAACATATAGATAAGAACCTAAACATTCTATATATTGTAAGTAAATACATTTCCATGTCAGCCGGCACGCGCGTGTGCGAGATAAAAAATTGCTCAACGAAGAACAACTGAAAAGTGAGCAAGAACCTGAAAACCAATCCTTCTGCGCATCTACTCATATTTTTATACAAACTACACAAAGGATACTGTCAAGTATATTATATCAATGCACCCATATAACACATCCTCTACCTGCTTCTCCGCTGAACAACTATAATTATTATTATAATGCAAAAAATTTCTCTGATACACAAAAAACTCAAATGCCATCCACAACAGCAACATGGAAACAAGTTTTCATTTCAAAAATAAATAGGTATACACTCCAGAAATCTTTCATGAAAATATTGAATTTCAAACCAGTTTTCGTCCACAAACACCATATCCATATAAAGATCTATGTAGTATACCTACATCCATTTGCATGTCACCCCGCACGCGTGAGTGCGATGGCGATCTCACAAAGAGACAATGAATGAAAACAGAGATGGCAAAAATTGGATTTTTTTTGATTTCCTACATTTGTTACGTCTACTACATAAATGAGGTAGTTAACGTAGTTTAATGTAGTTAACGTAATTAAATGTAGCAGACGTAGCGCTAGACGTCAAAATGTAGTTTGAAATGCCAATTTTACCACCAAATTGTCAAAGTCTTATTCAAATCGAAATACATAGCTGTGATAGTGTAAATTTGAATAGAATATTTGAAACCAGATGGACTTGGGGTGGTTTCTTTGAAAAGGTTTTACTTTACGAAACCAAATTCTCACGAAAACACAGCTATTTTTTTTTAAATATTTTTGAAATATAACGTTTTTTATGTAGTTATTGCACGTAGCAAATGTAGGTAGTACATGAAACAAATCAAGCGAGTAGTTTATTCGATTAACTACGCGTAGTTAACCGAGTAGATTACCTGACGTAATCTACTCTGCCATCTCTGAATGAAAACCATAACCAACATCCTGAGAGTAAAAAACCAGAGAATTCGATGGCGAGAGAGCGAAACACATTCACTAATACACACAAATGCTTTTACATGAGATTTGACTTTGCTGAAAAAGGGAACCCAGTCTTAACCGAGTAGATTACCTGACGTAATCTACTCTGCCATCTCTGAATGAAAACCATAACCAACATCCTGAGAGTAAAAAACCAGAGAATTCGATGGCGAGAGAGCGAAACACATTCACTAATACACACAAATGCTTTTACATGAGATTTGACTTTGCTGAAAAAGGGAACCCAGTCTTAACCGAGTAGATTACCTGACGTAATCTACTCTGCCATCTCTGAATGAAAACCATAACCAACATCCTGAGAGTAAAAAACCAGAGAATTCGATGGCGAGAGAGCGAAACACATTCACTAATACACACAAATGCTTTTACATGAGATTTGACTTTGCTGAAAAAGGGAACCCAGTCTTAAGCGCATTTACTTGCCGAAAGTGAAATAAGATGTTCTGCATTTTTCACTCATTTAGATTTTCTGATCGAATTCAATTCACTTTGTTTCTATTCGTGAATTTTGTTTCTTTTTCAATGAATCTGTAATTTTTGGACAAAATATTATCAAAACTTATATTTTAATTATTTTGTAATGTTTATTTGTTGTTTATTTAATACAAAATGCTTAAAACACCATAAGGCATGAAGTATCAGAATTCAACACTGCCTCTGTGTTTGCCGTCCGCAGTTCTCCAGGCACCCTGGGAATTTGCGCACTGCCTCTGTGTTTGCAACTTTATTCGCTTTACGCTTTACCTAATGTTTTGCATTTCAATTACATATTTGATTTGTCTCTCAAAATGTGTCTTCTTATTTTTTCTTTATGCTTTTTTTCCATTAAATTTGCCGATAAAATTGCATCCAGCAGCAATAATTATAACTTCAGAAACAAAATAAAAATGGAGGATTCTTCAGTTTGACAGATCGAAGCAATTTCAAAGTTTTCGAAATCGATCTAAATGAAGAATATGATATTTTATTTCACGTGAAATTGAATTTATTCAATTTACTTTCGGTCGAATTGCGAAACATGGGCGTTTACATCGAAAATAGTGATGACTGATGAGTATAGCTCAAAAACTACACGTAATAGGAATAAATCAGTAAACAGTTTTGAATTCAGACCATGACAAAGATCGAAAAAATTAAATGTTTTTTAAAGGATGACTCAACTTTTTATTGTTTGTGTATGCTTGGGCCACAAGAACTTTGAAAAATAGGAGAGCAGTTAAATGCTACTATGCCAATTTTAGAACTACAGCAGAGCGCTTCGCTCTCGATCAAAAATGAATAAATTAGAGAGAACATTTTTTTGTGAATTTACCCTCAAAAAAATGTTTGAAAAATTTTCCAGCCCCCTCCAAATTTTTTTCTGGATACGCCACTGAGCTCGAGGTATATACAGACAGACAGACAGACAGACAGAATTGCCGGACCCACTTTTTTGGCATTCTCCATCATCGTAATGTCATATAAAATTGTTATCTCGAGTTCGATTTTTTTTACGAATCCTAAACTTGCCCTATAGTACCTATATAGCAAGTAAAAACAATATCAATTTAACATTTTTTAAATATCAGCCAAAAATGCTCTATAAAATGTGTTTTATGATATTTAAAATGTTAAAACAACATTTTTATTATCAGGATGATATTTAAATGCCACATTTTGAAATTTTTTTTTTTTGATATTTTATAATCATTTTTTCATATCAATTTCTCATTCCAAATTGTTGAAAAATATTAAATAAAAAATTCTTAATGTGTACTAATTTAAAGGTGCTTTGATCGACAATAATGATTGGGAGAAAATAACAAAACAATTATATCACCTATAATAGAAAAAATAATATCACCACTATTTTGTAAAGAATATTGACTTTCAGTAATGTTTTGAAAAAAGAAAGAAAATACTTAAAATAATAAAAATAATAAAAATAATAAAAAAGAAAAAGAAAGAAATAGATTTCATTATAATAAACTAAAACGTATAATCTAGTCAACATTGATATTTTAACTGTTAAAGTGAAATTTTCACTATCCACCTTAAATTAAAAATAGAAAGTTTTAGGAAGTTTTGAGAAGCAAGGACGAGAACCTTCGCAGACATTCTCAAATTTCGAAATTTAGGTATAAAATGGCAGTGTGGACACCGACCGGAGGCCAGAGGAAAATCGTTAGTAGTAAATACATAAAGTGACTTAAAAGTTTGTTTGTTTAAGCGAAATAAAGTGTATTTTTATTTGAACGGAAAGTAAAGGTGGAATATAAGTAAACGAAATAAGTTTTATTGTGAACTCTGAAAAAAAACATTACAATATCACATAATTGCAGATAAATCCTAGTATGCAGATCGTCATAAATTTAAGCTTCCATATCAAATACAAATTTCTTTCAAAAATTTATCCCAGCTAAAATTTATTTAAGAATTTCAGTCGGGAGGGTATTCAGCTAGAAAATCACAAATTTGATACTGACTGCATATTTTCTGTATGTCACAATTTAGCAGACGAAATAAAAGTCAAGAAAAAATGGAGAAAAAAAATTCAGCTAAAATGTATCTCACGTTACATTCAGAAAAATATCCAATCAAATAAATAGATATTTTTTGTCAATTTTGGTATAAATTGATATGAAAAATACTGTCCATGAATATGTTACATTCCCATAACTTTCATAGTTACCATAAGTAAAACAATTTTGTTTTTTTATAGCATTTGCTTAGAATATATTAAATTCTGTTGGTAACTCACGTTACATTAATCGGACACAAAGGTTTTTAGATTATGACAGTAGGAAGTTTTTCTGGCAATTTTAGAATCTTAATTTATTTTTTAATGAAGATTCCATACAAAACAAAATTACAAACTTTCAAAATTAGTCACAAAACCAACATTTTTGTTCAATATTTCGATGTAAAATTTGAAATAGAATACTTAGGTCCATTTTCTTCACTCGGAGTTGAACATAACTTGAGAATTTTTAATATAAAAATTCTCAAGTTTTGTTCAACTCCGAGTGAAGAAAATGGACCTTAGGTTACTACTTACTTAGGTTACTAACGTTACATTAATTTAGCAACTCAAATTACCTGCAATTCATTGTTATAGTTACATCACTAAAGAATAGATGTATTTTCACTAAAGTTATTTTAAAATAGAATATTGTGTATTCAACCCATAGCCCGACTCAAGATAACCCGACTCATCGCAACTCGACTTAGGTAGGCGTGCATATACTCTTTACTCTGCTCAAGGGCTATGGGTTGAATCGGGCTGTCGTGAGTCGGGGTGTACAAAGTCGTGTTGTCGTGAGTCCTGCTGCTAAGTGTTATTTATTCGTTACAACGAAACTAATACTGCTGTTCAAAAGTGCCCCTTTCATGTTTAAAGCTGCCTCATAAATGGGGCACTTTTAAACATAACAGCCTATATTGGGTTCAATGTTACTGTTCGATGTTAGTAAACTTTACAGATCAAGAAAACGAATATATTTCGTTCAAGCCGTTGCGAAAGGAAAAAATGTTCAAATGTGCCCCACTCTCCCCTATTATTTTAAAATAATAGGTCTAACGCTTTTGAAGAAATCATTTAACCAATTTTTTTTGATTTAAATAATTGCTTTTTTTCTATTATCGTTTAAATATGTAGAATCATCAATTTTTTTTTATTTTATCAAGCTTAAAAATCGTTTATTAAATTTTTTTTTCTCAAAGAAATTTCATATTCCACACATCTACAATTCTCTTTTTATTAATCAATTCTTTCAGAAACAACTACTCCATCTGGATTTGAAACGTTTTTATCAAATTGAAAGTGGCTTTCCCGATCAAAACCAACTTTTGAAAGAGAAATTATTGGGGCCTTGAAAATTCGTCCATATCCAAAAAGCGAGATATGTTCAATAATAATCGTTTTCCAATACCAACACCATTACCAAACTACGACTATGATGGTGACTATGAACGAAACAGTCCACCACCACCAAATTATTATCATCAGCGTCAGCGTTATACTCGTCGCCATGAACGCCTTTCAAATCAGCAGCAGCGTCACCACCAACACCACAACTATTTTGATCGAATGGATAATAATCACAACCAAAATCACTCGAAACAAACTCAATTGACAATCGGGGACCCGAATACAGCTCGCTCAGAATACGAATACGATGGTGGCCATTGGTATGGCAACAACTATCCACCACAACAACGCCCACCAATAATGCTACAGCAGCTGCCACCATCATCAGTTTTGATGGGGGATCCTGATGGGTTGTTGGGTGGTGGTGTCAGAGGAGGACAAGGAGACATTGGCAAAACGGTGGCGATTACAAAACCATCGATTAAAGGCAGTAAACGGAATTATCGGACCAAAGCAAAAGCTTTCATAATTGAGTTCCTGCAGGAGGCTTCGCTGCACGGATTTATCTATCTATCCAAAGTGGGACTTCATTTTGTTGAAAGGTATGGAAAACGAACTCAATTTTTATATAGTATATATGTCCTGTCCTTCGTGTTTGTCTCTGTGAATTTTTGAAATGGCAGGATTTGCAAAATATTTGTCACTAGCCGCTGTCGCTGTCGTAGTCATCTTCTCCAGCAGCACCGGTTTTATAAGGATTTTGAAGACCCCTCGGATTCTATTCGAATTCGAAGTGTCTCTATGTCTGATGGTCCGATGATGATGATGATGGCTATGGCAATGATTTGAGAGAATGGATATAGAGAGATGCTTTCAAATCATTCGACGATTGAACGTTTTGTGTTTGGAAGGTTTTAACGAATTTTCTATGTGTTGGCAGTTTTCGTTGTGTTCCATCTCTCTAAAACTCTGGAAATTTAGTGAAAATCCAAAATCTGCGCGAATTGACTGCTATGCCATTCGAAGGGATTATGTCTATTTTGAAGATTTGTTGTTTATAAATCGCCTTTTGCTTTAGTCTTCTGGGTGGTGGTGGATAAAGTGAGATTGAGTGTTTATTTGAGAGAGATGTTTTTTTGTTGTAATCAACTATTATTTTGTAGGAGGTCCATTTTCTGAATTGAAAATAATTTTCGGTTTTTTTGCTTTTGTTTTGGAAATATTTCGATTAAAATAGTCTCTATAGGCTTAAGGACTCGCAGAGATATGCATAGGGATTATGTTGATTGCAAAACAGTTTTTGGGTATATTTTATCCTATCTATCGGATAGATGGATTTTAAATTGATATTTTGGAGAATTTTACATTTTCTATGAAGATAATCTTGAATCATTTTGAAATGAAAATGTATAGATTAATAGTTTTTTTTTTTTTTTTGTGTTTTAGATTATTGTTTTGATGATGATTATTTATTGATGAAAATGTGTCAAATAAAATGGATTTTCAATAAGCTTTTTGTATTGAAAATTATTTTCTTTTGTGGGTAACTAAGTGTGGCGATTAAAAATTTAAATTACAATAGTTAACAATGTCGAAACTGAAATTTCCAATTTAGTCTACCAAATGCGATATTTTATAATAGTCGGATAAGGACATACCTACAAATGAGAATATTTTCTTGTTAGGTACTTTTTAAAGTTTCATTTCATTTCATAGTTAATATAAAAAAGAGAATCCGCTAAGAGTATAATGGTCAGGTGTTACAAATTTGGATTTTAGTCTGTCATAAAACATTTACAAAAATATCCTTAAAATAGATATTAACAATCGAAATATACTAAGAATTTGTGTGTGTAAAAACAAAATTATTAAAACATTAAACAAAAATTGTACTTAAATTCGATAATGTTAAGAATTTATACCATTTATAATTTCGAATTACATTAATATTTATATGAAAAGTTGGGTCACTGTGGTGTATGCGTAATTGTTTTTTTTTTATTGAAAATTAAATAAATTTAAAAAAATGCAGGACTGTGCCGAATGAACTTGCTCTTTTCTAAGAGTTCAACTTGCTTAAATTTTTTAATTTTCTTATAGTCATAGAAATTTGTTAAATTTACGAGTACTTACATAAATGTATATGAAAATTGAAGAAAAAAAAAACATACAATTCGTTTAATAAAGGAAAAAACAACTTTTAAGAAACATGAGTTTAAAATCCAAGAAAGAATGGAACTCGACTTCTTGTATTAAGATGCATTTTTAGAAAAAAAAAATTAAAAAAAACTTAATTTTAATAAATATTTTATTGAAAAAAAAATAAATAAATAAAACTGACGTTTTTTAACAATTTTAACCTAATAACAAAATTTGCAAAAAAAATTCAATGTCCGGTTTTAGAAAATTTAAACAAAAAAACATTAAATACAATATTACATACATTAAAATTGTGCATTAAAGAAACTTTGTTTGAATTTTTTACTTTTAAAATTTACAGTGAATGAAGAAATTATAAATTATAAAATTTTATTTGTACATTTAAGCCTTATACATACGGTGACCATATTTCTAGGAACGAAACCCGGGACAGATACAAAATTCGTTTCAT
This sequence comes from Episyrphus balteatus, assembly GCF_945859705.1. Classification (NCBI taxonomy): domain Eukaryota; kingdom Metazoa; phylum Arthropoda; class Insecta; order Diptera; family Syrphidae; genus Episyrphus; species Episyrphus balteatus. Next base: position 47,351,169 of record NC_079137.1, read on the forward strand.
CGTTTTCAAAATATTGATTTAAAAAATTATATTTTTAAAAATGAATTTTCATAATTATTCCTAATTTTGAGGTCTAGGTTTCTTAAATGGATTTAATGGAACATTTTCGTTGAAATCATTTAAGTCGTTTACAAAGAAGTCAAAAATGAAAAAAAAAAACGGTTTCGTAATAAGTACTGTTGAAAATAACTTCTTTATCAAAATCGTGACAGCTGATTTTTAACATTTTAATTTTATTTAAAACGACTTTGAAGTTGTGTAATCTTTAATTCGACTTTTGACATGCCTCTAAAAGTTTTGGAATTTAGCTGGGTTCTTAACTTTTCCATATGTTGTTCATTATTCGAAAAAAAAATTTTTCTAGAGTAATTTTTTAAGCTAATTATTTTATCCCCGGAAAATAAGAAAAACCAATCACTTTTTCCTTACAATGAAATTAAAATTTTGAATTAAAAATCAGGGAATTTGCAAATACGGGACAATCATGGGGCAAATTTTAAAATACGGGACACTTATACGTCCCGGGTTTCTTAAATAAAAACCCGGGACAAGCTATAGAAAAAGGGGCAGTCCCGGGTAAACCGGGACGGATGGTCACCGTACTTATACATGAATTTGTATAGACAAATTCTTGAAAATTGAATACCCTACCTTCTGTTAGTCATGATTTCCAAAAATAGTATTTGCATCAAAACATAGACATTGATTAAAAACTGACACTTGAAATTGACTGACAGACCACCAGGTGGTCCTGTCAAAAAAGGTAAAAGTTCTCACTTGTTTTCGGTAACCTTTCTAAAAATGATGATTTTTAAATAGAATAAAATTCTATTTGATTTATATTTTAGCGTTATGTGCTGATCCATAATATTTTAGAAAAAATATTATTTTTTGAATAAAATATCATTGAAATTCAAAAAGAATTTTTTTCAAGAGTTTGCCGCTTTGTAGACCATTAGCAACGCATTGTTGTAAGGATCAAAATATTAAATATTTTGCTCCTATCCAATTTTACCCCTTTTTAACAAATATTTCTAGCATAAAATTTTAAACGTTTTATGTCTTATGTCTATGTCTTTTATGACTCCTTAAAATAACAAACACAAAAGATAGAGGTGAACAATTGTTTCAGAAATCATTTTCTGCATATTTTAACTTTGTTGTCTCGTATCTTTTTTGGTAGTAACTTAAGGGACCTAGAACATGAAATGTTGAAAATTTTATTCTAGCATGGCAAATTAAAAAAAAAAAAAAACAATTCTACTATTAGTATAAAGGACGCTGCTTGCAACATTTCGTGTTCTATTTCAGTGTTGTTAAGTGAATCTTTTTTTAGCTGCAAAAATCCAATCCAATTCTGTTAGGTAAATCATTTTAAACAGAATTGGAGAGTCTTGCTAAAGTTTATCGATATTTTAATTTTTTTTTTCATTTAAAATATATATTTATATGGGGATCTTTGTAATTCTAAACAACTTGAGCGTGGGTTTGAATTCTCTACGGTTTATTAAATCATATTTTTTATTTTACAAATTTGAGCTTTGACTAACTTTAGAAACTGCAGTTAAATCATATAATAAACACATGAAAGGAAAGTGCACATTAATGTTCCCAAAGATATTAAATTCAACAACTTTTTCAAACTCTTGCATTCGAAAAACAAGCAATCAAAAAGCTTATAAGAAACTTTGTTTTTTTTTTTTTTTACAACATAACATTTCCCGTCTTCATATACGCCACTCAAAAAAATTTAAATCTTCAACGATTATAAAAAAAAAAAAAAAAAAAAAACAAACTCGAGATCATCCTATATCCAGAGACAAGAGGAAACGGTTTTGTGTCCTCCAGGAGCATAATATCTTCTATGCTGCGCACATAGTGTGCAATTATTTCATTCGAAAATAAAATTAAAAAAAAAAGAATCAAAAGAACTAAGCAAATTTGCATTTTTCTAACGGACGATGGACGCAAAAACATATAAAAAAAAAATATCCCAATCGCACATCATACTATTATACTTTATACACAACACATACATGAATAGTATACAGCGGCATCAGTGGACGTTGTTGGGTTGGGATTGGGATAAAGCAAGGACGAGCGTTTCACGAAAAATCTCAGTGCCAACGGTGGAATGGGGAGATGAATTAATGTGTACATTTTTCAGCCCCCCTCTCGTTCTTTTGCTGAGTCCACACAGATGAATGAGGAGTCGAGACTCGAGAGCAGAGTGAAATGAATAAACTTTTGTCCTTAGACAGCACGCCACTTCATCTAGGGAAACATTACCCAAAAAAAAAAAAAAATAACAAGATACCAAAAAAAAAAAAGGATGAGTACTTTTTTTTATGAATTTTTATAATGCGAGTTAGAGAGAGTGTACGGCCGAGGCCAGGTCTATGGGCCATTTAACTGTAGTTCGGGTTATAGCAAGGATATCCCTTAAAACATTTTGACACTCTAAGAGGGCAACCAACTTTCAGACTGAGCCTTTTCCTCCATCTCCTCTATCTGGTTGCCTCAGCCAGAATAATGGGCGTGTCGCCCTCTGGCGGCGGCAGGATGAATTACATTGTGTATGAGTTTTGTTGGGGATACGTCAGGACGACCGACCGACGACACTGTGAAATAGTTGCTCCGGGGCAGACTTATTACACTCACTTTGCTAGGGTTTTGTATATTTTTGTATATCGTATCCTTGTTGAAGTCAACTAGAATTATGTTCGTAGTCCTTTGAGTGTTAAACCAAAAAAAAAAAAAAAATATATAACCGGAAATACACAAAAAAAAAGAATATAATGACAGTCTCGCCTACTGATGGATATGTCAAGTGGGCCGATTCCCGAGGACTATATTGTTAGTGTCATTGTCACTTTAAATAGGGTGTGTGTATATTTATGTGTAATTGTGACTATCTTTTCAGTTAGAATGTGGAGTATCTACCAAAAGGACTCTTTTAACCACATCTCTCTATAAAAAAAAAAATAGGAAGTGCCTGGGTATAACAAACTTATGAGGGTTCATAGTGAATAATTCTTAGGAATTCAGTTATACTTTTACATATATGTCAAATATAAATTCTGGGAAAATGTGTGAAAAATTGCATAGGGACCACAAAATTGTGTGTTCAAAAGGAACAAAAAAATAACATGAAGTACAAAAAAGGATATAAAAAAGTTGTAAAACAGCACAATGACTCTACTCTATACACACATTATGTTGAAAAGTATTCTATGAACAAATGTTGAGGTTACATCGTTGGAAAAAGTTTAGTTTTTCGAGGGATAGATAGTGTATCTAGCACTAGCTAGCTACGCCTTATAAAAGTTTTACAACATTATTTACAAACAGCTTCGAGCAGTTTAGATAATACAAGGACATACACACAAATAATACATAAATAAAGGCTTCTGAGAGAATATAAAAAGGATATTTAAAGCTTGTTATAGAAAGTTTTGTTTTTTTTATTTTTTTTTTAATTTAATCAAAAATGCGTATAGTTGCGTAACTATTTAAATTATTTTTTTTTATAGAATTTAAAGACTTTTTAAAAGTGAAATTTAATTCCTTTCCAAATAGTTGAATACATGAGAAATATTTCAGATGTTTTATCTATCCAAATAACAGACCTTTTCAATGATTTTTTTTTGTATTTCCTGTGTGTTTATTAGAAAATTAGTCAAACAAAAATCAAACAAAATTTAACTTCACATTTGTTTGGAATTAAGAACAAAAACCAATAAATATATTTATGACATAGAAAAGTTTTTGAAAACCAATAAAACACTTTATAGGTCAATAAAGTTTCATTTCAAACACATATACAATAATAAGGAAAAAGTTTGCGAAATACACACAAAAGAGAACCACAAAATGGTTTTGTCGCAATAAATATCCAAAAAAACACAAAACAACACAACACATTTCAACAGAAATAAAAAGCAATAAAAACGGTTTTGCAATTTTACATGATGATAACCATCATCAAATGGTTGGGTTTGGTTATAGGTCTTGGTTTTTGTTTATGATTGAAATTTGACTGAAAATGACATTTGATTGAATGGGAATTTTTATAACATTTAAAAGGAAGAATAGATTGCGATTCTGGGGAAAAAAGTTGTTTGATTTAAATTTTGTGTGTTAACATTTTGGTTTGTTTTTCTTTATTTTGACTGTTTTTTAGAAGTCGCGAAGGTGAATTTACGAGTAAGGAAGTTTTAAAAGTTTTCTTCTATTTAACAACAAACCCCTTCTCATTCATTCAGCTAAAAACATTACAAATTAATTTTTTTTAATTATTCAAAATATTTAGTTTTTTTCGAAAGCTGATATTTTCGGATCAAAGTCCCGAACCAAGTTTTGGTTCACAAATATGTGAACACAGTGAACAGGTATGTGCATTCAGCTAAAAAAATTACAAAATTTATTTTTTTAGGATTTTCGAAAAATATATCCAAGGGGTACCCCTTGTCTAAAATTTCTGAATTTTCAAAAATTTTCTTCAAATCCATCGAATGAGACATAAAAAAAAAGACCCTTTAGACTGTATTCATGATTGAAAACCAAAAGTTTGTAGCAAATCGGGTTGTTGAATTATTTGCAATGCAAATATTTTTTTTTTTCTTCGGAAGCCTATATTTTTGGAGCAAAGTCCATAAACAAGATACTATATCACAGTGAATAGGCCTATGCATTCAGCTAAAAAAATTACAAAATTTGTTTTTTTAGGATTTTCGAAAACTATCCAAAATTATCCTTGTCTAAAAATTCGGAATTTTCAAAAATTTTCTCCAAATCCATCGAATGAGACATCAAAATAAAGGACTCTTTAGACCTTATTTCTAACTGAAATCCAAAAGTTTGTAGGAGTTCGGGTTGCTGAATTATTTGCATTCGAAATATTTTTTTTGGATAAAAGTCCAAAAACAGATTTAATTCTCTTAATATTACTGTTTCTGAAACTTGTTTTTTTTTTGTAGATTACATTATTCGTCGAACTTTCTTCCCAATTTTAAGAAATCTGCTTTGAAGATTTTTTCTCGTCGTTTTTCTAGATTTTTCAAATCATTTTCATAGCAATACTGCGTACATATTTAAACACCCGATTCTGAACATCATTTTGTTAGAAAACGATTATGAAAAATTAATTGAAATGTTGTATTAAAGCGGTTTGACTTTTTCGATAATAAAAAAGAAATGTTACGCATACACCACAGTGACCTGAAAATGTTTAAATGTTTCAGCGATTTGTTTTTATACTAAGTGCCCGAGTCCAGATTTCAGTATACAGTATAAAAATTTCTTGTCCTTAAAACTTAACCATATTAAATAATGCATATCTAATATGTAAATTGTAACGCAAAAGTTTATTTTTATTTACAAAATGTAAATTTGATATAAAATAAAAACATTTTCTTTGATACATCTCATTTGCATAAATCCCCTATTATTCTCATATCCAATCAAAGTAGATCAGAGATTGATTTTCTGCTTAATTTCCTGCATCATTTTTGAAGTATCTATCATACACAAACAACAACAACAACAACAACTATGCCATCAGTGACACAAATCCATCTTCTCTATATAACAGCTCTTTTCCTACATAAAATACAACATCCTTCCATCAACTATTAAAACCCTGTCAACATAAACACTATCAGATTATAAGCCACCCCCTATAGCTCTATGTTTTTCTCTGTGTATACAATGTGTACATTATACTAGTACATTATAAAGAAACACCTTGTTGTGTTGCAAACAATATTAAAGTGCATGCAAACATTGAGCACCTAGATTTTAGAAAATCATAAAATTTCACTATAAACATACAAAACTTTTCCTTTGACTTTTAAAAAGGCTTTGACAAGGCGGCAAAGAGAGGATGCACCCTGCACACAGTGGCACATTGCTGCATGCATTCGCTTCATTTTATCTATCTCTACCCCCAGAGCTTCAAGCTATAACATAACGATACGAGTACAAAACGTTACGCAGCAAGTCCCGGTTGTTTTAGAGAGATAGACAGTAGAAGAGTGTCATCCTCTGTTTACAAACTCACACTTTTAGTGCGATTATCTAAAAAGTATGCAATGATGCACAATATCTATCTAAAGCTTTATACCATCCAACAATATTAAACAAAAATAAAACACTTTCCATCACTCGATTAGGGTCTATTAATTTTGTTTTTGTCCAAGCAAAAAAAAAATAACATCGTTAATTTTAAAAAATGTGATTGGCGCCTCCTGATATGCAACGATTTTTGTCAATATTTAACGATACTTTTTGTTTCGATTGTTGAGTAGATCATATTCGGTAAAAAATCAATTTGGTTTAATTTTTTAGTAGGTAACTAAATTGCTTAAAGGCTTTTCGAATCTTTTAATTTCCGGGCTTATTTTTCACAAATAATTTAAGGACCAATTTTCTTCTCTTCGTCAAAATAATTTTCGTTAAAAAAAATAAATTTTAACTGATCATAATCAAACGATTTAATATTTTTACCCACTGACACATTTTAAAGTGTTCAAGTCTCACATGTAGACCAAAAACTGGAATGCTTTTAACTAAAAATGTGATTGCTAGAATTTTATCCAACGGATTCCCGTGGGAACAAAACAAAATGGCAAACGTGTTATGATGAGAAAACAACAAAAAATAACAAAACAAAATTGTGAATATAATTATCTTGGGATAGCTGGCTAGAATGGCTAAAGTATGATAATGATATTCCTACAGAACTCATGTGGACCTGAAGTCCTTCATTAGGGATATTGAAAGCTTAGGGATTGTTAGAAATTCGAAATTGATATGGAATTTTAAACAGTATAGACATTGGGTATATTGGTGGAGGTTCCACTTTACTTCAGAATGTTGTGAATCAGGGGAATGAATGTTGCAAGTTTGTCTGTAAGTGGACCCGTCGAGTTTTTTTAGACCATGGGGTTAAAATTATTGTAAAATAAGAATTTTCTCTTAAAAAATTAGAAATTCTTTGCGGTAACCCTAATTAAAAAAAAAGATTGCGGAATACTAAATTCGTAATTTTTACTAAAACAAGCTTGTGACAATTTTTGCATGTGGTCCGAATTCAACCATTTGCCCCTTTCCGCCACATTTGTTTACAAAGGAATAATATAAGGTTTCAAAACTTCAAATATTCGATGAACTTATCACTAAAATCTACGAGCAATGTCCTAAAAATCACGTTATTTTGGCTGATTGATAAGTGCCGTGAACTTAACTGGGATAATGGTCCTTAAAATTTACTTTTGAGGTGACAGCTTGGTCATTTGGTTGAGTCCATTCAGTTTTTACATGAGTGGCTTGTTTTCGGTGGAGAAATAATTCGAGCAGTCGTCTTTGAAGGAATTTGGGATATGTCAGTAAAACATCGGCATACCTACAGAAGACTTTTCGTATTATCAAGACTTGGTTGATTCGAGGTGAAGGTATTGAAGATTAACAGTCCTTTTTAGGATTCTTGACCAATCTAAGATTTTATGGTTCTTGTTGTTGATTGACAGTTTCTGATTTGCTGATTTCATCATAATGTACTTGATTAACTGAAACTTGTTCGTAAATCTTAGAGATTTATAGGCAGCTAAGATGCCCGAGCCCCCTCCAAATTCTGAAATGGCTGTTTGTGTTTATTTGAGTAAGAGCCTTAGCTGATGACGCTGAGGGTTGTGAGACAAATTTTTCGTGCATTTACCCTATCTGTTGTTGACAATAATCTTGGGAAGATTTGTTTGAATTGGTATGTGACCAGCAGCAATATCAAAATAGTCATTTTATGGTTAAGATGAAACAAAGTAATCGTAGTATAATGGAGTTCAATAATTGGAGTTCTATAAAAAATCACCCTGAAAAGGATATAAACATACCTAACAAAAGTGAATAATTAAAAAAGTACAATTTTTGAAAAAATTTCTACTTTTCGTATAGATTTTAATGTTATGAATTCAAATCCAAAGTCAAAAAATCTATGTCATTCATTCATTTTGAAGATAGAAACTATTCTCGATCTTCTCATTTCTCAAAAACTCAAATATTAAAAATATTAAAGTATATTTGGGTTTAAAGAACATTTGTTAATCAGGTTGGGTTCAAAATTCTGTCAGGGTCAAAATTCTTTTTTCAAAATTTCTGATTTACAAAATTGTGCTTTTCAAAATTCTATTTTTTATAATTCTGTTTTACAAAATCCTTCAAATAATTAAAAAAAGGTTTTCGAAAATGTAAAAAAGCACTCGCTTTTTAGCATTTTCCAAACCCATTTTTAAGTTTTTTGCAGAATTTACTTAAATCATCTTCTCGCATAATTTGCTGCTTATTTGATTACTAACTTACTTTGTCAACTTTCGTATTACTTTTTTTTATAAATCAATAAATTTAAAATTATTTAGAAAACATTTTTATATTTTAACCATTTTCCAAAAATAATTTAATTTTTTTTATTTTTCTCACATTTTGAACATTGCAGCTTTCTCCAAATTGTTGCTAGTAAAAAAAATTCAAGAAGTACAATATTATAATAGCTTGACACTTTTTTGACTTTGTTTAGTTTTTTTTGACGTGATAACGTTTTATAAATCGATGAACCATGGCAGCCACCACAAAAAAGTGACGCCATTTTCACCCGTTCCACTCTCGCACTTTCGCAGTGTGGCAAAGAATTTCAATTAAAAATTAAAAATAAAAATAAAGAGGTACAAAAATCTTCTACATATATCTTATTTGAAATATAATAACCTAAAGCTTAATCCAAATGAAGGATTTTTAAAAATTCCGTCAATTAATAGGGTAAAAAGGGGTAAAACGGAAAGATGAAGTTTGGGCTAAAATCTTAACGCGAAATTGTAGAGAGTTGATTTTCTTTTTTATAGATAGATAAAACTAATTTAAGAATAACTGCATTTAAGAAAAAATTCTAAAAAAAATTGAAACTAAGCTACAACGTTTTGTTTGAACGTTGTACACGTGTTGGGGCTATGACAAAATGATAATTTTGGGTACGGGAAATTTTTTTTGACAATTCTAAAGGTGCCAGGTGAAAGATGAGGGAAAAAAAATTAAGGTGTCACATACGGATTTTTTTCCAACACTCTGCGTTCCGAAATACGAATTTTTGAAAAACACCTTGTTTTTTAGGGGTATTTTTGGATAGTTTTTGATTTTTAGCTTTTTTTTGGAGCGATCAAAAAATCTCAAACTTATAGGTTTTAATGCATACAAGGGCAAAAAATTGGAATCGTTTAGTTAGTTTTGACTGAATAACGGAAGAAACAAGTTTTTAAAAAACACGTTTTTTGACCGTTTTTAACCAATTTTCATTGTTTTTTATTTTTATCTTTTTTTCTTCAATAGATACAGGAATAAAGTATATGGAGTAATGATAGACCATGACTACGACTATATGTGTGTTTCAATCATTTTCGTAAACACAATTTTGAGAGATTTTGAGATTTTGAGAATTCAACAGGTTATAACTTTTGATCAAGAGCAGAGAGAAATTTTATTAAACTTTTATGAGCAGCCTGATACAATTACCTTTCATTTGGTATGTCACACATAACGGTAGACTAACTACAAGCTACACAATGTTAATTCAAGAAACTTGCGAAAAACCTCAAAACACCAGTGGAGATCTGTCGCTCCCAACCAGCCACCAGTGTGGGAAGTACCGTAATCTCTGGAAATTCGACATGGTTGACTTTAAAAAATTCTAACTTCTCTTGTAGGCATCTTTGAAATGAGATTGATACGTCATATGAAAGGTGAAACAATAAGCTTTCACATGGTATAAAATTTTTTATAGGTTGTCAAACAAAAAAAATGATTCCATAGCGTGAGGACATAAAAATAAATGTTTTTTTGCTTTATTTAATGAAATTTGATCGAGTTCTCTTTTTGTAGATGTCTCATAGTCCTGATCGATATATATATATTGAGCTAAGACAATAAGCTTTCAGATGGCATAAAATTTTGTATAGGTTGTTAGGGAAAAAATGGAATTAAATGATTGTTTTCAATAAATTATCTTTATACTTTTTGCGCATTGTAAGAATTTAAAAATGGTTTTATTTTTAAGAAGAAATACTTGGCTTTTAAATTGCATAATTTTTTTTGTAAGCTTTTAAAATAAAAAAATTAATATAATGAGAAAATAGCCATTATCTTTAAATAAACTTCAAATGCACCAAGAAGAAAATGTGTTTTTGTTTTATCAAAATCCCAGCTTTATGTTTAAAAATAATAAATACATTGTAAAAGTCCTTTGGTTGTTTTATCTACATAACAGCCTGCAGCCATATAGGAAAAATTCATTTAAATCGTTAAAATAGTTTTTGAGTAAAATTGGCCTAAAAAAAATTTCCCAAATAAAAACGATTAATTGTTTTATATCAAAAATACATGCACCCATTAAAAGTCAAAGATTCAATCGAAATATTAAAATAACGTAATTCTTTTTTACCTATCAAATTCGATATCGAAGAAAAACAAAGCAACTCTAACAAAAACCATCAATTACACAACACACGTGATCCAATCAGTACCAGAGGCATTCCTATATCCTTGTCATTTCCAAATCCTATAACATTGACTCTGACTCCTCCAGACTCAGACTCCTTCGTCAGTTGTCTCTCTTTGTCCCGGAAGGACTGAACAAATTAATTGAGATCTCTCAGTCAAATTACTGTTTTTGCCAAATGACAACATTCAGTCAGACACAATGGCCGCTTTTCTTTCTGTTTTTGGATTGACGTTTCCTCTTTTCGACTTATATAGTTTAGTTGACAGACATCGTAAATACGAAAAATACTCCCCCTAATTGCCAAAGCTTTTATAGGATATACACAACAGCAATCGTCGTCGTCATCGTATGTATAGTCTTTGACATACAAATAGGAAACAGGAAACGTCGTCACTGTATGCCGTCCTCCTTCCTTCTCAGTCGGTCAGAGTCGGTATAGTGTTATGTGGTCACCATCACCAGTATAGGGTTGATGTTTTGGATTGTTTCTAATGTTCGCATCTTGCATCGCATTCGATTGTGAATGTGTACTCATTGTAGGTTGGGGGGTAGTATAGTATTGTAGTACATCAGGGAGTAGTTATCTGGATATGAGCTGTGAAAGATTACTGACTGCCCCCCACATATCTATGGAAGGAGATTCGTTCTTCTCTCTGCATGGGACGACCGACATGAGAGAGATCAGAAAGATTATGATTGAGCCGATTGAAGTGACCAAAAGATCCATAACCAGGCAAAGCCATTTATATTGTCCACCCGCACAATGGGGACGGAAATTATGGCCAGTAAATAAGGAAAATTGTATGAGCTCTGTGATGAGTATAGGTTTGAGGTTAACGCAAACGGAGAGAGATAAAGAGTCCAAACGATTGCGATGCAATTCCTGCAAATGATGTCATATCATGAATTCTTTTGGTATTATTGAATTGAATTGAATGGAATTGAGACTAGCACCAACATTCATAAGCAGGTCACGCGTCATCAATTCGATAGATATAATTAAATGTTTGGTCGACGTTAAAGTTGGTCGGGGGGTGATAATCGTCATCAATGGAGGAAATAAAGTATTCAATTTTTTCAATAAAAACCTGGGAGGTAAAGATAAAAATGTAATTAATGGAATTTACGGGCGGAAGTCTTATTATCGTTTCAATTTGCAAACATTTGTGGATTAACTAAGGAAGACCTTAATCATATTGGGCTTGCTTTATGGGTTGGAGGCATAAAATTAACAACACAACTAACACAATAGCTTCTGTAAATTGAAATATCGCTGATAAAAGCTTTTATAGAGCTTGTATAAAGCTTGCTTTAGAATGAAATTGCTTATAGAAGTTCGAACTTGTTTAACAACTTCTAATAAAGTTGTTTAAATACCGTTAAAGAAAATTAACCGAATAAAGTTTGTTTTCGTATAAGCTTCGGTTAGTGAAGTTATAGAAGTTAAAGGAAGTTTGATCTTCGAAAAGACTTGGATAAGAAGTTTTTATAAATACTGTACCGAGTTTTTTTTTTTAATAAGACCTTAAAATCTCTTGGTAACGAAGCTTACAAGAAATTACCAAGTTTTGTGTTTGTTGTTTGGTTTTAACGTTGATGGCTCTGAGTGAGGTAAAATTTTAATACACAAATCATTAAGGATGATGAGGAAGTTTGGATAAAATCGGTTCAGCATTTAACGAAATTAAAGTTAATAGTAAAAATGTTAATTTTTGCAAAAAATGTCAAAAATCGTATGAAATCATCTTTTAAACTGAGTTCTCACAACCTTAAATTTTTATTTACCCTGCAAAAAATATAAAAATAGCTTTTCAATAACTCATTTCTGATAATATCCTTTTAATATTAAATCTTAAAAAAAAAATAACAATCAAAGTTCTTTTATTTTTCCAAAGAAATCTATTTTGCTCATTATACAATCCCACAAGGATCAAATCCAATTAAAAAACAAAACAAAAACAAAAAAAAAAAACTTGGCATGTTGTTTATATTTAACCGCTCACACTAAATTTCATCTTCAATTGACTTAGGAAAGTTAATCGGCTCTTTGGTCTATTATTCCCAATTGGCGCCATGGCCCAGATAAAATTATTTAGCTTCCCAATTGGTAAACCACATCTCTCCCTCTCCCTCTCTTTGCCAAATCAATAAAATATAATAGCTGTATCGTATCTTTAGGGAATATACTCATACTATGGTTGAGCGGGATACTTGTCGTATTTTTATATTTATACAAGAACCAACTGAGCCTATTTTCGTTGGTACATATACTCGCCTCGTATAGTCAGCGCATCGTTTCAGTTTTATCGCAAAAAAATATCTGACCTATAATCTTAAGTACACCACAAGGAATTTTCGCCTCAAGCTCTCCAAGCCAATATTGTTTCACGAAGTATATTCTTATTTTCGTATATTATATTTGCTACACAATTATGTTGGAGCTGGAGTTCTTGCAGGCTGGTTCATCGAAGAAAAATAATGTTGATTTAGTGGTCATGATGGGGAAAATTCATTCAATATTTTTATTTTGTTTCTTTTTTTCGATCAATATTCATGGAACGTTAAATAAATGGGAAATATATTGAAAATATTGCATTGAATTATTATTTATTATTGTTTCGATTTTAATCAGGTTTTATAAATATGTACCAGAGTAAAATATGATTGAAATTTCACCGTCAAATAAATTTGACCGACATTATGCTTAATGCAGAAAACCTACATAGTTAAGCATGCTGAAGGGCAAAAAATAAATTTTATGAATTCTGATGTGATCCTGATCACAATTGTAATTTTTTAATGTTTTGAAAAACTCAAAAACAAAATTAAATTGTAAACCATCGAAGTGTGGATTTTCATGCCTAAAAGAGGTCATTAATAATGGTTTTGATTAAATTTAAAATAAAATATAGCTTTTGAAACAAAAAAAAAAAAAAAAATATTTTTCTAACCGTTTACCTGATATTACGGTTTTATTTTTATTTGTGCTGTGCATTTCTTAAGAATTTTTGTATAGAAGCGTTAAAAGTCATTTTTTTTTTTTAAAATACACTAGCCCAAAAAATAAAGGAAACAAAAAAAAAAAATGTGATTTTTTTAGTGATTTTCTACAGGCTGTATCTCAGTAAAAAATGATCGCATCATGACAAAACAAAAAGCATGTCAAAGCTACATTATTATTTTTAGAAAGGCTATTTATTTGGCTTTAAGATTCTTTTTGTTTCAAACTCCTACGATTTTTTTTACCTGCAAAAACAGTCCTCAATCCAAAAACCATACTTTTGACTTTGACTATCAATATCTCAACAACGGATCACTTTACAAAAAATTCAAAGATACATTTGAAAAATTCATTTGATTCTCTACAAAAAAATCAAGTTTAATTTGTTAAAAAATATGTTTTCGTACATTTGAGATCAATTGTAAAAAGCTATTAAAATAGGCCTTTTTACGATTTTTTTTTGAAAATGTGCCGCTATTTAATAAATATGGGTGATAAGATTAAACTGAGCCTTAATTATTAAAGCTTACTTGAAATAAAATTAATCTGAAAAATTTCAGACTAATTCATCAAACAGTTTTTCTGTTGTGAGGGTTTAAACTTTTGAGATTAATTAAAACACCACATTTTTGCAGCTGTAAATGACTTTCTTCTAATCACTTTTTTTTTAGAACGAAATCAAATTCTTTTGAGTTTATTTGGACATTTTATTAAAAAATAACGTTTAAATTTTAGATAATCCAAAGAAAAATCAAAAATTCTCAAAAAATGGAAAAACATCCAAAAACGGTATGATTTTTTTTTTCAAAATTTAACTTTTTTTTTTAATTTAATTTAATTTTCTTTGGTTTATTTAAAATTTAAACGGTATTTTTTAATAAAATGTCCAAATAAACTCAAAAGAATTTGATTTTGTTCTAAAAATAAGTGATTAGAAGAAAGTCATTTACAGCTGCAAAAATGTTCTCAAAAGTTCAAACCCTCACAACAGAAAAACTGTTTGATGAATTAGTCTGAAATTTTGCAGATTAATTTTATTTTTATTTATTTTTTTATTTCTTTGTAGAGAATTAAATGAATTTTTCAAATGTATCTTTGAATTTTTTGTAAAGTGATCCGTTGTTGAGATACAAAGTCAAAAGTATGGTTTTTGGTTTGAGGACTGTTTTTGCAGGTAAAAAAAATCGTAGGAGTTTGAAACAAAAAGAATCTTAAAGCCAAATAAATAGCCTTTCTAAAAATAATAATCATTTTATAACAAAAAATTTTCCCACCTTCTCATGAGTAAAGTATAAAAACAAAACAAAAAATTTGAAAATGTTGGTTGTTGAACAGTTCCAAAGATTAAGCTATTTTACAGCTAGAAATAAAATATTTAATCATAAAATCTTTAATTTAGAAGAATGTAGCTTTCACATACTTTTTGTTTTGTCATGATGCGATGATTTTTTACTGAGATACAGCCTGTCGAAAATCATAGTTTTTTTTTGTTCCCTTAATTTTTTGGGATAGAGTAAATTTCTTGAAAACGGGTTGGTGAATTTTTTTTCGAAATCTAATTTTTGTGTGTTCAATAATATTTTCATAAAAATTTAGGTACGCACTTTTTTTTGAAAAATTTTAGAAAATTCTTAATGTATGTAGGTATGTACATTTCTACATAAAAAATTATGTTTTTGAAACATTTCAATAGAAAAAAAAGAAAGGTTCTAACAACGTTGAGTTTTTTTTCTATATCCTTTTTTTTTGTCCCTCATTTTGGTGGACACTTTATGTTGGAATAAAATATAAAAATAAAAAAAATTATATCAATGAATTTAGCCAATTTATTGCTAATTTGTTGTGCATACCAAAAATTGGTAGATCGCACAGTTTTTGAATTATTGAATTTTCCGCCAAAATTAGTCTGAAGTTTGCACTTTTTAATGTTCAAATTGAAAATCACTAAAGGGAGCTTTAAAATTAATTATTTTTGATAAACAAATTTTGCTTAGCAAACCTACAAATTCTAGACAATTACATAATGAGTTTTCGTCTTATTTTAGCGGAATTTTGAATAACAAGAAAACTGATCTAGCTGAAATTTTGGAAGTCAAATAATAATTTTCATATTTTTGTCCGATAACTTCAGTCTTATTTTAGCGGAAAATTCAATAACTCAAATACCATTTCAAAAATGTCAAAATTAATCTTTTGAAACCAAAGGGGATCATTAAGCAATGTAGCCTATCAGTGTCAAAAGTTTTTCAATATTGTTTTGCTTATTGTTGTTTCTTGCATTATCAGAAAATATCTAAGAGAACTTCTGCTAAAATCAACAATTATTTTTTTTTTTAATTTCAAATGTTTCAAATTTAAAAAATACCTACATACATGTGTATAATATATATATTTTTGTCATACAAATTTGTTGTTGTTTTTGAAATGTTGCATTTTGCAGTTTAACAAAATTGTTGGTTTGCAAATAAATTAAAAATATATTTTTGCTTATATGTCAAAAATATATTTTTCATAATTTATGTTCAAATAAAAAAAATTGTGTCAAAAAGAGTTTCGACCAATATACAATAAAAAAAATCCCTCAAACTCACAGGAAGAATGACATGAAGGATTCCTATAAATTATGACATCCCAGGAAACAGGACTATAAAAAATCTATTTTGATTGTATTGTTGTTGTCTGTCTACAAACAACAGGCTGCTTGCTATATCTGAATTTAATATATGAATACGCAGTACCTATATAGCAATCCATCATTTTACCCACTGTTATTGCTCGCGCTAGGGGATTTATAGAGTGTTGAACCGGCACAGATATCACAACAATGCATGTTCGTGACAAATGTCTGACCGGAATTTCCCGCATATGATCACAATGGCACAAATGTCCGGGCCGGGCAAAAACACCGCCACCGCCGCAGTCGGTTGTCTGTCCTGTCCTGTACCGTCCCGTCCCGTTCATCCGTTCATTTATTCGGCCTTCTACTTTTATTATAGCCTGAAATCGCCCTATGCGCAATATCCACACCGGATATTGCATTATTCGCTTGTTTCCGTTTTTCAACAGCTCCTGTCACACATGAAAATATACAAAAATAGAGAGATATCAACTAGCAGAGCCCAGAGATGCAGCCTGTTTTTTGGAAACTATCCAACATATATTCATTGCTAATAAAAGCATCCATTCCCAGCTCCCCTCCCCCCCTTCTTTTTGGGTAAAAAAAAGAGGCTCAAGCCTATATAGACAAGGATACAACAAACCTTCAAACTTTCAAAACCCATTCACTCGAATGTTCGACGACAATTTGAATTTAAGGACACCATTTGATCAGGACACATTTTTATCAGGACGCGCCATTAAAGAGGAATTTTCGTCGTCATGAGAAAAATAAAATCATTTTCCAACTTAAATTAAAAAAAAAAGAGTGGAAAATCAGAAAATTGGGTTAGCTGCAGTTTGTTCGATTTTTCATCCACTCTTTTAGTTCATATTGAAAACCTACTGAGGAGGGGGAGAATCCTATGCACGTGAATGCAGGAAAGGTTTGAATAAGGGAAAAATGGCTTACCGTTATACACCTATCACTCTACACGACTACATTGCAGCCGCCGTGGTGTGGTGGTGTCTGAGTGCGCTATTGGCACGATGCGATGATTGCTAGAATGCTGCTGGTTTTGTACTTTATTGGAAGCATTCATGTTATTTGTTTTTTTTTTTTTTTTTGTGAGAGTATCCTTTTTTTGCTCCTTTTAATTAAATTAACATTCGAATGTGATTTGCGGATGGGAATCGCACCCGAATTCAATAAACAGGAAGAACAGAGAACGGTGTGTGATTTGAAGAGGCTTGTCGGTTGCTTGTTAGTGGGAATATAAAGTCGGTCTAAGGGGGAAAGGGGGGTTTGTGTTGGTGTTGCTGATGGCAATACAGTGGTAAGGGTGGGTGCGCGGTGGTTTTAAGATTGATTTATCATACATCCAGGAATTGGATTGAAAAAAAAGAGGAATTTTTTTTGCATCAGAATGCACTCGGTGCATTGTCCGCTATAGTCAGTGTGGTGGTGGCGGTCGGTCGGTGTCGGCAGCTTTGGCGTCAGTGGCCTTAAAAAAAAGGTGCTATTCTGTATGAATGACAAAGCCACAATTTTTTTATATTGTGTTGTGTTTGGTTTGGTTTTTATTTTGTTATCCAATGTATACCATCAGTACCGTTGGTGGTCGGTGGCGAGAGGAAGAGTAATTAAATTGAAAAGAATTCACGTTCTGATTAAAGGATTTTAATTTGATAACAAAAGGAGTTGCAATCATTTCATACAAATGCCATAAACGTGCATTAAATTGAAAAAAAAAAAACAAAAATACAAAAATACAAAAATGTTGCAAACTTTTTTGCATTTCAAAGCAATTTCTGGGAATTGAGTTATGTTGGAGTTGGAGTTTAATTTTAATATTTTTTTTCTGTACAAGAATGTTGATACAAGGAAGAAAGGAGTTTTAATAAAAAAAAATCCAATTTCAAATATTTTGTTAAACTTGATGAAATAATGGTGCTTATATTGAAACCTTAAATAGATTGATCGGATTTGTATGTTAGTTTAATTGTTGAATTTGAGTTATGTCTAAACGATGGAGTGAAACAACGATTCTATCAAATAGGTATAGTTTCAGTGAGTTTCAGCAGAAGACCCGAAGTGCCGTTTCACCAAACAATGGCAATTAAAGTGATAAAAATAAGTCCATGGCCATAACCACATAACAGGTTGTCGAAAACCATAATCCAAAAAAACCAAAATACTGAAAATTCAAAACTCCGAAAACCCAGAGTTGAAAATGAAAGCTTTTACCTAGCAAATTTTTCAATTTTATAATATTTCGAAATTTGATTGCAAAAAAATAGGTAATCCGACTTTAATGCATTTTCTGAAGCTGAAAGTAAGAATTGGAGCCTATAGAAATAATGAAGATAATTTTTTTCTAACTGTTTTAAAAAATTAAAAAAAAGTACTAGTAGGTAGATATTTTCTAAATTATACACTTCTTAGAGTTTTTTAATTTTTCCATTTTTCCGGATTTTGGATTTTCTGGAGATCGTGGGATTTCAGGATTTTGGATTTTCGGAATTCTGAGTTTTCGAGATTCTGGATTTTCGGGATTTTGGTTTTTTTTTTTTTTGTATGGAAAAATGTATAAGCATCAGTGAAACTATCATCGTGACCAGCGAAGCCACTGCCATCATCCTCTCTGGAAGTGACTCTTTGGCGTTGATTTTAGTGTTGGACATTATCTGTGGATGGATACCTATTCTATTACTATCAACATTAAAGGCAAGCAAAAATGGCCAACACCCGCTAGTTATAATTTCATAGCCTCATAACACAGATCATGGCTAAGGAAACAAGTCCAAAAGGTTCACCAGTCACATCAAAAGCCAACTTTTGAAAAGTGTGGAGTGAAGTTTAGTGCAATAAAAGTTAGCTCAAAATTGAGCTACAGTACCTTGCCATAGTCCCAACAAACAATTTTGGTTCTATAAAGCTTTACAGATGCAATTGTTGCTTCTGTAAAGCATTATAGAAGCAAAATTGTTAGTAGGGGTATTAGGCCCAAGCGGATTTTTTAAATATTTTGTCGAAATATCTCAAGTTTTTTTTTTTGTCTCATTTACTAACATTTATCAGGTAGATACGGATTGACCAAAAAAAAGTTAAAGAATTGATACTTTTTCATAAAAAATAACGTACAAAAGGGGAAAAGCTCCAAAAGACGATTTCTATGGAATTCATGCCTAGAAAATTACCAGACCGGTCTAATACTTAAATTTTTATACCCCATAAAAATTGGATATACAGGGCCTGAAAGGCATAGCTTCGACACTGACATGACGCCAAGTATTTAAAAATCAACTTTAACCTGAGGTTCAATTTACACTCGCCTATCATCGCATTCACCCCAAGGTGAAGAGAAGAAACGGATTAAAGCATATAAAACGAGAATCCTGATCTACAAGCAGCTTCTTCGATTTTTTATTGTCTTTAGCTGTACGGCATTGTCCAAGACAGCCACGAATTAACTTTAAAATTAGATTTTTTTTTAAATATTCTTGGTTCTATCAACTCTACTTTTATCGACCTTTTTAACAAAAATCATCCACAAAAGTTAACAACTCACAAAGTTCATCTTCTTGTCAATGAAAAAAAAAATGTTAAGTTACCAATTAACAACCCTTACCTATTTATTTATTCATAAGTCGAGTAAAAACACAAATTTCTATAAGGACCCTTCTATATTTGCCAAACAGAAAGACTTTGATTAATGTGGCAAGTCTCTCAACTCGAAACTGTAAGGAAACAAAATGTCCAAGTCTACTTGGAGAAAACAAGGCACGCGAACAAACGACAATTCAATTAACACAGCCTTCATCACGTGTGTGGGAAACTTTACCAATTCCCTTGGCTTACATGTTCTCTGTATATATAAAAAAAACCTTATCCTTATATTTCTCGTAATGAATATATTTTTGCAGTACCACCAGAAGCAGAAGGAAAAGCTTTCCTTCTATATTTCGTATTTTATATGGAAGAGTATACATTTCCCAGAGCATCAAGACACACACAAACACACACAAACATTAACAAGAAAAAAAGCAATAATGTAATTTATAGCATGTCCCTTCAATTGAAACTTCTTTCCGATTTTCGTCCTTGCTGGCTGTTTGGCTGCTACTGGGAACTGGAAGTGCGTGTGCGGTTGTTGTTCATCCGCTCAGACATATGCCAGGGACAATACTGCTTCCATCACACATGCATAACACGCACACACACATGCAAACCTTCATCAGGATAACTGAATTAAGTAATCCAACGAGAGGAGCTTTATCACGCAAAATGTCCAGCTTCCACCAAAGGTGTAGTCTCAAAGAGGCTCCCAGCTCCATCCAATCCAGCCTACAAACACCACAACCGACGAGGAAGTTTCCTTTGCACACTGCCAGCCGCTATCCCTAATAAGGAAACCAACAGGACACAACTCAACTCG
Source organism: Episyrphus balteatus (assembly GCF_945859705.1). NCBI lineage: Eukaryota > Metazoa > Arthropoda > Insecta > Diptera > Syrphidae > Episyrphus > Episyrphus balteatus. The sequence goes on from NC_079137.1 coordinate 47,371,744, forward strand.
TACACACAACAATAACAACAACAACAGTCAGTATACTGCCGAAGCCGAAATCGGGTCAATAATTATTTTACGTGCCAGGATAATTCGGTCGACGCATATAATTGAAAGAAAGGAAAGGATAATATGTACGTGCGTACGTGATACGTTACGAAAGGGGACCGCAAACGAAATCAATGGACAAACGGCCGAAAGGACGAACGAACGAACGGACACATGTGAAACTTGAGAAAGGTCAAAATTAAATTTCCAGTTGGCCACAAAATTTGGGGAGAAAATCAGGCATGAAAGTACATAATTCCAAAGAGCACTCCCGATGACTGGGATCAATTAATTCAGTGATTTATTGGTTTGGTTTTCTTTTGCGCAAAAGGACCCGGACTAGTGCGGGTGGATAGACGTTTGGCTTTGGATAGGTATATATAAGTTGACCAGAAAATGGGGAAAAAGGAAAGTTAATCCAATGAAGGGAAACCAACTTAATACATCGATTTCCTTTTTGGAACGAGCACAAGCGTGTGTGGATTAATGAATAAATTTTCTTAATACCCAATGTATTAATTCAATAAGGATTTTTTTTTTATTTTGCTTTTATCAAAGGATGTCCTTTGAGTTTTTCTATTAAGTTGAAGGTTTTTTGGTCTCTTTTGGCATCATGTTGTTTTGGTTAATTCCAGTTTTCACTTTTCATTGTTTACTCCTTAAAAATATTTAACTGACAGTTGTTGACTTTTTTATACAACACACACACATGACTGATCCTTTTTTCTATAATGACTTTGACCTAGTTTATATATGTGCATTTGCATATGCGAATATGAAAGAAGATCCGTTTTAATGTGAGGACTTTTATATTCACTTTGTTTTGTAAAAGAGTCAAGGCATTTTTTATGATGAAAGAGCGTAGTAGTGCGTAGAAGGATTTTGAAAGCTTTCCAAATAACGGATTTTTAGTTTTGTGAAATAAAAACTGAGTGCTATGAAAAATTAAATTAGAGAATAACAAAATGCACTTTAAGGAGATGCGTTAAGATAAACGTAAACAAAGTTAAGACAGACTTTTAGTACTGTTGTGTAACATTAATGTCTGTTAATGAACTAACTGCCATCATACATTATTTATATGAAGTTCAAACAAACAACCGTATGTAGTAGATATGAATAAGAATAAAAGAAAAGATAAATAATAGAAGTAAAGTGCATTGCGACTTATTGTGCCTCTATTTGTAGCTAGAAAAAGAAAGGTCTTCAAAATCATTTCACAGGAAGAAATTTACATTACATCACTATTTTCAGCATACTTCTAACGATGACTTACAAGGTCAAAAAGACTATTGTTATTTTATTGTTTTCTTGTCAAGTTCATTGATCAGTGTGTCTAGCTTACAGTTTTATATGACACTACGTCCCAGAGTATCACGGATTTTAATTTGATAGCCATGTTAACTTATCGCCACGTCGCACAGTGGGACAGCCCCATATAGTGTGGTGATATAAAGGTTATTTTTTAAACTAAAGCTATGGGAAAAAAATATCACGATTTCTAAACATAACAGTAAAATTGATAACATGAGCATATTTGTTTTGTTTAAAGTCTTTGATTTATGTTTACTCATGCGGTTGAAGTTGAGAGTTTTAGAGGAAAAAATCAGATTTTAATAAGTGATAAAAAAGGTGTTCTTTTGTTTATTTGTTTAAACTCAAAATTATTTAAGAAAAAAATAAGAATACAAATTTTTCGCATAGATACAAGTATGTAAATTACTATTCTTCTAAAAAAAAAATTTTAAAAAATTCTTATACATCAAAATTGAATGAGAAAATAATGAATTTTTTGAAACGCACCTTAAAGTTATTTCTCAAAATCTTCTGTTAAGGCAAATATTTAGCAAGTCTAAAAATGGAGAAAGCATGATGAGCAATAACTCTATAAGCCCATATAAACACTTTTGCTAAATGTTTGCCTAAAATATTTTTAATGAAATTTTGAACATCAAAAAACGTTTTTTTTAAAGAAAGTGCTTTTTTGATTTTATTAAAATAAATTACAAAATCATTCTTTTTTGACCTCATGCACTGATTACTTATAAACAATGTTTTTTTTTCTTTTTAAAAGTTGTTTTTTTTTTTAATTTTATTATAAGAAGTTTCGTGAAACAGGGCGATTTGTTATATAAAGCTTGTTGGAGCTCAAATCATCATAAATTACTTTATTTTTGAATTAAATTTTGAATAATTAACTTACTATTAAATTGAATAAATTCTACTACTTTTATTACATTTATTTTTGAATTTGGCGCTTCATTTATACCATTCGCCATAATAACTTATTGTTGAATTCGCCTTAAAAATGTTACTTAAAAATAACGTAATTTCTCTCTCTAAAAATCTGCAATAAAATGTATGTATAAATAGAAGCTTTCAACTTTAATAAAATCTCTTTCTTGTTTAAAAACCCTTAGGGGAAAAATCGCTGCATTTTCATTTCGTCGTTCGCTACAAGTTTATAGTTTCGCTTTTATAGTATATCGGCTATAATATAGTAATTTAAAAGTTATAGGATCTAAAGTAATTTCGCTTAATTTATCTCAACCAGGATCTTTCTATCTTTTTAATAGAAAAGACAAAATAGAGTTCCCAGGTTGACGGTCAAGGTATTTGATCGTACATTTTTGGCGCCCAAACGTGTTTAAAGTGGTAATCCACATAAATTCCTATACAAAATTTAAAAAGAAATAAATTCTGTGTGAAAACTTATATATATCTTGCACTAAAAGTGACTATAAAAACTATAAACTTAATCAAAAAACTATAAATTAGTGCATTAAAAGTGAAAATTTCATCGGTTACGTCGCGCTATCGGTTTCGTGTCGCGAGTGCATGGTGTTGGTGCTAAAATCCAGGAGAAAGGAGAACAAAATCCAAGGAGAAAACTCTCATCAATCATCCCAGAAGAAGACGAACCAGCAGGTTAAAAAGCCAGAGAAAATTGTGGGAAATAAGTATAAAAATTCCCACCCAGGTATGTCCGGTCTGAATTTTATTCAAATGTGCGTTGTTCCAGCATCATAATTCATAATTTTAAAGCTAATTACAACATAAAAGCTAAATACAAAAAAAAAAAAAAAAAACGCACATTCGACATACAAAAAAGACCATTAACTTGCTATTACCTAAATCTTCAAATGTACATTATATATATACCTAAACTATATACATACATAAAATATATTCTAACTATATTTAAATAAAACTATGAACAACATATCCTGCTTTATAAATAAATTTCATAAATAAATATTTAAATATAAAACTACATAAACTAAATAACATATATCGAACATAAATTCATTCGCTAACCATAATCAGCATCCGCATAATTTATGGTGCTTTCATCACGTAAAAATTGATAAAATCCACAAAAGTGTAATTACGATCCACTTTTGGGCGAAACACACACACACATTCACAAAATATTAAAAAGCTTTCGTTTCCAACATATTTTCGAAAACTAACCCATTGACGCACTCACCACACCATTGCATAATATCGTTTCGCTCTATTCGCTCGTTCTCTCGTTACTTACAATCCACAAATAGGATCCATAGTATACACACCTGATTTCGATTTCAGTGCACAGATCAACATTTCGGCACACAACATCATTGATTTCATTTATCGCTTTGCTCTATTCGCTCGTACTCTCTTATCGTAGCCACATAACATCTCCATGGTATACACACCTGATTCGATTTCAACTTGATATCAGTGCATCGATCTTCATTTCGCCAATACATCATCACCCAGGTCGTCAACGTTGTCATCATCGTCATCATCGCCATCATCGTCGTCGTCGGGGGAGATTTTTGCTTCATGATCAATTCACTGATAGAGCTTTTTTGAATAGCATTTTTTTGTCGTTGAAATGCATTAAACAACTTTTGCCTTTTCGTAGGTTTAACCTTCAATGCTTTGAAAAGAAATTCTTAGTACAGAATAAATTCGCTTGTTAAAATTGGATTTTGGATTAATCTCAATTCTCACAATCTATCTTTGAATTCAACTCGCCGTGAGATTTTATTTGTTGGGACAGTTTTTTGTTGGGAAATTTTATTCTTTACAACAGGGTTGCCACCTAGCATTTTTGATTTGTTGAATAAATTTAATTGAATTTTCAATAAATTATAATCGTTTTTGTTTTTACTGTCGCTGTTTAAAGAATAATTGAAAATTAAAAATCTACAATGGCTGAACCAACACTTGATGAATTAAAACAACAACGAGCTTCTACTAAAGGAAGTATATCTCGGATAAAGAATATCGTGGAATCCAATTCTAACGCCCTAACTTCAACTGAACTTGAATGTCGTCTAGGAATTTTGGAGTCGTATTTCAAACAAATATTAGCATATCAAACCAAAATAGAAGTTTTATTACCAACAGATACTAGTAGAGGTGAAATAGAAGATTTGTACATCACCGCAAAAACTAAAATTCTTTCGCTTTTGGGTACTGGTAGACGAAGTAGTGTCGCAGACATGACAGTTTCTACTGTCCCACATACAATTAGTCATCTTCCAAAACAACGTTTACCAAAGTTTAGTGGAAGATATTCAGACTATAAAAATTTTATAAATTCGTACAACAATTTGGTAGAAAATGATTTAAGTTTGACAAAAATAGAAAAATTTAATTACTTGCTTTCTTGTTTGAGTGATCAAGCTCTTGGCACAGTTAAGGCTTTTCAAGTCACGGAAGCCAATTATCCCAAGGCACTTCTTAGTTTGAAAGAGCGCTATGATAATGATTGCCTCATTTTCTTAGAATATATCTCACAGCTGATCGAATTACCCAAGGTTCAAAAAGCTTCTTCTGTTTCTCTACGGAACTTGGTAGACAATATTTCGGCGTTGATTAGTTCGCTACTTAGATTAGAATTAGATTTTATTGTTTCCATACTTCATTTTACAACTTCTTTCTATAGGATCGCATGAGAATATTTGTAACGCAATTATAATTCATATTGCGATGTCGAAGGTTGACACAGATACACAATCGAAGTGGGATGAACAACTGGACTATAAGAAGTTGCCGGATTGGAAGGATTGTGCCAGCATACTCAATAAACGGTGCCAATATTTGGAAGCAAGAGATAGCAAGCAGATTCGTTCGGAACAATGCGTGAAGACATTCAACAAACATTCATCAACAAAGCCAACAATAGTAAATCCTCATCGCTCACAAACTTCGCTTGCTGCAAACCAACGATCCTGTATCTTATGTCGAGACCTTAACCATTCAATTACAAATTGTAAAAAATTTCTTGAGCTTTCGGTTATGGATAGATTTTGGAAAACCAAAAAGCTAGGCTTGTGTCTGAATTGTTTAGGGAAGGGTCATAGTGTATCTAGATGTCCATCGTCTTATAAGTGCAAGACTTGCAAACAAGCACATCATAGCCTTTTGCATAGGACTCAACCTGCAGACACCAATTCTGGTATTGATACTTCCTCAGATACATCTGGTCAAAGCACATCGGCTGCAACTCATTCCGCAATGGAAAAAGAGCAAGTTCCTGAAGCACAAGTTATTTTAGCAACAGCATTAGTTCTTATCAAGGACTCATCGGAAGGCTTTCAACTCGGTAGGGTTCTACTAGATTCTGGTTCGCAAGTCAATTTTATTAATGAAAAGTTCGCCAATTCACTTGGTCTAAAGAAACATCGTAAGAATGTTGACATCGTCGGAATAGGAGTGACTGAAACAAAAATAAAATATCAAACTCAATCAACAATCCGTTCACGATATAGCAACTTTGAAATTTCTCTCGAGTTTTTAGTTGCACCTTCCATCACTGGGTATCAGCCTGAAGCATCTCTCAATGTAAGCAGTTGGAATCTACCTTCTAATTTAGAGCTTGCTGATGAGAATTTTAATCAACCGTCACAAATCGATTTATTGTTAGGGGCTGAAGCTTTCTTCGATTTATTAGAATCAGGTCAGATAAAACTCGGAGAGGGTCTTCCATCATTGCAACAAACTGCATTAGGATGGATTGTATCTGGAAGATACAAATCAAAATACAACACTACAAAGAAAGCATCGTGCGTAGCCAATACACTTGAAGTTGGTCTTGATAAATATTTTGAAAAATTCTTTGAATTTGAAGAAATTCAAGGTCTACGGTCAATATGGTCTGAAGAGCAGAATGAATGCGAAAAGCATTTCATAGACACAATTAAGGTGCTTCCTAGCGGTCGGCTTATGGTACAACTACCTTTCAAAAAACATCCTAGCTGTCTTGGAGGCTCTTACGATATTGCTTTTAGAAGATTTTTGTCGCTTGAGCGTAGGTTATCCAAAAATGCATCAATAAAAAGTCAATATTCTGATTTCTTAAAAGAATACGAACGTTTAGGTCACATGTCTCTAGTTCCCAATCCAAACCTTGATGAAGATCATTATTATCTTCCGCATCAATATGTATTAAGGCCTGATAGCGTATCAACAAAGTTACGTGTAGTCTTCGACGCATCTTGCCGCACATCATCACAAATTTCTTTAAATGGAATACTAATGGTGGGTCCTACTATACAGGATGAGCTTTTGATTATTTTGCTACGTTTTAGACTTTATCGATACGCGCTAACTGCAGATATCGTTAAGATGTATAGGCAATTCCTTGTGCATCCATCGGATAGGAAATTCCAATTCATCTTATGGAGAGAAAACGAACATACCCCAATACAAACTTACCAGCTCAATACCATAACTTACGGCACATCATCTGCACCCTTTTTAGCAATTCGCTGTCTTCAGTATTTGGCTGAAATTAACGTCGAACGTTTTAGTCAAGGTGCTGCTGTTCTTAAGTCGGACTTTTACGTTGATGACATGCTAACTGGGGCAGACGACTTGGATACTCTTTGTCAAAAACGGAATGAAGTCGTTTCAATTTTGAGTACAGCTGGCTTAGAACTTTCGAAGTGGAACAGCAATCATATCGCTTTAATTGAAGAAGCTACACCAAAGGACATCAAATTGACTGAATCCAATCTCACCAGTACGTTAGGTATTTCTTGGAACCCTCGTGCTGATGAATTCATTTTTTCATACAAACCTAATCGGGTCTATACAAAATACACAAAAAGATCTATTCTCTCGCTTTCGTCGTCTCTTTTTGATCCAATGGGCTTGCTTAGTCCAATAATTATCCGGGCTAAGATACTGCTACAACAGCTTTGGATAGAAAAATTCGATTGGGACGAAAATATTTCTCCAAATCTCGAGACAGAGTGGCGTCAATTCATGACAGATCTCAACTCAATTCAAAATCTTCCAATTCCTCGATACGTTTTTCTAGAAAACAATATCAGATTCCAGATACATGGGTTCGCAGACGCATCTATGAAAGGGTATGGCTGCTGCATTTATCTGCGGAGCATTGACAATAGTGGGTCCGTAGGAGTGAAACTTTTAGTCGCCAAATCCAGAGTTGCTCCTGCAAAGAAGAGAACACTTCCCCGCCTAGAGCTCTGCGCAGCACATCTCTTATCCAAACTTTGGGTAACAATACAAAGGGTCATCGTCAAGCACTACAATGAAACTTACTTTTGGACTGATTCGTCAATAGTTCTGCACTGGATATCCACACATTCTTCGAAGCTAAATACTTTCGTTGGTAATAGAGTAGCTGAAATCCAGGACACAACAAAGGAGGTGGTCTGGAAACATGTTCCAACTTCTGACAATCCAGCAGATATAGTTTCTCGAGGATGTACAGCGGAAGAGCTTAAAAGTTCAATTTGGTTCAGGGGTCCAGATTTCTTGATCGAGGATGAAGAAAGGTGGCCATGTTCATTAGGAGCTTCTCCTCCTCCAGAAGATTTATTGCTAGAACACAGGAAAACTGTTTTAGTTTGTCAAAAAGACAAAAACTATTATCTCAATTTAATTGAAAAGGTTAGCTCGTACACCAAAGTTTTGAGAATCTTTGCTTACGTAAAAAGATATCTCAATTTACGATTACTGAGGATTCCATTCCCAGGTCGATACCTTACAGCTGGGGAGTTAGATTATTCGTTACTCACCATAGTTAATGTCATACAAATGGAGTATTTTGCGAAGGAGATCCAGGCAGTAAAATCAAACTCAAAACTTCAAGGATCGACAAAATGGTTATGTCCTTTTATCGAGGACAGAAATGGTCTTTTGTTGTTGAGAGTAGGTGGCAGATTGAAACATGCTGACATTCCAGAGGAAAACAAACATCCGATGTTGCTTCCAAAAGATTGCAATTTCAGCAAAGAACTTATTCGACATTTGCACTATTCTAACTACCATGCAGGTCCAAAGGCTCTTGTGGCGCTAACGAGACAAAGATTTTGGATCATCAATGTTCGACAGTTGGCACGCAGCGTTATTCGAAGGTGCACTCATTGTGCAAGATATCGACCGAAGTTATATGACCAAGTAATGGGAGATTTGCCTGCAGAAAGATTAACATCTTCACGTCCATTTTTATGCTGTGGGGTTGATTTCTGTGGTCCTATTTACACATACTACAAAATCAGGGGGAAGGTGCCTTATAAAACCTATGTGGCAGTTTTTGTCTGCTTCGCTTCGAAAGCGGTTCACTTAGAAGCTGTATCAGACCTTTCAGCAGACGCTTTTATAGGAGCATTAAAAAGAATGATAGGTCGTAGAGGTATTCCCAAAGACATCCACTGTGACAACGCGACAAATTTTGTTGGCGCACAGTCAAAACTAAGCGAGTTGCGAGATATGTTGTTCAAAAAATCCAACCAAGAAAATCTCATTAATTATTGTACTAATTCCAATATAAATTTTCATTTTATACCCCCCAGGGCACCCAATTTTGGTGGAATTTGGGAAGCTGCAGTTAAAGTCGCTAAGGGTCATTTGTATCGCAGCCTTGGAAACGCCAAATTGTCATTCGAAGAGCTGTCAACTGCACTTGTCGAGATTGAGGCCATCATGAATTCGAGGCCTATTACTTCTATATCAACAGATCCAAACGACTTCGAAGCCCTAACACCAGCACATCTCCTGATCGGGTCCTCTCTCAAGGCGATTCCCGAACTATTGACTGAGGTATCCGACATAAGCTATCTCGAAAGGTGGCGGCGAATTAACGCTGTCAAAACTCATTTCTGGAAGCGATGGTCCAACGAGTACGTCACTGAACTGCAAGGTCGTGGAAAGTGGACAACATCAAGTCCAAATATCGCTATCGGCAGCTTGGTCATCATTCACGAAGACAATTTACCACCCCAAAAATGGCTCTTGGGAAGAGTCACCAAAGTCATCGAAGGTCCTGATGGGCGAGTAAGAGTCGCCGATGTTAAAACTCAACGAGGAACATTTCGAAGACCTATTCGCAAATTGGCGGCGATTCCGTCTTGAAAGGTGATCCTTTCAAAGGGGGCGGAATGTTGGAGCTCAAATCATCATAAATTACTTTATTTTTGAATTAAATTTTGAATAATTAACTTACTCTTAAATTGAATAAATTCTACTACTTTTATTACATTTATTTTTGAATTTGGCGCTTCATTTATACCATTCGCCATAATAACTTATTGTTGAATTCGCCTTAAAAATGTTACTTAAAAATAACGTAATTTCTCTCTCTAAAAATCTGCAATAAAATGTATGTATAAATAGAAGCTTTCAACTTTAATAAAATCTCTTTCTTGTTTAAAAACCCTTAGGGGAAAAATCGCTGCATTTTCATTTCATCGTTCGCTACAAGTTTATAGTTTCGCTTTTATAGTATATCGGCTATAATATAGTAATTTAAAAGTTATAGGATCTAAAGTAATTTCGCTTAATTTATCTCAACCAGGATCTTTCTATCTTTTTAATAGAAAAGACAAAATAGAGTTCCCAGGTTGACGGTCAAGGTATTTGATCGTACAAAGCTAGTGCTTTTGTTTTTTACTTTTTTTTATTAAAATATTTTTTTATTTAATTTATTATTAATTTTTTTCGAATTAAAATTGATGCGGTTATAAGGTTTTTAAAAAAAAAAAGTAGCAAAAACTACTTAAATCGAAAAGCATTTGAAAGAATACAAAATAAGCTTTCAAAAAAGCTATTGCACAGTATTCTTTTTTTTTTAAGGTTAAATTTTTAGAAAATTACTTCAAAATTATAGGTTTTTTCAAATGTATCAGTATTTTGTCCCTTACTTAATTCCTGGAGAAAAATAAAAATTTCAATGAAAAAAGTTCATAAAATTCAAGAAGTCTGTTAACTTTAGTTACAAAACCAAATAAAGTGACAAAAAATGTCTTATTATTAGTAGAAGTAATTTATATCACAAATCGACCTATTCCGCCCCACTGTGCGTCGCACCTTGTATGGGAAAGTGGAAAAAAAACTCCGTTAAATCTAAAGTACTGGACCGTTTTTGATGAAATAAGAAGATAAATCAACACAAGTAGTAATTTCCGCCCTCCCCCGCCCACTAAAGTGAAAAATGGCTATTTAAGTTGAAAAAACTCGAAAACTAGTACTTTTGCATGAAATTTAACGAAGACAACGTGACTTGCTGTAACCAAAATATATATATATACATATAAACAATTTATCAGCTCCTGTTTTTGAAATATTACCGTTAGAAAATGCAAAAAAAGTTTTTTTTTTCACTATTTATTCTTTTATATAAGGAAAATTGTCTGAACATATTTAGTAACGGTTTCTATTAGAACTGATTTCCTTCTTTCAAGACCTGTTTAAATCTTTTCGATATCTTTTTTACCGCCTTTATATCTACCATAGAAATTATACCGTCATTATCTCCTTTATGATATATGAAGCTAAACCCACTTACTACATTTTAAGATATCTCGGGAAATAAAAAAGATATCGAAAAGATTTAAACAGGTCTTGAAAGAAAGAAAATAGTTAAAATAGAAACCGTTATTAAATGTGTTCAAACAATATTCCTTATATAAAAGAATAGGGTCCGAAATAGTAATATTTTTTTGCATTTTCTAATGGTAATATTTCAAAAACGGGAGCTGATTAATTTTTTCTGACTTTGGATTCGAGTTCAGCACACCAAAAACCTTCAGAAAAGTATATTTTAGTTTCAGCAACAAAAAAAAATTATTTTTGTACACCAGTCCATGTAATTTCAACTTCAAATGGTTCTAGAAGACGAATCCGGACGGTTGCGGTAGTGCTTGAAACTCTTTGCATTGAATTCTTGCTTAAGGCCTACACTATCCGCTTTAATCAACGAGACAATGGCGGCAAATGGCGGTAGTGCTTGAAATTCTAAAAGACTAAAATTAATAGCAAATTTTAAATGTTTCTTGTTTAATAACGATTTTTTTTAATATAAGGATATTTTCAAATACTAACGTCAGATATACAAATATATACAATATATACAAATATGGTTTTCAAAAAATGTTTTCATTTTCTATTATAATCTGCATTTTTAGAAAATACGTTTTTTACATTTGTTTAGCTTCAAATAGCTCGAAAAAATTAATTAGGACGAACTAGGATGAGATTTTTGGTGGTAAATGTTGCTGAGATTCAACACTATTATATGATATGAGTCCGACCACAGAGGCAAACAGAGAAAGTAGTAAAAACAATTTTTGAACTTGAAATTCCGGAAAATTATAAGTATTCTTAAATTGAAAATTCAAAGAAATTTTTTTTCCGCTAAACTTGTTGCTCATATTGTTGATCTGTTTATTTTTAATATATTTCCAAAAAAAAAAAAAAAATGTTTTAAAAGTCATATTTACATCAGTTTTCATAATTTTTCAACTTTGAATACAATTTTCCATATCTAGAAGTTTTTTTTTTGAAAGAAATGCTTTTACATCCTGATTCTACAACATAATTACTGTAAGAAAAACTTATCCAACATATAAAAAAAAACCAGCTTTCACGCCAATGAGTTTTTTCCACTTTTTTCCCACTGTACGCCGCCTTATCGCCTTATGGCCATGTCGCCTTGTTGCCATGTCACCTTGTCACCTTGTCGCCCTATCGCACAGTGCGTTGACCAGTGGACAAAAATAAAAAAATCAAGTCCATTATATGACGAAAAACCGGTGCTTAACATGAAGGGCTCATATTCTACAATAATAAAACACAGTTTTTTACTGTTTAAATTCAAGATTCAAAAAGATTAGTGGTGTTTTTCATGGTGTTTTGATTATTCAAGCTTAGGTTCAAATTGAAGTTTATCATTTTTTTTAAAGCAAAAACAAATGTTCTTGACTTTTTTTTTTGTTAATTATCAAAATGAATATCTGCTGATCAGATGCGTAATTCAGTTTGTTTTTATAAAGTGAAATTAGTATTTAAAAAATTTAACCTAAAAAAGTCTGTTTTTTGTGACTCTAAAACTAAATTTATCTTAGACTGTAGCAAGCTGTAGCAGAATCTTGTCACTAGGTTCCCTTATATTTCTACTTTAAACACATGGTCACCTTTTTTGCTCATACTTGCTCATCTTCAAAATATTTACATTTTTGTAGACTCATTTTAAGCACTTAAAAACAAGGATTTTTTCGAAAAATAGGCTTAAATTGCAAAATTTTCAAAGATTAAGGTGATTTACGTGTTTGTTTCAAGTAAAACAAAAAACTGTGGATGTTCCAAATATTTTGTTCCAAAATATCGAGGAATTTAATAGCACTTTTGTCGTTTTTTGGACAATACGACTGTATTTACGACGTTTTATGAAATCTTTAATTGTCACGTAAAGAAAAACATACATTTTTGTGGATATGGAACTCGTCCGTTTGTGTAAAATTAGTAAAATTTTCTTTTGATCAGGAATAGATCTTCAAGATCACTATCGTCGCTTGATGTCAAATACTTTTTTTTAGGGATTTTACCTACAGAGTTGTATCTAATTCGATATTAACTAAATATTTATTATTTTTTTGTGAAATTTATCATTTATTTGGTGAAATATACCATGAATATGTGTTTCTGAAGGTATTCTCATTCAAAGGAACACAAATCATTTATATTCTGATTTTTGTCCACATCCCCCATACACTCGACCCACTGTGTATCGCCTTGTCAACTTGTCGCCTTGTTGCCATGTCGCCTTGTCGCCACGTCGCGTCGCCTTGATGAAGTTCACATTAAATTTAAGTGAGTTTAAGTGGAATCACATTATTTTAAGCTGATATAACCTTATTTTAATGTGGTGAAATTTAATGTGCGCATCATCTTATTTTAAGGTGTCCCTTTTTTCTCCTTGTAGAATCTGAGAGTTATTAATAATTGTGATACGGGAAGAACACTGTACTCTGATTTCAATGGAAAGAAAATTGGAATGAGTACCTAACACGTTTTAACTGGAATACAAATTTGAAATTTCAGTAACTGGTTTGAAGTTTTTTATTTAACTTTCAATGTCCAATCGGTCACTGTGGTGTATGTGTAACATTTTTACTTGCGATATAGGTACTATATATCAAGTTATGCATTCGTACAAAAAAAAAAAGTTGAGATAACATTTTTCCATGACATTACGATGGTAGACAATGCCAAAAAAGTGGGTCCCGGAAGTCCGTCTGTCTGTCTGTCTGTCTGTCTGTCAGTCTGTCAGTCTGTCAGTCTGTCAGTCTGTCTGTCTGTCTGTATAAGGAGCTACAGCCTAAACGGATGAACCGATTGATGTCAAACCTGGTATGCAGCGTTATTTGGCGACTCTCCAGAGGGGTTTTTGGAATTAATTTTTTTGGACCAAAAATAACGGTACTTGTCATATACCGATTTTAGTAAAATTAAAATATCTCAAAAACGGCTCCAACGATTTTGTTTAAAAAATTCAAGTGTTAGTTTTAAGTTAAGGTCTATCTTTTAATGAAAAAATTTTTTTTTGAAAATCATTATTAACGGTACCTGCCATAGAACCGTTTTTTTCAAATCCGATTATCTCCAAAACTGCTTATTCGATTTGAACGAAACTTTTTGTGAAGAAGCATTTATATAATTTAAATATAAGCCAAAAATAAAATTTTGAAAAAAATAATTTTTGGATTTTTAAAAAAATTTTGAAAATTTTTTTTTGAAAAATCAAATTTTCGAAAACGGGACATTGAATTTTTTTGAAATTTTGTTTTTAGATGTTGACTAGTAATTTCTACAAAATGGCATACCAATTTTATTTTTAAACTTTTTCTCCAAAAAATTATTTATAAAAAATTAGTTTTTTAAAAAACGGCTCTAACGATTTTGAAAATTTTTTTTCTAAAAATGCATGTTAATATATCAATCAAAACTGCATACTTGTTTTGGAGGGCAATTTAATTTCAGATTTTATTTAATTTTTTTTTTTTAAAACGATTTTTTTTTTTCCAAATTTCTACATAAAAAGTCTTAAAAATTTAAGCAACTTTAACTCTAAGAGCAAGTTCGTGCGACCCCAGTCGTGCATTTTATTTTTTTACGTTTTAAGTTTTCTTTCACTAGATAAATAGTGAAAATAGTTGAGTTTTTTGGAGCATTACCCGATTATAATTTATTGAACAGTGATAACTCAGCAAATGTCGTTTCAAAAAAATGTCTTAAACATTACCTAATTAATTTCATGACTAAGCACATTTACAAATCACTTTTCCCAAATGGACTTACAACCATAAACAATTTAATTAAATCGTATTAACAATTTCTCTTAACTTCTTCACAGACATTTTGTCACCATGGTTAATATAATTCCTCCATATAAATAAAATTGTTAACTTACCTTAAATCGTATTGCCTCTAAAAAAAAGTGTCATCTTCCAAAATACAAAACCCATTTCAACAACAATGCTATCGTCCGTCAAGGAATTCAATTAACCAAATTGGTTATTTGAAATATAACGACGACGCAATGACAACGATGACGACGGACAAACACATTCATATAGGTAAGATAGGTACCGCCATCAATAACAAAAACCAAAATTGTCACAATTCATTGCCAATAATAACCTTGTCCTGTAACAGGATACATTCATTAACAACCATATAAACGACAGTGATCCAAATATAAACCCAAGTTGTTGACTTGGCTTAAATTACAGTATAAATACGAAATTACACTTATAACAGTCAAGCACATATACATTCCTTTTTACGTTATAGAATTTAGGCTGCAAATGAACAGCCTTTAACCAATTCAAAAAGAAAAAGGACGAAGGACAACGACGACGAACTCGGTGACAGCTACAAACACATGATGACGACAATAACCATGAAGATGTGGGCAATGATCCGGAAAAAAGGACGACGAAAAACCAAAACGAAATTCAATTGGCTTTTTGCAAAAAAGGCTGTTAAGAAAAAAAAAATTCTATAGATACTCGGCTTAGACAGACAAAAGATATACTAGCCCCCATCTCACAGAGGCATATAGGAACGCTATAGGAGAACTATAGGAGCCAAACACACAATTTGGCACTTTTCGCATGTTGTATGCTTTTTTTTGTCAGCAAAAAATAGTAAAAAAAAGGACATGAAATTGCAAACGGAAAAACTATGTCACCATCCACACAATCGATTTAGTGCGAATTGCGAATCCTCTGGCAGGACCATGCGGCGACGGCAGCGACACATACACGCTTCGTTACCAAAGTGGAATAAAAGCCTGACTATAAGCCGAAACCCGCCGCTGCCGTTCCATGCCACCTTAAAAGCAATTGTATATACGCGATGGACACTGCTGTTACAAACATATACAACACATACACTTTGAGATAAGGATTACCCGCTGCCGTTACATTTGGAGCCGACACACAGTAGGAAGCGATTCCTAGCTCAATGCTCCAGCTCATATCCCAATTTCTTTTCTCATTCCAGGGCCTGCCATTCCTGTTGTTGTATATGACAGCAAAATTGGGACCGAAGCTATCCAAAAAGTAAATTTAGGTTGCCGCCATAATGGCTCATAAAGTGTGCAACCGTTTTTTGTGGAATTATTTTGGAGCCATTTAATCGGGGAATGAAAAGAGTGTTTGTGTGTATGCAATTGTCATTCCTTTTCTTCTAGGGATCTAGTGCTCTTGGGGAATAAGAAGAGTATGTTGATGATTTGGGCTTGAGAAAGGAATGGGGAAGTTTTTTTTTTGTGTGCATCTCTAAGCTGGGAAGAAAAATTGCTCCAGCTTGTCCTCAATTTCGTTATAGTGTTTTTTTTTCTTTTTTTTCTTTTGTCCCAAAAAATTCTGTATCAACTTCCTTCTTCTAATATCTTTTTTTTTTTTTTCTATTTTTTTGGTTTCATTCCAAACTATACAGAATTTTATGGCTAGTATTCATCTGCATTGCGTTTTTCGGTGTCATATCGCTTAGCCACAGGACATGGGAACGCTTTCAGACATCACCAATAGTTATGTCAATGGATCGCAATAAGCTTGTATGGAATACAAGTTTTCCCAGCTTAACTGTATGCCCACATAAGAGGCTCGATGATAATAAGATTGATGAATATTTAGAGTGAGTATAAATTTATATCAGAAAATTGTATTAAAGAAGTGTTATAGAAGTAATGTGATGTTATGATTATGAGTATTTTGTTGACATTAATTGTAATAACATTTATTTGAGGTGGTTTTTTGTAGGGTTTCATGGGCATCATATAATAACAAAAGTTTATGGCTATTGTTATTATCAAAGCAATCCAATTTCAGTTTTGATGGTGAGAAATAAAAAAAAAAAAACAAAATTATTTGGAGCTTAACAAATAAGTTATTGGTCAAATAGTTTTGTGTTATGATTTTGTTCGATGGGACATAGAGTCATGTGTGTTATGTGTTCAGTTCTGACCCATATCGGGTATGTTTTCCACTAAAGGATACTCGTGTAAATGAGCTGACCTGGTTTCCAGCGTAAATCAACTCATTATGCAGGTTATGTTTTAATTACAATTTGTAATTATTCAATGGTTTTAATGTTTTTTAGGAGAAGTGGCAAATATTTTAGTAGTAGCTGTCAAATAATTTAAATAATTAATACTAGGGCGTACACTCAGAGAAAAAAATAATCACATATTACAACTATTTTTTTTTTTTAAACATTTTCATAGTTTTAATCGGGATAACTATGTATTTCAAATAGTTAAAAATAGTTATTTTGTAATAGATTGACTATTAGTCTTTTCCAAATTAGTCGATTTTCGTGTGTAACTAAAAAGTCACTTTATAGAATTCAATGTAATTTTGCTAATAACTTTTTTGATAACAACTATACATACTTAAAAAAAAGAGGTTGTCTGTAAAGCTGGTTTACGGACGATGATTTTACGTGATAACGTCGTCAGAAAACAGGTTGTGTGCTTTTATTAAAAATGAGTCAATTGAAGCGTTTATTTTTTTCAAACAATCATAATTTACAAGAAAAAGCTAAAAAAAAAAAATACCTTTTTTATTTTCTCATTATAATAATTTTTTAATTTTAAAAGCCAAGTTAAGTTAATTTTTGCAATTTAAAAGCCAAGTATTTCTTCTTTAGAATAAAACCATTCTTAAATTTTTACAACGCGAGTTATAAATGTTTACTTCGAAACGGCTTATTTATGAGGTTGAAGTTACAAAATAAGTATTTAATTTTATTTTATTTTTTTCAAATTTTAATTTTATTTTTACAAAATTTTAAATTGAGTCTATTCTCAACTAATTGATATTTGTTAATAAATTTTCATAGACATTTTTAAAAAAGTATACTCATATAAAATTAAGTTTAAAACATAATTATAGGAACAAAGTTAAGTTTAACATATTTATTATATTGGCTTTAAATAATCCCAGTCTTGTTCTGTGGATATGTACATTTGTACATATGTAACTCCTCCCTTGCGAGTATGAACTTAATGAATAAATGAATAAAGTTCATAATATTATTTCATAAAAGCAGCTTCTTCGTTGATGATATATTATTATATAAAAGTTGATTAGCAGAGTTTGTCAAAATGAACACATTTATCGGTATAAGGGATAAGGATTGGATTTTTATTCAAATTCAATAAAGTTTGAAGTTCATAAAAAGTTTTAAAAATAAAAGAGAAAAAAAAAATTAAACTTTTAAATCAAGAGCATAATCTGTTAATCAAAAATGAATGATCATAATTGTTTGTTGCAATGGAGACGGATCGCCGCGATATGAAACTAAAATAATTTGAGAGATATTTTTGTTGTTGTTTTATTAGTATTTATTTGAACAAGCTGAAAGTTTTCTTTTTGGTTTCTTTCTTATTTTTTGTGTATGGACTTTGCGTTTATTTGAAGTTATTGTTATTTTATGGTTCTTAACAACCTTATGCTCGTTAAATCTAGGAGCCAATTTGTTCCTTCTATCATCTAACTCGTATATTGTCTCGTTTTCTACAAAATCTGGTGGATCAGTTCGATTTTCATTTCGTTTTTCAATATTCTTTTGTTTGTTTCTTAAGCTAAGACCATGAATAAGTTTCGTCAATTTTTTATAGTCTTCTACATGCTGAACTAAGTATTCCTGCTCTGTTTTGGAATTTTCTTTCGTAAATAAAGGGTTTCTTTTACTTATATGACCGTTGAGTAATTCAAAAGGTGTCAATTTTGTAGCAGAGTGTACACTGTTGTTATATGTAATTACTGCCTCGTCAATAACTTCACCAATTGGTTTGTTGTTGTTTTGTGATTTGATAATTCTGATAATTTCGGTTAGGGTAGAGTGAAATCTTTCTATAGGAGAATTACCATTAGAGCTTTTGGCGGATATTGTATGATGGTTAATCATATGAATATCCAAAAACTCTTTGAAGGTAGAAGAGATGAACTCACTGCCATTATCTGAGACCAACAATTTGGGTATACCATGATGAGAAAAGAAGTGTTTCAACGATTTTATAATGTTAATACTGTTTCGAGCCGAAATTAAATAAACACATGCAAATTTACTAAATTTATCTATAATGGTAAAGAAATTTTGTTTACAAACGGAGTAGATATCAACGTGAACAATTTCTAATGGCATAGACGGTGTTTGAGTTACTTCGAATTTTAAAGATTCCCTTTTGCGATCATATTTCTGTTTTTGACATATTTCACAACTGTTTATTGTGGAAGTTATTGTGTGTTTCATATTAGGAAAATAGTATTTCCTTTTCAAATAATTAAAGGTCTCAATTATACTTCTATGATTCGAATATTTGTGATAGTCCCTTATAATCTTTTCTTGTGTGTCCTTTTCAGTAACATCTTCTAGAAAAATGTTACATCTAACTAATTTTAAATGTTTGTTACTGCTAAAATAACTTGAATAGACTGATTGTACGGTTTTAAATGTGGTATCATCAGTAAGTATGGCTGATACTCTTTTTGTACTAAGAAAATCTTTAAAAATATTAACGATGACATTTTCGTCATTTATTTTACTATGTTCGATTATAATTCTTTTCTTTCTTTTAAATAAAATGGTTAATTTTGGGTTTATTTTGGTCTTTTTCTCATTATATTTTAAAATTATTTGATTAGAAAACTCATTTAGAGGGCGCTCCGATATAGGTATCCCTTCGTTTAAGTTCTCTTGTGCAGAATGTACAGTAGATGTTTTGTCTTGTTCATCATAATTGTTTTGAACAGATATTAATTCCAAATTTTCAATATTGTTAACTTGGTTAATATTTATTTCTATTCTTGATAGAGCGTCAGCATTAGAGTTTTGTTTTCCTTTCTTATATGTTATGAAGAAGTCGAACTCTTCAAGTCTTAGTCTCCATCGTATTAACTTGGAATTAGGTTCTTTCAGCGAGAAAAGCCAAGTAAGAGGCTTATGATCCGTTACTATTTCAAACCTTCTCCCGTATAAATAGGGACGGAAGTACTTTGTAGCCCAGACTACAGCTAAAAGTTCCTTTTCTATGGTGCTATAACTTTCTTCACTTTTAGATAAGGTTCGACTTGCGAAACAAATAGGCTTATCTGAGCCTATAGAACCCTGAGATAACACTGCGCTTAGTGCAACGTTACTCGCGTCGGTTGTTAGTATGAAAGGCTTATTAAAATCTGGGTATTGCAGTATGGGGTCGTTACATAGAAGAGCTTTACAGGTTTCAAAGCAATTTATATATCTTGAGTTCAGTTTAATACTGTTATTCTTACGTAAGCACTCAGTCATAGGTTTGGTAAGGTTGGCAAAATCTTTTATAAATTTTCTATAATATCCCAAGAGGCCTAAGAAGGATTTTATTTGTTTTCTTGTTTTGGGTATAGGAAATTTAGTAATAGCACTAATTTTATCAGGGTTGGGTCTTACACCATCTGATGTAACTAAGTGTCCTAAGAAAGCAACTTTTTTTTTAAGAAAAGCAGACTTTTCTAATCGAACTTTTAAATTTGCTGACTTTAATCTTTCAAATACGGATTTCAAGTTTTCGATATGCTGTTGGAGGGAAGTGGAAAATATTATTATATCATCCATGTACACAAGGCAATTCTTCCCTATAAGTCCTTGAAGTACATTGTCTAATGCTCTTTGAAATGTGGACGGAGCGTTTTTTAAGCCAAATGGCATGCGAAGAAACTCGAAATGTCTGTTGTCAAATGAAAACGCAGTTTTCTGTATATCTTTTTCTTCAATCTCAATTTGATGAAAGCCGGAAGCTAGATCAAGAGTTGAAAAATACATACATCTTCCCAGTTTATCCAGTATTTCATTTATATTAGGCAAGGGATATTTATCCGCGATTGTTTTTTCATTTAATTTGCGGTAATCAATGACTAACCGCCACTTTCTATTTCCCATGCTATCCGCTTTTTTTGGAACTATCCATATAGGAGCAGACCAAGGAGAATAACTATTGCGAATTATTCCTTGACGAAGCATATCAGAAATTTGCGTCTGAATCTCTTCTTTGTGAATATATGGGTAGCGATATGTTTTAGAATGAATTGGTATGTTATCTTTAGTATGAATTGCATGTTTCGTCACGTTAGATGCGCTTAGATTCTGACCTTCTTTAAAGAATATGTCCTCATACTTAGTACATAATCTATAAATGGCTTTTTCTTCTTCATTATTTAAGTTACTCGTTTCTAAATTTTTTAAAACGCTTGTTTTTTCTAAATTCATTTCGGTTTTGAAAGAATAATTATGAACTTCTACGTATTCGTTATGGGAAAAATCTTCAACTTTTATTGGCTGTTCTATCGAAAAAGTTTGTGAAGAATCAGAACTATTAACTACTTCAACATTCGAATACCAATCTATAGCTTTGTATAGACCTTCAGATATGTTGAGATTTTCCTTTATAGTTGTTGGCAGCAGATAAATGTTTCCAGATTTTACATCAACTGGAAGAGTGCAAACTAATTTACTATGTTCTGGGACAACGAATATTTTGGAAATCAAATTGGGTTTAAAACTTAATGGAATTTTTACTTTTTCTGTTTCTAAGAATGAATTTTTTAAATCTATTTTCATAGCAAGTTTTTTCATTATATCGGTTCCAATGAGCCCATCGAAATAATTGTGGAACTTAAAAAGCAAAAAATTTAGAGTTTCATCTGTTTTAAATTCTAATAAGTTCTGTACATTTATTTGTTTATTTACTTGTACTTTATCAAAGATAGTTTTGATTTGTATTGGTTTAATGCACTTTATTTTTTCATTTTCGATAACTTCTGGATTAATAAAGGATTTGTTACTTCCTGTATCTATTAAAAATTTTAATTGTTTTTTGTATAAACTCTTAATAATTATTATGTAAGGTAGAAGGTTTGTATTATGATTGTTTAAATCTAAATACCCAACTGATTGTCCGAGGCTGGTAGACGAAAATTTCTGTCATCGACTACATTTTTTATACCCGATGAAGGAAAATTGCCGTTTTCATAGCTTTCTTCAACTTGACTTTCAATATTAAAAGTTTGTCCATTTCTATTAGTTCTTCTACTTGTAGTTCCACTATATGTGTCCATTGGCTCTGGAGGTGTACTTCTACTTAAATTAGATTGACGGCTTTGTATTGAACTACTATTGTTAGGTCTAAAATTATTGATCTGTCTGGAGTTATTTTCTTGTCTAAATCTTTGGTCTTGTCTACTATCTGTATTTTGTCTTGAATAATCTGGAATGTTTTCTTGCCTATAGTTTGTATTTTGTCTGAAATTATTTTGTGAAAGGTCATTGTTATGGTTTTCTCTGGTTATGTTTTGACTAGATTGGTATTGATTGTATGGTTGTTGGAATCTTTGAGTGTAAGTATTAGTATTTGCAAAAAAGGTTCGTCTGTTTTGAAATCTGGGTGTTTGTGGAATCTGTGACCTATATTGGGAGTTTTGGAAATAATAGTAATTTTCTTCATGTTGACAAAAGTTAAAAGCATCAATTAGTTTTGTGGGTCGCATTGACCTAACAGTTGAACCTAAAGGCTCTCTTAGACCGGACAAAAAGATGTTAAGACCCATTTCTTGATAAAGGTTTTGCTTTGCTTCGACAACACTCAAATTTGTTTCATGAACCTTTATGTGATTGATCATCGCAGAAAGTGTTTCAATTACCCTTGAATAATAGGTTTCTACCGATGATTGATTCTGTCGGAGCTGGTGCAAATCCCTTATCAAGCTAGTTTCGTTTCTTTTATCCGCGTAATGAATAAGCAAATTATTTTTAATATCTTCCCAATTCACATCAGTTCCATACATATTAAGAACTTCGTTAGCTGGGCCAACAACTTTATTTCGTATGGCTCTTAAAACAACTTTTTTATATGCAGGATTTGAATTCAATTGAGGCATAAGTTCTAAAATTTCCTCTACATTACTGATGAAGTCAAACAATAACCGTTTATTTCCATCAAAAGTTGGAACATCCTTAATTGCATCCGGAATTCGGAGGGAATTAAAGATATCAACTGCTGTATTGGAAAACATGATCGACTTTGAATCTTGATTCGTTAGTGATTCAACAGATTTGCTCAATGAAAGATTATATTGCAAAACTTTTTTATTTAATGTTAGATCTCTTTTAATCCAACTGGGACAAAAAAGGCGACTTCTAACTTTATTGTTTTGAGATTTTGATTTTGGGATAGGTGGCATAGAAAAACCGATAAAAATGCACAAAATTGACTTACCCACTAATCTTCTTTTACGTTATTTATAGTTTCCTTGTTGTTGTTGCTTCCAGTTATAAATGTTTAGTATCCTTTCTTTCTTTTTTCTATTTTTGTTTTATTTTATGGTTTCTTTTTTTCTCTTTTCTTATTTGTTTGATCACGGTGCTTATTTTGTTTTATAGCTTCCTTTTTTTTCTTATTTTCGGGTCCACGGAGCTTAAGGTTTGAAAACCACCACTTCAATATTCCGTTGAGGAGTGCTCCGACTTGTATCCAGTCCTTGTTTAGCTACTTAAAATTTTCACTAGTAGGTCTTCTGGATGCAATATTCTCAGTCCGACTGCGCCAGTTATAAATGTTTACTTCGAAACGGCTTATTTATGAGGTTGAAGTTACAAAATAAGTATTTAATTTTATTTTATTTTTTTCAAATTTTAATTTTATTTTTACAAAATTTTAAATTGAGTCTATTCTCAACTAATTGATATTTGTTAATAAATTTTCATAGACATTTTTAAAAAAGTATACTAATATAAAATTAAGTTTAAAACATAATTATAGGAACAAAGTTAAGTTTAACATATTTATTATATTGGCTTTAAATAATCCCAGTCTTGTTCTGTGGATATGTAGATTTGTACATATGTAACTCGCGCAAAAAGTATAAAAATAGTTTATTGAAAAAAATCATTTTCTTCAAAAAAAGAAAAAAAAAAAACATGAATTTTTATCTTCTCACGTCATTAATTCCATTTTTTTCCCTAACAACCTATACAAAATTTTCATCTGAAAGCTTATTGTCTTAGCTCAAAATATATATATATCGGACAGGTCTATGAGACATCTACAAAAAAAGCTAGAACTTTTTGGACTCGATCAAATTTCATTAAAAAAAGCAAAAAAAAACATTTATTTTTATGTTCTCAGGCTATGGATTAAATTTTTTTTTGTTTGACAACCTATAAAAAATATATACCATGTGAAAGCTTATTATTTCACCTTTCATATGACGTATCAATTTCATTTTAAAGATGCCTACAAGAGAAGTTAGAATTTTTTAAAGTCAACCATGTCGAATTTCCAGACTGAGATTACGGTACTTCCCACACTGGTGACTGTTCGGGAGGCAACAGATCTCCACTGGTATTTTGAGGTTTTTCACAAGTTTCTTAAATTGACATTGTGTAGCTTGTAGTTAGTCTACCGTTATGTGTGTTATACCAAATGAAAGGATGCTTATAAAAGTTTAATAAAATTTCTATCTGCTCTTGGTCAAAAGTTATAACCTGTTGAATTCTAAAATTTTAGCTTACCGTTATCTCAAAATTGTATTTTTGAAAATGATTGAAACTTCGCACACATATAGTTGTAGTCATGATCTATCATTACTCTATATACTTTATTCCTGTATCTATTAAAGAAAAAAAGATAAATATAAAATACGATGAAAATCGGTTAAAAACGGTCAAAAAACGTGTTTTTTTTTTTAATTGTTTCTTCCGTTATTCAGTCAAAGCTCACAAAATGATTTAAAGTTTTTGCACATGTATGCATAAGGCCAAAACCTACATGTCCTATAAGTTTGAATTTTTTGAACGCTCCCAAAAAAAGCTAAAAATCAAAATTTACCCAAAAATACCCCTAAAAAACAAGGTGTTTTTCAAAAATTCATATTTCAAAACGCAGAGTGTTGGAAAAAAAATCGATATGAGACACCTAATTTTTTTTCCTCATCTTTCACCTGGCATCTTTAGAATTGTCAAAAAAAATTTCCTTTACCCAAAATCATCATTTTGTCATAGCCCCAACACGTGTACAAAGTTCAAACAAAACGTTATAGCTTAGTTTCAAAATTTTTTAGAATTTTTTCTTAAATGCAGTTATTCTTAAATTAATCTCATCTATCTATAGCAAAAAAAATAAATTCTCTACGACTTCTCGTTTAGATTTTATCCCAAATTTTATCTTTCCGTTTTACCCCTGTTTACCCTATTAAATGACGGAATTTTTAAAAATCCTTCATTTGGATTAAGCTTTAGGTTATTATCTTTCAAATAAGCTATAGAAGATTTTTGTATCTCTAATAGTTTATTTTTAATTTTGAATTGAAATTTTTTGCAGCACTGCGAAAGTGCGAGAGTGTAACGTTTGAAAATGGCGTCACTTTTTTGTGGTGGCTGCCATGGTTCATCGATTTATAAGACGTTATCACGTCAAAAAAAAAAAAAAAAACAATTTTAAAACCTACTTAATAAAAAAAATTAAGAAATAGGTTTGTTAACTTTAAACATCCGCTATTGTGATTATTTTTTTGTTTCTAGAAGACCCTTTGAATTTGCAAAAATAAATACAATTTTTAAAGTTTTACTTACATTTTTTTTCCATTAATTTCTTTTTCTACGAAAATCTTTCTTCGGTCAATGATTACAAAAACCCTGTGAAACAATTTTCTTGAAATTCATCGTTTTTATATAGCCTTTTAAAGTTTCCTTCAAATTAAAAAAAATGTATCGTTATCTTTATACGCTCAAAAGTTATGATTCTTGCAACGAGAAAAGTAATTTTAGACTACTGTATGACGCGACACACGCGAAACGACGCACGCGGCGTCTTTTTTCGCGTGGTGCCGTGTCGTAACGCGTCATGTCGCCTTGCGTTGTGTCGCGTCGTGTCGCGTGTCGTCTCGTGTTGTGTTGAACTTAATAATCTACAGAAAATCAAATTGACGTTATCGCTTAATTTCTGATTCTGTCAGATCAACTTAAATTGGATAGTTTTATCTTGAAAATTCTATTCTGTTCAGAGGACAGCTCTCTAATAAGAATGCTGTCCAGGAACAAATAAATCACTACTGACAGCCAATTTTATAAGTCGCGCTTCTATTTTGGCAGTTTGATATCAAAACTGATTTTGACTTAATCTTTGATATTTTCTTAAAGGTCTTTTACTCATCCTAAAACCTTCAACTATCTATCTATCGCAAAGTAGCTACAAAGTTTCCTTATAGCTTTTATAAATCTTTAACATTAAATATAAATACCCGTAAAAGATTGAACCGTTTTGCATTTTAAATGCTTCTATAGATAATCTACATCTCAAAGAATATATAAAGTCTACTGAACTCAAACTCTCAGAAACTCTCGCCCATCACAACAACTTGTCCGTTTTATATAAAATCTCTTCTGGGTTTTTTTTCTCCAAACTCCTGAGGCAAAGTGTGTTTTTTTTTTGTTATTTCTTGTATCAATTTTTCCCTTCCGTTTCCCGTCTGAGTCCTCTCTCCCATTGAATAAATATATAGTAACCACTTTATTTATCTTTTTATTTCTAAACTTGTTTTTAAATACAGAAATAATAAGGAAAACTTTCCGAACGCCGAAGACAAAGAGGATTTCCGTGTTTTTATCGATAAACTCGCCAGTCTTTCGTATGATAATATTGAAAGTTTGCCGATGAATAAAACTTTTGGCATTTCCAGCGATAAATATCTGGACACCCTGTTCAAGCTGAAGTGGAACTTTGAGCCGGAGCTAAGCAGTGGAACAACTGTCAAGATGAACATATACCAGACGATAACAGAGTTGGGTATTTGCCATTCGGTGAATACCCTTGTTGCCCGGTATAATTCTTATGAGTAAGTCGATAGAGAAAGAGAGGCAAAAGGGAGAGAATCGAAAGGATATAAAATTGAAGAGTATTTAATTTGAAATTTTCTGTCTGCCCCTGAAAAGATACTGGACGAGCAATGATTGGGGATTACTGGACCATGACGAAAGAGTAACAGTGCATCCATTGGATGGGGAAATCTATGCACAGATTATAAACTTATCAACAGCATACGATGTGTATTTTCATAGTGCCGGGGACATTCCGAATATCTCGAAACAGAAGTACACATTTCCCGAGAGTGATTATACAACTGTGGAACTGATTGCTTTGGAAACATTCACAACGCCTCGAGCCAAGGAGTAAGCAATAATATGGCAATTAGAAGTTTCAAAAACTTTTTGGTTTTATCTCTTTTTTTTTGTTTGGTCTTCGGTTGGTATTTTTGTATCTTTGTTGTTGATATTTTGGTTTTGTGGTTTTTTGATTTTTTTTAGATTAAAGGTAAATCAAAGAAAATGTCGATTTTCAAATGAAGCTGATGAAATGATGACCGTACCGATTTACAGCTATGGATTGTGTTTAACTGAGTGCAGGATGAAATTGGCTTGGAGAGCATGCAAATGTGTTCCACATTTCTATCGAAGAAGAGGTGAGAGTCAATTGAATAGAAATTTTGTCCTTAGTATTTTTTATTTCGATATCAAACAAAAAAATCCATGCTGACAAAAATGCCTTTTTAAAAAATTTCTTCCGAATCCATCGAGTGAGACATCAAAAGAAAGGTCTCTTTATTATCTTTAAATAAATGAAAACCAAAAGTTTCAATGTTTTTTTTTTTATAAATTTCCGAAAAAAATGCATTTTAATCCATTTCCGGCTAACGTTGCGTTTTCGCAACGTCATGTTTGAAGACTTCTGGAACATAACTGATTATATTTTTAAATAAACTAAAAAATTATTTGGAAAGATAGTCAAATTATTTAATCGACCTGTTTTTGGATTTTTTTGTAAAAAAGTTTTTTCGAGCTTTTTTGGGGCTATGAAAATTCGAGTTTTTCAAAATTTTGAGGTAACATTTTTGAACTTTTGAAAAATATAGTCAAAATTATAATTTTTCTAAATAGTCTCAACTACAGGTAAATAAGGGTTCAAATTATATCCTAAAATAGTGCTTAAATAATTTATTTGAGTTGCCTGTTTTTCAGGTAAGATGAAAGCATTACGTTGCGTTTTCGCAACGTTAGCCGAAAGGGGTATCAAAATTTTTGAGATAATTTTTTTTTACATGGACTATGAATAAATTTTATTTGAGTATTTTTATGAAGAAATTAACCAAATAAAGATACACTGGGTAATGAAAGATTGTTGAAAATAAAATAACAAAATTTGTAATAAGTTATACATTATAATTTGGTAATTTTATGCTTTCAAAGAATGGGATTTTGTGCGGTATTCATAGAAGTATTTTTGATGAATCGGGATATAACTTTTTGCAAATGCCATATATTTTCAATACTTTTAGGAACGCTTCATCCAGCGCATTTGATAGTCAAATATAATTGATCAGTTCGAATCCGATAATTAGCTTGTAGCGTTATCATATAAATCAATTCCATCCATCGTTATGATGTTTTCACGAATTGAATTTGGCATTGGTATGTTGACAAGTTTTCCCTTTATTCGATCAAACTGTTTTGCCTAATATATTGGTGGATCCATTAAATGATTTGATAAGACTGTTACAATTGTTGTTCCAGCGAACAGGTGCAATTTAATTTTCATTATCGAATGCAAAATCAATGAAACCATGACTTATTCTCATTTGTTTGAGTTCGGTCAGCTCTGATTTACCACTTCTATTCTCACGAACTATGAATGTAAATACAACACAAGAGTTGGTTTTTTGCTCTGCATTGAGAATAAATCAAATTACCTGTAGAAAGACGGTATTCTAGTTTGTGAGACTTAACAAAAATTGTCGATTGTTGGCGGGTGCTGATTTGGTTTATCGATTTTTGAAAGGAATCAATTCAGAGAAGTTATCACTAAGTAATTGCACTACGATAAGAATTGATTGAAGTAGTAACTTTTATCATTTTTTCGACAACATCAAATATACTGTCACCAAAACGATGTCGCAAGTGTTTCAGACAAAACGTTTTTTTCTGCAAGAAATGTAATATCATATCCAAAATGCTTCGATGAGTACCACACAAAAAACCTTTCTTAGTAAGCATAAAATATTAAAATATAATGTTTAACTTATTAGAAATTTTGTTATTTTATTTTCAACAACCTTTTATTACCCAGTATATCTTTATTTGGTTAATTTCTTCATAAAAATACTCAAATAAAGTGATTCATACTCCATGTAAAAATAAATTATTTCAAAAATTTTGGTACCCCTTTCGGCTAACGTTGCGAAAACGCAACGTGAATTTTCTGGAAAACCAAAAGCTTTTCCAAAATTTTTTTTTTTCAGATTTCCTCAAATTGGGCCAAAAACAGATAGTGTGTAAAATTTCAAGTTTCTAAGTCAACTGGAACTAGTAGCCACTGGAAATGGGTTAAAAAAATTCTTCCGAATCCATCGAGTGAGACGTCAAAATAAAGGTCTCTTTAGCTCTATTAATAAATAAAACTAAACTGTTAGAATTTTCTTTTTTTTAATACAAGGTTAACCCCTTGTCGAAAAAAATGCTTTTTTAAACAACTGTAAACTTTCAAATTCATCGAGTGGACATCAAAACAAATGTCCCTATTCATAAAAATTAAAATTCAAAAAATTTCTTTAATAAATACAAATCTAGATTTTTGATATTCTTATATTGGGAAAACAAATATTTGCTTTGATTTTAAGCTTCCACGTACATTTTCCACTCCTACAAATTATTTTAATAGAATTTTCTTGGTGAATTTTTAATTGACCATAATCATTAAAATATGTGAAAAATTAAAAATTTTAATTTGCCAACAATGTTTAAACAATTTATTTATGTAATTTATTTATAAACTTCTCGAAGAAGACTCTTCATTCCTCTCCATATATTATCCCACTCTTATAGCCTCTGATGTATACTTAAAATTTGCATCTCTTCATTAAGTACTCAACTGTTTTTTTGCGAGTCCTCTATGTAAATTGTAACATTGCAAAATGATAAAATGAATAATAAATTAATATCAATCCCCTTTTAATAAAAATTAATATACCATATTGCGTTACAGGGTGATTCCAATTTTTTTTAAATTTTTTTATAGTTTTAAATCAAAGTCATTTTTAATTATTTATCAATATTTTTGACTTACACAAAAAAAAATTGTTTAGTAAAAGGATTGAAAATAACGGTAAATTAGTAGGAATAAAGAATGTTTCTGCGAAACATTACCTTATTTTGGTTCCACTTTGCTTATTTTTGACTGAATCTGGTATCACCCTATCTCACAAAAAAAAAAAAATGATATTTATGTTCTGTAAAGAACGGAAAAAAATTAATTAACTATTTTAAGCATTTTAATCTCTCGTGTAAATGCAGATTTTTTATATAATAATTCTGTGTATATTTTTCTTTTTGCGAATATGCAAGTGCGAGTCAGTTGGTTCTGGGTTTACACACCAGAAAAAGAGGTCCATACACATAATTATTTATAAGAGTATGATGCCGACATATTCCAACCATCCATTTGTCCGGGCTATCAATTACACAGCGTGCGTCCAGCATTCAGTATTACGGCCAACCAACTTTCAAAGCCTTCTCATTGTGATGGGCAGCAGCACAAGTTCATATATAAATAGGCCTCCACTGCAAAGCGTATATAATTGTAGGGCTTCAAGGTATCTTTAGTTCATAATAATAAATGAAGGTCCTTGCGCGTATATAAAGTAGGTATAGAGCACTGGGTTGAAAGAGTGGTGTTAATGTTTAAAAGGACTCTTCATGGTTTATAATTGGTAAAATCCGCTTTTTGGTTAAAATAATGGAGTAAGAGTAATTTTACTTCATTTGAATAATTTTTATTGTAATTTTCGTTTTAATTGCAAGCCTCTGCAAGCCCCATCCACATTCGCCTCCCCCCCTCTCCTCTACAACCACCAAATAACAACGCCAACGCACACTTGAGGGTCAATTTATTGTTCAACACAGTTCAATGGGAAGTAATTGAAAAGTTCACCAAACACCGCGCAGTGAAAAATTACTTTGGAATATTAATTTTAGTTCGATGCCTGTTTTTATGGAGGAGGGAAAATCGAGGGGGCAAAAAAGGACTTTAGGTTATGATGGGTACCAAATATGCCACCAACTGTTGTAACATTGTGAAGAGGATGAATGCACTATGCACACGTCGTTCGTCCTGGTGTTTTTCCTCCTGCAACAAAATACATAAATATATATACTTGTTTTGTGTAATGTACAAAGTGAAGTGTTTTTTTTGTTGTTTTTTTGGAGCTGGAGATGAAAGTTTGTTGGCAACACACATGAGTCTCGCTGCTTTGAGGCTGTCAGATTGGGTGGTGTGTGTGTGGAATGTGTGTGGCGAACCAAAGTTGTAATAAATCAAAATTAAAAGGTCAAAGTTTATTGGTCTATATTTTGGCCTAACAATTTGTTTAAAAAAAAACACACACACACACACACACACAAACGATGAATTACCCACAAAAAGGGGTCATAATAGTTGAACGTGTATAATAAAATTGAGCTGTTTTTTTATATAATTCATTAGCCAAATAAATTAATTAAAAAAAAAAAGCAACAAGGGAAAATTGTTTTGCTTTTGTTTTGTTTTAATTAAATTTGTATATAAAGTAAAATTGATAAAATTTGATGTTTTTTGAATTTTTAATGAAAAGATAATTATTTTAAATTTTTACAATATTTATGCAGGTATGTAAAATTGATTTGGAATAAACTTTAGAAAAAAATGTGTTTAATTTAATTAAATCAGTTTATTAGGCATATAAGCCTAAGTCAGTATATAATGAAAAACAATAGAAATTAGTGAAGTCCTAAGCTAATATTTATGTGTCTGATTAACATTCATTTATTTGATTTTTATGATTTTAAATGATTAAATACTAAAAGTATGCAGTAAATTATTTCCAAAAATCGATGGATTTGGATGAATTCTTTTAATATGATTTTTTTTCGTCAAGGGATTAATATTGGATTTTTTTTTCGAAAATCTATGAGAAGTAAATTTTTAATTTTTTTCCTCCTCCTTATACTCCTGTTCACAATGAACTCATATTTTTAAAAGAAAAATTTTTATGAGACTTTGAACCATTTCTACTAAATATTTTAATTTAATTATAACACATAATATACATAGGTATACTGAACATATTAAAAACAAAATATTTAGCTTTGTTTAAAAAAATAAGAAAAATAAAATTCAGTGCTAATTATTATTACATCGGGGTCTGTTCGTAGAATTTTTTTTTGTCAATTTTTCAATTCGCCAAAATTATTTAGCCATTTTTACTTACAATATAGGTATGCACTTTATATCAAGTTATGCATTCGCACAAAAAAAAGTTCAGATAAAAATCAAAAATTACATTACTATGATAGAGAATGGGGGAAAAAATGGGTCTGTCTTTCTGTCAGTCTGCTTCAAACTTGTTAGCAGTTTTTGAATCTTGTACAGACCCAAAACACGGCTCATACGATTTTGATAAACAAATTAAGGCATTAGTTTTTTGAAAAATTTTTTTTTTTTTTTTCAAAGATCCTCGATTTTGAATTTATTTTTTCTAAAATTGCATATTTAGGTACATACATACATTTACCAGATTTGTATAGTATTTAAGTTGTTCGAATTTTTGATATTTTGAAATTTGATTATTTTGCAAAATATTGTTTAGCAATTTTTGTTTTGTTTCCAAAACATCGATTTGCATTATTCACTTTGCCATTCTCATCTGGCATCATAATATGATTTCGGATGGTTTTATTTTCTTAAAGCAATCATATTGACTTGGTTTTCATGTCATTTTTTTTGGATAGTTCTACTTTAAGAAATGTTTTTGTAGTTTGAAAAATAAATTTAATTTTATATTGCATATATTTTCGTTTAAGTTAAATTTCTTATTGAATTAAATTAAAAATATTCTTTTGTTATTAAAAAAAAATTGTATTTTAGCTGTGATTTTTATTACAGTCTGTAAACATCGACCAAAACTTATCCGTCTTCAACGGTTACGACAGCATACTACGGATATGAGCCCAACTGCTTCGCCATTTATACTAAAGGTCACTTAATCTGAAATATTAATTTTAATAATTTTTTGCAGTGATGAGGTTTGCCTCTGATCTAATTTTCCAATTGTTTGAAGGAATAAAACAAAAAAAAAAATCTTCACCGTTGGATCATTAAAATAATCCTCTTCTTACATTACTTAAAAATTAAAAAAAAAAAAAACTAATGATAAACAATTTTGATTAACTACCAACAACCTAACGAAAACATTTATGTTGCTTTTTTCATTTAATTTATCAAAGCAAATTTATGTTCAAGTTCAATTTTGATGCTCTTTTAACATTTTTTTCTTTTTTTCTGTCTCCCTTTTCAACATCAAAACCAAGCCAACCAAAAAATCAATATTAAACAAAAGAGTTGATGTTCGAACTTTTTTCTGCACTTTTTGTGATATTTACTTATAAATGTATTGAGATGTGTAGATCCATTTCAATATCCTGGAGGACACATTTTTTTCTATTTATTTTACATAAAATATACTTTGATCTGAACTGATTGAGATAAAAACACAAAAATTCCCATCAAAATGCATGCGGATCTCTTGACAGAAAATCAGCTTTGATATTATTGCTCTTTGAACTTAAATGTATTTTAATCAGAGAAAAAGACATTTGGTTGGAAAAATTTTCCATCTCTTCGTATCCTAATCTTTGATTTCATCCAACTATATCTTCACAATTTTTTTTTATATTTCAATTCATGGTGCTGCTGCTAACAATTGCATGCAATTTTCTTGCTAACGACGATGTTGTTAGTTTTTGTTAGCCATCATTATTCGCGTTTTTTTATTTCTTCTTTTCTCTCCGGTCAGACAGGATGAGTCTGAAGAGATGAAAAGAAAAGGATACTAAGGACTTTGGATAATCCAATTTTCACAAGCTAAGTAATAATGCCATTCTTGTCTTCCTTTTTTTCTTTCTTGTTTCTTTGTGGAAACTTTTTACACACACATTCTCCACGCTGAGGCATGCAACGTTCTGGATTTTCCGCAATGTACTTTACAATCTTGTGATGCTTGTTGTGAAAAAAAAAAAAATAATAAAAATAATATAAAACAAATCGTCTAATGGCTAATATGTATACAAATACATTGTACACAAACACACATACGTAGTCAAGGGCGGAAGGATTTTTCCTGTTTGTGATTTCATGGGGCTTTCATGTTTGGCTCGAATAAAAAGTAAGTATCCTCTTTTTCAATTTTTATCTTTTACTATATTCTTTGTGTCTATTTAATGTGTTTTATTTTATTAGTATCTATCGTTCCCACGATGTGTTTTTTTTTTTTTCATTTTGAACAACATAACACGCACATATATAAGAAAGAAGAAGAATTTAATCATCTAAGAAATAAATCTATTTTTTTTTTCTTTATTTTTTGTATTTTCTATGGAAGCTGTTTGCTAGGGAATTGTGTTTTATTTTTAGATGGTAGCAATGGACATTCTTGAGTTAGAAAACAAAAAATAGAAAAACAATTTATTGTATCATTATATTGGAGGAAAAAAAAATTCAAAACAATATTGATGATGAGATAATTTATATTTATCGCAGTTGTAGACAAAATCAGATTTTTAGTTGCAGACTAAACAAAAAAAAAAAACATCTTTTTTGTACACACTACACAAATACAATTATTGTACTGAAAAAATAGTCTGTTCAAACTGATAAAGATTAATCGAACTTATTATGAAAATAGTTGTTTTAAAAAATGTGATTAGAATTGGATCATTGGGGTAAATTAAATTGTACATGGCGACTAGGACTTCTACAGAGAATTCCTACACTCAGAAAAATAATTTCTAACACAGAGCTATTTTAAGTGGGTAAGTAAAAATATGTGTTTAAAATAACGTAGTCTTGGTTAAAAACTCAATAGTTCTCATTGCTAAAATCAACGTAGTCGCCCCAGCTATGTTAAATTGTTTAAAATTACCAGTTAAGAAGGTTATTTTAACCGATCAACGATCAGGACATCCTCGGGACAGCTTGGGACATGCTCGGGACATGCTCGGGACAGGCTCGGGACATGCTCGGGACATATTCGGGACATCCTTGGGACATGCTCGGGACATCATCGGGACATCCTTGGGACATCCTCGGGACATCTTCGGGACATCTTCGGGACATCTTCGGGACATCTTCGGGACATCTTCGGGACATCTTCGGGACATCTTCGGGACATCTTCGGGACATGCTCGGGACATCTTCGGGACATCTTCGGGACATCTTCCGGACATCTTCGGGACATCTTCGGGACATCTTCGGGACATGCTCGGGACATATTCGGGACATCCTTGGGACATGCTCGGGACATCATCGGGACATCCTTGGGACATCCTCGGGACATCTTCGGGACATCTTCGGGACATCTTCGGGACATCTTCGGGACATCTTCGGGACATGCTCGGGACATCTTCGGGACATTCTCGGGACATCTTCGGGACATCTTCGGGACATTCTCGGGACATCCTCGGGACATCTTCGGGACATCTTCGGGACATCTTCGGGACATCTTCGGGACATCTTCGGGACATCTTCGGGACATTCTCGGGACATCTTCGGCACATGCTCGGGACATATTCGGGACATCCTTGGGACATGCTCGGGACATCATCGGGACATCCTTGGGACATCCTCGGGACATCTTCGGGACATCTTCGGGACATCTTCGGGACAACTTCGGGACATGCTCGGGACATCTTCGGGACATCTTCGGGACATCTTCGGGACATGCTCGGGACATCTTCGGGACATCTTCGGGACATCTTCGGGACATCTTCGGGACATCTTCGGGACATCTTCGGGACATGCTCGGGACATCTTCGTGACATCTTCGGGACATGCTCGGGACATCTTAGGGACATCTTCGGGACAACTAAGGGACATGCTCGGGACATGCTCGTTACATGCTCGGGACATCTTCGGGACATCTTCGGGACATCTTCGGGACATCTTCGGGACATGCTCGGGACATCTTCGGGACATGCTCGGGACATCTTCGGGACATCTTCGGGACATCTTCGGGACATCTTCGGGACATGCTCGGGACATCTTCGGGACATGCTCGGGACATCTTCGGGACATCTTCGGGACATGCTCGGGACATCTTCAGGACATCTTCGGGACATGTTTGGGACATGCTCGGGACATGCTCGGGACATCTTCGGGACATCTTCGGGACATCTTCGGGACAACTTCGGGACATGCTCGGGACATCTTCGGGACATCTTCGGGACAGCTTCGGGACATCTTCGGGACATCTTCGGGACATGCTCGGGACACCTTCGGGACATGCTCGGGACATCTTCGGGACATCTTCGGGACATCTTCGGGACAACTTCGGGACATGCTCGGGACATCTTCGGGACATCTTCGGGACATCTTCGGGACATGCTCGGGACATCTTCGGGACATCTTCGGGACATCTTCGGGACATCTTCGGGACATCTTCGGGACATCTTCGGGACATGCTCGGGACATCTTCGTGACATCTTCGGGACATGCTCGGGACATCTTAGGGACATCTTCGGGACAACTAAGGGACATGCTCGGGACATGCTCGTTACATGCTCGGGACATCTTCGGGACATCTTCGGGACATCTTCGGGACATCTTCGGGACATGCTCGGGACATCTTCGGGACATGCTCGGGACATCTTCGGGACATCTTCGGGACATCTTCGGGACATGCTCGGGACATCTTCGGGACATGCTCGGGACATCTTCGGGACATCTTCGGGACATCTTCGGGACATGCTCGGGACATCTTCAGGACATCTTCGGGACATGTTTGGGACATGCTCGGGACATGCTCGGGACATCTTCGGGACATCTTCGGGACATCTTCGGGACAACTTCGGGACATGCTCGGGACATCTTCGGGACATCTTCGGGACATCTTCGGGACATGCTTGGGACATCTTCGGGACATGCTCGGGACATCTTCGGGACATGCTCGGGACATCTTCGGGCATGCTCGGGACATCTTCGGGACATCTTCGGGACATGCTCGGGACATCTTCGGGACATCTTCGGGACATCTTGGGGACATCTTCGGGACATGCTCGGGACAGCTTCGGGACATCTTCGGGACATCTTGGGGACATCTTCGGGACATGCTCGGGACATCTTCGGGACATGCTCGGGACATCTTCGGGACATCTTCGGGACATCTTCGGGACATCTTCGGGACATCTTCGGGACATCTTCGTGACATCTTGGGGACATCTTCGGGACATGCTCGGGACATCTTCGGGACATGCTCGGGACATCTTCGGGACATCTTCGGGACATCTTCGGGACATCTTCGGGACATCTTCGTGACATCTTGGGGACATCTTCGGGACATGCTCGGGACATCTTCGGGACATGCTCGGGACATCTTCGGGACATCTTCGGGACATCTTCGGGACATTCTCGGGACATCTTCAGGACATCTTCGAGACATCTTCGGGACATCTTCGGGACATCTTCGGGACATGCTCGGGACATCTTCGGGACATGCTCGTTACATCTTCGGGACATGTTTGGGACATGCTCGGGACATGCTCGGGACATCTTCGGGACATCTTCGGGACATCTTCGGGACATCTTCGGGACATCTTCGGGACATCTTCGGGACATATTCGATTCAAGCTCGGGACATCTTCGGGACATCTTCGGGAAATGCTCGGGACATCTTCGGGACATCTTCGGGACATCTTCGGGACATCTTCGGGACATCTTGGGGACATCTTCGGGACATGCTCGGGACATCTTCGGGACATGCTCGGGACATCTTCGGGACATCTTCGGGACATCTTCGGGACATTCTCGGGACATCTTCAGGACATCTTCGGGACATCTTCGGGACATCTTCGGCACATCTTCAGGACATCTTCGGGACATCTTCGGGACATCTTCGGGACATCTTCGGGACAACTTCGGGACATCTTCGGGACATGCTCGGGACATCTTCGGGACATCTTCGGGACATCTTCGGGACATTCTCGGGACATCTTGGGGACATCTTCGGGACATGCTCGGGACATCTTCGGGACATGCTCGGGACATCTTCGGGACATCTTCGGGACATCTTCGGGACATCTTCGGGACATTCTCGGGACATCTTGGGGACATCTTCGGGACATGCTCGGGACATCTTCGGGACATGCTCGGGACATCTTCGGGACATCTTCGGGACATCTTCGGGACATTCTCGGGACATCTTCAGGACATCTTCAGGACATCTTCGGGACATCTTCGGGACATCTTGGGGACATCTTCGGGACATGCTCGGGACATCTTCGGGACATCTTCGGGACATCTTGGGGACATCTTCGGGACATGCTCGGGACATCTTCGGGACATCTTCGGGACATCTTGGGGACATCTTCGGGACATGCTCGGGACATCTTCGGGACATCTTCGGGACATCTTCGGGACATTCTCGGGACATCTTGGGGACATCTTCGGGACATGCTCGGGACATCTTCGGGACATGCTCGGGACATCTTCGGGACATCTTCGGGACATCTTCGGGACATTCTCGGGACATCTTCAGGACATCTTCAGGACATCTTCGGGACATCTTCGGGACATCTTCGGGACATTCTCGGGACATCTTCAGGACATCTTCGGGACATCTTCGGGACATCTTCGGCACATCTTCAGGACATCTTCGGGACATCTTCGGGACATCTTCGGGACATGCTCGGGACATCTTCGGGACATGCTCGGGACAACTTCGGGACAGCTTCGGGACATTCTCGGGACATCTTCGGGACATCTTCGGGACAACTTCGGGACATCTTCGGGACATGCTCGGGACATCTTCGGGACATCTTCGGGACATCTTCGGGACATCTTCGGGACAACTTCGGGACATGCTCGGGACAAGCTCGGGACATGCTCGGGACATCTTCAGGACATCTTCGGGACATCTTCGGGACATGCTCGGGACATCTTCGGGACATCTTCGGGACATGCTCGGGACATCTTCGGGACATCTTCGGGACATCTTCGGGACATCTTCGGGACATCTTCGGGACATCTTCGGGACATCTTCGGGACATCTTTGGGACATCTTGGGGACATCTTCGGGACATGCTCGGGACATCTTCGGGACATCTTCGGGACATCTTCGGGACATCTTCGGGACATCTTCGAGACAAGCTCGGGACATCTTCGGGACATCTTCGGGACATCTTCGGGACATCTTCGGGACATCTTCGGGACATCTTCGGGACATCTTCGGGACATCTTCGGGACATCTTCGGGACATCTTCGGGACATCTTGGGGACATCTTCGGGACATGCTCGGGACATCTTCGGGACATGCTCAGTACATGCTCGGGACATCTTCGGGACATCTTCGGGACATCTTCGGGACATCTTCGGGACATCTTCGGGACATCTTCGGGACATCTTCGGGACATCTTCGGGACATCTTCGGGACATCTTCGGGACATCTTCGGGACATCTTCGGGACATCTTCGGGACATCTTCGGGACATCTTCGGGACATCTTCGGGACATCTTTGGGACATCTTCGGGACATGCTCGGGACATCTTCGGGACATGCTCGGGACATCTTCGGGACATCTTCGGGACATCTTCGGGACATTCTCGGGACATCTTCGGGACATCTTCGGGACAACTTCGGGACATGCTCGGGACAAGCTCGGGACATGCTCGGGACATCTTCAGGACATCTTCGGGACATCTTCGGGACATCTTCGGGACATGCTCGGGACATGCTCCTGACATCTTCGGGACATCTTCGGGACATGCTCGGGACATCTTCGGGACATCTTCGGGACATCTTCGGGACATCTTCGGGACATCTTCGGGACATCTTCGAGGCAAGCTCGGGACATCTTCGGGACATCTTCGGGACATGCTCGGGACATCTTCGGGACATCTTCGGGACATCTTGGGGACATCTTCGGGACATGCTCGGGACATCTTGGGGACATCTTCGGGACATCTTCGGGACATCTTCGGGACATCTTCGGGACATCTTCGGGACATGCTCGGGACATCTTCGGGACATCTTCGGGACATCTTCGGGACATGCTCGGAACATCTTCGCAACATGCTCGGGACATGCTCCTGACATCTTCGGGACATGCTCGGGACATCTTCGGGACATCTTCGGGACATCTTCGGGACATCTTCGGGACATCTTCGGGACATCTTCGGGACATCTTCGGGACATCTTCGGGACATCTTCGGGACATCTTCGAGACAAGCTCGGGACATCTTCGGGACATCTTCGGGACATCTTCGGGACATCTTCGGGACATCATCGGGACATCTTCGGGACATCTTCGGGACATCTTTGGGACATCTTGGGGACATCTTCGGGACATGCTCGGGACATCTTCGGGACATCTTCGGGACATGCTCGGGACATCTTGGGGACATCTTCGGGACATGCTCGGGACATCTTGGGGACATCTTCGGGACATGCTCGGGACATCTTGGGGACATCTTCGGGACATCTTCGGGACATCTTCGGGACATCTTCGGGACATGCTCGGGACATCTTCGGGACATCTTCGGGACATCTTCGGGACATGCTCGGAACATCTTCGCAACATGCTCGGGACATGCTCCTGACATCTTCGGGACATGCTCGGGACATCTTCGGGACATCTTCGGGACATCTTCGGGACATCTTCGGGACATCTTCAAGACATCTTCGGGACATCTTCGGGACATCTTCGGGACATCTTCGGGACATCTTCGAGACAAGCTCGGGACATCTTCGGGACATCTTCGGGACATCTTCGGGACATCTTCGGGACATCATCGGGACATCTTCGGGACATCTTCGGGACATCTTTGGGACATCTTGGGGACATCTTCGGGACATGCTCGGGACATCTTCGGGACATCTTCGGGACATCTTCGGGACATCATCGGGACATCTTCGGGACATCTTCGGGACATCTTTGGGACATCTTGGGGACATCTTCGGGACATGCTCGGGACATCTTCGGGACATCTTCGGGACATCTTCGGGACATCTTCGGGACATCTTCGAGACAAGCTCGGGACATCTTCGGGACATCTTCGGGACATCTTCGGGACAACTTCGGGACATCTTTGGGACATGCTCGGGACATCTTCGGGACATCTTCGGGACATCTTCGGGACAACTTCGGGACATGCTCGGGACAAGCTCGGGACATGCTCGGGACATCTTCAGGACATCTTCGGGACATCTTCGGGACATATTCGGGACATCTTCGGGACATCTTCGGGACATCTTCGGGACATCTTCGGGACAACTTCGGGACATCTTTGGGACATGCTCGGGACATCTTCGGGACATCTTCGGGACATCTTCGGGACAACTTCGGGACATGCTCGGGACAAGCTCGGGACATGCTCGGGACATCTTCGGGACATCTTCGGGACATCTTCGGGACATCTTCGGGACATATTCGGGACATCTTCGGGACATCTTCGGGACATCTTCGGGACATGCTCGGGACATCTTCGGGACATCTTCGGGACATCTTGGGGACATCTTGGGGACATCTTCGGGACATCTTCGGGACATCTTCGGGACATCTTCGGGACATCTTCGGGACATCTTGGGGACATCTTCGGGACATCTTCGGGACATCTTCGGGACATCTTCGGGACATCTTAGGGACATCTTCGGGACATGCTCGGGACATCTTCGGGACATGCTCGGGACATCTTCGGGACATCTTCGGGACATCTTCGGGACATTCTCGGGACATCTTCGGGACATCTTCGGGACAACTTCGGGACATGCTCGGGACAAGCTCGGGACATGCTCGGGACATCTTCAGGACATCTTCGGGACATCTTCGGGACATCTTCGGGACATCTTCGGGACATGCTCGGGACATGCTCCTGACATCTTCGGGACATCTTCGGGACATGCTCGGGACATCTTCGGGACATCTTCGGGACATCTTCGGGACATCTTCGGGACATCATCGGGACATCTTCGGGACATCTTCGGGACATCTTTGGGACATCTTGGGGACATCTTCGGGACATGCTCGGGACATCTTCGGGACATCTTCGGGACATCTTCGGGACATCTTCGGGACATCATCGGGACATCTTCGGGACATCTTCGGGACATCTTTGGGACATCTTGGGGACATCTTCGGGACATGCTCGGGACATCTTCGGGACATCTTCGGGACATCTTCGGGACATCTTCGGGACATCTTCGAGACAAGCTCGGGACATCTTCGGGACATCTTCGGGACATCTTCGGGACAACTTCGGGACATCTTTGGGACATGCTCGGGACATCTTCGGGACATCTTCGGGACATCTTCGGGACAACTTCGGGACATGCTCGGGACAAGCTCGGGACATGCTCGGGACATCTTCAGGACATCTTCGGGACATCTTCGGGACATGCTCGGGACATCTTCGGGACATCTTCGGGACATGCTCGGGACATCTTCGGGACATCTTCGGGACATCTTCGGGACATCTTCGGGACATCTTCGAGACAAGCTCGGGACATCTTCGGGACATCTTCGGGACATCTTCGGGACATCTTCGGGACATCTTCGGGACATCTTCGGGACATCTTCGGGACATCTTCGGGACATGCTCGGGACATCTTCGGGACATCTTCGGGACATCTTCGGGACATCTTCGGGACATATTCGGGACATCTTCGGGACATCTTCGGGACATCTTCGGGACATGCTCGGGACATCTTCGGGACATCTTCGGGACATCTTGGGGACATCTTGGGGACATCTTCGGGACATCTTCGGGACATCTTCGGGACATCTTCGGGACATCTTCGGGACATCTTGGGGACATCTTCGGGACATCTTCGGGACATCTTCGGGACATCTTCGGGACATCTTAGGGACATCTTCGGGACATGCTCGGGACATCTTCGGGACATCTTCGGGACATCTTTGGGACATCTTGGGGACATCTTCGGGACATGCTCGGGACATCTTCGGGACATCTTCGGGACATCTTCGGGACATCTTCGGGACATCTTCGAGACAAGCTCGGGACATCTTCGGGACATCTTCGGGACATCTTCGGGACAACTTCGGGACATCTTTGGGACATGCTCGGGACATCTTCGGGACATCTTCGGGACATCTTCGGGACATGCTCGGGACATCTTCGGGACATCTTCGGGACATGCTCGGGACATCTTCGGGACATCTTCGGGACATCTTCGGGACATCTTCGGGACATCTTCGAGACAAGCTCGGGACATCTTCGGGACATCTTCGGGACATGCTCGGGACATCTTCGGGACATCTTCGGGACATGCTCGGGACATCTTCGGGGCATCTTCGGGACATCTTCGGGACATCTTCGGGACATCTTCGAGACAAGCTCGGGACATCTTCGGGACATCTTCGGGACATCTTCGGGACATCTTCGGGACATCTTCGGGACATCTTCGGGACATCTTCGGGACATCTTCGGGACATGCTCGGGACATCTTCGGGACATCTTCGGGACATCTTCGGGACATCTTCGGGACATATTCGGGACATCTTCGGGACATCTTCGGGACATCTTCGGGACATGCTCGGGACATCTTCGGGACATCTTCGGGACATCTTGGGGACATCTTGGGGACATCTTCGGGACATCTTCGGGACATCTTCGGGACATCTTCGGGACATCTTCGGGACATCTTGGGGACATCTTCGGGACATCTTCGGGACATCTTCGGGACATCTTCGGGACATCTTAGGGACATCTTCGGGACATGCTCGGGACATCTTCGGGACATGCTCGGGACATCTTCGGGACATCTTCGGGACATCTTCGGGACATTCTCGGGACATCTTCGGGACATCTTCGGGACAACTTCGGGACATGCTCGGGACAAGCTCGGGACATGCTCGGGACATCTTCAGGACATCTTCGGGACATCTTCGGGACATCTTCGGGACATCTTCGGGACATGCTCGGGACATGCTCCTGACATC
This sequence comes from Episyrphus balteatus, assembly GCF_945859705.1. Taxonomy (NCBI): domain Eukaryota; kingdom Metazoa; phylum Arthropoda; class Insecta; order Diptera; family Syrphidae; genus Episyrphus; species Episyrphus balteatus. Next base: position 47,415,663 of record NC_079137.1, read on the forward strand.
TTCGGGACATCTTCGGGACATGCTCGGGACATCTTCGGGACATCTTCGGGACATCTTCGGGACATCTTCGGGACATCTTCGGGACATCTTCGAGGCAAGCTCGGGACATCTTCGGGATATCTTCGGGATATCTTCGGGACATGCTCGGGACATCTTCGGGACATCTTCGGGACATCTTCATGACATCTTCGGGACTTCTTCGGGACATCTTCGGGACATCTTCGGGACATCTTCGGGACATGCTCGGGACATCTTCGGGACATCTTCGGGACATCTTCGGGACATGCTCGGGACATCTTCGCAACATGCTCGGGACATGCTCCTGACATCTTCGGGACATGCTCGGGACATCTTCGGGACATCTTCGGGACATCTTCGGGACATCTTCGGGACATCTTCGGGACATGCTCGGGACATGCTCGGGACATGCTCGGGACATCTTCGGGACATCTTCGGGACATCTTCGGGACATCTTCGGGACATGCTCGGGACATCTTCGGGACATGCTCGGGACATGCTCCTGACATCTTCGGGACATCTTCGGGACATGCTCGGGACATCTTCGGGACATCTTCGGGACATCTTCGGGACATCTTCGGGACATCTTCGGGACATCTTCGGGACATATTCGATTCAAGCTCGGGACATCTTCGGGACATCTTCGGGAAATGCTCGGGACATCTTCGGGACATCTTCGGGACATCTTCGGGACATCTTCGGGACATCTTCGGGACATATTCGGGACATCTTCGGGACATCTTCGGGACATGCTCGGGACATCTTCGGGACATGCTCGGGACATGCTCGGGACATCTTCGGGACATCTTCGGGACATCTTCGGGACATGCTCGGGATATCTTCGGGACATCTTCGGGACATCTTCGGGACATCTTCGGGACATCTTCGGGACATCTTCCGGACATCTTCCGGACATCTTCGATACATCTTCAGGACATCTTCGGGACATCTTCGGGACATCTTCGGGACATGCTCGGGACATCTTCGGGAAATGCTCGGGACTTCTTCTGGACATCTTCGGGACATCTTCGGGACATCTTCGGGACATCCTCGGGACATCTTCGGGACATCTTCCGGACATCTTCCGGACATCTTCCGGACATCTTCGGGACATCTTCGGGACATCTTCGGGACATGCTCGGGACATCTTCGGGACATCTTCGGGACATCTTCGGGACATCTTCGAGACATCTTCGGGACATCTTCGGGACATCTTCCGGACATCTTCCGGACATCTTCCGGACATCTTCGATACATCTTCAGGACATCTTCGGGACATCTTCCGGACATCTTCCGGACATCTTCGATACATCTTCAGGACATCTTCGATACATCTTCGGGACATCTTCGGGACATCTTCGGGACATGCTCGGGACATCTTCGGGACATCTTCGGGACATCTTCGGGACATCTTCGAGACATCTTCGGGACATCTTCGGGACATCTTCCGGACATCTTCCGGACATCTTCGGGACATCTTCGGGACATTCTCGGGACATCTTCGGGACATGCTCGGGACATCTTCGGGAAATGCTCGGGACTTCTTCGGGACATCTTCGGGACATCTTCGGGACATCTTCGGGACATCTTCGGGACATCTTCGGGACATCTTCGGGACATCTTCGGGACATCTTCGGGACATCTTCGGGACATCTTTGGGACATGCTCGGGACATCTTCGGGACATCTTCGGGACATCTTCGGGACATCTTCGGGACATCTTCGAGACATCTTCGGGACATCTTCGGGAAATGCTCGGGACTTCTTCGGGACATCTTCGGGACATCTTCGGGACATCTTCGGGACATCTTCGGGACATCTTCGGGACATCTTCGGGACATCTTCGGGACATCTTCGGGACATCTTCGGGACATGCTCGGGACATGCTCGGGACATCTTCGGGACATGCTCGTTACATCTTCGGGACATGCTCGGGACATCTTCGGGACATGCTCGGGACATGCTCGGGACATCTTAGGGACATGCTCGGGACATGCTCGGGACATCTTCGGGACATGCTCGGGACATCTTCGGGACATCTTCGTGACATCTTCGGGACATCTTCGAGACATCTTCGGGACATCTTCGGGACATCTTCCGGACATCTTCCGGACATCTTCCGGACATCTTCGATACATCTTCAGGACATCTTCGGGACATCTTGGGGACATCTTCGGGACATGCTCGGGACATCTTCGGGACATGCTCGGGACATCTTCGGGACATCTTCGGGACATTCTCGGGACATCTTCGGGACATGCTCGGGACATCTTCGGGAAATGCTCGGGACTTCTTCGGGACATCTTCGGGACATCTTCGGGACATCTTCGGGACATCTTCGGGACATCTTCGGGACATCTTCGGGACATCTTCGGGACATCTTCGGGACATCTTCGGGACATGCTCGGGACATCTTCGGGACATCTTCGGGACATCTTCGGGACATCTTCGGGACATCTTCGAGACATCTTCGGGACATCTTCGGGACATCTTCCGGACATCTTCGGGACATCTTCGGGACATCTTCGGGACATCTTCGGGACATGCTCGGGACATCTTCGGGACATGCTCGGGACATCTTCGGGACATGCTCGGGACATGCTCGGGACATCTTCGGGACATGCTCGTTACATCTTCGGGACATGCTCGGGACATCTTCGGGACATGCTCGGGACATGCTCGGGACATCTTAGGGACATGCTCGGGACATGCTCGGTACATCTTTCGGACATGCTCGGGACAACTTCGGGACATGCTCGGGACATTCTCGGGACATCTTCAGGACACCTCGGGACATCTTCGGGACATGCTCGGGACATCTTCGGGACATGCTCGGGACATGCTCGGGACATCTTCGGGACATCTTCGGGACATGCTCGGGACATCTTTGGGACATCTTCAGGACACCTCGGGACAACTTCGGGACATGCTCGGGACATCTTCGGGACATCTTCGGGACATCTTCGGGACATCTTCGGGACATCTTCGGGACATCTTCGGGACATCTTCGGGACATCTTCGGGACATCTTTGGGACATCTTGGGGACATCTTCGGGACATGCTCGGGACATCTTCGGGACATCTTCGGGACATCTTCGGGACATCTTCGGGACATCTTCGAGACAAGCTCGGGACATCTTCGGGACATCTTCGGGACATCTTCGGGACATCTTCGGGACATCTTCGGGACATCTTCGGGACATCTTCGGGACATCTTCGGGACATCTTCGGGACATCTTCGGGACATCTTGGGGACATCTTCGGGACATGCTCGGGACATCTTCGGGACATGCTCAGTACATGCTCGGGACATCTTCGGGACATCTTCGGGACATCTTCGGGACATCTTCGGGACATCTTCGGGACATCTTCGGGACATCTTCGGGACATCTTCGGGACATCTTCGGGACTTCTTCGGGACATCTTCGGGACATCTTCGGGACATCTTTGGGACATCTTCGGGACATGCTCGGGACATCTTCGGGACATGCTCGGGACATCTTCGGGACATCTTCGGGACATCTTCGGGATATTCTCGGGACATCTTCGGGACATCTTCGGGACAACTTCGGGACATGCTCGGGACAAGCTCGGGACATGCTCGGGACATCTTCAGGACATCTTCGGGACATCTTCGGGACATCTTCGGGACATGCTCGGGACATGCTCCTGACATCTTCGGGACATCTTCGGGACATGCTCGGGACATCTTCGGGACATCTTCGGGACATCTTCGGGACATCTTCGGGACATCTTCGGGACATCTTCGAGGCAAGCTCGGGACATCTTCGGGACATCTTCGGGACATGCTCGGGACATCTTCGGGACATCTTCGGGACATCTTGGGGACATCTTCGGGACATCTTCGGGACATCTTCGGGACATCTTCGGGACATCTTCGGGACATGCTCGGGACATCTTCGGGACATCTTCGGGACATCTTCGGGACATGCTCGGAACATCTTCGCAACATGCTCGGGACATGCTCCTGACATCTTCGGGACATGCTCGGGACATCTTCGGGACATCTTCGGGACATCTTCGGGACATCTTCGGGACATCTTCGGGACATCTTCGGGACATCTTCGGGACATCTTCGGGACATCTTCGGGACATCTTCGAGACAAGCTCGGGACATCTTCGGGACATCTTCGGGACATCTTCGGGACATCTTCGGGACATCATCGGGACATCTTCGGGACATCTTCGGGACATCTTTGGGACATCTTGGGGACATCTTCGGGACATGCTCGGGACATCTTCGGGACATCTTCGGGACATCTTCGGGACATCTTCGAGACAAGCTCGGGACATCTTCGGGACATCTTCGGGACATCTTCGGGACAACTTCGGGACATCTTTGGGACATGCTCGGGACATCTTCGGGACATCTTCGGGACATCTTCGGGACAACTTCGGGACATGCTCGAGACAAGCTCGGGACATGCTCGGGACATCTTCAGGACATCTTCGGGACATCTTCGGGACATGCTCGGGACATCTTCGGGACATCTTCGGGACATGCTCGGGACATCTTCGGGACATCTTCGGGACATCTTCGGGACATCTTCGGGACATCTTCGAGACAAGCTCGGGACATCTTCGGGACATCTTCGGGACATCTTCGGGACATCTTCGGGACATCTTCGGGACATCTTCGGGACATCTTCGGGACATCTTCGGGACATGCTCGGGACATCTTCGGGACATCTTCGGGACATCTTCGGGACATCTTCGGGACATATTCGGGACATCTTCGGGACATCTTCGGGACATCTTCGGGACATGCTCGGGACATCTTCGGGACATCTTCGGGACATCTTGGGGACATCTTGGGGACATCTTCGGGACATCTTCGGGACATCTTCGGGACATCTTCGGGACATCTTCGGGACATCTTGGGGACATCTTCGGGACATCTTCGGGACATCTTCGGGACATCTTCGGGACATCTTGGGGACATCTTCGGGACATGCTCGGGACATCTTCGGGACATGCTCGGGACATCTTCGGGACATCTTCGGGACATCTTCGGGACATTCTCGGGACATCTTCGGGACATCTTCGGGACAACTTCGGGACATGCTCGGGACAAGCTCGGGACATGCTCGGGACATCTTCAGGACATCTTCGGGACATCTTCGGGACATCTTCGGGACATCTTCGGGACATGCTCGGGACATGCTCCTGACATCTTCGGGACATCTTCGGGACATGCTCGGGACATCTTCGGGACATCTTCGGGACATGCTCGGGACATCTTCGGGACATCTTCGGGACATCTTCATGACATCTTCGGGACTTCTTCGGGACATCTTCGGGACATCTTCGGGACATCTTCGGGACATGCTCGGGACATCTTCGGGACATCTTCGGGACATCTTCGGGACATGCTCGGGACATCTTCGCAACATGCTCGGGACATGCTCCTGACATCTTCGGGACATGCTCGGGACATCTTCGGGACATCTTCGGGACATCTTCGGGACATCTTCGGGACATCTTCGGGACATCTTCGAGGCAAGCTCGGGACATCTTCGGGACATCTTCCGGACATCTTCGGGACATCTTCGGGACATCTTCGGGACATCTTCGGGACATCTTCGGGACATCTTCGGGACATGCTCGGGACATGCTCGGGACATGCTCGGGACATCTTCGGGACATCTTCGGGACATCTTCGGGACATCTTCGGGACATGCTCGGGACATCTTCGGGACATGCTCGGGACATGCTCCTGACATCTTCGGGACATCTTCGGGACATGCTCGGGACATCTTCGGGACATCTTCGGGACATCTTCGGGACATCTTCGGGACATCTTCGGGACATCTTCGGGACATATTCGATTCAAGCTCGGGACATCTTCGGGACATCTTCGGGAAATGCTCGGGACATCTTCGGGACATCTTCGGGACATCTTCGGGACATCTTCGGGACATCTTCGGGACATATTCGGGACATCTTCGGGACATCTTCGGGACATGCTCGGGACATCTTCGGGACATGCTCGGGACATGCTCGGGACATCTTCGGGACATCTTCGGGACATCTTCGGGACATGCTCGGGATATCTTCGGGACATCTTCGGGACATCTTCGAGACATCTTCGGGACATCTTCGGGACATCTTCCGGACATCTTCCGGACATCTTCGATACATCTTCAGGACATCTTCGGGACATCTTCGGGACATCTTCGGGACATGCTCGGGACATCTTCGGGAAATGCTCGGGACTTCTTCTGGACATCTTCGGGACATCTTCGGGACATCTTCGGGACATCCTCGGGACATCTTCGGGACATCTTCCGGACATCTTCCGGACATCTTCCGGACATCTTCGGGACATCTTCGGGACATCTTCGGGACATGCTCGGGACATCTTCGGGACATCTTCGGGACATCTTCGGGACATCTTCGAGACATCTTCGGGACATCTTCGGGACATCTTCCGGACATCTTCCGGACATCTTCCGGACATCTTCGATACATCTTCAGGACATCTTCGGGACAGCTTCCGGACATCTTCCGGACATCTTCGATACATCTTCAGGACATCTTCGATACATCTTCGGGACATCTTCGGGACATCTTCGGGACATGCTCGGGACATCTTCGGGACATCTTCGGGACATCTTCGAGACATCTTCGGGACATCTTCGGGACATCTTCCGGACATCTTCCGGACATCTTCGGGACATCTTCGATACATCTTCAGGACATCTTCGGGACATCTTGGGGACATCTTCGGGACATGCTCGGGACATCTTCGGGACATGCTCGGGACATCTTCGGGACATGCTCGGGACATCTTCGGGACATCTTCGGGACATTCTCGGGACATCTTCGGGACATCTTCGGGACATCTTCGGGACATCTTCGGGACATCTTCGGGACATCTTCGGGACATCTTCGGGACATCTTCGGGACATCTTCGGGACATTCTCGGGACATCTTCGGGACATCTTCGGGACATCTTCGGGACATCTTCGGGACATGCTCGGGACATCTCCGGGACAGCTTCGGGACATGCTCGGGACATCTTCGGGACATGCTCGGGACATCTTCGGGACATGCCCGGGACATCTTCGGGACATGCTCGGGACATGCTCGGGACATGTTCGGGACATGCTCGGGACATGCTCGGGACATCTTCAGGACATCTTCGGGACATCTTCGGGACATGCTCGGGACATCTTCGGGACATCTTCGGGACATCTTCGGGACATCTTCGGGACATCTTCGGGACATCTTCGGGACATGCTCGGGACATCTTCGGGACATCTTCGGGACATCTTCGGGACATTCTCGGGACATGCTCGGGACATCTTCGGGACATGCTCGGGACTTCTTCGGGACATGCTCCGGACATGCTCGGGACATCTTCGGGACATCTTCGGGACATGCTCGGGACATGATCGGGACATCTTCGGGACATCTTCGGGACATGCTCGGGACATGCTCGGGACATCTTCATGACATCTTCGGGACATCTTCGGGACATCTTCGGGACATCTTCGGGACATCTTCGGGACATCTTCGGGACATCTTCGGGACATCTTCGGGACATCTTCGGGACATCTTCGGGACATCTTCGGGACATCTTCGGGACATCTTTGGGACATCTTGGGGACATCTTCGGGACATGCTCGGGACATCTTCGGGACATCTTCGGGACATCTTCGGGACATCTTCGGGACATCTTCGAGACAAGCTCGGGACATCTTCGGGACATCTTCGGGACATCTTCGGGACATCTTCGGGACATCTTCGGGACATCTTCGGGACATCTTCGGGACATCTTCGGGACATCTTCGGGACATCTTCGGGACATCTTGGGGACATCTTCGGGACATGCTCGGGACATCTTCGGGACATGCTCAGTACATGCTCGGGACATCTTCGGGACATCTTCGGGACATCTTCGGGACATCTTCGGGACATCTTCGGGACATCTTCGGGACATCTTCGGGACATCTTCGGGACATCTTCGGGACATCTTCGGGACATCTTCGGGACATCTTCGGGACATCTTTGGGACATCTTCGGGACATGCTCGGGACATCTTCGGGACATGCTCGGGACATCTTCGGGACATCTTCGGGACATCTTCGGGATATTCTCGGGACATCTTCGGGACATCTTCGGGACAACTTCGGGACATGCTCGGGACAAGCTCGGGACATGCTCGGGACATCTTCAGGACATCTTCGGGACATCTTCGGGACATCTTCGGGACATGCTCGGGACATGCTCCTGACATCTTCGGGACATCTTCGGGACATGCTCGGGACATCTTCGGGACATCTTCGGGACATCTTCGGGACATGCTCGGGACATCTTCGGGACATCTTCGGGACATGCTCGGGACATCTTTGGGACATCTTCAGGACACCTCGGGACAACTTCGGGACATGCTCGGGACATCTTCGGGACATCTTCGGGACATCTTCGGGACATCTTCGGGACATCTTCGGGACATCTTCGGGACATCTTCGGGACATCTTCGGGACATCTTTGGGACATCTTGGGGACATCTTCGGGACATGCTCGGGACATCTTCGGGACATCTTCGGGACATCTTCGGGACATCTTCGGGACATCTTCGAGACAAGCTCGGGACATCTTCGGGACATCTTCGGGACATCTTCGGGACATCTTCGGGACATCTTCGGGACATCTTCGGGACATCTTCGGGACATCTTCGGGACATCTTCGGGACATCTTCGGGACATCTTGGGGACATCTTCGGGACATGCTCGGGACATCTTCGGGACATGCTCAGTACATGCTCGGGACATCTTCGGGACATCTTCGGGACATCTTCGGGACATCTTCGGGACATCTTCGGGACATCTTCGGGACATCTTCGGGACATCTTCGGGACATCTTCGGGACATCTTCGGGACATCTTCGGGACATCTTCGGGACATCTTCGGGACATCTTTGGGACATCTTCGGGACATGCTCGGGACATCTTCGGGACATGCTCGGGACATCTTCGGGACATCTTCGGGACATCTTCGGGATATTCTCGGGACATCTTCGGGACATCTTCGGGACAACTTCGGGACATGCTCGGGACAAGCTCGGGACATGCTCGGGACATCTTCAGGACATCTTCGGGACATCTTCGGGACATCTTCGGGACATGCTCGGGACATGCTCCTGACATCTTCGGGACATCTTCGGGACATGCTCGGGACATCTTCGGGACATCTTCGGGACATCTTCGGGACATCTTCGGGACATCTTCGGGACATCTTCGAGGCAAGCTCGGGACATCTTCGGGACATCTTCGGGACATGCTCGGGACATCTTCGGGACATCTTCGGGACATCTTGGGGACATCTTCGGGACATCTTCGGGACATCTTCGGGACATCTTCGGGACATCTTCGGGACATGCTCGGGACATCTTCGGGACATCTTCGGGACATCTTCGGGACATGCTCGGAACATCTTCGCAACATGCTCGGGACATGCTCCTGACATCTTCGGGACATGCTCGGGACATCTTCGGGACATCTTCGGGACATCTTCGGGACATCTTCGGGACATCTTCGGGACATCTTCGGGACATCTTCGGGACATCTTCGGGACATCTTCGGGACATCTTCGGGACATCTTCGAGACAAGCTCGGGACATCTTCGGGACATCTTCGGGACATCTTCGGGACATCTTCGGGACATCATCGGGACATCTTCGGGACATCTTCGGGACATCTTTGGGACATCTTGGGGACATCTTCGGGACATGCTCGGGACATCTTCGGGACATCTTCGGGACATCTTCGGGACATCTTCGGGACATCTTCGAGACAAGCTCGGGACATCTTCGGGACATCTTCGGGACATCTTCGGGACAACTTCGGGACATCTTTGGGACATGCTCGGGACATCTTCGGGACATCTTCGGGACATCTTCGGGACAACTTCGGGACATGCTCGAGACAAGCTCGGGACATGCTCGGGACATCTTCAGGACATCTTCGGGACATCTTCGGGACATGCTCGGGACATCTTCGGGACATCTTCGGGACATGCTCGGGACATCTTCGGGACATCTTCGGGACATCTTCGGGACATCTTCGGGACATCTTCGAGACAAGCTCGGGACATCTTCGGGACATCTTCGGGACATCTTCGGGACATCTTCGGGACATCTTCGGGACATCTTCGGGACATCTTCGGGACATCTTCGGGACATGCTCGGGACATCTTCGGGACATCTTCGGGACATCTTCGGGACATCTTCGGGACATATTCGGGACATCTTCGGGACATCTTCGGGACATCTTCGGGACATGCTCGGGACATCTTCGGGACATCTTCGGGACATCTTGGGGACATCTTGGGGACATCTTCGGGACATCTTCGGGACATCTTCGGGACATCTTCGGGACATCTTCGGGACATCTTGGGGACATCTTCGGGACATCTTCGGGACATCTTCGGGACATCTTCGGGACATCTTGGGGAAATCTTCGGGACATGCTCGGGACATCTTCGGGACATGCTCGGGACATCTTCGGGACATCTTCGGGACATCTTCGGGACATTCTCGGGACATCTTCGGGACATCTTCGGGACAACTTCGGGACATGCTCGGGACAAGCTCGGGACATGCTCGGGACATCTTCAGGACATCTTCGGGACATCTTCGGGACATCTACGGGACATCTTCGGGACATGCTCGGGACATGCTCCTGACATCTTCGGGACATCTTCGGGACATGCTCGGGACATCTTCGGGACATCTTCGGGACATCTTCGGGACATCTTCGGGACATCTTCGAGGCAAGCTCGGGACATCTTCGGGACATCTTCGGGACATGCTCGGGACATCTTCGGGACATCTTCGGGACATCTTCATGACATCTTCGGGACTTCTTCGGGACATCTTCGGGACATCTTCGGGACATGCTCGGGACATCTTCGGGACATCTTCGGGACATCTTCGGGACATGCTCGGGACATCTTCGCAACATGCTCGGGACATGCTCCTGACATCTTCGGGACATGCTCGGGACATCTTCGGGACATCTTCGGGACATCTTCGGGACATCTTCGGGACATCTTCGGGACATCTTCGGGACATCTTCGGGACATCTTCGAGGCAAGCTCGGGACATCTTCGGGACATCTTCCGGACATCTTCGGGACATCTTCGGGACATCTTCGGGACATCTTCGGGACATCTTCGGGACATGCTCGGGACATGCTCGGGACATGCTCGGGACATCTTCGGGACATCTTCGGGACATCTTCGGGACATCTTCGGGACATGCTCGGGACATCTTCGGGACATGCTCGGGACATGCTCCTGACATCTTCGGGACATCTTCGGGACATGCTCGGGACATCTTCGGGACATCTTCGGGACATCTTCGGGACATCTTCGGGACATCTTCGGGACATCTTCGGGACATATTCGATTCAAGCTCGGGACATCTTCGGGACATCTTCGGGAAATGCTCGGGACATCTTCGGGACATCTTCGGGACATCTTCGGGACATCTTCGGGACATCTTCGGGACATCTTCGGGACATGCTCGGGACATGCTCGGGACATCTTAGGGACATCTTCGGGACATCTTCGGGACATGCTCGGGATATCTTCGGGACATCTTCGGGACATCTTCGAGACATCTTCGGGACATCTTCGGGACATCTTCCGGACATCTTCCGGACATCTTCGATACATCTTCAGGACATCTTCGGGACATCTTCGGGACATCTTCGGGACATGCTCGGGACATCTTCGGGAAATGCTCGGGACTTCTTCTGGACATCTTCGGGACATCTTCGGGACATCTTCGGGACATCCTCGGGACATCTTCGGGACATCTTCCGGACATCTTCCGGACATCTTCCGGACATCTTCGGGACATCTTCGGGACATCTTCGGGACATGCTCGGGACATCTTCGGGACATCTTCGGGACATCTTCGGGACATCTTCGAGACATCTTCGGGACATCTTCGGGACATCTTCCGGACATCTTCCGGACATCTTCCGGACATCTTCGATACATCTTCAGGACATCTTCGGGACATCTTCCGGACATCTTCGGGACATCTTCGATACATCTTCAGGACATCTTCGATACATCTTCGGGACATCTTCGGGACATCTTCGGGACATGCTCGGGACATCTTCGGGACATCTTCGGGACATCTTCGGGACATCTTCGAGACATCTTCGGGACATCTTCGGGACATCTTCCGGACATCTTCCGGACATCTTCCGGACATCTTCGATACATCTTCAGGACATCTTCGGGACATCTTGGGGACATCTTCGGGACATGCTCGGGACATCTTCGGGACATGCTCGGGACATCTTCGGGACATCTTCGGGACATTCTCGGGACATCTTCGGGACATGCTCGGGACATCTTCGGGAAATGCTCGGGACTTCTTCGGGACATCTTCGGGACATCTTCGGGACATCTTCGGGACATCTTCGGGACATCTTCGGGACATCTTCGGGACATCTTCGGGACATGCTCGGGACATCTTCGGGACATCTTCGGGACATCTTCGGGACATCTTCGAGACATCTTCGGGACATCTTCGGGACATCTTCCGGACATCTTCGGGACATCTTCGGGACATCTTCGGGACATGCTCGGGACATCTTCGGGACATGCTCGGGACATCTTCGGGACATGCTCGGGACATGCTCGGGACATCTTCGGGACATGCTCGTTACATCTTCGGGACATGCTCGGGACATCTTCGGGACATGCTCGGGACATGCTCGGGACATCTTAGGGACATGCTCGGGACATGCTCGGGACATCTTCGGGACATCTTCGGGACATCTTCGGGACATGCTCGGGACATCTTCGGGACATCTTCGGGACATCTTCGGGACATCTTCGAGACATCTTCGGGACATCTTCGGGACATCTTCCGGACATCTTCCGGACATCTTCCGGACATCTTCGATACATCTTCAGGACATCTTCGGGACATCTTGGGGACATCTTCGGGACATGCTCGGGACATCTTCGGGACATGCTCGGGACATCTTCGGGACATCTTCGGGACATTCTCGGGACATCTTCGGGACATGCTCGGGACATCTTCGGGAAATGCTCGGGACTTCTTCGGGACATCTTCGGGACATCTTCGGGACATCTTCGGGACATCTTCGGGACATCTTCGGGACATCTTCGGGACATCTTCGGGACATCTTCGGGACATGCTCGGGACATCTTCGGGACATCTTCGGGACATCTTCGGGACATCTTCGAGACATCTTCGGGACATCTTCGGGACATCTTCCGGACATCTTCGGGACATCTTCGGGACATCTTCGGGACATGCTCGGGACATCTTCGGGACATGCTCGGGACATCTTCGGGACATGCTCGGGACATGCTCGGGACATCTTCGGGACATGCTCGTTACATCTTCGGGACATGCTCGGGACATCTTCGGGACATGCTCGGGACATGCTCGGGACATCTTAGGGACATGCTCGGGACATGCTCGGTACATCTTTCGGACATGCTCGGGACAACTTCGGGACATGCTCGGGACATGCTCGGGACATCTTCAGGACACCTCGGGACATCTTCGGGACATGCTCGGGACATCTTCGGGACATGCTCGGGACATGCTCGGGACATCTTCGGGACATCTTCGGGACATGCTCGGGACATCTTTGGGACATCTTCAGGACACCTCGGGACAACTTCGGGACATGCTCGGGACATCTTCGGGACATGCTCGGGACATGCTGGGGACATGCTCGGGACATCTTCGGGACATCTTCGGGACATGCTCGGGACATCTTCGGGACATCTTCGGGACATCTTCTAGACATCTTCGGGACATCTTCGGGACATCTTCCGGACATCTTCGGGACATCTTCGGGACATGCTCGGGACATCTTCGGGACATCTTCGGGACATCTTCGGGACATCTTCGGGACATCTTCGGGACATCTTCGGGACATCTTCGGGACATCTTCGGGACATCTTCGGGACATCTTCGGGACATCTTCGAGACATCTTCGGGACATTTTCGGGACATCTTCGGGACATCTTCGGGACATCTTCGGGACATGCTCGGGACATCTTCGGGACATCTTCGGGACAACTTCGGGACATGCTCGGGACATGCTCGGGACATCTTCGGGACATCTCAGGGACATGCTCGGGACATGCTCGGGAGCTCGGGACATCTTCGGGACATGCTCGGAACATCTTCGGGACATCTTCGGGACATGCTCGGGACATGCTCGGGACATGCTCGGACATGCTCGGGACATGCTCGGGACATGCTCGGGACATCTTCGGGACATCTTCGGGACATGCTCGGGACATCTTCGGGACATCTTCGGGACATCTTCGGGACATCTTCGGGACATGCTCGGGACATCTTCGGGACATCTTCGGGACATCTTCGGGACATCTTCGGGACATCTTCGGGACATCTTCGGGACATGCTCGGGACATCTTCGGGACATCTTCGGGACATGCTCGGGACATGCTCGGGACATCTTCGGGACATCTTCGGGACATCTTCGGGACATCTTCGGGACATCTTCGGGACATCTTCGGGACATCTTCGGGACATGCTCGGGACATCTTCGGGACATGCTCGGGACATCTTCGGGACATGCTCGGGACATCTTCGGGACATGCTCGGGACATGCTCGGGACATCTTCGGGACATGCTCGGGACATGCTCGGGACATCTTCAGGACATCTTCGGGACATCTTCGGGACATCTTCGGGACATGCTCGGGACTTGCTCGGGACATCTTCGGGACATCTTTGGGACATCTTCGGGACATCTTCGGGACATCTTCGGGACATCTTCGGGACATCTTCGGGACATCTTCGGGACATGCTCGGGACATCTTCGGGACATCTTCGGGACATCTTCGGGACATCTTCGGGACATTCTCGGGACATCTTCGGGACATCTTCGGGACATCTTCGGGACATCTTCGGGACATGCTCGGGACATCTCCGGGACAGCTTCGGGACATGCTCGGGACATCTTCGGGACATGCTCGGGACATCTTCGGGACATGCCCGGGACATCTTCGGGACATGCTCGGGACATGCTCGGGACATGTTCGGGACATGCTCGGGACATGCTCGGGACATCTTCAGGACATCTTCGGGACATCTTCGGGACATGCTCGGGACATCTTCGGGACATCTTCGGGACATCTTCGGGACATCTTCGGGACATCTTCGGGACATCTTCGGGACATCTTCGGGACATCTTCGGGACATGCTCGGGACATCTTCGGGACATCTTCGGGACATCTTCGGGACATTCTCGGGACATGCTCGGGACATCTTCGGGACATGCTCGGGACTTCTTCGGGACATGCTCCGGACATGCTCGGGACATCTTCGGGACATCTTCGGGACATGCTCGGGACATGATCGGGACATCTTCGGGACATCTTCGGGACATGCTCGGGACATGCTCGGGACATCTTCATGACATCTTCGGGACATCTTCGGGACATCTTCGGGACATCTTCGGGACATCTTCGGGACATCTTCGGGACATCTTCGGGACATGCTCGGGACATCTTCGGGACATGCTCGGGACTTCTTCGGGACATGCTCGGCACATGCTCGGGACATCTTCGGGACATCTTCGGGACATCTTCGGGACATGCTCGGGACATCTTCGGGACATCTTCGGGACATGCTCGGGACATGCTCGGGTCATGCTCGGGACATGCTCGGGACATCTTCGGGACATCTTCGGGACATCTTCGGGACATGCTCGGGACATCTTCGGGACATGCTCCTGACATCTTCGAGACATCTTCGGGACATGCTCGGGATATCTTCGGGACATCTTCGGGACATCTTCGGGACATCTTCGGGACATGCTCGGGACATCTTCGGGACATGCTCGGGACATCTTCGGGACATCTTCGGGACATCTTCGGGACATGCTCGAGACATCTTCGGGACATGCTCGGGACATCTTCGGGACATGCTTGGGACATCTTCGGGACATGCTCGGGACATGCTCGTCCAAAATTGGATAAAATATAAAACTAATCAAGACGCGTTGGTTCAAAGGCACAAATTTTGACCTGAGAAGCTGTGTGTTGGTCGGATCAGAGAGGTATTGACTTCCATATCCTGTTAAAGCTTCAAATCTTCAAAGCAATACACGATAGAAATATCGGGAAATCTAAGAGAGTCCATATAAACATGTTATTCCAAACGTGAAGCTTTCATAGGGGGATCAAGTTATCGCTACTTTATCTTATTTCGATGAGCTCCTGGAACATTTGATTTTCATTTGATGGCTACCACCAAAGAAAACAATCGTTTTTGTTTGTTTGTGAGCCTCGCCACTCATTGAAAGTGCAGAAACGTCCCGAGCTTCCCCTATCAATGCTTTTGCCTGAAGGTCATTTCTAACATCCTCACTTACAGTCTATGACTACACGGCTCTTAAAAATGAAGCTTTACAGTTTTTTCTGATTGTCAGGGTTAAACTTGTTTGGGGGCTACGAGCTTTTCGCTTGAAGATCCTGTCTTCTACTTTTGTCAGAAGACTGATTACTGAACATTTAACATCATCTAACATAACATCTTTTTTGCTACACTGTATCTAATCTCCTTCAAAACACTTGTACATGTCCATTTTTTTTTTATTTTCACCTTCAATTGGCATTCCGCTTCAAAACACAACCAGACATAAAACTAAAGAAAAACATTTATCAACGAATTTCGTTTAGATATCTATCCAACACTATGACGACCGTTGCTCCTCTGTGCATCCAATATTCCCTTAGAACCACTTTGTAGGGATATAGCATCGCGCCAGCATTATATTGTAGAGTAGAGGTATACCTAGAGGTTACTTAAGCATTTTTGAAGCACCAAGGTGATATCCTTTATCATCCATATGGTGTGTGCAAAATGAAAAATATTATTTCGTATATGTGTGTTGGATATCTTTTTCAATAGAAATTGCAATGCGAGATGGTGATATCGGACCATAGCGAGGCGAATATCTATACGAATCGCACACCTGCTGCACATGGCATCTATCCAAAAAACACTATGCAGCGTACCTACCAGTTTTTCATGTATTTGCTGCTCTGTTACCCGTGTCAAGAGCGATGATTCCACATCACAGAGCTCTTTTCTACTTCCAATATTCCCTCCACATTTAGTGAGGAGGACTCAAGCAACCCACTGTGCCGCTCCACACCGTCGTCGCGTCCTAGCAATATGTGAAAAGTCTTTTTCTGTCTATAGCAATACGCGCGCATAGCATCATCATCCGGTATATCCTTCCTTCCTTCCTTCCTGGATGATGCCATTTTTCGTTCTGCACTTACCCTTTCCCAGCCATCGCATCGCACTGAACCTACCCAACAACATCGCACGACTTTTGCTCCAATTGCGTCCATAAATATCAGATTCATAATAATCGCACGGATTTCAGCTTGTTCACCTCACTTAGTACACCTACACCTGGCTTTAGCTTTTAGCGAGTAGGGAACGTTTTTTCACCTTGCACACATATCGCATCGTATATGTCACACACATCAAATAAAAAAGGTAGGTACTATGAGCGGAGCGCACCTGTTCGCAGCTTTTCCTCCTAATTTCATCATCTCGAGTGTGTAATATTCTATCTGCTGTCTATATTCTATAGCTACGTATCTTTGTAGTGGTGTTAAAAAAAAATATCCTTCTTTTTTTTTCATCATATTTTCACTCTGCCATGCTTGGCTCACTCTCGGGGATACTTTTCGTTTTCATCATCATCGTCATCATCATCATGGGATCTGGATGATGCTCTCTCTGCTTCCGGCAACGGCTATATGCGGAACGAAATATCATATTTCTTCATAATGGCACAATGTTGACAACTGCTGGTGAAACGATATGATATCACAACGACGACAATGACTACAAACGTATCCATCTTTTCAATGACGGCGGGACTGTATGATGATAAATATCTTCTCTCTTGCTACCGGAACACACTATCATCATCACCAGAAGAGATAATCTCTCTAAAATCTGACATTTTAAATATCGACTGCAAGTGCTTCGCGAATTGTGATGATTCTAATTTTTTTGTCCAATCAAATGTAAGTTTTTTTTTTTTTTTGATTTTTTTAGAACAGGCAATTATTTTTAAATGCACGACTGGGTCGCACGAACATGCTCTTAGAGTTCAAGTTGCTTAGATTTTTAAGACTTTTTATATAGAAATTTGGAAAATATGTACAAAAAAAAAAATAAATAAAAAAAGAAATAAAATTCGTTTTTTAAAAAAATAAAATAAAATCTGAAATCAAATTTCCCTCCAAAACAAGTATGCAGTTTTGATTGATATATTAAGGTGCATTTTTAGAAAAAAAAAATTTCAAAAACGTTAAAGCGGTTTTTTAAAAAACTAATTTTTTATAAATGATTTTTTGGAAAAAATGTTTTTAAATAAAATTGGTATGCCATTTTGTAGAAATCACTAATCAACATCTAAAAACAAAATTTCAAAAAAATTCAATGTAACGTTTTCGAAAATTTGATTTTTCAAAAAAAATTTCAAAATTTTTTTAAAAATCCAAAAATTATTTTTTTTGAAATATTGATTTTGGCTTACATTAAAATTATATAAATGCTTCTTCGCAAAAAGTTTCGTTTAAATCGAACAATCAGTTTCGGAGATAATCATATTAAAAAAAAAAACGGTTCTATGGCAGGTACCCTTAATAATGATTTTTTTTTTATTAGAAGATAGACCTTGTCTTAAAACTTACATTTGAATTTTTTAAACAAAATCGTTGGAGCCGTTGTTGAGCTATTTCAATTTTACTAAAATCGGTATATGTACCGGTACCGTTATTTTTGGTCCAAAAAAATTAATTCCAAAAATCCCTCTGAAAAGTCGCCAAATAATGCTACTTACCAAGTTTGACATCAATCGGTCCATCCGTTTAGGCTGTAGTTTCGTTTATAGACAGACAGACAGATTTGAAGTTGCTATATGCATTTCCGAATCTAAGGTAAATACCACCATGCTGTGAATATCTGGTGCGTCATATAAACTCTCAGACTATCTTTCTTCTTATTAGGCATTATTTTCATAGCGATGAAGGAGGAATCATAACTCCCCAACGTATTTATTTCACTACTGCTTAGCGCGTAGATCTTTCTAATAGTCCAGTGAATTTATGATGTTCATATATATGGGCGACCCAGCAGTTTGTACCATCCCCAAATTTTTACTCATTCGATAGACAATTGTCATAACACTGATTTTCGCACTCGTGAAATTCACATTTTGCCGCCATCTTAGATTTTAGTTTTTTACTAAATATCTCAACTTCTGTTTATCCTAGGTAAAAGTTGGTTATACAAAAAACGTAGAAAGTTAAATTTCAGGTTTTTTTTTCATATTCTGAATTTTTAAAAAGTTAGAAGTCAAAAAAGTAAAAAAAAATAACGAAAAAAAAAGAAAATTTTTAGGGTTTGAGCACTTTTTATTAAAATTATGTAAAAACATTCCCAGAAAAGATTGTTCACCTTAAAATTCTATAAATTTTTGCTCTACAACTTTTTTTTGTATCGCTATGAATACAAACGTTATTATGAAAGTGAAGATACTAGACACGCAATTTTTTCGTAGATTCACAGTTTTTTTGTGAATTGCCCCTGGGCTATTAGTGTTGTACACTGACGAAAAAATCGAATAGAAAAATGTAATATGGTCAATGTTCATTCAGTGTTAGTAACATAAAAATGCACGAGTGGGTCGCACATACTAAGTGCATTTTATTTTATTAACACTGAATTAACATTGACCAAACCATATTACCATTTTTCTATTCGATTTTTTCGTAGTTCTAAGTATCGATATCTTAAATATCTGTTGAAAATTTATGATATTATTATATATTTAAATTTCGAGACAAATAAAATATAAAGTTAAATATTTTTTTTTTTTTTCAAAAACTTAAAAATTTTTTTTTTACATTAGTAGAGTAACTAAAGCAAATTATTAGGGAACCCGGCCGAACAGCTCTGATTTTGACGAATTTTTTTTTCAAACGTAGGTAATTAAAAATACTTTAAAGTCTATAGAATAAAAATTGCCGATGTTGCCGTATTGTTTTTTTTAAATTAAAATTAGATTTTTTTAACAAATTTCATAAAACAAATTATAGCAAAAGATTCTCTAGGTAATTTAAGGGAAAAAAATAAAAGGGAGTAAGGGACAATCTTCCATCGTTTAAGCGATAAATGCAATTTTCTCACAATCTGACTTCAAACACAAAAAAATATTTTGAAAACAACGGCAACACCTATCTCTTAAATTTAAATGCACTAAATTTAATTAAGAGTTTTTAAAAAAATGGTCCTCAAACTCAGAATTAAAAAAAAAAAAATGTTATTACAAAAATTTAAAATGACTTTTTTCCAATAAAATTTAAATTTATTTTTAAAAAATATTATCAGTGGAATTCCGAAGCAGAAAAGGTAATATATATAACACTTTTGAAAAAATAATTAAAAATTACTTCAATTTCAATGGGTTTTTTTTGATAAAAACTGAATTTTTGCATTGAAATAATTAATTTTCTCAAAGACTTTGATAAATAAGAACTTTAAATTTTGCTATTTAACTTTCAACAGAAAGGGTTATTAAATGAATAAAAAATAATTTTATATTTAGATGCTGAACTTTAAAAAAAAAAATAAGTAAAATTTTTTTTCAAAACTTCTATTAAAAAAAGTTCTTCGAAAATGAAATACTTTTTAATTTTTTTCATTAACCGTAATACATATTGACATTTCCTTTTATAATTTCAAATCATAATAAATATGGCCAAACAAATTTTAAAATAAATGCATTTTATATTACGAAAAAGTTTAAAAAACAATTTTACAAATATGACTAGGCTTTTAGCTTTTTAAAAATGTATATTTAAGTATTGTAGGTGTTGCCGTTGTGCTCACATATTTTTTTTTTGTATTTGAAGTCAATTAGTAAGAAAATTGCATCTATCGCTTGAACGATGGAAGTTTGTCCCTCACTTCTATATATTTTTTTCCTTGAATTTCCTAGACAATCTTTTGGCATCAATTAATTTATGAAATTTAAAAATCTTCAACTAAATTTAAAAAATCAAAACGGCAACACCGGCAATTTTTAATCTATAGACTTTAAAGTATTTTTAATTACCGACGTTTGAAAAAAAAGATCATCAAAATCTAAGCTGTTCGGCCGGGTTCCCTAATATTGCCAATTTTTGAGCTTTAGTTACTCTACTATTTAGTTGTTCTTTTCCTTCAGTGTAATGTCGGCTTTAGGCTGACCACTTCAATTTTATTAATAGAGGGGTCAACTGATTTTTTTTAATAAAAATCAATTAGAGAGAGCAGTACCATAATATAGTGCTACCTAAGTATTATCTCCCCCGAGTAAAAATGAATTAATAGATTTTTTTAGTTTTTAAAGAATAATCTTTGTTTGAAACCCCAAAATTCAAAGTTTTTCCTAGGCATGATTCACATGCTTCTAGCAGCAGCTGTGACTTTGTGGTGGTTAGGTGAAAACCTAGCAGAATTCCGCTTAATTTAATACAGAATCCGCTTGTTCTTAGGTGGTCCTATCTTTCTCCGTAAACTAACGGTATAAATCGTTTCATAATTTCAAATAAAGTTAGTATATACCATCGAAAGTTAGTAGAAGTGTAGGTATAATTATTATAATTCCTCAGTCAAGTCACGAGCTTATTCGCCGAATATTGTCGCATTAGCCTTTATTCTTATAGGTAAACATTTAAAATCGCTTCTCTCATCTTGAAAAAAAGTTAAAAAAAAAGGATCAAATTGGATGATCCTTTTTTTTAAACTTTTTTTCTTATAAAATATAAAATTCAACAAAAAATAACATCTTCAAAAACAAACCTTGAACAAATCCTATTATTTCGATTTATTTGTATCATGGGAGTTAGTATAGAAATGCCAATAAACAATATCATTCCATGCTGTGTACAAAAAAACTGATAAGGGAAGAAAATGCGTAGTGTATCAATCGCAATCCAAAACAATTTTTCTATGTAATATCTTTCCCGAAACATTTTCACAACTCTTGCAAAAAAAAAAATACAATCTTTTTATTACTCTCTGAACTCTACTGAACAACATATCCTTCTTCTTCTCCCATATTGTACCACCATTTACTCATGTAGTGAGTATGTCGATAAGTTATTACATCAACTGTGACTTGAATTCAACGAACATCAGCAATATTATTATTATTTCATCCAGGATATGTGTTTGTTAGCATTTGTGTCGTCATCTCATTCTGCTATTACAATGGTACCAATTTTTTTTTTTTTTTTTGTTTTCACAAAAAAAAAGAAGGAAACAAAAGTCGAATTTGCCATGAAAACTTGGTGAAAAGTTTAAGTATCTCAATATACGAGTGAGTACTCTTTGAAAAGGATGCAGTAATGTTGATGATTTTTCCAAACAAAAACTGTCAATGGAAGCAGTTTGATTTTTTGCTATTTCTATAGTTCTTATAGTTTTGTTGTGTGCTCTACTTCACTTTTTTTCAACTTCAACTTCAATACTGTCTTACTGTCTGCAACAATCGGTATATAGTGTTTTTATGTCCTGGCATAAAATTCAATATAATATCGAAGATACTCTTCTTCTTCTCGTCCTTTTTCAAGAATATGTGAGATTGGAGATGATTTTTAGGTGATGCACACTTGACTTTTATGTTTCTTGACACAAAAAAAAATCTAAAAAAAATGGGGTTGGAAACAATTTGATTTCTGTTAAATGTGCAAACTGAATTGATATCTTTTCGTCCTTTTTTTTTTTTGTATCTAATAATTTCATTCTCCAACTTTCCACAGCGATCTAGAGTTTGGTTCCTTGGCGCAAATCTACAATGGGGAATCATTGATTATCCGAAAATGCAATTGCGACGGGATGTGCTGTTTTCATTTGCCGATGTCCTTGGTAGGTTTTTGCCATCATTATACAAACAAAAAAGGATATTTTATTTGATTGACATTATTTAATGATGGTTTTTTTTTGTTGCAGTTTACATCGGCGGATTGGCAGGATTCTTTTTGGGATGCAGTCTTTTAACACTCACCGAAATTATATATTTTTTTACTGCACGATTTTTTAGG
The DNA here is from genome assembly GCF_945859705.1 of Episyrphus balteatus. Taxonomy (NCBI): domain Eukaryota; kingdom Metazoa; phylum Arthropoda; class Insecta; order Diptera; family Syrphidae; genus Episyrphus; species Episyrphus balteatus. The sequence goes on from NC_079137.1 coordinate 47,438,865, forward strand.
AGGCTTTTTTTGTAAAAACAAACAACAAAAAAAAATTAATTGAATTTTTATGCATCGTCAGTCAGAAAATTTATGCGCACATTATACAAACAATATTAAAATTAATAATATTGACTCTGTTTTTCAAAAAAAAATATTATGAACGTGTTATAATACAAACTATGTTATTTGCTTAAACCATCGAAAGTAATAATAATAAAAAAAAAATTATATTCATGCACTTAGTTAAATGATATTAATTGTTTACAATTATATTGGTTCAATTGAAAACTGAGCTACAATACCTATAGATTGTCTTTTGTCTACTGATGAGTTATGATTATTTGAGGTGTTATCGATTAAAGTGCAAATGGAGTTGGAAATATGTATAATTATTATATATTGGGGTATGCGGTCTTAAATTAAAAATTTTTATTATTCTTTTTTTTGTTACGTTTAATGTGTTGGCTAAAATTATGTTAATGTTTGTTTCCTGATTGTTTAATGCATTTGGTTTTTTTTTTTATATTAAGGACAATTAATATTTGTTTTGATTTTATGTGAACTTATATTGAATTCGAAAACATTTTTTTTTTTTTTTTTTTTTTGAAAAAGTACCTACTTTTTATGGGACTGATAAATACTCATCTTTAGTTTTGATAGAACTCGAGTTGGCTAGTATAATTTTTAATGGAACATTATCTTAGTATTGTTTTAGTATTTTGAAAATGAGATTATTTTGGAGAGTTTTTAAGACAATATCTACTCTTCTTTGAAATGTTATTTTAGTGTCATCTAAAACGCACGGCAAAATTAGTAGCAAAAGTATCTACTTTCAAAAAAATTTAAAGATGGTTATTATCTATTATGACATAACAAGAAACAATCGCCAACTATCTAGGATCTCATTTAACCATATTTTTTCAGTATAGGTACTTATTTGCTGAGTTTTACGATTTGCCGAAAAAATTTGAATAGCAAAAATTTCTTTTGATGTCATACCAGTGTTTTATTTTCCTAAGGTAGTTAATAAAAAGGTCTAAACATTTTTAATCAAACCATTTTTGTCTATACATACCTCAAAGATATTGAGAAAAATGGAAAAATAAGATTTTTTGTTTTCAAAAATGGTTTGATTTTAACAAAACCAGGTTAAAAATAGTTTTTTTTTATGTTTTTTAAGATAATTTGAAAAAATAGCCCATTTTCCAATCAAAAAAGTTGAAAAAAAAAACACACACAAAAACACGACTTTTGAGCCCAAATGACAGTAATATTTGCGAGAAATATTTTTCCAAACAAAATTATACTTTTCTTATGGCCTTCGAGTATTAAAATGGCTCTAACGTGCAAAGTTTTTGAATTTTTGAACTTTGAAAAACACTCTTCTTGGGTTCTCAATAGTAAAGTGTTATAAGTTTAAAAATTGTAGGATGCTGTCAAAACTTCATAGAAAAAAAAAAATACTCAAAAATACGCATTCAAAAATAGTTGTTTTTTTTTTTTAATTTAGGTATATATCGAAAATCAGGGACCTAATTTTGTTTCTTTTCATAAATCTTTCCATTAGAATAATTCAATTCCACTTCAATAATTAATTGCTTAGTTTCTAATAAGCCGTTGGTAACTCAGTGTTGAAATTTTCCATTTTTCTAACAAATTTATCTATGGATTACGAACAAATCAAATAAAAAAATTAATAAACAAAGAAACAAAATGAAAAGTAGACTAAAATATAAATAATCTTAAATTTTACTAAACAAGTTTCACAATACATTTTTACTTGCGATATAGGTATATCAAGTTATGCATTCGTACAAAAAAAAAAAAGTTGAGATAACATTTTTCCATGACATTACGATGGTAGACAATGCCAAAAAAGTGGGTCCCGGAAGTCCGTCTGTCTGTCTGTCTGTATAAGGAGCTACAGCCTAAACGGATGGGCCGATTAATGTCAAACTTGGTATGTAGCGTTATTTGGCGACTCTCCATAGGTGTTTTTGGAATTAAATTTTTTGGACCAAATATAACGGTACTTGTCATATACCGATTTTAGTAAAATTGAAATATCTCGAAAAGCGGCTCCAACGATTTTGTTTAAAAAATTCAAATGTTAGTTTTGCTAAGGTCTAACTTTCAATGAAAAAAATTTTTTTTGAAAATCACTATTAACAGTACCTGCCATAGAACCGTTTTTTTTTTCAAATCCGATTATCTTCGAAACTGTTTATTCGGTTTAAACGAAACTTTTTGTGAAGAAGCATTTATATAATTTTAATATAAACCAAAAATAAAATTTCCAAAAAAATAATTTTTGGATTTTTAAAAGAATTTTGAAAATTTTTTTTTGAAAAATCAAATTTTCGAAAACGGGACGTTGAATTTTTTTGAAATTTTGTTTTAGATGTTAATTAGTGATTTCTACAAAATGGCATACCAATTTTATTTTAAAACTTTTTTTTCAAAAAATTATTAATAAAAAATTAGTTTTTTAAAAAACGGCTCAAACGATTTTTTTTCTAAAAATGCATGTTAATATATCAATTAAAACTGCATACTTGTTTTGGACGGCAACTTAATTTCAGATTTTTTTTTTTTACGAATTTTATTTTTTTTTTCCAAATTTCTATATAAAAAGTCTTAAAAATTTAAGCAACTTTAACTTTAAGAGCAAGTTCGTGCGACCCAGTCGTGCATTTTATTTTTAATGCATGAGTAAGAAGTTGTATCACCTTCTTTAAGTAATTCTGTAAAACTTGGGAAATATTTTAACTCCAGAATATCGTGTAGAGCATTTTATTTAAATAAGAAATTCAAAAAATATTTATTAAAAATAAAAAAAAAAAATTGTAAAATATTTGCACCGAAAAATGAAAATATTTTTATCAATAAAAAAAATTTTGCATTAAAACAAAAATGTTATTGCAAATAAAAACAAAATGCATTTTTCATTGCAAATAAAAATATTTTGCTTTAAAAAAAATTTACAAAATACAAAATACAAAATTTTCTGCATTGAAAAAAAAAAAAAAAATCAATGCAAAATTGTATTAACAATTTTTTTTTAATATTCCTCAAGTTTCTTATTGCATTGATTTTTTTTTTCATTGTCGAAAATTTCGTATTTGCAATTAATTTTTTTTAATGCAAAATATTTTTATTTGCAAATATTTTTCAACCGCAATAAATATTTTTTTTAATGCAAATTTTTTTTTTAAATTACCTGTGCAATAGGTATGTACAATGTACATATTTTTTAAAATTTCAAATTCATTTTTTTTATTGATATTCTTACAACCCTGGTTAAAAGTTATTGGCGTAAAAATTTCATCATTACAACAAATGATGTAGGTACTCACTCAAAAACAGTTATCAAAGTACCTATATACTCCAGTCTACAAGGCATTTTTTTTTATTTTCCTTCATTTTGATCTCTCCATAAAAATAGCATTGATTTTAATATTTTTTCCTTTAATTTATATATATCTTTGAATCTAAGTGATTTGCCTCATTTATATGCAATATGAACAAACGAAAAAATCTAAGCGTCAGCATCACTTAAATTATATTCAATGAAAATTTGTCTTAATGGAAAATATTCAAGTTAATTGAATATAATTTTTATGTGCTTCATTATGGCATACTCCTATAAAAAGTTCATTTACAAGCATTAATAATATAAAAATATATTCAGAAAAACCTCCCGTACCATATCGACATCCTTCATTTAATATTTCATCGCATTCTTTTCAGTAAAGAAAAAAAGAAATATACTTAACAAAAATCAGTAGTATAGTCTGCTACCAGAAGAACGAATGAGTGAGAGAGTTTACGACTTAATAAATTCTTCCAATTTAATTGATCCCCAACTCGAACGCACAATATATAAAATATCTCCCTTCATCAGATGTGTTTTCTTTCAAAAAAAAAAAAAAAAAAATCATATAAAAATCTAAGCCAGGACTCTTCTTTAGTCCTTATGTGAACCTTTTCAACTCGATATAAAAAAGAAAATTACCATAAAACTCGAGTTTGCATAAATATATGCAATTTGTACTTTTTTTTTTCGTTTTGTTTTGTTTGTGAAACGAGTACACGAGAGTACAACGAAAATTCGTTTAGAGTCCCTTTGAAATTTTATCATAAATGTTTTGTGACATATTCAAACGTGTGTGCCTGCACATAAACATATAAGGACTTTATCATAATAAATACAATTCCCTCCCGTGCGTTAGTAACGATGGGGAATGGGAAAGGCACTCTTTCTTGGCTTTGGCTTCCATTTCCACATCCGATTGAAATGCAATCTGAAACCATCATCATCGAGATCTTGAAGAAGAGTCTAAAAATATTTGAAAGGAAACAAATTCAAACATTTATTTTACCCCCTTTTTTTGTCTCTGTTGGGTGAAAAATAAAATCCACGTTGTTCATCAGATTCTTATGACTTCATTGGAGTTTACAACCCCAGCCAAAAGAAGTATAGAAAGGCTTTATATCGACAAGAAAGTGGGCTTTAAAACGAAAGCCAACTCATATTTATATTCAAACGAATATAAATAACTCATTGCAATATATAATGTGGATTGCAAAATACGGGCAAGGGTATATTGTGCGGGTATCTCCTTGTCAAATGGTTCCCAGAAAAAAAAAATCTAAAAAAAAAACAACCTTTCAGGAGAATTTTTTGTTCCTCCAAACTCAACTCCAACGCACGTTAGTGGCGCTGCTGTGGTGCGGTGGTGGAACGTGGAAGCTTGGTAGAGTAGCAATGAAGTATCCCGGTAAAGTACGTGAGGAGTTTTTTTAAATTTCCTTTCAATTTTTTTTTGTATCTACGTATCTTTTTTTGTTGTTGTATATTTGTTTATCCCCAGTATTTCTGCTGTTTGGTGGAGATGAACAGGAACAGGAACACACTACTAAGCACACACATACTCTATTTTACGATACATTTTGGTAAACGAACCATGGAATAGTACAGAAAAAAAGGGGTGTTAGTGTAATTCACAGGAAATATTATGATTACATCCGGAATTGCAATCTGTAGTCCTCCTCCCAACTCCACCACCACCATCATCATATCGTGAAAAGCTATTTAAAATTTGTCGAAAGCATTCCAAGAAAAAAAAAGGGTATTTTTTTGAATTATAGATTGAGAGGTGCGGTCCTTGGATATGGCAATGGCCATAGGAAAAAGTATAAAGATAGTTGAATTATGTGCGTTGTTTGTTTTTTTGTGTATTTTCTCTCTATTTGGATTTCGACATAATGCTACACGATGATTTTCGTGAGAATAAAATAGTAGATGATAATGTTTTTTTTTTGGGGAAATTATTGGTAGGTAGCTTTGCACAGTTGAACTTTTTTTTCGGATGGATTGAAAAATCTGACAGAGTAAAATTGAAAACAGTAAATTTCGTGGAATTTTTCAAAAGGGGGACTCAGAATGGTAGAATATGAGAAATGTTTATAATGATTTTTTCTGTTTTACAGCTGAGGTTTTTGTTTTTTTTGTTGCTCTGTGAAAAGATTGCTTTATTTTGTGTTTCTGAAGAATTAATTTGCTCTATTCTTGGTATATTACAATATCAGACAATTCAGTGAACTTTGAGTTCAAAGACGGAATCAGTGGTATTTAGGCCTTTGATGGCCTAGGAATTATTGCTACAGGCGAATGTTTTGTTTAAGTGCTTATAAGCCAAATACTTTTGGAAATGATGGGTATCGCTGGATTTTTGTGTCAATGAATCTTACACTTAGATCCGTTTTACTTTAGATATCACAGGTTTTTCCTACAATTTTAACGGATTTCTTGGTCACAAATTGCTCCAAAAAGTATCATTTAAGTATCATACAATGCTCCGAAAGTATCATGAGTTTATCCAGTAAATATGGGTGTATCTATTAAGTATCACAGATTTCTTTGATAAATACCACGGATTACTGGAATAAAAACCACAATTTTTTGTATTAAGTATAACAGATTTAGAAGGTTACTACCATGGCTTTTTGTAGTAAGTCTTATAAAAAAAAATCAAGGATGTCTGAAGTAAGATTCAAGAAGGTCTACGGTAGGTAGATATCACCGATTTTTCAAGACAGCATCACGGATTTCTTGAGTAAGTATCACAGATTGCTCTAGTAATTGCTCGTGATACATTGATTTTTTAAGTACAACAAGTATGACAAGTAAGTAACATAGGTTTATGTGGTATAAGTATCATAGATTTCGCCCGATAAGTATCACTAATTTCTCTGGAAAGTATCATAGGTTTGGTGGCTTTCTCAAGGAAGTCTTATAGATATCCCGAAAAAGTATCACAGATTACTCCAGTAAGTATCACAGATTTATCACAAATGAGATAGGTATCACAAATTTTTCAGGTTAGTATCACAGATTTCCGTGGTTAGTTCCAGAGATTTTTACGATATCATGGACTTCGCCGATAGGTATAACGGATTTTCTCTTTAAGGATCAGCGATTTCTCCGGTCAGCGCCACCGATTCCTTCAGTCAGTTTTTCTGATTTTAGAGGCAGGTAGGAAAATTTTGTGTCATAAATTTCAAGAATTTCTCCAAAAGGTATCACTGTTTTTTTTTAAGTATCATAGATTTCTCCAGTTTCTAGTAGATATCACAGATTGCTTCTGTTAGCTTAACCAGATTTTCCTGGTAAGTGCAAACTGTTTTCTCATAAAAAGGTATCACAGATTGTGTCCTTAGGGAAGTATCATGGATTTCTCCGGTAGGTATCACCGATAGCTGGAGTAATTTTTCTGCAAATTATGATCTTTCTCATAATTTTGACGGATTTCTAACAAAGGTATCAAAAATTTCTTCGTGAGTATCACCGATTGATTTGGTAAATTTTACGGATTTTATGGACAATTTGGACGGATTATTCAGGGATATCTCAGATAGGTGTTACAGATTTTGACGTAATGTATAATGGATATCTCTGATTGCTATCACCGATTGCTTCAATAAGTTTTAGAGATTTTTCAGGGGAGTAAATCGATTTTTTTCATAAGTTTCAAGGATTTTGTAAATAGGTATCACGGGACTGTCATTAAGTATCATGGATTTATTCAGTTTGCTTGGTTTTTCCAGTAGGTATGGGTATCACTGATTGCTTCAGTAATTCTTACAAATTTTTCGGGAAAGTATGACGGATTTTTCCCATAAATTTCACGAATTTCTCAAATAGATATCACAGATTTTTTACGATTGATATGATAGATTTATCCGGTAGATTTTAGCCAATTTTCTGTCAAGTACAACGGATTTTCCTAAAAAATTATAGATTTCTCCGGTAGGTATCACGGATCATTTAAATAAGTCTTACAGATTTTTCAAACAAGTACGATAGATTTGTCTCAAAAGTTTCACGAATTTCACAGGAGATAGATATCACGGATTTTATCGCAAATTATCATAGATTTCTTTTCTAAGGAATTTTCCCTATAAGCATCATGGATTTCTCCAATAAGAGTCATGGGTTGCTTCAGTTAGTATCACAAACTGCTCCATAAAGTAGTTATAGACGTTTTTTCGTAAGTATCACAGATTTCTTCGTTAGGTGAAAGAAGTATTCCTGCGTATTTTTTGACAGATTTTTCGAACTGTTGAAATTGAAAGGTCTTGAAAGTACATATCTACATATCGGTTTTTACAATAATAAGAATAACATCAATTGCATTATAAATGGACTTTTTTGAGGATGTCAGATTTTTAGAGACCCCATAAATGAAGAAACTCACAAATCATACAAAAATAAGCTCTAATCTCTGCTATAATACAAAAAAAGAAATTCTTTCAAAAATGAAATAGACAAAAAAAAAAAAACAGAGACTAGGAAAGGAACCACCAAAATGTACAGATTGTTCATCCCCCATAAATTGTATCCTCGGGTACCCAAAAATAATTTATTGATATACATTACTCGGCACCGGACATATTACGAAAGTCACAACCGGAACGGAAAAAATGAAGTCGTTCCTTCTGTTTAATTCATTTCTCAAAAACAAAAAAACAAAAACCACACTGAGAACGACCGACACGCCGACGATTGCGATGAGAGAACTCCCATTGCACCCCGACCCCAGAATAACGGAACGGGACTAAAAAAAAAAGGGTAATAGTTCATCAAAATGAAAACATCCTCTTTTTCAAGTGTTTGCTGATGGAAAGGGTTTGATATGGCTCCAAAGAGGGGTATGATAGGGTAGCACAATGTTTGCTAGCGTATTGTAATGGGGCAAAAGTGTGCTTTGCTATACACTTTGTGATACTATGCTTCTGCCCCCATTAAGCGTAGATAGTATGTTTGTACATCTCCAAAACCAAGATTGCTCCCATTTTTGCTCATCTATCTGATAAACGCTGCTGCTGATATATTACACAGATTTCTCTTATTTCCCCGGGGATGGCAAACAAAAAATGGTCAGTCATTTGGATTTCGTAGAGAACGAACGCTCTGTGAATATTTTGTAATTAAATTGCAAGTAGGTATACTCTCAACGAAAAAAAAAAAAAAACGAGTATACGAATGATACAGTGATGTAATCTACCATTTCGCTGTTTGTGTCAGATACTTTGTACTTTTTTTTGTGTGTTTTTTTTTTTTTTTGTATTTACCAAATGAAGGGTGTGTATATTTTTCGGCGTTTTATTTATGAGTTTTGGGAACACACTGGCGCTCTGAAAAAGATATAATGAGAATGAGATTTCTTCGGGGGAGAAAAAAAAAGAAAACAAATCTAGATCGGTCTTTTTTTCCTTGATGAGGAAGATAAAAAATAGATTGAGATTTTTTTTAATGGAAGTAGGACTTTCGCAGAAAAAAATGTCTTAATATTAACATTGGAATTTGTATCAAAATCTAGGAACAAATCTTTAATATTTAAATAACAAATAAAAAATAAAATTTTCATTTTTTTTTATTAAATCCAGATTATTAAAATGACATGCAATCTGTACATAATATTTATTAATAAGTGGAATTTAAGGTGGGAAATAGTTTTTTTTTTACAGGTATAACAGTGATTACCGATTACTTACCTCCTTTTTCTTTATGCGTGGATATTCTTTCGTATTGCTTTTTTAAGCATTCTTTCCACGGCGCTGGTTCAAATCTGGCTCCAGGACCAATATTTTAGCGAAAGTCCGAAAATTGGCACTAAATAAACCCTAAATAAAACCCTTAATAAAACCAATATAAAATAAAACCCAATAGATTTTTTAACGTGGCAAAAACCACGGTTTATTCTTTCCACAATTCACAACTCTTTCGCATAGAAAAACTTTCCGGTTACAACATCTTTCCGTGTACAATTCTTTCGATTTAATTAATTCTTTCGATTTAACAATTCTTTCGAATTGATCTTTCAAAGTTCGCAACAAGACTAAAAACAAAATGGTTTCTCTCCAATAAGAAGGACAGAAAAACATAAAACATAGAACGAGAGCACAAAGTAGCTCTTTTCAGTTAAAAAAACATCGAACGAGAGTTAATCAACTCTCCGTTCGATACAGATATAATTTATTTATGTGATTTTTGAAAAAAAAAAAAAAAAATTCAAAACTGCTTGACATTCCTATATGGCTTCCCATTTTTTACAAAGCACGAATCACTGTAAAGATACCATTTTGTAAAATTTTTTTGTAGTCACACTAGATACCTCTCCAATAATATACTAATACATACACTCAACGTTTTTGCTACCTTTTTCAATCATTAAAAATAATCAATAAATACGGGCTTCGTAAGTTTGGCAACCCCAAATGCAAATTTTTTTTTCAAAATTTCATAGTTCGATTGTCCAAGAATAGCCCAGGATAGCCCAATATTTTTTTTACCTAGCCCACCTTTAGTTTTAAATTAACCAGAACTATTTTTTTTTTTCACCGCAAAAATCACAAAAAATTTTTTTTTATTCAGCGCAAGAATTGTTGGTTCTGCCCAACGTAAGCCCAGGAAAGCTTCACTTTTTTTCATATTAGAAACCGAAAAAATTAAGGATTTTTTTTTTTTTTTGAAAAAATCGTTAGTTTCAAACCGTGGTTTGTTTGACTAAGGTAAGCTCAGGATAGCCCAACTTTTATTTTCGCTCTCCAAACCTTAGTTTAAAAATTATAAAAGCAAAATATTATTTCAGTGTTAAAATCGTTGATTTATCACTGTGCTTCGTTTGCACAAGGTTAGCCCAATCTAAACCACCATTTATTTTCGTCATCCCAACTATAGTTGGTTAAAAAGGCAAAATAAGTTTCAAAAAAATAAGTTGTAGAAAAAAAAAAAATGTTACGTATACACCAAAGTGAACTTTTTTCATTTATAATATGGAAAAAGTAAATCCAATGATGTGGGCACTGCGATATTTATTTGACCTAGAATAATTACTCGATTGAATATATTTCATATAACATTCCTGTTAAGATAGGCTAAAGTTGATTTATTTTATTTCACCTTAAAAACTAAAAACTTTCAGACAGTGCTCTTTTAGCAATAAAGCCTACTCTAGTTAGAGCAAAAGTTTAGTTATAAACCCTCGTCTAACATGTTCTCATTTTTTAACAGTTTAAAGTACTCTTCTAATTAGAGAAGCATTTAACGTAAAGTTAGCAAAGGAGATGGCGGATTTTTGGGCCCAGTGTGTGCACTAACGAAATTGGTATCAAATGAAAGGTGACGATAAGCACATTACGTGGGTAAAATATTTTCAAATTCGTTAGTGGGGTTTCGGAGATATTTGAGTTTGAAGTTTCAGATTTCAAAATCAAGACTTCAGCTATTTTTTCGAACAATTAATCGTAGAATGCGTAATAATGGATGTACAGAAATAATGTTGGTATCAAATGAAAGGTATTTCTCTTGCCTATTAATCTGTATCAAAAATCTTTTTCTATGTTAAAAAAAATAATACATATTAGGTATTTACTTCTCAAAAGGTGATTTTTTTAAGCGAGGCTATTGGCAAATCAAAATATCAAAATATTCAGTGGTGACATGTACTTTTTTTTTGCAATTATTGCATAGCTTAATGTGTTACCTTTAATTAGTTAGTTCTATAAATCATACAAAAACCTTATGAAAAAAACACAAAAATGCGCTGAAATATGCCTATTAAATAATAAGAATAGAAACTATAGTTCAGTCAATGGGGAAAAATCAGAAAAAAGTTATGACGTCAGCTAAGTTTGAATGCAGTATTGAAGAAGGGTTTATCCCAAGTTAAAATCTCAGTTTGCATATTGTTTGGTCTTGTGGGGCGTCCGCCATTTTGAAAAACCCATTAGTCTCAATATCTCGAGAACGACTGGTCGGACAGAAAACTAGAAAGGACTTTTTAGATTGGAAATATATTAGTCTTTCTTTTTCTATTACATCATTTTTCTCATTTTTTTTTTGTTTGCCATATAAGCACCTAAAAGCTACATTCTTATAGTATAATCTATCCAAACTTTTTTCAAAAAAGAGTAAAAACAAATATAAAATAGTGGTGTCGGAGGTGATTTCATTTTTCAGTAGGTACACGAATAGAACTTTTTAAAGCTTTCTCATCTAACCATGCAAATGCCAAAAAATTCCATCACTTTCTTTTGTTAGCACACCCTCAGTTGAAAATTTATGACATAAAAACTTTTTTCAAGTTGCCAACCTCTTAAAAATCAAAAATTTTTGAAGTGAAAATTTCTTTAGTATCGTAGTGATTTGAAACAAGATGAAACGAAAAAGCGACACGAAAAATCAATTGATCATAACTTTTTTGTTTTAATAGATAGATAAATGAAATTTATACAGTAGATAGGTAATTAAATAAATTATGATTGTGCAAAATTTCAATTAATTTCATATTCAAAATTCTGAGATAACGGTGAAAAGATGTTCTTTTTCTAAACACGTTATATCTTTTGATTTAGAGCACATAACAAATTTATTTAACTTAAATACGCATGCTGATAATATTACCTTTCATTTAATATATCACAGATAACGGTACCTTCTCTACAAGTTACATATATAATCTTTAATTGAAAAACTTGAAAAATACCTCAAAACACCAGTGTAGGAAGTACCGTAATCTCAGTCTGGAAATTCGACATGGTTGGCTTTAAAAAATTCTTACTTTTCTTGTAGGCATGGTAGAAATATGATTGAAGCGTCATATAAAAGGTGAAATAATAATGATATAAAATGTATTATAGGTTGTCTTTTAAAAAATGGATTTAATGGCGTTAGAAGAGAAAAGAGATTGATTGTTTTGCTTTTTTTATGAAAACTAATTGGGTTAAAAAAATTCTAACTCTTTTTGTAGATGTTGTATAGACATGGTTAATATAAATATTTTGAGCTAAAATAATAAGCTTTCAGATGGTATAAAATTTATTGTAGGTTTTCATATAAAAAAAAAGTGATGGAATAAAAAAAACGTTATATTTTTTCGATTTTTTTAAAATGATTTTTAAGGTTTCACTTCAACCACGTTTACACGTGGTCCTTTTACACTTCTTTTTCTCAATTAACCATGGTAATTCCAACAATAATAACATTACTTTTTTTCGTAAGGAAGACTTCACATTTTTTTGTAGCCTTTTAATTCTTCGAATTTGACACCACCTGTGCTATTACCAGTATATGTATAAAGGTATATTTTAATTGTCCTTCCGGAAAAAAGCAAAATTTAGATTTTTTTTTAAGTTATAGGGATTGACCCAGAGGAAATAAATTCTACTCCAACATATTCATTGCACAAGGAAATATCTGATTGGTGTCTTAAACAGAACGACAATTTTATCTTCCATATGGATTCGATAAAATTTTGTATAATTATCTTAAAAATTATTTACTTTACAAATTATTAATAAAATTAAAATATTTTATCAAAACTCTATTAAAATATGAACTATTAAATCAATTGTGAATGCAAACACAAGCCTTTGGGCGAAATTTAATCAATTTTAAATTCAATGTTATTGCAAATAAAATATCCGAATAAATTTTCAATCAATTTTAAATATATATACAAATCAACTTGGATTTTAAATTCTCAACAAATTAAGTCTACCCACCTCGGGTGTGATTACATAATTTAAGAAAATATATATTTATGTACATATTTCTAACCTTCTTGTCTTCATATAGGTATATGATGATGATTGAAAACATTCTCTGATGACACACTTTAACCAAAACATCCTTGAATCTCATCAAATATAACTTGAACTAGGATAAGAGCATTTTATATAGGTACCCTACCTGTAGATATAACTACTCCAGTCAAATATATGTAAAAGGTACTCGAACTTCTCCAAAAACGTGCTTAAGTGTCAAAACTAAAACATACTAACTCAAAGTATATAAATGAAAACTATAAAATCTACAATATATACACACACAAGTGGATACCAGAGGGGTACCTTATACATATTATAAACACTGGCATTATAAAATACACTTCGTCTGCCGACAACCTTTTTCATCCTACTTTACCATCATCATCCATTCAAAAATTCCTTGCAGCACTTAAAGTTTGCTGTGAGTTTTCTTGAATGTTCATTCCACATCTTTCGTTTGTCTACCTCAAGTCTTTTCAGTCATGATAGAAAACCATGTTTGTTCGTCCTTAAAAAAATTTGTAGGATTATAACCTTGCAGCAGGATAATACCATTATGCTCGACTCGTATACAAATCCATATCAAATAAAATGGTTTTGATTATTTAGTGTGATTTTGTTTATTTTTATTTTGTTGTTGTTATTTTTTTTTTTTTTTTGTAGCCCAATTCATGTTTCAATCAATAAATTGGCTTATAGCCAAGATATATCGGGATATAAGACGATAAAAGAGACAATAAAACTGAAAGAAACGCAGTGACACGCGAAACGCGTTGGACATCATTTCTGATGCGTGTATTGATGAAGTAAAAAGGGGGGGTATGGAGGATAATGAAAAATTTGTTCTGCCCAAAACACTAAATATTTTAATGACCCCCAATGAAAATGTGTTTACGACCTGGTGAGTACCTCTAAAAAGGCTTCTTTATTCATTGAAGATATAAAAGTTATGACAGGCAATTGGTGAAAAGGATATTTTCATTGAAAGAGAGAGTGAGAGAACATTTTAAGTGATTGGACTAGAAAGGCTCTTGTCAAAATGTGGGCAGCAGCAGCAAAACTGGGTGATTCGATTACATTAATTTATGAAGACAAATACCTTTCCATCATTTAAGTCTAAAGTCTTATGAACTTCAATTTCACCTCGTTGAACCTTAACTTTTAGGTTTAGTTTGGACATTATGAATGGTTTAAGGTTTTATCTTGTTTGTAAGGATTCGAGCAGGTATAAAAGGAAGAGAAGCAGATAAACTTCTGAGTCAGTTAATGTTGATGGTGAACCTGGAATAATTAAGTAGAATAAAATAAATTAATTATTGATACAAATTTGGAAGCTCCACGTGTAGTCTTTATTAAAGTTTATTCGATTTAGACAGTAACTGGTTTTATACAGGGTGTCCCGGGATGAGATAAGAAGATTTTGAGGGATGATTCTTGGGTATATTCTAAGAAAAAAATTGTTCTACAGTGAAACTCTCTACCTGCAAAGTTGATACCCTTTAGCGATAGGACAGGTAAAAAAGTACATAAAATCAAGAAATAAAAAAAAAATTGTTACACTCATGAAACTTGGCAAAAAGTTTGCTTTTGGGATATGAAACAAGTACAAAAAAAGTTGGGTGGAAGGCTGTTTTTTCGCGGACAAGAGGGAGAGCTGAAAATTTTGGTGAAAGGGTGTTTTTTTTCGAAGAGACAGTAAAATCTGTAATTGGTCCCAAAAAGCCAATGATTCGCGTAAAACGTGTAAGAACTTATTTATAAATGTTTAATTTGTCATCAAAACCATAAATAAAATGAATCATTGGCTTTTTGGGACCAATTACAGATTTTACTGTCTCTTCGAAAAAAAACACCCTTTCACCAATCTTTTTTTATGAAAACTCTTTATTCTTGCTTTCTATCCCAAAATCAATGTTTTTACCAAATTTCATTTGGGTGACCCATCTTTTTTGTTTTCACTCAAAAACACACCCTTTTATCCATGATATTTTTATAGACACTTTAGATTCTTGTTTCTTATCTTAAAAGTAACATAATTGCTAAATTCCAATAGGGTACAACTAATATTACTGTAGTATTTCACACTTTTTCAAATATACCCATATTTTTTTTTACTTCTAATAAAAACACCCTTTCACATAAAAAAAAATTTATAGACTTACATTATTCGCAGTTCCCATGGGAAAGAGAACATATTTAATGAAAATCGCGGATTTTTCCCTATTTCCCAAAAAAAAACACCCTTTAACCTAAAATATTTGTATAGACTTTTTGAGTTCTTGCTTTATGTTGTAAATAAAACATTTTTACCAATTTTCATTGGTGTAACAATTTTTTCCCAGTTTTTGTGGTACTAATTCCGAATTTTATCGATTCTTGAAAAAAAAAACACCCTTTCACTCAAAATAATTTTTTACTTTTCATAGATTCTTAATTCTTATACCAACCAAAACTATTTCACCAAGTTTTAAAAATAAATAAAATATAAGTTAGCTGTTATGATACCTTTCTCACACACAACTTAACCTATCAAAAAAACACCCTTTCACACAAAATATTTTTGAAAACTTTATGAATCCTTTGTCCCTGTTTTATCTTAAACCTTCATCCCAAATTTTGTCAGTGTAGCATGTTTTTCACATGGGTTTCGGTTATATTTTACTTGTTGAAGTCAAAAAACAAGCACCCTGGTTTTTAATCGGCAATAACTTTTCTTAGATCAATCGTATTGACTTTATTTTTATGTCATTAGATTCAGCATCAAAAAATACCTTGAAAACATGTGTCATATGATGATATTCAACAAACAATTTTTTTCAGTATGTATATTTTTGACCTTCAGCTCCTCCCTCTTTTCCGCGAAAAAACACCCTTCCAACCAACTTTTTTCTACAGACTTTTTTGTACTTGGTTCTTATCCCAGAAGCAAACTTTTTGCCAAGTTTCATGAGTGTAACAATTTTACCTGTACTACGATGATTTAAGAAAACGCTTACTTTGGTATGCCTTTACTCATGTTAATGTTAATAATTTCGTTAATACTTATGATAAAAACTTCATTAATATCTTGATTTTTAGAAGAAATGATATTCTTTGTACTTGCATTCAAAAAATGTTATCATATTTTTTATTGCTCAGATATTAATTTTTAAATGGAATTATTTTTTTCTTAGCCATGATAATTTTTGACTTTGGGGCCGATTTGCTTCGATAAATGTGTTATAAACATAATGTTTTATAAATTTATTCTTATGAAGAAAACAATAATGAACAAAAATGTTGTTTTCAAGTTTGCCAGAAAACTTATAGATTTTATGATAATTGGGAAAACCTGCAACAGGTAAAATCTTTAAAAAATTTAGTCAAAAATGGGTACCTACAAATTAAAAATTGATTGGAGTCATGATATATGAACTATCTGATTCAGAAAAATAATTAAGAACAATTTTGATTAACGCCGACGATATACCTACGTAATAGTCTAAGAGCCCACAGCAAATTTTGGGAGTCGAGGTTTGTATAACCAAAATAGGAGTGTGCAGTTTTAAGCGCTTATTCATTCTAATAACGAATTCAAAATTCTAGCAGCTTTAAATTGCGTCCTTATATATTGTTTTCGGGGAGTTAAATAAAGTGAGTTTTCCAATTAATGTGAGAGTCAAATTAAAACAAAATGGCATTCTCAATACAAGGACTGATGTTCTGTCATTTCCCCTTAGCCTTAAAGAAATCAATCTTGACGATGCGATAAGAATTAGATCTCAAGATATAAGCTGTTTAAACGGCTTTGTTTTGGAGACTTTTCTGTTTGTTGTTGTTTTTCTTTTTTAAATTCAGAACTCTCCAAGAATAGAGCCGATATGTTTATGGTTAGTTTAAAAAAAATGCACGACTTTGTCGCAGACATACTTGTTCTTATGATAAAAGCAACTTTAATGCTTTTTAAAGCTTTTTATTGAACAAAATTAGAGAAATTTAATATTAGATTTTTTAAGTAAGTAAGAAATTAAAAAAATAAAATTTGTTTTTATTATTTTTATTAAACACCGTTGAAAATGATTTTTTTTTCACAAAATCAAGTACCTATGCCACTCGAGTTCTTGCATAAAAATGAATATTTAGAAAAAAAAAAAAAAATCGAAAGTCGTTAGTGCCATTTAAAAAAAAAAAACTAATTATTTAGGTACCTATATATAAAAATTTTCTAACATTAAAAAAAAAAAAAAGTTGGTACATATGCAATACTATTCATTACATAAGAACCCAATTTTAAAAAAATTAATTTTTCAAAAAAATAATTTTGAAATATTTTCAAAAAATCCAAAAATTTGTTTTCTGAAAGTTTTGACATTTTTTTTTAAAGTTGAAAGTTTTTGTAAAAACAATTTGGTTGAAATCGGCTATGCCGTTTATTCTGAAACTAAAAAAACCTTTCTATGGCTGGTACCGTTAATAACGATATTTTGTAAAAATATTTTTTTATTTCAAAAGTTAGTTATGTTAATATTACCCACAAAAATTTTATTCAAAATCTTAAGAGCCGTTTGGTACCGTTAGTTTTGGTCCACTCCCAAAATTTGATGTGGGCTCTCGGTCTATAATATAAATGTGTACCATTTGCAGAAACGATGTTACCAAATCATATTTCAAAAAAAAAAATTGTTACTTAGGCCTCTTTATATTTTTTTGTTTGTGTAAAATCTTTTTAGGAAATAATAGGTAAAAGGTATCTAAGTATTTACTAAGGCATTTTGTTTTGTGATTTTTAAAATTATTTGAAAATAAAAGTTTTAGTTTTGACCACTCCAAATGCCCCATGTGGGCCCACCGAGCTCTAATATTATTACCAGATTTTTTGTGTGACTGTTTGCTTTTTATGTATTTTCATTTTTGAGATTTTTATTAAGGGTTTAGTATGTACAGTCAGCCACAAATGTAAATATAGGCTCTTATGTACTTTTACCATTAACGTTTAAAGAAACCAAACAGATTTTTGGTTTGAGTGTTTTTATTTCTACAAACTAAAAAAAAAAAAATAGTCAAATGAACGAAACTAGATTTAAAACTGACCATAAACTAAAAAAAGATTAAAAAGAAGTAAAATTTATAAAAACCGAAGTTAAAGGTATAAATTTCTTAGTATTTATGAATTAATATTTTCAAGGACCTAGCGAGGCGAGGGCAAACTTTCTTGAAGGCATAGATTTGATTAGTTTTGATGGTTTGATGTATTAAGCTTTGAGAAGCATGAAAAGGGAAGTTTTCTCAGAAGATAGCCATGGCCATTTTAACGTGTAATAAACTTACCTTTTACAATCACGTAATATCTTTTAATCATTTGCTATTGTTCTTTAAACAATCATCCATTTACCATGAATATTTAAATATTAAAAAAAAAAAAAAACACTACCCTTGCTAAAAAACAAAATCCCCATCTACCAAATTTGTATTCTATTTATCCAATTCCATCTGCAGATTGCATTGTATATTTCCATTCTCTCTTAATGCCCCGCCCTAACAATCCATTAGTTTCATTTTTTTAAGAAAAATAAAAAAAAAAAAAAACACCAACCTAAGAGCTACTATAAGATAGAGTACGAGAGTATAACTGTATTCAAAACCCAATGATCCATGTTATTCATAATTTTGCCTGCACAAATAGACCAACCATCATCCCCCCCAGCCAGCACCAGCAGCAGCATTTTCCAAACACTTCCACTTAAATTTACAAAAGTGAACTTTACATTCAATCGTCCAAGAGAGGACGAGGAGGACTACCCCAACTCCAATATACTACAATCTTCAGATGAGAAGCGTACTTTACCAATACACTCACTTGTTCTTGTTCACTTCACTTCATTTCATTTCACTTCACTTCAACTTCATAGGGAAAAATACAACAACAACAGAATAAAAAAAAAAATAAATAAAAAGAACTTAAGCAGATACACAGAGTTTGGTATCTTACAAAAATTGGATGGAAAAAAAAAAAAATAACAAAAAGTGCAGATACACAATATTAAATATTTGTTAAGTAATATTGAAAACGATGAAAGATTGATGCTTTTGTATTTTCTTTGCATTCCTGCTGTTTTTCTATTTTTTTTTTTATTTTTTTGTTTTGTTTTGCCACCCACCACCCAATACTTCACTACAAAATCCAAAGTCATCCATCTATCGAGTTTGAGTCAGGACCATCTTCAGGACTATCTGAGAAGACAGAGAGAGAGAGAGAGAGAAAAAAAGGATCATCGCACAAAACAAGGAAGAGTAACATGGTAACAAAGGAAATTTATTATCGCCAATCCATCCTCGAATAAAATGAAAGATATGCCGAAGGATGAAGAACTAGGTGATGGAGGCATTGAAGATGAGGTGATGAGGGTGTTGTTTGTATCTTGTGTTTTGTGTGTGTTATGTAGGATAAAAAAAAAAACGAAATACCAATGTAAACATCTTAGTCATTCGGTTTGCCATTTGCCTTTACTTTCAACCCTCCATCCAGCTTCTTGTTAAACAAAATTGGGCGGATAAAAGCTAAACAAACCCAAACAAGGATAAAAATGAAAGACGAAAAAGAGAAGAGTTTTTTTTCTATTTTAAAAAAAAAAAAAAAAAAAAAAAAAAATAAGAAAACAAACAATCGAAGCGGGTTAAAAGAAGAAATTTTGTTTTTATTGTCATTTTAGTAATGTGTATGTCCTTCAATCCAACATTATAGCCTTTTTTAAGATCGTTTTTGAAAAGTATATTACAAACATGTATGTTCATTTGAATGGTGATTCTCTCTTTTTAAATCAAAAATATTTGATATTCGAGAAGAATAATTTTGGGCTTAGATAGATCAGCTAGAGCAATGAAGAAAGATACCATTTTTTTGTCCATCAACGCTCCCTTTGAGTAACTTGATTATTTTACTCACCCAAACCACATATTACACTGGTTTTTTAGCTTGCTGGAACTTATTAGTGATATTGGCGAAATCTACATGTTGACAAATTTCAAACTAACAACAATATTAACTTGATAGTGTAAGTGAATGATTAATTTTGTTTCACAGTCACTGTGGTGTATGTGTAACTTTTTTTATGCAAATGACTTAGCAACCAGATCTCCATGAAACTGTTCTTTTTCGGTTGTGAATAGAGCTTAAAGAAACCTTTCTTTTGATGCCTCAGTCGATGAAATGGGAACACATTTTTTTTTAAATGCATTTTTTTGGGAAGTGGTACCCCTTGGATTTTTTTTTCGAAAATCTGAAAAAAAAATATTTTTTTAATTTTTTAACTATACACACAAGAGACCTTTCTCATTGAATTTGGAGGAAGTTTTTGAAAATGCATTATTTTTCGGTAAAGGGTTAACCTTGGATCTTATGGAAAATCTAAAGAAAATAAATTTGAAATTTTCTTACCTAAATGCATAGGCCTGTTCACTGTGATATCATATCTGTAAACCGAAACTTGTTTCGGGACTTTGATCCGAAAATATATTTTTCCGAATGCAAAAAAAAAAAAAATATTGCGATTACAAATAACACTGGTCAACAAAATTTAACTTTTTTTTGCCTAAAACAACCAAAATATACTTTTCTAGTAGTTTTTGGGGTGCTGAATCCGAATCTGAAGTCAGAAAAATTTTATTGGCCTCCGTTTTTTAAATATTACCGTTATAAAATGAAATAAACGTCATTTTGGCTGTTTTCAAAGTTCTGTTTTTATGTGAGGTAATTCATTATAAACAAATTTGTAACGGTTATTATAACAAAATAAATTTTTCTTTCAAAAACTGTTTAAATTTTCACGATATCTCTTTTATTGCTCGAGATATCTTAAGTTTCATTTAATAAGCCAAAGAGAAACTAAACTTAATCTAAAGTATAAGTCACTGGTCACAGAATTATTGCCACAAGAACCAAAATAAACTTTTCTGAAGGTTTTCGAGTTGCTGAACTCAAATCCGCAATCGGAAAAAATTCTATTAGCCTCCGTTATTGAAATATAACCGTTATAAAAAAACCTTTTTTTTTGCATTTTATAACGGTAATATTTCAAGAACGAAGGCTAATAGAATTTTTCTGATTGTGGATTCGAGTTCATCAACCCAAAAACCTTAAGAAAAGTATATTTTGATTCTTGTGGCAAAAAAAGTTTAATTTGGTTGGCCAGTGTTGTTTCTGATTCAAAGACCGCTACTTAAATTTTAAATATCTCGGGCAATAAAAGAGATAGGTATCGGAAAGATTTAAACTTTTTTTGAAAGAATAAAACTAGCTCTTATAGGAAACGTTACAAATTTATTCATATTGAATTACTCCACATAAAAAAATAACCTCGAAAACAGCCAAAATTACGTTTTTTTGACATTTTGTAACGGTAATATTTCAAAAACGAAGGCCAATAAAACTTTTCTGTCTTGAGATTCGGATTCAGCACTCCAAAAACTACTAGAAAAGTATATTTTGGTTCTTGTGGCAAAAACCTTGTTGACCAGTGTAATTCAGCAACCCGAACTCCTACAAACTTTTGGTTTTCAGTTATGAATAGAGCCTAGAGAGTCCTTTCTTGACCCATAGGGGTTTTTCCTTTTTCCCAAAAAAAAAAGAAACTTTAAAGATAGATTTTGAATTACAACTTCAATTTTTTAATTTTGAAAAAGTATGTATTTGTAGCTTGTGTGCGAAGAACCTTAAACGAATTCGATTCAAGATATACTATGTATGAATGTACGCTGTGACGATAGACCCTAACAAAAACTCTTCCCTTCCTTTCATTAAATTCACAAAATTCTAAAAGTCTTGCCTGTTAAGAACCTCGATCCAAAAGAACTTAGGCTATCAAATGTTATAAAAAAGGAGACTCACTATCAATGCTTTTTTTTAAGTTTATTCTCTTAAAAACTGTTTGGAATAAAAGTTAAAGATTTATATTAAAGATGAATTTTCACCGTTTTGTTAATTTTGGCCATCTTCACCGCCTCCGCCTTTTCCTCCTTTCCCACCTTGTCCGCCTTTTCCAGCTTGTCCATATCCTTGACCGTCACCGTTTTGTCCACCTTTTCCACCTTGTCCGCCTTGTCCACCTTTCCCACCTTGTCCGTTTTGTGAACCATTTTCAGCACTCCTTTTAACAACACTATGGAAAGCTGCTAGTTCTTTTTTGCCTCCGGGTGGTCCAGGTGGTCCACCTTGTGGTGGGTCATGAGCACTCTTTTTAACAATAAAAGAGGCTCCAAGTTCCTATTATAACAAAAAGTATAGAAAAAATGTTTATACTTTTTTATGAATTAAAAAAAAAAAAAACTTATTATACCATTAGCATAAAAAGGCCCAAGAGCAAGATCACAAGCTTAGTAAATAATTTCATTTTAAAGTTATTTTAGTTCAACTGTCACATTTTCAATATTTGTGAATTCTTAAATAGTAAAAATTAAAAAAATTAACGTTCTCATTTTTTTTTACTTCCCAACAGTCTCCATATAAAATTATTTGTTATTTGTTTAAAATAAATAAAAATAATGAAACCATGTAATTTGTGATTTAATCACAAAAAGAATGCGATTAAAATCTTGAAAATCAAGTAAATGCAATGGCAAAAAAAAAATTCAATTAAATAATTAATTGTAGACAAAAGTTAAAAAGCGTTTTTGTACACTCACCTCGTGATGCATTTCTATTCAGAATGTAATTTGGAAATATAATTACATTTGGCCTTGGCATGAACTTTTTACTAGTGATGGGAACTACCGAATAAAAACTATCAAACTATCGATATTTGTAAAATATTCATTCATTCGATAGTTTTAAATCATTCATTTAGTTAATATTTTTATTCGAATATATTTTTTTAAACGATAGTTTTCTCATTTGAATAGTTTTTTCATTCGAATAGTTTTTTTGCTCGATAGTTTTTTCATTCGAATAGTTTTTTTTAAACTATAGTTTTTTTCATTTGAATAGTTTTTTTATTCGATAGTTTTTATTCGAATGAATGAATGAACTATTCGATAGTTCAAATCATTCCGTTACTACCTATCGATAGTTTAAATCATTCGATAGTTGTTCCCATCACTACTTTTTACAATGTAACATAAAGGTAATACGTAATTACCATTTTTGAGTATGAATGGAAAAATTCCAATGACGCTTTGTTTATTCAAGCAAAAAGATATGAAGTCATGTTTTCGAGATATCTTAATCTCAATATATACTTTTTGCTGTTGCAAAACTTGAGGCTATTAATTGCTTCAGAATAAAAATTTAAAGATAAAAAACTCTAAGAGAAGTGTAATTTGGTTGGCAGTCTTTTTTGATTGTGCACTTTTGTAGCAAACGTTATTCATTTTCGTCTCTAAATAGCTACTAATGTGATTTTTGACTGGTTTATCGTCGTAGCTTGATCATTTAGCTCAAAGTTTGGTTTTTAGCATTATTATCCATCACGTTAAGGGATCTTTTAAAGCTAGTTCGTTTCGTAATAAAAAAATATTAACACAAAACTGATTCATGACCAAAAAGCTTGCTTCTAATCGGTATTTTTCGGTACGAACATATTTAAGCTTTGAGGATTACAATTCAATAGTGCGTCAACCTATGTAACTTCAACTTTTTATCGATTTAGAAAAGGGATACTTTAGAATGTCAACAGAGTGTGGTTGAAAAGTTCAATGTTTGGTGAAATAAGCCTATGTTTATTAACAATTTAACGAGATGGACTCATGTTCCTTTGACAAAAAAGTTGGATTTATCTAAAATATTACGAAATAACATCTTTATTTAGTCTACGAAAAAAGGAATTCGAAGTTATTAATTAAAAAATTGTTGAACATATTCCACAGTGATATTAAATTTTTTCATAATTATAAACAAAAAAAAATCCAGTCAATAGATCTTTGATTGGCTTCTAAGTTCCACTGCCCGGCCAGCAACCCGCGGCGCCTATCCGATGTTTTAATCGACGGATTTGGAGAAAATTTTTGAAAATTCCGAATTTTTAGACCAGGAACCAAAACTTGTTTCGGGATTTCGATCCGAAAATATCTGCTTCCGAATGAAATAAAAAGAAAAAAAAAAAAAACAATATTTCGATTGCAAATAATTCATCAATCCGAACTCCTACAAACTTTCGGTTTTCAGTAATGAATAGAGTCTAGATAGTCCTTTCTTTTGATGTCTCATTCGATGGATTTGGGGAAAATTTTTGAAAATTCCGAATTTTTAGACAAGGGGTACCCCTTGGATAATTTTCGAAAATCTTAAAAAATAAATTTTTAATTTTTTTAGCTGAATGCATAGGCCTGTTCACTGTGATCTCATATCTGTAAACCAAAACTTGTTTTGGGACTTTGATCCGAAAATACGAGTATCTGCTTTCGAATGAAAATATTTCGATTACAAATAATTCAGCAATCCGAACTCCTACAAACTTTCGGTTTTCAGTAATGAATAGAGTCTAGATAGTCCTTTCTTTTGATGTCTCATTCGATGGATTTGGGGAAAATTTTTGAAAATTCCGAATTTTTAGACTTGGATAATTTTCGAAAATCTTAAAAAAATAAATTTTTAATTTTTTTTGCTGAATGCATAGGCCTGTTCACTGTGATCTCATATCTGTAAACCAAAACTTGTTTTGGGACTTTGATCCGAAAATACGAGTATCTGCTTTCGAATGAAAATATTTCGATTACAAATAATTCAGCAATCCGAACTCCTACAAACTTTCGGTTTTCAGTAATGAATAGAGTCTAGATAGTCCTTTCTTTTGATGTCTCATTCGATGGATTTGGGGAAAATTTTTGAAAATTCCGAATTTTTAGACTTGGATAATTTTCGAAAATCTTAAAAAAATAAATTTTTAATTTTTTTTGCTGAATGCATAGGCCTGTTCACTGTGATCTCATATCTGTAAACCAAAACTTGTTTTGGGACTTTGATCCGAAAATACGAGTATCTGCTTTCGAATGAAAATATTTCGATTACAAATAATTCAGCAATCCGAACTCCTACAAACTTTCGGTTTTCAGTAATGAATAGAGTCTAGATAGTCCTTTCTTTTGATGTCTCATTCGATGGATTTGGGGAAAATTTTTGAAAATTCCGAATTTTTAGACAAGGGGCACCCCTTGGATAATTTTCGAAAATCTTAAAAAAATAAATTTGCAAATAATTCAGCAACCCGAACTCCTACAAACTTTCGGTTTTCAGTAATGAATAGAATCTAGATAGTCCTTTCTTTTGATGTCTCATTCGATGGATTTGGGGAAAATTTTTGAAAATTCCGAATTTTTAGAAAAGGGGTACCCCTTCGATAATTTTCGAAAATCTTAAAAAAATATTTTTTTTTATTTTTTCACTGAATGCATAGGCCTGTTCACTGTGATCTCATATCTGTACACCAAAGCTTTGTTTGGGACTTTGATCCGAAAATACGAGTATCTGCTTTCGAATGAAAATATTTCGATTGCAAATAATTCAGCAATCCGAACTAATACAAACTTTCGGTTTTCAGTAATGAATAGAGTCTAGATTGTCCTTTCTTTTGATGTCTCATTCGATGGATTTGGGGAAAATTTTTGAAAATTCCGAATTTTTAGACAAGGGGTACCCCTTGGATAATTTTCGAAAATCTTAAAAAAATAAATCTGCAAATAATTCAGCAACCCGAACTCCTACAAACTTTCGGTTTTCAGTAATGAATAGAGTGTAGATAGTCCTTACTTTTGATGTCTCATTCGATGGATTTAGGGAAAATTTTTGAAAATTCCGAAATTTAAGACAAGGGGTACCCCTTGGATAATTTTCGAAAATCTTAAAAAAATAAATTTGCAAATAATTCAGCAATCCGAACTAATACAAACTTTCGGTTTTCAGTAATGAATAGAGTCTAGATAGTCCTTTCTTTTGATGTCTCATTCGATGGATTTGGGTAAAATTTTTGAAAATTCCGAATTTTTAGACAAGGATAATTGGATAATTTTCGAAAATCTTAAAAAAATAACTTTGTAATTTTTTTAGCTGAATGCATATGGCTGTTCACTGTGATCTCATATCTGTGAACCAAAACTTGTTTCGGAACTTTGATCTGCAAAACGTCCGAAGAAAAATAAGAATGTTTCGGTACGAATTACTCAGCAATCTGACCTCTGAGAAACTTTAAAACCGTATTAGTCTAATATCCTTTGTATTCTCTCTGTTTCTATTGAAAATTTACTATTTTTCTTAAAACAATATATCCTCGTCCTCGTACATATTCCTGACAAGAAAAAAAGAATTTATTACTCAGCAATATCCCGCCGATAGAATATTTTATTAATGCTAATTCAATTCATACAAATTTTCTAAAGTCGTCCTTCAAGTCAAATAACGACGACGAATGAGCTATTTTACATACTCGTACTCGTAAATCCTTTTATTCTTCGTTTACAATGACGATGGTGATTCCTTTTAAGGATTTATATATTTTTCTTAGCTACTGTTGGAACTTTGTCTTCCAATTTTCCATATGTCTTCATGTGCTCTTATAATTTTTTTTTTCTGTTTCTTATTTAACTAGAATAAGGATGAATGGTTTTTTTTTAAGGGAGGGAGAGAAATTGAAAGTAATAAGGAAGAAGGCAACATTATTGTATGCGCGCCACTTGACGGAAGACGAAGATAAAGTGAATATTTGGCTTAGAAAACATTGATAAGTAATTGAAAATCTAAATGTCAAGTTGTAAAATAGGAGTATAGGAGATTCAATCTGAAGGGTATTAGTCTAAGAATGTGTCTTGTTTAAAAGATATGGAAAGTATTACTGGACTTGAAGAAAGAACCAAGTTAAATTTTAGATAAGGAATGTTTATTGAATTGAAAATTAGTGGAAATTTATTCACGAATTTCGTTTCAGATTTTCTTTCGTATTTTGAATTTTTCTTTAAAACGCTGTATTTTCGGTCAACTGATTCTGATTTTTATTTCTTCAGTTTCAATCAACTAGATTTCTTGGAATGAAAAATCCCTTAGGGCAATCACCACCGTAAAATCCTGATCAGTGTCAATTTCCTAGCTCTTTTTAACCAAAACAATTTAAAAAAAACCCTAAAACTTCCTACCCAATCATAAAAAACCCATCTACTAGAATAATAAACAATCAACAAAAAAAAAAAAAAACCCCCACCCACAAAATGTAACGCTACCCATGACACAGGATATATTGAATAGAAAAACAATTTGAAAATTTCATTATTTCCGCCATTGAAAATTCCGCCCAAGGAGCCTGTTTAAATATTCCTATCAAATTCTTGTCTAATTGTTTCGCTTAAGTCCTACCAACCTATTCCTAACCATACCTAACTCACTCTTTCGCGCTTGTGTGACAAGGGACATACAAAAAAAACTGTAACAGTGAAGGGTTAAACGCCTAAGAAACTGTTTCCCGGTTATGAGAAAAATTGTTGAAAAGTTAATTCACTCCCAAGACCCATTCCATATACCTTCTTCTATATCATCATCATCATAATCATCAAGCTCCAACAACAAACCTTTATGCCCAAGAAATAAAATCAAAATGAAGCCAAGAATATACTTTTTTTTTTTTTTGTAACCAAAGTCATGTCCTCGAGGGGTTTGTGTGGTACAGAAATTTACTTTATATTATCTTTAACGTTCGTTCCGAAAGACCCATAATAAATCATCAACTTAAGGGACATGACTTTTCTTATACTTTTCTGCGCTGCTCTCCAACTCTATAATAATATATAGAGCACAAAAGTGAAGTTCCTGGAGTTCACTCACTCACACACATACAAACCAGTTCTACCTTTATGAATTTTCAAAATTAATGTCCTTCTTTCTTATAAATACTTTGGAGCTAGACTAAAAAACAGAAGAAAAGTTAAAAGACTTGTTGTAAAAGTTTCACAAGACACCATCATCATCAGCAGTAACAGCAACAGCAGCAGACCAAGGATATTTTAAGGACGAAAGGAAGGTAAAAAGGTTGAGAATTAAATTCAAAGGCTTTTTAAATAATTAACACCCTGTGCGGTAAAGCGCGGAGCTGTGGTGACACTGAACCCTATGGCCCCTGCTGGGGTAGCCTTGCGAATCGGATATGGGTTTGTATGTGTGTGTTTGTCAGTGTGCGACACGGTTGCTGGGGGTAAGTGACATTACTTAAGCGTTTCGGGATTAATTGTATATGTAAATATTACAAATCGACGGTAACTTCTTCTTCGAAGGAAGTTTATTTTCATTTTGTCTTGTTGTTCTTTAGCGACACAATATTTAAATTCAAAACAAAATATTTAAGTTCAAGTTTTTTACAATTTTGCTTGATAAAAGGAATTTAAACTTGTGTCTTTAGATTTGTAGAGAGTCGGGCTAGTTTATTTGATGGTGTATGAATGTGAAAGCAATCAAGTTCAGTCTGTGAGATAAAGCCATGGGTCAAAAGTCCATAGTCAGGTATATGGCCTTATGAAATATCTGCAAAGTGATATTGAACCAGAACCATTCTCCCAAAGCGTCACAAGACTATATTTTCTTTCGACATAAATCCAAAATGTAAGTATGGCCTTGTGACATTTTATAAAAAGGGACTTATGTACATACTTCCATTTTAAGCCATATTGCTTTTAGTCTATGTTAACATTGAAATTAATTTGGGGGCGAACGCTTTCCCTGTAAACTCAAGAAAAAAGTTGTTGGAGGCAGCAAACGAGATAGGGGGAGAAGTTTTTCAAACCTGCCTGGTTCATTTGCGCAACGTTAACCCATGATAGCCCAACTTTTATTTTCGCTATCCTATCTACCCTCAGTTTAAAAAATATTTTTTTTTTTTTTCAGTGTAAAAATTTTTGATTTATTAATGTAGTTCGTTTGCCCAAAGTTAGCGCAGGCAAAACCACCAATTAATAATTTAATTTTATAAAAAAAAAAAAAAAAAACAGTACGCATAGAACACAGTGACCTTTTTCATTTATAATTTTTATAAGTAAATCCAGGACAGCCCTTTTTTATATTCACTATTATTTTTTTATTTTTATTCACAGCATTATTTTTTATTCACCTCAAAAACCACAAAAAATATTTTTTTTTTCAGTGTAAAAATCGTTAATTTATCACTGTTGTTCGTTTGCCCAGCCACCATTTATTTCCGTCATCCCAACTTTAGTTGTTCAAAAAGGCCAAATGTTTTCTAGAAGTTTTGTTTTGTAGGAGAAAAAAAAAAAAAATAATAAAAATAGTACGCATACACCAAAGTGAACTTTTTAATTTATAATTTGGAAAAAGTAAATCCACTCACTTAGAATTCTTATTTGATTGAATTTATTTCATATAACATTCCTGTTAAGAAGTTGATTTCTTTTATTTCCATTTAAAAACCACAAAACACAAATATTTTTTCCAGTGTAAAAATCATTTTTTTTGGTTTGCCATATGAGCACGTAGGAAAGCTACATACTTTAATCTATCCAAACTTTTTTCAAAAGTATTATTATTATTTCTTAAGGTGAATTTTATAATCAACTTAATTTCACTTAAATTTGATAAAGAAATTTTTTGAATTTCTTATCAATGAATAAAAAGTTTTTATATTTTGAAAATTCAATGATTACAAACGTCTTTTTCAAGACATTTTTATTGAATTTTTAAAATATTTGAGCGATTTAAGAAATCTAAAAGCAACTTATTGAGAACCATAACAAAGAATTTAAGAAAAGAAAAGTTTAAGATAAGTATCTATTATAAATATATTATAATTTTTTTAGAATTAGTTTATTATTTTAGTCCTAAAGAAGAGTGTATTCACACTTGAAACGTCGACGAAAAACAATTAGTTATCAAAAACGACCTATAGCCTACACAGAAAAACAAGTTAAGTTTTTTCAAAAGTGTCAACAAATATAAAATGGTGTATGATGTGATTTTTTTTCTGTAATTTTTAAACCTTTCTCAACTTCATGATAATTAAAACAAATTCCATCACTGTTTTTCGTAAGCCCACCCTTAGTTCAAAAATAATAAAAAAAAACTTTTTTCAAATTACCAACAAAAATTACAAAAAAAAATATTTTCTTTTTTCAGTGTAAAAATTCTTCTTTCTATATATTCCTTTAATTTACTGTGGTTATTCCAATAAATTCCTAAAATTTTTGAACTAAAAAAGACAAACCAAAACAGTGAAGGAATTTATTCTAGTTTGGGGAGCCAACAGGGTGATGCATTAAATTAAAGAAAATATATTTTCCTTACAAACATTTCATTTAATAATTCCATCTTTTAAATAATTGAAATTAATGCCCCATTTACAGTTAAAAATTTCACATATGATTCAATTCGATGGTGCATTTTCATAAGTTCGATTTGGATCTTATGTCTCGCAAGGGACATAAATTCCATAAATACATTTTTATTAAATGCCCCTATTTCTTAAAACAAAGTACAATACGTTAGAGATGTATAAACGGTTGTCACCATGATTACCTGTGCAACTGCCCTATAATTCACTGTTAGTGGCATTATTAATTCATATTTGAATGTGAATTAAAGTAGGAATCTGGCGTATTAAAAAAAAAAAAAATCTGAAAAAGTGAAATACTACCGAATCGGTGTACCTAATTTCACGTTATCATGGTGAAATAAGAATACCTAAACGTAAAGACTCGGGGTTGTTTCATTTTCCTTAAGTGAAATATAGCCGAATTTTGATATTCGGCTGGTGTTAAAAGCTTTTTTTTTTTATCTTTTATATATTTTAGCCTGAAATTATTTAAAACAATCATTTTCATCAAAAAAAGCAAAGAAAACATGTAAATTTATCTTCTCATGCTATTAAATCCATTTTTTTTTAACAATCTATAAAAATTTGTACACAATCTAAAAGCTTATTGTCTTTGCTAAAAATATATATAGAGATCAAGTCTATGAGACACAGGGGCGGACTGGGAGTCAAAGAGCCTTCCGGGACTTTTAGGAAAAGGGCCACAAAATACTTACATAATTATTTACTTACTCGAAATATTTAAAAATAAAAGTTGATATGCAGAAATTGTTTTTTTATATACAGTGGTCGAAAAATAATTAGAAACAAGCTCTTTTTTTCAAAATGTATGTATGTTCTTAATATAAATAAAAAATATTAGAAATATTTTTTAACAGAGACATTTGAAGAGCTTGATGTTTTATTAACGATCTCGTCTTTATTGCACCTTCTTTTTCTAAAATATAAGGGGTTGGTCTGTCAGGAATAATTGTTAAGGACGTTTTATCTATTTTTTCGGAACATGTGGCATTTTACGAGGACTGCAACCACATTAACCGACTTATAGAAATTAGTCGGTGATAGTCCTTTTTATTAATTGTACCTACTTTTAATTAATTGACCAAGTTTGGAAAATGTAAATGCTAAAAATCATTTATTTTTTCAAATAAAAGCATTTGTTTTTAAAAGTTTTCGTGAATTTATCCAGTGCTTTTGTTTGTCATGTTAAAGCTTTTAAAATTTCAAAACTTTTAATTACATGTTAAAAGTTAAATTAAAATTTAAGATTTCACAATTTCAAAATCTTTTAAAATAAAATAAAAAGGCGACATGGTGACAAGGCGACATGGCGACAAGGCGACATGGCGACAAGGCGACAAGGCGACATGGCGACAAGGCGACATGGCGACAAGGCGACATGGCGACAAGGCGACATGGCGACAGGGCGACATGGCGACATGGCGACAAGGCGACATGGCGACAATTTCAAAATCTTTTAAAATAAAATGATAATGTTAAAAAACAACACTTCACGATTTTCACAAAAAAAAAAAAAAAAAAAAATAATATTTTTAACAGTTACTAACAGTACCTTTTACTGACCGGTTCAGTAAATTAGGTACTTCGATAAATTAATTAAATTTTATATCATTTTTTAAATTGATATTAAAATTCTTATAAAATTAAATTAAAAATATTTTTGTGAGTTATCAGGTACATAAAAAGCTTTGATATTCTAAGCAACTTTATCTATGCATTCTATTACGATTTTATAATGTTTTTGTCAGGGGTTATGCTCCCAGAAATATGGTCACCGTAATTATACCACAACTCGTGTTTGCTAAAAATTTGTTAAATATGTATTTTGTATACACAGGGTGTCCCAAAAGTAATGGATCAAATTCTTACGGTTTTCGATTTAATGCAGTTTTTGCGAAATTTCGAAAAGTCCCGACTTTGCAACTGTATTTTGCTCCCTCCGCTCATAATAGATTTTTGTTTTTTACAATTCTTTCACTAAAACATTTCTTAATAATAAGAAATAATTAATAAATCAAAATATTTTTTGCTGCAAATCAATTAAGAGTTCAATATTTTTTAAAAACTCAATTTGTTACTTTTATGTCATATTTTGTCACCTAAATCTCTAATTAGGGGAGATTAGGTACTGTTGAAGCAAAGGACGGTTGAAACAATACAAGTAGCTCGAGAATCGTTAGTGATACGTACGACTTATAGGGAATGTATTTGAAATTTCAATTGTTTGTCAAGGGTTGGTGATGAATGACCAAAACCCATAATCCCAAAGAGAAAATCCCCAAAGCCAAAATCCCCAAGACAGACCTGGGTATAGACAAAATCTCCAGGAAAAAATCTCAAAAAAAAAAAATCTCCGAGCGAAAATCCCAAAATTTCAGATGCGTAAGTTGTGTATCAAGCAATCAAATCGCGCGCGAGACAAGGCAACATGGCGACAAGGCAACATGGCGACAAGGCGACATGGCGACAAGGCTACATGGCGACAAGGCGACATGGCGACAAGGCTACATGGCGACAATTCGACATGGCGACATGGCGACAAGGCTACATGGTGACATGGCGACAAGGCGTCATGGCGACAAGGTGACAAGGCGACAGGGCGACATGGCGACATGGCGACAGGGCGACAAGGCGACAAGGCGACAAGGCGACAGGGCGACATGGCGACATGGCGACATGGCGACAAGGCGACAAGGCGACATGGCGACAAGGCGACAAGGCGACAAGGCGACAGGGCGACATGGCGACAAGGCGACAAGGCGACAGGGCGACATGGCGACAAGGCGACATGGTGACAAGGCGACAGGGCGACATGGCGACATGGCGACAGGGCGACAAGGCGACAAGGCGACAGGGCGACATGGCGACATGGCGACAAGGCGACATGGCGACAAGGCTACATGGTGACATGGCGACAAGGCGTCATAGCGACAAGGCGACAAGGCGACAGGGCGACATGGCGACATGGCGACAGGGCGACAAGGCGACAAGGCGACAAGGCGACAGGGCGACATGGCGACATGGCGACAAGGCTACATGGCGACAATTCGACATGGCGACAAGGCGACATGGCGACAAGGCTACATGGTGACATGGCGACAAGGCGTCATGGCGACAAGGCGTCATGGCGACAAGGCGACAAGGCGACAGGGCGACATGGCGACATGGCGACAGGGCGACAAGGCGACAAGGCGACAGGGCGACATGGCGACATGGCGACAAGGCGACATGGCGACAAAGCGACAAGGCGACATGGCGACATGGCGACAAGGCGACATGGCGACATGGCGACAAGGCGACATGGCGACATGGCGACAAGGCGACATGGCGACAAGGCGACATGGCGACAAGGCGACATGGCAACATGGCTACAAGGCGACAAGGCAACATGGCGACAAGGTGACATGGCGACAAGGCGACAAGGCGACATGGCGACAAGGCGACATGGCGACAAGGCTACATGGCGACAATTCGACATGGCGACAAGGCGACATGGCGACAAGGCTACATGGTGACATGGCGACAAGGCGTCATGGCGACAAGGCGACAAGGCGACAGGGCGACATGGCGACATGGCGACAGGGCGACAAGGCGACAAGGCGACAGGGCGACATGGCGACATGGCGACAAGGCGACATGGCGACAAGGCGACATGGCGACAAGGCGACAAAGCGACAGGGCGACATGGCGACATGGCGACAAGGCGACATCTCGACAAGGCGACATGGCGACATGGCGACATGGCGACAAGGCGACATGGCGACAAGGCGACATGGCGACATGGCGACAAGGCGACATGGCGACATGGCGACAAGGCGACATGGCGACAAGGCTACATGGTGACATGGCGACAAGGCGACATGGTGACAAGGCGACATGGCGACAAGGCGACATGGCAACATGGCTACAAGGCGACAAGGCAACATGGCGACAAGGTGACATGGCGACAAGGCGACAAGGCGACATGGCGACAAGGCGTCATGGCGACAAGGCGACAAGGCGACAGGGCGACATGGCGACAAGGCGACATGGCGACATGGCGACAAGGCGACATAAGGGGCACAATAGATTTATACTGACTAAAAAGGCCAGAAACCGATTTGAAGCATGACGTGAGTGAATTTAAAAATGGAATTTCAAGTGCTTTTAAGATATGTTTTCTTGCCCGAGGGCCTACCGGGAAAAATCCAGAATGCCCGGTGGGCCAGTCCGCCCCTGATGAGACATCTACAAAATGAGCTAGAATTTTTTAAACTCGATGAAATTTCATCAAAAAAAGCAAAAAAAAAACATTTATTTTTATGTTCTCATGCTATTAAATGAATTTTTCCCCTAACAACCTATACAAAATTTTATACCATGTGAAAGCTTATTGTTTCACCTTTCAAATGACTTATCAATCTCATTTCAAAGATGAGAAGTTAGAATTTTTTAAAGTCAACCATGTGGAATTTCCAGACTGAGATTACGGTACTTCCCACACTTGTAACTGTTCATGGCGCAACAGATCTCCACTGGTGGTTTGATGTTTTTCGCAAGTTTCTTGATTGAACATTGTGTGGCTTTTAGTTAGTCTAGCATTATGTGTGATATACCAAATGAAAGGTAATTGTATCAGAATGCTCATAAATGTTTAATAAAATTTCTATCTGCTCTTGGTAAAAAGTTATAACCTGTTGAATTCTAAAATTTTATTTTACCGTTATCTCAACATTGTGTTTACGAAAATGATTGAAATTTCGCACACATATAGTCGTAGTCATGGTCTATCATTACTCCATATATAATATTCCTCTATCTATTAAAGAAAAAAAGGTAAAAATAAAAAACGATGAAAATCGGTTAAGAACGGCCAAAAACCTGTTTTTTAAAAACTTATTTTTTTCCGTATTCAGTCAAAACTCTTTTAACGATTCCAATTTTGTTCACATGTATGCGAACTTATCAGCCCTACATGTCCCATATAACTTGAGATTTTTTGAACGCTCCAAAAAAAAGCTAAAAATCAAAAACTACACAAAATTGCCCCTAAAAAGTAGGTATTTTTCAAAAATTCATATTTCGAAACGCAGTGTTGGAAAGAAATCCGTATGAGACGCCTAATTTTTTTCCTTCATCTTTTACCTGGCACCTTTAGAATTGTCAAAAAAAATTTCCCCTACCCATAATCAACATTTTGTCATACCCACAACACCTGATCAACGTTCAAACAAAACGTTATAGCGGAGTTTCAGAATTTTTTTAAATTTTTTCTTAAATGCAGTCCTTAAATTAGTCTCCTCTATCTATAACAAAAAGAATCAACTCTCTACGACCACGCGTTTAGATTTTAGCCCAAATTTCATCTTTCCGTTTTACCCCTGTTTACCCTATTAAATGACGGAAGATTATTATATTTCAAAAAGCTTTAGGAGATTTTTGTATCTCTAATAGTTTATTTTTAATTTTGCATTTAAATTTTTTGCCGCACTGCGAAAGTGCGAGAGTGTAACGCTAGAAAATGGCGTCACTTTTTTGTGGTGGCTGCCATGGTTCATCGATTTATAAGACGTTATCACGTCAAAAACTGTCATATATTACAGGTTTTTGCATAATTCAGTATTTGAAAGAAAATCCTCCGAAACGAAATCCTGGTTACGAACAGAGGCCTATTATAGATGAAGTTAC
This sequence comes from Episyrphus balteatus, assembly GCF_945859705.1. Taxonomy (NCBI): domain Eukaryota; kingdom Metazoa; phylum Arthropoda; class Insecta; order Diptera; family Syrphidae; genus Episyrphus; species Episyrphus balteatus. The sequence goes on from NC_079137.1 coordinate 47,474,915, forward strand.
CTAATCCTAAGTTAACTCTGAGCTTATATTAAGCTTATAATAAATTACCTATTTAGAAAGATTCAAATCTCGAGTTATATTCTTTCACGACTGCAAGACCATACTACGCATTCCGTTTGTTTCATGTATGTTCAGGAATTCAAGTTCTAAGTTTAGTTCCTTATCTCAAAGTCTTTTCTTAAAAGTTGCAACAACAAATATCTCGAAAGCAAAAACATAAAATTGCTTTTTGCCAAAGAATTTCTGTCTCCCCAAAATTTATTAAAATGAGTGAAGAAATCCTTCCCAAAAAGCCAAAACTCCACAAAACTACACCCTCTTCAATTCTCTACCTTCGTAATCTTTTTGTGGTCCATTCTCTAGATAAAACAGCAAGTCTTTTATAGAAAACTAGTGTTTTATCAAGAAAAAGGGTTTGCACAGAGATACTATAATCCCTGCATGTAAAATTGTAGACACGACTGATATTGTAATCCCATTTATCTATCAAATCTCTTTGGGGTTGTATTTTCACAACCCAACAAAAATCCTAACATATACCTACCCGAATAGAAAGGGGATACGTTTGTCCTTAATCTCGAATTTCAACTTTTTTTTTTTTGTTTGTTTGAATTTGAACACAGGTTTATTTTGCATGTTTAATGTTTTGTAAAAAGAAATAGGATTTATAGTTTTAAATAAGATCATATAAGAACAAGGATATTTGAGCCTTAAAAACATATCCTTTTAACAATTTTAATACCATTTTGAGATAGTTATTCCCTAAATTAGATTCCTATCATTTTCAGTGTTATATAATTTTAATGCCTATGGCTCCAATGAATATTCGAATTCTTTATTGCAACCATTTTTCACCAAATTGGAGAAACCACATTAATTTATTCCACATACACAAATCTATAAATTGTATAAAATGCATTTTCATATAATAAAATAATCATCCGCAGATTCGGTTCATTTCAGACTCTCATTTCCATAACCACATCAACCGCTACTGGCCTCACAATGACAATTACTCACTTTACAGTGTCCTTTTTCTGGATGCCTTTTCTCTCAATTAACCCGAACTAAATAAACAGAAAAATGAATGAAAAACACCGAATGTCATTATAATTATTTTTTTTTTATTTTTTAATATTTTTTTTTTGTTTGTTTTTATTTTTCTGCATATGTTCAGTCTTTGTATAAGAAATAACATTTTTATACTTTATTATACAATTTTTTATAATTTTTTTTTTTTTAGTTTTTAATATTTTTAAATATACAAATATGCTTTAAGGTATTGTTATTATTATTTTTTTTATTTTTTATTCTGTTGTTTTTTTTTTGTTGTCTGGTTAACTTTATGTGGTTTCTGGTGTAAGTGTGTGTCTCTGTGTTTTTGTGCTATTAAATTTCCAGTTAAAAATTATACAGTTTTTTTTTTTTTTATTTTGTAGGCATTTTAATCAATTTTCATTGGATTAAGTTGAATTGTAAATTAAAAATTTTCTTATAGTATTTTTGTTTTTGTTGAATATTTTGGTTAAAAAAAAATATTTGTATGTTTATTTATATTGCTGGTATTACTCATGGTTGCTTAAGCATTTACCTCATTAAAATATGTTTTGTTTGGATTTTGTGTGTTTATAATGTGAATTTATTATAATTTTTTTTTGTTGTTTTTGTTAATATGGCACCAGCAATCGGCATTTAATTTTTATTTGTATTTTTTTCTTAAAAACATTATTTATCTACAAGAATTATTTTTGTTTTGTATTTTTTTTGTATTTGTTTTTGTTTATAAAGAGTTAAAATAATTTTTTTTTATATATATTTTTAATAGTAAATGAAAACAAAATAAAAATTATAATTATTATATATATTTCTTTTAGTAATTTTATTTTGTTTTTTTTTTTTTTTTTTGTTGAATATACTTAAAGTATTAAATTAATTCTATTTAAGTGGTCTTTATTTATTTTTCTTTTTGTTTTTTTTTTGATTTAGGAAATATATAATATATATGCAATATAAAATTATTTAAATTTACATGAGTTAAAAAATAAATTCGAAACAAGGTTTTTTTTTTTTTGTATTAATAAAAAATATTAGCCTATTTTTAGGATCTGAAAGTATTTCTACATATTTTTTTTTTGCTTATGTTTGTTTTTTTTTTAAGTATTTTCAAGAATTTCTAACTAATTTATTTACAGGATTTTATTTAGCATTTAAAATATTTACAAGTTTTTGTTCAAGTTTTTTTTATTTATTTTTATATTGTCATTTCTTTTTTTAAATTTAAATTAAATTAATACAGAAAAAAAAGGAAAGTAAAATTGAAAGTAAAAAAAAAAAATGTTTTTACCAAAAATAAATGCCATATTAAAAATTAAGCAAAAAATTTAGTTTTTTTTTTAACACTAACGCTATTTTACTTTCCATTGAAAAATATGGCTAGTGAATTAGCATTTCCAAATAGTTCAACGACCAAAACCAATTAACTGAAATATTTTTTTTTTCTCATTCTGAAGGTTTCTAGTATTGAATATATTTCACGAGTTTGTAGGTCTTATAAAAAACAAAGCGTTTTATCAAGAAAAATGTAACATTTTTGATTAAGTTAAAAAATTAAGAAAACACCACAAAAAAATCTCAATTCTAATTTAAAAGGATTCTCTGGTAGAAAAAACATGTATAGCAATTGGGTAGCAATTGATCTTGCACTGAAAAAAGCTTTTCGCACTACCTTCAATTTAATACTCTGTACTGACAAACGTGCTTTTTTTTCTAGTTTAAACAATGGGGTAGATAAACCCCATTACAGTAAATTACAATACAATAAGTACACTTCTTGCAGTATTTGCAGCAATTGGAGTCCTAAAATGTCTAAATTCTGAAGACTTTTGAGTTAAAATTAAAATTTAAGCATGTATTGAAAAACCAGTATTCAGAGCAAAATTTCACTTTTTTCTTTACTTTTACTTTTTGTATAATTCTCAGGATATTAAAAGTTTCAGTTATGAAAGGAAACGATAGTAATAATTTTAATGTGTAAATGATTATAATTTTTTGATAGTGATATACCTAGTTGTTTTTGTCATATTTTAGAGTTTTCTTTTAAAAGGTCACTATGGCGTATGCGTAACTTTTTTTTCTTGTAAACAAAAATTAAAAGAAGGCAATTCGAATTAACATATGGATTTGGTAATCTGGCTGACAGTTCTGGGTCTTGAATCTTAACGAACTATTTCAAAAGGAAAATTGGTAAAACACGTGAAAGAAATTTAATCATTTTGCAAGCTTATCAAAGTGATCAAACCAAAAAAAAAAAAATATGAGGAAATAATTTTGATCAATACTCAGTACTTATTTACTATTACTTCCAAAACAGAAACCAAAGAAATGTGTACTGATGAGTATAGTTTTGTGTTTTTCTATTTGTGTTGTTTATTTCTTTTTTTTTGGAATTGTTTAAGTAAAAAAGCATTAACTGAGTATTGAGGAAAAATTTATTTATAAGAGTAAATGAAATTTTAAAAAACTCTTCACGAAAAATTGATTAAAAAAAACAAATATATTTGTTTTAAAAATACAAAAGTTCAGCGTTTGAGAAACTTCTTTTTGATTTAAAATAAAGTTATTGAAAGCTTTTCTATAAAAAGTTTGTTGGATTGTTTTGGACTTTTTCTCGGATCGTTATTCGACTTCAATCAGTTTTTTTTCTCTTTATCGTTTGATCCTATCGTCAAAGCTCTGTCATACCTCCTTACTAAAGTAATAAATTAGTAGAAATGGTTAATGAAAAAACAAATTTAAAATTGTGTGGTACCACGAGCTTAAGTTGACTCTTTTGTTCTTTTTATTTGGTTTTCTGGTCTTCCTTATTTTTCATGACAGTATCAGCTATTCGGTGAAGCTACATTTTTTCCTAGTTGGTATTTTTGACATGTACGCATTTACGAGCTTAATTTTGGCATCCAAATGCCGATAGTATATTAGTGAGTTTTGTACATTTGCCTGTTTTCCTTCCTATTTTTAAGTCAAATATAATGAATCTTGAAATCACAAAAAGTTATCCCACCCCAGAAATTAAATATCAATGAAAAAAATTAAAGAGTTTTTTAGTGCTTTCAAGAAAAATAAAACAGAGATATTTTGACACTCAGCCTTTTCAATGGAAAAAAATAGATTTTGAAAATTTGTAATAAATTAAAAAAAAAATTAATATCTTATTAGCGTTGATAGTTCAAAGCAAGCATTTCATAAAAATTATATTAATTTTTTTTTGTTTAATTTTATTTTGATTTTTTTTTATATTTATATTTGCACTTTTTGAAAATGAGAAAAAAAATTAAATTTTAAGTTTTGAAATTTTTATCATTTAATTTTCATATTTTTGTTTTTAATTTAATTCTAACGAATATTGAATTCGTATCCCTTGTTTCAATTTACTTTGTTTAATTCTACAGGTTAATTTTTTTGTTTTTATTTTTAAGTTTTATATTTTTTTTAATTTATATATTGGCAAAAAAATAATTATATATATTATATATATGTTGTTTATTATATAATTAAGTTTACATATATGTTGTTTTGTTTTGTTTTTTTTTTTTTAAATTAAAAATATTAATCTACAGCTAGTTAACACCTGTAGTTGTTGTAGTTGTTTTTTATATATGTTTTTGTTTTAATATTATTTAGCAGTACAAAAAATTAACAATAGTACATTCACTCATACTTCTCCTCACCTTTTCCTCATTTATACACAAAACACCTTCTCTTTTTTTTTATTAAAATTATATTTATGAATGTTAAATTGGTGTTATTTTTTATTTTATATTTTCATCGCATTAGTAAAATCCTTAAAATTTTTGTGTCATTTTTTTGTTTGTGTATTTTTTGTTTTTTTAATTTTTTGCTTGATTTTTTCATTTGAACTTGTATTTATCCTAAGTGTTTATAATTTTGATTAAAGCAATAACGAGTTTTTTTATCCTTTAAAAGTCATACATAAACAACATGAGGTTTTGTCATCGTATGTGTATCTGGATATTCATAATGATCGAATTTCTCATACAAATGCTCAGGCTCATCAAGGGCCTCTTTCACGGGCAATTCCCATGGCTTTAAGGCACGATATTCATTGGCAATTGCTTGTGCAGCCAAATATCGTTCGAGCTCAAGTTTGTCCACTTGTGGATGTGATTGGAAATGATGATGAGAAGGATGTTGTTGCATTATCCTGTCATGTACATTTACCACTGCTTTGACAGCCCGTCGATCTTGAAGGAGTTTTCTTCGGCGTTTAACGAATCTCAGGTAGAAGACTACACTCGCTCCGGTCATAACGACCACCAGACACGTGAGAATTGCACAAACAATTGTGACAATGTGCGCCGGACATGTTATCTCACTTTCAGACATTGAATGTAGGAGGCGTCGCGTTCGTATATTATCCTGCCAAATGTCACAACTGATTCGATCATTGTCCAATTTGAGATAGCTTGAGGATGAGTCAGGGTGTGTGCTATTGCTAGCTGGTTTTTGTGATGTTGGTTCGTCAAAATTACCGGTTACTAATCTCCAAAGCCATAGAAGTGAACAATTGCATTGGAGAGGGTTGTCACCCAAATAGAGCCTCTGTATCCTGTCAACAGGGAATTGGGCTGCATCTAAAGTTTGTAGGTTATTGCCTTGCATCGAGATGTCCATGATGTTTGGATTTCCTTGAAAAAGTCGCATTGGTAGATCGGAAAATAATGGATTGTAGTTGAGATCAAATGACTGCAAATGAGTATTGTCCACAAATGCCCTTAAAATAAAAAAAATTAAGAAAATTTTTTAACTTTGTTGGTGTGTAACTTTTAAATAAATAAATATTTTATTTTCAAAAAAGTTCCTCAGAATTTTTTGATAAATGCTCTACACAATAAACTGAGAAACATATCCTTACAAGGACTTTAAGACTTAAAAAACAGCTTAACCAAGAGATCCTTTGTTATATTTCATACTTTTGATATTTATAAATATCTAAGAGCTGCATGTTACACACATTTCCTCTGACTTTTCACTTCTTTACACATTACTCCTTAATCCTTCCGATTTTTTTTTTCATTTTCCATATACAAAAAAATGTTTAATATAAAATTGTTCTCTTATTTTCTATTTTACAGTTTTAGAGAAAAACCACTTCGTTAGATTGTTGTGCACATCCATGCATATCCTTTTGCCTTGTTATGTGTGTGTGTGTTTGTTTCAAGAACGCAGCAATACCTGATAGCAACTAAAGAAAAAGACTTTTGATATGGTAAATCCTTTTTCTGATGTTGCGGAAGCTTATACACCCGAAATCCTTGTAACCCATCGGAGAGAGAGAATTTTATCTCTCTGGTGTGTGTGTAGTCATAGTGATTGAAGATATATATACCTTTTCTACCAAGTTGAAATCCTTGACGACTTGACTGTCGAAAAACTCAAGAATGCAAAAGAAAGAGACAGAGAGACAACATTCATGAAATACAAACGGAAAATGTGAATTAAGAAACTCTCACGTGTGTTAACGTATCTATCTCTATTTCTAACCTTTATAGAAAGTCTCCCCTTATATTCCACATCCTTCTATTCGGAAGTGGCGACTCCGAACTGAAAAAAGGATACACACAAGAACTTTAAAAGCATAGCTTTGTATATTTTATATTTGTAGGAAGAGAAGTATAACCGTGGGTAGTATAACGAATATAACATTGCATTCATATTTGCATAACCTTGTCACGTATGTATGTGGAATTAATTAATTGAAAGGGTTTTGTGTAGATTGAAGTTTTATACTGGGGAGGAGGGAAGATATAGTTTTAAAAGTCGGTTTATATGGTATCCAAGGGGATCTTTTATTATATCATTTTAAATTGAAACAATGTTTTGTTTAGTGTTAGAGTAGAAATCGGATATAATTGTGTGTACATTTCATAAAGTTTATACTGATTTTTTGGGATTATACATTTTTTTTTTATGGTGTGATTCTTTTCTTGTGAGAGATTTTTTAAAGGATTTTTTACTGATTTTTATTTTTATTTTTTTTTTTTTATATATTATTATATATTAAACTGATGTACTTTTTTTTGATAAGAGTTTATGTTACAGCAATACCTGGATTGAATTTTGATTAAAAATCAGGCAAAACTACGTCGGTTAAACTACATTATTTATTCAGAGCCGTAAAAGTGTTCTCAGAAATAAGATTATCTCACAATTATAAAAGAAATAGAGCTAGAGTTTTATAACCCAATTGGTTTTCACCAAAAAAAAGCAAAAAGATCAATCTTTTTTCTCTTCTAACAGCATTAAATCCATTTTTTTATATCACAACCTATAATTAATTATATATTTTCTGAAAGCTTATTATTTTGCCTTTTATATGACGCTTCAATCATATTTCTACGATGTCTACAAAAAAAAGTAAGAATTTTGTAAGACCAGCCATGTTGAAATTTCAAACTGAGATTATGGTAATTCCTACACTGTTGGCTGGTCAAGTTTTTTCAATTTCAGATTGTGCAACTTGTATATAGGGCATGTACCGTTATGTGAATAATGAAAAGTAATATTATCAGCATGTATTTTAAATTTAATTTTCATAGGCTCTAGATAAAAAGATATAACGTGTTTAGAAAAACAAAATTTTTTCACCGCTGTCTCATTATTTTTAATATCAAATTAATTGAAATTTTGTACAATTATAGTTTATTCTATTACCTATCTACAGCATAAATTTCATTCATCTATCTATTATAACAAAAAAGTTATAAAATCAATTGATTTTTCTTGTCGCTTTTTCGTTTCATCGTGTTTCAAATCACTACTATACTAAAAAAGTTTTCTTTTCAAAAATAAAACTTTACTCTAAATAATATACAACAAATCAAGCGTTCCCCGAATGACGGTTAGTTAATTTTTGCTACTTATAAAAATGATACTTAAACTCACTTACAATATACATTTAATAGATATATTTATCTCTAAAAATAGGTGTGCAATAGTGAATCAATGGTGTATCAAATTTAAAAACAGCTTACAGCCATATTTTTAAAAGTGTTACCAATGCTCCAAGAAAAGTTATTGCCAATTTAACACAATGATGCTTGATTTTTGACTACAACAAATAATGATAAACTGATGAAATTCAGGATGAAGGTTTAAGATGTAACAAAAAAAAAAAGGATTCATAAAGTTCTTTGAAATATTTTTGGTGAAAGGGTATTTTTTTTTTTTTTAGGAACTATAAAATTCAGAATTAGTACGATAAAAAATTATACCGAAAAGAAAATTGGTAAAGATGTTTAATTTACAACAGAAACCAAAAATCTAGGATTTAAGAAACTAATATCTTCGGTGAAGGGGTGTTTTTTTTTTTTGGGAAATTAGGAAAATTCTCTATAAATCTGATAAAATCAATGGTATAATTGGCACCCTTACGAATTGCAGACACAAAAAGACAAACAAAATAAGTCTATCCATTTTTACATGTGACAGGGTGTTTTTTTTTTGTTGACAAAATGTGGTTTTATTTGCAAAAACTAAGGAATTATGTGAGTTTATTGCAAAAACAAGAAATAATTACCTATGGTAACCTGTTAAAATTCCGAAATTGTTATGCATTTGTGATCGGAAGCAAAAATCTTAAGTGTCTATGAGAATATGGTTTAAAAGGTGTTTTTTTTTTTTACTGAAAATAAATGGATTGCACTAATGAAGTTTGATAATAAAGCTGCATTTGGGATAGAAATCAAGAATAAAGAGACTTCATCAAATAACTTTGGATGAAAGGGTGTTTTTTTTTCAAAGATAGTTCTGTATGTAAGTCCCAAAAAGCCAATGATGTCCTTAGATTAAGCATACAAAAAAAATAGATAAAAACCATGACATTTTTTTTCACTCTTCACCTTCACCCCCTCGTTTCTCCCTCAAAAAAAAAAAAAAAAAAACAGTTCTACCCAGTTTTTATTTTTTAGACTGTTTTCATCTTTAGTTCTTATATTATTCCAAATAAAATTTGTATCATGTTTCATAAATTTAAGAAAAAAATCAATTTTTGTTTTTTTTGTCAATTAATATTTTCTTTTTATAGCAAACCAATTGTTTTTCGAAAATTTTGAAAATTTGTATTTTAATAAATCTATTTTTTTATAAACTTAATCATTTTTTCAAATTCTTTCTTCACAGACTAAAATCATTTAAAAAGTTAAAATTAAAAGTTTGTTTATTAGGTATACATATTTTTTTATTATATATATTTAATTTTAATTTAATGTATTTTTTTTATAAATTTTTTAAATAAAAAGCTTAAATATTTTAAGCTGCTTTTACCCCAAGAACGTATGTGTCATGGATTTTATTTTTATTTGAGACCTTTTTTACCTGCGTTCCAATTTTTTTTAACAACAATCAACTTAGGTCTCACAAGATATTAAAATCAATGCCACAAAGTATTTCTAAATGTGATATTTTCTTCAAGACTGGTATATGACATAGTTTTTGTTTAGGTTTCTATTAATCATAAATTGACATAATTTAATTACTCCCTTTAAAAAAAAAAACTCCACGACAAATAAATAAATTGGTCCCTTTTTCCCATTTAAAATACAACGACCCCTTCATCTAATGAACAAAGTAAAAAAAAAAACATTCAAATCAAAACTACCTGGCAAAACACTTTTAGAAAAGCGTTTTCCTACTTTCACACTTAAATTTTAATTAAAGGAACTCTTTACCTAAATCCCAAAAATATATAGGACTTCCTGGATAGTTTGAAAAATTTTTAATTCCCCACCTCTACAAAATATCTTTAAGCACAAAATGAGTTCTCTTTTACTTTAATGCATACATACACACACACATCCTTACTCATCATACAACGAAGTAGAAGAACATAATGCGGAAAAATCAAAAGCCTACTTTAAAATAATTACAAAATCTAACGCGCGCATTAGGAAAACCCTCATCATCCCAAACACACAGCCAAGCCTCTCCTTCCTTCCATTAGCAACTTCGAAATGCTATATAATATGCCTTGCGAGATTGAGACAACCGGAAACTCCCTTTTTTAGCTTCCACAAGTTCCAAGAGAGAGAGGATATATAATGACAGTCGTAAAATAAATTTATGCTTTTATCCTGAAAGAGGACAATGTACCCATGCAAATGGAAGGAATATCCTCTTTTTGTTCTTCGCCAGAAAAAGTCCTTTTCTCGGTTTGGAGCAATTAGCATGGCCAGCCCTATATCTACTCTCATATAAAATACACATCGGGTTTTATAGGTTAGGTGGGTAAAATTTCAGCCTCTGGGGTTTTTGGTCTGCGTATAATTATTCAACAACCGGCATCTCGTCGGAATGATTCAATTTAATTTTTGGGAAAATTTTACCCAAAAGTGAAAAGCAAATAAGTTTTGAATTGTTTCTAGAATAACATCACACATGACCCACCACCACCAAACCCCATTATATTCAACCCATCAACTCCCCCCAATCAGTGTGGTTGAAGTGTTGAAAACTTAATGGCATATTGACTCGAGTCATCTCATCATTTCAGAGGGACTATAGAATTCTAGGACAACGCATCGGCATAATTTTGGCATTTTGGGCATTTCGGGAACGGTCGACAGAGAATGTTTGCGAAATATCATCACGTCACGTATCCAAGTAATTAAGTGTCCATCTGACACAAAACATGAGACCCCATTAATTAGACATATGAATACACTAAACGGGTACAATCTAATGTGGCCATCATAGGGAAATATTTCATAAGTTTTGTTGTGTTTTTTTGTTTTGTTTTTAGCCGAAAAACGCCTCCACTAAAACAAACATTTTAATTTGACAGACGAACATGTGAAAAGTGTATGGAGGAGGAGAAACTTTGTGTGTGAATAGGTTTTTTTCAGAGAAGGGATAGGAAAAGCTTTTAATAACCCATCCAAAAATTATTAATAACTCTGAAGTGGAGAACAAACTATTTGATTAAAAGAGGAGGCACACTGTCATAATTTTATGACATTGTTAATGGGTCCGGTCGTCAGTCGTCAGTCAGTCATGTGTGAGACTGAGGACACTGTTGGTTGGTTTGTTAAATAACAGATTGCACAAATATGCATGTTTCATTACCATTTTTTATTTAGGAATTTATGTAACACGATTTACGATTCTGTTTTACGCTTTTTTGTATTTAAAATTCCTCTCTGTTTTTTTTTTTGAAACTGCAATAAAATTAAATATTTTATTAGTTTAGTCAATTAAAATGATTTAGAAGAGATTCGAATTAGAGCAAACATAATTGATCATCTACCATGAAATTATAATGCTGGTTTATGTGAGTTGTTTTTTTTTGTTAGTTTTTTTATTTGAAATTGAAAACCATTTTTTTTTTTTTGAATTATTACATCAAAGGAAATTAAATTGTGTTTGCATACAAGCTCTTTTTTTTTTTGTTTTTGGTTTGTATTTTATTTAGAATTCAAGTAAAAAAAAGGACGAGGACGGAGGACGCTATGGACGAAGGTTTAATTAGAATTCTCTAGTGAAATATAATTTTGCTTTTTTTAGCGTTGGATTTATAAAATGTCAAAGTGTGTTTGTATGCAGTTTTTTTTTTATTAAAATAAAAATGAATGGTCCCTTTGGATAATAATTTTAAATTTATTCTATTTTGTTGGGATGGGATTTGGTAATTTTAGTAAACTTTCAAAAACAATATTTACTGTGTTTTTCTCAAAGAATAAATTTTATTAATTTATTTTCAAAATTCTCTTTAATTTGGTTTTTGATTATTTGCTTGCGGGTATCTATTTCAAGCATTTAATGAGGGTTATATAAGTTCCTGACCAGGGAGTGCACTATTTTTTTAATTATTGTAAATTTATTTATCAAACTAATTACACTGGTCGGCAAAAAACTAAAATAAGTCGGGAGCAAGAACTTTATAAGGTGATTTTGATTGACTTTAGTGTGCTGAATTCAAAACTGTTTATAGATTTTTTCTATCACGTCTAGTTTTTGAGCTATACTCATCACTATTTTCGCTATAAAGCTTCAAAAACTAATTTTTAATTGAGTTTTTTTTTATGTTTAGTCAAAAATATATATTTTCCGTAATATGTTGCTCTTTATAAGTCCAAATCAGAAGACGCAAGATGGAATTTGATTCAAAAAACCATTCATTACTTTGAAAAAAATAATCAAGATTTTGAGATATCTATCATGAATTTCTTTTTTTAATATCTTTGAGAAAAAAAATAATTTTGAAAAAATATAAATACCTTTAGGACGTGTTAATATGGCGTTTTGAGATTGAATAAGTAGTTTTACAAAAAAAAAAATTATCGGTGATGTAATTCGATGTCAAATGTACCCAAAAAACGCGTTTTTGACCTATTAATATTCAATTATTTCAGAAACGTGAAGTGCCAGTGAAATTTTGACTTCATATTCGGACTCAGCACACAAAATTCCTCTCGAAAAGTAGGGTTTGGTTCTTGCTCTATATCCGTTGCCGACCAGTGTTTTTGTCGAAAAAAATTGAAGTAACAAAAAAAATGTGTTTTCTTAGTGATTTTCGATAGGCTGTGGAAAATGATCGTATTATCATGAAAATGTGAAAGCTTCATTGTTTTGATCTTACAATTTTAGTACAAAATATTTTTTTTTTTTTCAAAGGCTATACATATAAACAAAGTAAACTTTTTTCTTACATTTCAGAATAGTTTAGAAAATCTTTATGTTTTTTTTTTTTAGAAAATTTACCGCTTTTTCAGAAATATGGACGATGAAATTTAAATAAGGCTAAACTATATAAGCATTCAGAGATGATACCAGACATTTTTTTAGATAGAAAAAGTGTCAGCTAACTAACTAAGCTTTTTATTGTTTGAAAAATCATATTTTTCTGGTAAAAAAAAATTTTTGCTATGTTTTTTTTTTTTTTCATTTGAATAGAGTTGCCATTAGTGTGATCCACTTAAAAAGGAAAAAAATAAATATTACTTTGCTAGACAAACCTATTCCAATATATGCTAAAAGTTTTATTCCTCTTAAATAATTTGAAGAGGGCGATCATCAGCTTTGAAATACATATCACATTTTCTTACACTAATGATCTAGCGCACAGTTACACTTCGGTTAAAAATTTTACGTGTTTAGTACAAAATACATATGCAACAAATTTTTAAGTTGGGAACACCGGAAATTTAAAAACAAAAAAAAATTGGACCACCCTAATCACCATATTTGTAAGTCAATATTACTTAAATTATTTTATTAATTTTTGTCACGTCTTTGTTTGGCATTTCAAACAATTACTTATCTGACCAAAATACTAAGAAATGAAAAAATTAAGTAGGATGTGACAATTTTTCCTTTAAAAATAGGGTTTCCACATTCCTAGAACGTAAGGAATTTTAAAAAAGGCAACCCTATTGTCTTTTTATAGTAAAATCAAAAATTCTTTAATACTACTCGTTCCTTGCTTTTATACTTAATCCCAAAAAATTTCTGTACTTGACGAATTTTCTTGAACTACAGCAATATCTTAGTTAAATGACAAACGATGCCATGAAAGCGATACTTAAATAACAACAAATTAAACATTTCAAAACTATGGATTAGCAATGAATCATGTATCAGCTGACAATACAAACAAAAATTTTGCTTACAAAAAAGTTACACATACGCCCCAGTGACCTGTTAAATTATTGGATAATCTGTAAATAAATACAAAACTTGTTATCGATGAAAACAAATATTGCTTTTAAGAGTGTTTTGACTGGAGTTTAGACTGGAAATACTAAAAATACATTACAAAATTTATGTTTCTGAAAAGACTCGTATTACATAGAAAGCCCAATGAGCAGTTTTTCCAACCGAATGTAGGCTAACCAAGTGCATGTCAAGGATAAGAACCACCCTAATGTACATAGTTCCTTTTTTTCTTCAGTAAAATAATGTCTCAAAAACTGTAGGTATGTTAAACAAAAAAAAAAACCTAATTTATTATTTCTTAAACTTATAACATCCCTGCTTTCGTCTAATTTCGATTATGTGATTACCAATACTTTTCGTAAATAACGAATAAAATCCAATACCTCCCATTCCTTCAACCGAATCATCAAAATTAACTTATGAAATCCATCTAATATCCAACAAAGTCTTCAAGTCAACGTCATAAGCATTTTTTTTTCGTTTTTTTCTCATTTTTTCTACTTGAACGTCAAAATTCAATTATTTGTTCAAATATTCGAAATAACTCTCTTCAACAAGCAATATGGCGACGGGTACTAGTTACCACAAAATGAACGATATTACATCAGTCTTCTTCATCGTCTTCCATAAAATAAAACATTCCTCCATCATCTGTCCCTCCTCTTTTGTAGATATAACAAAGTCTGGAATCTACTTATCGATTAGATTAGGTTGTAGGTACTTATAAAACGTATAGGGGGCGCTTTACAACAAAAAAGAGTATGGATATGAAAATTCTTCGACTATATGTGAGTTAAGAACGCGAAATAACAAAAGAATAACTTATACAATAGAAGACGTGCTAATCCAAATTCAAATTTGCCAAGCCTCTTTCTTTTCTTCATCCAACTTCATCCAAACCCTGTCGATATAGAGCAAACATGGAACCAAACTAACTTGGCTGATTGACTTGAAGAGCAAAGTGAAGGAATGACGACGCGACGTCGACAACGAGGCTCTTCCGCGACTGCAGCCTCAACTAAATTCATCGTGTTTTTCTTTCTTCGTCGACATAACTGTTCTATGTCGATGGTAGTAACCTACCATAACCAACCTCTCTGGCTTGCTATATATAGTTGTCAGAGTCCTTGTTATATTCATCGGCATCCTTTTTTGCTGAGTATTTCGTTGTTTAAGTGCTTCCGGCGTGTAAGTACACTGTTGGCTTAACATTAAGGAACATACTTTGGCGTTGCCACTGAACCGAATACACCGTTTTCACAAGTCTGGATGTTGGTTTAGCCCCAAAAGTCTCCCTCCTTTGCTATAAATCTGTCTCTTTCTTTCGTCTTTGTTAAAAGGATATATGCATGAACGAAGGAGCGCCAACATCCTGTTGGAGTATTTTCGAGGTTGACTTGAGTAAACATGAACTTCCGTATTTTGATTTTATTGGCAGTTCTAGGGTCCGTTATAGGAGGGGGAAGGGGGAGGGGTAAACTTGTCAAATATTTTATTAAGGATAGAACGAAGATGATGACGAGACTCAGACTATGGTAAAAACCAGCACTCGTCGTTGCTGTTGTCTGATCCTTGACATTTTCGAATACTTGTATTCGTATAGTCCACCAAGTCGTGTGGTTTTAAAACCGCAAAATCCTTCAGCAGCTTTGTGCTATTTAAACGTTACCCCATTCACATAGGGGTACCCCTAGATTGATTGATTTCATTGGAATTGAAAGGAAAATCAGATCTTTCACTCGAATGAGTACCCGCTATCGTCGTCATCATCATCATCAACCTCAAAAAGAGGGGGGGTAAAAACAAGACGAACCCGATTGCTATGTTCCGAAATGCACCATTTCATTATAACAAGCTGGCAATCGAGGATTGTGAAAGGATGATGATTTTTCTATGCCAATATTGGTTTGATGGTATATGCGGTGGTGATGGAGGCTCAAGTTATGGGTTTTTGAAATCAAGCAATTGCATATGTCTCTATGAAATTGGGTTTGTGGTATCGAGAGGAAACCACAAACTAAACTCACTCTTCTCACACATCATCCACAGACATTTTCAAGACAAGAAATCGAGTTGACGTTCCTTCGATGAAGTATGGGAGAGAGTATAAATCAATACGACGACGGATGTGCGGGTTTTGATTTGATAAATAGAATCATTCAGTAGGTATTATAGGGGCAAATACACTTGGAGAAAAATAAGAATAAAAATGAAGATTAAAATAAACATATCAACGAAGACGAAACAGACGAGATATGAAAGTAGGGCAATCAACGAGTTTTTGGTTAATTTGTGTTATGTACCTTTTCCTTCTCGGTACCAACTTCTTATTTGATGACATGGTTTCAATTTACTACTCGATTGATGTGGTTTAAGTTTTAATCAAACAATTTTAGTATGTCAAAGTTAGAGATGTGCAAAAGGTAACTTTGGAGAACTACTTTTTTTTGGAAAATAAAGTTTATCTAGGGAATGTAGGTTAAACTATCATGGTTGTACTAAATAACATCCAATCTTAAAGTTTGGAATTTATTTCATTCGCTAGGTCAAAAAACTTGTTTTTGAATTCAAAATAGTATCGACTTTAGTTGGTTTCTTTTTTGGAAAAACTTGTTGGTAGAAATGCAAGATTTAAGGTTTTCGAAAGATTTTTTAAGTTAAAGAAGAAGAATTCATAACTTTCGCAAAGAAAGGAAGAAATCTTAACATCAACTTTGTCAATGAAACAGAGATCACTGTATCACTGCTATACTTCACAGAATCTCTTTTTTTTCGAATTTCGAATCTTTTCGATGTATGTATAAAAAAGCTCAAATCGCATCGGAAATAATTAAGTACCTACCCATGGAAATATTAACACATGATGATTATAATCAAGCAAGTGAACCAAGTGATAGCTCATTTCTATGCAATCTGAGGGAAGAAATACAATTGGTCAGCCGAGTGTTCGGAGTGTCCGGAGCCCCCATCGGGGGGTGCCAGGGATCCTCGAGAAATTATTTATTAAAGGAACCTGCCTCGGAGGATAAGAAAACAAAAAATGTTTGGTTTGAAATATCTCAGGAACTATACCTTCAAGAATATTTAAGTTTTCAGTTATGAATAGAGTTTTAAGAGACCTTTCTTTTGATGTCTCACTCGAGAGATTTGGCTGAATTTTTTGAAAATCTATTTTTTTCGGCAAGGATTTAACCTTGATTTTTTCACGAAAATCAAAAAAATATACATATACGAATTTTTTTTACATAAATGCATAAGCCTGATTACTGTGAACTCATAACTGTAAACCAAAACTTATAGCGAATGTAAGAAAAATATGTTTGGTGCAAATAAATCAGCAACCAAACCTTGTAGAAACTTTAGGTTTTCGGTTATGAATAGAGCTTGAAGATACTTTTCTTTTGATGTCACTGTTGATTAATAAAAAAAAAAAAAGTTTTTTCCCGGCGCCCTGGAAGCTTAACTAACTTCTTTGGCCTAGTTACCCCATAGATTTAATTCAAATAAAGCATTTTGCAAGGCATCTTTCGATCTGACTTCATAACGTCACACTTTTCGTTTTTCTGTTGCACATGAACAACATGGTAACAGATATCAAAAATTGTCTAAACTACAATATCTTTTAGATACAGGTTAAAAAAACACAAGTGTAGAAATAATCTGCAATGGATTCCCTCAAGGTTCGAATTTGGGACCAATGCTCTTTAACAATAAAATACTACCAGAGATGAAGCTTTTTGGTGGTGATACAAAATATGTATGTATGTTTGTATGCAGTATCACTTTGATCGGATTTCATTGAAATTGAAGAAGAAGAAAAATTAAGGAACTTATGGCACTAAATGAGTTTTAAATATATAAGAAGCAACAAAAAAGAGTTAATTTTCTTTCAAACATCTACAACAACAACAATAATAAGCAGAAGGTTTGTATTAGGATGTTCAACAATTTATGTGCATCCTAGACGCCAAAACAGATGACCGGTTTGAGCTAAATACAACTTACCCAAAAAATTCGGGAGCAAGAACTTTGTTGTGTGATTTAAGTTGACTTTATTTTGCTGAATTGAAAAGTGTCTTCATATTTATTTTATTATACGTCTAGTTTTTGAGCTATGCTTATTGTTATTACTATTTTCAATATACGAGTAATATCTTGAAAACTAGTTTTGAATGAAATTATTTTATGTTTGATAGAAAATATATACTTTTCCGAAATACATACATTACATATGTTGTTTTTTTTAATCCAAATAAAAAGTTTCAAATTTTAAAGTGCTTCAAAAACCATAAGTTATGTTGACGACTAAAATTTTGAATTTAATTTTTATTTCTAATATTTTTGAGAAACAAAAACCAAGTAAGTATATTATTTTAGAAATAAAAATATGGCTTTCTGAGATTGCATAAGTTAAGTAGTTTTGAAAAAAAAAAAAAAAAATACTGTGAAGGAATTCAACATCAAAAGTACCACGTTTTTTGACCTGTTAATATTCAAATATTTCAGAAACGTGACGTGTTAGTGAAATTTTGACTTTAGATTCAGACTCAGCACCCAAAAATCCCTAAGAAAAGTATGGTTTGATGTAAATTCGAATATCGTTGAAGACAAGTAAAATTATATAGGTACAATACGAATAAAATCCGAGCTCTGCGGTGTAGATCCACTAAGGTACGTAAAAGTTGCTGATGTTTTTAAGTATCACAAGTAACACCTTTAATTTGTATATCCTCAAGGCTAGTAAGTGCCAGAATAATTATTCAAAGGCAATTCTTTAAGATTGTTACAAGATTTCTCCAAGTTAAATAAAAGGAGGATAGAACTTTTATATAAAAGATTATACACATAGAAAGGTCCTTTCTGCATAAACAAAATAAATAAATCCAGAAAATAATCTAAATGTAAATTTGTTTTTTTTTCTCAGTGTATCCTAATCAGCAAAGCTTTAAAACCGTCGTCACATTCAAATATTCCACAAGAAACTTTATTTTTATTTTGAGAACCAACTATAATTTTGGTAGTCTGGGATTTTACATGTATAATAAAATCAAGACTTCAGTATGCAAAAAAAAAAAACAAAAAAAAAATACTTACCTTGAATCAATCTTTACAAGTCGATCCAATCGATTTAAGTGCAATTCCCTTAGATGAAATAAATTAAGCAAGGCCACAGCTGGAATGTGTGTAAATCGATTTCCACTTAATGATAGATGTGTTAGATTTGACAATTTCGATAGTTGCTGTGTTGGCACAATCTGCAAAAAAGAAGAAAAAAAAAAAAAAACACGAAAAATTAGTGGAAAATTTAAATGGAAATGAAAGGATAACAGAGAAAAAAGGAAGTTTTTTTTTGCATTCACACAATGACGGAATAACGACGATGAAGGATAATGGTAATGAATATAATTAAACGAGACAGCATCCGTGACACAGGGAGGAAAGAATGGAAGAAGAATTTTGACGATTTATTGAGAAAGAGTTGGTTGTCGATGTGTCGGTTGCTGGTGTCAAACTCATCAAAACCACATAAGAGAGGTAGTTTCATGCAAATTGAATTTCAAAGGAAATCATGTGTGTTGTATTATGTGCGGGCTTGTTTTTAATTCCGTTGTTTTTTCCTTTCTAATTATTTCAGGAATGTGTTTTTGGGGTGATATCTACTCGAAAAGCACTGTGGAACATCTGGGAACTGCACCAGATGTTGGAGGTTTCTCTCAGACTTTGATAGAATGTGGTTAAGGTCCTTATAATGTCTCCTAGGAAAAGGATAATGGTGGTGTATAAATGAGATTTGAAGTTTTCTCAAACAATAGATCGCATGACACAAAAGACATAGATACGATATATCTATAAGAAGGTATAGAGTAGTTTAATATATAGCCAGGTGATGTTGTTTCAGTTTTTAGTCCTTTGAAAAATAGTAGACAATGAAGTTGTCGATGAATGAGATGACAGCGATAAAGGAATGGATTTCTGATGATGATGATGATTGTGTCTGATGCTATATACAGAAGAAAGGAATGCTGGTTGCATGATATTGGCATTCAAAGTTTAATTTCAAAAACCTGACATTACATAGCTATCTTCTATCAACTTCTAAAGGTATAGAGATAAATTGGTATTGGTTGTGATGATGATACCTCTTCTAAACCTAACTATTCGATCTCTCTCTCTCTGTTAATTGGTATTTCTGTTTCATTGAATTTTGTAAAAGAGGAGCCTTTGATATATGTATAGGAGGAGGAAACTAACTTTGAGATTGAAAAATTGTTTTTAATGGAAGTGAAAGTATACAATAATTGAGCTATATAGAAAATGCGCTTTGCTGTGTGTGTGCAATGAAAACTCAATGAACAATTGAAATATTTTTCTTCAATTAAAAGCTTAGTTGATGTCAAAAAAACAAAAAAAAACTTTTACTATATTGTTAAAATAGTTTGAGAGGAAAGAGAATTTTTGTCAAAGGTTTTTTGGTATTTTTCATATCACAAAATAGAGATCATGTATTTGAACTTTGTATTGTAGGTTACGGAATTTTTTTTTTTTTTCAAAGCAATATTCTAGTCTCTGTAAATAACAGACTAAACTAATATGTAACTATAATATTGGAATAATATTTCAAAATTCGTAATTTTATAAAAGAACGGATTAAAACCTCTTGGTCTTTCAAAATATATTTTAAAAATTTTATTTTTTGTCGGTTTTTAAGATGAAAATTCACATTAAATTGAAATGAAGTTCAACTTAAATTGAACAGAGTTTATGTGGAATGCACTTATTTTAAACACACTTCGTATTGTTTCGAGGTGACGAGATTTAAGGTTAACATCATCTTATTTTAAGGTGTCCTTTTTTCTCTGTGCTGAAAGTGGACTAGCAGATTCAATAAAAAGCTATACGGATTTTATAGAACATCTGGTCAGAAAGCTAAAACTACAGATGCTAAGATTGTTTGAGACACTAGAAAGTATGAACAAAGATGAATAAGACCGTCAAATTTTCAAAACCACCTATACGATGGCAAAGAAAACTATGTAACTGGGAACCAAAAGTTTCTTGGAGTTCTGGTTGCTGAGTTACTTGCATCCAAACATTTTTTCTTACATTTGGAAAAAAAATATTTGCGGACCAAGGTCACGCAACCAGTTTTAGTTCACTGATATGAGTTCACAGTGAACAGACGTATAAGTTTATGTAAAAAAAGAATATATTTTATTTTTGTATATTTTTGTGAAAAAAAATCAAGGTTAACCATTTTCCGAAAAAAAAAAATACATTTTCAAAAACATTGTTTTTTCATTCTTTTTTTAATGTATATTCCGAAGCCAAAACCTTTTGACCAAAGTCCCAAATTTGTTTGAATTATAGATATGTATGAGTACATAACCAACATTCAGATAAAAAAATTACAAGTATATCGTTTTTTCAGGTTTTCGAAAAAAAAAAAAAAAAATACTTAGTGCTAAAATAGGGCACATTTGTGAAAGTCAAATTAATTGAACGAATCTTGGAAGCACCTTAGTCTTTTAAAAAGAAAAGGTCTAAAATAGGGGCGTCTTTCTAGAACTTCCCAAATAAAATTGAAAGAAAATTCGGGAGCTTTTTTTATTCAAATAGGGACTCAAATAAAAGTGTTATAAAGGGTTTAAATAAGAGAAGTTAGTCCCCCTATTTTGGAAGTTTTAATTTTTGAAAAATTTTTCACGTTGTTCCCGATTTGCTCCGCAATGTTTTATTTTTATGTATTTTCAAAAATGGGTTTTAGAGCAAAAAACCGGTTTTTCGAAATAGCCCACCTTTTTTCGAAAATAAAAATTTTAAAAGTTGTTCCAGGTTTTTAAAGTTGTTCCTAACAATTTCCTAAATTTTTGCACCTCTAAATTCAATAATTCGAAAGTTATAGGGCTCGAAAACAAAAACAAAAAAGAACTAGAACACCTTTTTTTTTATTTTTAATTTTTTTAGGTATTGTTTTCAACTTTTAAAAAGTGTTCTACCTATTGTTCCAAAAAATTGATCTCATAAATTTTTTATTTTTAAGCTTTCCTTACTCAAAAAACTTTAAAAAAATTTTCTTATTTTGTTTTGAAAAAAGTTTCGAAAGTTTCAATATTTTGGAACGGTAAGGTAGGTAGGAAGTGGTTAGAACACTAGGAGACTACTTAGATATTTTTTTTGTTTTCCCGGAACAACTTTTAAAATCTCAATTTTCGAAAAAAAGATGTACTTGGTCAAAAACTGACCCCATTTTTGAAATAAAAAAAAAATACTTGATACATAAACTAGAAAACTAGAAAAATGTTCAAAAATTAAAAATTTGAAAATTAAAGGGGTTAACTTTAACACACTCTTAAAGTGGCTTTTATGATAGGTAAGTAGGTATTAATGAAACTGCGATATTATTTCGAATTTTCAGCTAATATAAATATATCGTCGATGAATTAGAAGATGGTTTTAGAAAAAAAGGCCTATAAAATCGGTAGTCTTCTTGAATGGACATAATAATCATTTAAAAGGTTATTTACTTAAACCGCAGTTGTTAAATGTTGAGTCAACCAATTTTGATGAAAAATTCATGTACCTTATCACTTTTTTAACGTATGTGAACTTGAACTTCTTGTTACTTTAGTTTCTCATCAGAAATACCTTTTTTCAATGCCCAAGGTTAAATTTCAAGGCCAAATATTTCAAATCAACTTTCGTTTTTCAAACCATATTCGTTTAGTGAAAAAAAAACCTCAATACTAAATGTCACTAAATCCTAAGGGATATAATTATTTCAAGGCAACCCAACTTGCATGAGTTCAAATATGTTCTTTCAACATTCTTCATTCTTATTTATTATAGATACCTTCACATATTCATGGTCTTTTTTTTTTTATAAAGACTTGATAATAACTTCTTCACACTCATCCTTTTTTTTCTTTGTGTCAAATCCCACTTCAGGGATATCAAAGAGCTCACATTGTAAAAGGTGCAACTTTCAAAATATGTGTTCATTTGATATGGAAACGGAACTAAAATCCTATAAGGATCCCATTTTTTTCTTTTGGTTGGTATGTTGAATAAGAAAAAAAAACCTCGTCTGTGTCAGAAAAAAAAGTACAGAATTTCACAGTACCTACTATATGCATGGGCCTTTAATAAACCTAACTTCTGAGTGAAACTTTTGTATAAAATCAACTCTTTGATGAGACAGCTTTTCAGTTTTTATTTGCTTCACCTTCAGCCAGAGTTCTCATTACACAAGCACAGCCTGGGGTTTGAGTTTCCTATTTTTTTTTTCATTTTTTTATTTTTACAAAAAAAAAAAAAAAAAACTTTGTGTGCAAATCCGCTGCCGCCGCCACTATACTATACTTCTTTAGCATAAACTTTTTTTGCCAGGAGTTCTTTTTGAGAACTCGCGCGGCATAGGTTCACATGATTTTCAGCTCGCAGGACTAAAAACAATATAGAAAGGGAAAATCTTCAAAGTGACCTAGTTTTTTTTTGTGCTGCTTTTCCCGACATAAAAAAAGAAAATAGTAACGTGCGGGGTTGAGAACGATGACGGTTGGATAGAAAAAAAAAAAAAAAACTTGTATGACCAACAACCCGCCAAACTGTTGGACCGAATAATATAAGAACTCGCTGCGAGTTCGCGGGTGTACCCTTTATGTGTGCTCTAAAAAAGTAAAGTTCCATGATCCTTGCGCTCTATACACAGCCATCAGTTCCAGAGCTTACAGAGGACTCGCATTCATTTGATTGCGGGCAGGGGGTAAACTACTACTCTTTGCTGGTTATAAAGGAAAACCTACTGCACTATGCACACAGCCACCTGTTTGTCGTTTCGTTTCGTCCTTCCTGCCTATTTCACATACATTCAACTATACACTACTCCTCTACATTCTACTAAATGGAGCAAAGGATACTACTTCCCGGGAGTAGTGAAATCAAAGTAAATATTTCCTTTGATAATTATGTTTGGCATATTTTAATTAGATTTTAATTCTGAGTGCACCGCAAATAGCAGGGGCTAATGTAGAGGGTATAGCCTCTGAGGTTCATGCTCGCTGTGTGTATGTTTTTTTTTATTCTTCCTGTTTTTATATGCAGTTGGCAGGACTTTGGAATATTCTGTGAGAAACTTCAATGCAAAGTATTAACTATGCGATGGTTGTAAAAAGCAGATGCAAATGCAAATATTTGTCCATCATCTCGTCGAGGAGGAGGACTTCTTTTTGTTGCAAATACTCTCTCTGGACTCATCATCATCATCAACATAAACTATTAAAACGCCGGCCAATTAGATGAAAGTGTATACGAAAAATAGCTCGAAGAAAAGGATTTCTTTTTTATTTTGTTGTTGTTTATTTTCTTAATAAATAAGAAGAAGTGTGCCATCTTTTCTGTTTATTCAGAATGGTAGCAAAATGTTGAATGCTTTTGTGGTTTTTTGTATAAGGAATTAATTTATAGGAACCTAAATGAATGGCACTTTGATGTTGTATTTTAAAAGGAGTGTGCTTAGGTTTCATTTCTGACTTCTCAGCTAGAAAATTTAAACATAAAAGAATAGAAATACTTTGTAAACTTACATAATTCAAAAGCAATGAGAAGGAATTCAAAATCTTTTAGAAATTATTTTAGGGGATTCTAGTTTTTTTTAGAAGAGGGATCGCTTTGTTTGATATTCCTGAAAACTATTAAAAAAAGCAAACAATTTGACATAGAATTTTATTTAGGTAAGATACATATCAAAATCATTACATTTTTGTATGAGAAAAAAAATAAATTGCACGACTGGGGTCGCACGTACTTGCTCTTATGCTTAAAGTAACTATAATGTTAAAGCTTTTTATTCAAGAAATTTAAAATTCGATATTGTGAAGAAATTTCATAAGTAGTATAAAAAAATTAAATCTGTTTTTATAATTAATAAAACTCCGATTTAAAATATCTTAAAAAAAAAAACAAATATGCCATTTTATTTCTCGTATAAAAAGGTATTTTTAGAAAAAAAATTTTGAAAATTGTAGGAGCCGTTTTTTAAAAAAATAATTTTTTATATATAAAATTTTTTTAACATTTTTCAAAAAAAAAGTTGGTATGCCATTTTGAAGAAATAATTAATTTACACATAAAAACTAAATTTCAAAATTTTTCATTGATCCGTTTTCAAAAAATTGATTTTTCAAAAAAAAATTTTGAAATATTTTTTAAAAAACCAAAAATGCGTTTTTTGAAAATTTTCTAAAATTTTAATATTATCTTTACTTACACACTTTTGTATAAAAATTTTCATTTAAATCGGGTTAATTTTGTACGAGATATTCAGAAACGAAAAAAACCGTTCTATGACAGGTACCGTTAATAACGGTACAAAAAATATTTTTTTTATTTAAAAAGTTGGCCCTTATGTGTAGTATTACACACAAAATTTTTAATCAAAATCGTTAGAGCCGTTTTTGAAAAAAATTAACTTTTCTATTTCCGTTATATGACAGGTACCGTTAGTTTTGGTCATAAAAAAAAAATTTCAATTTCCCCTCTAGGGAATCGCCAAAAACTGCTAACTACCAAGTTTGAAGAAATTCATTTCACTCGTTTAGGCTGCAGCTCCAGATAGAGACAGACGGACAGACAGACAGACAGACAGACAGACAGACAGACAGACAGAATTGCCGGACCCACTTTTTTGGCATTCTCCATCATCGTAATGTCATGTAAAATTGTTATCTCGAGTTCGATTTTTTTTACGAATCCTAAACTTGCCCTATAGTACCTATATCGCAAGTACCAATTTTTTTTTATGAAAACTCTTTATTCTTGCTTTCTATCCAAAAATCAATGTTTTTACCAAATTTCATTAGAGTAACAAATCTTTTTTGTTTTCACTCAAAAAAACACCCTTTTAACCATGATATTTTTATAGACAATTAAGATTCTTGTTTCTTATCTTTAAAGTAACATACCTAATTGCTAAATTTCAATAGGGTACCACTAATATTACTCTAGTATCACACACTTTTTCAAATATACCTACCTATATTTTCTTTACTACAAAAAAAACACCCTTTCACATAAAAAAAATTTATAGACTTACATTATTCGTAATTCCCATGGGAAAGAGAACATATTTAATGAATTTCGTAAGGGTAACATTTATACCATTGATTTTATCGGACTTATCGCGGATTTTTCCCTATTTCCCAAAAAAAAAAAAAAAACACCCTTTAACCTAAAATTTTTGTATAGACTGTTCGAGTTCTTGGTTTCTGTTATTATAAATGAAACATTTTTACCAATTTTCATTGGTGTAACAATTTTTTCCTAGTTTTTGTGGTACTTATTCCGAATTTAATCATTTCTTAAAAAAAAAAAACACCCTTTCACTCAATATAATTTTGTACACTTTATAGATTCTTAACTCTTATACCAACCAAAACATTTACACCAAGTTTTAAAAATTATAA
Source organism: Episyrphus balteatus (assembly GCF_945859705.1). NCBI lineage: Eukaryota > Metazoa > Arthropoda > Insecta > Diptera > Syrphidae > Episyrphus > Episyrphus balteatus. Next base: position 47,501,104 of record NC_079137.1, read on the forward strand.
AATTTGAGTCAGCTGTTATGATACCTTCCCCACACACAACTTAACCCATCAAAAAAACACCCTTTAACCAAAAATAATTTTAAGAACTTTATGAATCCTTCGTCCCTGCTTTATCTTAAACCTTTATTCCGAATTTTATCAGTGTAGCATGTTTTTCACATGTGTTTCGGTTATATTTTACTTGTTGAAGTCAAAAAACAATCACCCTTGTTTTTAATCGGCAATAACTTTTCTTAGAGCAATCGTATTGACTTTATTTTTATGTCATTAGATTCAGCATTAAAAAATATCTTGAAAACATGTGTCATATGATTATATTCGACAAACAATTTTTTTTAGTAGGTATATTTTTGACCTTCACCCCCTCCCTCTTGTCCGCGAAAAAACACCCTTCCACCCAACTTTTTTTTATAGACTTTTTATGTACTTGGTTCTTATCCCAAAAGCGAACTTTTTGCCAAGTTTCATGAGTGTAACAATTTTTTTTTTTTTTTTTTTTAATGCGTATTTTACCTGTACTAGGTATTTAGAAATGTGTCAATTTTTTATGATTAACTTAAGTTCCAGTTTTACAAACAAAATTATATACCTACATTTCTTAGTAACGCTTCTTTAAACCAACCAAATATTTATTTGCTATACAACCTGAAAATTTCCAATACCGATAAAATAATCTCATTCTTGCACCAATTATTTCATATATTTCTATAGGTACTATATATACATTTGATTTTCAGAACTAAGAAATATTGGTTTCCTTATTGATGACAAATAAATTTTCTAAAATTCACGGTAATTATCACAATTTCACTTCAGCAATTCCATACAAAGTTAAATTTCTTTTATAAAATCTTATACATTTTGTCACAAAATACAACTCAAAAATATCTCATCTGAAAACACCTGAAGATGCATAAGTAATTGACAATTTAAAGAAATAGTATACACTTGATATCCATGAGTAGGTTATTCTTCTTCCAAATCAATTCTTCTCAATTTCCGATAACAATTTTAAGGACAAAACTTGAAAATTGAAATTTGCATTGGAATTTCTCAAGAAACTCACAAGAGTTATTCATTGTTGCAACTATTTTGAAAGAGTGTCTCATACTTGCAAAGTAAATTTCAAAACAATTTCTTAATAGACTCTCAAGAAATATTTCCCAGAAACTATACGTAAGGACACAATAAATTAATATAAATGTGTGTTAAATTGATTTTCCTTTAACACTCTTCTTGCCTTTTTGAAGTAGGCAAAAGGTATGCTCGGGTTATTTTTCAAGGGAGAAAATTTTCAAATCTTGTGCAAGCTAGTTAAAATATCTTTGTGTTTTCTCACAAACTCAATTATTGTCACAGAGAAAAACCACTTGTTTCCAATGTTACCTTGCCCATATTTGTGAGCTATGGTAGATAGGTACCTAGAGAAGAGAGCATTCATGCAATAAATTTCTTAACTCCGTCGCATGCAGAAAAACCTCAGCTTTCACACACAAGGATATATCAGTTTCTCATTTGAATCAAAGAAGAAAATCAAATCCCTTAACAGCAGTGTCCTGAAGCTTCAAACCGTCAAAAATATATACAAAGAAGACGAAGTACAGAAGAAGAAGAAGAAGAAAGGTATGATACTGATGCATGCTGACGTAGGTACCATAGGTATACCTTAGAGACTGTGAAGCAAATTCCTCCAACGATGATGGATTTCTTGGCATTTATCCAAGATGTGAAGACAAAGATGCATTGAAGTAGCTGGAGAGTAGAAGGTATTTATGCTACATGCAGCATACCTTGGACATACTCACACACACACACACACACAAACACACATTTTTAGATACTTTGTATTTTCTTTTTTTTTTATACTTTTTACTTCTTCTACCGAGACAAGCAAATATTTCAAAATTTCACTCAACCAGAAGCAGTTATTTACCATAAATCTTACCAAAAAGTTTTGCAAATATGAAGAAGTTGTTACATTCCGCACTCTGACTGCTGTTTAAAACTTGCAACAAGACTAAAAAAAAAAAAAATAAATAAAGGATTTTGTATCCCAGGACTTGTACCAGCAGAGAAATTGTTATAAGAAAAGAAAATTCAACGAACAAGAAATGAAGATGAAGATAAACCAAAATGAAAAGAAAAGAACAAAAAAAAAAATCAAATTACGCTTCAGGATGAAAGGGAAAAATCCATCACTTGCGGACGTTTAAATGTAAATTTCTGTGCATAACCACAGGAGTATCTGGGTTTTATCCTGACATGGCTCCTTCATCAACATTGTTCGAGGGGTTGGGAAGGGATATAGAATTGAAATAAAATTGCAAGGACATTTCTCAACGGACGACACGATGCATGTAAACGTGTTCACTTGTTTTGAGCGAGCTCGAAACCCGGTCAGGCGGCTGTAGCGGCAGCGACTGACTTTGTCATGGTGCAGTGGCAATGGCGTGCGCTGCAGAGATTGCACTTTTCGATGTTTTTTTGAGTTTTAAAGTTTTTTTTTTTTTATTTGTTATATCCTGTGCCAATCCCTGTTGGACATTGGCGTTAATTTGAGAACATTCATTAAAAGTGGATGAACAATTTTTTTTTTCGTCCTGGTTTTTTGGTTGTATTTTGTTATATTGATTCACTTTTTTCACTGATTTTTCTTACTTTTTTTTGCCGAAAATCGACATTTTTCTGACGAGCAATGCAAGTTTCAAACTTCATTGTGATGTTATAGTGTGTTTGGTTGATGGGAATACTGACTTTTCAATATAAAATTTGATCGAATGTGGATAGAGGGACAAATGGAGGATAGACACAGACAGACAGATAGAGAACGCGAGAGAACTTAATTTGTATTCGTTGAAGATTGAACTAAATTTTTTTTTTTTTTGGACATTTTCTGACATTGCAATTAGTTTTGGGCGATTTTAATTGTCGAATGTTTGTATGCACGTTTTTTGGAAATTATATGGTGGAAAAAATTTTATTGCATGTGTGAAGGAGAGGTATTTTTTCTGATTTTGAACCAGAAAGTCAGCGAATATATTTTTTTCTCTATTTTTTGATAAATGATGTTCCTATAATAATTGCATTTATTTTTACATGCAAATGAAACTAATAATGCAAGACAAATTGATGTGTGTGAATAAAACAAAAGGTATTTTTCATGGGCATGAATCGTTATTTGATGGTCATATTGTGGATGTCCTATATGCACTTTGATGTGTCATTTTAAATCAAATGGATTTTCAATTGAGATTGAAAAGTTAAACATAAAATATGTTTTGGTTTTTGAATTATTATTATTATTTTTTTAATTTTTTTTGAAAAGAAGCAAAAATCGAAATAAATTTTAATAGCTTTATCTACCTACTATGATTTAAAGTTTTAGAGGTTATTCCTTCTAGTAAACGTTAAGCTGTGCCTGAGGCTATATTTCTTTTCAGATTGATTTGTAAATTTCGTGTTGTTTTTTAAGCTATAGCAATTACACTGGACATCATACAAATATCTTCGAGATATATATATATATCATTTATAATTAATTTTTATTATAAAACTTTAAAAAACTGTAATAAGAAAAACAAAAACATAATACATAGTATGAAATTACCTCAGAAATGTGAAAAATTAAAATACATACAGTGGACTTTCGCTAACTTGAACATACCATAACTTGAACAATCCAATAACTTGAACATCCTATTTTGCTGAACTTTTTTATTGCTGACTCTATAAGTTGAATATTTTAAATATTCGAAGCTCTTTAAGTTGAACAAATAAATTGTATTTCAACAGAAGTTTGAATTTCCTCAATATAGGATACTACTTTTGTAATCGTGTTGTGTGTCATTTACATTAATTTATAATAACAAATTGAATTCATACAAAACGAAGACTTTTTTATATGTTCCAGTAACTTGAACAATCCAATAACTTGAACAGGCCTGGTTTCGTATGTGTTCAAGTTAGCGAGATTCCACTGTACTTACATAAATAAAAAGAGCTCCTAGAAAGTAACGTATTTTTGGGCTTACTGAGTTCAAATAAATTGAGTTTAATATAATTTTTTTTTTCTGAAAATTTTTAACTAACCCTTAAAATAAGGGACACTTAAAACTTACTATATACAAAAATTGAATAGATAAAAACAAAAAACTTCTGGAAAGAAACCAATATAATTTTTGGTCAAGTGTTCCCAAATCTATAAAATTTAATATAAATCTTTTTAAAAAGTTAGCATTCTTGGTGGGTTTCTGAATTTCTTCCAAAATAGTTGAGTAATAATTCTTGCCAAAATTTGAATCCTAAAATTATTTGTTTGACAAAAGTTGTTTTTGGTACAATTTATGTTTGCACTTCAAATTTAAATTTTGCCATGTGAAGCCAAGTGTATTTTTGGTAACTCTTGTTTTAGTCAATAAAATGGCTGTGGTTTGCACAGTTTTTAAAATCAAAAAAAGTGGTTGTCTGTAAAGCCGGTTTATGGACGGTTATTTTACGTGATAATGTCGTAAGAAAACTTGTTGTGTGCGTTTGTTTAAAATGAGTTTTTTTTTTAACCCTCTACTGCATGAATTATGAACGAAATGAAATATAAATTTGTTTAACATTTTTTTAGTTTTATTAGGGGTTGAAAAAAGGTATTACATAGAAATTTTTATTTTTTTACATATATATGTATACATTTTTAGAAACATAAACCATATATGGGTTAGTATGCAGCAAGGCGATTTCCAGCAAAAAATTAATAACCCATATATGGTTTAGTATGCATTCAAGGTATGTTTTGTAAAGTATGTTTTTATTACAATGGACTTTTCATATTCATGGAATTTATTCAAACTCTTTCTTTTATCATTGTAGCAGAAGAACATATTCCATTTTCTACACATTGTGTACGCCTTCAGTCCGCAAATTTGACATATTGGCGTTTTTCTTTTGCCATTCAGGGATATGGTCGATGTTTCCAGTTCGCACTGAATTCAACGACTTTTGCCTTTGGTTGTTGTGAGTAAATTGAAGTTTCGGGATAAGATGGGGATGGACTTCCGTGACTTGTATAACTCTCTCACCTTTGTTTTGTTCCATCTCTGCTTTGATCACCTGCAAAAGTTGAAGGTCGTCCTCTTTTTCGTGACATTGTAGGCTTCAAAGATTTGCATATAGGTGCTCTGAGATGGCTTGTTTGATGTTAAAAAGAGCCAGAATCTGAAGCTAGATCATCATCACTTCGAAAGTCATCACCAGTTGTAGCATTTACACACTTATTTTTTCTATAGAAAGTCTTAGAATTCATTTTACAAAAAAAATAAATAATCATATTTATCAAAAAACAAAACCGACTTCCAGGGATCAAAACTGGGTTTTATGGTTTTTCTCAGAGTTTCCTATTTGGAAATCGGTAAAAAATAAAATGCCTTTTGTGTCTATAGTTTTTTAAAAAATAAAAATAAATTAAAAGCGATAGTTTTTCTGAGTAAGCGATATAAGCTTTATTTAAACAAAAGAGCTGAGCAAAGAACTTTATAAATCTTTTTATTTTAATTTTATTTTTAACAACTGAACAGAGAAAGTCATATATTTTTAAAAGTGAAAGTCCTAAAAAAAATTGAGAATGGAGTTCCATTTAGTAATAGCTATAAATTGGTCTCCATATTGGACTATTACACTAATTTATTAAATGTAGAAGAAAACTCATTTTTTCCAAATTTTACATAAATTTCCACATTATTAAGACAATGATAGCGCAAGCTTTTGTAAGTTATTTAGTGTAAGGGCACATTGCTTACATCATTTTAACAAAAATTCAAAATTTTTTTTAAACGAATCTTGATAGCTTACTAAAAATGTTCAATTGAATTATCGTGCCTTTATTACTTCTGCATTATGTATGAAATATTGTTGATGCATTAACAACTTTTCCATTTTTTTTAATCAATAGTAATTTTTCTCCATGCTTTCCATGATAAAAAAGAAAGAAAAACTAAATATTCGATCGATGCAATCATGCTCAATGCTCATTAGTCATAAGAAAATACACGATTCTGTATATCATTTTTAATCTTCAATTTATTGTTTTCTTATTGGAAAACAGTGAACACAGAACTGTTTTTTTATTTTGCAAGTCACGTTTAATAACTTTCATAAAGCCATTTTTTGTGTTGTCTCCAAGTTGTTTTATGTATGAAAATAAAAGAAAAAACATAAAAATTTTTTTATTAATATTAAATTTAAATGTTTTTTATTTAATAAAATATTTAATTTTTAACAACTTATTTAGTTTTTATGATTTTAATTATTGTTTATGCGACGCGTTTCGGAAACAATGTTCCATCTTCGGGCGAATAATTACTTTGAAAGCTTTAAAGAAAGTCAAATCAGCTGGCTGAGTCATTGTTGCACATTTACTAGGTGTTAATTGAGACGACTATTGTTTATTTGGTTTTGTCTATTTTCCTTTTTTAACGCGGTGTCATATAGTCCATTCGTTGTAAATATCAATTTGTCATTTAATAATTTGTGTTGTTCGGTTTTGTTAGCTTTATATATTTCATACTCTTCCAGACTTTAATAACAATTTAACCCCATTAGTCCAGTAATTTTAGGTTTTATCTGCGGAAAAATTCCTACTGGGCTGAATTTTGGTATACAGCTTAATGACGGCTTTGTTATGAAGATGTGAAAAATCGACATTGATATCGTGTCCGCGTTAAGAGTTATAGGGGTCAAAAGGTCACAAAAACTGGTTTTTCACGATTTTCAGCAAAACGGTAAGTCTTATCAAAAAATTTTCAATGCAAGAATTGTAGACCAGATTATTATATATAAAAAGTGTCATGACACTTTTTTTCCTAAGACCCACCGTTTCTTAGGCATAACGATTCAAAAAGTTGAAGTTTAGTTGTAATCGTCATAATCCTATTCCTGAAAAAAAAACTCCTAACTGAAAAGTTCCTGAAATTTCATTATTTTTTTAGCTTGAATTTCGTTCCTCAACTGTTAAGAATATGGGGAAACAAAAAAAAAATGGAAATTTTCGCCATTTTTCCGATTGGGGCCCTTCTCCCGAAACCATTTCCCTGGGAATTTTTGTTTAGAATATATCTGAAAATATACAGGGTGTGCAATAGAGAATGGACAACCCTAAAACGGCTTATAGCTACACTTATGATTGTTCTAAAAACAGATAGAAAAAAGTTCTATCGCAACCAGTTCATAAAATATGGACTTTTTTTCGTTCAGTGTATTTTAAATTTTATCTTCTTATGTTTTCGTTCACTACAACCACGAATGAATGAATTTTATTTATTTCTTTTTTTTATAATTTTCTACAATAATTGGATGAGTACATAAACACTTTAAAAATTTCATAGCTATTGCACATTTTCGTAAAAAAATTTTGAAATCTGTTTTTTGATGCAAAATGTAAAAAAAGTATTTTATGAAAAATTTTAAACACCTGTGGTATAAAATAAATCTATAGAAACCTTTCTTAAAAATATTCTCCTTATACCAGAATATTTTTAAGAAAGTTGGCCACCTAGGTTTCTATAGATTTATTTTATACCACAGGTGTTTAAAATTTTTCATAAAATACTTTTTTTACATTTTGCATCAAAAAACAGATTTCAAAATTTTTTTACGAAAATGTGCAATAGCTATGAAATTTTTAAAGTGTTTATGTACTCATCCAATTATTGTAGAAAATTATAAAAAAAAGAAATAAATAAAATTCATTCATTCGTGGTTGTAGTGAACGAAAACATAAGAAGATAAAATTTAAAATACACTGAACGAAAAAAAGTCCATATTTTATGAACTGGTTGCGATAGAACTTTTTTCTATCTGTTTTTAGAACAATCATAAGTGTAGCTATAAGCCGTTTTAGGGTTGTCCATTCTCTATTGCACACCCTGTATATTTTCAGATATATTCTAAACAAAAATTCCCAGGGAAATGGTTTCGGGAGAAGGGCCCCAATCGGAAAAATGGCGAAAATTTCCATTTTTTTTTTTGTTTCCCCATATTCTTAACAGTTGAGGAACGAAATTCAAGCTAAAAAAATAATGAAATTTCAGGAACTTTTCAGTTAGGAGTTTTTTTTTCAGGAATAGGATTATGACGATTACAACTAAACTTCAACTTTTTGAATCGTTATGCCTAAGAAACGGTGGGTCTTAGGAAAAAAAGTGTCATGACACTTTTTATATATAATAATCTGGTCTACAATTCTTGCATTGAAAATTTTTTGATAAGACTTACCGTTTTGCTGAAAATCGTGAAAAACCAGTTTTTGTGACCTTTTGACCCCTATAACTCTTAACGCGGACACGATATCAATGTCGATTTTTCACATCTTCATAACAAAGCCATCATTTAGATGTATACCAAAATTCAGCCCAGTAGGAATTTTTCCGCAGATTGGGCTTAAAAATGACTAAAATGACTGGGCTACATTGCACATATGCAAAAAAGGGAGACTACTCGATGCGTTGGAAGAGTATGAAATATATAAAGCTAACAAAACCGAACAACACAAATTATTAAATGACAAATTGATATTTACAACGAATGGACTATATGACACCGCGTTAAAAAAGGAAAATAGACAAAACCAAATAAACAATAGTCGTCTCAATTAACACCTAGTAAATGTGCAACAATGACTCAGCCAGCTGATTTGACTTTCTTTAAAGCTTTCAAAGTAATTATTCGCCCGAAGATGGAACATTGTTTCCGAAACGCGTCGCATAAACAATAATTAAAATCATAAAAACTAAATAAGTTGTTAAAAATTAAATATTTTATTAAATAAAAAACATTTAAATTTAATATTAATAAAAAAATTTTTATGTTTTTTCTTTTATTTTCTTTCATAAAGCGCAATTTGACATTTTCTAGCCATACCTTTTCCCTCTAAATCTTATTTTGTACACAGTCAATTATTTTGCAAAATTCTTCTTGACATTAAATTAAAAGCTGGTTCATTTTATTTTGTTCAAAAATTATGACAAAAAAAATTGCAAAAAATAACAAATGCGATGAGCTTTATCATTGAATATGAGTTTGCATTTATTTTCCTCTAAAAAACCTTCACACACCACCGCACCGTCTTCCTCCAATGTTTATTTTTATTTTCTCACTTCATGATGTGGGTATCTTAATGCCACAAAGATGTGAATTTCCGCCAACCCCTGTCTAACTTTAATCCACAGAGAAATGAAAATACAAGCAAAAGTCTCATTCACCTGTCTTAGTCTAATCCATTTCTCAGACACATTTTATTTTTTTTTTTGTTTCTTACCAACTAACCGTGTGTGAGTATGTGCAAACACGTTGTCCGCTAAAATATCATTTTATATATAGAAAAACACCTCGCACACACAAGATTCTTGTCTCGTTCATACATAACTTAACTCGCTAGCTTAAGCCTCCTTTCGCTGTATAAACAATATCCAAGCAGCTTCCGCCTTCTAGTTCGCCATATTTAAACTTCCCATCATGATGATGCTACCGACCCTTTTTCTCGTCGTCGTCAACGCACGAAGAAGTGAAGCTGGGAGCTGTTATATGTATGTGTACCCCTTGTCAAAGTTATGATTATTAATTTTTCGAGTCATAGCAACAGGATAAGTCGATTATCATTTTTCGCATATCCTTTTTCTTACATCGTGCTTTTTGTGTTAGTGTGTGTGTGTGTGTTGGAGATCCTTGTTCCATCGAAAGACGAATATGCTGCTTTACTTACCTAAACATGTTTCCATGTTCTTCTTCGACACAAGACATGTGCTATGTATGTTTGCTGTTTGCTGATGGGGCAGAGTATCCTTCAAAGCCTTCTTCCTTTTAATAGGGGTTAGAAGCAGAACCTGGTAGCTGTTAAACTGGAACGTGCACAGGAATGGATTTATCTATTTATGGTACGATATTAGCCTGGTCGTCCTCTCTGTACACTCTCTTTTGCAACTATCTGACTGGCAGCCAAAGCTGGCTTGGCTATATACCATATCCCCGCTATACCATACCGTCTCCAACCTACACTAATAAATTTTAATGAATAAATCTCGTTGCCGATTTTGTATCCGTTCAAAGTTTTAAAGGATTTTCAACGGACATAGCCCGTATTTGTATTAGCCTGAAAGCAGTACAGGATATAGCATGCAGTATATCTTCTATCTCTATGTATAGTTTATAAAATTCAAACCTAAAGGAGCTAACCATAGCTCTCATGATGGCTATGGCCACGTTGATGACGACCGACGAAGACGACGACGACGACGACGACGAGAACGATGACGACGACGTTTGCTCGTTATATCACAACAAGTACCTACATAGTTTTACTCCTATAAGTCTTGTATAGCACACTACAACTATGTATATTTTTAGTCTTCTAATGAATCCCTTGCACAGCTGTTATAGTGTTTAAGGTCTGTCGGATGTGTTCGGTGGACGTCATTTATTAACGAAGATTTGCAGGTTAGTTTAAGTTCTGGTGTGTGTTTGCCCTGCTTTTTCCTTCTTTGATATGGCTGTGTATAGGAGGTAGATTGGTATTTTTTTTTTTTGTATTCTTCATCTGTTTCAACGAGGCGAGAAAACTTTGCTTATTTGCTTTTTGGATAAAACACACCAGAGAGAGAGAGAGAGAGAGAGAGAGAGAGGATAAAAGACGAAGAAAAAAGTTAAAAAAAAAAACATTAAAAAACTCTTGAAGTGTTGACAAGACGTTACAAAACGGAAGTTGTTCGTTAACACAAAGTATATTGCTGCAACTGCAAGCCCGTTGCACCTTGCTAGCACATATATTTTAACTCTCTAGATGAGAATTAATAGTTTTTCTTTCTTTCTTTTTTTTTTTTTTTTTGTTTCGTCAAGGAAAGCGGATTAGCTCGTTGAGGCTATTGAAAAATTTAGGGTAGAACTTTTTCAAATTAGAAATATTTTTTGTAGTTTTTTGTGTTGAAAAAGTAGAAAGAGAGTTATATCTTTGATTTTTATTGAATTTAAAAATACTAAAGGTAATTAGATGATTAAGAAAGTTTTCTAATTGAAATGTTTGAACATATAAAATGTTTATTTCCTTAGTTTTTCAAAAATATAATGAATGAATACCTACTTTTTTTTCAAAAAGTGAAAGAATGATATTTAACTATGTTTTTTTTACGTTTTTGCAGTCTTATTTGGTGCTATAGCCTAATCCTGCGTTTTAGACCAAAATAGAGAGACATTTTCATGGCGGTGGTGGAGTAATCTGAAAAGAATAAACTTATCAGTAGAAAGGATAATTTCCTGAAAAATTAATGAATTGGAACAAGTTTTGAAAAAGAAAGTTAACCAAAATCGTCTATCGTCGTCTATCGTCGTCTATCGTTGTCTATCGTATCAATGTTTTTGAAACTGACTGTTCAAATAAGCTCCCACTTAACACCGCAGTATGAAGAATTAGAGAGTTGGATTGAAAAAAAATTCTCTTACTCGCAACGCAACGTAAGAAACGGCTTCAACTCAGCTAGACTTTAAGTCAGATTCTTTCTTGAATTAAAAAAAAAAAACAAATTAAATTTGAAATTTTAAAGTGTTGTTAAAATATTGTACTTTTCATAGTTTATGGAGCCTACATCACATTTTTTTTTTATCCAAGTTAAACCAAACGTCAATGTGACAGAGAAGGGAAAATAATTTAAATATTTTGCTTGAAAGTGATTCTTGTCAAAACGCTTATAACAAGAAAACCCACAACACACTTCCTATATACTGGAACTTGTTGACCTTAAAATCAACAAACATCCGAGTGTGTGCTATGGGTGAAATTTATTTTACTTGAGGATCCCAAGGACAGAGCACTCAAAATCCTTTCAAACTTTTAGTCCTATTCTAATTCTACTCGCATGTTCTATATACAATATACATTCATCTAGTATGTATAACACACACACACACGTGTGTATCTCTTTGCTGAAACAGGTCCTCTCGCTGTGGTTCGCTTTTCTAGAGGTCAGCCATGCGACCACATCCTAATGTGGTGGACTGAGTCAGTTTACGGTGTCATAAATTTCCATTTTCGAACGAAATGTATTTCTTGTCTCCTGTGGTTGACATTTTGTTTGTGTGTGTGTGTTTATTTTGTGGGGACCAAGATATGGACTCATAGTAGTATCATGTACCCTTTCCTCAAACCTGTAAAAGAGCATCACCACGCAGTTTTGGATATGATGATGATGTGAATGAGAGCTCAAGAGTAGAAACAACGTGCATATAGAACTTCTGTCATGTGGAAAGAAGGACGACCGACACTTTTCATGACGTATGTGTGTTTTTTTGTTTTTTGGTCCTTTGGATTTCTGATTGCACTAAAGGCATAATATTCTCTCCTGTATATACAGATACACTATAAAAGAGATTTATTCACATTTTTGTTGTTGTTGTTGTTTGTTGGTTATGTTGTTGTGTTGGTTTTTGTGGGTGCCAGTGTGTTGTCAGAATTCATGTTGTTTTTTCATTTCATACGTTCGTTCGTTCGTCATTGTCGTTGAACCGTCATAGTAGAGTGTCGAAATGGAATTTTTGAGCTACAACAAGAGTAGGTAACTTTACCTATACTCGTTGTATGCATGTACTCGTAACTCGTATAACAGAATTTTGATGTAAAACCAATTCCATTCACATTGCATCTGCGACACGCCATATAAAATCTCATGAATTTAAATCCAACATCAAAATGAAGGCAAGTGAAGTGCTAGAGATACTAGCTCATAGGTATCCCATGAATGCACAAATCCTTTTTAACAAGAACAAGTAGAGTCAGAGTTAGAGCAAGAGCAAGAGCAAGAACAGAACAGAGGAGAGAAAGAGGTCCATGTTTGTGTCCATGTTTTTGGTGTTATGTTTTATATGCAAAATCCCCCCTTTTAAAACTAAATGAGATTTCTACAGATCTCTATAACACTATAGAGAATATACGATATGAATTTTATGAGAGAAAAGGGGGAACATTTCTTTTGAGATTTTAGTACAATTTATATGGTTGGAGTGTGTTAGTGCTATTTCTTGTTAAGTGAATTAGCAATTGAGTTTAATAAGCTAATTGCAAACGTTTTAGGGATATGAAAATGAAATTTGGTTTTTGAGGAAAATCTAGTTTTTCGTTTAACGAGTTGTGAAAATAAAATTAATACATGAAATTGTTTGAATTTGTATAATTAAAGTGAATTAATTAAATTAAAGAAAAACATCGATTAAGGTTTTTAGGATTTTTTTAAAGCTTATGTTTACAGAATTTAATAAATTCTATATGTGAAGAATAAATTCATGTCCAATAAGTTGTTCTTCTATTTCAAAAGTTTTTATTTGCTCAATAATATAAAATTTAAACCAAAGACTTTGATATTTTTTTATTGAAAACGAAAGAGCTGAGCAACGAACCTAATTTTAAGAACATTGTAACTATTTCAGAGTTTGAAAGGCATAGCTTCTTAAGACCTTTCCAAAATAATATGACAGTCCAAAAACAATCTAAATCGAACGTCAACAGCTGTTGTTCTCATATTGTATCATCAACTAGCTGTTAGCAAAAATAGTTGCATATTTTTGAAGGTGTTTACTATTTTTCTGCTTTTTTTAATGGCAAAAATATGACTAAGCGGGTGTCATATTAAATATTCGAAGCTGAAATTATGGCTGCAAGTTAAGTTGCTAAAGAAGCAATGTGATTAGAACATTTTTTGCAGGAGATGTATGATTAGTTGAAAAGGTTAATTTGATTTGCAAAGCGGTCAATTTGATTTGTAACTTGATTTGACTGTTAGGTAGCACAACTACATATGTCTACTATGTCAACTATTTAAAATATCGTTAATATTTAATTCTTCTATTGCCATACATTTTGGTTATTTAAATTGAATTTAAAAAGCAATGCAATCAGAGCACATTTTGTTGGAAATTTTACTATCGACAGTTTAAAAAAAAATGTTTGTTTTTATCTTTAGAAAAGGCTTTTTGATCGATGAAGAAAATGTACAGTTCCTTTTTTTTAATTGTATTTTGTTAAACAAAATCGTCGCATATGAGAAATAGGTAATTAATAATATTTTCTTTAACTTCATATTCATTTTTACTCGGATATGTTTTTGATATAAAATTATAAAAATTTCTTCAACTATTTTTAAGCCTGCTAAAAATTACAAAAAAAAACCTCCACTCCAAATTATCAATGGTCTTATTCAATGTTTCATTTTAGTCAAATTTTTTAAAGTGATCTTTCAAAGAGATGTTTTTAAAACAACAATTTATTGCAATAAAATTCATGCAAATTTGCATTTAAAGTCTTTGGGCAAATTAGAGTAATTGCACCTGAAAACACTGTAGTTTTTCATTTTTCAAAATATTTTACATAACACGTACCTATTAGCAAAAAGAAAAATTATAACGAGTTAAAACCTCAAAGTTATTCTCTGAAAAAAATATGTTCTTGTTTGTTCTAAAACTTACTATTTCATAATCAGCAAATATTAGGGAGCATTTCAAAATTCTGACTTCAAAATTCTGCCGAGATACATATTTGGCAAAAATCCACTTATTATTTTTTTTTTTCAAAAATGAGTAGGTATTAAAAAAAATTGAAAAATAAGTATGTAATCAATACTAAGCAGATTTTGCGAGATGATGATTTTCAAAATTCTTCAAATAATTAAAAGAGAAACTTTAAAAAGCGGGCATTTTTTTAAATTTATTAGACCCTTTTTTATTTTTTTTGCAGAATTTTGTAAAACAGTAGGATTATGAAAAGTAAAACTTTAAAAAGCAGAATTTTAAAGAACTAAATTTTAAAAGGAGAGTTTTGAAAAAAGAATTTTGTCCTCGGCAAATTTTGACCTCAATCCAAAATATTAAGCTACGATTTTTCTCGCGTAATCTTCAAAATCAGGTTTTGATGATATCTACAAAGTATCTACTAAAACCAAACTTTTTCTAATTTGTTTTAAAGATAATAAATATTAACCCCTGAAGAAGCTGGAAAAGACTAGCGAAACGGTTGGTGAAATATGTATTAATTTTTTATTTAATTAATTGCATCTAAGAAATTGATCATTCAATTGAATAATCTTAAGATTATTTGAAATGCATCAAATTAAAATTCTTCATATAGTTCTTAATCGATGTGTATACATATTCAAAAAGTACTCCATAAAAACTTAATAGGTCATAAAATCGACTACAAAAATCCGTAAACAATTTTTTCACCCTAGAGAAATTCAAAGGATTGGACAGATTTTTCCCAAATTTTATTTTAATGCCTCAGTTATTGATACACTATATTTAAACTCAACTTAAATGCACATTTTTTTTTCTTTATAAAAACCCTATAACTGAATGACATTCGAAATATAAATCACAATAAAAATTAGGTTACCGAAATTGAACACTGTTCTGTCAATTCGATATCGATTTCCTTTTATTGGTTTTCATTACATGTTCATATTTTGCCAACCAGTCCATCTCATTTAATGAATAAATCGAAATGAATTGGAAATATTATAAAAAATATTTGTCAACATTAATATTTCTGATAAATTTCATATTTCAATCTGGATATAAACTCGCATCGTGTCATATCAACGTTATCAAGACCTTCACTTAAATCATCATTCATCCTTGAATACAAACAATCTATCTACCTCACACATTTGTGCAATATGTTCATGCACATATGCAATTATAACTCACCGTCAAATTATTATCTGCCATATCCATTTGTTTCAGCGCCGATAGTCCATCGAATGAACTCAAATCCAATTCCGAAATGACATTGCCTCTTAGATTCACCATCATCAAATCCCTCAGGCCTTCAAAACTGTCATTCCGCACAAACTCTATCAGATTAACCGACAAATCCAACGACTTCAACGCATGCAAATGCACCAAATTACTCGCCGGCACATCCAGCAACTGATTATTCTTGAATATGAGTATCTCCAGCGATATCATATTCCTAAAGACACCATCTTCCAAGCTCACAATCAAATTATTTGTCAGATCCAGTTCGATAAGACTGGTCAAATCATTCATTGCGGTCGGATGCACCACTTCGATTCGATTGAAACTCAGATCCAACAACAACAAATTCGTCAGACCCTTGAATGCATCCTTATTCAAACTCGAAACACTATTACCACTCAAGTTTAGTGTTCGCATTTCGCTTTGATATTCGAAATTTTTCGACCCCAAAGTTTCGATGATATTTTGTGAGAGATCCAAGACCTCCAATTTCATGTAGAACGGGAGGGTGAATTCGACATTGCGAATTTTGTTTAAGGTTAAATTTATGTACTTTGTTTCGGGATTTAGTTGAATGGGGACATCTTCGAGGGCCGCATTCACACAGTAGGCTTGGGAATTGGAGTCGCCTCCCATGCACTGACACTTTGACGGACAAAAGCTGTCGGCTTGTTTTAGGAGGATTAGCGTTAGCAGGAGCCATTGCCATGGTGGATGTTGCAGCATGATTTGATAGTTTTTGTTGTTTTTTTTTTTTTTTGGCAGGTTGAGGACACCACGGATGGAAGGACTTTGAGCGAGTGTATATGTGGGAGGAGGGACAGCAGCGCGTTATTTGTATCTCTGGGGTTGATGATCCTTGGCGAGCTCGCGCGAGTGATGGTGATTGATTGGAATTCTTTTTTTTTCTGTCTTTTTGGTATTTGTTTGTTGTTGCTCTGATGCGAGTTGTTGCTGAACGAAATGATGTTGGGCTGTTCGACGTCAATGGTGTCGGCGGCGGCGATGGTGCGTCATTTTTGTTCGGCGGATTCTGCAATGAGATAGTGAAAGAGATAAGGTTTTAGTTTTTTTTTTTTGTAGGTATTTGCTTGTTAGAGTCTACGGTGTGTATCTTTGATGAATGGTTAAATTATACGAGAGGATACAAATATTTTATCGAGAGTGACAAGCGATTGGACGAGATAGTCCGCAGTGTTGCACTTGTATGGTGGTGTGATATGACTTGGGTTCTTTGCAGATTTATAGGCACTGCAGTTGTTTAGGTTGGAAAAAAGGCAACTAGTTAGCAATGTGTGTTTGTTTTATTGAATAGAATTGGTAAACACAATTTCGTGGTTTTCATTAAATGGTCAATTGCGCTAGGCTACTTATAATTTTTTTAAATAAAAATTTAGGTTTTTAAATAATTGCATTAAAAAGTAAAAAAAAAACTTGAATTAAGGTTAAAGGAATTTTTTCTAAGCTAACGTTAACAAATCTAAAAAAATAATACATATCGTCGGTGGAAAGTGAAATAGTTCTAAATACATAAGATTTACAAGGGTAAGTCCCAATTTGGATTTCCACCGACAATGAATTTACGTTTGGTTTAATACAGTGAGATGAAAAGAAAAGTACTAACAAGCTAGAGTATGAAGGTGTGTGGGGGCAAGAAATCGTATGGGGTCTATTGGGCTTAAGCCCCATCAAGCCAAGGGCAGTTTTCATAATAAACTTGACTTAATTTAGAAATTATAAAAATCAAAGTTTACACCATACACACAATAACATGCGCTATACCTCTTTGCAAAACATAGATTTTTTTTTTAATACGTTTTTAAATAAGGCTGTCACTTAAACTTTAAAATTGAATTATTTTATTTCTAATTAATTTTTAAAATCTAAATTAAAAAAAAAAAGAAAAAAAAATTCGACCTAATTTTTTCAAATTTTTGTGTAGATAATTAAGTAAGTATTAATTTAATTTTAAAATTTCAATGCTCTTATTTGTATACAATAATATATTTTTAAAATTTTGAAAGTTTTTGGTTATTCAAAACACAAAATTCAAGCCTAGATTAGTCCTTTTAATTAAACAAAAGAGCTGAGATGCGAACCTTATTTAATGTACACTTTATGTGCTTTAAATATAAAGAAGTTTTAAGCTAAAAAAAAAAACAGATATTAAGCACTTTTTGCCAATTTATTGTAAGCTCAAAAAATACAAATTATTTACAACATTTAATTTAAATTTTTCAAATATTGATTTTATGATAAATTGTTCAAAAAAACATACAAATCAACATTGGTTCAAATAAAGATAGGAAAAAAAAAAGTAAAAACAATCGAGAATATTTCTAAGGATTAGGTCACGCAATAAACGGCTGAACGGCGATATTCCTTAGTGATGCCTTCTAAGACCCTACAATTGCTGATCTCACGCTTCAGTCCTATCGGTGTCATTTTTTTTTTATTCTTAATACAAATTTGAACATGCCATATTAGTTCAATATTTTTTTTCACACAAAACCATAATTAACACCATGAACTGAAAAAAGTCCGAGTTAGTTTAGAGTATAATGTAATACACTAAAAATGATATTAAATGAAAAATATAGGCAAAATTTATATAGTTTTTGGGATTTTGATTTCGGAAAAATAACACTGGTCAGCAAGGTTTTTGTTACAGACACCACGATATACTTTTCTATAGGTTTTTTAGGTGCTGAGCTCGAATCCGAAGTCAGAACAATTCTATCACATCACATTTTTGAGATAATTAGAAAATCGAAAATGCCGCTTTTAAACAGATATTTGTTTTCTTAGCGTTTTTTTATTTGTTGTAAATTTGTAACGGTTTCTAAAAGAACGTAATCTTGTCTTTCTAAATCCGTTTAAATCTTTTAAATATCTCTTTTCTCTCTTTTCTTTTTCGAGAAATCTTAAGTTGAAATCAACGTGTTTATTTGCTTTTTATAGCAAATCTCGAAAAGTTATTTGCTAATCGCTTTCAAATTTTTACACAACGTTCCATTTAGAATCTCGCAAGTTTTATATTTGCGAAGGTGGTGAATCGCGGTGAGATACATCAAAGCGTGACCGTGTCAGATAGTTATACTAAATAATTAACTAGTGAGAAAAATATAACTTTTTATAAGAACTTACTGGAATGTAAATCAAACGTTGTGTCAAAATTTTAAAGAGATTGGCAAAGAACTTTTTGGGATTTACTATTAAAAGCAAATAAACATGAGATATACCAAACACGTTGATTTCAACTTAAGATTTCTCAAAGAAGAAAAGAGATGTTTAAAAGATTTAATCTGATTTAGACAGACAAGATTTAGTTCTTTAAGAAACCGTTACAAATTTATTTTTAGTATGTAGCGTTACTTGTCATATACCGATTTTAGTAAAATTGAAATATCTCAAAAACGGCTTTAACGATTTTGTTTAATAAATTCAAATGTTAGTTTTAAGCTTAGGTCTATCTTTTAATGAAAATTTTTTTTTTTGAAAATCATTATTAACGGTACCTGCCATAGAACCGTTTTTTATTTCAAATCCCATTATCTCCGAAACTACTTATTCGATTTCTACGAAACTTTTTGTGAAGAAGCATTTATACAAATTAAATATAAACTTGAAATAAAATTTGAAAATTTTTTTTTGAAAAATCAAATTTTCGAAAACGGGACATTGAATTTTTTTTTAAATTTTGTTTTTAAGTATTGATTAGTGATTTCAACAAAACGGCATACCAATTTAATTTTAAAACTTGTTTCCCAAAAAATTATTTATACAAAATTAGTTTTTTTAAAAAACGGCTGTAACGATTTTGAAATTTTTTTCTAAAAATGCATCTTAATATATCAATCAAAACTGCATACTTGCTTTGGAGGGCAATTTGATTTCAGATTTTATTTTATTTTTTTTTAAAACGAATTTATTTTTTTTTTTTTTCAAATTTCTAAATAAAAAGTCTTAAAAATTTAAGCAACTTTAACCCTTAAAGCAAGTTCGTGCGACCCAGTCGTGCATTTTATTTTATTTGATTTTCGATGCTGATTTATCATTTCTTAAACTAACCATTTAAATTTCTATTTGAAAAAGTTAAAAATTTGTATTAAAAATATTTTTTAGAAGCTTCCAAAAAAATTTCAAATTTAACTATGTACCTATATCATTTTTTAACAATTTGAAAAGTCTTATCACAAAGAAAGATTGAAATTAGTTTTTAGGAGTTTTTACATTAGAAACCTTTATAATTCTAAGATATTTTTTTTTTTTTTTTTCAAAAAGCACTCAAGTAATCTGAATTTATATTTACACCCAATTCAATTATTTTAATATAAATTCAAAAACCCAATTCAAAAATTTTAAATAACTAAAATGTTTACTCAATAATCATAGCCCAAAATTTTAAACTATTAAAAAAAAAATGCTTAAGCCATTTTATCTAGTTACTAATACATTCATAACTAAAAAAATGACTTGGTTCATTGCCAGAAGCGTGGTGGGTTAGTTTTGGACTTCAAAAAGAAAAAAAAAACATGTTTTGTTTTTAGTTTTAGTATCTAGTCATTTGCCTATATTACGACCAAAACCTAAATTTAAGACCTAATCTATATATCAAGATTTTCTTTATGAAAAAGAATTTATCTTACTTATGCTCATTAAGGGTTAGAAGAAAAGCACTTAAACATCAGTATTTTGAGATGACATCGCGGAATACACTTTGTTATCCTTCCAAATTGTTAGTCAAGTTTTTTTTTTCAATTTATACACCCTTGAACAGCAATAAAAAGAGAAGAAAAACACTCGAAAATCTCCTTAAATCCATTTTCAAATTCAAAACCACAACAAATATATAACCAAAAAACAAAAAAAAAATTCTAACAATTCAACAATCTAACCCGGTAACCTGGATTTTCAATTTTTCTTCATCATCCATATTATTCTGATAAGATTTCAAAATAACAAAAAAAAAAAAAAATATATAAAACACCCAGAGGGTATAGAGAAGATATACCTCTAATATCCTATTGGCACCCGCATTGACAACAGCCAGTGACTCCGCCGTGTCTCTTATACTCTAAGCTCTCTATATTCTTTTCAGGAAAAAACTTCAGATTTTTGATTTTATTGCATAGGTACCTTACCTACTCGTGCAAGTAAAAGTGGCATTTATCTCCTAAACGTATGTATATATACAGTACCTCCAAACGCTTCGGGTGAATATAGTGATTTTTTTCTGTGTGACATGATCCATTTTCATCGTCACATAAAACATTCGAAGAGGAAATATCATTTCACGAACCTCTTGACACTTATTCCTTCGTTGTCGTAGTCGTTTTTTCGTTCTCTTCTCGTTGTCGTCTCGAAGGTATTTCGTTTGGCGGGAAAATAAAAAAAAAAACAAGCCACCTTCAAGCTTCATTTCCACACAACACCCCCATCCTCATGGTATTTTCACAATCACTAACCGCCATTCTTTATCGTGAAGAACTTCACAATCCACATCCTTAACAATCGTATTTTTCTTCTTCCTTTTTTTTTTTTTTGCTTGCTTGGATGGGATCCTACTTGACTAAAGGAGTATTTGATTATTTGAATTTTGAAATGCAAAAAAAAAAATAAAATCATTCCATAAGCTAAACACAATGGAATGAGAATGATTTTTCTTTCAAGTTTCCTCACCATCACCGCCACCGCCACCATCATCATCATCATCGTCGTCAACCAATCTACCAAACCAACCAATCATAACAACAACAACAAAAAATAAATTCCTTTTGACTCTAGAATTTTTCAATTTTTTTTTTTTTAATTTTTTTTGTTGTGTGTTTTCCATTGGATTGCGTTATATTTGTATGCAAGGATTATTATTGATTTTATCTTTGGGCAAATTTGCAAATGAAATCGTTCAGCCCCACATGCCTAGATAGCTGAGAGCTCTGGTAAGAGAGGAAACCAGGAAATCAGTTGGAGAAAAACGAGAAACGTAAAGGATCGCTGTGTGATGTAGGATATGGAGCTAAAAATTGGCACGAATACCGCCGCACCACATACTGGTTCATGGTAGATACATCCCGAAAGGATATTCGCATTGGAATGAATCGGGTTCATCAAGAGAGAGAGAGAGAGAGAGAGAGAGAGGAGAGAAGCCACCGCACTACCACCACCACCATAGTACAAACTGCAGGGCAACAAACGAACGAAAGGATTGGAGTTTGATTGAATTTAAATTGGGCATAATGGGATGTGGGTTTAAGCCCTTCGAAATTGATTGAAAATCGGATATGATTTGGTGGCGGTACGATGAAAAACGGGGCACAACAACGAGGAAGCGTTGGCAAGCAACAAACGCTACGGTACAGTGCCTTATCTGCTTGCTGAAAATGCAAAAAAAAAAAATCCTTCACTCACACACACTCACACATCCCACCAAAGAATCCACAATCGAAAAAGAGGAAAGGACGACAATGTCGGCGACGTATGCAGATTTCGTTTTTTGGCCATTGATTGAAAAATCTATCTATAAATACATTTTTGTTTCTGTTTCGTATGCTGTGTGCTGATAGATCGCTTACTGAGAGAAGCTTAAGCTTTTTATTCCCTTTTTCCGTATACATTTATCACAGTGTATTGTGTATAAGATATGCAATGTTATTCATTGTTTTTCCCAGGGAACAAGAATCCTTTGGGACAAATTGACTGTAAAAGAATGCAAACATAATACCTATCTTCTTCTGATGATACTGATTCTGATGTAAGGATTACTAACTCAAGTGATTTTACTTCTATGGAAACGTACAACTGTCAAGGGAGTTTCAAAAAATTGACATTTTACAAATCAGTTTTTATTTGTTGTAGTAGGTGTTCTTAGAAATTTGAATACGTGTGGATCATCTTTACAGGGGTGCACTTATCATTGGAGCAGCCGAGACAGTGCTTTGGGGCCCACAACGGATGCTAGGGCCCCACGAAAAATAATTTAACGTTTATATAAATAAAATAAAACTCAGTTTTAAAAGAAACTCTTAGGTTTCATTTAAAAAGAGACCTTTCATTTGATACGTCACTCGATGGATTTGGAAGGAGTATTTTAAAATGCATTTTTTTCGACAAGTGTTAACCTTGGATTTTTCAAAAACTAAACTTTGAAAAAAATTTACTTCTGGTTTTAATTTAATAATAGAGCTTGAAGAGACCTTTCTTTTGATAGTTCATTCGATGAATTTGGAGGAAATTTTTGAAAATCGATTATTTTTTGACAAGGGGTTAACCTTGGATTTTTTCGAAAATCTGAAAAAAATTTTTTTTTGAATTTTCTTAACTTAACGCATAGGCCTAATGACTATGAACTCATGTCTCTAAATCAAAGCTTGTTTCGAGAGTCCGCAGATATTTGCTTCCGAAATGTAGCCTAGCAGCTCTCGTCTTAAAGCTTTCTATGAAAAAAGCTTAGAAAATTATAGTTTCATTTAAAATTGGAATTTCACCAGTAATGTAAGAAATGCATAAAATTTATTTTTTTTTTTAAATTTATGAAACACTGTTTTAAAAGGTTTTGAAAAAGAATTTTAAAAAAATATTTAAAAAAAAATAGAGCAAAAATGTTATAACATTTTTCAAATAAAAAGTTGGCAAGCAAGAAATTATTAATTCATACTTAAAAACGAAGTTTCAAAATATTTCACAGACCCGTTTTCAAAAAATTGATTTTTTTAAAATTAAATTTTGAAATATTTTTTTAAAAATCCAAAAATGTGGTTTTTGAAAGTTTTCAAAAGGTCAAAAAAGTACGAAAAAGCAAACAAGGCTCAAAATATAAAAATCACATGTACCTATATTTACCTGACATCTATTGGAAAAAAATTAACTAAAAAAGCTTTTTTGTTTTTGTAGTTTTGAAATTTCAAATAAAAAAAAAAATTGAAAAAGTAAACAAATTACAGTCAACTCCATCTAAGTCGAATTGTCACAGGACACGAAAATTAGTTCGAGTTAGAGGGAAATTCGGCTAAGAGGAATCTATTTAATCTTTTTGCTGCAGACCAGACGGTTTCATTAAAAACTGTAAAAAGTTGTGAGTTAGAGGAAAATTTGACCTAAATCGACTGTATTTTAAATTTCAATTATTTGTCAAAAGAGCTTTTTTTCGCAAAATGACAGGAACTATGTGATCGAAGAGCTACCTTACGGAAAGGATATAAAATATTGTTTGAGTGTATTTGTTTTTAAAACTTTGTGAAAATTGAAAGCTTCATCTTGTTCAAACTTTTGGAATCGAATACTTTTTTAAAATGAAAAAGAGATATACTAACAAGCTACTAGGGGGAAGAAGAAAAAACACCCTGTTTACTTTTTTGTACTTTTTTGAATTTGTGTTTTGATGTAATTCAGGCTTTACGGTATTCTAAACTTTGTTTTATAAAAATGTTCGTTGAAATCGTGTTAGTCATGTGCGAGATATTCAGAAACGAAATAACGGTTTAAAAATTATTTTTTTTATTTAAAAAATTAAGCATTATTCAAAAACGTTTTTGAAAAAAAAAAAAATTATCTTTTGTATTTTCGTTATATGACAAGTACCGTTATTTTTAGTGCTAATTTTCTCCTCAAGGGAATCACCCAAAACTTAACTACTTAGTTTGAAGAAAATCGGTTAACTAGTTTAGGCAGTAGCTTGAGGTATACACAGACAGACAGACAGACAGAATTGCCGGACCCTGTCGAGTTCGAATTTTTTTTTTCGAATCCTAAACTCTCGCAAGTAAAAAATAGAATTCAGCTGAATCCACCGCCGCAGATGCTGCTCACGGCTTTTCTAGAGACGAACCACCGCACCGCCGCACAATAGCCACACTATGATCAAATCCCATGTGGTCTTATTTCTTGATTCCCATAAACTTTACTAGATTTCTGTCTAAGAATGTATCAGAAAATGTATCAATTCCTTGATGATTTAAACAAGAGTTCAGTTAATAATTACTACCTCCTTCCCTTTCACATTTCCCTACTTTTAATTTATTTTCAGCCAACACAAAATAAATAATATTAATTATAATCGAAATTAAACTCCACCTGTCACTTTTGACATTCGAATAAATCAAAAAATTGACGTGTAAGCTGATGATGTCTTGAAAAAAAGACACATCATTGACAAAATCGAAGTTTATTAAAAAATATTCTCAATATTCCCATAACTGTCTCTTGTCTGTGTCTGTCCGTGGGATTTTCCGCTTAATATATCAACCAACCCATAAAACACTTTTGTGCCGACAAAACGCAAAAACTGTCAAACGAAATATAAACCACTCGATAATGTTTATCTCATTTCTGCCCATCACAAATGTAGTGTTGCTGTCATCGTAAATGTCAAAGAAGAATTCAAAAACATACTTTCCGTAAATACTTCGAATAAAAATGTTGTGTGTATATTGCAATGGAATACAAAAAGAAAACCAAGAAAATAAGATGTCATCGCACTAAACGTACAGTGTTGTCCGCCCACTCTCATCTAGCACCGCCCATTTAAGATACTCATTTCGAAAAAAGAGGGCTAAACGGACACTCACTTATCTTGGATTTTTATTAATTACTTAATTGGATACTAAACATACCACCCTGGCATATCGCATCATTTTTATATAAAAATGAGAAACAGAAAAAGGGGGAACTTGGTGTAGATATAGTCTTTTAAGAAGCCAAAGGCAATTAATGTCACAATGACAGAAGCGACGCACCATCACAACAAAGTATAGCATACGGTAACCTTATGTTAAGTTATGTGCTGATGCTGGCTGGAGCTGGAGCACATTCTAAAGTCAAGTCAGCTGCGCAGAGTTGACGAAGTGATTTTTTATAATTTTTTGATTTTGTTTTTGTTTTTTCTGAAGCAAAATACTTTTGAAATATTTTTCATTTCATGGCTTTTTCAGTTCAAATGGAAGACGCTAAGAGACCAAATGGTCGCATAAATCTGTCCAAAATAAAAAGGAGGCAGACTGAATGTTTCATTAGGTTTGTTCTTTTTGTCTGTTATACTTACATACTAACTGGTTGATATGAGGAATTTATTTGATCATCATCTTTCTGACTTGTGATGTCTTCATCATTTATTTTTCTTCTTATTTTTCATTTTGATATGGAGGAGCCACAAAATGCTTCAAGCAAAGGGTATTCTGAGATTCTTTTCTTCGGGTGCAGATGTTTTGTTTTTGAACTTTTAAATTGTAGCAAAACAAATATATTAGAAGAAAATTAAAAAAATCTGAATTTTGTTTGAAACAAAAAAAAAAAAAATTTCTTTACTAAAATAGGGATGGAAGTTGGAAGTTGTTGGAAATTGGTGTACAATATTAAATTCTTTCATCGTTAAGTCAAAAAGTACCTGATACCGAGAAAAAAAGAAAAAGATTATGGTAAAGCCATGTTAAAGTTTCAATAAGAAAAGATTTAAAACCGAGAAAAAGATAAATCAAAAATCTTGCTTATGGCAGATATCCTTCTGTTCAATTATTATTAGGGCAATATGGCGAACCCCATTTGCATTGGATTTCTTTACTTTTTTTACGTATATTCGGCATTTCTGAAATATAATTAAAAATAAGTTTCATAAAATTAACGTTAAATTGAGGTTATTTTGAAATTAAAAAAAAAATGCAGAGACATTATGTAAGTTGCTTTTGAAATTAGTTTTACATTGAAACTTCATAAGGGCATTATGGCGCAGTGGTGTAAAATGTCGCGCCATAATGCCCTTATTGCATCTGCGCCATAATGCAAAACACATATTCACAAAACACCAAAAACAAAACACAAAAAGTATGAAATAAAGATTTTTATTTGCATATAAAAGGAAGTGACCAAAAAAGCCCGATTCAACATAAACATTAATTCTTACTTCATTTAAAATATTACAAGTTATATAACATAACTAAAACTGAATTCTGCATTCCACTCTTCACCAAAAATACGTGCCCTGTATACTTACAGAGATACATACAAACAAAAACAAAGCGAAATTATATTAGAACCCAGAACCGATATTTTTTTCTGTTTTATTTTTTATTTGGCACAAAAATAATAGCAGTGCCCTGGGATCGCCATAAGGCGCGTGCTCGACGAAGACTGAAGTTTCTGCATTGGTTTTAACTTAAAACGAGTGATGGAAGTATGGTAGTTGAGAGGTGCACCATAATGCCCGGTGCGCCATAATGCCCAAAGTTACCCTAGACCAGTGCCAATCCGGTTTTCAAAAGGCAAAAGTTGAACAAATTATTAGCAGCATAAGGGTGGTGGGAAAATTTAGGATAAATGGTATATAAAAGGGGAAAAATAAATTGCTCACAAAAAAATTTGGGGAAAGGGGGTGGGTGGGCGAAAAAGTGGGGTGGGTGTCAAAAATCATGGTTTTTTACGATTTCTGTCAAAATTAGACGTCCTATCGAAAAAAGTCAAATGTTGTCAAAAAAAAAGTTGTAGGTAGTATAAATGTCTACAACTTTTATTCAAACAATTTTTTTCTATAACCTTAAAAATATTGAAAAAAATGCAAAAATACGATTTTTTGATTTTTTATTTTTATCTTTTACAAAAATAGTTGGATTTTAACAAAATTTGTTTTAAAATACTTCGTTATGTTTTCTATCTATTAAAAATGTTTTTTTGAGCAAAAAGTTAATTTTTGGATTTTTGACGAATTTAATTTGAAAAAATAGCCTATTTTTCAATCAAAAAAGTTACCGAAAAAATTTTTGATTTTTGAAAAGTTTGGAATATACAATTTTTTAGCTTAAAACCGTTTTTTAAAGATTGTTTGGAAAAACTATGCTTTTGTTTTCGAAAATATTGAGAAAAATTGAAAAAAAAAAACAAAAAAACGATTTTTAAGATTGATTTTTCCGTAAATGACAGTAATATTGGCGAAAAATAATTTTCCATAGAAACCAAATTATACTTTTCTAATGGTCATTGACCTTTTTAATGTAAATCAAGCACTAGAATGGCTCTAACGTGCAATGTTTTTGAGATATTGAATTTTGAACGTCCCAAACACTATTTTTCTCATTTTTGGCATGATAATATGTCAAAAACGTGATGTGATAGAATTTTTCTGACTTCAGATTCTAGCTCAGTGCACAAAAAACCATTAGAAAAATATACTTTGATTTCTATAAAAAAAAAAAAACTTTTTGACTAGTGAAATCGAACAAGGCATTCGATTTTTTCTGCCCTGTTCGAGTTTTTGTGGGCAATTTATTTTTCCCCTTTCGTATACCATTTATCCTAAATTTTCCCACCACCCTTATGCTGCTAATAATTTTTTTATTTTCAAAAATTATTGGCACTGGTCTAACAGTGACCCGCTTGATTAAAGTGGTGCTAATAGAACGGATTTTATTTTCATTTATTTATTTCTTTTTTTTTTGCATAAGTAATGTAAATAATATAAAACCTTCTTGAATAATTAGGGGAGTTGTGCTTAAGATGACATATATGACTTTTGTGTATACGTATTTTTTTTATATTTTTTTTTATTGAAATTGTATTTAAATAAATTTCAGACATGGATACAAAATTAAGTTATAGCTGTAGAGCTGTGGTAATCCTATTTCTTTATTTTAATCAAGGGGCACGGTAGTGCCCAGCCAAGTTCTCTAGCAACTTTGGCACTACACCCTTATTTACAGGAAACAACTCAGGCCATTTTCGACCCCCCTCTAACTTCCACACCAAAGATGCTAGAAATTTCAAACTCACTACATTTGTTGAGCTCGTAAAAACCAAACTCCTCACAAAATTTCAGCCTCCTACGATGAGTAGTTTCTGAGATATAGGTCTTCAAAAATCGCAAAAACCGTAACTGACTCACTGACTCACTGACTCACTGACAGATCATCAAAATTATGGAGAACTTCCCGATATCGTAGAAACTTGAAATTTTACACGGTGATAGGACTTGTGGTGTATACAAAGGAAAAAATCGAAAATTTGAGATTTTCAATTCAGGGGGCGTAGCATCCGCCCATTTCCGCTGAATTTTCATCATATATTATAGAGCACTTCTGATTATCGTAGAATCTTGAAATTTGGTAGAATAGTAGAGCTGGTAGTTAATACAAAGGAAAAAATTTAAAACTTGAGAATTTCAGCCAGGGGGCGTGGCAACCGCCCATTTCCGCTGAATTTTCATAAATTATTATAGAGCACTTCTGAATGTCGTAGAATCTTGAAATTTGGTAAAATAGTAGAGCTAGTAGTTTATACAAAGGAAAAAATTTAAAACTTGAGAATTTCAGGCAGGGGGCGTGGCAACCGCCCATTTCCGCTGAATTTTCATAAATTATTATAGAGCACTTCTGATTGTCGTAGAATCTTGAAATTTGGTAGAATGGTAGAGCTGGTAGTTTATACAAAGGAAAAAATTTAAAATTTGAGAATTTCAGCCAGGGGGCGTGGCAACCGCCCATTTCCGCTGAATTTTCATAAATTATTATAGAGCA
This sequence comes from Episyrphus balteatus, assembly GCF_945859705.1. Taxonomy (NCBI): domain Eukaryota; kingdom Metazoa; phylum Arthropoda; class Insecta; order Diptera; family Syrphidae; genus Episyrphus; species Episyrphus balteatus. Next base: position 47,530,374 of record NC_079137.1, read on the forward strand.
CTTCTGATTGTCGTAGAATCTTGAAATTTGGTAGAATAGTAGAGCTGGTAGTTCATACAAAGGAAAAAATTTAAAACTTGAGAATTTCAGCCAGGGGGCGTGGCAACCGCCCATTTCCGCTGAGTTTTCATAAATTATTATAGAGCACTTCTGATTGTCGTAGAATCTTGAAATTTGGTAGAATGGTAGAGCTGGTAGTTTATACAAAGGAAAAAATTTTAAATTTGAGAATTTCAGGCAGGGGGCGTGGCAACCACCCATTTTCACTGAATTTTCATCAAATATAGAGATTTTATATTCTACAGCCATACCTTGCAAAAAGTAGTGAAATCACAACAAAAACCTTACTGTTAAAAAAAGAGCCAAGTTCTCTTATATTGAAATTATGCTGGCACAAAAAGTACTGAGATGTAAAAGTGTACCAAGTTCTAAAGTTTGGGTTCAAATTCGTATCAATAAAATTTTGATTGTTTACTTGGCAATTTTTGAAATAACTTTAAAAATCGATAATTAAGAAAAATTGTCAAGAGAACAATCAAAATTTTATTGATACGAATTTGAACCCAAACTTTAGAACTTGGTACACTTTTACATCTCAGTACTTTTTGTGCCAGAATAATTTCAATATAAGAGAACTTGGCTCTTTTTTTAACAGTAAGGTTTTTGTTGTGATACGACCTTACTGTTTGAGGAAGATGTTGAAATCTCCAGGGAGAATCTGGACCAGGCTAATCTGAAATCCAATCAAATCTTTTCCTTATAAAAAAAAAAAAACAGAAAAAAATTGACAGGAAGAGATTTATTTTTATTTTAAACTCCAAAAAAATGCAACTTACCAAATCTGAAGCCATATGAATTGGCTTTGGCGAGTAACTATTCTTAGATAAAAAATTCTGATGGAATCGGTGGACTTTCTGATGGGATCTTACTTTTCGATTTGCAAACACGTAAACCCTACATCAATTATTCAGAACTTTACAGACAAACAAACTTACTTATCTTTAGTTACCAGGCTTTTTTAAATGATGTCTGATCCTGATGAACACTGTACTCCTGTAGTACTCAAGTCGTGGACAAAAATTAATAGCACGAATTAGTGCCAGATTATTGACTGGAGAGAGTATCCATGCTCAAGTCATAGAATTATGAATACAATTTTCCCTTAGCCTTAGCTTTTTACTAATGATTACTTTAATTTGTCTTAAAAAATTCTCTGAATACGTTATAAATTGCTTTATCATATATACGTCTTTAAGTCATTTATCTATCTTTTTTTATATTATATTTAAACGACACAATGTTTCAACATTTAATACCCTTTTTCTCATATTTAATGGTGACAGTCTTTCAAACACAATTCTCTGCATGATTTACCCCACTGCCACTCTATACACAGTATTATACTTCATCGTACAAAAGGCTTTACAGCATCCGCATTTTTCCAACTGACTTCACTATAAAATAGCTAGCTCCCTTTTCTTTTTTCTATATAAAAACACATCAAATAATACTGCTTGCTACTGATGCCATTGCTATACTGCATTTTTACAACAAAATACCAAAGATTTGTCTGGGAAGACTGGTGAAAGAGGCAAAATTGCATTTAAAGCAATTTTTTCTTTTCAGTGACTTTTCTCTATACACACGAAGAAGACGAAACATTATATTAAGTTGTCTTAAGAATAGAGCTAGTGGAAAAATATTCCCAACATCTCATCGTTTCTTTGCGTCTCTTTATAGAACATATCTCAACGAGGACTTGCGAATGCGACTATATGCCGATTGCCGACTGCAACTTTGGTCCTCCTTTCGTTCACCGCCGCCGTATATTGTAGAGTCATCGTCAGCCAGCCAAGTTGGCTCCTTTTCATCTTCGCCAAAATGAAATCCAAGATATAAAATGAAATCTCAATGTGATACACACAACCAACCATTTGCCATAAACTATATCCACAGGAACAAAAAAAAAAAAGGATTCAGCTTAATGTTTTGCTACGAACTGCCAAAAGATTTTCCAGTTGTTTCCTTTTTTTCTGTACCAAAAAAAAAAACCCCTCTACAACACTCCTCGATCTAGATCCAGTAGACTGCGACTCCGAGCCCAAAATTTAACATTATTCTTTTGACAAAGACAAAGTAGGATAAAAGGGTAAATCTTTCTTCTTCCAAGTTTTATCTAGCAGCTCCTTAAACTATTATACATTTTTTTTTTTTTTTAATGTTACACACTATTGTACAGAGCGCGACTATAACACCATCATTTTTACCAGCTATATATGAGTCTGAGTCCTGTTTGTGTTATATTCCTTTGATATTGTACTTGTACTTGTTAGCTCTTTTGCCAGGCCATTGTCTAGTTGTCAAAAATAACAAGCTATTCTCTTATAGTCGTTGTCGTTGTTGGTTGGGGTGCCAGAGGGCTGGGGTGTTGGTCCGCAAATAGTTGTGACAATTGGATGAATTCCTTTTCATTTCTCATTCTCGCAGATCATGATGACGCGCGTTTCGACGGCTGCATGAAGTCTGAACGACACGACGACGACGCGACTTATTGCAATGAGGATTGTGAGGAGACATATGAATTCAAGAGTTCAGTCCTGTGCGACGATGCCTCTGCCTTTTCTGCACCCTAGAATGTGTGTCTGCGAAGTATTTTTGTACCGCTGCTGCCGCGCCGCACACTGTCACTGACACTCCTTATAGCTATACAAAGATAGATCTCAAATGGAGCATTGACGTGTGGAACAACAGTTGCAGCAGCAAGTGTGCAGCCAATGTATATGAGAATGGTGGCTGTCTCTCGGTGCAAGGTGATGGAAGTGCATGTTTTATGGTGGTTTTTTTTTTTTTTTAGACTTTTCTATTTTTTTTTTTTTTTCAACATTTTATTGCATGTCTAGCTGTCTAGCTAGCTTTGTCTGGGCCGAACGCATGCCGAGCCGCAATCATTTTTTAATGGCTTCACTAAGTGTGGATATATATGGAACGGTTAGGGAGACTAATTTCTATATAAGTGTGCAACTTTGTTTAGTTGTTGTTTTTGTTTTTTTTTTTTTGCATTGGCATTGACAGACGTTTTATATAAACAGACAACAAATTCTAAAACAGCTTTTGATGGCCCATAGATGGTATTTAGACGATTTCTATGATGAAACAAAGTTAAAGAGGGTATGGGTTTTTTTTTTTTGTGTTTTTTTTTTTTTCATTTGAATATAGGAACTATTTAGGATGCATAAATTTGACGATATAGTTTTCAAGATGTGAAAGAATTTTTTTAAGGGTAATTCGAAATAAATTCTAAGTTCTATTATGAAGATTATTAAACAAATATAGGCTTCGAATAAAAGAGGTCAATAAGAGGTGTAAAAAAAGGTGTATAAACTATAGATCAATAAATTCTCTGGTCACCAAAAAATTGAAATCTTTGGTTAAAAACTACAATATAAAAGGGTTTTTTTTTTTAATTTTTTTAAGTAGCTTTAAGTTAGAACTACAAATTAAAAGAATGTTAAAAATCACACAAAAACAAAACCATTGAAATAGTTCTGCAATCTATAGAATAAGTTAACATGTTTTTAGTTAAAATATATGCTTTTCCAATTTTAGCACTACCTAATTTAATAAGTCCAAAGTTGTAAAACGCATTGGTTTTTAATGGCATTTTTAATCTATTTTTTTAAATGAAAAATGCATTTAAATTTTTGTACTATTAGCTCAAGAGTTTACTAATAAAATATATTTAGTAAAATGTTTTTTTTTTTTCTTTTTTTGGCATTTTTTTTAAGTATTGAATACTAAAACATAAGGTTGAAAACTTGAAACATTTAAGACCCACTATAGCTTTTTTTTTACTTCAATTAGCAACAAACATTATTATAAGTTATTTATCATGTTTAAAATGCATTGAAATAAAATTTAAAAATATATACAAAAAAAAAAGTACGTATACACCATAGTGATCATTTTTGTTAGTTTTATTTATAAAAAGCTTTTAAAAAGCTTTTCAAAGATCAAACCTATTAATATCCCTTCTATATGAAAATGCCGATATGCCGTTGATGGGTTTGAAAATTCGATAACTTTCAATACCGAAGAAACTATGTCATTTCGTGATTTTTTTTTTAATAACTTGTTTCAAAAAATGAGCTTCTAAATGAGATAATTTCCCAGTTTAGCTGTACCCATCTTCTTTCCTTAGATTGCAAATTTGTATCTTATGTAAATTCCTTACCAAATTCCAGCCTACTTCTAAAAAACTAATCTCCATTTGCAAAAGCATTTCTATTCAATTTTCTTGTCACTTAATCATTTTCATTTTTTTTTTTTTTTTTGTAATTGTTGTTGTTTTTATTTCCATGTTGTGAAATCTTTTCTTTCTCTGATTTACTGTATTACAAATTTTTGTAGATATAGAGGATTTAAGTAAATCCAACCAACTGACACAACACAAGATGAACATTTTAGAAATTATGGACAATCTGTATATAATCTTCACTGGACAGGAAAATCTGTTCCATTTCTTTCTTTCAAAAGATGTTTACTGAGATGAAAGGAATTAAGTTATGTATGCTAAATGTCTTCTTCTTTTTTTTTTTGTTTGTCTTCCTTCAGCCTTGACGACATAATCAAGGGACAAATAAACAAAAGAAAAGAAAAAAAAAAAAACTGAAAAAAAATCTAATTTAACTTAACACCCAGCTTCTTTTTAGGCATTCATGCCTGTACTCCCCCTCCATCTACAAAACTTAGATAATTGCCTCTTTTTTTTCTGCCACACCACCACCCTCGCCTGTTGAAGAAACTTTTCTGTTTTTAGACCTCCAGATGTTGGAAGCAACTCAATAAATTATATCCGCTTAACGCCCACACGGACCATTTTACAAAAAAAAAAAATACATAAATCGTTTTAGAATTCACATAAGAAAAAAAAAAATAATATATATATCCAGCATTTTGCCATGATAGCTGCACATTTATAAAAGAAGAAGCAACAAGCATCATCCGGAAAGAGAAAGAGATCTCCCACTATAAACTTTTTCATTCTACATGGGCAACTGGCCAAATTGCGCGGGTGAAATAGGTACTTAAGAGTTATAAGGATAATCGAATTGAATCCACTAAAACACTCGATTTCCTAATTAGGACGATGGACTGACTGACTGAGTGTGGACTAAAAGCAAGCAACAGAAAAAAAAAATTCTCCACCTGTTGCACACTAAAACCGACCACGTCCTTAAACTTTTAATATAGGTTCATTTTTTTGTCTCCCTTTTCGTCCTTTTTTTTCTGTTTAAAAATTTCCTATTCATGGTTCATTGGAAAAGCACACCTGTGCCTATCTCTTCTTGTGCGCTATATAATTAATATCAGGAAGGAAACGAGTCCTGCAAAAAAAAAAAAAAAAAGAAGAAAAATCTGAACACTGCCAACAGAATAAAATCGATTTAGCGGCTTGTGGAGCTCTACAAAGTGATGCAGAGGATTCTATGTATGGGTACAATAACCTGAAGAAAGGAAAGTAGATTTTTTTTTAGTCCTTTTTTTTAATATTCTCTTAGTTTTTTTTTGTTGATTTTTTTTGTTGTATTTTTCTTTATAACAAAATACAAAGGATTCTATAGCGCATTGGTGTGAAACCGCGCACAGTAGGGATTTATTTTTGAAACTCTGCCAAAAATATCCCAGAAATAGAAAAAGTTTACTCTAGTCAGATGACTTTTTGGAGTTAATGTATAGGAGAGGAGGGTATACTCTGTACATTGAGGCAGGTCTTTTGAGTTTCCATTTTTTTTTGGCATTATGAAGAAGACTGACGACGACAACGAACAACGACTATAGGCGACACAACGACCAAAAAACTATGATGACAATTCAACACAACGCACATTAATGAAACAATATAATTATTTTTAAGGATCGTGCCAATTTGTCAGTCTGCCGTAAATAACTTGAAATTAAACCGAAAATGACAGTGCAAATGAATGCTGCCAGAAGTAGTATACTTGTCTTTGTGTACAGTCAAAGCCGCTTATTTACACCAATCAAATAATTATAAAACTAAAAAAGGCACTTATTTGAAGTCCTGAAAAAGGAGACTGCAATATTTTTTGAACGTAAGTTGATGCTTTAAAAAATAAACTTTAACGAATTTGCTAAAAGTAAAATTTTAAACATTTGCTATAGTTTTTAAAATAATATAAATAATATCCCATTCGTATAGTGCGGCAATGGAATTTAAAATTTGTATTTTTGTAAGGAAGAACTAAAATTGCAATTTCAATCAAGCGGCTTCGACTGTGCCTAGTAATCTGAAAAAATTGTTTGCCAACAATATAATTGCAATCATAATTTATTTTCATTTGAATATCATTTAAAACTTATTTTGCTTTGACTTTTTTTGTATACCTACATTATACGAGTATTTGGAATCAAAATTCAATTTAAAGTTTTCAGAAAAATGGATTAAAAAAAATATATATTTTTCGTTAAGGATAATACTCGTAGTCTGTTTTTATTGTTTTATGTGATAAGCTGTGGTAAGTTAAATTATGTTCATGGGTTAAAAATGTACTGGCTTTTTGAAGTGGTTTATTTGATTTATTAAATGACTTCTAGAGGAGTTTATTAAAACAGATAATTTTTGTTTAATAGATGTCAATTGGAATTGAAATTATTTCCGAGAATCATGTGTTATTTGTTTATGAAATTTTAGCTTATTGAAATTGAGAAAGATTTTGGAATTAGTTTAAAATATTTTTAATTAGTTAATTAAACGTTGTTTTGTATGCTATTAAAAGTTATCAAGGGAACTTTGTCATAAAACACATCATTTTTTATCTTTCTTTCTTTCAGATGCATTATTGTTTTTCTGTGAATGTCAAACTGTTGATGTTTTGTCATTTTTTATTTTTGTTATTGAAACTTAAATAAACTTGTTTCTCAAAAACAAGCAATGTTTAGATTGCAAAAAAAAATTGTAAATGATTTAAATTTAAATTCTAAATAATTATCGTCTATTAATTTTTCTCACTTTAACTGATTTAATGAGATTTTAATGTGAAAAAATTGAACTAACTTATCAGAAAACTTATGAAGAAAAAAACAATAATGTTAAATAAAAGAATGATCTAAATATCAATGTGCAAGATTTAAAAATCAACACAGTAGTTGAAAAAATAAGATAAATGAAACTATAGTAAGGCCAATTCAACCAATTAAAAGAAAGTCGAATAATAGATTTTTTATGTCAGAAAAGTTTAACAACAGTTGGAAAAAATTAAACATAAAAAATGTTCACTATGGTGTATACGTATTTTTTTTTATTGAAATTGTATTGAAATACGTTTTTATGGAACGTGGACGTTTCGCGGCCAAAAATGATTTTGCCATTTTTTGATTTAATTCAGTCCTACATACTTATATGTACGGATAAAATGCATTTTTGCATCTCAAACTTAACAAAGATTTTTCTCAATTTTTTTAATTTAAAGATCATTTTAAATGCATTTTTCTGTCACTTTTCCTGATTCTAAAAGAATTAGACCCAGTTTTTTTTACACTCCATTAAATTTAAAGTCGCCATTTAAAAAAGGAAAATTATAAATTTTTTTTGAGATTTGACAGTTGGGATCGGGTCAAAATTCTGCTTTCAAAATTTTGCTTTTTTTTACGAAAATTCTGTTTTTCAAAATTCTGCTTTTTTCCATTCTGCTTTTCAAAATTCTGCCAGCATTATACTTGAACAAAAAAATTCTGCTAATTCTGTTTTTTTTTTCATAGCATATGCGCTGACTAAAGAAAAGTACACCTCATTAATGTAATTCAACGTTGGTACTTTCCTAAATTTTTTCGTCGCAAATATTTTTTAAAATGCAAAGACTAACTTTCTTTCAAATAAAATCTATAACTTTTTGGAACCGATGTTGTTTGATACAAAATATTCCTTTTCTTATTCAAATTTTCTTTCATCTTTATTTGATAAATTAACAAAATTTGAATTATTTTCGGAAATGTTTAGTATTAAAAACCTTTTCTTAATATTTTCAAAGTAAGTAAGTAATCAAATAAGCAGAAAATTTTTCAAGAAGATGATTTTACAGAATTTTGCAAAAAATTAAAAAAATGGTTTGGAAAATGATAAAAAGCGCGCGCCTAAATCTTAAAAATGGTATCTAAAGAAATCAAAATATAACCTTTTAAAAAAACAATTTCGAGGATTTTAAGAGAGTTTTTGGGCCTCAAAAAATTTGAAAAAAAAAAAACTTGATCTATGTGAGACCATCTACCTATATGTCCCATAATTCAGAATTTTCTAGTATTTTTGAAAAATTCTTCTAAAATTCTTTTTTAACACTGTATACTCAAAGAACTAAAGCTAAGACCCCCACATTTTACCATTTAATAATTTCTATGTTTGCTATTCATTTTCCTCGTGAACTTCTTGTAAATTAAAAACTTTTTGATTGTATTCCATTAATTGTTTAGTTACCCCATTTACGCCCCACTGAACTTCAAAGTTTTGGTTTATTTTTTTGTTTAAGCTTCAAGACTTTTCACAATGCCACATACATATGCCTCCTTATCGTCATTGAAATTCAATAAACAAACCCCTCTTGTTTCAAAGATCCGTTATAAGATTATTCAGGTAGTTTATTAAATGATTATTCAAGCTTGAAGTAAAAAAAAAAAAAAAAACAAAACAAAAATAAATATCATTCCCCAGCACCTAGAGAGAGTAATTAAAATGAAATTAATTTCCAGACAGGTATTAGAATACCAATTAAATTGAACCCCATCCAGACTAACATGGGTAGGTATAACATTCCCTTTATTGACAGGTTGCAAATTAAAACCTCGTTAAAGATGTATATTCTGAGCTTTGAAAAAGAGAGAGAGAGTGTGTTAGGTATATTTTAGAATATTTGATGGTCTGGTGGCAACCCCTCTTATCCATATTAATCTATTGGAATGACTCTCTTTCTCTATATCTACTCTATACAAGTGATTGAAGCTCAATACTTATAAAAGGGGATAAATCTACCTTGGTTATGTTAGTCCTATATATCCTGGTATCTAGATAGACATTGCATTTGCCTATCTCCTGTTTTTCTATATTTGAATAGGAAAACGTTTATTAAAGGAAATAAAAGCTTGTTGTTAGTTAGTCAAATAGAGAGAAAGTATAGAAACAAATCGATAAGGTAGACATATATATTGTGCAGGCTTCATATAGAAAGAGATTTTATGTTAACCGAGGTTAAAGGTAAAATGCGGTAAATCAGGTTAGGACGTCGACGTTGTCGTCTATGCCATGGACCAAGGTAAACACTTTAATTGAAGGTTAGTTTTAACTTCATGGAGGGATAAATTTATAACTCTCCTTGGGGTTCAATGCAGGTATGTATAAGTAGTACTTGAAGTGAACTCTTTGAGTTTTTAAAGCTTTATGTCCCCTATGTTTGAATATTTCTCCATTAAATTATTTTGTTTCTAGTAGATTTTGTTTGAGTAAGTTTTGCTTCCGATGCAGTATTACATAAAAAAAACTATGTTTTTCATAAAAATAAGCATTTTAGTTCGAATAAATTAGAAATAACTCAACAAATGGAAATGGTTATTTTGAGGTTATTTTGGAACTTTGGTAAAAATTAATTCCTGACTTAAAAAAATCATCATATTAATAGGTATTAACTCAGTTAAGATGGACTAGAAACGGTTCATAGATTAATTTGAACAAAAAGCTAAAAAGAAACCATCATAAATTCGTTTCCACGGCGTTATTTTGAGGATATTTTGTTACTTTGGAAAAATAAATTCGTGACTTTTTAGTCACTTCAGTAGGTTTCACTCAGTGCTTTAAACGGTTACTATATTTATTATAAGAAAACGTTAACAAAAAAAATGCAGACGAATTGAAAACCTGCTAATTTTTTTAAGTCGGTAAAAAGAAACCATCATAAATTGGTTACCAGGGAGTTAACTTGAGGTGATTTTGTTACTTTGGAAAAATAAATTCGTGACTTTAAAATATCGTAATTTTATATTGATTTAAACTCAGTTTGAGTAGAATTACAACAGTTCATTAATTCATTTGAAGAAAAAGTTTAAAAGAAACCATCATAAATTGGTTTTCAATATTTTGAGGTTATTTAGTTAGTTACCTTTGGTAAAAATAAACTCCTGACTTTTAAAAATCGTCACTTGAGTGGATTTTAACTAAGTGCAAGTAGTCTTAAACGGTTCATAGATTTATTTGAAGAATATGTTTAAAAAGAAACCATCATAAATTGGTTTCCACGGGGTTAATTTGAGGTTATTTTGTTACTTTGGTTTAAAATAAATCCTTGACCTTAAGAAATCGTTATTTTAAAAGGAATTTAACTGAGTTTAAATAGGTTTGAAACGGTTCATAGATTCATTTGAAGAAAATTTGTTTCCACTGCGTTACTTTGAGGTTATTTTGGGACTTTGGTAAAATTAAATTCCTTACTTTAAAAAATCGTCATTTCAATAGATTTTTACTTAGTGTAAGTAGACTTAAAACGCAAAATAGGTTTGTTTGAAGAAAAGGTTTAAAAAAAAACAATAATAAATTGATTTTCAAGGCGTTATTTTGAGGTTATTTTGGAACTATAGTAAAAATAAATTCCAGACTCTAAAGACCCGTCTTCAAAAGACTTGAACTCGGTGTAATTAGACTTAAGACTGCTCATAGACTTATTTGAAAAGTTAAAAAAAATCCATCATTAATTGGTTTCCATGGGGTTATTTTGAGGTTATTTTGTTACTTTGGTAAAAAAAAATTCCTGACTTGAAAAAATCTGAATTTCAATAGATTTTTACATTGTATAAATAAAATTTAAACGTTTAAAAGACTAATTTATAAAAAAAAACATTAAAAAAGCATCATAAATTGTTTTTTTTTTTATGGCGTTAATTTGAGGTTATTTCGATTTAATTCATTATAAACTTAATAATTCTTAGCAACTTAAATATCGATTCTAATTCTGCCATTTTGACATTACTGTACTTTTACCACTGTCACTTAAATTTACACATAAACAATCATTTTCTCATACTTCCTTCACAATTTAATATTTAGTAACCACTTTTAACAACGTAAACTCGTTAAGTACCCACCATCGACATTTTCATTGAAACCACCAAAAAGCAATAAGAATATTTAATTTCCACCATACTCTTCCAACCCTCAAAGTGTCATAATTCTAGATAAATGAACCACAAATTAAAGGTAGATTCCATATCTCCTGCAACAAAACTCTCTGCCACCAAAGCACACATTTACCTAGGTAAATTTCGTGAGCTCGAATTATTTGGTAATGAAATTTCATCTTTCGGCAATAACTCAAGTCATCTACACCTCTTCGACAAAAACGACGATGAGGTTTATATCTAATGATTCAAATCGTTTTTATCGGGGGGGTAAAATAATGTTTTATGATTATGATGTTTCCCTATCGTTTTTTTTTTTTATTTCTACCCCTCCCAAAACTCCGATCATCATCATCATCAGCAAGAGTAAAACCAATTTCCAACCAAACACACAGACAACATCCCTTGCGTACCGTTATCTTCTTCTTCTCCTTCTTCTTCATTTATTTATTTTATTTTTTATTTTTATTTACGAGTAGCAAATATGTTATATGTATTTACCAAAAATATTTACATATGTGTGTTTGGATGTGTGTCGTTGCCGGGGAATTAATGTAGTTTCCCAAATCAGCAAAAAAGATACAAAAAATGATACGTATACGCCCTGCGGTCCCCGAATGTTTTTCATTCTCAATTTTTTTTTTTTTTTTCTTTTTTTTTTTTGCTGTTTTGCTTGTGAATATATATACTCAACATGATAATCTACGTATTATTTGATGATTTTTGGTGAGCATACAACATATCTCTAGACCGCATTTATGTATAGAATCCTCACTCTGAAGCTATATCCTCTGTGCCTGATGGTGTATCGTCTATATGTGGGTAGGTATGTGAATTTATATTTTTGCAAAAAGGGAATATCAACAGCTGTGACGAGTTGTTATGAAAGCCATGCCGAGAGGGGCCTGGCTAAAATGAAATTAAAATACTGTGAACATAATGTGTCGTCCTTCTTCTGTTTTTCTGTGCGCCACATTGGGTTGGTGTGTGAATTAAGTCTCTATACAACACAAAGTGTTGAGGAATTTTCATAAAATAATCGTAATTCCATCCTCAGCCTCTTCCTCTCTTCACTTCGGAGTCTACTTCAGAGTCTACTCCAGAGTATTTTTTATTTTTTTTTTAGAGAGAAGAACTTTTGTTTTGAATGTTATGTTAGTTGCTTTGAGCCTCCTTGAGCAGTAAAATAAGCATAAAATATAATTCAAAGACTTTGTGTTGAACACAGAAGAGGCCAAGAGGGGCTAAATGGAATTTTATTGATTTCATTTTTGGATTTTGAAAATAGAATTCTACTTGAACCTTCTATTCGAAAGGACCATGAAAATGTTTAAGTATTATAGTGAAAAGCACTTGAATAGCTTAAGCAATGTGAAAAGAAAAATATATAGCCTTTTAATTATATAGCTCCAATTAGAAAGATCATTTATTTTCGATGGAGTGGAAATTATTAAATGTGCTTAATCCTAATAACGTTTTTACTTTCTAATGAAGTGTTGAAAAAATTTAGGGTTCTTTATGAAATTACAAAAAAAAAAAGCTTAAGAATTTGTTTATTGATTAAGTGAGAATAAGTTTTGTGACAAATGAATTAAGAATTTAGGGAGCAACTGGTGACGTTTTCTTGGAAATTACAATTTAAGTTATGATAAATTAAAACAATAAGTTGTTGTTGTAAGCTTGTTGTTCATCGGAATTATTAATACACAAGTGAAAAGAAACTGTTTTTGAGTTACAAGTTCGAAATTAATTTAAGATTAATTGAAATACAAAAAATGTTTATTCGGGCTAATAAGGCTGATTTTGACAAATTTTTTTTTTACCAAGAATTTAAAAGAACATTATAAAAAATGCTTAACTTACAAAAGTCAAGTACATTCATTTCATACCAAATTAGTTCTGCTGTCCAGTTACCATACCTTTTCTTTTTTAATTTTTAAGAAGTTGTCAAATTTATGAAGCTAGGTTTTACAATTTCCTTGGAAACGGCTGTAACGAGTTTTTCTTAAAAATTTAAAATATGTTTTTTTTTTTTTTTTTTTTTTTTTATAATGAGCGCGCACTAAAGGGGTTTTGGGTACCCTTAATATGTATATATATACAGTACGAGCTTTAGGAAAAGAGGAAGGGATGTAAAAGGAGATACCGATGCACATTGGTTTTAAAGTTCTGAACATTAAAATGGGAGGGAAAAACAGAGGCGGGTAATGCATTCCACATTCTAGTAGTACGACTAAAGAAAGAATCTCTGTATTTGACGGTACGTCCGAAGTTGGGCTCAAGTGTAAACTGATGGGCATTCCTTGAAGTACGAGTATTACGGTTGAATTGTTTAAGGGGAGGAATGCAGCTAGCTATTTCATTAGAACATTTTTTAAAAAAGTACCTATAAAATAAGGACAGGCATGATACATTCCGGCGGTGCTCAAGAGGTGGGATTGTATCAGTAATGGACCTATCACCTATCATTTTAAAAGCTCTGTTTTGAATTCTATCCAAATAACTCAAGTGGGTCTTAGGAGCACCTGCCCAGATATGGGAATTATACTCGAGCTTTGGACGAATATATGCTTTATAGATTATAGCCAGATCAGAAGGGGTGAAATGTTAAATAGGGGTGAATAAGTTAAATATGTCGTTTGTTAAATTAATTTATGTTTTTGTTTGTCACGTATCTTTCATTATTAGCTAAACTGAATTTGTTCATAACTTGTGGTCTTATAAATTATTCTCATATAAGAGGATTTTGTCCTTTTTGGTTATTTAAATTTGAATATAAAAAATCAAAAATAACTTTTGAAATGAATTTAATTTTTTGATTTTGTAGATTAGGGTGGTCCTTTATACAAAATTAATGTAGACGTCCGCTCAATGGACTCCAAATAAATAAAAGAAAACCCTCTATTTTTTTTTAAACCAAATGTTTCTAGGAACATTTTTTTGAAACATTTCGGAGTCTCGAAACAAGTTTTAGTTTTCAGATATGAGTTCACAATGAACTCAAAATAAAATTACAAATTTTTTTTTTTTTTTCAGAATTTCGAAAAAATCCAAGGTCCTTGCCGAAAAATAAGGCATTTTTAAAAATTTCCTCCGAATTCATCAAGTGAACCATCAAAAGAAAGGTATTTTTAAGTTGTATTCGTACCTGAAAACCAAAAGTTTTTTGGAGATTTGGTTGCTGATTTATTTGCATCAAAAACATTTTTTTTTTTTTACATTCGGAGCAAAGCCTCGAAACAAGTTTTTGTGAAGTTTTTAGTGACTAATGTGTACTAATGTCGAAAAAATGCATTTTAAAAAATTTACCCCAAACTCATCGAATCAGACATTATATTTTATTTATATAGACAACATAGGTAATTTCTCTTGGGGATCTGGCATCTACGGTGACCATCCGTCCCGTTTTACCCGTGGCTATAACGTATTTCTACAGCTTGTCCCGGGTTTTTATTTAACAAACCCGGGAAGTGTAAGTGTCCCGTATATTGTAATTTGTCCCGTGATTGTCCCGTATTTGCAAATTCTCTGATTTTTCATTCAAAATTTTAAAAATTTTGTACGAAAAACAAATTAAAAGTTTTTCTAATTTTTTCGTATAAAAGCGTCAAACAAATTTTTCTGAGTCTCCCAAAGTAAAAAAAAGCTCTTTTGGAGCAAGAAAAATTACCTGCACCATTAAGTATGAGTGACAATCGATTGAAAACTCTACAATTATTCTGGCACAGGTAAGAATTTCGTTGGTTAAGCTACGTAATGTGCAAAGAAAAGTAAAATTTTCTTTAACGATTTCGTTGAGCTGGTATTATAATTTTCAATTCGCCTCTAGACTAGGCTTTAGTTTTTTAAAATTTGTTGTCAATTATTTAACTCCAGTTTATATTTGCCAGGTTGAAAATCTCCATCAGGGAAAGTTTTTTTTTTCGAATAAAGAACAGAAGAGTTAAGAACCCAGCTAAATTCCAAAAATTTCAAGGACATGTTAGAAATTTATTCAAAGATTATACAATTTTAAAATCATTTTAAATAAAATTAAAATGTTAAAAAATAACTCTCACGATTTTGATTAAAAAAATATTTTTTTAGAAGTGATTAACAGTACTTATTAAGGGCCAATTTATTGAGCCTCCATTAAATTTTGAAATTTATCGCTTTAGTTAACGGCCTTGTTAAACTATTGTCGCCTTTAAGTATACATCATTAAAAATTCATTTAATTCACTCTTCTTTAGTTAAAGTCCTTACTTTTAATGGAAACTTTAAATTTAAAACTCTGTTAAAAATATCCTAGGGATTTTTTATTTTTTTTTTGAAAAATAATCTGTCAAAAGCTACAATTTTGTCAAATCAAATAGATTTGAATTTGAAGAAAACTATGGCCCTTAAGTATTTTGCAGCTGAAAACGCCAGGCGAAAATGCACGACATTGACGATATACCAGTGGTAACCAAAGAATGCTACAACCTACAATTGAAGCCATGAGAAGAAGAAGGAGTTTAGTGAAATTTTTAATTTTTTCCAGCGATGTCAAATAACAACTTAAATTTAAGTGTTATCGGCATTCATCTCGTGTCATTAGTTTAGAAGTAAGCTTTAGATCTCTTCTTCTCATGGGTTCAATTGCAATGTTTTGAGATGCTAATATTATGCAGCATCTCAAACCTGATTAGTTTAGAAGTGGAGAATATAATGTAGAAGATCTAGTACTATATGTGTGGAGTAGACAAAAAATGCATTCATTTCTTTGAATTTTGTACTTATTTATGGTAGAAATGCATATGTGTATACCTTCAAAAAATTCTAGTTTGGACTTTTATTCATAATTGTGATGTATTTTTAATAATTCTTTAGATCATTTGACATTTTTCAATTAAAATAATAATCAAACAATAAATGAAATGACATTTGACACTAATGGAGAGTGAATAAATAGAAATTCTGTTTAATACCTCCATTTGCTCTAAAAATCCCTTAAAAGGTCGAATTTGGTGTTTTAACTAAAACGACTTTTAAATTTAATGCTCAATTAGTTAATGATGCGAAACTTCAAAAAAATCCTTAAAAGAGACTGAATTAAACGAAATTGGTTTTTAATTTTAAAATTCCCTTTTTTAATGGCGATTTAAGTCTAATTGAGAGTCAATAAATTGGACCTAAGTATAAAAACGCTTTTGTATACGACTTAAATGATTTCAACGAAAATGCTATCATAAAATTGTTTAAGAAATATTTATATCAAAATGAAGCACAAATTATGAAAACGCATTTTAAAAAATTTCAATTTTTATTTATTTTTATGTTTTTGAAGAATCAATATTTTCAAAACTATCCGAAAAATTTTGAATGTGTCCCAGGTTTTGCTTCTGGAAATTGGGTCAAAAAAGAGCTTTTATGTAATCATTGATTTTTGCTTTCAATTCTCTCTTTCATTTCACCTATCGATATTACTGATAATTAAAAAAAAAAAAAAACTTACGGTATGTTCAGCAACAGGTCACCAGCTAATCCACTGAAATGAAAAGAAAAAAAAAACAGTATTATAGCCTTTTAATCGCAAACTTATTTTGTTTCAAAAAAATTATTCAAAAAGTTCACCCAAAAACTTTACATTAATTCAAAACAAAAAGTCAATAAAAAATAAAATTTAAATACCTAAACGAAATAACCATGTACCATTGCCACTATAGGTACTTTATCATCAGCATCATCAACTTTACCACTCATCATAAGTTACACCATCAAATTTTACAAAAGACACCAGAGAAAAAGAGCCTTTTTTATTGCTCCCAATAATACACAACACAAAAGAATTATTATTATTCAAGGAATCTCGAATAAAATTTCCATTTTCAAGTATCGACTCTTCAAAAACATAAAAAAATATATCTTCACTTCAACATTCAACAACTTCAAAAACCAACAAAAACACAAAAAAAAATCAAAAGTGAATCGGCAATAATAATATATACAGGAACTGAGTAATGTGCAAAAATAAAAATGAAAGCAAATCAACAAAAGAAAAACGAAAATAAAAAAAAAAAAAAAAAAAAAACTCGAGAAAACAATCGAAAAGGCCCAAAAGTGGTAGATGTATAGTGTTTTGGCAATTGAGCCCTTCTTCACACTGACAGGAGGGAATCATAGTAAAAAAAAACTCACCCAAACCCACCCACACACAACACCATCAAAAAAAGGAACAATGCATAAAAGGACCAATAACTTTTCTCTCTCTCTTTAGGTTCGAAAAAAATGGCAAAACCAATTGAAAATTTCAAGTATTTTTAAACCAGCTTTTGAGAGCCATACAGAAATAATATTTTTTGGGTAAAAGAATGGATTTTTGGTTAGTAAATAGAGGCTATATACGTCTATATTATAAGAACCTAGGACCTAACCTTCTTGTTCTATGGCACAGGCAAGCCTTCAAAAGCAAAACCACTAAGGCTGACAGGATTCTTTTAGTTGTTTGTTTTTTATTCCATTATAGAAACCAAAATGTATTCTTTTCTTAAGTGGGAGTGAGAGTGAGTGGGAAGGACCAACTTAACGGTAAAAAATTCAGTTCAACTTTTTTTTTTCTGTTCCTTACTGTTGATCAGGTTGCGGTTATAGGACAACAAAAAAGACTACGACGATGGTCTACGACAACGACGATAAAGACATCCGTGACTATAGGTTTATAGGAGCATAAGGATGGTGTAGGGATAAAGAGGTTCTTCTTCTTGTGTCATGTTCATCCTTGTGCTTGTGCTATGGTGAAAAAGTAGGTCAGTCTTGAGGTAGTAGCTAAAGTTTATTTTTTATGAATTCTCTAAGTGGATTAGTATATCACTTAAAGTGGAACAACAGAATTGAAAACAGATAATGGTGGCATTTTATGATGAACACTAAAAAAAAAAAAACACCTGTTTTTGTGTCGTCGTCGTAGTCTCTCGGAGAGGTCATGGAACGTGCTTTTTTGGAAAGAAAAAAAAAATACCTTTTTTGCAGCAATTTGTCTGTAGAGTAATATCAATGAATGTTACCATCAATTGATTTAGATAGATGACCTCAATATCTGAGGAAGAAATTTCTATTTTTTTTGTCCTTTAGGTAAAATAAATCGATTTGATGGCGTTCTTGAGCTTGAAAGGAAAGTGATTTTTTTTTTAATAGTTACATTACTCTGAGTTTTGGAAGGAAACGATGAAGGCATTTATGATGAAAATTATGGCATAGTCCGGAGTAGAACCTTTTGTATTGATCAGATTGAGAACGCTATTTTTTAATGAATAAATGCCTGTCTTTTTAAAGTCATTGAAATTTGTTTTTGTATTTTTGTATTTTTGAATTTTTTATTTCTGTATTTTTATATTTTTGTATTTTTGTAATTTTTGTATTTTCAAATATTTGTATTTTGGTATTTTTGTAGTTTTGTATTTTTGTATTTTTGTATTTTTGTATTTTTGTATTTTTGTATTTTTGTATTTTTGTATTTTTGTATTTTTGTATTTTTGTATTTTTGTATTTTTGTATTTTTGTATTTTCGTATTTTCGTATTTTCGTATTTTTGTATTTTTGTATTTTTGTATTTTTGAATTTTTGTATTTTTGTATTTTTGTATTTCATATACCATATACCTACGCATTTTGTATTTTTTATTTATTACTCTTAGCTCAAATACGCATTTAAAAGCCAATTTTGATACAAATAAGTCCAGAATTTTAAATCTCTTTTAAAAAAAAAGTTGTTTCCTATAAAAAATTCGGATCCAATATTAACAAACCCTTCTTCAGAAGTCAATTTCAAAGGAAATTATTAACCTCAATTTCCCAACCTCAGATTTCATTTCTTGTTTTTAACTCTTTTTTGTATTTCCCAATAATCTCTTTTCCTTTGACTGCAGATAGTAATTCCAATTCAAATTAAAAATTCGTAAAAGCCTTTTTTTGATTTCTTTCCAAACCTTTTCTAGGAAGAAGAGTCAAAAACCAAGTACATACAAGTAGGTACCCTTGACCTATTCCTCTTTTTCTCAAAGTAAGCCATTTCCGCTCTTACATCTCAACTCAACTCGTCAAAGGCCTTCAACTTTGGCATTTAAAATGAAACATAACCAATCGATCAATAAGAGGTTATTTCTCTTTCTTGTATGTTATAAAAGTGCTTATATTTCTTCTTCATTTCTAATTTGAAAAAAAAAAGATGAGAGAAAAAAAAGAACTTTCTAAATTGCCAGTCAAAAGCAATCCATTTCTGCCTAAGTCCTCGCAGTCAGTCGTTTTATATCTCTATTCACTCCTTTTCTCTATATAATTCATTTCTCATGAACAAACGCCCCATCTATCCAACTCTGTGCGTAAGTATTTATATCTTCAAAAGCATTTCTGTAATTGAATTCCTAGGAAAAATTAAAAAAAAAAAGGACTAACCTCGAACCCCACTTTTTATAGAGGTACCTACTACACCATCGGATCACACAGACTCTTTTGCTGCTAACTTCTTTCGTTTTGTTTTATGTTATCTTGTGGTTTCAGCCACAAAGTTCTTCTCCAGCCCAATACTTTGCTATAAAGGATTCTTCGACTTTTTTTTTTTTTCGTTTTCTTCCTTTCGATATCCCTTTTATATCCTTGTGTGCATTCTCAATTTTCTTCTCTATCTTTTCTCTGAGCTCTGACAGACCCTCCTATTCTCTATCCTAGATGCCTATACTAGATTCAAACAAAAAAATTAAAAAAAAAAGTATAAACAATAAAAGAAAAAAAAATATATTAAAAGGATGTGCAAGGATTCAACTTTTTTGTATTTCTTTTTTATTTTTCATACGAATCGAAGAATTCATCTCGCTGTTTTTGCATTCAACGAGTGATAATGATTTTGCAGTTTAGAGAGAAATGCAAACTTAAATTTAATTATGCTGCCAGAGAGAGAGATGAGCATAAGGAAAGATTCAACAGAAATTAAAGGAAAAAAAAAAAACTACAAACAAACAGAGTTCCAGGATATTTTAATTATTTTTCACTATTTTAAGTTTTTGTTTTGGCTTTTTTTTTGTTATTTTTAATTTCTATTTCCCAGAGACTCTTCCTGGTTTTTTGTTTTGGTTGATTTTTTTTTTTTTTTTTTTGAAACTAAGTCGGTCCGTCGTCGTCATCATCATCCTTGTTCGAGGTTCGAGAACGACGACGACGACGTCATCGCATACAATGTGCGGTCAGAGTGCGGATAAACTTTTCGAATTGCATTTGCATAAATCTGGCTGGCGAAGTAAGAAAATTGCTTTGTATGCAACTTAAATGATGAAAAACCCCGAAGAATCAAGAGGGAATCCTTTTTTACCTACCTTCTTCTTCTTTTTCGCCTTCTTTTCGTCCTTTTTATTCAAAGAGACGACGACTACAGCAGCAGCAGCAAAAACTATCATTATCCGTTTAAGATATAAGTTAAGTATAAAGTTGTGGTTTGGAAGTATTGAAAATGAGACAAAAAAGCAGAAGCAGAAGAAGCCCCTATCAAGCAAAAAAGGACGAAGGACTTTTGAGTTGGAATACAAATACAAAAAAAAAAAAAAAAAACCTAAAGAGAGAAAGTTTCGATTGTAAAGAAGTGCGATCGAAACCAGATTCAATAATTCAACTCATTGCTGCGGGGCCATCTACTAAAGTGATAGTGAAGCTCTCCACTCTATCGGGTTTGGCGGTGTTTCTAAAGTGGAAAGTGGGTATCGGTGTGGTAGCGGCGGCTGTTTGATGGTTTTGATTCTGATACTCCTTCATCCTCAAGTTGGTCTTTCCGAATGATTTAAACTTCCTTTGAACGTGTAAAATGTTTTAAGTTTTTCTTCCAGCCATTCTATATACCTCAGCTGTGTCTACATCTCTCTTTTTTTTTCTTTAACGTTGGGAAGACCAAAGGAATAAGATTGAAAAACTTGGAAGAAACTGGGTGTTCATTTGATGGTGGTAGATATTTAATTAAAGCGGTCTTCCAAGGAGATGGATATATAACCAACTTGTAGCCTCGTTTCTTCTCGTTCGATGAGAAGGTCTTGATATGATGGATAGAGTTTATAAGTTTTCAAGATTTAAAGAAAATGCTTCGTGCCGTGAATGAATTTAATTAGTATCGAGAAGAAGAAATAATTTTTTGACTTTTAAGAGTAAAAGTTAAACAAAAATGCATTAAGAAAAATTTGATCTGAGAAAAACTTACGAAGAATATTTTAAATATTTTAAATATAGCTATTTTTGAAGCAATGAAACTCAATGGATTTAACAAAAAAAAACCATGGTCAGACTGTAATGACTTTACTTGAAAAGGTTATTTTTCTCAAAAACAATTTTGACTTAAAGAATACTATGTCAAATAATGTTTAAAAAACAATAGAACCATAATCAACAATACCTGCCAAAGACCCGTTTACTTGATTTCTGACTTTTTCATAAATAAAATTTTGATACAGTAATTTATTAAAATTTCTAAATTTTCAAAACTCTCTGTCTCGTGTTTGGATTTAAAAAAAATCATTTTTTTTTTGAAAAATCAATTTTTTAAAAACGGGCTTACAATTTTTTTTTTTTGAAACTTTGTTTATAAATTTTTCGAATATTAATTTCTTCAGAATATCACATCAGTTAAACTTTTAACTAATTAAAAAAAAATTTGTTTTATTTTGGAAAAATATACAAAAATTTAGTTTATTAAAATCGTTTGTCTATAGAATGTTGTAACAGGATTTTGAGTAAAGTATAATTATTATTATTAATCAGTAATAAAATAACCTCAGGAAATAAAAGACCAATTAATAATTTCAAACAATGTAATAAGTCGGTAGGCAAGAAACTGATATTTACGATAAACGCTAGGTCAACCAAAAAAGTTTATCATGGCTACAAATAGGTCGTTTCAAAAAGGAAAAATGGTAAAAAAAAGCGTTAGAAAGGTCTTGGCGTCTTTATTTTAAAATAGTTAAAAGAACGAAAATGGGATGAAAATTTCGCATTACCTATACTTCTTTAATTTTTTTTTTATTTTGAATGACGTATAATTTTCAAAACTCAAAAAATGTTTCATCAACTTTTTTTTATAGAAAATTAGGTAGTTTTTTCTAAGAAATCAGTAAGTGGGTTTACTTGAAATATTAATACCAATATTTTGCTTTAAAAAAAATCAAGCTTACTTGAAACATAAAACGTAGATTTTCATAAAATTTTATAAGAACTCCGACTATTTTTTAAGGAAAAATTGACATTTTCCTCAATATCTATATAGGGTAACGTACCCAGTGACCGACACCCTTAAGGAATAATTTGTGATTGAAAATTCATAACTTTCCCTACACTGCTTCAATTTTAATTATTTAAATGGTTAATTAAACTATAAGAAATGGTTTTTAAGTAAAATGAAAGCATAAATGAGGCGCTCGGCGCCAAAACGGCCTAACCCACAAAATTTCGTTTTGAGAAAAAACGAGTTTAAAGAAAATCATATTTTCAGGGTTTCTTTTTTGTTGGCTTGTAAAAGTTATAAAAAAAATATTATTCAATACTTAGTTTGTAATTGTTTTTAGTTAGGAGTGTTGGCTATACTTTTGGGCTAAGGTCTGATATTTTTTTTATTCCGAAACTACATTTGCTATAAATGATTTAGGCAATTTTGTCGCCGAAGCCAAAATGGCGTCCACTAGAGTGACAAAAGTTTTTGGCTCTAATTTTAACTCTATTTAATGTAATTTAATGGGGATGTATTTTTATATTATAAATTGTTTTATTGCCGTTCGATCTGTGTACTCAGTTTGATTTTTTTGAAAATGTGGGTTAGGCCGTTTTAGTTCTGAGCTCCTCAATAATTCAGTAATTCCTTAAAAATATCAAAATTAAAAATGTAATACCTTACCGGTTTTTTAGTTACCGACACCATATTTTCAGTAGTGGACACCAGATTTTTTTAGTTATGGACACCCATAGCTAAGCTGCATTTATATCTTGGTTTTATCGCCGGTGTGTAAGATGTCCGTTTTTGAATTAGAACCGAACAACAAGACGGTTTTACTACTGACATTCTCTCGTTGTACGTTTTTAGTTCAAGAAGGAACATCGTACACCGGCGATAAAACTGAGAGTGCTTTTGCTTCTGTTTTGGCCTTTTTAAATAATAGCCTGAAATGTCGACGCCGACGAACACTCAAGTACTTGAAAATAACGTTTAAAACTAGCTTACAGTTCAACGCATAACAAAACTTAATTTTCAATACCTGGGGTCGAATCACGGTAAAAGAAAAAGTTAGGTACACATAGCGTTCACACGTTAACAACCGTGTGCCGGGATTCGACCCCTGTTCTCTGTTCTACTTTAGGTGGGCTATTCTGGTTCTGTAAAAAGTTTGATGAAAATATTTTTTATCGATTCTGATTCAGTGGAAACATGGAAATTAAAGTCAAAATTCTATAACATGAAAAATATTTTCTGTGTAAAGAACAATACGTACCTGCCATGATAACAAAAAAAAAAGGAGCTCGATCCCACATAAAAAGATTATCAGTCGAGCAATACAAACAAACCGTTGAACTACGTACCTACATATATCAAGACACAAACTTTCAAACTTTGATGGAAAAAGGAAATACATCCTTTTTTTAACAAGAAAATTAAAAGTTGCCATAGAATACGTCAAAAATTAATTATATTTTTATGATCATACGTTAACGTTTTGACTATTGCCGTATCTATTTACCTAATCAGTAGAAAAATGTAGGGATAGGTAGCTTAAAAGCAAAAATGGAATGATAAAATGAAAAGTCGAATGAAAACTCCGATGGTGAAAATTTTATCATTTCATTTTTTCACAGAACCAGAATAAGGACCCAGACAGAACGTTACATGCCTTAAAATTAAAAAGAAAGATTTAGGAACACAAAGAAGATTTGACCTCAAACTTGAAGGTGGAAGATTAGAATCTAGTAGGTATGTATGAACTTAAGGGTAATAAAAATAGGCAAACAAGGGCTAAGTTTTTAGCGTGTGCATAAAAAGGATTGTCAAACAATACACACACCTTGCATAAATCGAATGAACCGTTTTCATATTCCTTTCACACTTTTTTAAAGTAATTTTACACAATCAAAAGGAAACCCACTTTATAAACTTATTTAAAAGCTCTACGCGATGCTTTGAATCTTTGGTTTTTTTTTTACACGGTGAACTGTAAACTAGGCCTTAGGAGCAAACAAAAAGTGGTTTGAAAATAATGGCAGAAAAAGAACAGTGACCATAACTAATTTCATCAAACGTGTCTAATTGCGCCAGTTATGGACACCAGTGTCGGTCACTGAATTTCGTTGAACATTATAATCTAATTATGAACACCCCACGTAAAATTATATTATGTTATTATTTTTGTAATAACTTAAATTGAAATAGATCTACAAAGAAATTCTCTAACAAAATATTCAATTTTAATTTTTGTACAATATACAGATATATTGTTTAAACAATGATTTGTACTTACGCCTTTCTTAAGAATTTCTCAAGTTTCATGCACTTCACAGAGGTTTAAAACTTGCCCCTTTTATTACAACAAAACCAATCACTACCAACTATGAAGTAAAGTGTCTTCTGATGGAATATACATGTCTGAACGCGTTAAAAATAGTTTCCGTACGCTATACCCTAACAAAACCTTAAGAAAACGGAAAAACTGTGCCAGGTGTCGGTAACTGGCAAGGGTGTCGGTCACTGGGTAGTTTACCCTATTTTTGTTTCTATAAGAGTTGCACTTTGCCAGAAATCATTAATAAACTCTTGTTATTTGTTTAAAGGCTTTCCTATCTATCACGAATTTTTATCTGTATAATTTGTTGGCGTTATCTTAACTAAATACACAAATAAATATAATTTAATCGACAGTTCGTCGCCCGAGAGTTGTTTTGTCGTAAACGCCAAAATGCACTTTTTTAAACTGGATATGTAGTAATAGGTTTTAGAACGTTCTCTTTTCATTTCTGTTATCAGATTTGTCCTATCGTTTACCGTTACTGAGATAATTAGTGTGCATTTTGTCGTATATCCACAAAATAAGCATCGGATTAGCGTTGGTTTGTCGTAAGCGCCAACTTTTGGCGTTTACGACAAAAATTCTATGTATCTTTCAGCTTTTTTTTCTTCAGTATTGGTTTATCGTACGTCGTACAAAACAGATACGGTAGAAAATTTCGAACTTGTTTTGTCTTACATGTATGTAGGTATATGACCCAAATAGAATATAAACAAATATAATAAACCTACTAGAAAAGTATTTATTGAAAATAAGGACTTCATGTGCTATAAGGACAACGAATTTAAAAACTAAGGGCTGCATTAAGCTTTGCGCTACTTGAGGTTTTGCACTATTCCTAGAGGTGCAAGGAAGAAAAAACTGCATCTGAGAGACATCTCAAATGTTGTATTTAATTTTGTCATGGTTCTTGTCGTTTGTTCCTGCCGCTAGATACTTGAACTCATCCTCGATCGCAAGTATCGCTTATAAATATGTACACTTGTTGATCTTCTATTGAACACAACATCAAGAAGTCGACCGTCGGTCACGGGCGCTGCTTCGTTCAAGCGCGTTGTCTTGAGCGAAATGAAAAAAGGTCGCAGTTTTATTGTTTTATTGTTGTACACTTATTGATCTTGTCACTTCGTTCGCGCGCGCTGTCTTCAACGAAGTAAAGTGTAAAAAAGGTTGCTGTTTTATTGCTGTATACTTATTGATCTTGTATCGAACACACAAGATCAACAAGTCGACTGTAGTCGTGGGTGCCGAGCCCGTGGCGCCTCTTCGTTCACGCGCGTTGTGGTGAACGAAGCGAAAAAGGGTTGCTGTGAGTTTTGTTATTGCACCCGCTCGCAAAAAACACCTGCTGGTCGAAAATTATTTTTATAAGGCGCCATTGTTCTTCGCTAAATTTGCGTTATTGTTTTGCAAATTGATGTTACTGATTATACTTTAAAACTATTTTATAAAGCGAGCGGTAGAAAAGTGGAATATAAAAGCTCATCAATATTTAAAACATATAAAAAGTCTACCATAGCAACTCCTGTAAATTTGTTCAGCCAATGTCTTCAAATTACTAAAAAATCTAACTCGATAACTAAGGATAAGATTATTGATATTAAAAGCCTTTTCATATTTATGCCTAAATCAGACCAAGAATATTATGAAGCGTTATTCAAATCAAAAAATTAGAATAAATTCTTTAGTTTGATATTTATTTAATTTACTTTTATTTATGACCATTACATATATTAATTTATTAATTTAACCAAACTTGGTTTATTTTTATTTTATTTCTTTCATATTTCATAGCCATAGGATGACTTTTATTTTTTGTTAAGACATTTTTTTAATTTTTTTTATGTTTATGGGCATATTTTTTTGGTTTTTCTTTATTTTTAATCTATTTATTTTAATAATTGAGCCTCTAAGTCAAACCAATACTAGTTCTATGTAATAAGAAACTATTTTTTAAATGTTTAATTAATAAATAAAAACGAACTGTGAAAATTTTTTTATTTATTTTTTAGTATTGGAATATCGTACGTGCGCCTACTTTGTCGTACGTGTATGGGATGGAAAAAAAGTTGATTTTGGTGGCGTTTACGACAAACTGATTTTGGATAAAAACCTTGATAATTTGAAAACTAAAATAGATGTGACAATTTTGACAACATAAATATGAAGAAGATATCGCACAAAATATTCTATTAAAAATTGAAAAAAATCTATCGGCCAGTTTTTTTTTTATAAAAGCTCAAACCTTAAAATGCGATTTCCCAAAATTCCAAAATTGGCGTATACGACAAAACAATTCTCAGGCGACGAGTTTATGTTTTACACATTGTATCAGCAGGCCCATTAGCTCAGTTGGTTAGAGCGTCGTGCTAATAACGCGAAGGTCGTGGGTTCGATCCCCCCATGGGCCAAGTATTTTTTATTTTTTAAATATTCAGAAAGAAATATAGAAAAACTCATAATAGTTTAGTGATTTGGTTATTTTTAATTAATTAATTTTGAAACTAAATAAATTATTCGAAATTTTTTTATTTAAAAATTTATTTTTTAAAAACTGTTCATTAGAAGGGTTTGAACGAATAGAATAATATTTTATATTCTTAAAAATGTATCACATGTTATTTTGGGTAGATAGGTAATGTCGTTGTATTAAAATATATTTTTTTTTTTTGTCTAAAGAAAATTTTCCCTCCTGATCGCATTATAGCGATAATTATCATTAATTTTATAAGAAATTTAAGAAAATTAAGAAATTAAAGTTGTTTTTAAAATTACGAAAGCACTTTTGAAAATGGTTCTGAATTTCCAAAATTAAATATTCCGTTTAATTATTTGTATTACAAGTAATATTTAAAATTTTTGTTTTTGAAAAATGTTGGAGCCCCTTTTTTAAAAAATATGTTTTGTACTTAAAATATTTGAGCATTATTCAAAACAAATTCGGTATGCCGTTTTAATTTAATTTTAGTTTATTACAAAGCCTAATATTTATACAAAATTTCAAAAATAAAGCTTATTAGGTAATACGTAATTGAAAAAAAAAATGTTCAAAAAAAACAAAAAAAAACCAAAAGGAATGAATGAATTATATTTACTACAATTATTAAGTGCCAAAAATATTTCTTTATAATGATTTAAATCGGTAAAGCGGAAATCCCGAAATTTTATAAAAGGAAAAAATAATAACGTTTTTTTTTTTCAAAAGTTTGACCTTTTTTGCGACAGCAAACTTTTTTTTTTATGTAAATGAAAATTCAAATAGCCATTTTGAGAAAAAACAAATTTTTCAATTTTAATCATTTGTCAAATACTGTTAATTCTGTTCCTAAAAACAATTTCAATTTCATCTCCAGGGAATTAACAAACTTCCTTAACAACCAATGTTGACTTCCTTAACAACAATGTTTTACCAAAAACCTTCATTTGATTTTTTTTTCGCCTAAAATAACGGTACCAACCACTTTTAAAATTTTTGAGAAGGTTTAAATTTTTTAAAAACGCCTCGTACGATTTAAAAAAAATTCAGGATTACTTTTTAGATAGGTAGTTTATGATTATAAATATTATTTTCGAAAATCATTAATAAATGGTTCCTCCAATAGAATCGTTTTTTAATTTCCTGATTTCTCCAAAAACGAATTTTGTATGCAAAAGCCAATATAACTTGAATTAATTATAAAATATTCAAAAAATAAGTTTTTGAAAAATCAACTTTTGAAACAGTGTATTTTTTTGTTTTTTTTTTTTTTTTTTAATTTTGTTTTAAGTGTTCCTGACAAATTGGTACAAAAATGCGATACCTACCAACTTTATTTAACTAAAATAAAAAAAAAAATTACAAAAAAATTTATAAAACTTATTTAGAGATAACTACATCTTTTTGATGAGCTGAAATTAATTGAAAATGTTGTTTTTTTTTTTTTCTATGAAAAATCTGTTTTAGATTTTTTTTTTTATGAGATGTATGCAACTTTAACTCTAAGAGTAAGTTCGTGCAATCAGTGGTTGTGAATTTTATTTAGGAACTTTAAGTCAACAAACAACATCTTACTATCAACACAAAAAATCTTTCCCTTCATGGTGTTAAACACTTTCAGAATTCGCACCCCATCAATTCTTAACTAGACTGCATTGCGTAAAAACACATTCCTACCACCAATGCTGCCGCCGACATTTTTATGTTTGTGCACCTTTTAACCCTCAGATATTGCTTTTTAATTTGAAAGAAATTACGCTGTGTCCACAATTCAATTAGAATTCTTCACTCTTAAACCTTCCATTGACCCTCCTCGTAACCTGTCAGACGGACGGAAATGTGTTTCCAGTAGGAAAATAAAAAAAAAAAAAAAAAAAAAAAACTTCAAACCCTTCAAATACGTTCCATTAGCAATGACCTCTCCCGTTTATTTGTATATCCTTTTCACTCCTTAGACTGGTTTCCATATCTACTTTAATTTTTAATTCATTTTTACTGTTTGCATTGTACAGAATTTATATAATTTTTTTTTTAACACTGAAATATTAATAGGGTATGATAGATTTGTTGGTGTTGTTGAAATCAGCTTCATTACAGAAATATAAGTAAAAATAGTATCAAAAACATAAAACTACAAAAACTGGACATAAGCTGCAAAACGACATATGGGAACGAAAGAAATGTTTTCTATTTCTAATGACTTTCTCGTCAACAACTCAACCGTTTTAAGGAAAAAAACGAAAAAAAAAAAACAAAAGTGAAAGCTTAAAAAATCATTTTTCTTGAAAAATTAAATCGAAAAAATCTAACTTTTTTTGCTTCCATCACCTTTAAATCCATTTTTTTATATGACAACCAATATTAAATTTAATATCATCTGAAAGCTTATTATTTAAGCTTTAATATGATGTTTCAATCATTTTTCTACGACAACTAGAAAAAAAGTTACAATTTTTTAGAGAGATTACAGTACTCCTACACTGGTGGCTAGTCATATGCAACAGATTTTCACAGGTGTTTTGATGTATTTTTCAATTCATTTTTACTGCCGCTTTTTCGTTTTATCTTGTTTCAAATCGCTACGATACTAAAGAATTTTTCACTTCAAAAACTTCGAAAATTTATTAAAATACGGTAAATAGTAAATAGTTTAAAGGATACCTAAGTTTCTCTGTATAGTTTCTTCATTCTTTCCATTTGTTCTGTTTATTATTTTTTTTTGTTCAACTTTTTAAGAGCCAAAACAGAGTTTTAATATTCGGTAAATATTGAAGAAAAAAATAAAAATAAAAAAAAAAACGGAAGGAAATTCAAAAGCAACAAGGACGAGGGTATAAAAGCAGGGGGCGATATAACAAAACAAAGTTGCAAAAGAAAAACACGCCAAAAAGGAAACGGCACGCACATTTTAATGGCAGGCCTCGTCATAACCATCAACTTGAGAGAGAGAGAGAGTTCTTTTTCTATGGCTGGTTGGCGTTGGTTGGTTCTACGCTGCCTCCATCAATGCCATCAGACGCCAGCAGCTAAACAGCTCCTCCAACATTCTAACCAACATCCTCTCTGACAGTCGTCCTCGCGCGCATTATTCTCAGCTAATGGGGTTCTCGGTTCTCGTCCTCGAGCGTTGATGGTGGTTGAAATGATTGCATGATGAAGGCAAGGCATGGTAGGTCGGTCGGTTCAGCCCCGGTCTATCAGTTGGTTGGGTGGGTTATCATAATTACCAGGTGAGTGCGATAAGAGCATGAAATGGGATAATAATGGGTAAGAAAATTATCACGTTTTTCCTCCACCCACCCTCTCTGGCTTTTCAGGTGGATTGTGGATGGGTGCTCTTCGTAACCGTTACATTTTTATTTGCATAGAATATAGGCGCACACGGAATGTCAGACATAACCCCAAACAAACAAAGACAACAAAAACAATTGAAATAGTGTCTGGGGAGTTCTCTGTTGGCTGAGGTGCTTAGTGCTTGTGGCTTAAAACCGTGTATCCTGTATAAAAAGAAGAATACACGCTCGCTAGAAAAGATATCCGCCGCACGAGAGAGCAAGGAAACCAAAAGCACTCAAAGCACTTGCTTACTCGTGGAGCTGGAGCGTCAATCTAGAAACGAATTGCTCCCGGGTTACCGTTATCCAGTTTTTTGTTTTTTTGTTAAACTTTTGTTTTTTTTTTTTTTTGAAAGTTGACAGGTAGTGAGGAGGCTAAAAATGATGAAGGTTTCGGTCTTTTGGGTTGGTTATAGTGGGTTGTGTGTGTCAGTGGCGTAGATAGGGGGGGGATCAGGGGGATATATCCCCCCCCATTGGGATCGATAATTGTGCAGTATAAATAAAATAAATAAAGTCATGAATAAATAAGTTGAAGAAGCGCACTTTGAAAAAAAAGCTATGGATTTCGAGTTCTTGATTAGCTTAAAGGTTATAAATATGGTTTACCAACTTTCGTTGCCATTAAGTCGGTGTTTCAAAGAGTGAATTTAGACTTGGTCCAAGCAATGGAGCTCGCTAAAGATTTAAGGGATCAACTAAAAATTAAACGGGCAGAAGACGACTCATTTTCGAAAGTTTTTTGTATATGGGAAAAATTAGCTGAAATCCTTGACATAGGCGTTAAACATAAGAGAATGGTGAAGCGACAAAAGAATCGTTCGAACCCTTCGGTTCAAAGTACAGTAAAGAATATTTTCGTGTTACTGTTTTCAATCTTTTTCTCGATTTCTCTGTAATGGGCCTTGGAGAAAAATGTACAAACCATGAAAACACACTAGAAGGGTTTCCGGTTCTTTCTAAGGATTCTTCGTCTGAAATAGACAAAGCAGCATAAAACAGTTCAATAAGGAAATCTGTTGGTATTTAGGTGGTCCTGGTCATATTTTTCTCTGTGTGAAGAATTAAAAACTCAGAAAAGATATATGATCAGAAGTAAAAGTACTTCCTCTATGAACTCATTGAAAGCGCTCGAAAGCTGCACCGAAAAAAGTTTTCCTGGTATTTTATTTTATTAAAGATATTAGCTACACTGCTGGTTTCTACGTTAACTACCGAAAGAACTTTCTCCAATTTAAAGAGAATAAAAACAATACAAAGAAGCATTATTAAAACTTAAAAAAAATTTGCGAACTAGATCTATCCCCCCCCTTAGCAAAAAGCTATCTACGCCACTGGTGTGTGTGTTATGAGAGAGACCACATCGTGTTTACCTTTGATTATCTTAATTACCCACGGTTCTCGTAATGGCTTCTAGCTAAAGGAAAGACGAATTGGAGGGTCTTTACTGAAGGCAACAGCAGGAGCAGGCACAGCGTTGTAATGCCAAAAGGAATCGCACGAAATAATCATCAGTGACTCTGTCGTGGAGTGGAGTTCCCTGATAGCAAACAAAAAAATAATCACTACGTCGAACGTTTGGAAAAAAAAGGAACATTCACAGAATTTGCGGTTTAGCTAAATTATTAATATTTTTTTTCTTTTTCTCTCTTCCTTACTTCAAATCATTGTAATTTTCTTTTTTTTTTCATTTTTCTTGATGATGGTAATGCTTTAGGAAAAATGATGGTTAATGGTGATTTGAAATGTCATTATAGCACAGCGCGTTGCTGGATGGTATATACCTACGTACATTTGTGTAATATTTTTGTTTGCTTTCACAGTTGATGCAAAACACTAATGAAAATTAAATTTCAACGATTTTAATTGAATTGTTAGTAGAAAAAAAGAAAACGGAAATTTTTAAATTACACTCGCTTGTAGATGGGAAATGAGTTTTTAATTAAAAAAATTGAAAAAAATAAAAACAAATACTAATTTCAGGGTTTTTGTTTTGTTGTATGAAGTAGAAATGCGAAATGTTAAACAGAAACACATTTAATATTTCAATAGATGAGAATTATGGACGAATTAAATTTCATATAAATAAAAAATTTATCAAAAATTGTTTGGATTTAAGCATTTTTTTGATGAAAATTTGTCATAGGGTAAAAGGAGACTTTTGTCAGTTTAAGCCCAACTCTGTCAAACCTTATTTTTTAAACTGAGGTAAATGAACTTGTCTTAAGTAAATTATGCTTCACTGGTGCGAAATAGCAGATCAACAGTCACAAGCAACCACAAATATCTTAATGTTTTTTTTTTCTCGTAATTTTTCATTTTTCTAAAACTTGGTTAGATTTTGGTTTTGCAATTGTATGATTTTGCATAAATTTGCTTTTCAATGATTTCCAAGCAATTTTTTTTTTTATTTAAACCTTTTTGAAATAAAATGCACGACTGGGGTCGCACGTTTATGTTAGTTTACTTGTAGATTTTAAAAGCTGGCTCTATATAAAAATAAAAAAATTATATTAGAAAAGAGCCA
This sequence comes from Episyrphus balteatus, assembly GCF_945859705.1. NCBI lineage: Eukaryota > Metazoa > Arthropoda > Insecta > Diptera > Syrphidae > Episyrphus > Episyrphus balteatus. The sequence goes on from NC_079137.1 coordinate 47,563,417, forward strand.
ACATTTAGAGCAAAATTTTGTTAATAAAAAAAAAAAATTTTTTTTTATTTGACTTTTTTGGAAAAAATAAAAATGCACTTTTATTGCAATCGCTTTGAATATAAAGTCTGCAAAATTTAATCAAAATCTTTAGAGCCGTTTTCGAGATATTTGGTTCCAAATGAAAAATTTGTATGGGAGGTACACTTTTTGACTTTTTTGAGAAAAACTAAAAACGCAGTTTTGTTGCCATTACTTTGAATATTACGTATACAAACTTTAATCAAAATCGTTAGAGCCGTTTTCGAGAAATTAGCAATATCGTATTTTTTTGTATGGGAGGTATACGTTCTAAACGAGATATAAAAAAACAAAAAAAAAAAAACAACTTTCGAAATTCTATAAAAATCATCTGTACCAAATTTGAAGAAAATCCGACCACCCGTTTAGGCAGTGGAAATGTGTACAGATGGACGCACAGACGCACAGACGGACGGACGAAATTGCGAGACCCACTTTTTCCGAATTCTCCATCATCGTAATGTTGGTTTTGATTACAACCTAAAATTTTTTTTCGACACGAAACCAATAGGTACTTGCCCTATAGAGAAAGTAAAAATATTATTATATTATTTATATATTTTTTTATTTTTCATTGCGAAATATTCATCATTTTATTTTGCTTTCTTAATAAAAAATAAATATATTACATGTTGAAATGCATAAATATAATTACTTCAAGCAAAATTAATTTTAAACCGAAAAGAAAGTTGCGAAGTGTGATTTTGCAACATGTTATTTTCCATTTGGCAAAATTTATTTGTCATATTTTTGTTATGTAATTAAATTGTTTTGCATTGATTTCTTTTGCAATATTTGTAGGCTATTGATTATGTCGAAAAAAACAGGGCAATAAGGAACTAAGACGTTCACAGGTTTTTATTGCAGGTATCGTTCAATGGGTTATAAACGAACATAAAACCGCGGAGTGCTATTAAATGAGAGGGTGAAAACTGAAGATAGGGGTGTAAAAGCCCCCTTTTTGGTTTTTTCAATATATCTCATAAACCGAGCAAAATTTTAATATATTGCTCTCAAAACTTTTTGCAGAGAATTGAATTTCCTATTAGAATAATGTTTTTTAAAAATTGAAAAAAAAAATTTCCATACCAAAATAGTCGAAGAAATCATAAAAAAAATATCAAAAAAATCGATTTTTTCAGTTTTTTTGCTTTTTTAGTTGTACACTTTTTTTGGGTTGAGATAGACATAAACATTGCTGCAAAGAAAAAAAGAAGATTAAATTTCCTTCAAAATGCTTACTCACTAAATGTTTTCATTGAAAATTAACCGAAGTATGGCCATTTTAATCTATCTTTTTTTCGTATTTTTAATTTTACTCAAGTAAAGCAGAAACATGTGAGGAGAAAGTACGATAACTTAAGCACCAAGAACTGATAATGAGATTTTGTAGAGGGTTAAATACAATCATTGTTTACTATGGGAGGCAGGGTCTATGTCCTCTCGTTTTGGCGGGAGGGGCAATTTTCTAAAAAAAATACTTAAAATAAAAAAAAATTATTAAAAAACAACGACAACACTTACAGTTTTGATTGATACTTTTTTCAAAAGCTAGAATTATAAACTTAATATTAGTTTTAAAATGAAGTTATTTTAATCAATTAATTAAATAATTTTCTATAAATTTTTCTATAGTACCTATTTAGAATTTAAGAAAATTCAAACAAGTTGAGGTACTTAATACTCGTAATGATTTTTTTTAGGAATACATTAAAATATAAATAGAAAAGTTTATCATAAGGTGAAGCCATGCCAGAAAATTCTTCCACGATTTTCTGCCCGAAAACGCAGTATAATACCCTGTCAAAATAAGTGTTCTCAATAAATAAATTCTCTAAATTTGCACTTCACACAATAAATTCTGGTATGCCTCAGGGCTCTGTTTTATTTCCTACTCTGTTTTTAATATTTATTAATGACCTCTTGTCTGAAATTTCTTATCCACTGAAATGTTTTGAAGACAACAGCACCGTCAGCTTAACAAATATGGATCTTCTGCTGGAGCAATGATAAGCTCATCACATTCTGATCGAAACAGCATTGCAAAAAAGGGAAAAAATGTTTAACCGTCGTTAAAGCGAAATCCACATCCCTTGACAGTATTAGGCATTTATGGCTTTTAGTTTTTTTTTAGTAATTTTTGAAAAAAAGTAGATACAAAAATTAAATAAAAATAAATCTTAAAGGTTTCGGTCTTTCATTTTTATGCTTTCTTTAAACTAGATCTAAAAATAATGTTAAACTATTCGAAAAAAGTGACAATGCCACAGGCGATAAAGTAGATTTCAATCAAATATTTATGACATTCTTCTTCTTTCTTCTTTTATATCTTCATTTCACTTGACTGACTTTTCAAAAAAAAAAAAAATAAAATACAAAAACAAAAACAAAAGAAAATATAAAAAAAAAGACAAAAAGACTAACTTTAAATTAATATTCAAATTTCAAAGTAGTGTCTCTATGTCCAATTATCCGCGGAATGTATGTATCAAGAAGCAATCGATAAAGGATTTCATTACATACACATAACAATAGATAAGGATAGAATTCTAAACTAATGTCCAGAGGTGCTGAATTGGAATGCCTTGTAAAGAAAAATCTTAAGATCGGTCATCTAGAAAACTTTTCACCCACAACAAAAAAAAAAAAAAAAACACCCCCAAATCTACTATACAGACACACAAAAAGGCCAGGGTTCGTTTGATTTTACACAAAAGTCGACTCAAAACCCAAAAACAACAACAATACCAACATCAACAAATAACTATTGAACAGAAGCATTAGACCATAAAAAAAGGGAGGATTCTTACAATCCTTGAAAATCTAAATTGGGATTTTAGCCTTCATCTTATATATAGACCCATACCCAATTCAACAAAAAAGTAAAAACCGAATTGATACAATCGGCCAACAAGTTAAACCACATGAGGTCGGACAGCAAACGTACATGAAGAAGAAGATAGAAAAGAGAGAGAAGAAAAAAACCCTCCAGACAATTATTGTGGAATAGAACAACCGATACTGAACCTTCTTCATCCTGACGCTTCCTTTCTCCATTTTTCTGCTGAAGGGGGATTGTCGACAAATAAGAGTGGAGGAGGTTTATCCATATGCGAACGTTTCTGGTTTTGATCCTTAGTTAGCGGAAAAAACAGCCACGCTGTGCGGCTTTTGAGGGGGGCCGAAGATAGGTTTCATGATGGTTAACCTCCTTCTCTCCTTATCACTAACTGGGTATTTTAGTATTCCGCCGCACATCCTGTTCCTCCTTCTTCTCACACCAAATTGCAAAAAATAGTCAATTAGAAACTTTTATTGCATTTTATTTTGGCCAAACCAACTAAACCATTCAACATCAGCAAGGATATCCGAAGAAGTCCTTACACATTCACTTTTAAAGGTTTTTTTTCTTCGTCTTTTTGTTGTTTGACTGTTTTGTGTGCAATTTTCACTTCTGTCCAAAACAGCCCTTGTTATATCACAGAGTTTCCAAAATGGGGTTTTAATCCTGTAGACCAAATCGAAAAAGGACTAAACAACAACATCAAAAATATATAACAAACAAACCAAAAAATAAAAGAAAATGCAATTGTCCTGTGTGGCTGCTTGTGATGTTGTTGGCTTTGTGATACCCAAACGAAAATTTGTCGGTTGTTGGTATAGTCTAGAAAGGGCGAAAGGTTGTGTTGTTATTCGTTGTTCCGTTTCAAACCTTCCCCCGAGAGAGGGTGACTTTGAGCTGTGCTAAGTCCATCCAATATCTAGTTTAATCTACCCCCAACTCTATAGAGCTCCCCTCTCTGAAATGTCTCTCATTCCCCAAATATTAATGCCGGTTGTTGGATTCGTAATTTTGTGGTATTTTATTCCGGTGTGGTTGACGTTTTTAATGAATCCATGTTGCGATGTGTTATTGTCAGGGATTGCTTTTGTGTTGTTGTTCAAACCGAAAGCTAAATTGAAAATTGAAAGTTGATAGCTGCTGTGCTATAGGGGCTCATGGCTGATGGAGATTAGGGGTTTTTTTATTTGTCAGTGAGAGAGAAAGAGAGTGAAAGTGATGGGCCTAATACCATATCGCTACTGTATTGACTGGGACTCTGACCGGATTTCCGGGTGTGAGAAATGCGAATAGAATGTTATAATGCCTTTGATGGACATGGAGTCTGATATGGTTAGACTGATTGGTTAGACAGGAATTTGTATAAAAAATGAATTCAATTTACCATGAATTTAATGACACTTTCACTCTGTTTGTGGCAGCTGACCAGGAGGTGTGCTATAGATGGTTTTTGTGGGAAATGTAACAAATTGGAAACGAAATATTTCATTTATATAAAAAAAATATTTTGTGGAACTTATAATGGGGAATTGTGTAATATTTCATTTAGAATTTGAAAAATTAGATCAGTGAGATTTTCATAAAAAAAATAATATTAGGTAGGTAAGGTTGGGTGGTTTCTATTTTTCCAATTAATTGGTTCTTTAAAAAAAAATTCTTACAGGTACTCACGGCTTTAAAATTACCGAAGACCATCTTTTTTAGAAGATTTTTTGCCCCCCGATATGTTGATGAAAAAAATTCGGGAAGTCGTGTGTGCAATTCACACATGGGTAGAAGTGAAACCTCAAAAAAAAAATTTCTTGCAAAAAAAAAGAAAAAATCTACCTATTTTGTATTCTATCTCCTTTAAATACATGTTTTTTTTTATATGACAACCTATATTAATTTTATATCATCTGAAAGCTTATTGTTTCAGCTCAAAATATTTATATCGTCCATGTCTATTAGGCTGGGTCACAAATGTATGGAGACATTTTTTTTGCTGATTTTTTTACGGGCACAGTGATGAAAAGGTGCCAAACTGTAAATTGAACAATAATATAAAGTTTGGTTATAATCAGACTTTATCTTCTGCCTCCGGTTGCCCAGACAAGTTCTCTATGAACTTTGGTCCTACACCCTTAGGAAACAACTCAAGCCGCTTTCGAACCATTCTAACTTTTGTTTCAATAATGTCAAACATTTCAAACTCGTTTTATCTGTTAACATAGTCCAAATCAAGCTCCTCAAAAACTTTCAGCCACGTAGGATTAATAGTTTCTCAGAAAAATGCTTTCAAAAATCGCAAAAAGACTAGCTGATTAACTCACTAACATACTAACTAACAAATGATAAAAATTATGGCAAACTTCTAGTTTTCATAGAAACTTGTTATGGTCTAGGATCTTGAAGTACATACAAAGATAAAAATCAAAAATTGAGTTTTTACATTCAGGAGGCGTGGTAACCGCCCATTTCGGTAGAATTAATATCAATTATTAAAAAGTATCCTTTTGAATACCCTAAAATCTTGAAACTTATTAGAATTGTAGTTAATGCGAAGGAAACATATTCAAACTTTAGATTTTCTGCCTTGGAGGCGTGGTATCCCCTTAAAAATAATAAAAGAAACACATAATGTTTCATAAATTAATTAACAAGTCTTAAAAAAATGTAGTTTTGTTTTTTTTTTTTAATTTCTCAAAAACGACAAAACATTTTTGCATCCGGTTTTCTGTTTTTGCTTGAAAACAAATAAGAGCATTGAATTTTGAACACTTAAATAGTATACTTAATCACATAAAATTTTGAAAAAAAATTAGTTCGTAAATTTAAACATTTTTTCAAAATTTTTATTTTGAAAATTAATTTTTCAAAAACTGTTTTATAAAACAGCTTTATTTGAAAGCAAAATAAAAAAGAGATTTTGGGCTGAACAAAAATGTATAACATGTTGTTGTAGGTATAACGGTTGGTTTTTAATAATATTTTTTCCTAATTAAATCATTTTTTTAGAAAATTGCCCCTCTTGGCTGAACGGGGGCGAATATTAACCCCCTCCAAAACGATTTTTTTCTTGTCCCGACCCAACCTACACGCTTAAGCTTTTTGGCACATCCTCTTGAATTAGCTTAAATTAAGCAAAGCGCATGTGGTTTTTAGGCAAAAATCAGCCACAATCCGGAGGCACTTAGGCTTAAAATAATGAAATGAAATTTTACTTATAAGCTAACTGAACTATTTAGCACCTTTTAATCGCTGAGCCTTTCTGAAAATCCAAAAAATTGTATTTTGACCCACCCTAATGTCTATACAACATCATCAAAAAAGCAAAAAAATCAATCTTTTTTCTCTTTTAACACCATTAAATATATTTTTTTAAATGACAACCTATAGCAAATTTTATATCATCTGAAAGGTTATTTCACCTTTCATATTTCTACCATGCCTAGAAAATTTTTTTTTAAGCCAACTATGTCGAAATTTCAAGCTGAGAGTACGGTATACACTGGTCAACAGATCTCCAAAGGTGTTTTGAGGTATTTTTCAAGTTTTTCAATTAAAGATTGTGTAACTTGTAGAGCTTGTACAGTTAATTGTGATATATCAAATGAAAGGTTATGTTATCAGCATGCGTATTAAAGTTTAATCAAATTTGTATGTGCACTAGATCTAGATATAACGTGTGTAGAAAAAGAACATCTTTTTACCGTTATCTCAAAATTTTGAATATGAAATTAATTGAAATTTTGTACATTTATAGTATCTACAGTACAAATTTCATTTATCTATCTATTATAACAAAAAAGTTATAACAAGTTGAATGTTCGTGTCGCGTTTTCGTTTCATCTTGTTTCAAATCACTACGACACTAAAGAAGTTTTCACTTCGAAAAATGCATTAGAACACGAAACTGAAGAGGACTGCATATAAACAGACTTTTCTAAGGCATTTGATTGATCAATTAAATCCAAAAATTATCAATTTCAAACTTAAAGCTTTTGAGTTCCCTCTATTTTTCATAGCCCGGATAGATTCATATTTTTGTTTAGGGGTGCAGCTACCGATGTACAAGCTGTATCTATGTAACAGGCCTCCAGGATTAAGGGGCCCTCCGAACCCTGAATATGAAAATAAATAATAAGTGTAATTGTTTAAGTTGAAGAAAATCTCAGATAAAAGAATTTGATTACAGAATCCACAAAAGTCCAGCTACGCCAATGCCTTTATTATAAATCTTATCAAGTAAAATTTAAAAAACTGTCTTTCAACTTTTTCAATTCCCACTCATGCGTTCCCTAGGGAAGACATATGGGTCCATTTCTATTCACTTTGGTTATAAAGGATATAACATCATGTAATCGTTCGAGTGAAATTCTAATATTTGTTGACGACATGAAATTTTTCATATACAATTCGTTCTGAAGGGACTTATTTAGAGTGATCCTTATAACATGCCACCATAATAAACAAAAGATCCAACTTTTTCAGATCAATCTTTTAAAATAAAGGTCCATAAATTAGAATAAAGCCTTCAAATGAAAATCTTAGTTGCTTTTAATCTCACCACATGCGAAATTCTGAAGTTAAATAAAAAGTTAGAAAAATAGCACGTATACGCCACAGTGACCGGTTAGTTTTAAAATTAGCTTATTTTGGTTAATAGCAATAGTAAATATTGCTATAACGGAACCTAAATCGTAAAAAATTTGGTTATCGATTTGCTCAAATTTAATCTATGAACAATGAACATGCATTTCTTATTTTTTCTTCATTAAAGCACAAAAACATTCCTTAAAAGTTCTCCCCATAAAAATGCGTCTTGACATAAAACAAATGTTAGACTATACTTAATTTTGAAATAAATGGTATTTCATCATCATCATTCTCTTCAAAATTTGACAGCAATGTATTATCAAAAAAAAAAAAAAAAAAAACAACCGAAGACAAAAATAAATGAAATACGCATTTGTTTTCCTCAACAAACACTCATTAAGTGCCAAACTTTATGTGTTGACAGTGATTTCACTTGTTATCAGATCGCAGCAAGCTTCTCTTGCTCTGGATGAGTTCATTTATCTCCGCCAAAAAGCAAACAACCACCGAAAAACTAAGGCGTAGGCGGTAGGTACTGCATATTTCGAATAATATTAATGTGAACTGTCAAGTGATTACGTCAAGAGGCAAAAAACAACACGACACTTTAAACAAAAAATAACAAAAAACAAAAAAAAAAACCAACAGACAAAATAAACGAACCATTTTTGTCGGTTTTTTTTTTCTTTCGTTCTTATATTTTTTTTTTAACTTTCAAAAACTATGTGTATACAATTTTTTAAGTATGTTTTCACTTAACTCAAGTGTATCTCCTCTTCAGACCATCATATAGGTTTTGACTTTATGGGTTGCTTCTGCTTTTCCTCCTGCATCGCTACAATTTTATACACAAGATGGAATGTTTTGCCTCACTTTTGGGAGTCATTTCTCATAACGTGACATTCAATGGAAAAAAAAATCTACGTCAGCCTTACTCATAATATAGTAGTAGAGTACTCTGGGACGACTTGTATGCCTTTACCATTGAGAAAGAAAAACTTATAAAGGGTGTTCAGACCGATATGATGATGGTGACGGTGGTGATGATGAGACTCTAGACTTGTAGTAGGGTTGAAGGTGGAGGAAAATATGAAGAAGAAAAAAAAGTTATGAAGGATGGGAACTAAGTCATGCCCACGACGTGACGAAGCGCATATTTCGTTATCGCTTCACTTTGTCAGAATATCAAATTTCAAAAAATTACTTGAAATACATGTTGAATAACTTCTCCGTTCGAACTCGAACTTCATTCAGTTTTTTTTTTTGTTTTTGCTTTAGTTTCCTTTTTTTTATGACTTTTTGTGTTTTTTTTTTTTGTTTTTGCTCAGTTAAGTAGCTCCTTGTTGAGTTGTGATATATTGCTTTGCGATTTGGGAGCAATTGAAACTAAACTCCCTTCCTCTCGACATCTAAAAGATTATATCGTAATCTGGGGTTCCCATAAACTTTGCAAAAACATACATTCGGGTTATAATGTTAGGGTTACCAGGGTTGGATTTTGAGAATAAGTGATCAGGCGACTTATGAGTCGAAAGGTCCATGGAATATCGTAGGTGGACTCTGTTAATAACAGTTTTTTTTTTTTTGTTGATAAAAATTTAAAAATCGCAGCCATAGGTAATAAACCATAGTTAAATCTCTTCTAAATCGTACACCCAGAGAAAAAACGCATAGTAATTTTTAATCCGTTCTACATTGAATCAATGGTGAAAAATATATTCATTAATTTTCTAAAAAGTCGTACTATGCTTAACTTACAGTTTGTCACATCAATTTTTATAAGTGAGATGGCACAGTGGTAAAGCACAAGCTTGTCAACCCAGGTATAGCAGGTTCGATCCCCAGCGGATGCCAGTTTTACTTTTTTTATTTTTTTAATGTGTGAACAACTTTGATTTAATGTGTGAACAACTTTGATTTAATGTGTGAACAACTTTGATTTAAAGTGTGCTACTTTGATTCAATCATTTTCCACTTTAGGCTAAAAATGTAGTGATTTTCCATTGATTCAAAGTGGTTTAGATTGATTTTACGTTGTTTTTTGGCTCAGTGTAGATGAAATTATTAAATCGCAGGCAAAGCTGGTAAATCGTAATTGAAACTGATAAATCGCTAAAGAAACTCGATAATCGTAGTCAAATCTAGAAATCGGAGGTGAAATTGAAAAATCGCAGCCGAAATCAATAAAACACAATTTAATCTTAGGTCAAGCCCAGACTAAACTGATAAATCGTAGGCGAAAATGTTAGTTCATAGAAGAAACTGTAGCAGAAAATCAAAAATAGCAATCAAACCTGAAAATCGTACACGAAGTTGATAAATCGCAGGCGAAAAAGGTAAATCGCAACCAAATCTATGGCGAAACACACTTGAAACTGGTAAATCGAAGCTTAAAATAACAAATCGTCTAAAATCTGTTCAAATCGTTTCGTGTAAATCACACTGGAATCTGTAGTAAATCGTTCCTCAGGCTGATTAGCCCTAGTCTACTCTGTTGTAAATGGATGGCGAAAATAACAGTTTAATTAAATCACAGGCAAAGGTTATAAGTCACTTTCGAAAGAGATAAATCAATCGTATATTAAACTGCTAAATCGTAATCAAATCTGTGATAAATCGAAGGTTATACTAGTAAATTTTTTGGCGGGTCTATAAAATCGCTCCTGTTCATTTGTTTTAAGTTGAAGCTTAAATTTATAAATCGTCTGCAGGCTGAGTAAATCGTATAGGGAAAACTGGTAAATTGCAGCCAAAATAGTTAAATCATAGATTCAACAAGAAAATGGTTCCAGAAAATGGTAATTCGGTGCAGAAACTTGATAATCAGAGTCAAATCTGAAAATCGGTGGATAAGCTAATAATTCGCAGCCGAAATTAGTACATCAAAGTTAAATCTGTGTTCAATCTCAGATTTAGCAGGTTTTACAGGGGAAAATGCTAAATCTTAGTAAAAGTTAGTAAATTGCAGACCAAATTGGTAAATCGCAGTAAAATCGGTGGTGAATCGCAACTGAAATTGGTAAATCGTACGTGCGTTTTGAAAATCGGATCTCAAACTTTGAAAACGTAATCAAATTTGATAGTAAATTGCAGTTGAAACTGATAAATCCCTTCCGAAAGTAATAAATCGCAGTTGAATTTACAAATAATCGAGGTTTAAACTGAAAAATCGTAGGCGGGCCTGATAAATCGCAACCGAAAATCACGAATCGCAACCGAATCTGTGATAAATCGAAGCTTTAATTGATAAAGCGTAGACAGGTCTTTTGAATCGTTATCAAAACTGGTAAATCGCTGCCGAATCTTTTCGTTCTTCATTTCAAATCCAACCCTGAAAGAGGTAACCTACCTCTCCTGAACATAAAGAACTTTAAGAGTGCTCTCCTAACTACTGTACCTATATGAAAAAGAAAAAAGAGGTGACGAATACTTCATACAGCATAGTCGGTTCGGTGCTTGATGGTGGTGAATGGTTTTACAGAGTACACTATTGCCACTTGAATGCTTTTGCAACCTGAAACAGGATATTGCAATCAATAAAGTCGCCGGGGAAGTATACCAAAACATAGTAGATGCTCTTGCTCTCTTCTCCGTTGATGGTGTGGTTTATGTTTTTTTTTTCGTATTTCTTTTTTATATGTTTTGTTCCCACCGCTTTGCGCTTACTATCGGTATAGGTAACGTAGTAGTAAACTTGGTTTTCTGAATGGTCTTTTACCAGGCAATATACAGTGAAAGAGACGAAGTACATACCGACGATGATGATGATTTTTTTTTCTGCAATTGTTTCTACAACTGGATTCTGTTGTTGACTGGAAACTTAATAGTTTTTGTAATCCGATCCGGGAGAGAAAAATCAATATTTCACAAGTGCTTGTGTGCATGGAACTACCGTAAGTCATAATTTTTTTTTTATACATAGCTTAGGTTAGAGGTACCTTCTATTCTATAGCTTAGGTACCTACTTACATATCTAACGATATACCTAGTAAAAGGTAGTACAAGTAGATATAATATGATGCTTTTAAAAAAACCTTATGTAGCCTCTGGAATGATGTGCTATGGTGTGTTTTGTCGGTGGAAAATAACTTGGGATTATTACGTCCTTTGTGGTGTTTAGGAGTTCAGCGACAATACCTCGGGTTGATTGGATTTAAGTGTGTAACTCGAGAAAGCTGATTTAGAAAGAGATATAAATGAAAGAGTGAGGGAGAGAGAAAAAATATATCTTCTACAAAGTTTATATGTGTGTTGTAAAAGGAAAAGAGGTCGCAATGAAAAACAATTTAATTTGATTTGTAATCGGAGATTGGCTTTTAAGTGTTGATTAGATAGAATAAAAGCAACAGTTGAAAGCTAAATTGATTGCTTAGATTTAGAATTGAATAAGAATATTGAACATTTTAATTGATTTAAATTGTTACATCGCCTATTGATGTGATTGAAACTTTAAAAAATTAATGAAAAATATGAATATGTATCAGTTACACGTTTCCTCCCATTAAAATTTGTATTTTTATTACTTTTAGTCATTATTTTTTTTAAATAAAGGAAAGTTGAGCCAATTATTGTAAGCTTGCACTTATTACTCTAAAAGAAGCAGACGAAAATAGTAAATTTAAGCTGAGCTGACGGCAAAGTCATTGTTTTTAAAAAATTCATTGTTTTTTGTTAACCATGCTAAGAAAATTAGAATTAATATGAATTACTATCTTACTTACTTAAAAAATTTAAAATTTTAATATTTTTTGGCTAAAATATGATATTTTTTCCACCATTAAATGTTTTCGATAAAAAAAAAAAAAAAATAATTTAAAAAAAATTGGGACAAAACGCTGCCGCCGATTTTTTTTTTTGAAGCAAACAAAGGTGATCTGAAAAGAAAAACTATTTAACTTCTTGCCATAAAAGGGTTTTTTTCTAAATTTCTCGTAAACGATTAAACGAAATCCTGCACGCAGTAATTTTGTATATGCAGAGGCGATTTATCTAATTGTTAATTTAAAATTTTACAAAATTTTGAAAACACCCGTTTTTTTTATTGAAAAAAAAAATCAATTTTTTTTTAGAGGAGTTACTTTTTATTGATTTTATTAGTACTTTTCAAGTGTGAATAAATATTTTTCTAAGAACGGCAACGTTTTTTTGAAAAATATTTAAAAAATTTTACATATAAAAAATATTTTTAACGATTTTTTTAAATTTTATTAAAAAAATTCCCTTTTTACTTGCGATATAGGTACTATATATCAAGTTATGCATTCGTAAAAAAAAAGTTGAGATAACATTTTTCCATGACATTACGATGGTAGAGAATGCCAAAAAAGTGGGTGCCGGAAGTCCGTCTGTCTGTATAAGGAGCTACAGCCTAAACGGATGGGCTGATTGACTTCAAACTTCTTGGTATGTAGCATTTTTTGGGGACTATCTAGAGGGGTTTTTGGAATTAATTTTATGGACCAAAAATAACGGTACTTGTCATATACCGATTTTAGTAAAATTTTAGTAAAGCTGAAATTGCTTAAAAACGGCTCTAACGATTTTGTTTAAAAAATTCCAATAATAGATTTAAGACAAGGTCTATCTTTTAATGAAAAAATTTTTTTTTGAAAATCATTAATAACGGTACCTGCCATAGGACCGTTTTTTTCAAATCCGATTATCTCCGAAACTGCTTATTCGATTTCAACGAAACTTTTTGTGAAGTAGCATATATATATAAGTAGAATATATATAGTAGTAGTAGTAGCATATATATAAAATTATTTAAATATAAGCCAAAAATAAAACATTGAAAAAAATAATTATTGGATTTAAAAAAAAAAATTTGAAAATTTTTTTTTTGAAAAATCAAATTTTCGAAAACGGGAGATTGAATTTTTTTGAAATTTTGTTTTTAGATGTTGATTAGTGATTTCTACAAAATGGCATACCAATTTTTTTCCAAAAAATCATTTATAAAAAATTAGTTTTTTAAAAAACGGCTCTAACGATTTTGAAATTTTTTTTTCTAAAAATGCATGTTAATATATCAATCAAAACTGCATACATGTTTTGGAGGGCAATTTAATTTCAGATTTTATTTTATTTTTTTTTTAAACGAATTTTATTTTTTTTTCCAAATTTCTATATAAAAAGTCTTAAAAATTTAAACAAATTTAACTCTAACAGCAAGTTCGTGCGACCCCAGTCGTGCATTTTATTTTTTTAATTCTGAAGAAAAAATTCTAACAATAGAAATTACCGAACAAATATCTATAATAAAGAAAGTTAAACATTCTTAAGGACAATAGAAGTTAAAGTAAAAACAACAAAGCAAAAAACCAATGTAAATCAACTATTTGAAAGTTATAGACCATAAAATTATGTGGGTGTGATCTTGCCATTAAACAAAACCACAAAAAAAAAAACTTGATTGTAATATCAATGCGTTACCCTCATAACGCGGAAACTACTTCACAATCATAATAGAGCTTATCCATAAATGACATGTTAAAGCCATCCACACTGGTATATAATATTTTCAATTACAAAATGAAACCAATGAATATGAATTGTGAAAACGTCTGTCTGTCACATTAGTTACAGCTGTCATATCAGCACGCATTTTCTGGATCCCTTTGTAAAAAAAAAAAAAAAAAACACTTTATACAAAATAAATGCACCCGCTTTTATGTGTTACAACGTGTCACGCCGCTGTCGATATCACGCATCGATACCCTATTTCTATATCTCCCCAATATCTCTCTCTCTAAATACTTATAATGGTAAACAAAAAACCTTCCATACCGCCAGACAGATAAATACACACACCTCCACCTCGACCATAGCGAGTCTGCTCGTACCACACTGCCATCAGTCAGTCAATCAATGTCAGAAGTGTAAATATGCGTGTCAAATACCCGCAGTCTGGTTTTCTATCACACACCCTCACCATTTTTTGTGTGTACCTTTATATTTTTGTTTGTGAGGAAATGATATTCCCGTCGCAGGCACCTTGCAATCCCAGGTAAAAAAGCAAACCAAAATTTTGTATTCACGATGCGTACAGTACAGATACTAGATACATCGGGTGTCCTTCATAGCCACCACCCTTTTTATAATTCCAGAGCTCTAGCTTCAAGAGATGTAAGTCATTTATATAAACCGCACACCATCATGCCTATATCTCTCTCTGTTGTGTTACCTTTTTTTTTTCCAGAAAATACACCTTTTATCCCGAATAAAAGTCCCACAAGACTGAGAGGGAAAAGAATACCTTTCAAAAACGGCTGCACTTAGTTATACGACAAGAGAGGGTATCTAATGGATACTAATACTAACCTTTTACACTTGGAGTAATGGTTTTACCAGGAGATTCGTTTTGTGTTCGTTTTTTTTTTTCAAACCCATCAGACGCACACTTTTCGTTCTCGAGTGTAATTGTTTGTGGTTACGACACAAAGAATACCTGAGCCATCAATTTTTTAATACCTTCCAACCCAATAGCCCCCCCGTTATCATTCCATTAGAAAGAATTCAGTCGTGAGATGAGATAAAAATTCAATTACTGTGGCGGACAAATATCATGAAAACCGTTGCACTTTAATTGCTGCTGGTTCAAATTGGAAAGATTTAATTTCCGGTACAGCGCCATAGGCATCAGTCGTCTCGTGGCAGACTGAAGAATTATTTGAGTGAGACTTTTCATCAAAATATCATTTCTCGCACTCTGACTTTTTTTTCTTTGCAAAACTTCTAAGTAGGGAATAATTTGATTCAAAGATTTATGGGCAATTTGATAGACAGCCGTCATCGTGGTCTTTATGCCTATAAAATGATAGGCAGGAGTAAGACATCATTATTTAATATAAATCCTCCCCAAAAAGTCGATCAGAAATTTTTTGGTGTGATGGTTTTTGGTGGTTTTTGTTTGGTGGGTAGCCAACACATTAATCATCGATTTATTACGCGAGTTTTTTGACACAAAAAACGAAGAAGAAGAAAAAGAATGAAAAAGGAACAAAAAAAAAAACCTCAACATTCTTTTTATTTTCCAACGTGAACAAAAGAAATCAAGACGCGCTGAATAATGCTTTTAGATGGGCACGCTTCTGGGTATCCCCAAGAATAATTTTTTTCTTCTTTTCTTTCTTCATTTTTAATTTAAATATTCCACCCATCTCCTCTTCATCTCCTTTTATGCGTATAAAAAAATAAAAAAAAAAAAATCCTTGAAAGGAATAACAACATCAACCATCTTCAAGAAAAAAAAAAACATAAAGTCATGATTAATTGTTGGAGATTATGGCGGTAATGATGGTGATGGCGGATTCCGGGTGGAAAAGTTTTAAATTAACGGAAAAGTAAATTAAGGTGACCGCGAAGAAAAGATGAATTTTAATGGCGTATCCTGGTGAATCTTTGATTTAAATTTGTTTTTTTTTTCTTCTTCGTTTTCGTTTAATTTCATTTTGTACTATCGTTGTTTTGTATACTAGTATAATATCTCATTATAAAGATGATGTCAAGCAGGGGTCTTTTGGAAAAAAAAATTGTTAAAAAGCTTTGAATTCCTTAAAGAAGTAGAAGAAAAAAAAATATATAAATAATAAAAAAAAAAAGGATAAGATACGGGTTATATAGCTCTTAAGTTAAGAATTTAAGTGGAAATTTTGTGTTTCTTTTTTTTTTTTGTTGTTTCTTTTCGTCTTATTTATTTAAGGAGCACTTAATGAATCTTTAAGATTTTTTTCCCATTTTTTTTTTATGTTTTTAATCTTTTTTGTATCTTTTTATAGCATAAATTTGAGTGTTTTATACTTGACCATAAGAAGAGATAATACTTAAGGGTTTCGAATAGAAATTAAAATCTTGTTAATAAGGTTTAATGTTTTAAATAACCTTTAAACAATGTTTTATTAAGGAGAGCATAGTTTTTTTTTTGTAAAAAAAAAAATCAGAAGCAATGATTTATGTATACTTTTTTGACTCTTCAAACTATAGGATGCCTACAATTTATCCAAAGTCAACTTCAAAGTTATATCCAAGTCAAAACATTCAAGACGATTCCTTAAGAAGACAAGTATACTTGTATATGTACAGGCTAAAGAGGAGCACATATTTAGAAGAATTTTGTAAAGATTTTGTAAGCTTTTGTTAAAGAATTCTAAAAGAAGTGTAATTTTAACGAGAATAACACTGGTTAACAAAATTGAACTATTTTTTTTTTTGCCACAAGAACCAAGATATACTTTTCTAAAGGTTTTTGATGTGTTGAACTAGAATCTAAAGTCAGAAAAATGTGATTGGCTTCCGTTTTTGAGATATTACCGTTATAAAATGATAAAAAAACGTCATTTTGGCTGTTTTCGAGCTTCTGTTTTTATGTGGGGTAATCCATTATAAACAAATTTGTACTGGTGATTATAAGAACAGATATTCTTCTTTCAAGAACTGTTTAAATTTTCCCGATATCTCTTTAATTGCTCGAGATATCTTAAGTTTCAGTTAGTAAGCCAAAGAGAAACTAAATTTAATCCCAAGGGTAACTCTTGGATAAAATTTAAGTTTAAGTCCCTGGTGATAAAAGTTTTGCAAAAAGAACTAAAAATATACTTTTCTAAATGTTTTTGGGTCCTTTAACTTGAATCCGCAATCAGAAAAATTCTATAACCGTTGTAAAAAAAAACCCTTTTTTTTTGGATTTTATAACAAAAATATTTCAAGAACAGAGGCCAATAGAATTTTTCTGATTGCGGATTCGAGTTCAGCAACCCAAAAACCTTTAGAAAAGTATATTTTGGTTCTTGTGGCAAAAAAAAAGTTTAATTTGCTTGGCCAGTGCTGTTTCTGAGTCAAAGACCAATCCTTAAAAGAATAAAACCAGTTCTTATAGACACCGTTGCAAATTTTTTCATTTTTTCACAGGCTAAAAACCAACACTTGTTTCGAGACTTTGATTTGTAGATTATATGCTTCCGAAAACAAGAACAAAAATACAATGTTTGGATACAAATTAATCAGCAACTAAATCTCCAAAAAACTTTTGGTTTTCAGTTATGAATAGAGCTTAACGAGACCTTTCTTTTGATATCTCATTCGATGGATTTGGATACAATTTTTGAAAATTCCGAATTTTTAGACAAGGGGTACCCCTTGGATAATTTTCAAAAAATCTAAAAAAAAATAAATTTGTAATTTTTTTAGCTGAATGCATAGGTCAGTTCACTGTGATCCCATATCTATAAACTAAAACTTTTTTTGGGACTTTGATCCGAAAATATCTGCTTCCGATTCCGAAAGAAGGAAAAAAAATATTTCGATTGAAAATAATTCAGCAATCCGAACTCCTACAAACTTTTGGTTAATAGAGAATCCTTTCTTTATGATGTCTCATTCGATGGATTTGGAAAATTTATTTCCCTTGGTTTTTTTTTTCGAAAAAAAAATTGTTTTCCGTAATGCATAAGCCTATTGACAATGAACTCATATCTTTAATGCAAACCCAATTTCGAGACTTTGGTCAAATGATATCGGCTTCAGAATGTAAGTAAAACAAATTTTGGTTGGAAATATCTCAGAAATCAGACCTTCAAGAAGATTTTATTTTTAAGTGATGTTTAATGTATGCCTATCGATGTAGGGTTCTGGGTCTGCAAGAGACCAACATCAACAAGGTTCCTTCAAAATTTTTTAATACAAATCAACAAAATTACATTATTAATAAATTTATCGTGTTCTTCGATAAAGTTTCTTGGAAGTTTTAAAGAAATCTTATTAAAGTTCTTGTCTCCACAAGCTTATTAATGGACATTATATTCAAATATCGATAATTTTTAAAATCAACGGGAGCGGGTCATAATTCTGCTTGTCAAAATTCTGTACGACAAAATTCTGTGGGGTCAAAATACTGTAATACCATAATTCTGTACGTCATTATACTGTAAATACAAAATTCTGTACGTCAAAATACTGTATGAACAAAATACTGACATGCAAAATTCTGTTTTGTAAAATTCTGTACGGCAAAATACTGTATATCAAAATTCTGTAAAAATGCTGTAAAAAAATATCGTTTTGATAATGTAAAAAAGTGCGCGCGCACATTTTTTTACAGCATTTTTACAGAATTTTGATTTACAGAATTTTGTTCCTACAGCATTTTGCACATACAGAATTTTGACATACAGTATTTTGGCATACAGTATTTTGAATACAGAATTTTGCAACATACAGAATTTCGACCCCAACCCAAAATCAACTTAAGAAAAAAAAAATTGAAAAAAGTAATAACTTCTATAAGATTCTATTTAAGTTGTATAGAAGCTTTAACCTGTTTAATCTTTTCTAATATTATACCGAATAAAATGTTTGAATGACTTAAAATTTATTTTATCTCATCAAAATACAAAGAATTTCAAAATCATAATTTCCTAATTTTTTAATCCTGAATTTGAAAAAGTAAGTGGAATTAAGAGACACGTTTAAAAATGTTTATCGCCAGCGGTAAAGTTACAACACAATGGTATTGGGATCGTCATATTGACAGCTCGAGTGAGTAGGTATAAAAAAAAATAGCGATGCAAATCTTAAAAAAAAAATAAACAAAATATTGTTTTAACATTTTCAAATGTCAGAACCAATTTCAATATTGACTGACATTTAAATTTGTATCTCAATCGCCCACACTTAATTTTTTCAAAAACCACTCCAAAAACACATCACATCAAATCACATTCATATACATAATATGCATGTTCGTGTTACGAGTTAAACACAAATTGTCTAAGATCTAAGTGCATTAACCCAACAAGAGAAGTCACCTTTTTTTTTTTAATAAAGCCCACAACAAAAAAAATAAACATCTCTAATTCAATAGAAAAATCATTTGCATCAGTAGCATGCGACAACATGTTGCCTCCATATGCCCAGACGTTCTTCAAAAAGATATATAAAAATTACAAAAAAAAAAAAAATCACTAAAGCTGACACGAGCTCTTTTCTGTGTGATGTGACGCCTCTCTTTTAAATAGGTACACATTCCCATTTCCATCTCATCTCCATCCAGCCTTCAGACCCACCAGCAAACAGCAACTTGTCAACGTTCTAATACCATTTAGACAGAAAACAGAAGCAGTTTACAGCAGAGAAGCCAGAAGCAAAAGCAACCAGTAGGTTTTTTTTTTGAAATCACTTCACTCTTGAAGAAATATAAATATTTTCACATTATGAAGTGCTTATTAGGGGACAAGTATTGGAAAGGGGATAAAAAAAAAAGTCTGGAATCTATAAAAAGTGTGACAGAAATTTTGATGGAATTTTTAATTCTTTTTTTTCATATAACTTTTGTGATGTGTCAAAAATTTAAATTTTTAAAAGTCTTGAATTTTCTTCCAAATTTGAAGAATGTGCGACTTCATACGACACAGTTGTATGATTTTAATGGGCTGTTTCTGTTGAAAACTGAACAAGTTACTTAGACAACAGCCCCCCCAAATATGAAAAAAAAACTTTAAGTCAGATGACATAGCTTGAGGCACGTTTCGTGTCAAAAAATTATATATTTTTAAACTGACACTCTATATGCATCTGATGACACGCAGAGATGCATTAAGCCAACACAATACTTCTCCAAACGCCCACCATTTTTGGCGTCGTTCTAGTCACTCTCCATGGGAAGTAGCAACACATGAATGGTGTTTGTGCGCACAGCAGATGTGTAAATCAGGTTGTATGCCCTCGCGGAATTAGGATGTCAGCCTCAAACTTCGTCTCATAACCTAAGAATTTTTTTTTTCGTTTTTGGTTAAGAAGTTCTTAAAAAAGAAAAACGTTACGATGACGGAGAGAGGAATCATTTTAACGACAAAACCTGAAGGAATTACTTTGATTGAAGGCTCCCGTCCATTAAACCAAAATTTACAACCTGGCACGTCATTCCAAACTTATAAGTCGTATGGGGGCTAAAAATCTCTGTGCGATGAGTTTTTCTTTGTTCGACGAAACGAAAATACATACAACTCGATGATGCGATACCGCACAAAAGAGTTAAGTAGAGTTTGAGGTACATTATGCATAAAAATATAGAGGAGCTATCCGAAAAAGTCATTCGTCTATGCATATAAAAGACTAAAGGCTAAGGCGCTACTGTTAAAGAACTTAAGCTGGGGATAGAAGAATGCGTGCTCCCTCACATGTTTATGGTCTACTTAATGTGGAATTTATAGTTCAATATAGGGAAATAAAATGCAGAAACGACTTAGGTTTGGTTTTTGAGGAAAAATAAGGCGGATTTTATCTTTTTTTTTCTTCTTCTTTATGCTCTTTGGGGTTTTATTGCTTGGGAAAGAGTTAAAAGAATCGGTTTTAGTTGTTTTGCCTTTTTTTCCTATTTAACTTTGAATGCATCATTTTCATTGCGATTTTGTGGCTTTATTTTGTGTGTATGGTTAAGAAGGTACCTACCTATTCCATATAATCCGTACAAGAGAGTGACGTAAAAAAGGAAATTGGAGAACCGTTTTTCTAAGAGGGGTGGATAAGATCATTAAATTGTCTAATTTACATAGAAATTAGTTCATTGTATTTTCTTCTTCTATGCGGATGTAATATACGCGGATGAGTGTGGTTTTGTGTGCGTCCGGAAGCTAGAAAAAAAAACATAAAATTCGTTTTTAAGACCGATACTACGCATTTATACTAGGACCGGCCACCACAACGTTACGTTGCCGATGGGTAGTATTCAAAATGATGGCATGGTAAAATGGGATTTTGTCGGTTTTTATGAAGATGTTAACTGGAAGGCCTGATGTTCGTCTGATGGAATACTTTTTTGTTTTTACATTATTATTTGAAGGATTTATAGGAATTTATATGGATGTGAGGCGAAAATGGTTTAGAGGAAGATTTATGTTGCGGAGTAATTTTTTTTTTAAGGATTTAAAAAAATGGAAAAATAAGTCTTAAATGTCAAGTTAGGATGTATTACGATGATAGAAATACCTTAGGACTAAGGATAAAATCGTGAATTTTGTTTATCTGTCTGCAGTTCAAGACAAGCAATTTATTTTAAGCATAATCCTCAATTCCCTACGGGGGAAAAAAGAATTTTTTACTTGCTAAGATTCTTTTTTTCAAAATATCCTTAAAAGAGATTTTTCTCTTTAAATAGCGATAACTTTAAAAGTTTTCTTTTATTTTCTTTTAATTTTAATTCATTTTTAAAACGTAAGATTTTTGTCACACCCGAAACTATTTAAATTAGGTTATATTTTTTACATTTTTTCATATCTAAGTGTGTTTTACTGGGGAAGGAGTGTTTTGTAAAACATTGATAGACTTTTATAAAAATCTGAGTCTTTTGTCACACCGGAAACAAATTTTAATCGAATTTTTTTGAAAGATTTTTCATCTAAGTGTGTTTCACTGTGGATTGTGTTTTGTTAACTAAAGATAAACATTATTTTAACGAATTTTTCATAGAAATTTGAGTGTTTTGTCACACCCGAAACAATATCTGTAGGTATAAATGAAAAATTTTGGCATTTTCTTCATCCTAGTGTGTTTCACTGTGGAAGGATTGTTTTTTCTTAATGAAGATAAACCTTTTTTGTTTAACCATTAAAACTATGTGACCAAAACTGTCATACCCGTATCTTTGAAAACGCAAAAAGATGTCTAACATTGAAACATTTTCTTAATCTACTCTTTAAAAGTCAGGTAGGTGTTTTGTTTACTAAAGATAAACATTAATATAACAATTTTTAATACAAATTAGAGTGTTTTTTGTCACACCCGAAACAATGTTAAAATAAATATTTTTACCTCTTTCTTCATCTAAGTGTCTTTTCTTGAGGAAGGAGTTTAATGGACTAAAATAAATATTCATATAACGATTTTTCATGGAAATATGAGTGTTTTTGTCACACCCGAAACTATTTTAATTGGGTAATATTTTTTACATTTTTTCATATCTAATATTTTTTACATTTTTTCATATCTAAGTGTGCTTTACTGGGGAAGGAGTGTTTTTGTAAAACATTGATAAACTCTTAGAACGATTTTTAATAAAAATCTGAGTGTTTTGTCACACCGAAAACAAATTTTAATCGAATTTTTTGAAAGATTCTTCATCTAAGTGTGTTTCATTGTGGATGGTGTTTTGTTTACTAAATAAAAATATTATTTTAACGAATTTTTCATAGAAATTTGAGTGTTTTGTCACACCCGAAACAATATACATATGTAGTAGGTATAAATGAATAATTTTGGCATTTTCTTCATCTTAGTGTGTTTCATTGTGGAATTAGATTTTTTCTTAATGAAGATAAACCTTTTTGTTTAACCATTAAAACTATGACCAAAACTGTCACACCCGTATCTTTGAAAACGCAAAAAGATGTCTAACATTGAAACATTTCCTTAATCTACTCTATAAAAGTCAGGTAGGTGTTTTGTTTACTAAAGATAAACACTAATATAACAATTTTTAATACAAATCAGAGTGTTTTTTGTCACACCCGAAACAATTTTAAAATAAATATTTTTACCTCTTAGTTCATCTAAGTGTGTTTTTTTGAGGAAGAGGTTTAATGGACTAAGATAAATATTCAAATAACATTTTCATGGAAATATGAGTGTTTTTGTCACACCCGAAATAATGTAAAATTTAAAATTTTTGGCCCATTTCTTTTATCTTAATGTGTTTCACTGTAAAATGTGTTTTTTTATACTGTCACACCCGTAACTTTGACAAAAAAAAAACAGATATTTACAATACAAAACGAATATTTAAGTATTAATTTCAGAAGTCAAACTGACCATAACAACAATTAAATTGGTCATTTCAAAAACTCAAAAGTCACATGGTTCAACTCTTGCAAAGTTCAATAAATACTGTTTCAGTAAAAAATAAATGGACTTTAAATATTTTTTTGAGCTGAGCTGTTTTAAATCAATTTTATCAAAAACCTCGGTAAATAATATCAAACATGACCATATTTCACAAATTCAACCTAAACCTTTACAAATTTAAAAATAACTATTTTATTTATTAAGAATATAAATTACAAAAATATAAAACAAAGCGTTTCCAACAATTAATCTATTGAAATTTGCCCAGCTATTTATAAGAAATAATCCCTCTTGAATGAATGTTTTTTGTTCACATTACAACTCTTAAGTATATTACAAAGCTTCCCTTTTAAAAATATTTCATTCGAATTCCTCTGATGAAAAATATAATCAATTCTTGGAAAAATAGAAATATCTTTTATATTTTCATTTTTTTTTTTTTTTTTTAAAGGTAAATATGGGTCAAATAATCAATTATACCTAGAATTCCATTCTCAATTTAATTTACCATAATTTCATGAATGTTTGACATTTACAAAAAAAAAAAAAACAAAAAGTTTGAAATTCCATACAACCCCATCAAAACAACAAAAACATAAAAACAAATCAACAGAATGAATAAAGTCATTATTTTTCACACATTTTAACATGAATTTATCATTAAGTTAAAATTTTATTTTTGTTTTATTTGCATTATGTCATTAAATTCATTTTTAATTACCACAAAAAGTTTATTTATGTTTCGACTTGTTCATCAGAATAAAAAAAAAAATCCTTCACACAATTGTGCTGAACATGCAAGTAGTATAGTTTATTGATTGAAAAAAAATATCCTTTTTTTTAGTGAATTTTAGTTAAATGGATATTTTCTGGTTATTACGGTTTAATTGTTAATTTTAATTTTATAATTTTTTGTCTGTTCATTTTAAACGAAGAGTAAAAGAGTGAATTAATTAAGTTTTTCTTTTTATTGGTATTTCAATTTTAAGTTGTTCTGACATAAAATATACCACCAACCAGAGGCCAATGTGAATTTATTATTTTTAATCATTTTAAAATGTTAAATTGAACTTTTAAAAGCCATTTTGTGTGATATTAAGGAAAGTACTTAACAATTTATCTTCATTTTGTTCAATGTCATATATTTTTTTTTTTTTTTTTGAAATTATTTGTAAATTGCTTGCATTTCAAAATTTGAAATATTGATGGGACATGTTTTGATGTACAAATGCATGTATTTTAATAATTTCTGAAAAGGGAATCAAATTCTAAGAAGAATATTGTCAAGAGGTACATAAAACCCATTAGCTACCGACTGCATGATATCCCTTCCATCAATGCATTTTAGAGCAAAAGTAACCCCCACCCCAAAAAGTCAGAGTGAATTCTAGGAAAAAAAAAAAGAAAATCACTCACATCAAAAATACCTATTCTAATACCCATCATGCATGTTATGTTTCCTTTTTAAGTGCATTACATTTTTGAAAGGAGAACTTTGCTTAATGGAAACGAGATGTGACATCCCAGGCGGGAGAGACATTGATGGGTGTTTTCTAGATTATTTTTGCTTTACTTCCACGTACTACCTTCCTTCCTACACACTTTATCGTTTACTTAGAAATGTCATTTCAAAAACTCAAAATGATCTATTTCTATGAGGATTCAAAATTCAAAAAAGAAAATCAAGATCAAGAACAACTCTTGACATGTTTTGTTAAACTCATGATGAAGAAGAAGTTGACGTAGGAAATTTTCTCATGGAAATTATTTAAACCTTTTTTGGAATAAAAAAGTTTTATAAGAATTTCTCCGAAAATTTAGTTTGAAACAAATTTGTTTAAACTTTTTATACATAATTCTCCTTACCTGAGATTAGGAGAAAGCACACTTGTGCTTTAACTTGAACTCAAAGTTAAACAAAATTCACGCTCGAATTTTGCCAACAAGGGAAATGTTCTTGAAATATGTGATTTATTTAACATTAAATTCTTATTAATATTCTCATTGAACAGGGTCTAAATAAAAGTGGAAAGCTAGAGTACCTATTCATTGAAGTTGATATTATTGATAACTACTTTCATTTCGATTTCTAGAATTTTTAAAATCAAATTTTTAACAATTTCAAAAATTGAAATTTTTAATTTTAATACTTAATTTCATTCAGTAAGTATGGTAAATACTTTTATTTTTTTAAGGAATTCTTACCAAAACAGAATGTGAATTATAAGAACTAAAAAAAATAAAAATTCAAAAGTTCATAACTTCTTATGCATTTTTTAAATTTGTTTGAAATTATTACTCAAACAGATTTATATTAAATATGGAAACATAGGGTTGCCACTTTAAAAAGTCATAGGTTATTCGTAGCAGCATATGAATTTCTTCCTTACAAATTTGTTTGTATGAGTGTTTGTAAACCATTTTTGTAGGCAGATTTTTTTGGCTCCAAGTTTTTTGAAATTCCGCCATTTTTTTTTCTTATAAAGTATTCTGGCAACACTGTTGAAATATTTTTTAATGCAAGTCAATAACTGTAATACATACATACTTTCTTATTACTTCGATTTCGTAAAGATTTTCTTAAATAAGAGTAATCCGAGGTGAAATTTTCCAATTATTTTGGATTCCAAGACTTAAAATAATTTGATTTCACCCATCTTAACTTTTACAACCAAATCATTTTCAAAATAATGTTCAAAAAAAATTAACCTTGGATTAATTTTTAACCATAATTTTTAACTTTAACATGATACCTACCGTAAAAAGTCATTAAAAATGTTATGACACAAAACATCTCTATCGGCTTTTTCATTGAAAAATTAATCACAAGCCCTTCCATTTCTTCTTTTCGACTAATAAATACAATAGAGTACCATCGTCATAGAAAATATAAACAATCTAACTGACACAGAAGAGCCATAAAAATATAAGAGCCTGACGATTAATAAATTCTTGTTTGACAAGCTATAACAGAAGTTTTTTTTTTTTGTTGTGTTTTGTTTTAATAGTAATAAAGTGACTGCTTGTCACAAACAGATGTTAGCTGCTGATGCCGCTTTTAAAAGGGCAAAATTGTTTTACGACCAAAAATGATATTCAATAGGGTGCTTTGCTGTCTACTTTTTACTTGCGATATAGGTACTATAGGGCAAGTTTAGGATTCGTAAAAAAAATCGAACTCGAGATAACAATTTTACATGACATTACGATGATGGAGAATGCCAAAAAAGTGGGTCCGGCAATTCTGTCTGTCTGTCTGTCTGTCTGTCTGTCTGTCTGTCTGTCTGTCTGTCTGTAAGAACCTCGAGCTACAGCCTAAACTACTGAAGCGATTTTGTTCAAACTTGGTAGTTAGCAGTTTTTGGTGATTCCCTAGAGGAGAAATTGAAATTTTTTTTTTATGACCAAAACTAACGGTACCTGCCATATAACGGAAATAGAAAAGTTAATTTTTTTCAAAAACGGCTCTAACGATTTTGATTAAAATTTTTATGTGTGGTATTACACATAAGAGCCAACTTTTTAAATAAAAAAAATATTTTTTGTACCGTTATTAACGGTACCTGTCATATAACGGTTTTTTTGGTTTCTGAATATCTCGTACAAAATTAACCCGATTTCAACGAAAATTTTTATGCAAAAGCAATTAAATAATAATAATATTAAAATTTTAGAAAATTTTCAAAAAGTGCATTTTTGGATTTTTAAAAAATATTTCAAAATTTTTTTTTGAAAAATCAATTTTTTGAAAACGGGTTGGTGAATAATTTTGAAATTTCGTTTTTATGTGTAAATTAATTATTTCCTTAAAATGGCATACCAACTTTTTTTTTGAAAAATGTTAGAAATTTTTTATATATAAAAAATTATTTTTTTAAAAAACGGCTCTAACGATTTTGGAAATTTTTTTTCTAAAAATACCTTTTTATGCAAGTAATAAAATGGCATACTTGGTTTCTTGTAAAACATAATTTAAAACGGTGTTTTTTGAATAAAAAGCTTTAACATTAGAGTTACTTTTAGCATAAGAGCAAGTACGTGCGACCCCAGTCGTGCATTTTATTTTTTGTACTTTTTTCAAGATAAAAAGCAATTTTATTTAAATTTTGATTAAAAAAAAGTTTATTCACAAAGATTTGTTTTAGTTCTAAAACTTTCTTAACTGCTTTTGATATATGATTTTCATGACATTTTCTGTTCAAAACAATTTTATCAGAAAATCAAATAAAAGCCAAAAAACAACAAAAAACACCCTGTACCATTCAATTTATAAAAATCCAATATATCGAATCCAAATTGCAAGGAAAAGCAAAAACAAAAAAAAAAAGACTTTTAACTTCAAACTTATTAAGTCATTAAATCGGAGCCTAAAATTATACCGACACTGTCATAAAACCAAAAAAAGGCTCACAGCAAGGCGCACTCTCATAAAATCCACCCAAAAAACCCAAACTCTTTCGATAGTTGTTTGTTATTGCTTGATGGTGTCGAAGCACCTTTAACGATGTAACTGCTGAATATAAAAACCACAGAAAAACCACCGCATTTAGGCAATTATAGTCAGTTTGTAGTTTTCAAATACACAAACACAAACAAAAAAAAAAAAAAACTTACAAACCGTACCGTAAATTCATCCTTTTTTATTATTTTAGAACCAATAAAAATCATTCACTCGAAATTGGTTGCATTTTGTGTTTGGGAAAAATGGTTTTCCACATTTCTGCTTCATTGTTATTCTAATTTTAATTACAATCCCATCAAGTAGCGCAAACAAAGTGTAAAGTATGTTCACAGCATGACTTTTATACCTACGCTTGGATTTTTAGTCGATAAATATAAAAGGTCCAGTCTATGAACTCATCGACAACGACCCCCTAGGACGAGTGAGGTGAATTGACACTTAGTGTCAAAGAATCTGTATTTTTTTTAGGTAAAATAACAATTTTTATTTATATAAGGTTTGTTGAATGAAATGTGGAAATGTGTGTGTTTACAAGTGAATAGAAAATAAAATTTATTTTCTTGTCGTAAGGGGCGCAATGGTGTAAAAAGAATCAACAACGCATTGACATGCGGATCTTTTGATCATTAAATGGATTCATTAAGTTAACAAAGACTGACGACGACGAACGACCACACCTCTCTTGGATGTCATGTGGAGAGATGATTACTGCAACTGCCTTTCATAATAACGGAGGCAAGAAGCTATAAATCGGAAATTAGTCGCTATATTAGTGATAAGAGACATGTTTTGAATACTGTTAATGTAAGTGAGGTCTAAGGTCAATGGAATGTACACAATTGAATTTCTCAAGAACTTTGGCCATATTAAAGTTGTGTATACAAGAAAGTAGGCAATTAAATTTCGCTTCTTTTATGTTACGAACACTTTTTCGATATTCTAATTATTATAAAAGTTACAAGCCAACAAAGTAAAAAAAAAAAAAAAAACAGAAAAAAGTGACAATTTTAAAGTTTTGAGCAATTTTTATCAAAATTATGAAAAAACATTCCGTGATAAGATTATTCACCTTAAAATTCTCTACAACTCTGCTATACAACTTTTTTTTCTATCGCTAAAAATACAAAAGTTATTAATACTTTTTTTTGTTAATAATGTTTTTTTTTGTTTGTGTTTTTTATCTTTACTTTTTTCTTAATTTTTTTTTTTTACCAAATCTTGAATTTTAAATAATTAGTGAGTATTTTATAGCTTTATGTTACAAGAGAAAATTCAGAAACTGCAATTTTTTTTATATTTAAGTCTCTTCATTGCGTAAAAAAGGTGTATTTTTTAACAAAAAAGTATTAATAAATTTATAAATTATAGCGATACAAAAAAAAGTTGTATAGCAGAGTTGTAGAGAATTTTAAGGTGAATAATCTTATCACTAAAGGTTTTTTCATAATTTTGTTAAAAAATGCTCAAAACTTTAAAATTGTCACTTTTTTCTGTTTTTTTTTTTTTTAACTTTGTTGGCTTGTAACTTTTTTAATATTCAGAATATCGAAAAAGTGTTCTTAACATAAAAGAAAAAGAAAAAGATATTCAACAAAAAACTAAAATCCAAGATGGCGGCTGAAAGGTGAATTTCGCGAGTGCGAAAAATCAGGGTAATGTAATGATATTCAGCCAATGCTCTATCGAATGAGAAAAAAAAATTTGGGGGTGGTACAAACTGCTGGGTCGCCCATATATGAACATCATAAATGCACTGGACTAGTATGGCTACATTTCTAGAACTGTCACAAATAGGAGTCAATTTTGCAACGGAAGTGTAAGTTAAAGAGTATGTAGGTATACTGCAACTATCAATTTTTTTTGGCGAAAGCAACAAACAATAAAAGTTTTTTAACACCAGATATTTTTCCGACGTTTTTTTTTTAATTTCGGATAGGATTTCAAAGTTAGAAAAAAAAAAAAAACAAATAGGGTAAGAAATATAGGTAAATTTTTTCAATTCTTTTACCCACTTTGCTGTGACTAAAACCAAAGGATATTATCAAATAGTTGCGATTGGACGGAGTCAAAGACAGACTAATTTGAATTGAGAAATTCAACTGATACTGTCAGCTAGCTTCATGTTTTTTTTTAGTTAATGGCAAACGAACCAACTCTTAGATTAATCAACTGCCTATAAAGCACTGATTTTGTAAAAATACAACTTTAATTCTTGAAACTACTTACTTTCTAGCCAATGTTTGTTATTATTTGTTTTACTACTCTGTCGAAGTTAACAAGAATATTATTATTTGAACGAAACTTCATACTAAGCTCATATGCCGAGTCAATGCTTCTGAAAAGTTGAGTTATGTTTCCTTCAGATTTATAACCCCAATATGAAAATTTTCCATTTTGATGCAACTAAAAAAAACAAGAGATCTAATGGACCATCCTCAACTGTGCTCTTCTGAAGAGATAACGGAAATCATAGTCCAGGCCTAAATCAAAGACGTCACTTGGTCCGGATTTCAGATGGATTTTCGAAGTTTTAGCTAAAAAGACTTCCACAAGTAGTGATGAAAGTATACAATCACCATGTCACTGTTTTCAGGTGGGAAAAAAAACTTAAATATGTAATAGCAGTCCCGAAAAAAATGCTTAACCAACTTGATTTTCAACAAAAAACCTTTGCTTTTCCTCAACAAGATCTCTAAAATTCTGAAAAAAAAAAGAATGGTCTATTCTTTTGACCAGACCTACTTATTTGTATGTATTTTGACGGTCTGAATTCGAATTTGAAGACAGTTTTGCCCTTACCTTCAAAATTTTGATTAAATTTCAACAACCTACCGATTTTTATGTTTCTTTTTTTTTGCTATTTGCCTAAAATTTGGCAAAACTGATTTCAGATTCCGATATAAAGTGTCGAATCACATAAAAATATTTAGGTCCGGTCAAATGTACAGACCACTTTTTTTTTATGGGCCGCGGCCAGCCGGTGTAATCTTTAAAGGTTAAAAATAACTACCTACTTTGAGGGTTACATCATCTCTCTGCTGGATTCTTTTTCGACTTCGAGAATGTAGTCAATAGAATATTGATAAAAGCCTGTATTCAGAAACTATGAACTTTCAGCATTAACAAACACATTTTTTTATTAAAAAATATTCCTGCAAGTCTACACCCAAATCCATCAAAGTTATCGAAATTTCTCAAGGATAGATTCTTGGGAAATATCTTTATAGCCTAAAGAGATATGATCAACTTTATGTCAATTGAGTACCATAAAATTTTCTTCTATCAACGAGATTCTTGTGGTGATGTATGATCAATGAACACGCATCGATGATCACTGATCATCAGTAAAGTAAGTCTGCCAAGAAGAAAGCCTCACTTACCCTATTGTTCAGTGTCATGTAAAATTAAAGCTTTTACTTGTTGGTTTTATAAGCACTTAGGAACGACATCCTGAAGCTTTATTTTTTAAATAAAATCCCAATGAATATCAAAGAAATAGTTTTCTTCTAAGCGGGAAAAGAGGTAGAAATGTACATCTGATATGTACATAAATCTACTCAACGAGTATTTGAATCATTAGTAATAAAAAACATCATCTTAGATTACGACACAATTTTAAGTTTGATCTCATCCGACTTGGTGTGCAAAAATGAAGGCAGTTAACTAGGAAAAATACTGGCTAGAAAGGTAATTGGGGGATGTCATTTATACTGGATTATAATTTATGTAAGCTGAAAGCAAAATAAAACACTGACGCACGAATTCGTCGTTTAATTTGCAAAATACTTTAAATTTATCCACATTTGCTCATTTTGGGTGTTTCCTGCAACTTGAAACGGCTTTGATATCAAAAGTCATGTTCCCCTTATTTACGCCTTTTTTTCTATAGCTACGAGTATTGTTATAAAACAAACAAAATTTTACTTTACAATTGGTTGACAGAAAAAGAACAAAAGTACTTTTTTTCTTTCATTTTATTTTAATTCAAATATCGAATTAAAATTCAACTTATTTATTTATAAAGTCTAATTTTTAGTTATATAGTTAATCTAAAGACCTATATACCTAATTATACCAAAAAAAAAAAAACCGAATCGAGGGCAAAGTCTCTCCACACATTTTACAAAAAAAAAAAAAATTACCCCTTTTTTTCTCAAAGGTTTTTTTAGTAGGTGTATATACTCACTCACGCAAATTACAATATATAAAAATGTAGGGTAGATTTTTATCCGTTTCGTACCTGAAATGAAAAGAATAAAAAGTAGGTATATCATTAATTAAACATGGATAATCAAAAGGAGTGTATTTTTTTTTTCTTTAAACTATTTTTTAATTGAGGGTTTTGATAAAGAACTTCTATTTTTATTTCTATTTTTTTATTTTGTGTGAAAAAAAAACGAATCACAGTGATTTGAAATTTAAATTAACCATTTCAAGACTTCACCTAATAAATTAAGTCGTTCTCTGGGTCTTCTATCTCTATTCACATAAGTACTTGAGGTGTAAAAGGTTAAATTAATTCCAAGGCCTATGAGTATATTTGACCATTTGACATTTAGCATGACTTTACTCCATCTAAAAGACTCCTATAGCACGTTTAATCATAGAAAGGCAGAAAGTGTGATGGTTTCCAAAACCGATTTCCCAACTATATCATTCCTACATCACACAAACACAATTCGGTCAAAAGAGGTGTTTGGACAATAATTTGAGAATATCTACATATTGTTAAAATTCAACTTAAAACCCGACCACTTTTGGGTCTAAGTTTTGTTGCTTCGAATCTACACAACTTTGCCAAGTAGAATGATACAATGAGGGTTCTATACTGGTTGATAAAGGGGAGGTGGAACATTTGTTTGGCCATATTGAATGTGGCATGTTCAAAGTTTATGGTCTTTGTTTGGAACATGTGTTCAACCGCAATGTTATGTATGAGTTTCATGGTAATGATGGAAGAACTTAGCACAGAAATTACACTGGTTTGAACAACATGCCACAGCACCAGCACACCAGCCAG
Organism: Episyrphus balteatus; assembly: GCF_945859705.1. Lineage (NCBI taxonomy): Eukaryota > Metazoa > Arthropoda > Insecta > Diptera > Syrphidae > Episyrphus > Episyrphus balteatus. The sequence continues at coordinate 47,596,213 of NC_079137.1, forward strand.
CAGCCAGCTTAAAACCACAGGTTTAGTTGTTTTCCATCATCCACAAGCCACCACAAACCACCACCAAGTTGCAACAGAGTGTTCTCTATAGAAGAGAGAAAAAACCCTTTATCCTCTTCTGCCTCCTTTTGAAAACACAAAGCTACCTCCCTCAAAAACCAATAGCTTACCAACAAGCTATAACCTCCTTTTCAAGTGTTTGTGGTTTTTATCTAATTTCGAAAGTCAGTGGATTTGAAGTTTTTGGTTGCCATCTCATCAAAAGTGTGTTCACAATGAGAGAGGGAGTGTTTGAATATTGTGGTGGTGATGGTGGATGGCGGCGGCGGCATGTCCGGCAAAAATGTAACCATATTGATTTCTATGCCCTTCTAATATTTCATTTTTTTTTTTTTGTTATTTTTTTGAAGTCAGTTATAATGAGAAAGGAATTTCGTAGAAGCTGCAACAATAGCAAGATGAGATTTATACAAATTATGCCAAAGCAAAAGACTCGCTAATGAGAATTATGATGACTAAAGGAAAGGGACTTTTGGAAAAAGTAGGTTAGTTGGGTGCTCTTTGTTGTTGATGACCTGGTGAACCACAAAGTTTGACCTGGTGACAGGTAAGGTAAAAATGGTGGCGGATGACTTGAGAAAGAAACAAAATTAAATTAATGAGAATTGTAAAATGCAAGAAAATTTTATCATCATCGTTTGGCATAATTTTTCATTATAAGAAATGCTTTTCTAAGGAGTTTTCAATGAAGAAGAAGAGGACCAAGACTGAAAGAGTAGATTTTTTAATGAAAAAATTTCTTCACCTAGTTAAGGACCTAATTATTGAAAATAATCCGTGGAGATATATTTTAAAGGATTCTTAACCAATTATGGTTACCAAAAAGCTCCCACTTGTAGTGAAGTCAAGTGATTGTACGCAGAAAGAAAATAAAGCAGAATAACTTTACTTCTTGTATATTTAACATTATTTTTTGTATATTTAACACATTTCTGGTATATTTAACTATAATATGATTTAAAAATACCAAAATATAAGTTATGCCTGACGTTAATTTTTCTTCTTATATGAATACAAAATTAAGTTTTGGTTTAGGCTACCAAATGGATAAATTAAAATTTGAAAAGCAGAATTTTGAAAGCAAAATTTTGAAAGCAAAATTTTGAAAGCTGAATTTTCTGAGGGAGAATTTTGAAAAAAAAGAATTTTCATACCGGCAGAATTTTTGAATGCATTGAAAAAAAAAACAAATTTTTTACTGAAAAATTTAAAGTCCCCTAAAATCCCCAACAAATGTTTTTGACGTGATACCGTCTTATAAATGGATGAACAATAGCACCATCCACGAAAAAGTAACGCCACTTTCTCCCGTTCCACCTGAAATTTTTAGCAAAGCGGCAAAAATTTCAATTAAAAATTAAAAATAAACTTAAAAATTTCAAAACCAAGTTATAAATGGTTTTTTTAAAACTAAAACATGAGGTAGACCTTTGTCAAATGCTGATATGCACAAAAAATAGTAAATGCTTTTACTTGAAAAATTGTAAAGTATGAACTTTTTTATCTACATTTTGTGCATATCAAACCTTGTTTGTACTTATTAATTTCCTTGTTAGTAGTTACTATTTTTTATGCATACGGGCCAAAGTAGTGAGGTATGTAACTTTTTTTTTGAAAATTTGAAAAATTCCATTCGAAAGATAATAAAAAAAAAATTAGGGGTCTGTTACGGATTTTTTTTTAAGTCTCTGCGTTTTTAAATATGAATTTTTGATATATCATACATAACGGTACATTTACTACAAGCTACACACTGTTAAATTTAAAAAAAAAACTTCAAAAATACCTCAAAACAGCTGTGGAGATCCGTTGCCAATGACCAACCACCAGTGTTGGAAGTACTGTAATCACAGCTTGAAATTTCGACATGGTTGACTTTAAAAAATTCTAACTTTTTTCTAAGCATTGTAGAAATGTGATTGAAGCGTCATATAAAAGGTGAAAAAATAAACTTTCAGAAGACATAAAATTGATCATAGATTGTCATAGAAAAAAATAGATTTAATGGTGTGAGAAGATGAAAAAGATTGATTTTTTGCTTTTTATTATTGCTATAAGAATTATTAATTAATTTTTTTTTTAACAAAAGTGAAAAAACTGTTTTCTTATGACTTTATCATGTAAAATTATCATCCGTTAACCGACTTTACAGACAACCACTTTTTTTTCAAAAAGTCTTAACTTCTGGAATGAACTCGAGGTAGAAAAATGACAGAACACTGAATTTTTGAAAAAAAAGAAACTTTTGAGGATTTTCTGAGACTTTGAATTTTTCCAGTATAAAATTTGATTTTTAGATATTTTCTAAATGGACTCTAAACGCAATGTGGACAAACCATGATTTTTGGTTTATATTAATTCTTCGAGGTGAACAAAAGCAATAGCTATTTAAATTTTTGAAAAAAAAAATTTGGTGATTTTGATTTTTTCAGTGCAAAATTTGTTTTTTTGAATATCTTCCAAACGGAGGGTGATCAAACAATTTTTTTCCTGTGAATAAAGAACTTGAGGTAGCCTAACGATTGTAATTATTGGTTTCTTCGAGGATTTTTCATTTTTCAGAGTTCCTATAGTAAAAAATTTGCTATACCTACATTTTTTTTAAGAAAGGATGAACGAAAATTTTTGGTGGGAGAACATAGACAGTGACAAACGAAGACAAGTTTGGTTAAAAAAAATTTAAGGTCACAGTTCTGGCTTCACGGAGTTGGTGGGTAATGTGGCCTAGACAACATATATTTGACATAAAATATAAATAATTGCAACATCAAATGGTAGCTTCTGTCATAAATAAATCATAATGAAACATTATAAAAAATTATCAGGTAGGCCTTAAAACACTACGGTAGGTTAATAAGGCCTAGAACCAAGAAGCATATAATTCTAACCATTATTTTTGAAGTTAAACTACATAGAACTGTAATCTGGAGCTACTTTCACCATTTTGAATATTACCTATATCTGTAAATATGGTCCAATTAGCCAATAGGCCTTATTACCCGCACCTTTATTATTTTTCGTCACAAAACAATCCACAATAAGTTGAAACCACATTAAGAAAAATATCCTGAGACTTGTCTACATACTTTGCCACTTATTTGCTTACAAAATTTTCATCAAAAACGCATTAAAATTTAGATCCTCAAAAAAGCCCTTTTATGGGCCATTTGATCACATCAACATCCAAATATATCAAACTACAAAGATTAAGAGGGTTGTATTGCAATGAATCTTTTGCCTTAACTTATATTAATATTAATGCTTGTTTTCATTCTATATCCCCCTAATAACAACACCATAAACATTACCCATCAAGTTGAATCTTTTTTGACAAAACTACTATACTTTTCAAACATAGAGGTAATACACCCTCCTTTATATAGAAGAAAGTCTATAATAAACCCCATAAAAGGTTACTCCCTTAAAAAAAGTCCAGTCGGTGTGTATGGCTCTATGCAATGTTTATCTACTCTCCTTTTGTCCTTTTTTTTTATATTTTGAGTGGGGAATTTTAAAATTTCATTTAAAATCCCCAAAACAAGCCTTAAAAAAAAAAACTATAGAGACTTCCATTCAATTTTCATATTAAAAACCTACAAAATAAACTATGAAATCGTTTCGTATATAATAATCTACCTCGATATGAGGGTTAGAGAGAATCTTTTTACATAGAAAAGTAAAAGAAGAAGGACAGAAAAAAAATGTTTATTATATTTTTTTCCCCCAAACCCTGGTTGGGTTTCTCTTTTGTCCACGAGAGATGACCATTGGCATTAAGTGTTTTTACCGACCTTTTCTCCCACCCTACTGGTCTTGCAAAAGCTTGTATACCGTGCCTATAGTTGTCAGTCGCCAGCATCGTCGTTCGTTGTGTCCTTTCAATATAGAGAATAGGTAAAGAAGGTATACTTTGTGTTTGTGCTTAGTTTTTGTGAAACCCATCTCCTGCATTTCCTTCCTAGGGTTCATACATAAACGTTAGTTTCGGACGAGTGAACCAAAAAAAAAAAAAAATAGAGAGAAAAAAATATAATATCAGAGGAGCTTCTTCTGAAAGAAAGAAGGTTCCATCTTCCAACTGATTTAAGGAAGAACGAATGGCGAAATGATGCAAGACGATTTGCCCCCTGACTCGAGCAGCAGTCGGAGGATGATGATGATGATGATGGTGATGATGCTGATGAATGCGATGAAGATGGTGAGATACAAACAGAACTCGAACTTGGAAGTCTTGTGTGTTGGCTATCTTAACTTCTCAATCAGTACAATAATAATATGAGAGAGTGTCTGTATGTATTTTTGTTTGTATAGAAGAATCATAGCTCCATCCATCCTAGTCAAAGAGATAGAGAGTGACTATATCCTTATAGCTGCAGAGATCCTTATTCCCTTGTATGGTCGATCATATGAAATAAATGAAAAGAAAGATACTTGCTCCGAGATAATGCGATGACTGCCTTAGAGTTTTAGTTATAGATAGACAGTTCTTAGTTAGAGATATAGGAGTACCTTGGTATAGTTGGATGCTCTTCGTCTATCTCTATTGTGTGCGATGATTTTCAAAAAATTGGAATGGGCAATCCCTATACATTCCCTATGCCCTCTGTCCTATCCCTACATTCATTCGTTTTCTCTAAACATGATATATGAATATAAGTTTTTTGTTATAGCGAACTCACTTCTTCTCTAGACGTGCGGAGATTTTTGCTTGGATTTTCTGCGGCAAAGTGTAATTAATCTTATTTTTCTTCTATGTTTGTGATTCTGCTTCTGATGATGCTCCTAGAGATGCCACTGCTTGGCTGCTGGTTACCGCTTCTATAAGATGTCAGAAAGGCTATCTACTATCTACTACACGTTCGCTGATGCTCTTCTACCATTGCTGAAAAGGCTTAAGATAGCGATCGGACTTTTAATAAGAAGAAGGTTTCAAAAGGCTTCAGTGGAGTTTTTTTTTTTTTTTGTTTACTCTCTCACTCTTTGGGTTGGTTTATATGTATAATCTTGCAATGCGGACATAACTACTCGTTTGGTTGTTAAAATGGGGAGTTTGTTTACTTTTCGATATCAAAAGATTCAGAATATTACTGAGTCAGGGGTGGAGTTCATGACACGTAGAAAAAAAGGGCACCTTAAAATAAAATGGTTCCCATCTTAAATTTCTTGTCCCTTAAATCCCTCTTAAAACAATATGATTTCCACTTTAAATTAATGTAATCCGAATAAATTCTGTGAACTTCATTTTATTTTAATGTGAATTTTCATCTTGACCCAACAGTTGTTAGTTCAACCTTCAGTGGTTGCCAGTTTTTTTTTAATGATTGCATGTTTTTTTATGACTGAATGTTTCCACATAAAAATAAATTGATTTTCCGCTTAAATTAAGTGGATTTCTTTTAATTTGCGCATTCAAGGAATTAAGAAGATTTTTTTTGTTTTATTACGATAGAATTCATCTTGGCATATCATGCAGATATCGGCTTAATTTAATGTGGAATCCGGTTGTTTTTAGGTGATATTTTTTCTCTGTATAGAAATAAAAAAGAACGTGAAATTATGTTTGAAAAACCAGTAAATTAATCCACGAAATCTAACCTGTGGATTTTACTCTCTTGTCCAGAAACAAAATTACTAAACTATAAAAACTCAATGATTTTTACAAAAAAAAAAAAAAAAATGAGAAATTTTGCCCACTGTGTCCTACTCCGATTATGCTAACGATAGATCTAAGATAATTGAAAGTCGACTAATATAAGAGGATTTTTATCTTTTCGATTCACAAAAGAGACTTGAAAATCAACATATAAGACAAAAAAAAGTTTTTAAAACAAGTCAAAATTTTGCATGAAATGCAAAAAAACTTACATGCATTCTGCTCATTTCTCCAGAATATTTTATATTCAAATGTAAGACTAAAAAAAAATTACTATTTCAGAAATACTTTAACATTGAAACAAGGTCAACATTTTAATGAATCAAAGCCTGCAAATTTTGATTGTAAAAAATTAATTTTTAATAAAATTATTACACTTAAGGACAAGTTTAGGATTAGGAAAAAACGAACTCGTGAAAACAGTCAGAAACAAGTTTTCAACGTTTTAATAACTTTGATAAAAAGAAAAAAAAATCAAAAAATATCAATTTTGGATTTTTTTTTTTGTTAAATTTTTAACCCATTTAAACGCAAATTTGTATACCAAATCATAAAGAATTTTGTGAAATTTCCTTTTATGTATTGATTAATACCAGAGTACAGAAATAACAGTCAACCTTTATTTTCAACTGGTTTCTCTATGAGAGTTACCACATTACTTTAAATAGGTTTCGGTTAAGGTTTAAGATTTATTTTTAAAAATCAAAAATAAAGGTTATCGGCTGAGATTTATTTTTTTATTTTTATTTTTTTAAATATGGTTGAGATTTTTACAAAAAAAAAAATAAATGAAAAAGGTCAACCTTTAACCGTTTTCGCAGAAAATAAATCGAAAATGGTTAATACAAAGGAAAAAGTCGAATATGTCAAAAATGTCTTTATTTTTACCGACTTCCAAAAAGGAGGAGGTATTCAATTCGTCTGTGTTTTTTTTTTTATGTTTGTTACCTCATAACTTTGGACTAAGTGAACCAATTTTGATATTGGAAAGCTGCAATGTGGTCCCATTTCAATTTAGTTCAGGAACTATTAGAAAAAACATAAAACCCAGTTTTGATCCAAGGAAGTCGGTTTTGTTTTTTGATAAAAAAGATTATGCAAAAATAAATATGAAAAGAATGTTTTTTTTTAGTTTATGTATTAAGTTCAAATAATAATGGACTCTCAAAGTTCTTTGACCAAAGATTATACCTCTTTTCGCTTAAAATAAAATGTAAAAATGAAAAATGTCCTTTCCACTGAGAAATTGAGTCGCTGGGACGACAGCACAACCAATGCAATTTCGAATATTTCAGGAGACCGATGTTCTATATTGATAAATTTGCAGATGAGATTTATTTTTTTCTCTCAACTCACTGCTTGGCCGAAATATACAAAATAAAGGTTTCTCTCAGACTTTGACCGAAATTTTTCTTTTTTTAAAAAATAAATGTTATTTTATGACCTTTATTCAAAATGGCAACGAATAAGTGTTATTAAAGAACCTTTCAAAAGGTTGAGATTTATTTCTGATCTCTGATTAATACCAATTTTTTATTCAAAAAATATTTGAAAAACTGATTTTTTTTTTGAATGCTTCTAATTTTTTTAAGCTTTCAAAAAGTTTTAAACAGGAAATCAATTGGCATACTTACCAGTGGCGTATTGAGGGGGGGGGCTCAGGGGGCTCAAGCCCCCCCCCCCCCCCAAGTCTTCAAGATCATGATTTTATTTAGCTTATTTCTTCATAATGTACATGATTAACTAAAACTTGTTCGTAAATCTTAGAGATTTAGAGGCGGCACAGATGCTCGAGCCACCTCCAAATTCTGAAATGGCTGTTTGGGTTTGTTTGAGTAAGAGCCTTAGCTGACGATGAGGATTGTGATAAATTTTTTTTCGGATTTCAGTTCAACTCCGAATTCTTTAGATAATTTTTTTAGTATTTTGACGTCCAATTACATCACCGTTAAATTTTTGCAAAACTTCTTATGCAATCTCAAAACGCCGTATTTGATCAAATATTTACTTTATTTTTAATAATATTTTTCTCAAAGATATTGGAAATAGAAATTTTTGATATCTCAAATCTAAGTGGTCAACAGGTTTCTTTAAGAAAATTGCAGTATTGCGCTTCCGATTTGGATTAAAGAGCACCATATTACGAAAAAGCATATACATTTCGGATCAAAAAGAATTTCATTTAAAATTAGTTTTTGTGACTTTCACGTTCTCCATTTCACTTTTTGCGTATTCATTTGCCCAAAAGTGAAATAGGTGTTCCGCATTTTTTCACTCATTTAGATTTTCAATTCAATTTAGAATTGAATCGTTTATTTTCAAAACATGATAAGTCCATTTTGAATTTTTTCTGTTGAACCCACAAAAACGGTGATTTTATTTATTCTTATGATTTCAATTTTAATAAATAAATAATTTTTTGTGAAAGGATAATATTTGCATTTAAGGTTAAAATCAAACTTGTTAAATACAAAATGTATTATGTCAGAAACTTTTTGGGATGAAATGGACTTATAATGTTTTGAAAATAAACGATTCAATTCAATTCACTATGTTTCTGTTCGTGAATTTGGGGGCCTTTTCCAATGAATTGCAGTAATTTCACTTTAGAAACAAAATAAAAATGGAAGTTCCTTCAGTTTTGACAGTTAGAAGCAATTTCGAAGTTTTCGAAACCGATCGAAATGAAGAATATTGATATTTCACTTCACGTGAAATTGAAAAGTGATTTGAATTCACTTTCGTTCGAATTGCGGAACATGGTCGTATATAACGAAAATATTGATAAGCATAGCCCAAAAACTCTTGACGTGATATAAATTAATCTGTAAACAGTTTTGGATTCAGCACATGACAAAGTTCGAACGAAATAAAGAGTTTTTTTTAAGGATGACTCAACTCCTTGCTGTTTGTGTAAAATGTTTGCGACACAAGAACTTTGAAAAAACACTAGGTAGTCTGAATGTGAAAGGAGGAGACAGTAGTACGAATCTGTGGAGAGCACTATAATGCAACTAGGTATACCACTTTCAGTACCGCAGCACAGGGTTTAGCTCTCGATCAAAGATTAATAAAAAGAAATGAAAATTTTTTCGCACATTTACCCTCTAAAAAATTTTTGAAAAATTTTCCAGCCCCCTCCAAAATTTTTTCTGGATACGCCACTGATACTTACATAGGAGGTTTAATCAATATTGAAGTCATTACAAAATGTAAGGAACACTTTAAGAACCTTGAATATGATTAATTTCCAATTTTAAAAGCAATTTTTTTCGATTTGATTGATGAATTTTAATTGATAAGATTTATGACAAGATTTCAAACTTTTTCTATTGCATGAAATAAGACTGTCAGTTTTGGAATTTTAAGAAATCATTATTTCTATCACTCATATAAATAAGATGACAATATTTTAATTAACTATTTCAAAGGATTTTTCGAAAGAAAGAGGCCTTCTTAAATATTTCAACCCAAATCCGACCCTTGAAAATATTTTATTAATCGATTTGCTGCTCTAGGCGCACCTATATTATTATGAGCTAGTTCTTTTTTTGTGTGGCAAAGTGAGATAAAGAGAACAGAATGAAACAATGGGAATTAAATGTATAAGATTAAGAGGGCGGACATTAGACACAGAGAAGATTATATACACACAAAATGTGATTTTTTGTTGGGTTGAAAAAGAAGGCTGTGATTCCTTTTCACATTCAGAAAACAAATCACAAAAAAAAAAAAGTAGATACGCACACCCAAATAATGGTATAATTAATTTCATGATCATGGGTCTTCTAAGCAGCTAAAGAGAGGTATTCAATCACTTTTTGTTCTATTAATCGTTTCGATTGCCAGATTCGATTTAGTTTTTTTTTTCTCCTTTTTTTATGTTGTTGTAAGGAGGATTTATTCTATCGGTGGGTAGCTAATTACTGAGTTGTTTTCTGTTTTTTTTTAGATGAATTGCGTGTGATTAATACTCATGGAGGAGGATGAAAGATCAAAGATAACTTCGGGTTACTCAACTCAGTGTAAATGTGCCCATCAACTTTAATTAGATTATTAAGATGCTTTAATGGACTGATGTAGTTTTTTTTTTTGTTTTGTAATAAAATTTCTATAAATAGAAAAAAAGGAAGAAAAGAGAAAGAAATGTAAGTGCTCTTTGCTCTTGGAGTGATGCTAAAGATAATTGGTGACTTTGAGATGATAAAAATATTACATAAGACATAAGTGGAACTCTTAGAACTTATTTAAATGTTGAATTTGAAATTTATTAGAAAAAAAACGTATATTTGTTCCCTCATAACTTCTTAACTACTTTACTGAATTTAACAAATAAGGTATCATTTGAAGCGTTTTGCTTTTAAGAAGGTTATAGGTTATGTCATGCTAAAAAAATTGAATATGACGCCCTCTAAAGGAAAAAAGTTAGCAACTAAAACAAAATATGTTCTTTTACGGTTTGTTAGAATATATTTTAACATGAAATCTTAATAAAACATCATTACGACCCAATATTTTAAGCTTTTCAAACCCAAAATTATTATAAAATTAATTTCTTTAAAGATGATTTAACGGTTTTAGATATAAAACCCTAGAAAATTCTAAGGTGTTCACATCAATTCAACCTAATAGTTCTTGTAATCTATTTCCGTTATGGTTATTTTAACACCCAGAACTAAGAACCTAATAATAGCAACCTTCCTCTCTTATACTTTCTCTGTGTTAAATGAAAATTTAAATAACTTTTCCAAAAAAAACCATATTTTATACTAAACTTTAAAAAAAAGTCAATCTTTTTTTTTTTTCTTTTGTTTGTTCATGGTTTTTAATTCTTCACCTAAAAAGCCGCTTATAATCAATTACTTTACCTCACTCAAAACACCCTACCTTACTTCTGTTTATACCTATACCTACAAATTTTAATCCCTTGAAATTCCTCGAGATTTGCATACCATTCTATGAAATATTCATTCAGTGTCAGTGTGACTCTCTGTCTATAGACAAATGAACATAAACACAATGACAGAGCTTAAAAATAATCCACAGTAGCAGCCATAACCACCTTCCATACCAATACCAAAAAAAAAAACCATAAACACACTAAAGATGCCAACATAATAATAATGTCATAATTGCCGTTGGAATTTCTTCAACAAAAGGCTGTGGATAGATTAATCCGTCACACCATGCCGCTCGCCGTATTGAATTTCTCATTAAAAAGACAACAAAAAAATGAAAAATAATTCCTTGTATCGTGTAAAGTGTGTGATATTTCATCACTCCGTTAGTCTCTTACTTCTCACAGTCTTTAAAAAAGACTGAAAATTATTCTCACTTTGTGTTATTTTTTTTTTTCAAATCGGGATTATTTTGTTAAAAAAAAAAAAAAAAAATTAAGAAAAAAAAATGCAATTAATTCAAGTCTTTAAAAATCTAAAATAATGTGTAAATATTTTATAAGTTCCAATCCAGTTGAGAGAGCAACAACACAGAGTTATTGGGCTCCACATTAATTTTCATATCAGACTTATATAATCTGACACTAAGCTCTAAGCTGGTAGTGGGTTCTTTTTGAAAAACCAGAGTCCAGAGAGTTCTGAATAAAACACCTATCGAAACTGATGTTCTCTACTTGAATTATTGATACTTTACCCTATAATACACCTACACTAACTTCAGAATAAACTGAATGAAATATTTTCAAAAACTTTGAGCTTTAAAATCATTTTACATAGAATTTTTTGTTTTCTTTAAATTACATATACACTCCTGCTCAAATTTAACGCACATCATATTTATTTTACAGAAAATTCCTACTATTACTTTGTCTCACAGTATCGTGGTTATTTTCTCAAATAAGACAGGAGTGATCTTAAATTGAAGGTATGGAGTAAAATGTTTGTAGGGAAGATTTGGAGAGATATGCTGAAGTCTATCTGTCAACCCGCTAACCTTTTAGAGATGAGTCATAAATTTTCATGAAGTAAACTCTGCTTTACAACACCTACGGCGTTAGTGAGCTCTCCTAGCCCTACTTTAAATACCCAAAAATACTTGACTGATATCCTCGAACACCATGCGGTTCCAATCACCCCTAGATTTGGTCCACAGTTCAGTCTGATGCACGATAATGCATGATAGAGTGGTTTGAAAATATCTTCAAGATTAAAATATGCCACCCTTGAATTGACCACACAGATATTCGGATTTGAATTCAATAGAACATGTCTAGGAAATGTTGAAAAAAGTGCATTTGCGGCCGAAATCCACCTCCAAGCATTCTTGATCCACAGAAAATTGGAGTGAAAGAAAAGTTACAATAAAACCTTCAAATGTTAATTCGTGGAATGAATAGATGACTCCAAGTTGTCATAAGCGCTAGAGGAGACAATGCCAAGTATTGAATAAAATTATTGGAAAGAACTGTCACGTGCTTCCATTTTAAAAAATTTTTTTTCTTAAAAAACAAAAATTATTTTAATATCAGTTTTCAGACCTTAAATTGCTAAATTTGGTTCATCTTTTTTTTGGTTGATAATACTGTTGCAGTTTAGCATTTTTCTGACTTGCTTAATAATAACCAAACACAAAAAAATACAACAAATAATTTAAAAGCCATTTTAAATAAGATGTAGGGGTATGACTAAAGAAGAAAAAAGTGTGCGTTAATTTTGAGCAGGAGTGTATAAACAGATTTTTGTAACATTACTTATGATATCTTCATTCGGGGTGATTCTGAGAATTTTCGGTATTGTTTGAGTAAATCTTAAGCATTGTATTTATAATTACCTTAGATATGTTGTAATTCGGAAAATTTTAAAATATTTATCCTTCTTATTGTCTGCTAACTTGCTTGCTTTTATTTAGGTACCCAAGAAATACTGTCCGATAGCTTTGGCAATAATTTGACATTTTTAACATTCCACATGATAACTAGGATTTATATAAAGCTGAGTGTTTCAGAAGTCGATTTATTCAAGTCGGTAGTGATCTTATTGGCAATAATTCTCAATAAGTACATACATAAAAAACTGCTAATTGCCTACTAAGTAATTGGAAAACTAGAAAAATTATGTTAACTCCGAAAAAGAACCAAGCGTTCAATGAGGTTTCTAGATTTAGGCAGTCTCCTCTAATTTTTTCCAACCAAAATAACTACTAATAGTTCCTGATATGGAATATGAATTTCCCGACGAGCACTCCAACAGTTCCAACATAGTGTCGCTCTCTTATTGAACTCTCATTAGATCATTACAGAGCGGTTTCTTCATTACGAAAAGGAATTTGAAAGCTTTTGGATACAAGTTCTACCAACATCAGTTTTTTTTTATAGTCTTCAATACAACAGAAATACATGCTAGGCTAGGTGAATGAAAACTCTTTAGATTGTTTTGAGAGAAAAATTCTTCGTGTGATTTTTGGTCTACATCGTCTACATAAATGGTGATTGGAAAAGATGATTCAATAGTGAAATGAACGGGTTGTACAAGCACTCTTGCTCAGTCAAACGAAGAATAGAGATGGAGCAACTGAGATGAGAAAGTTTTCCAATACACACTTTAAGAAGGGTGCAGTAGGGGAAGACCAAAATGGTTTTGTTCTTAAACAAGGGACCCAATATTCCAAAAAGAAGCTGGCAAATTTAAAAAAAGAAGGTACATAGAAAAAAAATCATCTAACGATAAAGTTAAGATTTTACAAATTGTCCAATATTTCCTACAATCCGATAAAAGAAGTCTCTAGAATCTTGAAAACCATTTAAATCGACTGATAGGATGTACATTAGGGTGTCCGTTATTTCCCAAAGTGATGTTTTCGGGAGAGACACCCCATAGATCGAAAGTTTAGGACCTAAGTAAGGGGAATTTAGCAAAAAAAATAAAATATTAAAAAAAATTTTAACGGGAAATTTTGAATGTGATCTTTTAAAGGAACTATTTTCTAACCAGAATCAACAAACATTTTAAAAATAGCTGATTTAACTCGAGAGATAAAAAATTTTATGTAAAAGTTAAAAATTTCCCATACAAATTTGTATAGGGAAAGTATGAACCTTAGGGTGGGTCAAAAAAATCGATTTTTTGATTTGGTACTCCGAAAAATCGATTGCTAGACACCTCTAGAATATACACACCAAATATGAGCTCTTTATCTTAATGGGAAGGTCCTCCGCTTTTCAATTTTCCATTTTTACATCAAGCTTCTACCAAAAAAAAAAAAATAATTTTTTTATTAATTGACTTTTTAGCCAATTTTTTTACATATTCTTGTAGAAAACTGAACGCTCTACAAAAAAGGTTAAATACACTTTTTTGAATTATCTAACCGTTTAGTAGATATTTGAGGTCCAAAAATCGAGAAAATCTTTAAAAATTCGTTTTTTGTTCTTAATTTTGTAACAAATTGAAAAATTATAATAATCAAACGCGCATGACACATTCTTGTAGGAAACAGATTGCTCCACAAAAAAGGTCTTAATAATTTTATTCAATAATCTAACCATTCTAAAGATATTCGAGGTCAAAGTTAAAAAAAAATATGAAAACATTTTTTACTTTTCAAAATTTTCTAATTCAAATTTTCAAATTAGCAAGATGTTTTCTTGTAGGGACTTAAACGTTCTATAAAAAGTTCCTTGGCAGCAAATTAATTGCTTTAACCGTTAAGAAGATATTCGTATCCAAACCAATGCCCACTGATTTCAATAGTTTTCTTATGACAAGTATGCATTGCGATTTGAATACGCAATACAAATTTGTATGTGCACTAGATCAAAAGATACAACGTGTGTTGGAAAAGAACATCTTTCTACGGTTATCTCCGAATTTTGAATATGAAATTAATTGAAATTTTGTACAGTTATAATTTATTTAACAAACAACAAATTTTTTTCATCTATCTACTAAAACAAAAAAGTTATTACAAGTTGAAGTCGTGTCGCGTTTTCGTTTCATCTTGTTTCAAATCACTACGATACTAAAGAAGTTTTCACTTCAAAAAATCATGTGTGCAATTCACACGTGGTTGAAGTGAAACCTTAAAAATCATTTTAAAAAAATCGAAAAAAATATAACTTTTTTTTATTCCATCACTTTTTTTATATGACAACCTACAATAAGTTTTATACCAACTGAAAGCTTATTGTTTCAGCTCAAAATATTTATATAGACCATGTCTATACAACATCTACAAAAAGAGTTAGAATTTTTCTAACCCAATTAGTTTTCATAAAAAAAGCAAAACAATCAATCTCTTTTCTCTTCTGACGCCATTAAATCCATTTTTTAAAAGACAACCTATAATAAATTTTATATCATTATTATTTCACCTTTTATATGACGCTTCAATTATATTCCTACCATGCCTACAAAAAAAGTAAGAATTTTTTAAAGCCAACCATGTCGAAATTTCAAACTGAGATCTTCACAGGTGTTTTGAGGTATTTTTCAAGTTTTTCAATTAAAGATTATATAACTTGTAGAGCACGTACCATTATGTGTGATATATCAAATGAATGGTAATATTATCAGCATGTGTATTAAAGTTAAATAAAATTGTTATGTGCTCTAGATCAAAAGATATAACGTGTTTAGAAAAAGAACATTTTTTCACCGTTATCTCAGAATTTTGAATATGAAATTAATTGAAATTTTGCACAATCATAATTTATTTAATTACCTATCTACTGTATAAATTTCATTCATCTATCTATTAAAACATTTTTCGTGTCGCTTTTTCGTTTCATCATGTTTCAAACTACTACGATACTAAAGAAGTTTTCACTTCAAAAACGTGATAACTAAATGTACGTAGTACAGTACTTCATAATCCACGTTGTATTTTTTCCTATCAAGTAAGAAAATAAAAATTTCCGACAACAGTATGGGTTAGTTGTTTAAAAATACTTAATCCATTTTCGCTTAATTGCTCCAAAATCTTAGCATCCCA
Source organism: Episyrphus balteatus (assembly GCF_945859705.1). Classification (NCBI taxonomy): domain Eukaryota; kingdom Metazoa; phylum Arthropoda; class Insecta; order Diptera; family Syrphidae; genus Episyrphus; species Episyrphus balteatus. The sequence continues at coordinate 47,611,874 of NC_079137.1, forward strand.
TTTATGAAAAATATTGACATTGAAAAATCAACAAAAGTGAAATGTAATAGTTTAGTCAGCTATAAAGTTGTTTTAATTATTTTGTCCTAACTGCGGGTCACTGTGGCTTTTTTATATTGAAAGATCTCATTGGTTAATACAAATCGTAAAAATTTAAAGATATGGTAAGTAATTTTTGTAATTATTAATTTCACTTTTTTAGAACCTTATTCATTCGAAAATACCAAAAGTGAAAAGTGATTCCGTAGAGCAGAATACGCGATGTGCAAGTTTCTTACTCAAAGAGGTTTCTGCAAATTAGACTCACTCATAATAGTAACCAGAAATAAATTCTTCAGTGTTTAAATTAAAAATTTTGGATAAATTCTTATTTCGTTTCGAAAGAAAATAAGTTCAAAGCTAACTTAAATATTTGAGCGAAGAAAATTTCTTATTTATAAAAGGATTTCAAACTAACCATACCCTATAAAAAAACATTTTGCCAGAACCGTTTTTTATCCTCAATCAGTTCTTGGCTTATACCTCACGTGGATGTGTGTCATTTCAAAGGCAAAAAGATATGATATCCGATTAGAATCGATCCAAATGTATTTAAATGCAAATCAGTTATGTTAAGCCCTGACACCTAAAGTCCATGCCCCCAGACAACCACTTCAACCGCACCTTCAATTTTACCTTTTTTTTTTATTTATTTTGAATGCCAGTATACCAATAATTCCACTCTTTTCTGCCAAATGCAATGGTACCTAACAAACAAATGAAAGAAAAAGAAAAAAGCAACTTTGGAGAGGATGCTGATGCTGATGGACCGCATTTGGAATATTTTACGCCTGAAGGATATATCATTTTCATTTCGATAAAAAAAAAGAAGAGATTCAAGTCCACCCTCATCACAATAAGTCAATATCCATCAGGATTTGATAGCCTTCTCTCGACTCTAGACTTCGGATGATGCCAAGGCGATAGAAAAGATATGGAAATCTTTGAAATATCTTTTGTATTCCATCAACCCACTCTTTTAGAATGATCTAACCTAAGTGTGCACCACTTGGAACTATTGTAAGACCCCCTAACTCTTGTGAGGGTCCCTTCGTGATGGTTACAAGTTCCAATATTACAGACACGCGTGGTGATGGTTATTTTGTGGAAATCTCGACGTCCATTCTCTGTCAGTTGATAGACTTAATTTTACTTATATTATTTTCTGTCTCTTTTCTATTTTTCTCTGATTTCTTTGTATGCGGTTTGTGTCCGGAGTCGGTCGGTTTGACTTTATAATACCAATTTCAATCAACTGCGGGAGGCCATTATGCCCAGATCCATCCAGCGTTGTCCTCATCATTTGGATGATGACGATGATGACGACGATGACGACCACGACCATGATGATGATGATGATGGTTTGTCCAGCATATCGTGGTTACTGCTGGCTGGCTGCTGCTCTGCTGTCACACTCGACTCTTCCGAGTTCTCTTCAAGTTCAACAAAAGAAAAAAAAAAAATTTATATATGAGAACAAAAAAAAATAACATCATCCTCGTAATGTGACGTTGTCTCGACAGCTTTGGACGTCTCCTTATATAAATTCAATGTTGGAAGGACACCATGACCATGAACGCAAACCCATAACTGGGAATTTGAAATGCATGACTGTTTTTGGATTCGGTATTCGGTATGGACTTGGACTTTGCGGACTCTCTGTTGTGTCTGGTTGGACGTGTGTCTGTTCTGTTGGATGATGATGATGGTCCTTCATTCTATTCACTATATATTCCAGTTCGATTCCGTTTTTCGTTCAGCTTGGATGGAATTCTTCTTCCATCTTTTCAATTTTGTGAATGATTTATTCCGCTCAATCATTCGCCATCGATCAAAGCCATCTTGACATTTAAGGAGAGAATCAAAATGAGCAACAGAATTTAATCATGGTTAGTATCCAGAGCCCAAAGGGGCTTCAGATACCATTAAAAGGGAACGACAACGAGGCAATCAAGTGTTAAATATATTTTTTTTTGCATTTTTTTATTTATGTTTTACATTTTCGCTTTGTATTGTTTATGGAGTTGTCTTCTACTTTTTGATGAATTGGACAATGTTGTTCGTCACGTTATAAATAAAAACAGTAGTTGAAGATTTTTTTCCGAAACAACAAAAGCGTAAAAAAGGACAATCATAAATATCTGGATTCCGTTAATGAGATACAATTTTGCAAAAAAATAAATTAAATTCTTGGTTATTTTTAATTCATTTAATATTAAGTAATTTTTTTATATGACAAAAGAATTTATGGGGATCAATTTATTCATCGAAAGACCTTTTATGTGCTTTTAAATTTCCAAATAAAAATTAATGTATTTCTTCAGTAAGGAGTATTACGTGGTTAACAGATTAATATCACGGTTTACTCTTGTAAATACCATAAGTATGATATGATTTCTTGTGATACTTACATAATATCACAGATTGTCATGGTAAATATCAACGGTATAGCCCTAGTAAATAATATCGACGAACCAGTTAATATCACGGATTGACAATCACAGGTTGTATTGATAAATATCACGGAATGCTTAAGTATCACAGGTTGTAATGTCTTGAATTTGCGCGGTTAATTGTATTTGTTGCCCTGGTAAGTACCACATACATAATATCACAAGTTGTTCTGGTAGATAAAAACTGTGTTCCTGATAAGTATCACACTACTGTATGTATCAAAGGTTGCCTTCGTAAATATCATGGGTTATTTCGGAAGTATCACAGAATATTATATACATCACGACTTTATACAATGAGTATCACAAGTTGTCCTGGTAAAGGTAAAAGTTTTAACTAGTCCCATTAAATATCACCGATTGTTTCAATATCACAGGTTGCCATGGTAATGTAATTAAGTTTCCAGGTTAGATATCTTTATTTGAGACTGTAAACTGCATGGATTGTACTTGTAAGTATCACGCGTTAGCTCTGGCAATAACCAAAAGTTCTTCCATTAAATATCACAAATTGTCGCGGTAAATATAAAAAGTTTCAATGATAAGTATCATATGTCACCTTCTTTATATATATTAGGAGCATTCCTGGTAAGTATCACGAGTTATTTTAACAGTATCACAGGTAACTGAGGTAAGTATAATGAATTATTCTCGTTGAATATAAACATTTTTCTTGGTTAGTATCATAGGTATAAATCACGAGTTTCTCTGGTAAGTAACATGGTTTACCCTGAATATATCACAGGAAACTCAGATAAGTATCACGGGCCCTGTTAGTAAATATACAACCCTTTTAAGAATCACAGATCACCCGTTTTAATTATCACGGGCAGTCTCGATTCTATCACAGGTAGCTTTTGTAAGTCTCAATAACATTTCTAGTCAATATCGCAAGTTGCTCTGTTTAATATTACAAATTTTTCGTGGTAGGTAAGTATCACAGGTCATCTTTGGTATGTATCACGAACTTTTCGGGTTAGTATCATGGGTTATACCGATACAATCACAAGTAACTCTGGTAAGAATCAAGGATTTTTTTTAGTAAATATCTCTCACTAAACATAACATAATTCTCATTTAAGTATCACAGGTCACCTACAGTACTATATCAAGGGTTGAACTCGTTAAAATCGTTAATCTCGAAAGTATTACAGGTAACTCTGGTAAGTATCACGAAATTTACTAGATGATATCACAAGCTGTAATGATTATTTTAACAGAATATCCCTGGACAGTACCACAGATCAGCTATGACATATATCACGGGTTTACTCGGTAACTTTCACAAGTTTTCTCGAAAATACCACAGGTTACCCTGGTGAATATAACGTGATTTCTCGAAAGTATCACAGGTAGCTTTGGTAGGTATCACGGTTCTTCTATAAATATCATTAGTTTTTTTTTTGAAAAATATTACAAGTTTTCCTAATTTATATCACAGTCTTTTCCAGTAAATATTTCGAGTCTTCCAGTTAAGTCATAGTTAGTAGGTATCGTTTGATTGATTCTGTGATAAAAAAAAGACAGTTGTCTTACGCCGATTTCCGTAATTATGCGGAAAGAAATTTGACATTAGTTTTACTATATTTTCCTTATTCCACCTACAATTTTTATTGTGATATAACATTATTTCGATTTTTTTTTTATTTTTCCCATTTAACTATATAATATCTTAGGTAGGTATACCCAAAAGGACATGATTTTTCAATAAACAAACCAACAAGCCAAAAAAGGATAAACACAAAGCCACTTTGACTTTATTTATAGCTTTTGGCTTCTAGAAAGATACTATATACTCCCCTAGCCGCCCATATATAGAGACCCTAAAATACAATATAACATGCCTTACAGGATTATATTCATAAAAATATGCCGCCTCAAGGAACAAACACACACAAATAAAATAAATTAACATCAAAAAACTGACTGACCCGAAAAATACAAAAAAAAAAACCAAGCGGAAAAAAATAAGGATATACAAGTGACTACGTCACTCTAGGGGACATGTTATGGGATAAGCTTCGGATTGGGGAACTTTGACAAGGGACCACGACTTGCTAGCTTAAAGGTCAAAACTAAAAATGGGAAGGAGGGTATTTTTTTTTTTTTCTTTGTTATAAATTGATCGATATGCATCATAGATACAAGGATTTCTTCTCATTTTTTTTTTCGCTGGAAATTAAATCAGGAATAAGGCAAATCCACTGCAGGATTTCTTTTTAAATATATTTAAATTTTTTGTTGGTTTGATATTATTGTTTTGCCTAATGGAAATTAGATTGTTTTTGGGTTCAAGAAAACGGTCCTTTGCCTGTCTTTAAACTTAGGATCCAAGAAAATCAATTTACCACTATGCTTTGGTTTCCATAGAAATATGTACAGCCTCCCACATAAAGGTTCAATAGGTCATCCTAATCATCAATAACATTTTGAGAATTTCAGGGAAATTCACCTTTATTTGAAAATTCGATAAATTTGATGGAAAAGTAGGATGGTAAGGGTGTTTTGATGGTATAAAAAAAATAGAGGAAATCCTTCTTTTTTTTTTTTCTTTTGTAGAACGCGTATAATGATGTGCTGATTTTCCATTTACATAGAAATTAATCTGTATTTATATATCCTTCGGGGAATTATGATGATGGTGATGATAACGATGATAGAGTCAGCTGGATGGTGTGTGTAATAGTGCTGCTGTTTGGCATGGACTTCGACAGGATATGCTCATAATTCATTGTTAAATTCTGATCATCATTAGAGGAGGAATTTTCTTTTTTTCGTTTTTGTACCCACCGAGTATCATATTGGTTTGGGCATTATATGAGCATGAGCATGCGATGCCTTAAGGAAATTAATTAATTTTCCGGTTTTATTCTAGTCTATATAGATAAATATGTACCTAGGTACTTCATGAAAAGGGAAAGTTTTTCCTTGAATTGTAACATAGACTTTTTTGTATTTTTGAGGGAAAATTAGATCAAAATTATGAAATTGTATTATTAAAAAGTTTTTTTTTTTATGAATGAAAGTGAGTTTATTTGTCCTTTTTGTTTGTTTGTTCCCGTTTAACATTTAAACCGCTGAACGGATTTTGATCATATTTGCTTAGAATGATAGATAAAACTTTGTTTATGAATATAGGCTATCAATTTTACTTATGGACACCTTATTTGCTCGAAAAAAATATAAGACTCGAGAGTCGAAATATCCAACTGCTTAAAACATTTTGTAGGTATATAAAATTTTAGAGGAAAAAGGAGGAATTTAGGTTTTTTCTGTTTGTTTCATATCTACACAAAGAAATAAAAAAAATCACGTATGCAATTCACACGAGGCAGAAGTGAAACCTAAAAAACTAATTTTTCTTGAAAAAATGTATCTTTTTTTTCTTCCACTACCTTTAAATCCATTTTTTTATATGACAACCTTTAATAAATTTGATATCATATGAAAGCTAATTATTTAACCTTTTATATGACTTTTCAATCATATTTCTACAATGCCTACAAAAAAAGTAAGAATTATTTAAAACCAACCATGTCCTATACTTCCTATACTGGTCATCGACAATAGATCTCCACAGTTGTTTTGATGTATTTTTCAAGTTTTTCAATTTAAGATTGTGTAACCATTAAAGAGCACGTACCATTATTGTGATATATTAAATAAAAGATAATGTGTAATAAAATTTAATCAAATTTGTATATTGTACTCTAGATCAAAAGATATAACGTGTTTAGAAAAAGAACATCTTTTCACCGTTATCTTAAAATTTTGTTTATAAAATTAATTGAAATTTTATACAATTATAGTATATTTTATTACCTATGCACAGTATAAATTTTATTCATCTATATATTAAAACAAAAAAGTTATAATCGTGTTTCAAATCACTACGATACTAAAGAAGTTTTTCCTTCAAAAAGACCACCTAAAAACAAGCGGATTCCAAATTAAATTTAGCGGATTTCTGTATGGTTTTTTGCCAAGATGGCTTCTGTCTTAAATTAAACGGACAAATCTTCTTAGTTTCTTGCAAATTTAAAACAAATCCGCTTAGTTTAAGCGGAAAATCATCTTACTTTTAATTGGACACATTTTAATTTTTAAAAAATGGTGACACCCACTACGGATCGAACCTACAACTGCAAACTGAAAGCTGAATTGGCTTTTCTATGAAGTTTAAAAATTCTTTCTTCAGATATATTTAAAAAAAAAAATTTAAATACATTGATGAAAATAATATCCATTTTTAGTTTCTTCCTCTGCTGGAAAAAAATCAATTTATTCATCAATTTATTACCACAGACAATTAGCTAGAGAATGTTTTTCATTCACTCGATTCGATCTATGAAGTGAATAATTGATTAAAATTTTATTTGTATTTTGCTCCAGGGGACCTCTTCTTCTATGCTTGATATGCATATTTATTCATGCTAAAGGTGTGGCAGTAGAAAAAAAATTCATAGATAGAAAGACTAAAGGATAATAGCTCATTCCGCAGTGAATTAAACTCTTGCCACTTCTTCTTCTTCTTCTTATTCATTTAAAAAAAAGAAGGAATTTCCCTTCAGGGTTATTCGTATCCTACACTCTTTTCAATTATAATTTCTCATGATTTATCTTTCTCTCTTTTTGATTTGATTGAAAATAATGTTCCAGACATATTAGGTCTCTCAATCTCCATCTTATATTTTGCCCCAAAGGTAAAAAGGATGGCGCAGTTGTTACAAAAAATTACCGCCACCATCATCCACCGTTATCGTATAACCTAAGTGCGATTCTCTGTCTCACTGGTTGTGATACTGAAGATGGGTATCACCATCAACAAGCTATAACCCTTGACCTAAACCATCATGATAATTTTCCAACAACCCCCATCAAAAGTAAAAGAAGAAAAGAATAAAAAAAAAAAAACTTATTAAAACACTTTATTTCTATCTACCCCCACAATTTTTTACTTCCTTTTTTTTGTCATGCTTTCTTCTGTTGCTTTTCTTTATTTGCTCTTTAACCAAAAGTTCATTCAATTTGCAATAAATTATTCCTGAGCGTGATGATACGCACGCTCTTAGAGGTGAAAATAAAAAATCGATTTTTTTTTTTACAGAAAAAGAATACCTAAATAATAAAAAAAAAAAACCGAAAAGGTAGACGAAAAATGAGAAGAAAAGGAAATATACTTACTTTTGGCCAATTGAAGACAAATGGAGGTACATCCTATTTCCTTTAAATGTGGTGTCGTCTTGTCTTTTTTTTTTTTTGTGTTAACTTAAAACGTGCGTCAATGAGCATGAATGTGGGAGATTTGTATTTGTTATAAAAAACGCTTACGAGTATTATTTTTTGCACGTTGAATTTTCTTCTGATAACGCTTTTATCAGCGAAAGCACGTTGCTACAATAATTTTTTAAATTTAAAAAAGAATTCATAAATTTGAAAAAGAAGAATTTATTGTTATTTCTTTTGGTTATGTTGATAATGTTATCAATTCTACTAAATTATGTTTTTATTTTTAACTGAAAAAGTTGAAAAATATTAACTATTGTAAATTGCTTATTTTTATCTTTCAGAGCAAAAAATGCATACGATTTTGCACTTTGCCTCCTTATAATTCACTATTAGATTTTTTGAGAAAAATTAATGGGTTAGACTTCCTTTTTTCCATTTTTGAAATAATTTATTCAATTAAATAAAATATTTCACAGTGTATAACCAGCGAACGAGACAAATGCTTCTTACGATATACCGATGGTATTGACGTAAGAAGATGCAGAAATAATGGGTCTATGAGCTCGATAAAAAAGGAACAAAACGACACCAGAAACAGCCATAATTTCGAGGTAGCAGTCCGCTGTAAGCGAATTACACCAGAACACAAAAAACAAAAAGTGAAGGCCCACAAAAATTGTCCTGCCAAAAAGTTTCGATGTACTAAATCCGAATCTAAGGTCCGCTTGGCTCTATCAAATAATTGTTTTGAGTAAAAAGGTTTTGCACTCAAAAGTTTGGCACAAAAAAAGGCTAAATAATTTTTTAGTTATTTTTTCCACTTTTCTCAAAATCTGACCTGATGGGGCCAAACGCACCTCGGATTCATCTAAGCGAAGTACAAAGCCTTAGCAGCTTCTGGTTAAGTTCAGAGATAACTTTTTTTTTTATTGTTTTGTTTTTTGTGTTTGCTCGAACCCTTCTAGCAGTAATAACATGTGAAGTTGCGACAGAGTTGCGACAGAGTTGACCACGCCATGAACAACAATTTTCGACCCGAAAAGTTTTTGACTCCAACCCAGGGACGAGACATTAGAGGAAGACCTCACTTGAGGCTGTGCACGGAAGTGGAACGGTACCGCAGTCAACTTGGTGTCCGAAACATGGAAGAATCACGCTCAAAGTAGATTTTGCTACGTAAAGCCAGAACTGAGACCTCAAAATTTTTTAACTATACTAGTCTTGTCCCTTTGTTCAACTTTTGTCCATTTTTGTCCACACAAAATTTTCATTTGTCCACTCTCATTAATTTATTAGAGCAAATTCTTGGTTTTTTTTTTATATAGAAAGTCTAAAAAATGAAAAATCATCTTAAACGCTAATATTTTTGAGATAGGTATACGTACATCATATAATAAAACGGCGAACATGGTTTTTGTGGTACAAAATACCGGGCCCACAAAAACCGAAGGGGCATAAATTATACACTGAACGATAGAGAATGGCTTCTATAAGTGCAGAATCTATTTATTTTTTTACTTTTTTAAACCGAAATAATGAAATTAAACAAATTAAAATTCGATATAAAAAAAACCAAAACAAAAACAACTGGAATATCTGTTGGAAAATTTCCAATCGACTGGAATGAAATGTCATTCATGACTGAATGAATGAATGAAAGCATTCAGCGAACATAAAAAACATTAAGGTGGTTTCACATTGGTGCGTTGTTTTAAGATCGCATGTTAACTATGGTTAACTTTCATTGTTTTAGTTATCTAAGTTTAGAAGTAAGATGTTTGTATTATTACCATAAATTTTTTTTGTTAAAATCGAATTCTATTAAAATCAAGTCTATTACCCCACAAACAATTTTGGTTCCATAAAGCTTTACAGATGCAATTGTTGTATCTATAAAGCATTATAGAAGCAAAATTGTTAGTAGGATACTAAGGTCCAATCTTTTGTAAACACTTTTGATACAATTGAAATCTATCTTCGTACATTTCTCTCTTGAAAGAACACAAGAATTTGACAGTTCCTTTACCATCTTACCAAGTTTTCACTTTTAGACGTTTACATTTTTTCATAAAAGGCACTAATATTTTATCGCACACCAAATGCCGCATGACAAAGCGTTTTTCTCATGAGGTTCAGGGAAAACTAACAAAAACGTTTTTTTTGTTTCTTATCTAAAACAACAATAAAAAAAAGGGAAATTTACAATATTAATTTTTTTTATTTCTTTCTAGCGCTATTTGTTTTTGTTTATTAAAGCAAAAATTAAGCTTTCTGCATCATAATTTTTGATTTTAAGGTAAGAAAAACTGTCAAAAAATGAGTTTGAAAATTTTCACTTTTTTTCTCGCTAGAGTAATTTTAAAAAAGAGTTAACAAATTGTTTTTAAAATAAGTTTTTTTATACAAAAAAATAAGCGAAAAAAGCCATTTTTTGCAAAAAGTCAAAAAGTGATAGAAATTTCAAACTCATTTGTGACAGTTTTTACGACCACAAAATTAAAAATTTTTTATTTTTTGGTTTCAAACAAAATTTTTGTAGTTTTTTCCAAAAACAAAATTAATTTTGTAAATTTCCCACTTTTTCACTTTTAAGGTCATTGTAGGTGTGGCTTTAACATAAAAAAAAACGTTATCGTGCGACGCAGTTGGTGTGGTAAAGCCTTAAGAATTGATTTGTTTGATTAAAAAATGTCGATTCTCACTTTCAAAGGGATGTTTTGCTTAAAACTTCACTGCCACACAGTACCACGGATTACCTTTTTACTACTGTATACTGTAAAGATCAACACCTGAACGCACCTTTAATAAATGTGAACCTATCTTTAATCTCTTATTAATATCTGAACGCATTCATTAAAATTTTCACAAATATCATTCCAACTTGAAGTGCGATAGATAACGCCCTCTCCTTTCCGGAAATTTAAACTTCTACAAGCTAAGCTAAGACGAGAACCTACAAAGACATACAATGGTGTGAATGACAAATTTGAGTGAAGTTGGTGGAGGTTGAATGATTGAATGATGGAATTTGAACGAATGGAACATGAAACAGGTTGAATTGAATCGCAAAATGCAAGGTGCAAACACAATGCATTAAGGCGATTACACTTTGCATTTTCTTTTTCGATACTTTTTTTACGTAGTTGAGCGTAGCTAAAACGTAGTTCAACAATATCTTAATCAGGTTTATTTTGGTATAATTGTGTTTAAAACTGTGCAAATAAAAAAAATAAAGAAATTGGCACTCGAATTTCGAGGGCGGGGTCGGCTAGTATGTATAAAAATTGCGTTTGTCCACCTTGAGTTCTTTATAATGTACATACCTACTAAAAATCATCGGGTTTTAAACCTCTTTGTTTAGGAAATGTTCAAAAAACAATTATTTTTAGCAACTTTCATACAAAGTATCATTTTTTTCTAAAATTACAAAAACTATTTTTTTTTTTTTTCAAAAATTCAAACTTTTGACTTTTGAATTCATTATACCTACTAACAAAAAATTATTTGAAAAAAAAAAAAAATATTTTCGTTAAAATTTTAACATGCACAAAAGTTACGCATACACCACAGTGACTTTCTTAGTTTCCACTAATTTAATCATTAATTGAATAGTAAAATTATCTGAATTTTTCGAGAATTTATTAATTGAAAATTATACTGCTAAAGGGTCTAAATTTTGACTGTTGAGCTTACCCAGAGTTGCTTTTTTTTCTATACACAAAAAACGCCTTAAATCATAAAAATTAAAAACATGAAAAATTGTATTTGATGGTGTTTTCAAAAAGTTTAAATACCTATTATTTTTTTTTTTTAATTTTGTGGACTTTTGTATTTTAAATACCTATCTCTTAAAAGTAGTGTGAATAAACGACGATTTTTGGTAGGTATAGGTATATAAAGCACTCTAATTGGGCAACCGATTTCAATTAGTGATGGGAACTATCGAATGATTTGAACTATCGATAGTTAGTAACTGAATGATTTTAACTATCGAATAGTTCATTCATTCATTCATTCATTTATTCATTCGAATAAAAACTATCGAGTAAAACTATCGAATAAAAACTATCGAACAAACTATCGAACAAACTATCGAATAAACTATCGTATAAAAAAACTATTCAAATGAAAAAACTATCGTTTAAGAAAATTATTTGAATGAAAAAACTATCGTATAAAAAAAACTATTCGAATGGATATAGTAACTAAACTATCGAAAAATAGTAACTAAATGAATGAATGAAAAAACTATTCGAATGAAAATAGTAACTAAATGAATGAATGAATGAATGATTTAAAACTATCGAATGAATGAATATTTTACAACTATCGATAGTTTGATAGTTTTTATTCGATACTTCCCATCACTAATTTCAATTGCTTTTTGCGTCTATCTCGAAATTTGTGTGATTTTTAATTTTCACTTTTCTCATACCTATAAAAAAATTTGCTCTAAAAAAATTTGGATAAACAAAAATGTGAAAAAAGGTAGACAAACGTATTAGACTAGTTTCGTTCGAAAATTTTAGTTCTGACTTTACGGTTGCAGAATCTTGTTTGTTGAGGCGTAAATCCACAATTGGTTGTATTGCCACCTTTAAGCTCTGGTTGAATAAATTCCTGACCGACTTCATTTTTCAAACTGGATTCATTCAGATGATTTCAAGGTTTGTTTTTCCCTCAAAAACACTATGACGAATAAAAATTACAAGTCTCCTTAATCCCTCATTGCCTTAAAACACTAATTGCATGACATCATTCGAAGGTCAGTTAAATACTCCAATCAACTAACCTCAATTGAAGCCACCTTAGAGACAGTATATTATCAAACCTCAAAGCGTATCATAAAATATTAAAAAAAAAAAAAACAATATAAAAAAAGGACACAAAGAAAGGACAAAGTCCATATGGATGTTATGAAACATTTTCCCAGAGGCTATATAAACTAGATATTTGCCAAGTTTTTTTTTTTTTTTATTTAACTCCAGATAACCTGATTCTTTTCATATATATAAAAAAAACGCTTGTTCAAGTCCTTTTACGCTCCTCCTATGTCCTATTAATTATGGAAACATTTTTAACAATAGGAGAAAAAGTACAATTTAGAAAAAAAAAAGAAGAAAAAATAAAACAGGTCATACTTTATATATTATCTCCTCTCACTAACTATAACCATGGTGCTAGTGATGTGAGATCCAAACAACTCTCTTGTTTGATATAAAATCCCAACCTTACAAACCAACCTCTCTGTATTTCTTCACCCTTCGTTCTTAATTAACTTTGACTCCTACACACAGATCCCATTAGTCTCCCTAATTAACTGAGGATGTCAACATAATTTTCCTCTTTTTTCTGCTGTTTTTTTTCTTTCTTTTATTTCTTCTCTCTCTCTCTCTATGGCCCTTTTAGCATGACAAAGATATCAAAAAAAAAAAAAGAAATAACAAGGAAAATCCATGTGTCATGCGAGTCTTTTGATATAAAAAGACAAACAAGACAAAAAAAAAAACCTAACAAAACTATAATAAAAAGTGTATAGCTAGGCTATATAATATGCAAAGCAAAAGAGGCGTATTCTGTTTCCACCTTTTGTTAAATGAGTTATAATTTTATTGTCACTTTGCACACAAAAGTGTCTCTCTCTCTCAGCTCACTTGTGTGTGACAATCTATTCATAAGGACAATCATTCGCTGTTCATTGTTCTTCAACAAATCATAATAAATATGTATAAAATATGCAAAAATGCAACAGATGCATCTGACTATGAGTTCTTGTGTATTTATACGTTTCTAGAGAGCTTGAACTGAGGTTGACATACTGCATGCTGCCTGGTAATGGTGCTGGCTGGTGTTTCTACTAAGGACACACAATTAACCAGAGTGTATGCATGTTCTGTTCATTAAAATAAAACTAATAAAATAACATACACAATTTGTGTAAGGAAAAGTATAAAACATAAAAAACATGAATTTAACGAGCAATAAATTAAATTTTTTCACTTTGATTTTACTAAAAACCTAAGGTTCAAAGTAAATAAAAAATTAATTGCACGGTTGGGTCGCACTAAATTGCTCTTTTTGCGTATTTACTTGCAGACAATCATTTTGAATTAACTTTTAAATCAAATTTATCGGTTTTGAATACTTTTTTCCTATGTTTTCATAAAATTTTTCACTTCAACCTTTTCGATTCACACTCACTTTTGTCAAGAAATAATATCTTAAAAAGTAAAATATTGTATAAAAATGAAGATGAAGAGGAATGAAAGCTTTATAGGGAAAATCAAGTGGAACAAAATATCGATATTTAGTAACTTAATTGATATTGGTTATCGAAGTAATATCGATATTACACCAAAATATACATAGTAATGAACAAGTGGTCAACAATAGTTGAATTTGTTGCTGGCCTGATGCTCAATAACATATCGTATCGACAGTGTATATCGATTTTTTGAGATCAAATATCGATGTTTTTAATTTACTGAAGTTTAATGATACTCAAGTTTTAAACAATATTACGAATAAAAAATAGTTTTTGGAAAAATCGAGTAAAACTAATATTGATGTTGTCTAATTTTATCGATATCGGTTATCAAAACAATATCGACTCGCACTCACTTTTGTCAAGAAATAATGCGTTAAAAAGTAAAATTTTGTATAAGTATGTAAATCAAGTATAACTAATTATCGATTTTTATTAATTTTATCGATATCGGTTATCGATACAATATCGATATTTTAACCAAATGTACAAAATAATCAAAACGTGGTCAAAAATAGTTGGAATTGTTGGTAGGCCTCATGCTCAGTAACATATCGACAGTGTAGGTATATCGATTGTTTTGAGAGCACAAATTTCGATATTTTTTATTTTACTCAAGTTTATAAAATTTCATCAACTATTAGAATTGCAAAGAAACTTATTTCAAACATTTGAAATTAAATGTTTGTCATCGATTGTTTATTTTAAAATCGTTTAATTATCGATTTTTAAAGTTTAAAACAGATCGGTTGTTTGTTTCGTTAAGATTTTGAGAACCTTGGTGATTTCTTTCCCCATGTTGTCATTTTTATTAATTTTTTTGCAACGATACCTAAAGTTACCTTTAAATTTCACTATGCAGTGTATCACAATCCAAAACATACTCTTGCGATGGCCCTTTATTTTTTTTTTTCGAATTACCATATAATCATAATCATCACACTACCATTCGGTGTCAAGAGAAATTTGTAAATTTTATATTTCTGATAAACGATCCAATTATAAAAAAATTATACAAAAAAAAAATTAAACCAAAAAACAAGAAATAATAAAAAAAAAAACAACTCCAAAACAGCGTGTGTTGTAATGCTGATTTTATTCGCAGCATGGTGCATTGTGCTCTGTGTTAAAAGTTATGATATCGCGTACACAACACACAACAAAAAAAGTAAAATCAACCGATTGCAGTTGCCATCAGTCCGAAGTGCATAATATAACTCATTTCAACGTTCGTTCATTTGCTTGGTAGAGTCATTTTATTTATTGTATACTTACTCAGTGCAACAGTCTTGCAGTTTAGTTAATTGTAACACACCACAGGGTGTTTTTTTTTGTTTGTTTGTTGATTAAAAAGCACAAGTTTTAATAAAAAAAAGTAACTTTCGAAAGCATCAGTTTTTTGCGCTTAATTTATAAGCTGTCAATGCTCCTGAAAATTTTTTTTAAATTAACGGCTTTTGTGAACAAAAGTAGGTACTATGCAAATTTGAAAATAATGAATTTTCAGTGAATAAGAAAATTTTGAAAAGCAAAAAATGTTTTTACAATTTTTTTTTAATTTGACCTTGAATATCTTTAGAATGGTTAGATTAATGAAAAAAGTTAGTCAGACCTTTTTTGTGGAAAAATCTATTTCCTACAAGAATATGTCTTGTGCGTTTGTTTATTATAATTTTTCAATCTATTACAAAATTAGGAACAAAAAACGAATTTTGAAGGATTTTTTCGATTTTTGGACCTCAAATATCTATTAAACGGTTAGATAAACGAAAAAAGTGTACAAGATCTCTTTTGTACCTACAAGAATATGTAAAGAAATTTTTTAAAAAGTATATTTAAAAAAAATGATTTTTTTTTAGTAGAAGCTTGAGATGAAAAATATAAAATTGCGAAGCGGAGGACCTTCCCATTAATATTAAGAGCTCATATTTGGTATGTATATTCTAGAGGTGTCTAACAATCGATTTTTCGGAGTAGCAAATAAAAAAAAAAAGAATTTTGATTTTTTTGACCCACCCTAAGGTACACTTTCTAAGCGAGATATAAAAAAACAAAAAAAAAAAACAACTTTCAGAATTCCATAAAAATCATCTTTACCAAATTTGAAGAAAATCCGTCCACCCGTTTAGGCTGTGGAAATGCCGCTGTTTGCTTGTACAAAATGCACATATGTATGGGCCCATCACACTCCACAGCCATTATTTGGACCTGGGTGATAGATGCTATCTTGATGGCGTGGCCTCTGATTAAGATGGATAAGATGTCATATTCTTGCAAAGCCTAGTAAGCTGATTCCTGAAAAATTGTTAAATTGAAGAATTTGTTTGGGATATAATAAGAAATTAAAAACCTTTAAAAGTGATTTTTTATAAAAAAGCAAACTTTTTTTATTAAAAAATAGACCTTGTCTAAAAACTATAAGTTAAATTTTTAATCAAAATCGTAAGAGTCATTTTTGAGAAAATTAAAACTTTTCAAAATTGGTACCTATCGTTATTTTTGGTTGAAAAAAAAAATCCAAAAACTACTCTGTACATTGTGCAAAAACTGTTACAAACCATCTCTTTTGTAATCAATTTTTTAGGAGCAAATTAATTTATTAATTTAAGAAAAGTCTCCTTTTGATTTAATAAAAAAATCAAGTTTTTTTTGACGTGATAACGTGTTATAAATCGATGAACCATGGAAGCCACCAAAAAAAAGTGACGCCATTTTCTAGCGTTACACTCTCGCACTTTCGCAGTGCGGCAAAAAATTTAAATTCAAAATTAAAAATAAACTATTAGAGATACAAAAATCTCCTAAAGCTTATTTGAAAGATAATAATCTAAAGCCTAATCCAAATGAAGGATTTTTTAAAAATTTCGTCATTTAACAGGGTAAACAGGGATAAAACGGAAGACTGATTTAAGGATAACTGCATTTAAGAAAAAATTATAAAAAATTCTGGAACTCCGCTATAACGTTTTGTTTGAACGTTGATCAGGTGTTGTGGGTGTGACAAAATGACAATTCTAAAGGTGCCAAGTGAAAGATGAAGGAAAAAAAAATTAGGAGTCTCATACGGATTTTTTGCAACACTCTGCGTTTCGAAATATGAATTTTTGAAAATAACTACTATTTTAGGGGTATTTTTGGGTAGTTTTTGATTATTAGCTTTTTTTGAAGAGGTCAAAAAATCTCAAGTTATATGGGACATGTAGGGCTGATAAATGCGCATACATGTGCAAAAAATTGGAATCGTTAAAAGAGTTATGACTGAATACGGAGAAAAATAAGTTTTTAAAAAACAGTTTTTTTGGCCGTTTTTAACCGATTTTCATCGTTTTTTATTTTTACCTTTTTTTCTTTAATAGATAGAGGAATATTATATATAGAGTAATGATAGACCATGACTACGACTATATGTGTGCGAAATTTCAATCATTTTCGTAAACACTATTTTGAGATAACGGTAAAATAAAATTTTAGAAATCAACAGGTTATAACTTTTTACCAAGAGCAGATAGAAATTTGATTAAACATTTATGAGCATCCTGATACAATTACCTTTCAATTGGTATGTCACACATAACGCTAGACTAACTACAAGTCTACAAGCCACACAATGTTAAATCAAGAAACTTGCGAAAAACATTATACCACCAGTGGAGATCTGTTGCGCCATGAACAGCCACCAGTGTGGGAAGTACCGTAATCTCAGTCTGGAAATTCCACATGGTTCACTTTAAAAAATTCTAACTTCTCTTGTAGGCATCTTTGAAATGAGATTGATACATCATTTTAAAGGTGAAACAATAAGCTTTCACAAGGTATAAAATGTTTTATAGGTTGTTAGGGAAAAAATTCATTTAATAGCATGAGAACATAAAAATAAATGTTTTTTTTGCTTTTTTTGATGAAATTTCATCGAGTTTAAAAAATTCTAGCTCTTTTTGTAGATGTCTCATACACATGATCTATATTATATATTTTTAGCTAAGATAATAAGCTTTCAGATGGTGTTAAAATTTGTATAGATTGTTAAAAAAAAAATGGATTTAATAGCGTGAGAAGATAAATTTACATGTTTTCTTTGCTTTTTTTGATGAAAATGATTGTTTTAAATAAATTATTTTAATACTTTTTGCTCATTGTAAAAATTTAAAAATCTTTTTATTATTTAGAAGAAATATTTGGCTTTTTAATGGTATAATTTTTATTGTGAGCTTTTAAAATAAAAAAAAATTAATATAATGAGAAAAGAAAAAAGGTATTTTTTTTTGCTTTTTCTTGTAAATTATGATTGTTTGAAATAAATAAACCCTTCACAACCTGTTTTCTTACGACGTTATCACGTTAAATCATCGTCCGTAAACCGGCTTTAAAGACAACCTCTTTTTATCCTTAAAGATATCTCGAGAATCTAGTTTAAATCTCAGCACATTATAAGTTAATTTATTGCAAAATAAATTTAATTAAAAAAAACACACAAATTTTACAATTTATTTCCAATCGAAGAATTTGGAAACAAAAATTATTAATTTTTTGATTAAAAAAAAAAAAAAACATCTTTATCTAAAATTCTAATAAACAACATCTCAACCCAATATTTTTTTGTATGAAAAGAAAAACAATCAAAAATAAATTTATATTCATAAAATGGCCTACTTTTCTGAACTATTGGATTAATCTTGAAAAATATTTTATGTTATTTCTTTTCTATGGCAGTGTGCATGTGCACCCTGTAAAATATAATTAACGATGTGTTGCAGTGTCACATTTGCTTCTGATGCTTTAATTTTCAAACAAACCAGCAGGGGTTATTTTAGAGAGAGAAAAACACTTTTATTCTTATACATCTCGAAGTGAAAACAACATAATGTTTGGCTCGACGCGACAACACACTGTCATTGAAAATTAAAAACGATGATTGAAAAAAGAAAACTTTTCATTTTTTTGTTAATTTGAAAAAAAAGGGCTATGTGATTTTGAGGGCAATATCTACTTCAAATGCAAATTATTTTTTTAAATTAACAAATTTTTCCTTCATTTTTGTGTTTGTCCTAAAAAAAATTGAAAAAAAAAAAATCTTAATTTATCGTCACACACAGGAACAAAAACATCTCATCCAATAAATTAGTTTTGATATATTTTCATTTCATTTTCTAAAGAAAATCCCAAATAAAAAAAAAAAATCAAATTAAATGGAACAAAAGAGCTTATCTCAGTTGGAGTCGCATGTCTAACAGATCAGAACGTAGGTGGTATAGTGGGATAAAAGAGGGGGGATATTTTTTTTTTTTTGCGTTAAAAGGGGTAACCTTTGAAGCTCAATGAGAAATTGCTTAAGAAATAACAAAAAAACAAAAAAAAAATCTATAACGAAACAAAATTGAAAATTTATCACCGGACGTGACCGAATGAATGTTGGCTCCCCTACCGTCAGCCAGCACATCGTCGACTATGACCATGGACGATCGACCATAGAAGACTCGGTTTTTGTTGCTGGTGGTACCTTAGAGACTTTGATAAAGGTGGCGGCTCGTTAAAGAGCCAGAGGGCAAGTACAAACCATCCTAAACCGTACCGAAAATAAAGTACAACCGCCACCTAACATCGTCCGCATATCTAAACCGTCTTTACCTTCCATCTCCTGGATAGTATAGACCTCCTTCTCTTTATTCAATGCAAGACCGAATGAGCCTTTTTACGAGCTCAAAGATGTACAGCAGTTAATGTATCCTAATGTGGTCAATTGCGTCCTTTTGTGGAGCATTGAATTGGAAATTGGAAAGATTTTGTGCGCTTTGATGGGACATGGTAAAGGTACCTACTGGCTGTTGGAAGAAAAGAATATTATATCGACAGAGATGGACGAAGAAGCAAAAAAAAAAAGTCGAAGATGGAGAGTAGACTTATGGCAATCATGGCAATTGCCATGACCAGTGTACACGACACAATAGATAAGGAGAACTCAGAGATGCTGAATGCCCAAGAAGAATATATCCATAAATTCATGAGTGATGCGGTTGGTTTGTTTTTTTTTTTTCTTCCTTCTTCTTTTCTGTCATTGTTATTGTTGGAGCTCGAGCTTGGTGGAGGTAACTATCTCTAAAACCTAACCCAACATACAATATTCTTCTTTTGGGATATATTTTTTATTATTTTTTTTAGCATGCGGTATTCAATCATTCTTCTTTTGGTATTCTTTTATTTATCAATTGTTATAAAAGAAGGAGGAATGTTTTGTAGCAAATGAAGTATCCAGGGAAGGAGTTTGTCAATTAGGCACCAAAAGAGCTCCATGAGTGATGGGTTTTATGGAAAATGAAAAAATAAAAATAAGAAAAAAATGTTTTATATAGGAATGTGGGTATGGCCAAGTGATTATGGTCTCTTATATTTGGAATCGTGCGCTATAGCTAGGGTGGAATTTAAAGTGAGGTATTATTGTTATTAAGGATGACGATGATAATGATGATGATGATGATCTATGAATTTTTAAATTTATTTTTAAACATATTTGGTAGTGCAGAGGTATTTTTACTGATTTAAGACTTTATGGAGGTAAATTTAAGAAATTTTTAAGAATTATTTTTTCTTGTTGAAGTCAAGGAAAAAAATCATATCTCTAATATATAGATCATTTTAAATAACAAAAAATCGATTTCGTTTTATGGAAAAATCCTTGAAAGCTTTTTATGGTTGAGTTTAAAAATTCTGGAAGAATAAATTGGTTACAATTAACAGAATTGGTGTTAATAAAAACAGAAACGCCTTTTGTCACGTTTGAAAAGTATTGTACTGTGAATTTATTATTTCCATTTAAAATTATGCGCATTCTATAACAAATAAATTGCACGACTGGGGTCGCACGTAATTGCTCTTACCTATGTTAAAAGTTACTCTAAAGCTTTTCATAAGTGGTACAAAAAAAATTAAATCTTTTTTTATAAATAATTAAATACCGTTTTAAATGATCTTTTACAAAAAACTTAGTATGCCATTGTATTTTTTGTATAAAAAGGAATTTATAGAAAATTTTTTCGTAAGCCATTTTTTAAAAAAATAATTTTTTATAGGTAGGTATATAAAAATTTCTAACATTTAAAAAAAAAAGTTGGTATGCCATTTTAAAAAATAATTAATTTACACATATAAACGGAATTTCAAAATTTTTTACCTACCCGTTTCTAAAAAACCCATTTTTCAAAAAAAATTTTTTTAATTTTTTGAAAATTAAAAAAAGTGTTTTTTGAAAAATTTTAAAAATTTTTAAATAACGATAGTTTAAACGCTTCTGTACAAAAATTTTGGTCGAAATATGTTTTGTCGTTCTATGGCAGGTACCGTTAATAACGGTTCAAAAAATATTTTTTTTTATTTCCAAAGGAAGCTTTTATGTGCTTCTAACCGGCTATAAAAATGATGTGGTTTTTTTGTAAGATATGATGTTTTACAAAATGTTTGCTAATGTATTTCAAATTTTTATTTAAATCTTCACATTAAGTTGATAGGAACTATTACAAAAAGCGTTTTAACGTACAAATTATTGTTTTTATTATAAATGAAAACAGTTAGTAAAGTCATGAAACGACAGGTGCAAATTGCTTTACAAGAGATAAGTATTTTAAGGTCGATTCAAATCAAAGTCTTCAAAGGTATTATGTAAATAATTGAAATAACATATATTTTGAATAAAAGAAGCTTAAAATCCTAAGTTTAAGGCATTCCACTCACTTTTCTCTCTGTTCAAACACATTCCACTGTTTTTGATGTTTTAAAAAAAACATATTCTGAATCTATGGGATTTTGTCAGTGCCGTAAAAACAAACCGATTTTCAAAAAACCTACGACTTGACTTTTTGTAGCTGTGTGTGGACAGAATTTCCATTCATAATATTTTAGTTTATTTTTATGTAAGTAAGTAAGAAATGTCTTAAAACCTTAAACCTCTGTATTTGATAGAAGAAAAATATTTTTTCGGACCATCAACGGTGCCTGTCATAAAAACGATTTTTGGCTTTCTCCTAAATGTCTTAAGCGATTCTGAAGAAATTTCATATACAGAAACGTTCTAGTAATAGCTGAAGTATTTAAATTTTTAACAAAATTTTCAATTTTCATTTTTGCATTTTTTAAAAAATATTATTAATTTTGAAAACTGAATTTTTTTAAAACGGGCCAATTTTTTTTTTTTAATTTGGTTTTTTTTTTCGGTCGATCAACATTTTTTTTGATAAACTTGATTTTACTTAGGTAACTAAACTTTGATAAAATTGCATAAGAAAATATTTACAAACAAAAAAACAGCAACAAAGATTTTAAAAAATTTCAAAAACTTTCAAGGAAAACGTTTTAATTGCCGTAGTACTAAATTTTTGAAAAAATTTCCAGGAAATATAATTTTTGGATTTTTCAAAAATATAAATTTTTTAAACATAGGTACCTCCTGTAAATTTTTTGAAAAGGAGCCAGTGAATCTATTTAAAAAAAAAAACCACTTTAACGATTTACAAAAAAAAGTTTCTAAAAATTCTTTGGTATACAAGAAATTGAATAATGACGTGAAAACCAAAAAAAAAAAAACGGATGAGTTTTTTTTTTGTTAAAAAACAAGTTTGTTATATTTTTTGAGTTTTAAATAAATTTGTAAGTCTTGCCAAAATCTACAAAAATACGTAATTTTTTTGAAAATTTTGGACTTTTCTCACCATAGACATTAGTACGTTGAGCTGGTGGGACTCCAAGTTCCTCAAAAATAATCGAGCGAGACACCAAAGGTCTATTTAAGCTCTATTTATAACTAAAATTAAAAGTTTCTTGAAGGTCTGGTTACTGAGTTATTTGAAAGTCAGCAAAATAGGAAAGTCAGCTACCTATTTATATGATGCTGCTCCGGACTGTTTTGCTTAAGATTCAAATTTCTCTCGCGACATTTTATTGGCTTGAGAAATTGTCTTATATTTCAAAAAAAAAATATCTTGTTAAATTTTTCAAATGCCACCGGATTCAAAAAATCTAGCTAAAAACGAACAAAACTCAACCAAAACACATTCCTTCATAGTTGCATAAAGCTACTTAAACTATTTGTCCGATGTTCAGAAGACTTCTTCAGTCTGTGAAAATCTAAAAATCAATTTAAGTTTTCTTTTAATAGTGTTTTTAACCAGCCGAACCAATATCATCCGGGTAAACTATATCAACGATTTGAAACCTTTCAATCGGTCGGACATTATTAAGAACTAGAATACGTAAAAGCTTTGAAGCCTTTGTTGTACTTGTTAAAATTCAAAGCTTTTATTAACTTAAGCCTTATTTCCTTATTCTCCTTCCGTTTGTCATTAAATCCAAAGACGAAAATTCATCAACTAAACATCTCTTACTTACAATTAGTCCTGATCAATACCTAAGTCATTCAATTCATCTCATGACCAAATTTATCTGCTCTCAATCTTCAAACTCATGTACCTAATTTGTTTAGCTTAGTTCATTTAAAAATGATGCTGATATTTTATTACACTCGTATATGCCAAAAGAACTTCTTATAAACCAAAAAGGCCACAGGCATACATTATTTCTCCACCTCCATTGACTCATTAGCTGATTGATTTCCATCAATCAAATTAGTTTCGCTATAAAAAAAAAAACCATCCCCTCATTAATCAGTAGTTCTAAATTAGAACTAATTCCACTCATTCTTCAAATTGAAGGGAAGCGAGACGACGAAAAAAAAAACCACCGAAAAAATTCCCTGAATTTGAGTGAAAAATGAAAAAAATACCTTTACGTCTATCGCTCTGCTACCGCATCGAAACTAAAAATGCTCCAAACTGAACTTCGAGTATGTAATTTATTTTCGTCTACCTTTTTTATTTCTTCGAGGTTTTTTTTTTCTGTGTGTGTGTTTTCTATGTGAAGTCATTTATCGTTCCTTTTGATATAGCCCGAATCCCCTTTATACCTCAATCTTCAATTTGAATTCCGATTGTAGACTGTTTTTGTCTGCTTCTTGCTTTTGGCCTGAAAAAAAAAACTCGTCCGTCCAATCTAACCGCACTCTATACTGTACCCCGCAGTCAAGCACAAAATTAATCCACAGGCAAATCTGTCACGTTAATTGAAAACAATTTTCGGCTTCAGAGCTCACTCACTTACTCACCCAGTCAGAGTTGGATGGAATAGGCCAATGGTATCGGCATCAGGCCAAAACCGTCGTCATATACAAAAATAAGTTGCTTTTGGGTGAAGATTGAGGGGGTAACTGAGCTTCAAACTTAATTACACCATCGACCATAATTTTTCTTCCTTTTCTTGTTTGGTTTTCGGTTTCTGTTGTGGTTGCGGCTTTGAATAAAATTTTGCGGTCAAACGACTGACTGCGGGACATTAAATATGCAAAAACCTATACCGAAAAAGTCAGGAGTTCATAAAACTCTATCCCTCTTCCCCCTTTCAAAACAAACGAACAAAACAAAAAATTATCCCGGGAACCGAAAAAAAAAAACACTGATCGGTGATATCATTGTCGTGTCACGGTTGCCCAAGTTTTGTATTATTTAAATAAATACCTTGAGTGATGTTGTCGTCCTTTTTTTTTTTTTTTGCAATTCATCCAGTTACGGGTGATATCCTGTCAAAAAGTGAACCATCCCGCCAGGTAAAGAGAATGAGATAGAGACGATGGCGCGGGGCAGTCATCAGGAAGGAAAGAACTTTTTAGGTTTGTTTTCAAATTAAGTTGATGGTTGTTGAATTCAAATTACAATTTTCGTTTTGAATCATTTAATTCGGTACGTTATCTTTTGGGAAATTGCTTTTGATAGAAAACGCCGGGACATGGACGAAAAAACATCGGTACGACAACAACGATGAACTACGAACTCTAGCGGCTCACTAATGAAGTAATTTATTCCACGCGTGCAATTTATCGGGAAAAGAAAAATAAGTGAAATGTCTCTGTTGGTTTTCTTTTTTTTTTTTTTTCTTTGGAGGGACGAGAGGACTCTAGAGGATGTCCTTTTTCATTTTCTCTTGCTAAAGTTAGTTTGGGGATGTGGTAGAGAGATATTTTTTTTTGAAGATGAAAATGAGGTGGTTCACCGTTCACTTCCTTTAAGTTTCGCATGAGTGAATCTCTTTATTGGGATGACGATGAAGATGAAGACGACATTGGTACTTCTGGTTTTTTCTTTTTGGGATGACAAAAATTTTTGTACATTGGACACGTAGAGTCCATTTTGGAGGAGTACTTAGTGATGAACGTTTGCATAAATTTCTTTTCGTGTTTTTTTTTTTATTTTGTGTGAGGCATGTTTCTTTTAAGTAAAGAAGAGGCTTAATTTGCCAAAGAAAAATATTCATTATGCAATAAAAAAATATTATCGAAAATGACCTCTTTGAAGAGATAGTTCAGTGAGTTTTAGTTTGGAGATAGAAAAAATGTATTATGAAGACTGATTGAAGCATGGGGAAGTACGTATAAATATATAAATAAATATAAAATGAATATGAAAAGGCCCAATTGTTTACGAAAATTTTTGGGGAACTTTTCAACGTTCTTAAGTAGTGATGGGAACTATCGAATAAAAACTATCAAACTATCGATAGTTGTAAAATATTCATTCATTCGATAGTTTTAAATCATTCATTCATTTAGTTACTATTTTTACTCGAATAGTTTTTTCATTCGATAGTTTTGTCATTAAAATAGTTTTTTTTATTTGATAGTATTTTTTTTTTTGAACACTATTCTTATTCGATAGTTTTTTCATTCCAATAGTTTTTCTATACGATAGTTTTCTCATTCGAATAGATTTTTCTTGTACGATAGTCTTCATTTTAATAGTTTTCTTAAACGATAGTTTTTTCATTTGAATAGTTTTTTTTTATACGATAGTTTTTATTGGATAGACCTTGTATAATATAGACAAGTTGCCTTTTTAATGCTTAGTTTTGTAAGAAATAAAAATAATACCTTTTATCCAAAGTTATCTGTTAATGTTGATTAATATAAAAGTCCAAACATACCTGAAATAAAAAGAAAAACAAATTAGATACATTTTGTAGAAAGTTTTATAATTGAAAGTTTTTTATATTCATAAACACACTGAGGGGAAAAACAACTTAAAATCAACGAAAAACACGTTGATTCAACAATTTTTGGGAATGGTCTTGCGTTGAAGACGATCATTTTAAAATCAAAGTAAAACATAGTTAGTTTAAAGTGGTTTATTGTTAAAACATCATTAAAACAAAGCTGTTTCAGCTTTGAAAAAAGCATAAATTTAAATAAAAATAAGAAAAAGTTTGACAGCCACTGGGGATATCGGTCCTATAACTCCTGGATCACAAGGAGAATGCTTTACCAAAGTGCTATCTCAGTGTTGGAAATCAGGGTGATAAAATGGAACAAAATCTAGAGTCTGACAAAAATATAAAATTATCTTACGTTGTTTCAATTATAATTTAAATATGTTTTATGTTAGTTTTTTTTTTCAACAATAAATCAACGTTGACCATATTACATTTAAAGTTGCGTTTTTCCTTCAGTGAAAAAGTCTAAAAAACCATAAATTTTTTTTTGTTCAAACAAAATAAACTTTTTTAGACTTTTTAGAGATTCCCAAAAAATCTTTCTCAAATAGTATTACAATAAATTTTCTTACACACAACTTTAGGAATTATTATTGGGTTTTCGTCGAGTAAAATTTTACCTGGGACGAGTTAATTAGGGCTTTGTGAAGTTGGCACTCCCAAATGCTAATTTTTTTTTCAAACCTGTCTGGTTCGATTTTTTCATTATCCGATACTTAGTTTTAAAATTATAACGAAACTATTTTTTTCACCTCAAAAATTACAAAACATACTTTTTTGTATTCAGTGTACAAATTGTTAGTTTTGTACCGTGGTTTGTTTGCCCAACGTTAGCCCAGGATAGCTCAACTTTTTTCTTCATTCCACCATTTTTTCAAAAGATACAATAAAAAACTTTTTTTTTTCATATCTTTTATTTTCGCTATCCTACCCTGTAAAGAGGCTTAAGTTAATTTGTTTTATTTCACCTAAAAAATATTTTTTCAAGTGTAAAAATCATTGATTTTTTTGGTTTGCCATATGAATACCTAGAAAAGCTACATGCTAAGTATAATCTATCGAAAAATTTTTTAAAAGTAACAACGAATATAAAATTGTGTCTGATGTGATTTCTTTTCAGTACACGAATAGCATTTTTTTAGTACTTTCTCAACTAACCAACAAATCGTCGGTCTCATGAGAAAACCTTGTAACTCCCAAAATCAAAATTTTACAGGAGAGACGAAAGAGTAAACAAACAACAGAGTAGTTGGGAAGAAACGCGCTGTGCAAAATTTGAATTTAAGTCTATTTAGAGTTTTCGGGATGACTCCAAATTTTCTGGGTTGCTCCGCTGACATATTTTCTAAAGAATGGCATTCAAAAGTAATTTTTGAAAAAAAGTGGAGTTACGAGGTCTTCTCATGAGACCGACGAAATTCCATAATTTTTTTCGTTAGCCCACCTTAAGTTCAAAAATTAAGACAAAAAACTTTTTCAAATAACCAACATCTTCAAAACCAAAATTTGTTTTTTTTTCAGTGTACAAATTGCCCTTTTTACAATTTTTCTCAATTGAGAGTGGCTCTTTGCGTCTTAAACATATATACGCTTTTGATCAGAATACATTTCTATACGAAGTTTAATATCTGTTAGATTATTGCATTTTTCCAGGTTAAAAAGACTGCATACTTAGTTAAAAAAAAAGAAAATTGTTTTTATAACCTTTTGAAAAGTCACTCCTCAAATAGAAAAGACGAAAAGTTTAAGAATTTAAAATTTGTTCAATATTTAATTGAACCTCACCAAAATATATTCAATTTTTTTTCATTTAGGTAAATCTACAACCAACAATTGGTGTTATTATTTAGCGAAACTTGAACTTGTTTGTTCTGTTAACTCAAAACAGGTTAAAAGTTTTTCTTAAGAGACAATTCTTGCTCTTAAAATTAATATAAATTGGTGAAATTCTTTTCTTTAATTTGATTTTGCAAATTTCACTGGTCTGCAAAATTTAATTTTTTTTTTCTCCTTCAAATAATTTTTTGATATTATGAAAGATTAGACTTTCCTGAATGTAAATCTGGTTTCAGAAAAATTCTATCAGGTACCATTCTTGTAAAAATGATTTTTGAAAAATGTGGGTAGTTTCTAAAAAATCAACCTTTTAGATTCATTTGATCTTGTATAAAATTAAAACTATTTGTCGCATTAAGCTCAAATTTAGAGGACTTATTCCTCATAATATGACCTATCGATTGACATGAAATATGTCCTTCTACATTAATGTTTACTCATATTTTAAAATACTGATTGGCAAAAAAAAGCAGAAATATCGAAATCCTTCACTTTTTAGTAAATCCTACATGAAAAAAAAAACACTTTAATTAAGGAAATTGTAAAATACCAACGCCCGTTATATTTAAAAAGTCAAATATGTAAAAAAAAAACCATAATAAAATACATTAAACTAAATTTGTACGTGTTTTGTAATTTTTTATACTACTGTTCTATTTAGAAATATCTTATTTGTAATAAACCTATCGATAAACTGCCTTGTAAAGCTTCAGATTTGTTTCTCCTAGAAACAAAAGTATACTTTTCTTATAGTTTTTTATGTGTTGAGTTAGAATCAGAAGTCAAAAACAATTCTATCACGTCAGAATTTTGAGATATTCGCATTAATGTATTATAAAATCAAGTTTTTTTTTTAGAAAATCTCAAAAAAACTACAACTATATCTAAAAAACCAGAGCTGACCGAAATTTTTTGAGTTCGGATTTAAAATCAGCATACTAAATTCCATTCGAAAAGTATACTTTTGTTTTAGGGAGAAAGATATATTAATTTTTAGAGATCAGTTGCTTTATGGTAAGATATGCCAAACCCACTAAACTTACTTAAATTAAGATATCTCGAAGAAGAAAAGAGATATTGAGAAGATTGAAACTGAATTTGAAAGAAAAAAATAAGTTCTTTTATAAACCGTAACAATTTTAATTGAAAAAGATAACATTATGCCAAAATATTTCTTCGAAAACAGCAAAAAAAAAATGGGTTTTTGAGATTTTCTAACGGGAATATCTAAAAAAGTTACGTGCTAGGTCAATTCTGATTTCGAATTCGGAATCAGCATTTGAAAATCCTTTAAAAAAGTATAGTTTTATTTAAAGGAGGATTTCCTTGCAGACCAGTGTTTGTATAACAAAGCTAAACCGCCATGTTTACTCTTGAATGAAAAACTAATAAAGGTTTAATTATCATATTTGGTTAGTTTTTATTTAATTTACTTCTTTTACCTTTATGGACCTACATTAACTCCAATTTAAAAAGAATGTTTTTAATGCCTCAATAAAAGATACCTAGTACCTATATTATCTATTAAACTTTTAATTTTACGACTTTGAACTTCTGTTCACTATAATTTTTAATCAACTTGTTACTTCTATTTTTTTCATCAAAATACTTTCAACCTCAGCTTTTTTTTACCTTTAAAGACTCTTCCATTAGAATTTATAGTGTTTTTATTATAATTGGCCTTCTCAATTTCCTAGGTCAGACTTGTGTTCTGTTCAACCATCAACTTTTTCCGCGGAAATGTGTGTTACGACTTTTTATCTACTTAGGTATATAAAGTTACTGTTGTATAAATAAATAAAACGCTCGAGCTAATGCAATAATCATAAACAACATCGTTCTGTTTTTTTGTTTTTTTAATCAGAAAAAAAAGAGTCCAATGCCCTTGAAAAACAAAAACACACTTTTGTGGTTCGTTTGTGGTCTTCTATATCTAACTGCTGTTAGTGTATTCAACCTTCTTTCTAATAACTCTCCAGAGGACTGACTCCCTGCCAACAATTTTTACTATAACTATTTCTTCACATGAAAGGCTACATTTTTTACAAACAAGCTACTAGTAGCTTGATATACAAAGTTGATATCTCGTCCTGGATTAGTGGAACCTGGACTCCTTTACAACCAATAACAACAACAACAACAAAGTACACATACAACTCTAACGATTATAATCGCTGCCAGTTCAAAACTCTGCTGTGTGTTTCGTGTTAAATTCCAATCATTCGATCCGAGTTAAGGATATAGAGAAGTTAAGTATGTGTATTGTAGGAATGAACTAAAAAAAAAATAAAGGATCAAATTTCCAGGAGCTTGTATTTTTTTTTTTTTTTGAATTCCTACGAAATAGCGCTTTCATGTTTGAATGAAATTAAAATGCCCTTGGGAAAAGGAAACCGGCAAATAAGGTGAGGTAAAGCGAATAATTGGCATAACTTGTTGACGGTGAAGAATTAACCATAATTAACATCTACAAGAGTGTATACTTTACCGTATAAGGTACATATATTTGCTTTTGTGTTAAAAGGACTAAGAAAAAAAAAAATTAATTTTTTTTTTGCTTTCTATTTTCACTCATCGTTATTGTAAGGACTTTTTTTCTGTCTCTTCTTGTGTCGTCGTCCTTTTTAGCTCTTCAACTTTCCATATATGTACCTAAAGTAGAATGGAGAAAAAATAATAAAAAAGATGACAGACATCTTTCGTCACATATAAACCCGCTAAGCACGTTTTTAGTAACTTAATTAAAAAATACTAAATGGAAAGGATATATACACACAAGTCCTTATATGGTAGGTTTCTATAATATTTTTTTTTTTTAAAGCAAAAAAGAAAGTCCACTTTTTCAAAACCCTTTAAAAACAGAATTTAACCCCTTCATCATCATCATTTTGCTGTCTACATTAAAAATTCACATAAAAGTGGAACCCATCATCCTTGTGTGCCGCACCTAATGGAGTAATTTAAAAATGCAAAAAAAATTTTGAGTGAGAGAGAGAGGGAGAGAGAGAAAAAAAAAAAAAAAGTAGGATATGTTGGTTTGGTACGTGTAAAAAGCTCAAGGGGGTTAAATTCCCAAAGTGTCTGACACGACGATTCCACACTACACTCTCTCCCTCTCCCTCTCTCTCTCTCTGTAACCCATCCAACTCGCCCCCCCACCCCCTTTCCCATTTTGCCACAATCTGTGGTATTTAAATTACAGCGCACAGAGGTGAAGTGTTGTATAGTAGAGTAGCTAGAGAGCACCGCACAGCCTTAGCCCCCCATCAAAGAAGCACTAAAGGAGTATTATAGGAGTGTTGGGTGTATAGGTAGGATATATGACTAGAAGAGAAAACCATAGAGTCCCGTGCCGAGTATAGAGTAGTTGTATATTTGTACACAGGCAGCACCACAGTGTACAGTAGGTACATGTAAATATCCTTAAGTACGTAATTGTTATCCTGGGGCACGTTAGCCACCATAACGTGCATATGTGAAGCCCATTATAAGTGTACTCATTTTAAATTGTTATTTATTGCGCTTAACTCATTGTGTTGCTCTTACGCTTTGAATTCGTTTTGGGGGGGTACACATTTATACAACAGGAACCAGGACGACTATCAGGGGGGTGGGGAAGGGGGAGGTAATGTTTTTTGTCTGTCTGTCTGTCTACAGGAGGATTTAGTTTATACAATTTTTTTTTTTTTATTCTCATTTTTCTGTAGTCCTTGTTGTTTGTTGCGTTTTGCATAATTTTTCTTATTTGTTGTTGTTTTTTTTTTCTGTTTCGTGTACACCTATGCGAAGTTTTGCTATTGTTTAATTTTTTTTTTTTTTTGTGTTCAAAAAAAGTATACGTGGGTGTTTTCGACACTTATTTTCGCTCATAAATAATAAAAAATAAAATTTCATGCAGTGTATATGGATGATGTATGAGAGATGTTTTTATATGAGACCAAGTGCTCGCACGAGAGAGGTGTGTATGTTTTTTGTTTCTTATATAGGGATGAAGGAGGGGGAGGGTGAATATTAACGACTTAGCGCATACAAGAAAAGTAAAAGAAAAACGGAGTTTGGTTGGAGCGTATAGTCGTTGTTGACGGAACGCGGCAGGCGTGCATGTAATAGTCTTTTTTCCATTGTCCTCTTGAGATAATTGTAATTATATTGAAATTCAGAATTGATATATGAGTCGAGTCACGAGTGACTACTTTATCTAGATAAGATGGAATATTATGTAGGTATACAAACAATGAATGGGATGGGATATACGTAAACGCTTTATAATTGATGGTGAATAAAATACATAATTGGAAGGAATTATTATGAAGGTTTTGCAAAGCATTTTCGTTGATGGATATATCCTGAAGGTATTGGGGAATATTTTTGTTTCAGTCAATATGCAAAGTATATGGCTATATATTTCCATTGTCGTTTATTGTTGTGAATAATCACGATTTTTTTTTTTTTTTTAATTGAAAAAAAAAAAAAAAATTGTATCAAGCCGTTGCATCCGTGATGTTAGCAAAACAAATTTGCAACTTTGCATGAGCAATTTTTTTTTCTTAAAAAATTAGTGCCAACTAATTTGTTATACATTTTGAGATTTAAAACTTAAAGGGTCACTGTGGTGTATGCGTACTATTTTTTTTAGAATTTAAATAATTGATTTAAGAGGAATTAATGAAGTGCTAAAATAAAATAAATAAATAAATAAATGTTGCTTGCTTAATGGTCCTGCGTAAAATTGATCCGGACGATAATTAAATTTGTCACTTACCTATTCAATGGGTGATATGCATAAAAATGTAGTACTTACTTAAAGTAAAATGTGAAAGTAAATACTATAAATTCTAGTAAAAGGTGAAATTCATAGTATTTACTTAATTTCGTATGCATAAAAAAAAAGTACTTGCTAGCAGACAAATAAATTCATATAAGTAAATACTAGAATTCACCCAAAAATGATAGTAAATACTTTTTTTTAGATGGTTGGTATTCGTTTGGTGTTTACAAATTAATTGTTTTGGAAGTTTTACGGTTTAATCCATTATAAATTTAGGTAATGTTTCTAAATTTGAGTTTGTGAACATCTGTTGGTGCTATTTTGTGAGTCAATACGAAAGGTTTGTCAATAAGATAAATGCACTTAGCTTTTGTGCGAATTTTAAAAGTGCATAATGTACTTATGAATAAGGCACAGCAACCCTCTATTAAAAAAGCTAAGGCGGAGGCTATACAAATATTTATTAATGAATACAAATCTGAAACTGGGGCGACACTAAACGAAGAATCACAAGAACCAATGTAATTTTTTGGTTTTTTGACTGAACTCGAATCTGAAGTCAGAAAAAATTGATTTGCCTCCGTTTTTGAAATATTACGGTTATAAAATTACCAAAAACGTAATTTTGGCCGTTTTTAATGCTATATTTTTATGTGAGGTAATTTATTGGAAACAAAGGTCTAACGGTTCCTATGAGAACTTATTTTTTTCTTCCAAAAACTGTTTAAATCTTTCCGATATCTTTTTTATTGCCCGAGATATCTTAAGTTTAAGGTAATTAGCAAAAAAAAAATTTTTTTATTTAAAGTTTAAGTCACTGGTCAACAAGATTTTTGCCACAACCACCAAAATATACTTTTCTGAAGGTTTTTGACGTGCTGAGGAAAATTCTATTAGCATCCGTTTTTGAAATAACTACTACCGTTATAAAAAAAAAAAACATTTTATAACAGTAATATTTCAAGAACGGAGGCTAATAGAATTTTTCAGGTTTCGGATTCGACCTCAGCACCCCAAAAACCTTCAGAAAAGTATATTTTAGTTATTGTGGCAAAAAAAAATAAATTTGGTTGACCAGTGCTGTCTTTGAGCTAAAGACTTATTTAATCTTATCGCGGGTAATCAAAGAGATATTTAACGAGTTTTTGAAAGAAGGAAGTTCTTCTTCTTTGTTTGTAATGAATTACCTTTTGTGGCAAAAACCTTGTTGACCATTATTTTTATTTTACTGGAAATTACTTACCAATAAAGTGTTCACTTAACCAATCCACATTTTCCCTTTCAAAACGATAAAGTTGTTTAAAATTTGATTTAAAACTCGGTCTGTGATCTTTATAGACTTTTTGGGAATTTAATACGTACAAATTCTGCCATTTGGGAAAAAAAATTAACAACCCTATTTTTATAAATATCAAGAACCAATTGCCTCAAAATGTGACTTAATACTGCTATTCATTATTTCCACGGTTTCATACGGTGTTAAAATAAAAAAAAATATATGCTATGAGATTTACAAGTTGGTATTTTGTAACCTTGAAAAAATCTAGTACCTAATTCCTAAAGAAAAAAAGTACTTACTAGTTTTTATGCATACGGAATAAAGTATTTACTGAAAAAGTTCATCAAAAAAAGTAGTTACTATAACTGATAGTAAATACTTAATTTTCAGCATTTACTTGATTTTTATGCATATCAAAAATAGTATATACTTGAAAATTCTCTAGTAAAAGCATTTACTATTTTTTATGCATATCACCCAATGTCTTGATTTTGCCAAATATTTATAAAGCGATCATTCTACGAATCCGTAAATTAAATATTTATTAATTTTTCGTTAAAAAAAATTAAAATGCCACAGAGTTGGAAATAAAAAAACAACATCTAGAATCAAAATCCAAAACAAGTATTTATGCAATTTAATATAACATTTATTAGGTTGCATTTTTAGAAAAACTCTTTTCAAGATCGTTAAAGCCGAATTTTAAATAAATTATTTTTCTTAAATAATTAAAAAAAAAAATAGAAATAAAATTGGTATCAAGGGGCACGGTAGTGCCCAGCCAAGTTCTCTAGAAACTTTGGCACTACACCCTTATTAACATTAAACAACTCAGGCCATTTTCGACCGCCCTCTAACTTCCATACCAAAGATGCCAGAATATTCAAACTCGCTACATTTGTTGAACTGGCCGAACCCAAATTCCTCACAAAATTTCAGCTTCTTAGAATGAGTGGTTTCTGAGATATAGGACTTCAAAAATCGCGAAAACCGTAACTGACTCACTGACAGATCATCAAAATTTTACATGGTGATAGGACTTGTGGTGTATACAAAGGAAAAAATCGAAAATTTGAGATTTTCAATTCAGGGGGCGTGGTAACCGCCCATTTTCGCCGAATTTTCATCAATTATTATAGAGCACTTCTGATTATCGTAGAACCTTGAAATTTGGTAGAATGATAGAGCTGGTAGGTTATACAAAAAAAAATTTTAAATCTGATAATTTCACACAGGGGGCGTGGCAACCGCCCGTTTTCGACGAATTTTCATCAATTATTATAAAGCACTTCTGATTATCGTAGAATCTTGAAATTTGGTAGAATGGTAAAGCTAGCAAGTTATACCAAATACAAAATTTAAAATTTGAGAATTTTGGATAGGGGGTGTGGCAACTGCCCATTTCTGCTGAATTTTCATCAAATATTATAGAGCATTTCTAACTGTCGTAGAACCTTAGAATTTGGTAGAATGGTAGACCTGATAGTTAAAACAAAAGAAAAAATTTAAAATTTGAGAAGTTTAGACAAGGGGCGTGGTAACCGCCTATTTTCTTTGACTGTTCATCAATTATAGAGATTTTAAGTTCTACAGCAATACCCTGCAAAAAGTAGTGAAATCACAACAAAAACATTACTGTTAAAAAAAGAGCCAAGTTCTCCTATGTTGAAATTATGCTGGCACAAAAAGTACTGAAATGTAAAAGTGTACCAAGTTCTAAAGCTTGGTTTTAAATTTGTATAAATAAAATGTTGATTGTTCAATTGACAATTTTTCTTAATATTACCGATTTTTAAAGCTAATTGAAAAATTGCCAAGCAAACAATAAGCATTTTATTTATACAAATTTAAAGCCAAGCTTTAGAACTTGGTACACTTTTACATTTCAGTACTTTTTGTGCCAGCATAATTTCAAAATAGGAGAACTTGGCTCTTTTTTTAACAGTAATGTTTTTGTTGTGATGTCATTTAATAGAATTTACTAATCAACACCAAAAACCAAATTTTTCAAAAAAATCCAATGTCCTATTTTCTAATTTATTTTTTAATGTAAAAATTATTTTTTTCAAAATTTTATTTTTGATTTATAGTAAAGTGATATACATATGTAAGGTATATGTAAACACTTTTGTTTGGAGAAATTCTTTAAAATCGAATGAAGTCCTAAGCTTAGATTAAAAAAAAAACCGTTATTATGACACTTGCCGTTAAAAATGATTTCCGATAAAAAACTTATTCATACAAAAATTTTAGGACTAACTTAATACAATTTTTTTAAGTAAATTTTTTGACCTGTTATTCATGCAGTTAACTACTAACCCCAATTTTCCGAAGGACTCTTTTGGTTGCTCATATTTAAAGCCTGCTAATTTTTTTGTCCTTGATAATTTTTGACTTTGAGCCCAATTTCGGCAAATGTCTGATAATTATAGTATTCTATAAATTTAAAATTTCTTATGAAAAAAAAAAAAACAATTATAAAAAAAATTCATAGCTTTCCTAATTAAATAAAAGAAATACAAACATTTTGACCTAGGTATAGATCCTTTCCACATTTAACCTTGAACTCGTGATGACCTTTGCTTCCTTACAAAGCTTCCCAAAAGAAATATACCCTCTTTATTCTTTTGTGCTTGACTAATATTATCATATTGATATATTTCTTTTGTCATTGGTTAATATTTTCTTAACAAAAAAAAAGCATAGTCAACCCCAGAACTCAATCATATTGTTTATTAATTGAATTTCCTTTCGCGCACCACAAATTTTATTCATAATAAATTGAATAACAATTTCCGCCCCTTCATAAAACTTGTATCTATCACTCAACTGTTGTATAGATACCCTCCTACACGCACTCTAGCACAAACACACACAAAGAAACTTAGAATATCAATTTTGTGACAATAACTCACAAAATGTCAAACAAAAAACCACCAAGTGTCAGTCGAGTGATAAGGAAATATTTGACTTTAACCACATCATCGTCATCTTTTCCATAAAGCATGACAGCAGAGTGCGGTGTGGTTTTCTATGACTCTTTATAAAGTGTCATAAGGGTACTTTAACAATAAAGAAATGAAAAAGGGCGTAACGAAAACGGTGCGGATGTTTGAAAAGAAATCACTGAAAATGCAATGAAACCTCTCATAAGTCATCATAACTATTTTTTGTCGCCTGCGAGACTTCGTCTCCGACAAGTTCAACAACTCTGCTCCATGCAATCTGACCGGCACACTTTGATAAGAAGATGAAAATAAAAAAAATGAGATGCAATGCTGGAAATAGACGACGACAACGATGAAGAAAAAGAAGTGTAAAGTAAACACAAATCAGAAAGTGTATTTTTGCTTGCTTACTCACACTGTACCGCTGCTGTCATCCATTGGCGACACTATGACTAGGGAACAAACATACACACGTCAATATGAAGAAAAGCACATAAAACTTCAAATTGAAGTTCAAAAGGTCAAATATTAGACCACGAATAGAAGAGATTCACACATTCGACACTCTTCTTTGGCATTTGACACCACACCGAGAAGAGTCAGAGTGACATGACAAGGGTAAATGATAAAACATTTACTATCATCTCAAGCAGTGACTTAACGTTGCGTTGCGTTGCGGTAGTGCTATAGTGTGTGACAGGTTTCTTTTTTTTCTTTGTCGATTTGGATGACAGATGAAGTGATAAGAGTCAAAAGTTTGGTCACAAGAAAATTGATTTCGATTGTTTCTATTTTCTTCTAACAAAA
Organism: Episyrphus balteatus; assembly: GCF_945859705.1. NCBI lineage: Eukaryota > Metazoa > Arthropoda > Insecta > Diptera > Syrphidae > Episyrphus > Episyrphus balteatus. The sequence continues at coordinate 47,649,576 of NC_079137.1, forward strand.
AAGAAAGATTTGTGTATTTTATTCTTCTTCACAGCTGTCTATCAGCGGAAACCTTCTTTAGTATTTCTTTTTGTTGGTTTTTGTTTTATCTCAAGTTGCTTGGGTTTTTGTATTTTTTTTTATTTTATTGTTGTGTGAAGACGGAGAGATTCGTCGCTGTCAGATGTTGGATGCGTTGTCAATGGATATAATATTAAATTTGCATAATCGAATTCGTAATTGAGTTCATTCGGAAGAGTTTTGTTGGAAAAAGGCAGACAGTTCGATTAGGATTTTTTGTAAGAAAAAATAAAATAAAAAACGGATAACGATTTGACTAACGAAGGTTTGTTTTAAAGGTCGAATTGGAGATAAAGTTATCTTTTGAAATAAAAACAAAAAATATAAATAATTCTGATTTTTAAAACTGTAATTGTCAAGCAAAATGTCTGCTTTAGTTATGGAAAACAGTTATACGAAAAATGTCAATATTTTATGGAGAAGTATTTTGAAGTCAGGTTATAGCTCAAAACTGTTTAAATGTAATTTAAAATTTGTTAGATTTCAATATTTCCAATATTGTTCCATTTTATCATATTTTCAAATTATTTTTGAAATAACTTAACTTTCCTAACAAATAGCTATACAGTTTTGAAAGCATATGAATTTTTACAAAAATTCAATAGAAATAACCCCAATTTCAGTTAGAAATTAAATAGCCATTACCTATCAATGAATAATTTTAGAAAAAAAAAAAAAAAAAATGATATGAACATATCTACATTCAGGGCAAGGGGATAATCAAATAGAATAGGTATTATTTCAACTTTTGAAATGAAGTAAACAAATAGTAACAAGAAAGTTCACAAAAAATACTTTTAAAGTTTTCAGAAATCTAAGATTTATCAACTTCCGAAATATTCTTCATTGAATGTTCATGTACCAATTTTGTCAAAACCAATTTTGATAAATCGAAATTTGGGTTTTTTTATTCAAAATTTAATGAAGCATTTTTTTAGAGTTGACATGTCTTTTGCAGTGGCGTATTGAGGGGGGGCTCAGGTGGCTCAAGCCCCCCCCCCTCCGAGCCTCCAAAATCATGTTACTATTTAGCTGATTTCATCATAATATACATGATTAACTGAAACTTCTTCTTAAATCGTAGAGATTTAGAGGCAGCTCAAATGATCGAGCCCCCTCAAAATTCTAAAATGGTTGTTTGTGTTTGTTTGAGTAAGTGATTTAGTTGACGTTGAGGTTTGGGATTTTCAGGATTTTAGTCCAATTCAGAATTCTTCAAATAATTTGTTTGTTGTTTTGACGTCGAATTACATCACCGTTAAATTTTGCAAAGCTTCTTATGCAATCACGTCGTATTTTATTGTCTTGAGTATATTACTTTTTTTCAAAAATAATATTTTTCTCAAAGATATTGGAAATACAAATTTTTTATATCTCAATATCTTAGTGGTAAACATAACTAATGGTTTACCTATTTAAGCAAATTCCAGTTTGTGCTTCTGATATGTATTAAAAAAGGAACATAGTATTAAAAACTATATATTTCGGATTAAACATCAAAAGAATTTTATTGAAAATTATTTTTTGAGACTTTTACGTTCTGCATTTCACTTTTTGAGCATTTAATTGCGTTGCCGATAGTGAAATTAGGTGTTCTACATTTTTTCGCTCATTTAGATTTTCTGATCGAATTCAATTTGCTTTGTTTCTGCTCGTGAACTTGGTATCTTTTTCAATGAATCTCCAATTTTTGGACAAAATATTATCAAAACTTATATTTTTATTGTTTTTTTATGTTTATTTGTTGTTAAATTAATACAAAATACCTACATAAAACACATGAGGCATGAAATAGCATGCCTCTGTGTTTGCAACCTCATTCGCTTTACACTTTATCTAATTCATTTTTCTTTGAAAATTTGCAATAAAATCGCCCATTATCTGCATTTCACTTACATATTTCATATGTCTCGCAAAATGTGACTTCTTATTTTTTCTTTTAAATTCTGCTTTTTTTTCCAATAAAGTTGCCAATAAAATTGCATCCATGTTCAAAGTAGCAGTAATTTAACTTTAGAAACAAAATAAAAATGGATGATCCTTCAGTTTTGACAGTTCGAAGCATTTTCGAAGTTTTCGAAATCGATCGAAGATCAATTTCACGTAAAATTGAAAAGTGATGCCAGTTCACTTTCGGTCGAATTGCGGAAATATGGGCATTTATACCGAAAAAAGTGATGAGTATAGCTCAAAAACTAGACGTGATAGGAATAAATCTGTAAACAGTTTTGAATTCAGCACATAAGAAAGTTCGAACAAAAAAATGTTTTTTTTTTTAAGATTAATAAACACCTTGCTGTTTGTGTAAAATGTTTGGGATACAAGAACTTGGATAAATAGCTATTTTGAATGTGAAAGGAGACAGTAGTACGAAGTTGTCGGGAGCAGTAAAATGCTACTATTCAACTTTCAGTACCGCAGCACAGCGCTTTTCTCTCGATCAAAGATGAATAAAAAAAAGAGACAAATTTGTAGTACATTTACCTTATCAAACATTTTTGAAAATTTTTCAGCCCCCCCAAATTTTTTTCTGGATACGCCACTGGTCTTTTGGCTTTGCAATGATTAAATTCAAACTTCGTAGCTCAGATATTTTGGTAAGTACCTTTCTTTAAAACGATTTTGACTAAAAATATTCTTCTTTCTGATTTTCTAGTAGGTAACTGATTTCAATGAAAATTTTAGTAAGTACAAAATCTTTATAGTAACTTTGGTAAAATTTTCCAAAATAAATTTGTTTGAACATTTTTTTCAAAAAGAAAACAGATCGAAGATTTTTTTTTTAAAGTTTGTTATCTATAAAAAGATTGATTATGTCCTTTTTATTGGTATATCAAAATTTTTGAAAATTTTTACCTAAATGGAAAAAAATATATTTTTTTTAAACAGCCTACCGATTTCAAAAAAAAATCTAAACATTATTTTTTATAGAAGAAATTTGAAAGCATCCCTTGTTTGGAGATCAAAACTATTTAAAGTTAAGTTTTTGCAATTTTAAATAAAAAGATAATATTATTTTCAAGTTTTAATAAAATTTCTTATAAAATTAAATTAAAAATATTGGTTTTTGAATTAAAAAAAAATCTTTAACCAACTTTTGACATATTAACAACAACATACGACCCAGTCCTGTGTTTGAAAAAGTAAAAACGGAAAAAATTAGATCCAAAAAAGAAACGCTGAAAAGGAGATGGCACATTTTTGGGCCCAGTGTGTACACTAACGAAATTGGTATCAAATGAAAGGTTATGATAAGCACATTACGTGTAGCTGAGGTTATTTTAATAAAAATTGTCGTATAAAGTTTTTTTGTATCACTTACCGTTTAGAAATTAAAACATTTATATTAAAAGTAGCACATTAAGCTACATCTGTAATAATTACAAAAAAAAAATACATGTCACCACTTAATACTTTGATATTTCGATGTTCCAAAGGACTCGCTTAAAAAAATCAGCTTGAGAAGTAAATAGGTACCTAATATGTATAATTTGTTTTAACAGAAAAAGATTTTTAATACAGATGATTTATACAGATAGACAAGAGAAATACCTTTCATTTGATAATAATATTATTTTTGTACATCCATTATTACGCATTCTACGATTAATTGTTTGAAAAAATACCTGAATTCTCGGTTTTGAAATCCGAAACTTCAAACTCTAATATCTCCAAAACCCCACTAACGATTTTGAAAATATTTTACCCACGTAATGTGCTTATCATAACCTTTCATTTGATACCAATTTCGTTAGTGTGCACACTGGGCCCAAGCTCCATGTGCCATCTCCTTTGTAAAGTTATTTTATCAGAATCGTAATTTTTTCTATTCTAAAAAAAAAAAAAAATAAATAAAAAAAAACTGATCTTCAAGTTATTTTATACAAATCTTATCAGTTGTTGCTGTAAAAATTATCGACCGTCACAAATCAAGTGCAAATCAATTATTATTATAAAAGTTTGTAAAATCAAATTTGTAAAGAAATAAATAATCTAAAAAATCATTCAATTTTACACTTTTTAAAGCAATGCGGTCATTCTTCTTCTGACTAAAATATTTTTCGTTTATTTTTTTTTTTCTTACTTCATATGTTTACATATGTATTTAAGTCATTGTCATCCATATTGTTCTGAAAACGTTAAATGCTTTTAAAGAATTTAACAATTTTGTGTGCGTAGTGCATCTGGAAGTGCACTAAAATACTCATTTTACTCTTTCAACTCACAGTAATTTTATCATAAGACAAATTAAAAATCACAGGTTTCAACAGGGTGTGTCATATGCCAAAAAAAAAAACGTGACATTTTTAATGTTAAGAGTCTTCATATCATAGCTAATAAAGTTTGTTTGATTGTAAAAAATTTAGGTAGACAGACAGGATACAGTGGCGTATTGAAGGGGGGGCTCAGGGGGCTCAAGCCCCCCCCCCAAGCGTTCAAGATCATGTTATTTTTAACCTAATTTCATAGTAATGAATATGCTTGACTCAAACTTGTTCGTAAATCTTATAGATTTAGAGGCAGCTCAGATGCTCGAGCCCCCTCCAAACTCTGAAACGGCTATTTGTGTTTGTTTGAGTAAGAGCCTTAGCTGAAGTTGGGGGTTGGGGTAGTTTTTTTTCGAATTTAAGTCCAATTCGGAATACATCAGATCTCTTCTTTAGTATAATACGTACTGTAATTTTTGGACAAAATATTATCAAAACTTATGTGTGTCTTCTTATTTTTTTTTTTTTTAATTCTTCCTTTTTTCCATTAAAATTGCCGATAAAATTGCATCCAGTAGTAATAATTTAACTTCAGAAACAAAATAAAAATGGATGATCCTTCAGTTTTGACAGTTCGAAGCAATTTCGAAGTTTTCGAAGTCGATCGAAATGAAGAATATGATATTTTATTTCACGTGAAATTGAAAAGTGATTTCAAATAACTTGCGGTCGAATTGCGGAACATATCGAAAATGGTGATGAGTATAGCTCAAAAACTACACCGTGATAGGAATAAATCTGTAAACACAGCACATGACAAAGTTCAAATAAAATAAAGTGTTTTTTTTTTAATTTGACTCAACTTCTTGCTGGTTGTGTAAATTGTTTGGGACACAAGAACTTTGAAAATAGGAGACAGTAGTACGAAGCTGTCTACGTCAAGAGCAGTTAAATGCTACTATACTACTTTCAGTACCGCAGCACTGCGCTTCACTCTCGATCAAAGATGAATAAATTAGAGAGACAAATTTTTCGTACCCCTCTAAAAAATTTTTGAAAAATTTTCCAGCCCCCTCCAAATTTTTTTCTGGATACGCCACTGACAGGATATGAGTCACTTTAACTTTATTTTCCAATTTTAATAAGAGAACTGCAATTTTGGCAATCGCCACTTATTCGTAAATTTTTATATTATTGTTTAAAGTAGGTAAAAAATATTTTTGGGAGTGTTCTACAACGCAGTTTGCAATACAACCAAATTTATATGCAATCAATGAATAAATTGATGATTCGTATATTTTTATCAGATGGATCGAAACGCAGATAAAGAGTATATAACTATACTGACTTGGTATAAGCGTTCTGCTGCTTCATGGCATTTATACGTGCTGATTTCCGTCACGTTTTGTTTCACAATTTAAAATATTATAAAACCTCTCTTGCATTATAAATAATTTTAATCATATCTTGGAAAAGTCGAAATTATGTTAACTTAGGTTTGATTTAATCTTCAAAAGAAAGCCAAATTAGGGAGTAACTATCCGATAATTATTATTCCGATAAATCTCAGTTCGGAAATATGAATGTTCGTGAGTCATTCTTCAAACGATGGTATAGTCTAGAAGATGTTCGAAAATGATTTTTAAGTATCTTGGATGTTGTACGATCGGTTGTAGTTCCGAATTGGTTTGGATATGGTTCATAAGTGGTTTGAAAATACTGGCTCGAAAATGGTACAAGTTTGAGGAATTTTCAGAATTCTATTGTTCAATATAGACAAAATTAATTTGTTTACAAATTTTTACCGTCACCTTTAACCTGTCTTGGCTAAAATATTTTCAATTATTTGACTATAGGTACATAAAACTATAGACCGACCCCACTGTTTTTTTTTTTTCCCTTAAAAAGCTTCAAAACCCAAAAAACCTATAAACTAACTCAAAAATATATGCATCAAACATTAATAATGAATCTACCAAAAATAAATGATCCTAAAAATATAGACAAATGGCTTTAATTTATCAAAAATAATATTTGCATGGTGTGGTTATAATGGAAAAACTCGCAACTTTTTTGTTAGCATCATCCTTCCTCATCATCATCATCATCGACTGGCAAAACACCATTCAGCACATAATTTTGTCGTCTGCACATATTCCCACAATTTTTTATGACTAAATGACAATTCAACTGGAAAACGAGAGTGTAATAAATATTCGTAGAGAGAATATGTAAATAGCGATATAGCTTTTTTTTCATCAGATACAAAAATTGATATCAAAATATTTTGTCTAGTCGATTAAATTTTAATGAATATTTACTTTTGATTTATTCCACACACAAATCCATGCCATATGGAGAACATTAGGGTGTCACTTTACTAAAAAAAACTCCCATCTCAAAAGATCAAAAATCAATCTTTATTATATGCGTAGTAAGACTATTTTAAGCCTCCAAAAGTTGTTTTTATGAACTTCTAAATGGCTATCTCTTTTGTGATTTTCTTTTTTTCCACTAAAAGCCGTAAAAAGCAGTCATAAAGTAAGCTTCAAAAAATATTTATGATTATTGTATAGCCCCTTCTCGATTGAGACCTCGAAATATCATATACCTTCCAAAGAATTTTAATAGATCCGTAAATAATAGCCCCGACAATGGTGTTAAACAAATTTAAGATTCAACTAATAAATTCCACCCACCTCCATCAGGAAATCCAGATACCTTCATATGTTCATATGCTGGAAAAACCATCATCATCATCATAATATTCAAAATTGCAGCCAGCACACTTCCCCAATTCAAACAAATCGTCGACCAAATGATTCATATAAATGCCATTAGCCCCGCACCAATCTCAAATTCTATAACACAGCCAGAAAGATAGGAGGCATCATATACAAAATAGAAATGTATAACATACAAACATATGAACACATGTGCACATTCACACACCTTGGAATATTTACAAAATAATTTCAACGACTTTATTGCCATATAACAACGATAGGAGGAGACAGTTAGCGATCCGCAAAATGAACCACCGTAAAATGCTATGCCACGATATTTTGGAATCATAAAACTGTCTGCAATACAAGTTCGACACATTCACGAGCTAAATAAAAAGCTTAGCTATCGATTTGGTTGCATGGGACTCGACTCGACTGTCGAACGTGGATGTGAATCCTAAGAGATATTCTCTCTGGCAAAAGTACCTATTATAAACGAACTGCGGGAATGAGAATCGATATCTGGACACACTTCCCAGTCTTCAATGGGGATATCGAGGGGGGATTCATGTGGGTTTGAAACTTTAACGTGCTCCGAAACCAAACAATTATCGTAATCTATGAGGTGTTGGCTGCAGCACCTATCTCTTTGGACTCTGGACACTCTAAAAACGAACATTCGGACACACACGCGCTTTTTACACACTGACTGGCGATGGCGCTGCTGCGTTTCTCGATTGTAAACTGTGTAATCCGATTCGAATTTGGAGCTAACAAATGTGACGATGCTTACGGAACTATAATTTTATACTTTTGGTCCTGATATGGTTTGGGATTGGGGCGGTTGGTTGGGCGCCCGCCTTCTTGCCATCGGCAAAGCCAAATAAAATTATTTAGTCTCAGTTAAGTGGTTTCGTTATAATGGTACCGGGAATCTGGTTGGTGTTTGTTCCGAGATATCTTTTCTTGGTTTAGTTTCAAGTTGGAATGGTTAGCAATAATTATTGACACCTATAGGTCAGATGATTTTATCGTTTTGGAAGTTTTTCTCATTTTTTTTTGGAAGATTAACTTTGGACACGGAGAAATAAAGATTTGCAAATTATGATTACGTCGCTTGGGGGTTTATTTTTTGCCAATTGCAATTGGCTCCAAATGGCTCAATTAAGTGCAAATTTATTGGAAATTAGAGATACATGGAAGGAGGACATAAGGTAGAAATGGAACAAGAAATCAAACAAGTGTTTTGAGATAGCTTAGTTGTTTTTCAATGCAAAAGATTTCATGCATTAAATTAAATAAGATAAACATGGAAATATATACTAAAAGTAATTGGTCTAAATATATATACAATTTGGTAATTTTACTGAAAGTTTTTGTTTTAATAAATGGTTTTAATTTGTAGGCTTTTGATATAAAAGAAATTAATAATGAATTAAGGCAATTAAGTTATTAATTTGACTGTTTTTTTTTTTTCAGATTAAATCAGGCTGAAAAATCTTTGTTTTTTCTTCTCCAAGAAACGATTAATATTTTTAACTCGTTTCAAAGAGGTTTCAGACAGTTATTAAACGGGTATTCTTTTCATACAAATATTTTACATTAAGAAAGAAAACGTGACGGAAATATGCATGCAAATAACATAAACCAATAAGGAGCTTACCAGTAACTCTTTATCTGTTTTGATCCATCTGATAAAAATACACCAATCATTAATTTATTCATTGATTGCATATAAATTGAGGAATATTGCAAACTGCGTTGTCGAACGCTCCGAAATTTTTGTTTTAATTTAAACAATAAATAAATAAAAATTCAAGTCACTAATGAGTGCCGAATGCCAAAATTGCAGTTCTCTCATTAAAATTAGAAAAAAAAAATTAAAGTGTGTCAGATAGGATGTCTACCTAGATTTTCTACATCAAGCAAACCTTTTTTTTTTTGCTAAAAAGAATTTTAACATTAAGAATTTCTTGTTTCTTTTTTAGGAAGACAGTTAAACATAAATATTCAATTTTTTTTTTAAATCAATTTTTCGAAAATAGCCCAGGGTTGATAATTTTTGAAACCAAAAAAAAAATTCATAGTAGGATGAAACCCATTGGAAAAGGAGGTGAATATGATAAAAATTAAGGGAAAAATAAATTACGGGCGAGCCGAGTTCGGGAAGTGGTAGGGTTGAGTTTTTAATGGTAAAAAATTGTATATCTCGATTTCCGGCAAAACTACTCCAGAAAAACCTTAATTTTAAAACAAAACAAAATTAAAAAAAAAAAAAAAAAAATTAAAAAAATAAAATTTTTTGAATTTTTTTTTCTTGAAAAGTTTAAGAGAAAAAAAATTTTATTTTTTTAAATTTTTTTTTTTTTTTTTTTTTTTGAATTTTGTTTTGTTTTAAATTTAAGCTTTTTCTGGAGCAAAAATGTGGAAAAAGCTAGGAAAAACAATTTTTTTTCTCATTACAAAATGAGAAAAGAAAATTGAGCTTTTCAGAGCAAAAAACGTGATCCTTTAATTTTTTCAAAAATTCGATCGAGTGAAACAAAAAAACGGCTGGCTGGATTAATTTGATTTTTTGTAGGGTTTTTGTGGACATATTGAAATGTAAAATGCACACTTAACATTAGCGGTTTCCTCAATATTTTCGATCTAGCGCTCGATTTTCCAAAAAACCACCAAAAGCCCTTTTTTTGTTGCATTTTCAAATTCATGTGAAAATAAGAAAAGCAATGGCTAGCCGTTAAGGAGAATTCATTCAAGTTCTTGAAACCCACCTTTAACTTTCTGTGCGATCATTGGTTGCTGAGATATCGATAATCAAACACAAAGGATTTTTTTCCATTTGAAGACCGATATCTCGGCGAGAAGTGGACGTATCGAGGTGTTCAAAAAACCAAATTAAAGCTAAATGAACAAAGTATCCGATCCTTATAGTGGTTAAGCTAAAAAAACTTTTTCCACGCCCGTAGACCAAAAAAAAAAAACTAAAAAAATTTTGAAAATTTTTTTGTTGCTGGTTTTTCTACGATTACTCAAAAACCGCGGAGGTTAAAAATTTTTACAGTTCTAATCCAAAAACTAGACACTTGGAGCTACAATTTCCTTCTTTATCGATTTCTTGTACGACCATTTCTTTCGAAGTTACAGCCTGTTGAAATTTGCCCAAAAATTTGGAATTTTTTTTTGATCCCTTAATTTTTTCCAGTAGTGTACTACAACTAGCTGACCCGGCGGACTTCGTTCCGCCATTTCTTGTATTTATTTCTAATTTTCGACTCTGTAATTAGTTAATTTTCAAATGAAAAAGAGGATCAAAACTTGAAAAGTTCATAAAATGAGTTTAAAAATATTCACTTTTAAACTTATAGCAAAAGTGGCCCATACAAAATACTTCAGCATGCGCATAACTAAAACCTATATTTTCTATTAGTTTGAGATTTTTTGCAGGCTTTTAAAAATTCAAAAAAATTAAAAAAACTATTCAAAAATGTTCTTAAAAATTAGTTGTTTTTCAAAAACTCATATTTCAAAATGCAGTGCCTATGAAAAAAATCCGTTTTAGACCCCTCATTTTTTTTTTTTTAATATCTTTCTCATGGTGTAACTCAAATTTCTGTGCAAAATTTTGCGTACCTGTAATTAGTCTTTTGTAGAAGGTCTATGACTGCAAAAAAACCTTCACAACTTGGTTTTGAAATTTTTTTGAATTTTTTTAATACCTTTTTTAACTATTGAATAAATTTTTCTATCATTTAAAAAAAAAGTCAACTCTTTACGACTTACCGTTTAGAAAATAGCCTCTTTTTTCAATGTCGTGTTACCCCTATTTACCCTATAAAATCTTGAATTTTTTTTGCCTTAAACCTTCTCCTCTAATGCCTCTATGATTTCAAAAAAAAATTAAGAAAATGAGTCAGTCTGTGTGGCCGGTTAGCGAACGTACACAAAACCAAACTTTAATATATATAATAGATATCAGTCCTCGAACCAAAAACCATACTTTTGACTTTGACTATCAATATCCCAACAACGGATCACTCCACAGAAAATTTAAGGACACATTTGAAAATTTCATTTAATTCTCTACAAATAAATTAAGTTTGCTTTGTTAAAAAAAAAAAAAATGTTTTCGTACATTTGATATCAATTTAGAAAAGCTATCAAAATAGGCCTTTTTACAGTTTTTTTTAGAAAATGTGCCGCTATTTCATAACTATGGGTGATACGATTAATTATTGAAGCTTAATAGACTTAAAATTAATTTGCAAAGTATCAGACTTATTCATCAAACTGTTTTTCTGTTGTAAGAGTTTGAACTTTTAAGATAATTTAAAGCACCTTATATTTGCAGCTGTAAATGACTTACTTCTAATGACTTTTTTATAAGCAAAATCAAATTGTTTTGAGTTTATTTGAACATTTTATTAATAAATACCGTTTAAATTTTAGATAAACCAAAGAAAATTAAAAGTTTTCAAAAAAATTTAAATTTTGAAAAAAAAATTCATACCGTTTTTGAATATTTTTCCATTTTTTTTAAATTTTGGATTTTTCTTTGGTTTATCTAAAATTTAAAAGGTATTTATTAATAAAATGTTCAAATAAAATCAAAAAAATAAACTACTACAATCGATTTTGATTCTGTAAAAAAATAATGTTTTGAAATATTTATCCCAAATAGGGAATGTTCAAATTTTTATAGGTAAAGAATACCCTTGGTTTTCACACTCGATTAAGGCCCTCTTCAAACTCAATAAATGATTAAAATTGACAGCAGCTGTTCAAGACTCATATATATTTCCTAAGACACAAAAAACATAATTAAACCTACGTTTTAAATAAACATTAACCGGGTGTTACTGTACAAATCGAATACATTATTAGAATTAATGTTTTTTTTTCGTTACGTCAAATCAACTAAAAAGTTTTCATTAAAAATGATTTCCCTCAAATTCCCAACGATTAAATATTTCAGTATAAGTCAAAACTCATTCTTCAATTTATAAGAGGGTGTACCTAAAACTTGCTCCCCTACGATTTTTCTTTCCACAGAAATCATCTTTCAAATCAAGAAAACTCAAATCAACATTTCAAAACAAACAAATAAACAAAATCCAACAACTACTACAAATTCATTAATCTATAAGTTGCAACGCAGCGCAGTCTTGAACGAAAAATAAAACTAATGCTTAAGTCCCGTCCAGCGCGAGAGATGATATGGTATAACTTTCGAAATGCAACCTCAACTCCTTATGGTGCTGTGCTGACAGAAAATTCATTTATCAGTCTCGCCATAGTCAAGTCACTGTTAAGGCAAACAGAGTCAAGCCACCATTAGTGGCCACAAACTTCCATTACCCACATCATTTGTTATCTTGTTCGGGAAAATCTCTGCCTTTTTCCCGCATTTTTTGACTTTTATCACAAACTCTCAAAAGTCTCCACTGAATTTGTATGAGGGAAAATTTTATTATTAAAAAAATGAGTGTGGTACTTTTTTTCTTATCCATCTTTTTTCTATTGTTTAGTCTTTCCGGATAAATACGTTTCGTTTCATTCGTTAAACCATTTGCGCGAGCAAGCATATGTCTAGCCAATGTGTCTCGAAATGTCCTTTTTTTAAAATTAATGTATTCCAGCTTCTTTTCAGCATCCATTTATCCATTTATTGTATAGTAGTTGCGGTCCACAAGCGACATTATCTTAGCCATTTCATATATCTTTTTTTGAGAGAAAACGTTTAAAATGTTGTTGCGGGAAATCTCGTAAAAAAATACGAAAAAAAACCTCGAAGCAAGCTGCAAATGGACGACTAAATGAGAGAATGTGCTAGATACCATCGAATTGGACCCAAAAGTGAAAAAAGTTAAAAAAAAAAAAAAAAAAACAGTTCACGGAATGACAGAAAGTAATTAAAAGCATGTTCATGAGGTCAGAGATGACACGACTTGATATCTCTTGATATCCTAGTCCCTGAAATGGGTTAAGGTTGTGAGCTCGAGCTCTTTCGCATATACATAATACTCAAGTCAGTAGGTAGGTTGGCTATATAGGATATCAGATACGAAAATCATCCCATCGGCGAGTTGGATACAATTTTTCTCCTTTCACACAAGTCACACAAAACTTGCAGACACACACACACAACAAGACCTGAAAGGACTTTTTTGTTATCTCTTTGGGCCTGTGTCACTTGTTAAAAAGTTCTATGAGGAAAGATACAAATTTACATACATTTATACCTTTGCCTTGCCTTTACGCGAAAGCTACACATCAGAAAAAGAAGATCCCAGTAAGCCGATAAAAAGTATTCAGATTTTTTTTCAACCCCCCATCATGATAGAGAGAGGCTTTTGGCTTTGCATTCAGCAATTCAGCAGCAGTTGAAGTTGCATGCATTTAGTATTCCGTGGGCTGGTTTTTTTTATTGTGTCACGCAGCACAATCAGCGGGCGCTATCGCGTGGCCATATCGAATTTAACACGATAACACTTAAAGCCATGGAGCAGAATATAAGCAAGGCATTCATGATAATATACACAATGAACGTGATAGCCTTGTCACTTATATAGTTTTTGGTTGAAGTTGAGGGTTGGGGTTGCCATCGTTAAGGGATATTGGTTGAATATCCTGAACCTTATTTGATTGATCATTACCATAGTTAATTGAGGGTTTCATAAACATAAACAAGTTAATCAAATGATCAAAAATTTAAAATTTAAATTGAGCTAATTTGAGCTAATAAGAATATAATGAGTAACGGGGTTTATAAAGTTTGGAAATAAATAGTACAGGACCTAGGATTATTTATTTTATGCGTTAAATGTTTATAAACGAAATTAACACTGAGCTATTTTGAGCAATTTTGTGTTAATGAATTTTAAGAATTTACTTTTTACTGGAGAATGCTTATTCCAGTTGAAAAATTGAATTTTGCAAAAGTATATCATAAAAATAAGTCTTAAAATATATTAACGGAGTCAAAAGACCAAAGTTCCATTTTTTTGGCTACTGAGCTACTTTATTATTTGACTTATATGATTCTTTAAATCATGCTTAAACGCCTGTATTATCAGGAACTTAATTTATATTTAACAAACGTGAGGTAAAATACTTATGAAATAAATAAATGAATGAGCAATTTGTTTTTTTTCTTTGGATATTGAGCTAAATTGGGCCCAAAACTTGTAAGAATTATTTGTATGGTAAAATAATTCTGTGATTGTAGTTTTTTTCCAGATTGAATGGTAATTGACCAGAGCTTTAAAACAACGATTCTTGTGGTTCTTTTTTCGACTGAGCTACTTTTAGCTAAATTGTTTTGATAAGTAATTAAATTAAATGTTACCGATGCGATGCTTAAATTTATCTATATCAGAAATGTTCTTGAATTTTAAATAGCAAACAAATACTAGCAGGTATAGCAGTTGGAATAGACCATATTGAGCTACTTTAGTTAGTTGAACTGCTGATGAGTCTATTGTCAGTTTTGTTGGCTTAATAATAATAAATTGTTTGTCATGAGGTGTGAATATTGCAAATTAAATTTAAATTTTTGATTCCTAGACTATTGAGCTAAATTGGGCTCCAATATTATAAAGAAAAAATTTGAGAAGAAATCTTCAAAAAAGTAGATAATTATATTTTATTTTCAATTATTATTTATAACAACAAGTCTCGGTGTATTATTATGTTACTGGTTAAAATTGACCCAAGAGCTCATTAGAGTTAAATTTTATATTAATTTCCGAAGTAAATGAATAAAAAGCAAGTTAATGTAATAAAGGTAAACTGCGCTACAAAAAATACTACCGATCTTTTTAATTTTCTAGAGCTTACACTACATAAGTTCTGTACAAAAATCAAAGAATTGTAAAGAATATGCATAATATATAGAAAAAATTAAGTTTTATGGAAAATTGAGCTATTTTGAGCCCAGCGCATGAAAAAACTGCTGGAGCGATAGCCTAAGAGACAATAATATTTGCCAATTTCTGTAAAGAAATTCTTAAAATAGATCGTTAAATGACTAAAAAAAACTCATACCTACTAAATGGGCTAATTTGAGCTACTTTATATTTCAATCTCATTTTAAGATCAATTACAAAAAAAACAAACAGTATTTTATACGCTCTTTAATTTGAGAAACCAAATTTATAAAATCTTGACTAAATTAACTTACCCCTTCATTCAAACTGAGCTATTTTGAGCAACTATAAATATTTTTAAATTATTCAATCAAAATTTTGAATTTTCAAAATGCTGTAAACCCTAAAGCAGAGTCCCACTGGCATTGTACCTCTTTGTGGCCTAAAAATAGCACTGTGTACGAGCCAACATAATATAGCAATGCAAAACAAAGTGCATGCAATTAATTAATGCAAAGCGCGCTTTGAAATTGTTTTTTAAGTTATTTATTTTTTGTTCATCTTTTATTATTTGTGTGAAATTATTATTTAAAACAACAAAAAGAGAAAAAAAAACTGTTTATAGCTAATCGGGTTCAGTTTATATTTTTGTTATTTTTGTTTGTTATTCAAGTGACGATGACTTTGGCGTCGAGGACGACAACCTTGGTTGTTGATTGTTTTTGTGGTTGGCGCAAAAATAGCGATAACGCATGTGAGAAGGAAATGTTAAACTTCTTCTGCATGCCATAGTGTAGGCAGCAAATAGTCAGTGTGCATGTTGTATGTTTTCGTTACTTGGAAATTGGCTGTAAGTAACGAAGGAATGATTATGAGGAGAGACTTTGTAATTATTATCAAAAATGTAACGGAAAGAAGTTTCTTGGAGAAAACTAATTTGCAGGTTATTTGTTGGTTTGTGTTTAATTTTTCGGGTGAAGTTTTCAAATTCCTTTAAAGTTAGTTTAGAAAGGCTTTTTGGCTTATAGGGATCAAAATGGGGTCACAAGGAAATACTTTATCACATAATTGGTAATCATCTATGACGAGAAACATAGGAATAAAAAAAATAGCTCAAATTAGATCATTTTGACTTAGTGATGCAAAAATACATTCAGATGTAAATTTGCTGAAAGGAATGTATCATACTTCTTCTAAATAATGTTAAGGCTGATTTTTACATTTGTGTGGTCAAATTGATAAGAAACTGTTGAGCGCCATTTTCTATTTGGAAATAGATAAAGAGCAGATGAATAAATTTCGGAAATACCTGCTGTTTATCTCCAAAATTATTAATTTCATAACAAAAACAAATCAGAGAAAACTCACGTTGGGCGCCATTTGTCAATACATTTTACAAGATGAATAATTTTTGAAAATTCTTGATATTTTGATTTAAAATACAAGCCAACACGCACTATCTCAAAAAAAAACATCAAAAACTCACGTTTATCGCAATTTTCCACGGAAATACATTTACAAGATGAAGAAGAGTTTAATTACTTATGTAAATTCTTGCTCTTTTGATTGAAAATACAAGTCAACCTGCACTTTCTTCAAAATTATTAAATTTATTACAAGCAAAATTATCAAAACCTCAAGTTGGGCGCCATCTTTCACGGAAATACATAATAACAGATGAAGAAGAGGTGAATTGGAAATTCCAGCTGTTTTAATTGAAAAATCGAAGTCAACCTGCACTATCTCCGAAATGATTAAGATCATTACAAACAAAAATCATCAAAAACTTACTTTGGGAGCCATTTTTCACAGAAATAAATGATTCAAGATGAAGAAGATATAAATAGCTTTTGAAAAATCCTGCAGTCTCTAAAATTATTAAATTCATTTAAAAAAAATTAAGAAAAACTCACGTTGGGCGCCATATTACACGGAAACAAATTTCATAAATAAAGAAGAGATTAACAGCTTTTGTAAGTTTCCGCAGTTTAGATTGAATATACAAATCAACACCCAGAGAAAAAACGCATAGTAATTTTTAATCCGTTCTACATTGAATCAATTGTGAAAAATATATTCATTAATTTTCTAAAAAGTAGTCCTATGCTTAAGTTACAGTTTGTCACATCAATTTTTATAAGTGAGATGGCACAGTGGTAAAGCACAAGCTTGTCAACCCAGGTATAGCAGGTTCGATCCCCAGCGGATGCCAGTTTTACTTTTTTTAATTTTTTTAATGTGTGAACAACTTTGATTTAATGTGTGAACAACTTTGATTTAAAGTGTGCTACTTTGATTCAATCATTTTCCACTTTAGGCTAAAAATGTAGTGATTTTCCATTGATTCAAAGTGGTTTAGATTGATTTTACGTTGTTTTTTGGCTCAGTGAACTTGTTTTTTCTCTAAAATTTTTATTTATACATTCATTACAAAAAATTGATTAAAATTTCACGTTGGATGCCATTTTTAACAAATAAACATTTAACAAGATGAAGAGAAAAAAAAAAACAATTGTTAAATTATAATGTTTTAGATTGAGGATACAAGTTTGTAAGCAATCGTATAAAATCTATTTGAAAAATATCACAAAAATCTCACAAAAATCTCACGTCGGGCGCCATTTTTAAAGATGAGATCAATAACTTTTGTTTATTACTGTATTATTATTTTAGGTTGAAGAATAGAAATTAAGAGGCACTAACTCCAATAGTATAAAATGAACTACAAGAAAATCGAAAGGACCTTACGTTGGGCGCCATTTTCTATGAAAATACCTACATAAAAAAGAAGAGTAAATGATAAAATATTGCTGTTTAAGATTAAAAATACAAGTTAATAAGCATTACGTCCGAAAGTATATGAAAGAAACATCAGAAACTCACGTTGGGCGCCATTTTTCACCGAAATCTATCTAACAAGATGAAGGGAAAGTAAAAACACCATAGCCTAGAGCCCCAAAATAGCTCAATATTTATACCTTAATATCCATTCTAGTGATTGCTTGAGGATAGGTATTTAAAAATTGCATTCAATTTGAGACCTGCTTTACGCAACCGGATACCCTAAAGCCTTTTTCCAGCAGCTCTCCATTCAATATAACATTAAGCCTCATTAAAGCCTATACATTGCCGACCTATTTAATTTATTTTTTATTTAAATATTTGTAATGAAAACTGAATTAAAATAACCATTTAACTACCATTCAGCAGCTACTGGCATTCCACTCCAATCACCTTTCTCTCCCACTCGTTTCCATTATAAAACTGTTTTAAAAGGAAAGGTAGGAACCATTATCATGACGACCGCAAAAACCGAAAATAATGAAATCCAATAAAACTTTATCTTATTGTTACTCGCTGCGACTGCCAAATGCACTTAAACTCTATTACTGTCGAGACTTAAAAACCACATTCGACTTATTTTTCTCGTTCGGCACACATCTGCTTTCAGTAAAATGTACATTTTGATATCTGAATCTTTAAAAAAAGAAGTGCATAATATACAATTCCCGCATTATCGTCACAAATTATCACACAACTCTCTTAAAGTATATCCACAGCTGGTTGGATGGAACCGCGATTTTTATAGCTGCATGAGCCCCATCATCATCAGCTACTAAGCGCGTATCTAACACAGTCTTTAGTTTATCCTTTTCCCATAACATTGTGCCACTTAAGTAATCGACTCTCTTATGAGGTTTGTTTTTGTGGGTTTTTTGTATATCTTTTATGTGGAAAATGCAACAAGAAAATAGTATTTATATCTGCTTTCTAAGAAAGTGCGCGCAGACATTCTTTTATGCTGGCTGAGCTAAGAAGAGTTTGCTTGTCTCCAAAAACCACTCACACCTAAATGTGGTTATTAAATGGTTAAATGCGAAATACTCTTGAGAATATCTTCAAAAGTATCTCTATCTTCACATTTCTATACCTAACCTCTTTGCAGAAAATAAAACAACATCCAGCCAGCAGATTGTCAACTGTGTATATATTTTCCATGCAGGTCTAGAAATTCTCTATCTACTGTATTTCTCTGTGTTTTGTGGGCCACAAAGAGACTTAAAATACACTTTACTCAGATGTCGTAGTTCTCATGTGCCACTTAGTTAAACAAATTTTGGCCAAGACTTGAAAATGCAATAGAAACATAACAGCAGCCAGCAACATCAAATTTATGTCTGTCTCTAGGTTTGTATAGTTTTTTTTTAGAACCCTTTTATCAGTGAGAGATTGTGTATAGAGTTGTTATTTGGCATTTTGATTCCATGCTGTTTCTGTGCGGTGTGGTTGAATTAAAAAATATCCTCTATTTCAACCCTTTCAACTTTATGGATGACTATTTTTGGTATACTGCTGGGATGAAAAATTATACGGGTTGGTTGATTACATGGACGATATATCTTATACGTCTTATAAGTCCATTAAAATCTTATAATGGAAATGTGCAGTTTTTCTTAAGTGATAGTTAAATAGAGAGAAATGTTCATTTCGTCTTGGGTTACTGATTTATTTGAAAAGAAAAGTTATATTTTTGTTTTGACAATTGAAATGTTTATATAGATTTTATTAAAACATTTTGAAAATATAATGTATGTCAAAGAAGATTTTTATTAAACTAATAATTTCTTAGTGTAATTCATCAAGAGTGACGTTGGGCGCCATTTCTCACTGAAATTACTTTTTACAAGATGAAGAAGAGAAGAATAACTTTTGTAATAGATTTCTGTTTTAACTTGAGGATAAAAGTTAAATGCCATTACAACAATTAAATAAAACTACAATAAAACAAATAAAATTCACTTAAAATTCTTGTTAGGAGTCATTTTTAAAAGAAATTTGTTTTACAAATTGAAGAGTAGGTATCAGAATAGCTTTTGTGATAAACTGATGGTTTAACTTGAGAATGTAAGTTAAATAGGACTACCTATTATACCTCAAAAATTTATTCGATAATTCTTCTTATATAATTCATTGACAACTCACGTTGGGCGCCACTTTTCATTGAAACTAGCTTTAAAAGATGATAGTGGAAAGGATTATTTTTTAATTTAAAATAAAAATGCAAGTTAGTTGGTATTTTCAATAATAGTTTGTGATTCATAAAATAAAATTCGTTAAAAACTCACGTTGGGCGCCATTTTTACGAAGATTAACTTATTAGATGTTCTTTTTAGATTGAGTATGCGATTTCAAAGTCACATTACCAAATAGTAAATGATTAACTGTGTAAAATTTTTGAAATGCTCACGTTGGGCGCCAATTTAAATGGAAACTAATTTTACAAGAAGAAGAATAGATGAATGACTTTTAAAAATTGCTTCTGTTTTAACTAAAGGATAAAAGTTAATTGGAATTACAACAAATAGTATTAAATTCATCCAAAATTTATGTTGGGCGCCATTTTTCCCTGAAATATTGTTCAAAAGATGAAGAGGAAAAAACCAAATGTGGTAATTTGCTTATCTAAAAACGAGAATTAAAAGGCACTGCCTTAAATATTAAGTGAATCTTTTCATAAAATTCATGAAAAAAAAACACGTTGGGAGCCATTTTTTATTGAAATAAATCTGAAATACTTATAATTTTGAATTACTGCTTTACTAGAGAGACAACACAAGAACAAAGTAATAACCTAAAATATTCTATGATTTTTTTGCTAAGAACCTTCAAAAACTCACGTTGGGCACCATTTTCTTGGATAAATCTTTTTTTAAATATGAAAAGTTGAAAAATAACTTCTAAAACAAGTTCACGTTGGGCGTCATTTTTCACCGAATTTTTTTCTTTAAGATTTAATCTTCTAAATGACTTCTATTTTAGCTTGAAAATCCGAGTTACAGCTTATGAAAAGCCGATGTTGGGTGCCATTTTTCACCGTTTTACTTTGCCTTCTTTCTCATATTTTTTTTCAACATAACTTTCTGGTGCTTTAGCTTGAGAATGCATTTTAAAAAGCAATATTACTGAAAGTAAGTGAAAGTCATCAAAACCTCATGTTATGCCCCATTTTGTATGCAAATAATATTTTACAAGATTGAGAACAGAAGTATATAATTTTTTCAAATAGCAATTTTTGTTCACAACGAACGTTGACAAACACTGTCTTAAATAGTATGTTACTCAATAAACAAAACACATATGATACAATCTAACGTTGGGCGCCATTTTAACAAGGTGAAGAAGAGAAAAATAATTTTTTTTTAAATTCGACTCTTTAAGACAGTTTAACAAATTTAACAGGCAGAAATGTATAATTCATCCGATAAAAATCACCAAAACAATACGTTGGGCGCCATTTTTAGACGAAAAAATTGTATAAGCTTGAATTTTGTTAAAGTGCCATAATTTTAAGCTAGATTAAAGCTTCAATGTTTGGTTAGTGCGACGTTACATTAGATGCATACATTTAAACATGCCAAAAACGTTACTTAAGCAAATAAAACTCACCATGGAAGAATGTTACCTAGAAGCTTATAACTTATAATTAAACTATTGTCGAAAAATCACGTTGGGCGCCATTTTGCAAAAAGGTGAATAAACTTGTTTATAAATGCTTTTTTCAACCAGACATTTTGAAATGTATTCTTTGTCAAACAATCAAAATAGCATTCCACTTCCATAAAAGATCGACAATCTTCCATAAAAATACTAAAAAAAAAGTCACGTTGGGCGCCATTTAAAAAAAAAAAATTATTCAAGAAAATCCCTTTTACCCGTTATAAGTTTACTACAATTGTATAAAACCAAATCTAAGAATGCATAATGATATTGTTGTCAGTAAGAAAGGTACCATAAAAAAATATTTGCAAGAAAAAAAGTAGAGTGAAAATCGGAATGTCATGTTTTTTTGATTTAAATCTACGAGGATTACAAATTCAAATTTGTTATATTCCCACATTTATATTGATTGATTTATCATATTTTCTCTTCTTTATCTCCCTAGTTCCCCATCTATTTAAATTTAAAAAAAAAAAAAAAAAAAAAAAAAAATACAAAATTCATTAGAAAAACCTATTTTCCAAGTCATAGAGCTCTCTCATAAGCCCTTATCATTTCGATCAGTATTTTTAGTCTAAGACAGAAATATCTGAATAGTCAAAAATACCTACTTATCCAACATCTGCTTATTATATCCCTATCCCTACACACATTATAAAATGATGAATATTTTTATTTGGTTTTCTTTAAGTTAGGTACCCAAGCTATTTGTTTTTTAAACACAAACACACACACAAGAAAAATGGTATTTTTCCGTTAATATGGTGTACATCATCATGCAAAACAATTGACAAACAACAACAAAAACAAAAAACAAAAAAAAACAAAGATACAAAAATAAAAAAAAATTCCTGATATTATCCCTCCAACTATGTCAAGTAGTTTTATACTTTGGTTCTTCAACATCGTCATCAACCACCACCACCATCACCATCACCATATCACCTTCATCGACATAGTCTTCGTCGTCATCGTCTATTTTTCGCTTCATTTTCTAAAAACCTATTCTCAATTTTCTCCTTCAAAACTTATATCTTCTATGGAGCACTTGTGCAAACACATTGGTTTCGACACATAGTCAGATTGACATAATACACACAACACACACACACACACGCACATTATACAAAAAAAAAAAAAAAACACACTGTTTGAACAAGGACTCCTCTGCGATAAACAACACCAACCAACAACAACAAAATAGATCTAAAAAGAGGAAACAACACAAAATTGCTACACCCTGATGCCTGCCTTAATACTTATCTTCATAATAGATAGAAGAAAAATGGAATGGAGGAAGGGGGGCGGGGAGGGGGGGAGAGTACAATCATCAACATCGTCTATTAAAGAGGTTTCCCGACTGTTAGGTACACCTATAGACCCCCCCCTTGTTCAACTAAACGGGGGTGAATAAATAATCCGGGCCAACACAAAAGCCAGAGATAGTAACTGTATTTAGATACACAACTAGTGGTGCCATCTATCGGTGGCGGGCCGTTGTTTGGTGGTTTTAGTGGTAGTACAGAGAACTTTTTCCACTTCCTTCCCCAAGGGTACAAGTCGAGTCAAAGTGCATTAAAATTTTTCCTGAAAAACACACAAAAACTGAGACTTGAAAAAAAAAAATAAAAGTTTGGAAAAAGGGGTGTTTTGTAGAACAGCAATCACGAAAGAAAGGGGAGAATGAATGATAAAATGAAAGGTGAAGTGGACCAGGCAAACAGAAGAAACACGAGTTTCCAACATTTCTTCTATCTTTTTCCTAGAGACACATCAACTTTACTCTGACTCCTGTTTTTAACTCTGGTTGTACAAGAGTATTTTGAAGGGAGTTTTGTTGGTTCTTGCATTTATCGCCTTTTATCGTTTGAACGGTAGGTATATACAACAGTGTTCGTGTTTAACTTTCCTTTACTTTCTTTTGTTTATCTTCTTCGAAAGAAAAGTATAAGACACACAGAATAAAGTGAGAGCGACAGAGAAAACAAGAAAAAGTATCTAAATAATGTATGCTGTTCATATGAGTTAAGGATGCGCCCGCTAAGGAGTTGTACTACAAGAGATACAGCACACATCCATTATCATGATGTGTGTGGTGTATTCTATTCACATGACTCTGACTCTGTTTCTACCGCCTTCACATCCATCTTCACCACTAAAAATGGAGAATAAATAGAAAAAAAAGATACGAAAAATATCTGGTGACACATTGCCTCCTAGGAAGTGTCAGGTTTAAAATTC
Source organism: Episyrphus balteatus (assembly GCF_945859705.1). Lineage (NCBI taxonomy): Eukaryota > Metazoa > Arthropoda > Insecta > Diptera > Syrphidae > Episyrphus > Episyrphus balteatus. The sequence goes on from NC_079137.1 coordinate 47,673,177, forward strand.
ACACTGAAACCATCCAAGGGGAGTTGTTAAAACGGTTTTTTTCTCTTATTTTTACCTCAATATCCATTTGGTATTTTTTTATTTTTTCCTCTCTGTACAAAAAAAAAAACGTGCAACAAAGTTTGCAAAAAAAAGTGTATTAAAAGGATTCACTTGTTTTTTTTTTTTTATTTCGAGTCTCTATAGGAAAAACTTTTACTGCCGATATGGTTCAAGCTGAAGTTAAATATATTCAAATTTGTTGTGAAACCGTGCGATACCGGAGAGAGACTTTGTTTTAAGTTATTTTTAATTTACGAGTGCGACTTTTTTTCAGTATTTACAGGTTGTTTTTTCAATAATTTCAATTTGCTTTTTAAATCAACATCAAAACCTTAACCTTTTATTGTTATCGATAAAATGTATAAACAACAAAAATAATAATAATCGGTTGTATGGATCATCAATCATTCAGTTAATGTCAAATATTATTTTTTATACTTGAAAGACGATTACCTAGATATTCTAGGCTCAATATTGTTGATTTTGTTTGGTGAATTTCACCAAAATAGAAAAAGGAACAAAATAAAAACTATGAACACGAGTATATTCTTTATCAAAATATTCATGTTGGGCGCCATTTTTATGGAAATATATATTATAAATGTTGAAGAAGATGAGAATAAGTTTTGACAGTTACTTTTCAGCTTGAGAAGGTAAATCCGAAATCACTAGTAAAGTGATTCGTTTATACATTTCCTTAGGAACTCACGTTGGGCGCCAGTTTTCACTGAACTATAAATAATACAAGATGAAGACGAATAGAACACATTGCTGTTTAAGATTGAAAACAGTAGACACTCTCTTATAGTTAAACTTTATTTCGTTTAAAACTCACGTTGGGCTCCGTTTTTATAAATATTAACTTTGCCAGATGATGACTAGACGAAAGTTTTTTTGTGAATTGATGGTTTGTTAGATTAAGAATACAATTAAAAAGGCGTAACACCAAAAATTATATTACTAACTGCGTAAAACTCACGAAGAGCTCACGTTGGGCGCCATTTTTGATTTAAAGTAATTTTACAAGAAGAAAGCAAGATGCGGCTTTGTTTAACTGCTAGTAATGCAGTAAAAAAGTATAAACTTAAAAACATTCTGTGATTCATTACAAATCATTTACCTAAAATTCACGTTGGGCGCCATTTTTTTTTTTTTGATTAAAACAATTTTTTAATATAAAATGAAAAAAAATAACTTCTTTGTTTTTTTTTTTTTTTTTTTTAATTCAAGAATATAAAAGCATTACCAGAAATAGTAAGTGATTTGGTAAATACAAGTTATATTAGACTGACTTTGGGAGCCATTTTGAACTGAAAAAATAGTATTAGATTACGAGAAGAGTAATTATTCATTGGCTGGTTTTTAAACACAAAAATATCTCAGTACTAAATTTATGATTTATAAGAAAATTCACAAAAATGTAGAGTTGGGCGCCATTTTTCATGGAAATAAATTTTACAAAATGAAGAATTTGATTAGTTTATGTGAATTCCTGTTATAATTGCTTGAGAATTCAAATTTTTACGACATATACAAAATTTTCCTTTGAATGAATTTAAATAAAAACTCACATTGGGCGCCGTTTTTCACAAAAAAGGTTAACAGGAAGAGCCGAACAGAATAAATTCCTGCTTTCTAATTGAGAATGAAAGAAACTAGCCACTCCCTCAAAAAAAGAGTAGGTAATTCAATAAATATTTTTCATTAAATTCTGACGTTGGGCGCCATTATCACTAAAATTTATCTTATAAGATTAAGGGGGAGCAATACATTTTTTAAATTACATTTTTTTTAAATGAAATTGCAAATCCAAAAGCATTTCTACAAAATAAGTGATTTATTGCATGAAATTCATCAAAGACTCACGTTGGGCGCCATCTTTTCAAAAAAAAAAAAGTTTAGTACAGAAAAAGATTAAATCTTATCGATTTTTGATATTTTAAACTAAAATCACAAGCTGAAAAGTACATCTTATAAGCTCAGTATTTAAAAAATCTTAAGTAGCTCAGTGTCAGTTGTTTGGTAGCTATGTTTGGAGTTCGGTAAATATGTGTGAGAATGTTTTGAGTAACAACACAAAAAAAAATCTTTTAATTAATTTTAGTAAGATTAAAGTTACACAACAGAACATGCCAATACCTTAAAGATTTAATAAAGGCTATTTGTTTGCAGCGGAATTAAGATTAAGATGCCAGTTCAAGGTAGAAGAATTGAAAATGTATCGAAAATTTACGTTGGGCGAAATTTTCCAAACCGAGAAGTTTTTGAGTCTAAAAATAGAAGAAATGCTCTCGTTTATTTGTACTTAATGAAATGTATGTAAAGTAAATTTTTTGTAGTTGAAGTGATTCACGTTGGGCGCCATTTCTTTAGACAAACATATCTTAACAGGTAGATGTGTTTACTATGGAAGAAAGAAAATGGTTCGTTTTTTATGTATGCTATACTTAAAAAACCAAAATACCTATGCGTTTAAGCCCCGCTGAAAGAGAATATCTTCTTTAGTCTCTATGAGATGCACAATCCACTGTACCACGTCAATCGGGCCAGTATGCGACTGTGGTTTTCCTAGCTACGTGTCACACAACAAGGCATCAATGGCAATTTCTTCGATAGAATTAAAAAACAAGTGTTTCTTCACAAAGCACTACCAGAATTATTTGAACATCACCTATTTTATAACTATCGGACAATAAAGACGCTTCCAACAATACCTCATTTGTCAAATAACAATGAATAATTTAGAAGTTATGATGCCACAGATGAACATACATTTAACTTTGTGTGGTTATCATTATGTAAAAGCTGACTTTTCAATCACCAAATTTCTTGTGAAATTCACCTTTCATATTGAACGTTTGCTTGTATCGAAATTCTTCAAGGATAGACAAAAAAAGTCAGTAAGGGTAAACAATAAAAAAAAATTTGACGATTCTTTATTTTTTTTTTATTGACACTTGTCGAACACCAAAAATGGGCGTTACAAAATCAAGGAAAACAGAAAAAGAGTGTGAGTGTGTAGTACTTTATCTAACCGAAAATATCTATCTTTTCACTACAAGATGGATGATTGTTGAATTACATTTTAGTTTGGGGTACGAAATGATGGATATATATAACTCGTATTTAAACTTATAGTAAAGGTATATCTTCAAGGAAGATACTTTACTTTCCTCTTCATATTGTTGAAGGGTTGAAATAAATTTTTCAAAAAGTAAACGAAAAACATAGAGAAGCTGTATAGGCCAGTCATTATATACATTTGGAAATGCAAAATGACCGAGAAAGCTAAATTTTGGATATGTTGTAGAGGATGCTTAAAAAAGCTTAACTTGAAGTTTTCGACCAAGATTTCCTATGAGCTTTTTCCGCCATTTTGAAAAAAAGGATAAAATTGGTTTTTTGACAATAACTCGGCTATCTAACGAGATGCGAAAATTTTACAAGGAGCTTTTTTGTAGCTTTTAACGAGTTCTACAATTCATGCATACACATTTTTTGTGTATCATGAACCGTTTTCGAGATATCGATTAAAAAAGTCAAAAATTTAGGACATGCAATTTGTTTTTTGACATAATCTATTTTTGGGTGATGAATATCGAAAAAATTATTAACATAAAATTTGTAGCCCACATTCAGACCTACTATGTCATGTTTTTATATTTTTTTTTTGGACAAAAATTACGACTTCCAGCCGGCCGCAAAGTCGTTTAGTCCGCTCCCACCGCCAAGCAAGCCGCCCGTTCGGTTGTAAAAAAAACAATCATTCATGTTTTTTTTAATGTTTATATCATTATATCAGTAACACATACATACAAATGTATGTATTTATTCAATAAATAATGAGAAGAAGATGGTAATGGTTTTTTTGTTACCCGAATTTTATTAACGCAAATTTTGTAAATACAGTATACCGGCTTTTTGTGCATTTTGTAATTTGCTTCAATCTCAATATTATTTAGTTCATCAAAGTTGCAATTAGATCAGTGCCAATAATTTTTGAAAATAAAAAAATTATTAGCAGCATATGGGTGGTTGGAAAATTTAGGATAAATGGTATATGAAAGCGGAAAAATAAATTGCCCACAAACTAATTGGTGGAAAAGGGTGGGTGGGCGAAAAAGTGTTGGTGTCGAAAATCTTGGTTTTTTACGATTTCTGTCAAAAGTAGACCTCCTATCAACAAAAGTTAAATGCAAACGTTGTGGGTAATAAAAGTGTCATAACTTTTACTAAAACCATTTTATTTATATAATCTCAAAAATATTGAAAAAATGCAAAAAATACAATTTTTTTATTTTTTATTTTTATCTTTTACCAAAATGGTTTGATTTTAACAAATCTTGGTTAAAAATTACTTTGTTATGTTTTGTATGTATTTTAAATGTTTTTTGAGCAAAAAGTTAATTTTTTGATTTTTGACGAATTTAATTTGATAAAATAGTTTCTGATTTTTGAAAAGCTTGGAATGTAGTTACTTATATTAAAACCTTTTATTTAAGTTTGTATGGAAAAACTATACTTTTGATTTAGAAAATATTGAGAAAAATTGAAAAAAAAAAACGAGTTTTAAGATCGATTTAAGATAGAAACCAAATTATACATTTCTAATGGCCTTTGACCTTCTTAAATTCAATCTAGCATTAGAATAGCTCTAACGCGCAAAGTTGTTGAGATATTGAATTTTGAACGTTCAAAACACTATTTTTGTGATGTATACTTTGATTTCTATAAAAAAAAACTTTTTGACTAGTGAAATCGAACAAGGCATTCACCAGCCCCCTTTCCACCAATTAGTTTGCGGGCAATTTATTTTTCCGCTTTCATATACCATTTATCCTAAATGCTACTAATAATTTTTTTATTTTCAAAAATTATTGGCACTGATCTAATTGCAATTTTGATGAACTAAATAATATTGAGATTGAAACAAATTACAAAATGCACAAAAAGCCGGTATACTGTATTTACAAAATTTGGGTTAATAAAATTCGGGTAACAAAAAAACCATTACCATCTTCTTCTCATTATTTATTGAATAAATACATACATTTGTATGTATGTGTTACTGATATAATGATATAAACATTAAAAAAAACATGAATGATTGTTTTTTTTACAACCGAACGGGCGGCTTGCTTGGCGGTGGGAGCGGACTAAACGACTTTGCGGCCGGCTGGAAGTCGTAATTTTTGTCCAAAAAAAAATATAAAAATATGACATAGTAGGTCTGAATGTGGGCTACAAATTTTATGTTAATAATTTTTTCGATATTCATCACCCAAAAATAGATTATGTCAAAAAACAAATTGCATGTCCTAAATTTTTGACTTTTTTAATCGATATCTCGAAAACGGTTCATGATACACAAAAAATGTGTATGCATGAATTGTAGAACTCGTTAAAAGCTACAAAAAAGCTCCTTGTAAAATTTTCGCATCTCGTAAGATAGCCGAGTTATTGTCAAAAAACCAATTTTATCCTTTTTTTTAAAATGGCGGAAAAAGCTCATAGGAAATCTTGGTCGAAAACTTCAAGTTAAGGTTTTTTAAGCATCCTCTACAACATATCCAAAATTTAGCTTTCTCGGTCATTTTGCATTTCTAAGCCGTTTTTTCCGACATAATGACTGGCCTAGTATAGAATAAAAAAAAATAAAAGGATTTGATGGTTAAGCTATATCCTTTATATTTATAAATGGAAGAAATAAGACAAAAAAAAAGGACTTTGTTGGTTTTTAATTAAAATGTTAAATTAATCTTTGAATAAAATCAACTATAGTAGGCTTATATTGTGTGTAAAAGGACAAAGTGAAGGAATTTAAGTGTAAAAAGGAACTTTGAAAGCTGTCAAAACAATGAAAGGTGATAGATGAATTAGGGTTTTTTTTTGGTTTTGTATTGAAAAAGAGGAGGAAAGGGACGATAAGTAAGATTTGTGGTTTTTTATTTTAAAGGGGAAACAAAATCAATTGTTTTGGATTTTCTTTTGTTTCAACTTGTGTTAAAATCGAATTACAATAAGATGGATAATGTGATTTTAAGATACAATCAAATTTCAGTAAAAGGGCCTTATACAAAAAACACTATACTGAATTTGAAAATTGGATTTTATTGTTATCCGTTTTCTATAGATGGTTTATTTGTATAAATTTAGTCCTTTCACAAGGAAGAAGAAAAGGATATATAGGCTCAAATTGAATTTTATTAAATTTAAATTTACACCATCCTTTCAACCTTACCAGAATGTAGATTCTTATGTTTTTTGATGACGATTACATTCAAAAAGGAATTGCATATACAAAAAGCTTAAGGACTCTTGCAATATTTCTATTATTTGGGATGTGAATCATTCCTGATGCCAATCATTTATCCATTCCCCTTTCTTCTGCATCTCTCAATTCATAGTCGTCATCATACCACTATTCGATTGCAATTACAAAATACAGCCATTAAAAGCTTCCGATTGCAATACTCCGCAGGCTCTATTATAGCCAACACAAGGATCCAGGACCTATTTTCGGGGTTGATTCACCTGGGAAGAAGAGTCACAGTTGTAAAACGTTATAGGTAGTACACTTGTGTCGTTCTGCTGGTTCTCTCGTTTGTTTGTTGTGCAAGTTGGTTATAGGAGCCTGTTGGAATGGAAATCAATTTATTGCAAATGTCATGCGGGGGCTCATATCCCACCAGACAAAAGGGCACAACAATGAACAATTTATCCATGCGGGAGTTTATAACGGAATATATGAATGTAATTGGGTTGGTTGTTGGTTGGTATGAGAAAGCGGAAAGGGTTGTTATGTTGTTGAATATATAAACCTGAGGAGATGGCAGCGGTACAGATCCACACAGCACAGAGAACAAATATTGATACCTATTAATCATGAAGCGCCATCGGCGAATGTGGGATATTTTGTATAAGTGAAAGGATATTCCATTGCCATGTGTAGATGCTATTGTATATGGAAATGGATTTCGAACACGATCAACTAAAGACACACAACACAAAAACACATCAATTGAAAAGGACGAGGAAGAGAGTACTGAAAATTTATACAATGTTATTGGTAGATATATCTATGAATATTTAGAGTTTTTCAATTATTTCACACAAGCCCTATGGGAATTAATGAACACATCGCGGTACTTTATTATTATTATTTACTTATACTCATACCCTCCAAAAAAATATGTAGCCAGGATATTCATTCATTTCATTCATATTCCTATACAATAAAATGGTATCTATGATAAATATACCTTTTTACATATATGCCTTGGAGGAGATGAAAGTAAAACAATGGATTTCAATTTCGAGCTCAATATTTGTAGGTAGGTAGGCAATTTTTTGGCAAGTAGATATAGGAGAGCTCTCATTTTCTCCCTTTTCACTCTAGAAATCCATTTTGAAAAGCGAAACGCGATTTCGCTTTATATGGCTATAATAATATAAATTTATTTATGGAAGTCCTCTTATATTTTTAGTTTAAATATTAATCGATATTATGCCCGAGGGGATAAAGATATGCGATATAAAAAATTTATATATATTTTCAGCGAAGCGTAATAGAGTGAGCTTGAAGGCAAGTTGGATTTAAAATTTTTTGTTGTTTTATAGGTAGGATGTTTTGGAAAATGCTTGTGCTTTTTTTTAAATTATAATGTCTTTTGGAGCTAAATGGAACCATTAAGGTTTTTACGTGAAATTTGTTGGTTGTTGTTTTTGTTGTGACATAAGTTTATTTTTTTTATATGATAACATCTGCTATATTGGAAGTTGGATTTAAAAAAAAATTTCATTAAGGATTTTTTTTTTGTTAACTATACCTACTATGTACATGGTAAAGGTGTTTTAAGATGGTTCCATTAAAATGAAGGCCGTCATTAGGTTTTAAGTAACTACCTACATATCTATTCAGGTATAGCTTAAGTGGGTCGGAGTTGATGGGATAGTGGATATGTAAATTTCATAAAAAACGTGTAGGTATTTTTAAAATATTTATTTTGGAACGCAAAAAGCAACTTTATTTTTTTTTTTTAATTATTAGAAAAAAATTATTCCCTATACGCAAAAAAAACAATCTTCTACGTCACAATGGATAATAAAAAGGCATTTTAGAATGCTTGCATATCAAATTTTGTTAAAAACATTTTTTCATTAAAAAATAAAAAAGTAGATAAATAAAATAAAATAAAAATTCTCATAACAGTTATTACGGGCTATGTGACGTTGCCAACTCCAAATGCTATTATTTTTTCAAACCTACCTGGTTCGTTTGCCCAACATTAGCCCAGGATAGCCCAAATATTGTTTTTTATTCCATTTTTTCAAAAGGTACAATAAAAACTTTTTTTCATACCAGAAACCGAAAAAAATACGATTTTTGTTTCTTTGAATAGTTAGTTTGTTTGTCCAAGGTTAGCCCAAATTTTATTTTCGCTATCCCTCCCTTAGTTTAAAAATGATAGAAGCATTATTTTCTATTCACCTCCCAAAAAAAAAAAAAAAAAAAATTATACGAATACGCCACAGTGAACTTTTTAATTTAGGAAAAGGCTTAGAATTTTTACTTGATTTGCATGCAGTCCATATAACATTCATGTTAAGAAACTTAAGTTTATTTGTTTTATTTCACCTTGAAACCACAAAATAGATACAAATATTTTTTCAAGTGTAAGAATCATTGATATTTTTGGTTTGCCATATGAGCACCTGGAAAAGCTACGTGCTTAGTATAATCTCTCCAAACTTTTTTCAATAATAACAATAAATGTAAAATGGTGTGTGAGGCGATTTTTTTTTCAGTACCTACATGAATTGTATATATTTTTAGTACTTTCTCGACTAACAATGGTAAGTCCATCAGTTCAAAAATTATGAAAACAAAATTTTTTTTCCCATATTACCAACCTCTTAAAAATCAAATTTTGTTTTTTTTTGTCCTTTTTACACTTTTCTCAATTAACCATGACAATTATAACAAATAACATCACTTTTTTCGTTAGCTTACCCTAGGTTAATAAATCAAAGTCGCCAAATTCCTCACAAAATTTCAGCTTCTTACGATGAGTAGTTTCTGAGATAAAGGACTTCAAAAATCGCGAAAACCGTAACTGACTCACTGACTCACTGACAGATCATCAAAATTATGGAGACCTTCCCGCTATCGTAGAAACTTGAAATTTTACATGGTGATAGGACTTGTGGTGTATACAAAATTTGAGATTTTCAATTCAGGGGGCGTGGTAACCGCCCATTTTCGCCGAATTTTCATCAATTATTATAGAGCACTTCTGATTATCGTAGAATCTTGAAATTTGGTAGAATGGTGGAGCAAGTAGCTTATACAAAGGAAAAAATTTAGAATTAGAGAATTTTAGCCAGGGGGCGTGGCAACCGCCCATTTCCGCTGAATTTTCATTAAATATTTTAGAGGCCTTCTGATTATCGGAGTATCTTGAAATTTGGTAGAATGGTAGAGCTGGTAGTTTATACAAAGGAAAAAAATTTAAATCTGAGAATTTCAACCAGGGGGTGTGGTGACCGCCCATTTCCGCTGAATTTTCATCAAATATTATAGAGCATTTCTAACTGTCGTAGAACCTTAGAATTTGGTAGAATGGTAGACCTGATAGTTAAAACAAAAGAAAAAATTTAAAATTTGAGAATTTTAGACAAGGGGCGTGGTAACCGCACATTTTCTCTGACTGTTCATCAATTATAGAGATTTTAAGTTCTACAGCAATACCTTGCAAAAAGTAGTGAAATCACAACAAAAACATTACTGTTAAAAAAAGAGCCAAGTTATCCTATGTTGAAATTATGCTGGCACAAAAAGTATTGAGATATAAAAGTGTACCAAGTTCTAAAGCTTGGGTTCAAATTCGTATCAATAAAATTTTGATTGTTTACTTGGCAAATTTTTGAAATAACTTTAAAAATCGGTATTTAAAACAAAAATTGTCAAGTAAGCAATCAAAATTTTATTGATACGAATTTGAACCCAAGCTTTAGAACTTGGTACACTTTTATATCTCAATACTTTTTGTGCCAGCATAATTTCAACATAACTTGGCTCTTTTTTTAACAGTAATGTTTTTGTTGTGATCAAATAATCTTCAAGGGACTATGACGCTGTTCCGAATTGTTTGCCATTCCTGGAACTGAGCAAATATCTGAGCAAACTGAGTTCCGTAAAGCGCTTGATAACACTGGCCAACAAGGTTCTTGCCACAAGAACTAAAATATACTTTTCTAAAGGTTTATGGGCTGCTGAACTCGAAGTCAGAAAAGTTTGATTGGCCGCCATTCTTGAGTTATTACCGTTTTAAAATGGCAAAAAAAACTTCATTTTGACTGATTTCAAGATTATATTTTTTATTCATTGCAAAGAAATTTTTAAGGGTGTAAAACCTGGTTTCTTTCTTTCACTCTTTAAATCTTTCTGATATCTCTTTTATTACCCGAGATATCTTAAGATTAAGTAAGTCTTTTGCTCAAAAAAAAAGCACTGGTCAACCAAATTAAACTTTTTTTTTGCCATAAGAACCAAGATATACCTACTTTTCAGATAAAATCAGAAAAATTTAATTAGGCTCCGTTCTTGAAATATTACCGTTAGAAAATGCAAAATAAAGGTATAACGGTAATTTTTTTAACAACGTGGGATAATGGAATATTTCTGATTTCGAATTCGAGTTCATAAAAAATATATTTCGGTTCTTGTGGCAAAAATCTTGTTGACCAGTGACTTAAACTTTAGATTAAGTTAAGTTTGTTATTGGCTTATTAACTTTAACTCAAGATATCTCGGGAAATAAAAGAGATATTGGAAAGATTAAAACACTTTTTTGGAAGAAAATAATAAGTTCTCATAAGCACCGTTACAAATTTGTTTGTAACATACAAATACAGACTCGAAAACGGCCAAAATTACGTTTTTTTGGTATTTTATAACGGTAATAGCTATTTCAAAAACGGAATCCAATCAAATTATTCTAACTTCAGAGTCGAGTTCAGTACTCCAAAAAAACTTCAGAAAAATATATTCTGTTTTTTTTAGTAAAAAAAGTTATACAAAAGCCTAAATTGCCCAAATTTTATTGAAATTAATTTTTCATGATAAGTTCAAAAAAACTTGTCAATTGGAAATGTTTTGAGAACAAACTTCATTTGGACTCTAATTGCAATGAAAGTTAGTCAAAATTTCCAATACCATCAACCAGCATCGATACTTCAGAATTTATCCTTTAAACTCTGTTCAATTAACAAAGTACAGGTAAAAGTATCAAAATTTTTAGTCTTGTTTGACAATTTCTGAACAGAGTTGTTTATTTCAATTTTGATGCTGCTACCTAGTCGCTACATTTTTAGTACCTCTTTCATAATTGTGTAGTGAAGTTTTCGTTTAATTTTATTATTTAATGACTCAATCAAGAATAACTCTTCTAATTAAGACATAAAAAGTGCTGTAAAAGATAGTAGGTTCTAAAAAATATATAACAACTCTTGAAAATGAACTATAGCAAAACGTTAATCACTCCATTAAACGCATTTAAAAAAAAAAATACTTACAAGTTAAGATTAAAAAAAATTTTAAATTAAAATAAAATGTTGTAGAAAACCATAAATTAGGTACCTTACTCTATACCTTTTATAACCTACTCCAACAATCTTTGCTTTTTCTTCCTCAAGTTTCTCAAACATTGGTCTGCAATTCTTATGAAAATAGCCATCTCCGTTAACAAAAAAAAAAAAAAAAAAAACAAAATATCAACAAATTAAACTTTAGCCAATTCTGGGGAGACAAATTGAAAAAGTTTTTCGTTTCACAATTTAAGCAGAGCCACCTCTAACTATCATCACCAGACCCACAATAACGATATATAGGACAAGAGGAAGTACTTAAATTCCAGAAAATTCAGGACATACCATAGAAGACAGAGACACCATCTCATCTCTCAACCCTTATTCCAGGAGTTTTTCATTTTCTGCGTTAGAGCGGTTCTTGTTGGATGGATAGGATATCGTCTTCGGTTCGAGGTATATCCTGTTTTTATAGTCTTGTCGTCCTTTTTTTCCATCATGATGTATTTTACAACCCGCTGTCTAATTAAAAATTAAATGTTTAACCAGACATCAAAATGCTTTTTCTGATGGTAAAAATGGAAAAGAGAAAAGAAATTGTTGTGTGTATTCTTCGTTATAATGCTGGCTGGCGCTGGAGCGTCATCATCATCCGTTGAATATAGTCGTTCCAGCGTATAGCAGGTTCCATCTTCTCTCTGTCACAAAGTCTCTCTCTCATCTTCGTCCTTATTTATTTATTTTTTTTTTCTTGAATTTTTTTGATTTTGTCAAGGACTTTATTTAATTATCACAAAAAAAAAAAACCTTCCTGTACATAAATGTTAAGTAGCCCTTTTGCATCAACACAAGACGGTCGTAAGCGTAGCAGGAACCATACAGCAGCAGCGTGAGAAACTTAAACGATGGAAAAATTGTGTCGTCCTGTCAACTCTAGAAAAGTATTTTTTTTTGTCTTATAATTTTTTTGTAGGTAGAAGGTGTATATATACATTTAAACGTTCTTATAGAAGGACATAAAAATCATGACAAAAAAAATATAACATTCTTCCTTATAACCAAATACATGATGATGATGGCTATGGCTGACGGGTACCTATCCACCTTAAGGTTGAGAGGTCACTAGTGCATTTCTTTAGTTGTGAAGGTAAAGGGACAGTTTTGTGTGCTTTGGTAGGTATTTTCTGGGTCAATTGGTTAGGTTTTTTTTTTTTTTAGTTTGGTCTTTGGTGTGTCCTTATAGTCGACGACCGACGACGTCGTCGTCCTTTACGGTTGGTATTTTTTTTTTTTTTTTGTTTTTTGTTGCTTTTCATTTGTATAACTTTCAGAAATACAAAGAAAAACGACGACGCAAAAAAAAAAATAAAAATAAAAAAGGAAGCAAATGTTTCGTGTTTGAAAAGAATTAAGGAAAAAATTAGGGGAGCGTACACATTCGTGTTTGCCTTTAAATTTTTTCGTTGAAAGTTGAAAGTTTATTGAAAGCTAAAGAAGAAAGTCTTTCCTGGATTTATTTATTTTTAAATTGTTTGTTGTTGTATTTTTGTTGAAGTTTTTTTTTTCCCATTTTTTTTTAGTAGTCTCGATTTTTTTAACCATTTTCAGAGGACTGGGTGCTGTGCTCGTGCTTTGGTTTGTCAAAGTTTATGCTTGAGTGTGAACTCTGCTCGAGCGGTTAATTTTTCTTGAATATTAAAATTAAATTAAAAAGACACTTTCCAAGTTATTTATTGAAGCATTTAGATAAAAAGTTATGGCTTTTAATATTTTTTAACGATGGAGTTTTTTTTTTTGTGATATAGATACTACCAACCGCTATATAAAAAATGCAGACCTTTTTTTTTTTTTACTTTTTCTTCTTTCATAAATTATGCTATAAAGTTGTTGGTAATTATTGTACATAATTTTTTGACCTAAAAAAATCTTAAAAGTTTTATAAAATTTGTTGGGTAATTTTGAATAATCATGCGAGTAATTGATAAACGGTTTAAACATCTGTAAGAAGTTTATTGTTAAATAAGAAATTATTTAATTCAGTTGTGGAGTAGGTATAGAAGATGATTTAGTGCTTAATAATCAGTTTAAAGTTTGTTTTAAATTGTTTCCACCTGGTTCATTTGGAAAATGTTTCCAAGAATTTATTAGTTCTTGTTAAGACATTTGAAGGAAAAGTCTTAGAAATTCGAGAAATTTTTAATAGAACGTCATTTGCTAATAGCAAGAGTTAAAAATATGAAGAAGCCAGGTAGGTACTTAGCAAGTTTCAAGACGTTATTTACAAATAAAACGAAAGCCTTTATTTAGTTCGGTAAATGTCAATGCTGTTGTCGTAAACTCTACCTACCTATAGATAATGAATTAACTGAGTGTTATTAGATTAGATCTTATAAAATACCAGGCCTTTTTAGATTTTTGAAACTAAATTTTTTTTATTTTTCTTTTTAAATTGGTTTATAAATAAGACTTAAAAAAAAAAAACTGAAAAAAATTTTTTTTTAGTGATGTACATCATTATTGAAAAATTCAAGAGACGTGCAAATGTTTTTTTCTTCGAAATAAGTCGTTTGTCCACTTTACGTTTAGAAGATATTCAAAATACAATCTTTTTCCAAGCATTTTACCACTTAAATTTAAGTAGGTATAATGTAAAAAAAAAGAATAAGAACTCTTAATTGCATAAATATAAAAAATAGAGACGACATCATCTAATCCAATTTTTTAGTTTTTAATTTTCATGATTTTATGTGTTTTTTTGCTTATGAAAAAGAAAACAAAATATGTAGCTCTGGTGCAAGCCCCTCAGGCAAAATTTAGACTCTACAACCGTATAATTTTCAGTCAGTAAAAAGTAAAAAAAAATCAGATGGTCTTACTATTTAGTCAGTGATTAATTTAGAGGAAATGAAGAAGGTCACTGTGGTGTATGCGTAACTTTTGTTCCGAATTTTCAGTACAAAATTTGTTTCTTTTTTTTTAATATCTCCTAAACGAAAGGTGGACAAATAATTTTTGGTACATATTAAGAATTCATATTTTACAAACGACAACAGCTGGAGGGTCAAAAAAAATGGTACATATTTGGTATGTATATAAAACTCGTGGTGGACAAACGAATGCATTGGTTTTATACGTCTATTTCAAAATTTGAACGTTTAAGACAATAAATAATAATTTTTCAGACTTCCTATAAAAAAAAAGAATTAGCTTTGAATTTTTTTGAAGGGTGGACGAACGAAAATTTTGGATGGACTGGACAAACATGGGCAAAAAGGTTCAGGTCGCTTGACGGAGCTGGAAAATTCAATATAACTCAAAAAGTATGAGAGCTAAATTTTGTGTGTTTTCACTATAAATTAGCATTAAATTAGTTACAATTAATGAGATTAAGTTTTAGTTGATTCCGCCAACAAAGTGTCCGCTTAAGTAAGGCACGTTTTGTATATTCTTTTGAGAAGTAGAAAATTGTATTTTAATCTACCCTCGATTATATTTTTAAGTTATCAGCATTTTGTAATCCTGCTTATTTTTTATTCTATTAACGTTTTGATTTTAATAATTGCTTTTTGGCTTTGTATAAAAATCCATGTTTTTCAGTTGCAAACTATTAACCAATTTTTGTTTTTTTTTTCACTACAAAAAACCTGGCCATGTTGGTATTAGGGATTCTTTATATTAGAAACTTAAAAAATAACTTAATTTTACCGTTTTGGTAGGCTTTGGCCAAATATATGTAGGGGAGAGTGGGGCCAAATGTAACACTTTTTTCTAAAATCGATGGTTCTCCTACAAATTTGAAAGTGGGTCAACCAGACCTTTTTTAAATTAAAGACCCATGTTTTAGCTCCAAGATCCATCATAAAAATTTAGAAAAACATAACGGTAATGTTGAAAAATAAAGCTTCCAAAAAAAAAATCGTGTTGTTTCAACTTACCCCACATACGGGGCAAAGTGTAACACATACCGGGGTAGGTTGTACCAAGAACTAAAAATAAGAGAAAAATACCTCTATTTGTTTATATTTATTTATTTTTAATTAATAACAATAAAAACAAACCTCAGTCATGAAATGTTGGTGCAAATTTG
Organism: Episyrphus balteatus; assembly: GCF_945859705.1. NCBI lineage: Eukaryota > Metazoa > Arthropoda > Insecta > Diptera > Syrphidae > Episyrphus > Episyrphus balteatus. Next base: position 47,688,895 of record NC_079137.1, read on the forward strand.
TAAAAAGTGGAGCAAATCCAAGATTTCCAGAGAAAATTTGACAGTAGTCTTAAATAAAAGTTATTCGAATTCATAAATTGTTTTATAAGCTTTATGAATTCAAGTGGTGGTTCAAAAATGTGTTTCCAATTTCAAAATAAATACAAATTCAATTACAAGCATTCATATTCAGGGTTGTTAATTATATTAGGTAAACAATTTTTCAGTATAGGTAGGTTTTTACATGGTACAACTTGCCCCGGAAAAATGTTACAACTATCCCCAGCATGAAATTTGGCACATAAAATCAATTTAAAAAAAAAGCGAAACTGATATAGACATAACATATACACGCAATTTGAGCCAAAACACAGTTGCATATAACAAAAAAACACTTAGCACTCTATCTTTTTCGGGTAAAGAGGTAGACCAAAAATAAAATTAAAAAAAAAAGTTACAAACATGCATTTTTTGGGCACCACTAGTGTAACTTCTCACCCTGTCGTCTAATCTTCATCTGAAGAAAATGTGCCGGTAGATATGCAAAAATTGAGCATTTTTCTCCTTTACGCGTTTCTTAATATTGAAAGGAACATCGCTTTTTTTAGCTGTTAATTCTTACCCCTGTTACATTTAGCCCCACTCTCCCCTAACTACAAAAAAGTCAATTTGTTCATTTAAAACATTTATGTTTTTTAAAAATCAGCACAACTTGAGTTTTACATTATATAAAGAATTCTGAAACCAACAAAGATCCCACAAAAGCTGCAGCAAATGGCCCTTAATGTTAAAAGTTCGGGTTTTTTGAAAATAAGCAAATTTTAGTAAAAACTACGAAATTCAAAATACTTTTCCTGGATAATCTAACGGCTTTTAATTTTTAGATTTTGGGAAAGTGAATTAAATTATTTAAAGTTTTTTTTTTGCTCCGTAAATTTCGAAATAACTTAGTAGGTAAATAATGAAGTTATTGAATTTAAAAATTATACAAGTTTTATATTATAGTTAAAGGCAAGTCGTTTAAAATTATTAATTTTAAAATTTACGATCTTATATTTTAAGGGGTTAAGGTAGACTGAAATATTTTCTATATATAGGGTCAATAGCTCATATTTTCTTCTAAATACCTATTACCTTCGTTATTATGAAGAGCCTAATCTTACGAAAGTGGTTGATAAAATTTCTATTAGGGCTTATCAACAAACAAATATACTTCTATTAGTAAACTGTTAGAAAACACTCTTAAAAAGCCATTAATTCGCTTATCTCCACCTTACACCATGAAACTACTTAAATCAAATCAGATAAAATAAATACCTGAAGCTAAGTTAAATCCCCATAAATCTGTCTAACAACATTAACTCATTAATTTATCAAGAAGTTTTCTGTCTACTTCATAAAAACAAATACAAAAATTGTTAAACCAAAAAAAAAATGTCACTTTGGCAAGAGATCAATATAATCAACATTGATTAATTAATAACTGTTTTTCTATTCACTCGTCATAACATTGAGTGCCATCCATATTATACCAATATAACTCTCCTATAGCTCTTCAAAACCACACAAACAAAGAATCAATAGAAGCAATTCATGTTCATCAATAAAAAAAAAAAAATAACAAATCTGTCTTCCATCATATTGACAACATTTTCTCATTCGAAATCATCCTTGAAATAAAAAAAAAATAAAAAGAAAAACTAATCGATCATGCATCTATGGTTGTAGACAAAAGAAAGATACAAGTACACAGAGCCAAGAGATTATGGTAATTATCTTATGGATGACGATGATGATGTTGATGATGATTGTGCGTTCAAAATTCTTTTCGTTATGCAAACGATGACGATCATCCTCAACGAGACGAAGTCATCGTCGATGTTTCATTGCCGGTATAGACATCAACATCATCATCCTCCCCTGTCTAGTCCCAGAGACAGCCAACAAAACATCTCGATTTCAATTAACAATCAACTTTAACTTTTTGTATCCATCAGATACTTCGATACCTACTCTCAACTCCACCGCAATTCACTGTATTAGATACGATTTATGAAAAGAAAGGACAGAAGGAAAAGGGAGTGAATGGAATATTGTTTAATGTTTTATGTTTTTTCTTTTTTTTTTTTTAATTCCCATGTATCCATCAGATACACCGAACAACGAACATACGCATACGGATACACCGCTACTTCGCATTGTGTTTACATGAATGAGTATAAATATCGAAGGGGCTGTCAATCAGAATTGAAATCACATTACCACCGATTAATGCTACCAATTGTAAAGCCTTAAGGTACAACAATCTAACACGTGATGGTATGGAAAAGGAGGATATACAAAAAAAAAGATACAAAAGTATCTTTTGTTGTTGTTATTGTTTACTTTCGAGTTATAAAGTATTTTCAGATTTATCAAACAAAAACGTTTTAATATCTCTTTCCACGATCTATCGTGAAGTCCTTTTTTTCCTGATGGAGGGTTTTTAGATTTATGTTCCTTAAAAGGGATATCAATATCTTATATTGTCGATGTCGGTGTTAAAGGCAATTAAGTCCAAAGACACTTAAAAGTTAAAGAATAGAGAGCGAAAATGGATAGGTGACAATGATGATGACTGGCTTCGATAAAAAAAACTTTCTTGAAAAAAAAAACTACGAGCGTATCTTGAAAGCAATAAAATTCAAATTTGTCGTCGCCAGTAATAAATTTAGCCTAATGTAGCCACAAAACAAGGCAAACCATGTCTACTATACAAGCGAGCGAGTTGTAGACCAAAACATTATAAACTCTAACACACACTATTTTCCACCTGTATCCAAATCCACTACCTTTATTATGATGATGGTGGAAGGTGGACATTTGTTATATTAAATAGAGAATAGAAGAGGAACCCACAAAAAAAAGGTGCATCAGACCGAACCAAGCAACCAACCGACCAGACCAGCAGCTATAGAGCGGCATCATTTATCACGTTTTCCAGAGGGCAGCTAGTAGATACAACATTTATTAGATAAATAGTTAGTTATAGTCTCCAAATGGATGCGTTTCATTAGCAAAGTTATTATGTGTGTGATTTGGTCTGTGTGACCCAGATTAGGTGAGAATAGAGAGAGAGAGACATGAGAATCATGTTTTTGGGCTCTGTTTTTTTTTTGGGTGATGGAGGTATAAATTACATTTATAGATATCAAAGTTCTTTTGGGGAAGGGGGATTTTTGGGATTATATGGAGGAAAATTAAGTTTTATTGAGAAAAGAGAATGAGAATTTGGACTTTTAGTGAATTTATGAGATTGAATAAAGGTAGGGCCGATATTATAATTTGAACTATTTTTTTGTTTCTTTTAGGTTTAATAGTGTTATGACGGGAAGATTTGGTTTTTTCGTGTTAAAATATTTAAAACGAACATGAATGGATGTCAAAATTCATTGGTTTTATTTGAAATGGACTTGTGTAGGTATTGTAATTTTCTATTTTGAGTTGATATTATTTTGACACCTTTATTTGATTCAACACAATGTTTGTTTCACTTTCGGAAAAATTTTTATAAATTTGTATTGGTTTTTAAATGACTCATATATTTTGATGCCCTTAATCGGTTAAAACAGGAATCATTTCGATCAACAGTTCGTAGATTTTTTTTCAAGCTATAGTCGTGTTGAATTCAGGAATTTTTTTTCACAGAATTTGGATAGTTTCTTTCAGTTCTTTAGTTGCGATGTCAAAAAAAAAAAAAAACAAAAAACTATTGTTGTAGGGTTAGCAAAATTTATCATTGAGTCTACGTTTTATTATTTACCTATACTTTTTATTATTTACTTTTAATAATTTTCGGCAACAAAAATAATAACCGTCGCCAATTCTTTACAATTTATCCGGCAACGTATATAGAGCAAAAACCAAACCCTACTTTTCGAGAGGAATTTTTGTGTGCTGAGTCCGAATCTGAAGTCAAAATTTCACTGGCACGTCATGTTTTTTGAAATAATTGAATATTAATAGGTCAAAAACGCGTTTTTTTTGGGTACATTTGACATCGAATTACATCACCGTTAATTTTTTTTTTTTGGAAAACTACTTATGCAATCTCAAAACCCCATATTAACACGTCGTAAAGGTATTTATACATATATTTTTTCAAAATTATTTTTTTTCTCAAAGATATTGAAAAAAGAAATTTATGATAGATATCTCAAAATCTTGATTATTTTTTTCAAAGTAATGAATGCTTTTTTGAATCAAATTCCATCTTGCGTCTTCTGATTTGGACTTATAAAGAGCAACATATTACAGAAAATATATATTTTTGACTAAACATAAAAAAAACTCAATTAAAAATTAGTGATGAGTATAGCTCAAAAACTAGACGTGATAGAAAAAATCTGTAAACAGTTTTGAATTCAGCACACGAAAGTCAATCAAAATCACCTTATAAAGTTCTTGCTCTCGACTTTTTTTTAGTTTTTTGCCGACCAGTGTAATTGGAATAACTAAAGTCAATGCAATGAATCTTAATAAAATCTATGATATAATTTGAAAATAACAGATGCCTGTCATTAAAATATCTCGAAAACACGAAATTATACATTTTATGTCTTTTTGTCCTTGTTTTATACCTTTACCAATGTTTATTGGAAAAAATTTAATATAAAATTTTGTTGAACAAAGATAATATGTATGTATATGTAGGATTTAAGATGTTATATTCGTTCAAAACAGTTGGCAACAATATAGCTACAATTTAATTACAAAAAAAATTTAAAGCTATAAAAAATACATGCAGCTTTATTTTTCTTACAAAAATCGGTTCATGGAACATTTTAAACGATCTCAATGAATATTTGTGTACAAGGATTTCTTTAAATTTTGAAAGTACATAATTTAATGTGAACAAAGGCTTAAAGGTGGACTTATATTTTTAAAGATTTGAGTTTGTGAATTAATCATTTAATATTGATAAGACAGAAAATGGTTAGTTCTAGTTTTGAACGTTGAAAATCGTAAATTAGACTTAAATGTGGGCATAAGAGTTTTTCAACATTTCATTATTGCAAAATTAAAAAATAAACAGTCTCATAGAGTGTAAATTTCTTGAATTTTTTAATTAAAAAAAAATACAAAAAAATTACGTTACTCAAAAAAATTGCCTACTTACATAAATATCGCTGCATTGCACATAGGGGTATTTGCCAGTTTTACGACAAAATTATTTTTTCGGTTTTTTTTTTCAACGACAAGGTAATTAATACTGGAATGAAGTATTTAAACTGTTAATTTCAATGAAAACATTTTTCTTCCAAAACCTATTTTTGATCAAATAAAAAGTCTCAAAACGCTTAAAAATGGAGTTTTACTAATGCTATCGCCAACATAAAGGTCTTAAAATTTAGGAAAAATTATGAGGGATCAGGTTTTGTAATTCAAGAAGTTGAATCTTAAAAAAAAAAATTAAAATATAGATGCATGAAACAAAGTAAGCATTTTAAAACCTAAAACGCTTAAAGAGAGCAAATGTGTCCAAGTTGCACTAAGTTGCAATTTTTTTTTTACAGATTCAATTTGATACAAGTTAAATCTTTAGAAAACATTAAATTTTATCACGCAATAATGTGAAATATTATAACTTTTCTCCTTACCAACACCATAAAGACAAAATTATTACGTTTAATTTATATTAAGATTCAACATATCACTATTTTATTTTTAAAGTAATACCTATAACATTTAGATACAGCATCTAGTAGAAAGCTTCGTATCTCTTAATCAATATTGCATAGAAACTTTTTTCTATAGCCACTTAAAAAAAAAGTACTTCATTAAGCACTGTCACTAAACTACAATAAAATTTTATTTTATTTTTGGGTTGAAAACTCTATACTCTAGAGTGCTGCTGTTAGTCATCTAAAGTGGTAATCAATTTTAAAACTATAAGACAATGCTTAGTAGGAAGTTGAATTTTTACTTTTGGATCAGTTTAAAATTTCTTGTTTTGTCCGCCTAAATTGTCTTAATACCCCTATGTACATTGCTTTAATATTAACTTCAAAATTCGAACAAATTGGATCCTAAGTTTCTTTGAACAACCGGTAAAAGTACATACAGCCAAATCTTTTTTTCTCAGAAACTGGTGCTTAAAATAAGACTTAATTAAGTAGGTATTCTTAAAAAAGAGCTAAATAAACTACATAGCAAATATTCAATACATCAATGACCTCAAAAACCAATAGTTTTCAGAACTTGAATATTAATAAATATTGTTTATTTTTGAAATATTGTAGTTCATAGATGCTAAAATTTTATCCGTAAAGTTAAATGTGCGATTGATGTTTTAAAGTTGTTTTAAAGCTGATTTTATTCGATCAGAAATAAATCTCTATAAAAAATAAGAAATATAAAACCATCACCGACATCCAAGTTGAACAAAATCATCCAAGTTCGCAAAGTTTTTTTTTCGAAGCAAAATTCTATTGAAATTATTTTTACACTAAAATAACACTACGAGCTTATAATTTGCCCAACTTCTCCAGACTAAAAAAAAATTAATAGCAATTTAAGATTCAATTTATCTGACTTTTCGGAAAAAAAAAGAAGTATTATATTAATTTAATTCATAGAGAATATTAAATTTAGTGTATATGTATGTACTTATAACTCAAATAATCTATATTTACTATTACATTTATCTTTAACCCTCTGTAGGCATACCTCTTTTTTGTGACGTGATAGACACTTTTAATACTTTTTCATGTCGCTAGAACTTTTTTCGGTCACAATATTTTATAGAGAATCAGGTATTAAATTGATGTAGAATATTCCGAGGAATTCGAATATTGTTTTCACAATTCCGAAAAAAAATATTTTCACCCTTATAAAGAGACTTTTTTGTGACCACTTTTTTGAAAAATCGTAATTTTTTTTTTTTTTATTTTTGTCATGCCAAATTCGCACCCGTGTGCGGACAGAGGGTTAGTAAGAAACAGCATTTTCTTGTGATAATTTCATAAAATAACCCAAATGTTAGAAAATTTACAGGATGTCAGATAAATTATTTATCAAAAGCAATTAAATTCTTCAAAAAAAGTGCATTTTTAAATTTCGACAAAACTATCTTTCAAAAGTTGAAGATGAAAAAAGAAATAACTGATGTTTAATCCAACTTGACCCAACCAACATAATTAATCTTCATTCAAATATTTTATTTGGGAAATTTTTGACACCAACATGAGAATGGTTTATAGTTTATAAAAAAAAATTTCAAGCGACCTTTGTTCCAAAATGCGTTTAACTGAACAACACTAATTGACTAATAAATGAATTATATAAATAATGTATGTTTCGTGACTTCTTCCCTGCAGAAGGGGCTATTTTTTTTTTAATTTAATTGAATTGATTACTATGTTCAAACAAGTACCTACCAAATTTAAATTAAAGAAGATTGCTCAATCTGGTCATTTAGGTCTTCCAAGTTCTACTTGTTCTATTGACAAAATTTCGGACGAAAAAATTTAAGCCTTTCATTAAAAAGAATGTTGGAATTTAAGACTAAATTTTTACAAATATCCTTAGAAAAAAAAGCAATAAGAAGATAAAACTAGACAAACCTACTGAAACCTTTCCTTTTATTTGAGTTTTTCTAAATAAATATTGCTTTTGTAATCAAAACAAAAAACGTCAAACAATTTCTTGAATCTTGGATCCATCGCTTTTTTGTATCATTTCCTACACCCATTTTTTTTTTTCTGAAAACACCGACAAAAAACTAATTTTTCATGTCCCTAAAATTTTATACAAGAATCATTCCCCAATTCAAAATTGAAAATCCCCAAAGGAGCACTTTTTTTAAATTAAAAAGAAATGTTTTCCCCAAAAAATGACAACACTGAATAATCTTCTTAATTTAAAAATAAAGATATCTAGCTACCTATTCCTATTTCCCTTATCACGATTACAATTTTCCTTGTATTTTTATAAAAAAAAAAAAAAAAAAAAAAAACACCCCCAACAAAATTTTACACAAAAAACTCACCTTATTTTGAATATAAAAAAAAATTAAAACAAATCCCAGCTGCTGCTTCCAGTCGTCGTCCTTCTTTATTATTTGAGTGTGAGCGTGTGTGTCTCTCTCAATCTTCGTCTGTTATAATCCCAAAGTTTTGACAAATCTATTTTAATGCATGCACCGTTAATCACTCTGTGATTTAACTTTAACAGACACAATCGTCGTCGGAAATCACATTAATCACACACAACAAAGTGTATAAATTTTTTTCTTCTTCTTTTTTAAATTTTTTTCTCTTAAATTTTCTTTTTTTTTTTATTGCTTATATCCACTTGCACTCTGACACACGCATGTCATTTAAATCACAAAAAAGAAAAAAGAATTTTCAAAAAAAACACCTCAAAAAAAAAACTGCAGACGATATAAATCAAACAAACTTAATGAAAAATCAAAACACTTTTTATAGGGTAAATCAAACCAAACAATCAACAATCTTAAGCGAAAAGCAATAACGTGGGATAATCGCGGTGGCGACACCTCTTCACGAAACAAAACAAAAACACGGATTCAAAGTAAGAACGAACAACACACAAAGTTGGTAATGCATCGAATAATAATTGAGGCAACTTTTTCATCCTCTTTTAAAGGGTCTGAGAGGGTTGTAAGGTAGCGCACTCTATTGGCAACAACAACAAACAAGAGACACAAAAAATTTTACCCACGGACAGTTTTCAACCTGTCGAATATACAGTTGACAATCAACACAACAACCCACCCTTTTCCAATTTAATAGGAATTGTCGTCGTGTGCAATTATTTGTATTATCCTGCGAAATGGAATTCCTCAACTCTGCCTACTTGGGCCTATACTTTTTTTTTTTTGTTTATTTTTGTTTTGATTGGGTCTTGATGGCGCTTAAGTAATCGGTGTAGTTAAACATACATTATATAGGTGTCAGGTGGACACGGATACTCTGTCCGCACGTAACTGACGCGACCGCAATGTATAGTATATCTCGTTTAATCCCTTCAGAGAATCTATCATCGGCCGGTATTGTATTTCAACACAACACAAAAAGACAAAACATTATTTCACACAGCAAAAATTTTGCGCACACGATATATAAAAATTTTGTGTTCGTGTTTTATAAAGGAGAGGACGAGAAAACACACCCTATTCGGATCGCGGTCGTTCTTCAACTGCCGCTATTCGACATCAGGTGCTTTGATGTGCTCTTTTAGATGGTAGTTCGCATGAGAGTTTATATTTGGAGTTGGTGAGAGATATCATGCGCAGTGATATATTTTTTTTTTCTTGTCGAAAGAAGATAACAGAGAAGAGAGAATGATGATGGTTTGTTTTTGTTTTGTTGAGATATATCACGCTTGATATAAAATACTCTCATGAAAATTGCATGATATATTTGTGAAGAAGTATCATGAGAAAATGTTACAAGGGAGATTATGTTTCATGAAATTATTTATTGTTTTGAAAAAAATTATTTGAAATTTATTATGAGACATACTAAAAAATATCATGCAACAACTACAACTTTTCAACTATCTTGAAAGATATTTTATGCAGGAGTTGAATGGGATTTTTTTCGTGTAACAATTTTCATGGTAGATTTTGCATGTTATCTAATTTTATTGACTTTGATTTCAGATAAATGAAAGGCAAAACAGATTGGCGCTTAGAGAAATTAGATATATTGAAGAAAATTGATGTTCATTAAGGCAAATGAGATAATTTTGTTGGAAATTTGCAAATTCGATTGCAAATTATATCATTTTCGAGAGTGATTTGTGTGTTAGCTTTGGGGTGGATGATTTTCCATAAATATTCGTTTTTAAATTTTATAACATAATAAATAAAACTTATTTGTTAAAAAAAATAACTTTCGGTAAGAAAAAATTGATTAAAAGAAAAGAAAACAATTTTTTTTTATTTTTTTTTTATTCGAAATTGAACTAATTTAAACAAAATTTGTATTCAAAAGCGTTCAAATAACTTTTATATAAGCAAACAAAATCATAACAAAAAAAAAACTATTAGTTAAATAGTTAAAAGCTCAAATCTAGGTAATTTTGTGTCTTGACCATTAACGTGGAACTCGGTGAGGTAAGGTCATTGTTTGAAAATCATAAAAAATATGTATCTAGAAAACAAGAAAACATGATAATGAGTACAACACTTTTAAGACTTTAGAAAAGATTACGCCTTAGATTTGAATTTAAAATTTTTGTTTGGACTTGTTTTTTTTTCGAAAATTACCCTAAAAATTTGATGAGATATTTTGGTTACTAATTTATTTTTATTAACAGAACGACATCATGTTTTTTTTTAAGAAATTCTCAAAAAGTTTGATTTTTTCAAGAGATTTTGATGAAAAACTTCAAGTGTTACTTTAAAAAAAATTTTTTTCTAAAATAGGTACTCCCATTCCCATTGAAGGTTTTTTTTATAAGTTTGTGATTTCCTGAAAACAGCTTTTTCAATTTCAATGAATTTTTTTAAATGTTTTTATGTAGCTTCAATTTGAATCAAATACAAAATTTTCAAAAAAAAAAAAAAAAAAAAAAAAAAAAAACAATATGCATTACAATTTTTTTATTCAAAATACAATTTACAGAAAAAAAAAACGTATTTTAAGACAGATCTAACGATTTTGAAATTTTTTTTTTTTCCAAAAATCGAACTGAATACTTTTTTGAGTTCTAATTCATTTGATTTGTTCCTTTGAAAAACAAATTTCAATTTTTTTTAACATTGATTTAACATTCATATTAAAAATAATTTTTTTAAGATTTAACCATGAAAAACTGTATCTTTTGATGTTTGGTGAGATTAAATAAAATGCAAGACTGGTTTGCACGTACTTTCTTTTATAGAGTTACATAGAATGTTTAAGCTTTTTGCACAATAAAAGAATAATTTTTGTTTAGTTTCATCGTTTATTTTAAAAGAATTGTAAAAAAGCATCTAAAATGGTTATATTAAAATTACGAAAACACCTTTTTAAATAGCTGTAATCTCGATGCGAGATGATTTTTTGTATACCAAAGAATTTTGTTTTGAAAAATGTAAGAGCTGTTTTTTGAAAAAAAAAAATATATTTTGTACAAAAAAAAATTTCAATTCTTTTTTAAACAAAACAAATTGGTACGCCATTCTGGGAAAATTATTATTTCACATGTTACAGCAAAGTTTTAAGAAAATTAATAAATCCGATGAAAAAAAAATGATTTCATAAAAAAAAATGTTATACAAAATTGATATTATTGAATTTTTTCTGATTTTGGTAATTCAGATTACTAAAATACAAAAAGGATTTTATGGTTACTAAGTAAATAATATGAAATATATTGCTTTTACTCGTTTGTTTTGTGTTATAGGTAAGTTTATTATATTAAATTTTTTTTTTTTTATTTAAAAAAAATTCCTGATTATTTATTACCACTAACGACAAGTAGATGATTTTGTTCAATTATGGAGGGCCAGTATTTATTTAATTCTACGCCATAGTTGTAATTATAATTTTTTGCACGTTTTGCAAGTGCACTATGGCGTATACGTACTTTTTTATTTTAAGTTTTATCTGAAAAAAAGAACACTTTTTGCTTTTAAATGAAGAATCGTCATAGCAATTTTTGAGAATAATTTTTTTGAAAAAAAAACTCATATATGTTATCTACGATTGATTTCTTTTTCAACGGCGTATACAGGGGGGGGGGGGGTCACGGGGTCATGACCCCCCCCCCCCCCCCCCCCCCCCCCCACAAGAACTCAAAACATAAACAAAAAATTGTTATGTGATTTGCAAAATGTCGAAGTTTTAGAACATGAACGAAAATGAAAAGTGAAAAAATTTTTCGGTATTCAAACCAACTATTTTCCTATATTTGGGGATATTTTTAGCAACCGCTATGCTGGATTAGGATTATTTTGATTCGTTCGATAATGTAAGGCATTGATAGGCTACAAGTTAAGCTGTGTTGTAGAGTTTTGTATGGATTTAAAATCCAAATATTTTTTAAATTTTGACTAAACCGATAAAATAGATAAGAATATAAGCAAGCTTGTCTAAAGGCAAATTTAATATTTAAGCAAGCTTAGATCACTCAAAATATCCTTCGATAATCAATTTAAGAAAATCTAATAAATATAACTGAATATGTTTTATATTTTAAACCGCCGATAAATACTTCAAAGCTGACGAAATCAGAGCCGAAAATTGTAAAATCCTTAGTGAATGTTCTAAAGCATTTCTTTAATTAGTATTGGCGTTTGAAATTTCGAAAAAATATCTACGCTAAAACTAGCATAATTTTGTTTAATATTTTCTGTTACGACAAAAATATTTTTTTGTCTTTACTATTTTCACAGAGGTACCTATTTGAATCGTCTTAAAAAAATAAAAATTCGCGTACAATTTTAAAACAAAATTTAAAAAAAATTATATTTTCAAACACATTTTTTTTGGAAAAACTTTGCGATTCGTTTGCCTGAGGTTATTCAATTAATTCGAAAGTTACCAGTGTTATTAAATTAAAATGATTTTTATTTTAACTTATAAAATAATTCTGGACTATCGGAAAACAATGCAGAGTTGTTTAAAGGCAAATTATTGAATCGAAGGACTTGTACATTACTAGGGATCGGGTTTCCATGCAAATGATTGTTTTTTTAGGAACACCTCGGAAGCACGGCAACGAAGTATGTACACGAATCAGGATATTTCCTTTAAATTTCAATCAGTCGTTAGTGCATATTTTTGCATATTTTGCATTTATTAGCATTTTTTTGCATATTTTGACATATTTTGGAAATAAATGCATGTTTTTCGTGCATATTTTCGCAAAAATTGGCAAAAATAACGAAATTTCACGCTTAAAATTTTTGACTAAAAGTGACTGAAAGTCAATTGGAAAAAAGTCAAAAACGTAAGCAAATGCTGTGTAACACTGGCAAATCAACATTGTCCAAACTCATAAAAAACACGCTCAAATGATAAATTGGATCATTTAAGAGTATTTCGCCAATTTTATTTATTGTTTTTAAAGAAAACCCCAATATTTCCAAAAAGTTACATCTTTGAACTCGGAAATGGTTTCGTATATAGATTTCATAAAAGTTACGTAAAATCTTTTTATAATTTTAAAGAAATATTGATATTTTACAAATTCATGTGACCTTAAAAGCATATTTAAAGTGCATACTTTTTTTTACTTGCGATATAGGTACTATAGGGCAAGTTTAGGATTCGTAAAAAAAATCGAACTCGAGATAACAATTTTACATGACATTACGATGATGGAGAATGCCAAAAACGTGGGTCCGGCAATTCTGTCTGTCTGTCTGTCTGTCTGTCTGTCCGTCTGTCTCTATCTGGAGCTGCAGCCTAAACGAGTGAAGTGATTTTCTTCAAACTTGGTAGTTAACAGTTTTTGGTGATTCCCTAGAGGGGAAATTGAAATTTTTTTTATGACCAAAACTAACGGTACCTGCCATATAACGGAAATAGAAAAGTTAATTTTTTTCAAAAACGGCTCTAACGATTTTGATTAAAATTTTTGTGTGTAATACTACACATAAGGGCCAACTTTTTAAATAAAAAAAATATTTTTTGTACCGTTATTAACGGTACCTGTCATAGAACGGTTTTTTTCGTTTCTGAATATCTCGTACAAAATTAACCCGATTTAAATGAAAATTTTTATACAAAAGTGTGTAAGTAAAGATAATATTAAAATTTTAGAAAATTTTCAAAAAACGCATTTTTGGTTTTTTAAAAAATATTTCAAAATTTTTTTTTGAAAAATCAATTTTTTGAAAACGGATCAATGAAAAATTTTGAAATTTAGTTTTTATGTGTAAATTAATTATTTCTTCAAAATGGCATACCAACTTTTTTTTTGAAAAATGTTAAAAAAATTTTATATATAAAAAATTATTTTTTTAAAAAACGGCTCCTACAATTTTCAAAATTTTTTTTCTAAAAATACCTTTTTATACGAGAAATAAAATGGCATATTTGTTTTTTTTTTAAGATATTTTAAAACGGAGTTTTATTAATTATAAAAACAGATTTAATTTTTTTATACTACTTATGAAATTTCTTCAAAATATCGAATTTTAAATTTCTTGAATAAAAAGCTTTAACATTATAGTTACTTTAAGCATAAGAGCAAGTACGTGCGACCCCAGTCGTGCAATTTATTAAGAGTATATTTTGAGCGCATATTTTTCGTTTTTAAGTGTATGAAAATCCTATCCCTATACATTACACTGTACTTTAAGGACAGGATGGTCTTAATTGGTTAGACTTAAGGTTGAACCCTAAACAAAAGCAAACGAATCACACAACGTTTTTGTTTGGTTATATTTAGAACTCTTCGGAACTGCTCGATTCGCTATGCAAAACGAGCAAACTTTAATATTTTTAATTCAAATAGCACATTTTCAAGTTTATGCCTACTATCAAAACTGTTGTAAAAAAAAATTTGGCATGACCCCCCAAGAAGAAATCCTGTATACGCCCCTGTTCTTTTTGCTTCGCTGCAGACGGGTAAAGAAATAGAAATATCTGTTTTGTCATTAATATCATAGCATCCTTGGTTTATTTATTTTTTTTTTTATTTTGGTTTACTTTTCAAGTGGCTCTTAAAATCTGTGACAAAAATTGTTCAACTTCTGACTTAATTGTTTTTTTTCATTTTTCTTAAAGAAGCAACGAGTGTTTTGTGCTTTTTTGAAGAAACCAAAAGATACTTTAGTACAAATTTAAAAAAATATTAGCATGGATTTTTGAAAACATTGTATTACCTAAAAATATTAAAATCACTTTTTTATTTAAGTCTCACCCATAACAGTGAAAGTGAATCTATTTGTTTTCAAAAATAGTAAAGATTGAATATTTAAATAAATTAAAGAATTTTTGTTGGTATGTATGTATTATGAAAGTCTATGGAAAATTTAAGGAAACCATAAATTTAATGTACAAATATCCCAATTCGTGACGATGGAATTTCTCATTTATTTTTGTTAGAATAAAATATTTTCATAATAAAGTATTTATGATTTTATAATCAATTGTGTTCTGTCAATTTCTGGATCATAATCACGTAATACATATACATTTATGGATAACCTTGCAGAATTCCTTGCAATTTCTTATAAACCAGTGAAATTACGTAGAGAAGAGTAAGATTCACCTAATATAAAACAACTAATTCCTAAATAAAAATATTTTTTCTAATGAAAGAGAATCAAATCAAAACCAGCATTTTTTCTGGCTCAATGCGGGAGTTTAGATGTCTTTGACAGATATAAAAACTGGTGCTGTATAATGTCATATGTTTTTTTTTTTCTTTTTGTTTTAATGTCAATGCCAAAATGCCAATGAATTAAAAAAAAAATAGTTTTCTTTTTCTGTTTTAAATAGATCTTTCTATCTTCTTGTCAGAAATATTTATTCAAAACAAATTGTATGAAATTAAAAAAAAAATAAATCAAAATTACTCGAAAACATGCGCAATTATGTTAATAAATCTCCCTGAGATAAACTCGTGAACAATTGAATTTTTTTGTTAGAAAAGAGTGTTTAAAATTTAAAAAAATGTTTGCTTTAAATTTAAAACAAAAAATCAGCAACTTAATTTATTGAATTGACTTCTAGGACGTGGAATCTCAAAAAATATATCATGAGATAAAAAGAACACAAAGAACAGCTCTTTCTCTCATGAATTAAAAAAAAAAAGAGATTTAAGAGGAGATAACAAATTTAAGAGAAAATTTACATGCAACTTTTGGTCTTCTTCTTTTCGTTATCTGCTCACATTAAATTTTCATTTCTATCAATCCATTGCCATTCTCAAATGTTCATCAATGATGATGGTTGGTTATATTCGTCCTCCACTCTACACTCGCACAAATTGATAACCGAAACTTGTGTGTGCACAATATCTGAATTGAATTGATGGCACACATCAGCTTGTGTGTAATTGGCAATTATTTTCCTACTTATTTACCATCGATAACATTAATTTACACATCAAAGCGGATGCAGCGTGTTGTTATTCTTTCTCAGCCTTTTTGTGTTCAAATAAAAATTCAAAAAGAAAAATACCGAAAACACAACATAAAATTGATAAGGATCAACACTCTTATCAATATTATGGTGTTTTTCCTTTTTTGTTTATTCTTTTCATTGAGGAGACTTATGGTCTCTAATTTAATTCTTATCGATAAATGAATGACAGGGCATTGATTTATTTTCAACTTTTGTTGACCCGAATCAAATTAAAAATTATGGGCAATCTGGGATGAAATGAGATGATGCGCTAAGCTATTCTTCACTTATCTCAAAGAGGTCGACATAATTTTTTTTTAAATAAAAAAAAAAAACATCAGAATGTGCTTTAATTTAAAATATCAGATTAAAATAGACCTACTTTTGAAGAACAGAAGCTTTAATATTATAAGTATGTTTTTTTAGAGGAAAACAAAATCTGTCTCAATACAGATTGAAGATTGGTTTGAAAAAGATGTTCGCTTGAATTTCTTATCGCTCTGTTTGATTCACAAGGTCAAATGTATGAACTCCAAATCAGTGACTTGAACGCAATAAATTTTAAATTCCTACTGTTTATAAACAAAGAATTTTATTGATCGAAAATATTATTGGGGTAAACAAAATTGTACGATGTTTTTATGTTTGTACATTTTTGTTGATGTTGTTTTAGTACAAAACTATAATGAATACAAACCAATTAATTAGTACCTACAAAAGTAAAAGCCGTTATTATAGAATTGACAAATTAAACTTTCAAATCTTTTTTTTTTAACCTAAGAAAAAAATTGTTTTAGAAAATTTTGAGAGTTTAGGTGAAAAAGTCTAAAACCATAGTTCAAAAATTAATTTTTTTTTTATTGAGGCTTGTAAAAGGACTATTTTTATTAGGAAACCGATAAATTTTTTTTATAATATTGCAAAATTTGAAGACTTTCCGAAAGCTGTTTTTGACTCAATTTTTTTTTCTTTGAGTCAAGTTACAAAATTTTTCCTGAGTTTCTACGGGGCTTAACTCAAAAAAATTAAGATATTTTATTGCAATGAAAAATAAAAACCACGGCTCATTTCATTTACACGTAACATAGATAAGTACTTCACGAATCATTGACCTTAATGCACTTATTACCGAATTTAATCCCTCTTTAAAAAAAAAAAAACACCCTTTAACAGAAGTTATTTTATGAATTCACTTTCACAAATGTTGAGATAACATATTTCCATGACATTACGATGGTAGAGAATGCCAAAAAAGTGGGTCCCGGAAGTCCGTCTATCTGTCTGTCTGTCTGTCTGTCTGTCTGTATAAGGAGCTACAGCCTAAACGGATGGATCGATTGACTTCAAACTTGGTATGTAGCATTTTTTGGAGACTCTCCAGAGGAATTTTTAGAATTAATTTTGTTGGACCAAAAATAACGGTACTTGTCATATACCGATTATAGTACAGTTCAAATTGCTCAAAAACGGCTCCAACGATTTTGTTTAAAAAATTCAAATGTAAGTTTTAAAACAAAGTCTATCTTCTAATGAAAAAAAAAAAATTGAAAATCATTATTAACGGTACCTGCCATGGAACCGTTTTTTTTAAATCCGATTATCACTGAAACTGCCTATTCGATTTCAACGAAACTTTTTGTGAAGAAGCATTTTGTTAAATTTAAATATAAGCCAAAAATAAAATTTTCGAAAACGGGACATTGAATTTTTTGAAATTTTGGTTTTAGATGTTGATTAGTGATTTCTACAAAATGGCATACCAATTTTATTTTTATTTTTATTCCAAAAAATTATTTATAAAAAATTAGTTTTTTAAAAAACAGCTCTAACGATTTTGAAAATTTTTTTTTTCTAAAAATGCATCTTAATATATCAATCAAAACTGCACACTTGTTTTGGGGGACAATTTGATTTCAGATTGTATATTATTTGTTTAAAAAACGAATATTTTTTTTTTTTTCTGTACCTACATTTTCCAAATTTCTATATAAAAAGTCTTAAAAATTTAAGCAACTTGAACTCTAAGAGGAAGTTCGTGCGACCCAGTCGTGCATTTTATTTTTTTTGAAAACCGATTTAAATAAATGCACGAAAGTTGCCAACAATGTTTAAGCTTGTTAAAGCACCCTTAAACAAATATTTGTTATTTATTTATAAATTAACTTTATAAGAAAAGTGAAAAAGTATCAATATTTTTTTCTTAAATAACAAAAATACCATTGGTTTTAACATGAAAACGAAGTGTGCTATTAGTGTTTTTGTAGCATTTATTTTTTGAAAATTTTTGTATGTGTCGTTAAAAAAAAAACAAAAAAATATTGAGCTGAAAAAAAAGATTGCACCATTTTGTATCAATATTTTGGGTATCAAAATTTATATATTTATTGTTAATGGATAAAATTAGATGAAAGGTTTTTATTAAACTTAAAATATTTAATAATGTAATATTTCCAACAAATAAGAATTATCTATTATGTATGGTGTAAACGATTGAATATGAATATGTACATATGTAAAAATAAAACGTTTTCTCTTTAAAATCAATTATCTTCGTTCTTGGCGCCAAATTTTAATGAAGTTTGGCATTCAAAACCATCGAACTTCTAAAACAAGATTATTATATTTATCTACGTTCTACGATATCATAAATTACCATTAAAATGTTGTCCCAGCTGGAGAAGAAAATTAAAATCTTTCCAAAAACACATTGCATTTATCTGGAAAAAGGATTCACATTTCTCATATCTTTCTCTATACCTAATATCGAATATTGTTGGTTTCCACTTAAATACCCAAAATACACACATTTTAACAAGAAAACCGAAAATAAGAGAAAAAAAATCCACTTGAAAACCAATATATGCATTTAGATTGTAAGAATTTTAGATATATTTCAAAATCTACACCCCTGCATTGCTTGCTTGCACAAAGAATTTCTCTATAGATGAAATGAATTCTAATTTTTCTGTAGGTACATTTGATCCTTTCAAAAGTGGAAGAGGATCATATTTCAAAAGAAAGTCGAAGTCGTTAATGTAAACATATCCTCCATCAGAGTGCACCAAACCTTGTCTGCATAAAATGTATCATCCCTCCCTCCCTTTTCACTATCTACTCAAAACCACATATGAATTCGAAATCTGAATGGAATTCCCCCGTCAATGACTTGTTGAGTCTTCGTCATCATCCTCGTCAATGTTGCATTGCCTTGTCTGTGTACAGAAAGTACACAAGGTTTTTTTTTTTTTGAAATGGAAATAAGATATTTTTAACATTTCAACCCAGATGAGAATAGCACCCCTCCCATCATCCTTGGCAGATAGGACGATATAACACCCATCACCACATCGACCGACGACGCCAGCAGCCGTTGATAGGAGGATGCATTTTTAATGGAGAAACACACAACTCTGGAGAAATAATTATTATCAAGTTTGACTTTTAACCCATAAATGGTTTCCTCACTGAGAGTCATTCCCCACCATTTCCTTTGCCATATCCATATCCGAATCCGCATCTGGCAGCGATTTTTGAAGACTCATCACGTCACGTCATCCACATCCTTTTCTGACAGGACACACAAATGCATCGAACGAATATTTACACACTCATATTTATTTCATTCCAACCAGATGATGACAGGATCTTTAGAAGATAGTCAAGTTAGAGTTTGTCTAGGTCGTTATCGTTTTGCTTGATAATAATTATTGTCATCCCTTATTAGGGGGTGTTAAGCAAACACAAATGAACACATATAGAAACAATGTGTTTACAGAGCTATACAATACGATGATTTTGAGGTTTGAGAGAACAAAAAAAAAAGGAATTCAAAAATAAAAGCAGGCGACAAGGATATTCACTTTGCAAAGAGCTGCGAGTTTGAGTATGCGGCTTGCTTTGTTGTCCTCCTGTGTCGTTGCCGTGTTTGGAAAATTCAACAATATGTTATGTATCTTTAAATGAGTAACGGTGGAGTGCGGATTCATCTGGCTTTAGAGGGTCTTGATAATCTTATGTGATGGAAATAGATACTTTTTAGCTGATTTTATTCCGTTACATTCAAGATTAGAAACATTAAATTGGAAGTATTAATTGAGGAAGGAAAGGAAACAGCTGTGAAATGTTATAACTTGTGCAATGTGTTCTGACATAATGACGTTTTACGTCCCTTGAGGGGTCTCATGGAGCTATCCAAAGGTAAGTCAAGTAGGTATGGATTACACAATGTTAAATATGACAGAAAATAAAAATAAATTGCACGACTGGGGTCGCACGTACTTGCTCTTATGGTAAAAGTTACTCTAATGTTAAAGTTTTTCATTTTCACGGAATTTCGTTAGTGGTTCAAATAAAATTAAATTTTTTTTTTATAAATAATTAAATACCGTTTTAAATGATCTTTTACAATCTTTTATTTCTAGTATAAAAAGGAATTTTTAGAAAAAAATTTTCGAAACTAGTTAGAGCCGTTTAAAAAAAAAAAATAATTTTTTATATATAAAAATTTTCTAACATTTTTCAAAAAAAAAAGTTGATATGCAATTTTGAATAAATAATTAATTTACACATAAAAACAAAATTTCAAAATTTTTCACTAACTAGTTTCCAAAAAATTGATTTTTCAAAAAAAAAATTTGAAATATTTTTAAAAATCCAAAAAACCGTTAGTTTTGGTCCTAAAAAAAAAACTTCAATTTGTTCTCTAGTTAATCACCCAAAACTGTTAAGAAAATCACTTCAGTAGTTTAGGCTGTAGCTAGAGGTTCTTACAGACAGACAGAATTGCCGGACCCACTTTTTTGGCATTCTACATCATCGTAATGTCATGTAAAATTGTCATCTCGAGTTCGATTTTTTTTACGAATCCTAAACTTGCCCTATAGTACCTTTATCGCAAGTAAAATAATTAAATATGAAAGTTTTCATTTGGAAATTCTTTTTTACACTTTGACAACGATTATAGTATTTTAGAAGGTTAATAATCAATTTTAGCAAAAAAAAAAAAACCGACTTCCATGTATCAAAAATGGGTTGTATGGTTTTTCTCGTAGGTAGTTTTTTTAGCCAAAACCGGACGAAATTGAAATGGAACCACACTGCGGGCACCAGCATTCCAATACAAAAAGATTTATCAAAATTGGTTCACTCAGTCCAAAGTTATAAGGTTACAAACATAAAAAAATACAGACGAATTGAATACCTCCTCCTTTTTGGATGTCGGTAAAAACTACCCCTTTCAAAATAAAGTACCTAACTCCTACTGAATCTACCATACTTCGATTTTGGTCATAACTTTTGAAATAAGTTGAACCGGTTGGTTGGTTTATTATGAACTTCTGAATAGATATTGGATTTTTTTTTTTTTTTTTGAATAACTTGGTAAAACTTGTGTTGCACATTGTAAGGCTAAGCAAAAAATAAATGCTCACACGAGTTCGTCGTTATTAGTAGGTAAAACAAACAAGAAATCGGTCAAAGCTTTTCAATTTCTTTGTGTCTGTAAATTCTTAAACAAATTGTCAATGATTCTCAATAATTGGTGTAAGGATTCTGCAAAAGTTACCCAAAACTTGATCCGAAAAGAGTCTATTGATTTCTTGTGATTCTTGTAATTTTTCATAAAATATTTTTTTTACATTTTGCATCGAAAAACAGATTAAATTTTTTTTTTTAAGGAAAAGGTGCAATAGCTATGAAATTTTTAAACTTATTATGTATTCATACAATTATTGTAGAAAATTATAAAAAAGAAAAGAAATAAATAAAGTTCAATCATTCGTGCTTGTATAGTGAACGAAAACATAAGATGATAAAATTTAAAATACACTGAACGAAAAAAAGCCAATATTTTATGAACTGGTTGCGATAGAACTTTTTTCTATCAGTTTTTACAACAGTCATAAGTGTAGCTATCAATTGTTTTAGGGTTGTCCATCCTCTACCGAACACCCTGTATAGGATTCAGACGTATTCTAAACAAAAATTCCCAGGGAAATGGTTTCGGGAGAAGGGCCTCAATCGGAAAAAAATTTTTTGCTTTCCCCATATTCTTAACCATTGAAGAACGAAATTCAAGCTAAGAAATAATGAAATTTCATTAACTTTTCAGTTGGGAGTTTTTTTTTTCAGAAAAGTTCTGATTATGAAGATTACAACTCAACTTCAACTTTTTGAATCATTATACCTAAAAAACGGTGAGTCTTAGGAAAAAAAGTGTCATGACACTTTTTATATATAATAACCTGGTCTACAATTCTTGCATTGAAATTTTTTTGATAAGACTTACCGTTTTGCCAAAAATCGTGAAAAACCCATTTTTGTGACCTTTGACCCCAAGTAAATATTTTTCCAGGTCTCGGATCGATTAGGACTTTTTAGATTTCATTTATGATGGTGTTTCCGACAATCCTACCAATTTTCAGCTTGCTGGTAATTTATGTAACCTCGGATGTTTAAATTGACCGGACTAATGTAGATAGGATTTTTTTGATAACGTGATTAGTTTTTTTTTTTTTATTGATGTTTTTGTTTGAAGAATTTTGGTAAAATAAATTTTTTTCGGCTTTTTCTGATGTTTAAAAAAAACCCTAGGCAACATTATAGTCACACTACTTAAGTAAAAATAACCTTAATTTTTTTTGTTCGGATGTATCTATACTATAACCAAGTAAAAGGTGGGACAAGGAAAGCGCATATAATTCGAATAGTTTCGGAGTTCTAAAGTAAAACAAGAATGACGCATTTTACGGTCCTCAGATTTATGAATAACATACTTAATTCATAACTCTATTCATAACTAAAAACTAAATATTTTTTTGAGGTCTGTTTGTTGAGTTATTTGCATTCACATATATTTTTTCTTTCAATTATTGAGTTATTTTAAAAACATATTTTGAAGTGAAAACTTCTTTAGTATCGTAGTGATTTGAAACAAGATGAAACGAAAAAGCGACACGAAAAATCCATTGATCATAACTTTTTTGTTTTAATAGATAGATGAATGAAATTTATAAAGTAGATAGGTAATTAAATAAATTATGATTGTGCAAAATTTCAATTATTTTCATATTCAAAATTCTGAGATAACGGTGAAAAGATGTTCTTTTTCTAAACACGTTATATCTTTTGATCTAGAGCACATAACAAATTTATTTAACTTTAATACGCATGCTGATAATATTACCTTTCATTTAATATATCACACATAACGGTACGTGCTCTACAAGTTATATAATCTTTAATTGAAAAACTTGAAAAATATCTCAAAACACCTGCGATGACAAGCCAGTAGTAGAGGAAGAACCGTATAATCTCAGTTTGAAATTTCGACATGGTTGGCTTTAAAAAATTCTTACTTTTTTTGTAGGCATGGTAGAAATATGATTGAAGCGTCATATAAAAGGTGAAATAATAATGATATAAAATTTAATATAGGTTGTCTTTTAAAAAATGGATTTAATGGCGTTAGAAGAGAAAAGAGATTGATTGTTTTCCTTTTTTTAAGAAAACTAATTGGGTTAAAAAATTCTAGCTCTTTTTGTAGATGTTGTACAGACATGGTCCATATACCATATAAATATTTTGAGCTGAAACAATAAGCTTTCAGATGGTTTTGTAGGTTGTCATATAAAAAAAGTGATGGAATAAAAAAAATTTATATTTTTTCGATTTTTTTTTTAATGATTTTTAAGGTTTCACTTCAAACACGTGTGAATTGCACAAATGTTTTTTTTTTTTTTACTTCATAATTTCTAACTTGGCTCTAAGACAGCTATTCCAAACCTTTTAATTGAGAAAAACGTCTCTACCAGCTTAATGTGGCTATATAAAATTGCCGCACGTGGCAAAGTCAAACATAGAATTAGAATTTCCAACCATTTAAATCAAAAGCTCTTGGTATTGATAGCTCTTGAAACATAACAAATTTTCAAAACTTTGACGTAAGTGCTACTTTCAAAACAATCAAATGTACCTATGTACACGTGTTTGCTTTTGGCATTAACTACTAAAGATAACTTCGATCAGCCCACTGAATTTAATAACAAAAATCAAAGGATTCAATAAGCTCTCTTGAAATATCCCTAAAATAAGTCCTTTTCCAATCCAAATCTATCCCAAAAAAAAAAATGGATTTCCTAGAATACGATGCTTTTTATGCAAGTAGGTATTGTTCTATGATTTATTCAAATGTTTTGCCTCTTTGATATTTTTTTTTTTTTTCATTTCATTCAATATTTGAAATTTGAATAAACAAAATCTCTCTCGATTTAGAATTTCATCCAAAAACACGAAACCGTAAATATCCAACGTAACTCCTTGACTAATTCGAAGAATTTTTTAATATTCCAAAAAAAACCCCACCATCCAGAAGCTTGTGTAACGTAGGTAAATAAACTAAAGCCGCTTATATGTCTATTTTGGGTGATGCCCAGCCTATTCCACCCAAACTGAAAAAAAATATCATCTTTCAACACTTCAGTAGACTATAGCAGACTTAACCCATTTGAAAGCTTAAACTACATAAACAGAATAAGTAATAGTCTAAATAAATTTTCAAGTAGCAATTCAATACCTCGCTCATTTGAACTTAGACAAAGTGTTATTGCTTTTTTCGTAGGTATAATCATCTTGTCAAATTTTGGGGCGAATTTTTTTTTTTTTTGAAAAGAGATACTTTCCGCCCTAGTTTTAACATCACGATGCAAACCAACAACAACAATTAACAACCCCATGAGAACGCATAATAAACCTTGTGTTAATTATTTACGGTGTTAATCAGGAGGAGTTTCGAAGTAAACTTTGTCGTCTACTATAATTTAGTTGAATTTTTTGGCTGGGCAAAAATAGACTGTCAGTGTCAGTTACATCAATCGGCTGAGAAGGCCACCTAGTAGCTGCATCCAGCGTCGCATAAATTCAATGTTAATGTGACGATGGAAAAAAAGGGGGAAACAAAAGGAAAGGTATTTGATTTCAGTTCCTAACTTACGAGAGATAGAAGGGTAGAGAAGCAAGAAATATATATTCGAAAAGTCTTTTATGGTAGTTTTTTTACCTTAAAACTCTCTTCCCATTTATCATCAGGAGATCCATTTTGTTGGGTTCGGTGGTGCTACCTTCTCTTCTCCAGCTATCTGTCTGTTTTTTTGAGAGAGCAATATAAATGTTTTCAATTTCAAGGAATTTTGAGTGGTAAAATAAAAAACGAACAAAACCCAACCTGTCGAAGTTCCTTAGCAGAAGCAGAGACTTAGGTTTTTGGAGCGAGACAAATTTGAAGGTTATCCAGATTAAATGGAAACGATTGTGGTCTAATGGGATGTTTATGACTTGTGTCCATCAAGCGTTTGTTTAAGTTTTGAAAAAAAGAATGAGAGTGATCATTTAGGGTCTTTTGAGGGTAGTTAAATGAATGGGTATATCATTTTCTGTCTTTTTAGAGACTTATAACATTCATCATGTGGTCTTGATAGGGTTTTGTGATAAGATGAACACTCAAGAAAAAAAAAACACTTTATATGATAAGGTGTTTAAATTTTGTTAATGGAATAGCTATAGCCATATTTTAAGAACAATTATGGATAATATATTTGTATGCAAGTTAAGGGCTGGGCAACCATCTGGGAATTATTTTAGAAAAATTGATAGGTGGCAATTCTAAAAATTTGTCGCGATTGTCTGACAAATACCCATTTCCATAAAATATTCACAGGTGACATAGTTCTCAGTTTAAAACAACGACAATTTTTTCACTTTCAGTTTATGGAAATTTTGTATTTGTCATATTTTGACAGTATTTTTGTAGCGCACATAATTCTTGGGTCCTAAATCTTAATATCAAAACAATGTTTAATTTTTATGGGAAGCTGGAAATGTTAAACATCATTGAAAATCACTTTATGTACAAAAATCGATGTAAATTCTGTCTTTACAAATTCGAGGATTGCGTAGGTAGGTGCAACGGATATAGAGCAAGAACCAAACCCTACTTTTCGAGAGGAATTTTGTGGAATTTTGTGTGCCGAGTCCGAATCTGATGTCAAAATATCACTGGCACGTCATGTTTTTGAAATAATTGAATATTAATAGGTCAAAAACGCGTTTTTTTGGGTACATTTGACATCGAATTACATCACCGTTAATTTTTTTTTTGTAAAACTACTTATGCAATCTCAAAACAACATATTAACACGTCCTAAAGGTACCTATTTATATTTTTTTCAAAATTATTTTTTTTTTTCCTCAAAGATATTGAAAAAAGAAATTTATGATAGATATCTCAAAATCTTGATTATTTTTTTCAAAGTAATGAATGGTTTTTTGAATCAAATTCCATCTTGCATCTTCTGATTTGGACTTATAAAGAGCAACATATTACGGAAAATATATATTTTTGACTAAACATAAAAAAAAACTCAATTAAAAATTAGTTTTTGAAGCTTTATAGTGATAATAGTGATGAGTATACCTCAAAAACTAGATGTGATAGAAAAAATCTGTAAACAGTTTTGAATTCAGCACACTAAATTCAATCAAAATCACCTTATCAAGTTCTTGCTCCCGACTTTTTTTTAGTTTTTTGCCGACCAGTGTTATTTGACATTTGTAATCGAAATGGTAACGTCTTGACCGAAACTCAATTAAATGTCAAAATTTTCAATTACATACTGACAAAACTGTAATTTGTATTTTGTTTTTCCGTTTCATAAAAAATTGTCTCGACAAATTTGTCGTGACAACTAAAAAAAAAAAAAAACCTGAAAATCCAGTACCATGACAATTTTTGTATGATCCCAAATCTTGAATATTGCCGCAGATCTCCTGACAATTTTACAAAATTTTCAATATTTTTATGAAACAGGATTGTCATTTACAAAATTTTCATCTGTTGCCTTGTCAATGTTAATGCCCCTGGGAGTCAATTCCCGATCTGTGAAACTGTAAAGTGATACAAAAGGACCCCGCATATTTTGTATGGGAAGTGGCCCTCGGTGAAATTGTCTGAAATTTTAGTATGTTGTTCTCTAGAAGCCCTTGATCAACTATTTTTTGAGGTTATCTTGAAAACCTAATGTGATGGGGCAAAATGGACTTCGGATTCGGTTTCAGCGACCCTAAAAACATAAGGATTCCTCTAAAAAAAAAGCGCAAAACACAATATAGAGAGTTACAATCCCTTTTAATAGGTTTGAGATAGTCATCGGAATAATGCCCGATTCACAATATTGCGAGACGACGAGACGAGAGCGAGACGAGATTTTCCTTGACGATTTTAAAAAATGAAAATATATGAAACAATACACAATATTCCGATTCTCGTTGCGTTGAAATTCCGAAAATTTGGAAAAAGGACGCACGAGACGACGATTTTTCGAAAATTAAATTTTAATATAAAAATATTCTTGACAGTTCATATGAATAAAAGTTTTCTCAATTTAAAACATTCGAGTTAGCTCAGGTGAGAAGGTGATTGCCTCCCAACTTCTCCGCCCGGAGTTCGATTCTCAGTAAATACTGTTTATTTTTTTTTATTTTTGTTTACTTTATAGAATAAAAAATAGCAGTATTGTGAATTTCCATACGATTTTAAAACGATTTTTATTTAAATCGAAAACGTTCAAAAAAAACGTATCGCTCTCGTCTCGTCGTCTCGCAATATTGTGAATGGGGCATAAACCCGTTATATTAAAAACTGTCCATTTTTCGACTTTCTGCCCATATCGACTTTTGATCAAGGGCTTCAAGAGAACAACATACTAAAATGTCAGACAATTTTACCGAGGGCCACTTCCCATACAAAATGTGCGGGGTCCTTCATTATTTCAGTTTTCATTTATGAAAAATTTTTGAAGTTTGTTTTAACTTTTTAATTTTTTTATTACATTTTAAAGTTTGTTTTAATTTTTTTATAAATCCAGAATCGAATTTATAATGAAAACGTGAAAGGTACAACTTATCACTTCACAGTTTCACAGATCGGAAATAATTGACCCCCTGGTCTCTTAAACAAACCTTGTTTATTGTTGTATATATAATACAAAGTATACATACCTATATTTTTGTGACTTCGGTAATTGTTCCACATTGCAATAGTTTGGCATTTTAAGCTTATAACTTATATAAGACTTGGTGCTTGGTGATAGCAACTTTAAACTCTTGTTTTAAGATAAATGAAACTGACGGAAGCCAGAAGACCCTTACTTTAGCGGACACTTTGAAACATTTTTAACGGTAGAACCGTTTTTTTTTTTTGGTTCTAAATACCTATCTCTTACATACCGAGTTGTGTAAGCCCAAAAGCCTTTAAGTAACCATAATATTAGAATTTTAAAAAACCACATTTTTTAATTTTTAAAAAAATATTAATTTTTTTTATCAATTGTTTGAAAACGGCTCAGTGATATATTTCGAAATTTTGGTTTTAAGTGTTGATTAGTTATTTCTTCAAAATGGAATACCTACCAGAAAAAATTTCTATATAAAATATTATTAAAAAAAATAGCTCTAATATTTTCAAATATTCTTTTCTAAAAATTCCTTTTCATTCAAGAAACAAGATGGTATACTTTCTTCTGTGACTCAAATCATTTTAAACTGTGTTTCATTAATTTAAAAAAAAAAAACAGATTTGATGTATTTTTCGTAGAAAGCTTTAAGATAAGATACTTTTACCATAAGAGCGAGTACGTGCGACCCAGTCGTCCATTTTATTTTTTTTTTTTTATAACCAAAACTAAGGGTTCCTGTCATATAACAGAAACAGATTTTTTTCAAAAACGGCTTTTAGGTATCTTGGTATCTTTTGAATTAAAAATTTCTCGTTAACAACAAAGCCGATTTCAACCAAAATTTTTATTTAAAAACGTTTAAAATCATTTAATATAAATTATAACAAAAATTTCTAGAAAAGATTTTTGGATGTTTAAAAAATTATTCAAAAATTTTGTGTAAAAAATCAGTTGTTTGAAAACGCATTTGGTGTAATCTATACATTCAATAAGACAAAAATTGTTAAGATTACCGGATGAAGTGCGATGGTCTATTTTACGTGTTGGCTTGGCGTTCCTTCTTTTAATAAACATAGTTTTTTTTTTATCAGTTTGTTAAATTCTTTTTCTCATTGATTTTTCCAACAATCTCATTTACCTACATGCTTCGTCTAAGTAACCCTTCTAATTATCTAATTTGAATAACAAAGACAAAGCAAAATATGATCAAAGTCTTAGAAAACCTAACGTTCATTTTTGAACGTGAACAAAATATGAATATGATGATGGATATATCCAATTTATTTCAGTAGGTGGTATATTTTGTCAACAGTGCTTCCAAGAAATACTTCTTAATAGTCATCTTTTTTAAGTTCAAATTTTTTTTTTCTAAGATTAATAGCGGCCACCTCAAAGTCGGTTAATATTTTTTGAAAACAGTAGACTGTTAGGTTTAAACTAATACGTGACCAACCAGCGCCAACTCCTCTTCCCAAAATTTCACCCATGAAGCAATGTTATGTTCCCACGTTTAAAAAAAAATATCTAATAATTAAATTCTAAGCGTATAACCTCATCAATAATAATATCGGTTCATAAAAAGACAAAAAACGATGTTAATCTATATCGTGTTTGAATACAAAACATAAGAAATTGCATTCAGTTCACGAACGAAATTCGATGAAACGAAAAAAAATCACATAACAAAAGTCACGTCATCGGTCGTATCTAATAACATTTTCATTTCTACTTTTCAATAGTTTTTATATGTAAATTTGTAAATTCCCTCAAAAAATAAATATCTTAACATTAAACTCTCAAATTAACGACATCAATCGTGTGTATATAGAAAATAATCAAAGTAAAAATAAACTAAATGAGCCCATTCAAGTGCATGTCAAATGAACTCATTCACGATCTTTTTTTTCTTCGAACTTTAATCACTTTAGTTCGTTTGAAATCAAACAAACCTGTGAAAAAACTATAAGAATAAAGTTCATTAATTCCACCTTTGAATTGATATCCCCAATAAAAATAGACAAGATTTTCCAAAATTGAACTCATAAGTTAAAATTAAACTTAACCATTATCTCCTTCGAAGTAAAATTTCCATAACAAAAAATGTCTGACAGAAAAACACACAAAGAAATAAAACGAACAGATCTGTCAAATATTCGAATTCGAATTTAATTAATAATGACATTCGAGTGTGAACGATGACGCGCAAAGGGCAGACATCAGGCACAGACGAGACGGGAGAATTTAATTGACCCCCAAACAACACCCTAATGACTCCAAATGAGCCACAATGACCAATTCAACAGCATCCCACAAACATATACAACACAAACAATAGGGGCGATACCCAATATTCAATCCCAATCCCAATCCAAAATCCCAAACTGCCAACTAAAACAAATGGCAACGAAACAAATCCAAATCCTGTTATTCAAATCACTTTTCATGGCCGTTGTTGTTCACTTTTGGGAACACACATTTTGACAATTGTTTCTAGATGATGTCTGTGTTTTTCACCTCACCTCACCTCACCTCATCTGTCATCCAACTCAGGACCGACAAACAAACCATAGACTGAGTTTGTAGCAGACATTTTGGTCGAAGTTCTACAGGTAAACAGTTTTTTTGGGTCCGTTTCGGTCCCGGTGTACGATAGAAATTGCTCGTTTATTCAAATCGTATGGTTTCGTTCGATAATTTATTACGTCATGAAAAACATGATACGAAGTTAGTATCGGTTGTGTTTAGTGTGTTTGTTGTGTGTGGTTTTGAAGTTTGAGTTCCTTGGGACATTAAACAAAGTCAAAAAAAAGAGAGACATAGGCACAGAGAGATAACGGCATTTTGTTAACGTGACACTTTGCATTCTTGTGAAATGAATTCACCACCAATCTGAGCCTCGTTAGAAGGGTCAGGTTTGTTATTTCTCTCTCTTTTTCTCATTCAACGATTATGATTATTGTACTTTTTTGAATTCGATGAACATGACAAAAAATTGTTAATAAATTGCCTATACGTGATTATGTCAAAGGAGATGTCAAGTGAATTATGACACATGATTTCGAAAGAAGCATTCAATTGTGTCAGTTTAAGACTCTTTTAAGCTGGAAACAGAATAAAATAAAAATACTTCTCCCGCGTCAAATGTCAAAGAGAAATGACATTTTGACTTTTCTTTTGTTTTCTATTTTTTTTTTTTATATTTTTTTGGTGAAAATCGTGATCAGTTACTTCAGTGGCGGTGAATAATAAAAGTGCGTGTCACTGAACGGATACCTCCATAGCGCGTGTGATGAATTTCTGAGAGTTTTTGTGACAATTTTATTTCGATTTAGATACAACTCTATAGACTATAGTCCCATAAGGTTAAAAAAGACCTTTGTGTGTATTTTTGTTTAAGGTATAAAGTTCAAGAGGGTGCGTGTTGGAATCTAATATTTTTTGCATAATAATCAGGATGAAAGCTTTGACATGTTACACGGTTTTTTGGGTTCGGGACAAAATTTATTAGGTTCATAGAAGAAGAACATGTTGAAGTGGAACACACACGAAGTTGGTTGGTATGAATGAAGGAGATTTGTCAAGTTTTCTTTTTGATTTTTTGTTTATTTTGAAGGTATACACTTGAGAAAATTGCGCGACTATTGGAATTATTAATGATTTCAAGTCAATATACCCAAAAAATTTGGTTACTTTTTACTTACTTTTACATGACAGGATTCAAATAAAGACATTTTTATGCATGTAAGGCAGCTGATAAAGGTTGATAGTAAGAAGGTTAGTTTTATCGTTTTCTTTTTTTTTTTTCATTCGGAGGCAGATATTTTTGGATCGATCGATCTCGAAAAAAGTTTTCGTTAACAGATATGAGATCACAGCGAACAGGCCTATGCATTCAGCTAAAAAAATTACAAATTTATTTTTTTAAGATTTTCGACAATTATCCAATAAGGGGTACCCTTGTCTAAAAATTGGGAATTTTCAAATTTTTTCTCCAAATCCATCGAATGAGTCATCAACAGAAAGGACTGTTTAGTCTCTATTCATAACTGAAAACCAAAAGTTTATAGGAGTTTGGGTTTCTGAATTATTTCCAATCGAAATATTTCTTGTCTAAAAATTCGGAATTTTCAAAAATTTTCTCCAAATCCATCGAATGAGACATCAAGAGAAGTGACAGAATGAGCGTTCAAATTCAATTTTTCTTTCAAAACTGTATACAAGCTAGAAATTGGCTTAATTCATGTCAAAAAGGTGTTAGAGCTTAGATTTATACTATATAACTATAAATATTGAATTAAAAAAATTCAAAAAATTTTAAAACAAAGTCTTAAAAGTGCCGATTTAGTAAAACATAGTTTTAGACCTCTAATAACGCTTTTTATTCAATTTTTACTTGCTATATAGGTACTATATATCAAGTTATGGATTCATACAAAAAAAAAAGTTGAAATAAAATTTTTCCATGACATTACGATGGTAGAGAATGCAAAAAGTGGGTCCCGGAAGTCCGTCTGTCTGTCAGTCTGTCTGTATAAGGAGCTACAGCCTGAACGGATGGACCGATTGACTTCAAACTTGGTATGTAGCATTTTTGGGAGGCTCTCCAGATG
Source organism: Episyrphus balteatus (assembly GCF_945859705.1). Classification (NCBI taxonomy): domain Eukaryota; kingdom Metazoa; phylum Arthropoda; class Insecta; order Diptera; family Syrphidae; genus Episyrphus; species Episyrphus balteatus. Next base: position 47,721,565 of record NC_079137.1, read on the forward strand.
GATTTTTGGAATTAATTTTTTTGGTCCAAAAATAACGGTACCTGTCATACAAAAATTTTGGAAAAGTTTAATTTCACGAAAACGGCTATAACGATTTTGTTAAAAAAATTCAAATGTTAGTTTTTAAACGAGGTCTATCTTTTGAAGCAAAACATTTTTTTTTTTAAATCATTATTAACGATACCTGCCATAGGACCGCTTTTTTCAAATCGGATTTTCTGCTAAACTGCTTATTGTATTTTTTATACAAAAGTATTTATACACTTTAAATATAAGCCAAAAATAAAATTTTGAAAAAAACAATTTTTGGATTTTTAAAAAAATTTTGAAAATTTTTTTTTTGAAAAATCAAATTTTCGAAAACGGGACATTGAATTTTTTTGAAATTATGTTTTTAGATGTTGATTAGTAATTTCTACAAAATGGCATACCAGTTTTATTTTAAAACTTTTTTTCCAAAAAATTATTTATAAAAAATTAGTTTTTTAAAAAACGGCTCCAACGATTTTGAAATTTTTTTTTTCTAAAAATGCATCTTAATATATCAATCAAAACTGCATACTTGTTTTGGAGGGTAATTTGATTTCAGATTTTATTTTATTTTTTTAAAAAACGAATTTTTTTGTATTTATTTTTTTTTTTTTTTGTACCTATATAGTAGATACCGACATTTTCCAAATTTCTTTATAAAAAGTCTTAAAAATTTAAGCAACTTTAACTCTAAGAGCAAAATCGTGCGACCCAGTCGTGCATTTTATTTCTCTTTGCATATCGTTAGAAAATTTAATCATTCACAAAAATTTTTTTAATAAAAATTTTCATATTCGGCTTGATTTTCAAGTTATAAAAATGCTCATATCTTAATAACTACTTATCCATAGATTAAAAAAAAAAGTGTTTACTATCTTTGCCAGGAAGTGTACTTAACATACAATTTTTAAAACTACCAGGATTCGAAAGATTTTGAATTTTTCTTTCAGTAAAAAACTTTTGCTGTCAAAAATTACCCTTAAAAATGAAATGTCAAGCTCTACGGGCCTTATCAAGATTGACCTGAATTAAATGGTATACAGTCAATATGACTAAAGAACATTTTGCATATTTATGCAGATCAATTCACTTCTCCAATGACTTTCCGAATTCAAATCCTACGAAGTACGTGTACCACCAAATGCAGCGTGCATAAGTTAAGGACCTAAACGAACGTGGGGTGCTTATTTGGAGAATATTGACAAGGGACTGTACAAAAGTTATTTAGTGTTTTTTTTTTCTAATTTCGGCGCAAGACTAACACCTGAATGTTGAAAAGCTATTTCATCAGAGATATATATATAAGTGGTTATGTTAAATAATCCGTGCCTACGCGCAGGAGAAGCCTCTCAACATACACAACATCTCAAAGGAACAGGCGATCAGCGAACAAGCTGTGTGTATCTTCCTTTTCCTTAACAACCAACAGCAGCCAACGATCGTGTGTGTTGCATCCTTCTTTTTCCTCCTCTCATTTTCCTCAGTCAAAAAAGTCAGTGGTAAAACGATCTCACAATAAACAGGACGTGCCACGTGCAGTCCAATTAAACCAACCTTTCTTGTGTTTTATTTATTATTTAATAATTACAAATATACAGTCCACTAAAGTCAGAACGGATTATTGTTCAGGTTATTTAATATTTTCTTTTTACTAAATACTCTTAAAACGGTAATGGATGCCTTCAATTAGATTCTTAGTGAACTTTGCTCTAAAAAAATAAACCTGATGTCAGTTTTTAAATTAAACCTTTGAATCCCAATTACAATACCTACATTTCTTCAAAATTGCTCCATTCTCTTCTATTATCTCGTTAAAAGTAGAACACATCTTAATCACGAGTACAAGTATAAAAGAACTTAAGGCTTATAATAGTATCTGCACTTTTAAATTAGACTTTCACAAAAAATCTTTTAACCTCACATTTTCTTCCGGGATTGCGATTTTTTAACTTAAAAATTCTTTTTACTTGAATTTTTCGTTAAAAAATCAAGATAATGCTTTTCCAATTTACTTCCACATACGTTTTATAGCCCGTAAACTTCTAACTACTACCTGGGAATCGAACTTCTGCGGTTGAATTGGGATGAGAAAATCCAGAAAACCAAACCTCTTCTATAATGCTATAACCATTCTTAGGCTAACGGCGTGAAGCTTTAAAAGTAGAATATGTGCGGTGGTAACAAACATATCCGCAATCACCTGTATAGTGTGTGTGCTGCCATCTCGCGCACTTTACGATAATCTACCTTAAGGCTCATAACTATAGCTGCTACATAGCTTTAGAAATGGTTTTTCGGTAACCTATACAAAAGGTACATGAATAAACCAACTTAAACGATTTGATTCTAGCACTTGTTTTGGTTTTCAAAAGAAAGCCTAATCCCCGCACTGACTGTGTGATTGCTTGTGTGTGCTGGCTGCTGCCCAGAAGTTCCCCAAAGCCATTATTTCCAGCCAAAATGTGCGAAACCATTATCCCATCTATTTTAATGGCTTCTCCCATTCCCCATTCATGCGGTTTTATACGAGAACCTATATATACTATCAAGTCGGACGTTGTATGATGGTCTTCTATACCAAATACTATAACTCTTCCCTCATCTCCTCTCACTCTTCAAATGATGATATTGGCTTGAAAAAAAAAAAAAAAAAATTGAAGAAAAAATCCAAATTCATCCGGAGGAATAGGTTTTTATGTCTCTGTTACCAACCTAAATGGGTCATATTTATGCGATTTTATTGCGGTTGCTTTGCTGATGTAGTTCGAGCATATAAAAATGATGAGGATTGGGCGACTGGGAGACCAACGACGATGAGGAAGATGAGGTTTTTTGGCGGCGTCTTTTTGAAAAATTATCTAATTTGTTGGCCAGGAAGAAGTGTGCTCATTTTTTTTATTCATCTTCTCCCATTCGTCTGTTAAAGACATCTCTCACTGAAGTGTACTCCAGCTAATTATCTTACGGGACTTTAACTTCACAACTTGATGTTGTTGGATAATATTAAAGGCTCCATGTGGGTTTTATAAGGTTGTTTCCAAATAATAAAAATGAAATTTTGTTTAGACACATTGTGTCAAAATAAGCGAAGTTATAAGCAGGAGGGCCTAAATACTGAATTCTAGCAATATTGGTTTCAGGAATGTGAGGGAATTTTAAGATGCTGATAAAATAGATTCTTGGTTTAGATTATTTATTATTATATTGGTATATAATAGAATAGAAAAAAAAACTTTTAAGGTCAATGTGGTGTATACGTAACTTTTTTTTATGCAAATTAGTTCAATGTTGAAAAAAATGCAATAATGCGTTTTTTTCCTAAATTGTTCAAAGTATGTTCAGAAAGATTCAACACACAAATTTTGGGTCCAATTTAGGACAAATCTGCAAAAAAAAAATTTTTAATTTCACTTTTTTCAAAAATGTTCAAAAAAGATCAACACGAAGTCTTTGGTTCAATTTTAGGCTTTTGCCTTTAATGAATTTTTTAAATAATTTAAAAAAAGCTCAATCTTTGCTCCAATTTTAGACAAAAGTGCATCAAAAATGTTAAAAATACATTTTATTCCAAAATATCCAAAAAGGCTTAACACGCAAATCTTTGGTCCAATTCTGTACAAAAGTACCTAGGGGAGAGTGGGGCCAAATGTAACACTTTTTTCTAAAATCGATGGTTCTCCTACAAATTTGAAAGTGGGTCAACCAGACCTTTTTTAAATTAAAGACCCATGTTTTAGCTCCAAGATCCATCATAAAAATTTAGCAAAACATAACGGTAATGTTGAAAAATATAGCTTCCAAAAAAAAAATCGTGTTGTTTCAACTTACCCCACATACGGGGCAAAGTGTAACACATACCGGGGTAGGTTGTACCAAGAACTAAAAATAAGAGAAAAATACCTTTATTTGTTTATATATTTATTTGTTTTTAATTAATAACAATAAAAACAAATCTTAGTCATGAAATTTTGGTGCAAATTTGTAAAAAGTGGAGCAAATCCAAGATTTCCAGAGAAAATTTGACAGTAGTCTTAAATAAAAGTTATTCGAATTCATAAATTGTTTTATAAGCTTTATGAATTCAAATGGTGGTTCAAAAATGTGTTTCCAATTTCAAAATAAATACAAATTCAATTACAAGCATTCATATTCAGGGTTGTTAATTATATTAGGTAAACAGTTTTTCAGTATAGGTAGGTTTTTACATGGTACAACTTGCCCCGGAAAAATGTTACAACTAGCCCCAGCATGAAATTTGGCACATAAAATCAATTTAAAAAAAAAGCGAAACTGATATAGACATAACACATACACGCAATTTGAGCCAAAACACGGTTGCATATAACAAAAAAACACTTAGCACTCTATCTTTTTCGGGTAAAGAGGTAGACCAAAAATAAAATTAAAAAAAAAAGTTACAAACATGCATTTTTTGGGCACCACTAGTGTAACTTCTCACCCTGTCGTCTAATCTTCATCTGAAGAAAATGTGCCGGTAGATATTCAAAAATTGAGCATTTTTCTCCTTTACGCGTTTCTTAATATTGAAAGGAACATCGCTTTTTTTAGCTGTTAATTCTTACCCCTGTTACATTTAGCCCCACTCTCCCCTACATCAAAAATGATAAAAATACATTTTTGTCAATAATGTTCAATAAGGCTCAATACGAGAATCTTTGGTCCAATTTTATAGAAAAGTGCATGAAAAATGTTAAAAATGCATTTTATTCAATAATGCTCAAAAAGGCTCAACACGAAAATCTTTGGTCCAATTTTATACAAAAGTGCATCAAAAATGTTAAAAATGCATTTTTTTTCAAAATGTCCAACACGCAAATTTCAAAATTCAAGTGCATCAAAAATTTAATAAATGGAGTTTTTCAAAAATGTTTATAAAAGCTCAACACAAAAATCTTTGCTCCAATTTTAGACAAAAGTTAATCAAAAATGTTAAAGTGCTTTTATTTCAAAAATGTTAAAAAATGCTCAACACTAAAACCTTTCGTCAATTTTGGAAAAAAGTACCTACATCAAAAATGTTAAAAATGCATTTATTTTTTCCAAATAGGTTCAAAAAACCTCAACACGCAAATCTTTGATCCAATTTTTTTTGTTTAATGTAAAAATTTTTTTTTTTTCCAAAATGTTCAAAAAGGCTCAACACGCAAATCTTTTGTCGAATTTTAAACAAAAGGGCATCAAAAATGTAAAAAATGCATTTTTTTCAAATATGTTCAAAAAAATATGTTAGACAAAAGTAGATACATCAAAATTGTTAAAAATACATTTCTTTTTTTCAAAAAGGTTCCAAAAGCCTCAACCCGCAAATCTTTGGTCCAATTTTTTTTTTTGTTTAATGTATTTTTATTTTTATTTTTTTTTTTTCTTAAATGTTCAAAAAGGCTCATCTCTTATATCTTAAGTTTAATTTAAGACAGGAGGAATGCATAAAAAATGTTTAAAATGCATTTTTTTTTTTTTCAAAAATGTTCAAAATACCTCAACACGAAAATCTTTTGTCCAATTTTACCCAAAAGTACATCAAAAGTTAAATTGAAATTTTTTTCAAATATTTTTAAAAATATTTTTTGGCAAAAGTAACTGCATCAAAAATGTTAAAAATGCATTTATTTTACAAATATATTCAAAAAGGCTCAACACGAAAATCTTTTGTCCAATTTTAAGATTTTGCATTAAATTGGATCAAAAAGTTAAATATGCATTTTTTTTCCAAAATGTTCAGAAATCCTATACACTCAAATCTTTGGTCCAATTTTGGACAAAATAGTATTAAAAGTGGTAAAAATGCATTTTTTTTTCACAAAAAAAAAATGCTTAAGAAGGCTCAACACGCAAATTTTTGGTCCAATTTTTGACAAAACTACAATGGTGTTTTATCAAGAGCTGTATCCTGTTAAAAAGTCTAGTCCAAAATGTTTGCACCATTGCAATACTTGAACCATCACAAGTACCAATTCTCAAGATGACATATTCATTTATGTTACACACGACTTAGTTAAGACATTATTTTAATTACCTCAAAACGGCTTTACCAACCAGTATTACAGTCTATATATGAAGCCTTCAAGTGGATATTAGAAAGAAATATGTTGTATCAATTTGTTTATCAACAACTTACGTTGGACTCCATTCACCTTCACATAAATAACTGATTTTTGGTTCTTTAAGTCTCCAACACAAGAATTACACACTTCCTCTCTTTCTGTGAGTATATAACAGCTTTATCTTTTGGTTTTGGATATACTACTAGCTGCCAGTAACATTTCCATTTGTTAACTTGTAATAGATTTATGGCCAATTCCAAGTCGACAAATCAACGCCCCTTTTGGAAACAATTTCCTATACTTTTCTGCGAATGAACCATTCATCGTCTCAGAGTCGTGTATAAGAACCTAGAAGTAGCTAGCGATACATATTATCATGGAGAAAGGGACCCGTAAAGAGTTTGTCGAATGTGTGGTTAGCTGCGCTTTACTACTTGAGTGCCACTATATGACCAAAGTTGGCTCCAAAAAAAAGACCTGGTTTTGGCCTGGACTATGTCTGGAGAAATGAACTGAACATGGCATTAAACTTGCTCCAAATTGGCATTTGTACAAAATTTATTTTTTTTTTTCTTAAATCTACAGATGTGCGAGGTTTAAAGTTTTCTTTTTCGAATATTTTCTAAAAGAGTTAAGAACTTGTTGCCATCATCTAACTGTGGCAAAAGAAGTTGAAAAAGGTGCATGGACCTACCTATTTTTGCCTACTTTTATGCTGCTGGAGCTCCTCTACAGCGCGAGAATAAATCATTACCATGGCTTGTCTGCAGAGAGTACAACAGTTTTGTTATAGAGTACAGAACATACCTTAAAGCCCGGAATAAGGAGGTGCACTTCAGCCAGTTGATTATATGTTTTGTATATAGAAATAATTCTGGAACTGAAAATTTCTGTGGACATTGGGAAGAAGTTTGTGTGTATATATATATTTTTGGTCTATTTAGAAGGAGAGAAAGTTTCCATTTGAGTGCAGTGGTAATGCATTGCAGATACAGATACAGAAGACAGGTGATGGATTTATGGTGCTTGTTTGAGAAAAGTATATCGCTCCAAAGACGACCAAAACCGACGATATGAGGGTGTTGAGTGCGGATGATGTTAGAGTTGTAAAATATTTGTCCAAAAAGTTATTTGTTGTGGAAGTTTTGGAAAGATTGATAGAAAATAAATCTCAGAGTGATTTGCGGATTATGCAGCATCAATTTTAAATGTCAAAGTGTCACCGCAAATTTTTTAAGAAATGGGTTCAGTTCAGTTTAATTCCAGTACGATGACACATAAGTCTTGGGATACGGGACAATGACAAGGCGGAAAAATAAGAGCAGGAACTTTATTTTAGAAAGTGCAGGAAGTTGGAATAAAAAGGACACATATCTAACTTGGGGACACTGAAGGCGTTTAAGTTAAGTTAAGATACATTACATTTCCTCTGCAATGAAAATAACACATCTATTTAATAACACATATGCATACATAACTTCGATTCTAATTTCAGGTTATAGAGTTACCAGAATCACTGTTTCCAGATTATTAAAGAAAATTCGTTAAGTTTAACAAGAAACTCTTGTTGCCTAATTTCAGTGAACTATATAAAGAGAAGGTTTACCTTTATAATTTGATAGAAGTAGAGTACCTATTATTCATGTACTTAAAATATTTGTACCAAATACAGACTTGTTTGTAAAATTGTTAGGTACATTTCTAAGTACCTATAAACAAATAAGGTGCATGCGCTTAACACAAAATTTTGTACTCATTTAAGACTCTTTTGTACTGAATACAGAGTTTTTTAAACATCCTCATAAAATAGAGATTTTTTTAATCACGTTTATTTAAACTTGAAACCGTCAGCACTATAATCGGGATGGGTTTCATTCGGCACATCACACGTTGATTGAAACACTACACAAAAAGAATGTAATAAGTACAAAAAAAAGTCTGTACTCAATAGTACAAATATACTAATTACATAAAAGCATTAACTCAGTATATTTTTTTAAATAGAAATTTTTTGTCTGAAAATATAGTCTGTGCTGCTTAAATTAAAGTACATATGTACTCATTGAATATTGCTGTACTTTTCTGTACTGCGCTGTTACCCTTAGTATGAAATTATTATTAAATACTCGTGGAAAAAAATTTCAATTAAAAATTAAAAATAAACTACTAGAGATACAAAAATCTTCTATAGCTTATTTGAAAGATAATAACTTAAAGCTTAATCCAAATGAAGGATTTTTAAAAATGCTGTCATTTAAAAGGGTAAACAGGGGTAAAACGGAAAGATGAAATTTGGACTAAAATCTAAACGCAAAGTCGTAGAGAATTTATTATTTTTGCTATAGATAGATGAGATTAATTTAAGAATAACTGCATTAAAAAAAATTCTAAAAAATTTTGAAACTTAGCTATAACGTTTTGTTTGAACGTTGTACACGTGCTGGGGCTATGACAAAATGATGATTTTGGGTAAAGGAATTTTTTTGACAATTCTAAAGATGCCAGGTGAAAGATGAGGGAAAAAAATTAGGTGTCTGATACGGATTTTTTTCCAACACTCTGCGTTTCGAAATATCAATTTTTGAAAAACTCCTTGTTTTTAAGGGGTATTTTTGGGTAATTTTTGATTTTTGGCTTTTTTTAGAGCGTTAAAAAAACCTTAAACTTATACGTCATGTAAGTTTTGCATACATGTGCAAAAACTTTTAATTAAGTGAGTTTTGACTGAATAACGTAAGAAACAAGTTTTTAAAAAAACACGTTTTTTTGACCGTTTTTAACCGATTTTCATCGTTTTTTTATTTTTATCTTTTTTTCTTTAATAGATACAGGAATAAAGTATATGGAGTTATGATAGACCATGACTACAACTATATGTGTACGTTTTAATTATTTTCGTAAACACAATTTTGAGATAACGGTAAAAGAAAATTTTAGAATTCAACAGGTTATAACTTTTGACTAAGAGCAGATAGAAATTTTATTAAACTTTTATGAGCATCCTGTTACCTTTCATTTGGTAGACTAACATCAAGAAACTTGTGAAAAACCTCAAAACACCAGTGGAGATCTGTTGCCCCCCGAACAGCCACCAGTGTGGGAAGTACCGTAATCTCAGTTTGGAAATTTGACATGGTTGACTTTAAAAAATTCTAACTTCTCTTGTAGGCATCTTTGAAATAAGATTGATACGTCATATGAAAGGTGAAATAATAAGCTTTTACATGGTATACAATTTTTTATAGGTTGTTAAGGTACAAAATGGAATTAATGACGTGAGAAGATAAAAATTCATGTTTTTTTTTGCTTTTTTGATGAAAATGATTGTTTTCAATAAATTATTTTTATACATTTTGCGCATTGTACAAATTTAAAAATGGTTTTACTCTTAAGAAGAAAAACTAGGCTTTAAAATATCATAATTTTTTTTTGTAAGCTTTTAAAATAAAAAATTAATATAATGAGAAAAGAAAAAAGGTAATTTTTTTTTAGCTTTTTCTTGTAAATTATGATTGTTTGGAATAAATAAACGCTTCAATTGAATCATTTTAAACACAACCTGTTTTCTTACGACGTTATCACGTAAAATCATCGTCCGTATTTACTGATCGGATTTACTGACAACCTCTTTTTTTTTAATTCTGCTCTCTTCTTAGAGGTCTGGTTCCTGAGTTATTCCGACCAAACTTTTTTTTTTAATTCCGAAGCTGATATCTTTTTATTTAAGTCTCAATATTGGTTTTGAATTAAAGATTTGAGTTCATAAACAACAGGTAAAACAGTACAAATCTATTTTTTTTTTCGATTTTCAAAAACAACCCTAGCCCTTTTTTAATAGATGAACGCATTTCTTCAATCAAAGTTTGACTTCTCGTCATCACAGTTGAAAAGTAAGCTGTTTAACTAATTTAATGTGTATAACTAATACTTTCTTCGCAATCAAATTCATCGTCATAGCCCAGCCTATTTGGTTGACTAATGTGCTAATACTCGAAAACTTAGTAAACAAGCACGATGATGAAAGAGAGCAGTGAATATTATCTCCCACATTCATACACATTCATATGAAATACTATTACTCATATTGACTTTGATTAATTGATCCCTTCAATTAACATGACAGAAGTATTTTCATTTTTTTTTCTTTCGTCTTCTTTCTATATTTTTTTGGAATAAAAGGAAAATATAGATATGACTGTTTGACAGAAATATATACAAATCATGTAACATTTCTTTTCTTTAGATATTATACTTCAAACATTCTAAATGGTTTCGAGATGGCACCTATCAACATCTGTTTTTTTTTTTTTTTTTTTTTTTTTTTGGTTGGGTTGGGTGGGTGGTATTTGTATTTGGGGATCCATCTAGACCCTAAAAGTTATGTTGATGAAAACGAAACTGTATACAAAATATGTTTATTTGGGGCTTAATTAAGTGAAGTTAATTAATAATACAAGGTGGTCGTGGTTCACAGTTGGACCCCACACGAGCAAGAAAAGTGAATATTTCTGGAAAATTATTTATACGAATAATTTATTTGAGACTCATTATGTGAAGATATCCAATTTTAGTTTCAGATGTTAGGAGTGGATTGTGGTTATAATGTTGGTGTTTTGGTTTACAGAAAGGCATCTGTTGATAAGGTACAATTGACTCGATCTTGCAGCATAAGGGCCCAATTGGGGATTGAATTGAAATTTTAAGCGAAGCTATTGTTAAATTCAATCCAATTGAGAGTCCTTCCAAATCCATTCTGAATGGACTTCAATACATTTTTAAATCGCTAGAACGGAAATCACCCATTTAAGATTATTGCAAGGACTACTCTTTCGAAGTTAAAGAAAGGACTCTTTAAGCTCTTTGTATGAATAAAATCTAAACATTTTTTGAGGTCTGGGTTGCCTAAAATATTTAAAGTGAAATGTTTTTAAGTTACCAAGTTATTTTTGGTTTTATTGAAATTTTTCGCTCAGTTCGTGTAAACCTATAGCGAAGCATGGTGAATGTTGTAGGTACATGTTGTGTGGACTTTACTACTCAAAAAATCAGTTTTACTAATTTTTTGTATATTTCTCATTATTTTTTTTTTATTTATGCATTAAGCATTTATTTTGTATAAAATGTGATTTTCGGGATTTGACGGGATTTTAAAATAAGGGATTATAATTGAACGAGATTTTAAATAAGCGGGATTTCAGAAGATGGTATTTAAAAAATCGGTATTTTAGAAGACGGGATTTTAAAACTTTTTTGTCGGGATTTTCGAAAAACGGGATTTTAAAAAGCGGGATTTCGATACGCTCCCTGCATATTTTACTGCTATTTTATTGCTTATTAGTTACGGTAGTTTTTTGCTGCAGTAGTTTTTGTGTTTCGGTTATTTCGCTCAATTTATATGAACTTAGGGAATCAAAAATATATTTATTTTTGTTGCTGGGTAGTAACGTCAATTTAGATTTAGTGGCTTTGATAGTTTTTGATTTTTGAATAATTCGCTAAGTTTATATTATTATCTTAGCGAATTCAAACTAGGTCTTTACTTTGTTACTATTTTGTTGGTAATTAGTTGCGACAACTTTGATATTGATTCTTTTCGCTAAGTTAATATGAACTTAGCGAAACACTAAAAAAACAAAAACTATCGGAGCAGGACAATCTAAATTGACGTAACTATCCAACAACAAAATAGCAAAAAAACATAAACATATCTTTGATTCGCTAAGTTCATATAAACTGAGCGAAATAACCAAAACACAAGAGCAAAAAAATCCAAACTACCGTAACTAATTAGCAAGAAAATATCAATACAATATGCATTTAGTTTGGATTCCATTCAGAAGAACTGAGCGACAAATTTCAATAAGACTAAAACTAAAGAGCGAAAATTTTAAAATTGCCGTAACTAATTACAGAAAAACAACTAAACTATTCCCAATTCGATTTGCAAAAAGCATTTCGCTAAGTTCACTCTAATAACTTTTTAAATTTCTCAAAGAAATATTTTACTCCATGTTTAGTGGAAATAACCCTTTCTCATTTGCAAGTATACATCGATCTCATTGCAACAAAAGAAAGTATTTCAATAAATTTCAAACGTCAAATCCCTAAATCATTTGCTGTCTTCGATTTACCTTCGTTTTATGTTTTATAAATATAAACCTCTTGTCCAAATAACCTCTCTCACAACACCTTTTTTTATAAAATATATAACTGCAAATAGTATTTCCAATGAGCACAATAACCATCCACTCGTCCATATAACAAACAACTCCTTATTCACTCATGACAAGTCTTCTATTTCCCAGAGAATCAAGAAAGGAACAAAACATCCATACACTTACAACAGCTATATATTATATTCCCTTAATCAAATACTTTTTTCCAGACATATAAGAACTCTGGCTCAGAGCAAATAAAAAATATATTAAATCTGCGTAGCACGTTTGCATAGAAAGATTTATTACACTCTCTTTCTCTGTTGCGTTTGAATGTTAGAACTTAGCCGCAGTCTCCAGTTTCCATTCAGGAATAGAATCCAGGATACACTCTGGAACAACCGACAACGACGATACTTTGAACCTGAAGTAGTATAGTGCGATGATGCTCCCCTTCATTTTGATGTTTCTCGCCATGTATCTTCTATTCTACGCCACCATAAGTATCTTTCTCATAGATAAAAGCGAAACATAAAATATATTCTATCCTTCTGAATGATGAACATGGCAATCGCACTAAAAACACGAAACAGACGTGTATTTACGAGAGAGGCTTACACAATCGCCTTTGGTAAATATTGATTAATATTTCGTTTGGAAAAAGTATTAATATTTGACAATTGGAGGGGAGTGAAATGTTTTTATAAGGAAACCTTTGTGTTTTCACAACATTGACCTTTGTTTTAAGAAAATGAAAAGCAAACAATTGTAAATATTAATTCAAATACAACAAACAATAGAATCAAAAAGGTAAGGGTCTTTTTTATAAGCGCTGAAACAGGTGTTTCACTTAGTAAACAAATTCTAAGGTAAAAGCTACATTATATTAGTTTCATTTATTTTCCATTTAAAAATATTAAAATGTTAGCAGGAGGAAAAGGAGTTTTTTTTTTAGAAAGTTGCTGGATTTTGTAACAAGAAAATAAATTTGTTAATTTAAACACAAACAGAAACATCATCTTTTCTTTCAGGAGCCCATGAAATTTGTGTCGATTTTTAACAAAAATCAAGAGTCTCTTGGCCATTTTTTCAGGAAAATGTTCTAAAATGATTTTTCTTAAAAATTTCAAACTTCAATAACATATCCAAAGGTACCTAGGTAACTAACAATTATGCTTCTATAATGATCCAAAGAAGCTTCTTGTCATGATTATTTTTACCCGTTTAAAATTTCTTAAAATTTTCAAAAGAGTCAAATTTTTGATATTTTATCTTTACCTTATATTTTACACATATAAAAAAAGGTTTTTAATTCAGCAGTGTAGTGTAAATGATGAAGACAAAGACCTTATATTGAAGCAAAATTTTGATTTGGATAAGAATCTTTTATAAAATGTAATAATTTTCAACATCTTTAAAGAATGTTTATAAAGAATATTTTCCCTGCACTAATGCAATAAAAACTAAATAGATTTTCTGGAATAAAAAAAAATTTACTGTAGGAACGTTTTTTTTAATTAGTTTTTTTTTTTATACAATATTACAAAATGTATGTCCTTTTTTTTTTAATTATTACTAAGCCTGTAGGTACATTAGGGTGGGTCAAAAAAAAATCAAAATACTCACTCACCAAAGAGCTCTTAAAACTAAAAAACAGTAATTTTTTATTAAATCGAGTTTTTAGCGAATTTCCTCTTTTAGGAAATTGAACGCTCTATTAAAATGGCCTCATTCACTTTTTTCGTTTATCTAACCTTTTAATTGATATTTGAGGTCCAAAAATCGAGAAAATCTTTAAAAATACGTTTTTTGTTCTTAATTTTGTAACAAATTGAAAAATTATAATAATCAAACGCATATTCTTGTAGGAAATAAATTGTTCCATAAAAAAGGTCATAATAACTTTTTTTTTATTAATCTAACCATTTAAAAGATATTCGAGGTCAAAGTTAAAAAAATTATAAAAACATTTTTTACTTTTCAAAATTTTCTAATTCACTGAAAATTCATTACCTACTATCAAATTGCCAAAATGTATTCTTATAGGGGCTTAAACGTTCTACAAAAAAGTCCTTGGCATCAAATTGATTGCTTTAACCGATTTACAGTTTCTAGCAATCGATTTTTTGGAGTACAAAAAAAAAAGAAAGGATTTTGATTTATTTGACCCACCCTAATGGACATAGAAACACAAAGTGAAAAAAGTTAAAAAAAAGTTTCTAATTTTTCAAATAATTCATATTTTTAAATGTCACATCAATAAATTTGGTTTTGTTATTTAGTACTTTTGCTTTCTTTTGTTTACTTTTTATACTTTTCTTCAATTTGAGTTTCAATGTAGCTGTAGCTTTAGACACATAAAAACTAAATTAAAAAAAAAAAACTATTAAAAAAAAATGTATTGTTTTTTAAATCCAAAACTGAACTTTTTGAAAACTTCAGACCGCTGCTATACAAAAATTTTCCTTACTGTAATGGTTCAGTCATTTTTTTTTTATTTTCAAAAGTAGGACTTTTTTTTCACGTAGTTACACGTATTTTTATTAAATCAAAATCGTTAGAGCTGTTTTTGTCATGTTTTGTCATATTTTAGTCATATGGCAAGTACCGTTAATTTTGGTAAAAAAAAAAATCAATGTCCCTTCTAGGGTATTACCAAAAACTCTTAGATACCTCGTTTGAAGAAAATCGGTTACATCTCGAGACTTACAAAATTGCCAAACCCACTTTTTTGGCATTCTTCATCATCATAATGTCGTGTCTGATTTTAATCCGAGTTCAGTTTTTTTTTCGAATCCTGCCCTATACTTGCACCTATATCGCAAGAAAAAATTGTATAGAAAAAGAGGTTGTCTGTAAATAAGGTTTACGGACGATGATTTTACGTGATAACGTCGTCAGAAAACAGGTTGTGTGCTTTTGTTTAAAATAAGTCAATTGAAGCGTTTACTTTTTTCAAAAAATCATAATTTACAAGAAAAAGCTAAAAAAAAATACCTTTTTATTTTCTCATTATATTATTTTTTTTATTTTAAAAGCTTACAAAAAAAATTATGCAATTTAAAAGCCAAGTACCTATAGAATAAAAACATTTTTAAATTTTTACAATGCTCAAAAAGTATAAAAATAATTTATTGAAAACAATCATTTTCATCAAAAAAGCAAAAAAAAAAAACATGAATTTTTATTTTCTCACGTCATTAATTCTATTTTTTTCCCAAACTATAAAAAATTTTATACCTCCTGAAAGTTTATTGTCTTAGCTCAAAATATATATATATCGATCAGGTCTATCAAAAATCTTCAAAAAGAGCTAGAATTTTTTGAACTCTATCAAATTTCATTGAAAAAAGCAAAAAAAACATTTTTTATTTTTATGTTCTCACACTATGGAATCAATTTTTTTGTTTGACAACCTATAAAAAATTTTATGCCATGTGAAAGCTTATTATTTCACCTTTGATATGACGTATCAATCTCATTTCAAAGATGCCTACAAGAGAAGTTAGAATCTTTTAAAGTCAACCATGTCGAATTTCCAGACTGAGATTACGGTACTTTCCACACTGGTGGCTGTTCGGGGGGCAACAGATTTCCACTGGTATTTTTAGGTTTTTCGCAAGTTTCTTGATTTAACAGTGTGTAGCTTGTAGTAAATCTACCGTTATGTGTTATATACCAAATGAAAGGTAATTGTATCATTATGCTCATAAAAGTTTAATGAAATTTCTATCTTCTCTTGGTCAAAAGTTATAACCTGTTGAATTCTAAAATTTTATTATACCGTTATCTCAAAATTGTGTTTACGAAAATGATTGAAACTTCTCACACATTTGTTCGTAGTCATGGTCTATCATTACTCCATATACTTTATTCCTGTATCTATTAAAAAAAAAAAAGAAAAAACGATGAAAATCGGTTTCTTCCTTTATTCGGTCAAAACTCACTTAAAGATTCCAATTTTGTGCATAAGGCCAAAAACCTGCATGTCCTATAAGTCTGAGATTTTTTGAACGCTCCAAAAAAAAAGCTTAAAATCAAAAACTACCCAAAAATACCTCTAAAAAACAAAGTCTTTTTCAAAAATTCATATTTCGAAACGCAGAGTGTTGGAAAAAATCCGTAGTTAAACCCTAATTTTTTTTCTCTCATCTTTCACCTGGCACCTTAAGAATTGTCAAAAAAAATTTTCCCCACCCAAAATCATCATTTTGTCATAGCCCCAACACGTGTACAACGTTCAAACAAAACGTTATAGCTTAGTTTCAACGTTTTTTAGAATTTTTTCTTAAATACAATTATTCCTAAATTAGTTTCATCTACATATCTATAGCAAAAAAAATCAACTCTCTACAACTTCACGTTTAGATTTTAGCCCATCTCATCTTTCCGTTTTACCCCTGTTTACCCTATTAAATGACGGAATTTTTAAAAATCCTTCATTTGGATTAAGCTTTAGGTTATTATCTTTCAAATAAGCTATAGAAGATTTGTGGATCTCTAATAGTTTATTTGTAATTGAAATTTTTGCCGCACTGCGAAAGTGCGAGAGTGGAACGGGAGAATATGGCGTCACTTTTTTGTGGTGGCTGCCATGGTTCATCGATTTATAAGACGTTATCACGTCAAAATAAGTTGCGCATACACCACAGTGGCCGTAAAAGTTCTAACATTGGTTTATTGCAAGTTTTACTATTTACTAACTGGGAAATTTATGTATATTCTTGGTGATTAGAAATTTTATATGCTGAGCTCTAATATCTCCTTAAGTTCTAACTCTGCGATAAAAGAAGATCGCTCTACGAGGCCCTTTCCAAAAAAAATCCACGTTGATATAATAATTAGCTTAAAAATACACTCGAGATTATAAATTTTCAGTTCAATTGAATGTGGTGATTAATAAGCATTTATGAACTTATTAAACAATATGAATAATACTTTACTCGAAAATTTCATGTGTAGACAAAATCTAATACAATTCCTGGCTAAAAATTTAATTATTGACTAAAAATAATTCATCTAAATATTAAACTATAAAAAAATTCTTTGAGAAGCCACATTGAAAAGCGTATAATAATTAATTTTATTTTTCAATTAAAAAGTTTAATTTGTCAGCGTCATTATTTGTGATGCCTGATGTATGTTATTATTATTTATTAAAAATTAATTAATATAATTTCCCATATAAATTTTAGCCATAAACCTATATTTAATCAATTAAAGCGTAATTTTGGTTTCTATTGTTGATGGCTGATGTTGAATTGTGTGTGTGCAAGCACTGCTGCCCTACATCGTCATCGTTCATTTAAACAACCATAGAACCAGCATTCCATTCACGCGATGAGGCATGTTGCTGCTGCTGCTGCTGCTTGGCTGCCGTAGTTCCTCATTCGACCATGACCTTTTTTGATAGCCCATAATCAATCAGCCGTTTAGCATTGATTCTCTCTGGCGTTCGTTCTACGTTCCAACTCCACCAAAAGGTATGAAACACTCTCGCATCTGGTTGATGTGAAATAATTTATTGAACGCTAACGCCTTCTCACCTTCTGATTCCCATCCTTTTCTCGGTGCCTTTTCCCACCGCCATTACCATCATCATCATCATCATTGTGATCAAGTGCACCTATATATCGAACGCAACGTTCAAAAATCCCTACTCCGTCATATCGGTCAGGTAAGAATGCAACATTAATCAAATATTAATTCTATTGTTCGAGCGGGGTGGCAGGCAGGCAGGCGAATGGGATTCTTGTTCGAAGGAGAGCTTGGGGGCAAAAGGGCAGGGCGGTCTCCAATTTTGGTGTGCCATTCGATGGATAAATGAGAGACCACACACACACACACCAAATGTGCCAACTGTGGAACTCAAATTCATACATCAAAATGTTCGAATTCAAACTGAAATGTTGGTCACGTTTATACCTTACACAATATAATAGGTGAGTAGAGAGGGGAAGGGGTTGGGGGGTTGGTTATAGTGTGGGCGATGGCCCATTAATTATTTCAACAGAGATGAAATAACACAAAACGGAAATCAGAATTTCGATGGAATAATTTTGGCATCATGTTGGATTATTGATTCGCCTTTAAAATGCTATTAAATTTTGAGGTAGTACCAGATGGTTGTAGGGTGGCATAGGGAAAATATGTATGCCTTGACTGTAGGCCTGCTTAGCTGATTTTGAATTCATCTAGCAAACACTAGTGACCTGGATTTGAAAAGTGTTATATATTGAAGAAGGAATTTTTAAAGAAGGTTATGAATAGAAGAACTCGATAGTGTGATGGTACGACTAGTTCAGCGTTCAAAGAAATTCTGGAAAATAAAGACTTTTTTTCCATGATTTTGTTTTTAAGTCAGAATTTCAAATACCTACATTAAAAAATCCAGAGAGCCCGCCGTTGAGTTATTTAGCTCATAAGGTTAGAGCTTGAATTGGTGTCAAATGAAAGGAAGCTTCTATATGGCAACCCTTTTTGAAGAAAAAATTGCCATATGACTAAACTTGTCCTTTCTTTGTGTTTAATCAAATAAGAATTTGTTTAAAATTCCATATAAAAGCCTAATAAAGGGACAAAATTGGTAAAATAATATTAGGATTGTAGACCTAGATATATGGCAACCCTATTCAAATGAAAAAAAAAAATTAGTATGATTTTTTATACATTAAACTTTATTTTAACCCTTTCGAACCCAAGCTATGAAAATCAATATTAAAAAATGTTTTTTCGGTATTATCGGGTCAAAAACATCACAACTAAGAAATATGAATAGCAAAAAGTAATTTTCCAAAATAATAAATAGCAAAACTAATTCATTGGAGAAAACATGCTTTATTTCATGTCATAAAACAGACAGAAACTAAGGCGTTGCTCTTTGCTGCAGGTGTTAACCTATGGTTTTTTTTAAGGTGTAATCGCCTCAAGTCCTTAGCTTTTGAAATCACTCTCTTCACTACGGATGCACTTACTTCTTAACCACTTTTTTCGTTTTTTTCGGCGGCAAAGTCATGTAAGTCGTTGAATCGCTCTTCTGTCAGCTGTAGTAACGGCACTCATTGTTAAGCCTTTTATATTTTTTCCACAGTTTATGCGTTTTTTTACCTTTTTGGTGAAAAATCGGGTGACACTCTAGATTTTCGCTATTTCTTCCTCTGCCAATAAATTCGCGTGACCCATTTAAATTGAAATTAGCTAAAAATTATTAAAAGACATTGGAAAACATTTTTGCATTTCCACCTTCTTTGATTTGCACACGAAAACCAATTAAAAAGGGGGTGTCCTATTCAAGTGAACAAAAATAGGAGCACTTTTTTCACAGTTGTTTCGCAAAAAATTGCAAAATTAATCTGACGAGACATTGAAATTGAATGATTTTGCTCACAGAGAGAGGGCATAAGGGTACATACAAAATAGTAAAATATTGAACAGTTAACTATTAAGAGACTGGAGTTATATCCACTTTATTAAAAACACAAAGGGTGTCCTATTCAAGTGGCGAGGAGTGTATAAAGATATCACTTTCAAAACTTTTTTTCAAAAAATTTCCAATTTTTATTTTCAAAAAAATATTTTTCAAATCGAATATTTAACCTTTAATACATATTCTGGGTGTGTTTTAATGTTTTACAGTAAGGGTACGGCCGCGTCCTGAGCGGCTGAACGTCTGAGCGGCAATCCTGAGCGGCAAAACTAAATTAGAACGTATACAAATGTATGGGGGTGGCCACATACACCCTGAGCGTCAATCCTGAGCGTCTGAGCGACGACCGACGTGTCGCTCAGCCGCTCAGCTCTGTTCTATTTTTTTTTGAAGTCCTGAGCGGTGAACTACATTATATTAATGGTGAAAATTATGGTTTCTTTTGAAGAAAAATATTAAAAAATACTATTTTTTTTCGTTAAAATAAAAAATAAATAAATAGGTTCCGACAGGAATAGAACCTGGGACTCGAATCTTTGTCTGTTTAAGAAGCTATAGCCTAAACGGATGGATCAATTCTCTTCAAACTTAGTATGTAGCAGTTTTTGGAGATTGTGCAGATGATTTTATGGAATACATTTTTTTAATACCTTATCTAACCACACCTGTGATGCACCAATCCTAGAAAAGTATGATTTTCTCAAAAACTCTTTTAACGATTAAAAAAAAATTAAGTGTGGGTTTTTGGACAATTCCTATCTATTAACAAAAAGAGATTTTGTCGAAAGTCTGTGAATTTCTCTCAAACGACTTATTAAATTTTATTAAATTGTTTTACACAAAAGCATTACCTATAGTATTAGTATAAATAAAAAATAAAATTTTGAAACAGGTCATTAGATTCTTTTGAAATTTAGGTTTTAGGCATTGATCTTTACTAACTACAATATGGCATACCAACTTTATTTTATTTAGAATTATAAGATAAAAAAAAAAAATAAATAGGCACTTCTAGGAATCGAACCTGGGACTCCCGCGTGTGAGCCGAATACTCATCGATATTTTTGCACTTGTAAGGTTTTAAAATTGCCGCTCAGGATCGCCGCTCAGGACGTGGCCACCTTGTCGCTCAGGATTAACGCTCAGCCGCTCAGGACGTGGCCGTAGCCTAAGAGAAATTTTTAAAAATTCCCAAAAATTCGAAAAAAAAAACAAAACTCCAAAAGTTGTTCCAAAGTTGAATATTTAAATTTCTTAAGTCAAACCAAAAATCGTTTAGAAAAACAAAGACATTTTAAATATTATAAAAAAAAAAACGATTATAGTAAACTCTTATCCCACAAAAACGACCGCCCCCGAAATTCGAAAATCTAGAATCTTAGAAAGAAAAGAGTTGCAGCTTATGTTTAATATATATTTATAAGCCTTTAAATTCATGAAAATCTGTTGTATTCTTGTATTTTAAAAATTCCCTTTTTTTCATTAATAGTATCATAATTATGTTTCACTTGACAGCAATAATTTTAAGTTCTTACTTTATGAGCTAACTTCGCGCGGTTGCTGCTTGGGCTATAATGGTTTGCATCGTTATCAAATTCACTTAAAAGTGATTATGATGATGAATCATGCATCAACAACCTGCATCATCATAAACCATAAAAAAAAAGTGATTGATAGATACCTCTAACTCCTCTTAATTAAAATCTACTAACCAACCATCAAATTACGATTGATCTTGTCTTGATAGAGGCTCTCTGGGATCATCAAGATATTTAACTTTCACCATTTTTAGAATTCCATCTTATAAAAGCCGGTCTAGGTAAAGTTACTATCAGCATCATGTACCTAAAAATGGCGTAACTTGGAAAAATATTTGAATTGCCTTGCAAGTTTCCATCTTCAGAAAAGAAGACTTCTCATCTTGTACGGTAACTTATAGCTGGCATGTTTTGCCATGTATACACCTCATGACCTTTGATTCCAATGCATTTCCTAGTTCTTGAAGCAACCCTGAGATGCTGGTGATGGTGCTTGGCAACCTGCAAAATGTTTATAATGTTGTTTGTTATCTTGTCGAGCAAATCACCATCCAAATGAAATTAAATTCCTCATCGTTGTTTTATGGATACAGATACCGTCCTTAATCCTCCCGTGCGCATCCGTTCATTTGCTTCGTCATCGTCCGAGAGTTGCGGTCGTTCTCGATGATATCCCCAAACATGGAATCAGAGATATCAGAGATACCCGATACTTGAATCTCGACTCTCGCTCGTCCTCCGTGTGTAGTAGCGCAGAATCAAAATATCGGCCTACAATGTCTGGGTCCTGGTGAACACACAAAAGTCAACAAGTTTTTGTCTTTTTTCGTTGCCTCCATTGCAACTTTGGATGACATTGTTTATAGAAGAACTCGATGTATTCCGAAACCAACAGAAAAAAAATTGGAAAACATCTTTGGACATTGCCAGTACCCAATCCAGTGACCACGATGACCATCTGAGATACGATCGCGAGAGCATAAGACAATCGCAGATAGATGTACTCATTGGGACATTGGTACAAGTATGTCCCACGCCATCCTGGCCTCCTGCCAATCGCCGGGTAATTAATTAAGCGACATGGGGCCAGCGCAAGGTAATTAAAAATTAATTCTTCTTGTCCGTTTTTTTTATTTTTTTCTGGATTTTGCTCGTCGCAATGACTATGCTGTTTTTCCCGAACTGATCCCTTGCTGAGATGTGAAAGCCCTTGGGTTTTAGATGGGTGTCTGTTTTTGATATCTCGCAATACCCAAATCGGTGTTCATAATTTCTTCTTTTTTTTTTGTCTTAGAAGTCTTGGTTGGTTTTTATTGATGATTGGGTTTCCTTAGCTGGCGCTCTTGGCCTGTTTTTTTTATGAGGTATAAATTGGACATTTTATTGAGCAGTGTTTTGAAGAGACACTATAAAGAAATAAAAATGTTCATGTATTCAGCTCGTTTGCATCCTGGTTATAAAGCATATAGTTTGGGTTGTGCGTTTATTTATTTTTGATATTTTTTTTTTTTGCGCAGCCTCGTTGACTAGTTAACGTTTAGTTTGTAGCTCATAAGAGGAACATGCCGACTAGAAAAATAAAAATTAAAAGTTAGCTGAGTCATATGGTAAGAAGACTGCTCCGAGCCAGAAGTTGCGCTCGTGGGATAAGATCAGGTTTGTTGTTTGCAAGAAGTTTAGGTTCTGGCGTTATCTCAGATTAGGTATCACGCTGTAGAAAAATGGTCCAATGGATGGCCCAGGTTTTTATGGATCACCATCAAGAGGTGTTTCAATCAAAAGTCAAATCGCTCGTAATAGTGTAAGATCGCGCCATATAACGACCTACCCTCATCGTTATAGCAGTTAAGAGTTATATTTTCTTAAAGGTATAGTATCTAACGAAACACTTTGCACATGGGTTGCCTGGTGACATCCTGTCAAGGCATAGGGTTGCCCTTGCCACGCTTTAAAGTTCACTTTTTTTAGTTTTTTTTTTCGACAACGCCAACCCTGCTTAGGTATATGATATGTCTTAGAGGTGTAAAAAAAATATTATGTGAGAGAAAATTACATTTAAAAATTTGACATTTTTGTAGGGTAAACTGAGGTGAATTTAGAAAAAGGTCAAAAAGCTATTTCCTTAACAAAAAATGGTAGAAAAAAGATCGATACTGGAATCGATAGAAATATTGTTAATATTTGAAAGTCACACATACAAGCAAAAAATATAAAAATCTGAAACTCGAGATATGGGCGTTTGAGAGATAATTCACGAAAAATCAGCACGAAAGGTATTTGAAATATTGTTATTTTTATTAGAGAGCAAAAACACTTAGCAAATTTTTGAACTTAGTTTGTTGGCTTCTTTGTTTTTAGAAAAATTACAGTTTTTTTACATTTCAATACACTGTTTAACATAAAAAAAAGCTAAATTTAAAAATATTTTTCTCCCGATTTAATACGTTTTGTAGGAAATATTGAATAGGTATATTAAAACTTCATACCTACTTTGTTTTATTTTTTTTTTTTTTTTCAAATAACGCCAAAATCTAGATTAAGAAACAAAAAACGCTTTTCTAGGCCTTCAAAAATTGCAAATACTCCAAATAAAGTTATTTGATTAAAACTTAATATTGTTTTAAAATATTATCAAAATTGATATTTTTAAGTTCAAAAATATGCTTTTAAAATCAAAGTTTAAGTGGAGAAAATGTCGAAAAAACACTATTTTTAAAATTCTTGAGCTTATGAAGTCTAGGTTTTAAATTAAAACCATATACTTTACATATATATTATTGAAATTTATCTTCTTTTGAGAACAGGATCAGAAATTAAAATCGGTTGGAAATTGACAAAGATAGAGTAATTGCAATGTTCGAAGGTCTAAAATAACGTTTTTACTTGCGATATAGGTACTACATATCAAATTATGCATTCGTACAAAAAAAAAAGTTGAGATAACATTTTTCCATGACATTACGATGGTAGACAATGACAAAAAACTGGGTGACGGAAGTCCGTCTGTCTGTCTGTCTGTCTGTCTGTCTGTCTGTCTGTCTGTCTGTCTGTCTGTCTGTCTGTCTGTCTGTCTGTCTGTCTGTCTGTCTGTCTGTCTGTCTGTCTGTCTGTCTGTCTGTCTGTCTGTCTGTCTGTCTGTCTGTCTGTCTGTCTGTCTGTCTGTCTGTCTGTCTGTCTGTCTGTCTGTCTGTCTGTCTGTCTGTCTGTCTGTCTGTCTGTCTGTCTGTCTGTCTGTCTGTCTGTCTGTCTGTCTGTCTGTCTGTCTGTCTGTCTGTCTGTCTGTCTGTCTGTCTGTCTGTCTGTCTGTCTGTCTGTCTGTCTGTCTGTCTGTCTGTCTGTCTGTCTGTCTGTCTGTCTGTCTGTCTGTCTGTCTGTCTGTCTGTCTGTCTGTCTGTCTGTCTGTCTGTCTGTCTGTCTGTCTGTCTGTCTGTCTGTCTGTCTGTCTGTCTGTCTGTCTGTCTGTCTGTCTGTCTGTCTGTCTGTCTGTCTGTCTGTCTGTCTGTCTGTCTGTCTGTCTGTCTGTCTGTCTGTCTGTCTGTCTGTCTGTCTGTCTGTCTGTCTGTCTGTCTGTCTGTCTGTCTGTCTGTCTGTCTGTCTGTCTGTCTGTCTGTCTGTCTGTCTGTCTGTCTGTCTGTCTGTCTGTCTGTCTGTCTGTCTGTCTGTCTGTCTGTCTGTCTGTCTGTCTGTCTGTCTGTCTGTCTGTCTGTCTGTCTGTCTGTCTGTCTGTCTGTCTGTCTGTCTGTCTGTCTGTCTGTCTGTCTGTCTGTCTGTCTGTCTGTCTGTCTGTCTGTCTGTCTGTCTGTCTGTCTGTCTGTCTGTCTGTCTGTCTGTCTGTCTGTCTGTCTGTCTGTCTGTCTGTCTGTCTGTCTGTCTGTCTGTCTGTCTGTCTGTCTGTCTGTCTGTATAAGGAGCTACAGCCTAAACGGATGGACCGATTAATGTCAAACTTGGTATGTAGCGTTATTTGGCGACTCTCCAGAGGTGTTTTTGGAGTTAATTTTTGAAGTTATACTTCTTATGGGAGGGTGGGTATGAAAATTTACTTTTTGACAAGAATGTCAAAGGGATTATGACGCGATCACCCTAGGTAGCAGGGCTGTCGTTTCACCTTTAGAGTAGGCAGTACTTTAGTATTTAAAAATGGAGTACGCCGCAGTACGGCAAACATAAAACACACAACACGTTGCAAGTTACATGTTTCATGTGGCAAGTTGCATGTGGCAAGTTGCATGTGGCAAGTTGTATGTGGCAAGTTGCGTGTGGCAAGTTGCATGTGGCAAGCAGCATGTGCAAGTTGCGTGTGGCAAGTTGCATTTGAGCTGAGCTGAAAGTGAGCGCCCCAACTTCCAACGCCTATATCTCGGAATTTTGAAGAAAATGAAAAAAAAAATTTTGATGCCAAAAGGTAGCGGGGACTCTAACCTACATTTGGGTACAACTCCCATCCCTGTAGGTGCACGCGTTTTCAAACCGGGAGAACTTAAAAGTAAAAAAAAAATAGGCACGATTCTGAAAAAATAGGCATGATGTGGCGGGTTAACATGGAAGGCGATTTTTGAAGTTATACTTCTTATGGGAGGGTGAGTATGAAAATTTACTTTTTGACAAGAATGTCAAAGGGATTATGACGCGATCACCCTGGGTAACAGGGCTGTCGTTTCACCTTTAGAGTAGGCAGTACTTTAGTATTTAAGAATGCAGTACGCCGCAGTACGGCAAACATAAAACACACAACACGTTGCAAGTTGCATGTTTCATGTGGCAAGTTGCACGTGACAAGTTGTATGTGGCAAGTTGCATGTGGCAAGCTGAATGTGGCAAGTTGCGTGTGGTAAGTTGCATGTGGCAAGTTGCGTGTGGCAAGTTGCATGTGGGAAGTTGCCAGGGTTGCAAAAAGCTCACATTTCAGCTCAGCTCACAGCTCAGCTCAAATTTGAGCTAGCTCACTTTTCAGCCAGGTACCATAGCTCAGCTCATTTGAGCTGAGCTGAAAGTGAGCGCCCCCAACTTCCAACGCCTATATCTCGGAATTTTGAAGAAAATGAAAAAAAAATTGTTGATGCCAAAAGGTAGCGGGGATTTTAACCTACATTTGGGTACAACTCTCATCCCTGTAGGTCCACGCGTTCTCAAACTGGGAGAACTTAAAAAAAAAACAAAAAATAGGCACGATTCTGAAAAAATAGGCATGATGTGGCGGTTTAACATGGAAGGCAATTTTTTCAAAATCTGACAATGTGCAAAGCGTAGGCCCATGACACAAGCTATCATTTGGCATCATTCCCAAAAATTGCTCTCAAGCGGTTTAGCTTCTAGGAGCGTTCAAAGATTCGGGGATTTTTCGAAAAAAAATTTTACCCCAACTTTCAAAGGCGATTTTCTCGGAATTTTGAAAAAAATCGAAAAACCGGATTATACCACTATCGGGTAGCTGAGAATATAAGCTTTCATATGGCACCACTCCCCTGTCTCTAGATCAAAGCGTTCGAATGCCTATATCGCGGAATTTTGAAGAAAATGAAAATAAAATTTTTAATGCCAAAAGGTAGCGGGGACTCTAACCAACATTTGGGTACAACTCCCATCCCTGTAGGTCCACGCGTTCTCAAACCGGGAGAACTTAAAAGTAAAAAAAAATTATTCACGATTCTGATAAAATAGGCATGATGTGGCGGTTTAACATGGAAGGCAATTTTTTCAAAATCTGACAATGTGCAAAGCGTAGGCCCATGACACAAGCTATCATTTGGCATCATTCCCAAAAATTGCTCTCAAGCGGTTTAGCTTCTAGGAGCGTTCAAAGATTCGGGGATTTTTCGAAAAAAAAAATGTACCCCAACTTTCAAACGCGATTTTCACAGAATAAATTGAAAACTACATGGACGCAAGGAGGATGAAAGAATTAATTTATTGTTCACTTGATAAAAATGTAAAAAAACTAAGTGTGGATTAATTACTTCATAATAGAAATTAAAAATATCAAATGAAATTCATTTACATATACTGAATGAGAAGTATAACTTCAGTCGCGTGTACATGTGTACACACACTCTTTTTTTTAAAAATCTGACAATGTGCAAGGCGTAGGCCCATGACACAAGCTATCATTTGGCATCACTCCCAAAAATTGCTCTCAAGCGGTTTAGCTTC
Source organism: Episyrphus balteatus (assembly GCF_945859705.1). NCBI lineage: Eukaryota > Metazoa > Arthropoda > Insecta > Diptera > Syrphidae > Episyrphus > Episyrphus balteatus. The sequence goes on from NC_079137.1 coordinate 47,748,929, forward strand.
CAGGAGCGTTCAAAGATTGGGGGATTTTTCGAAAAAAAATTGTACCCCAACTTTCAAACGCGATTTTCTCGGAATTTTGAAAAAAAAACTCGAAAAACCGGATTATACCACTATCGAGTAGCTAAGAATATAAGCTATCATATGGAACCACTCCCATGTCTCTAGGTCAAAGCGTTCAGCTCCCAGAAGCTTTTTCGCGCCCCCAACTTCCAACGCCTATATCGCGGAATTTTGAAGAAAATGAAAATAAAATTTTTGATGCCATAAGGTAGCGGGGACTCTAACCTACATTTGGGTACAACTCCCATCCCTGTAGGTGCACGCGTTTTCAAACCGTGAGAACTTAAATGTAAAAAAAAAAATAGGCACGATTCTGAAAAAAAGGCATGATGTGGCGGTTTAACATGGAAGGCGATTTTTTAAAAATATGATAATGTGCAAAGCGTAGGCCCATGACACAAGCTATCGTTTGGCATCACTCCCAAAAATTGCTCTCAAGCGGTTAAGCTTCCAGGACTGTTCAAAGATTCGGGGATTTTTCGAAAAAAAAAATTTACCCCAACTTTCAAACGCGATTTTCTCGGAATTTTGAAAAAAAGTACAAAAACCGGATTGTACCGGAATGTGTTTTTATGATAAAAAAAGAAATATTTTACAAAAAAAAAATAGGAATATATTTACTATTAAAAAAACCAAGAAAAAAGATCACGAAAAATTATCTGTTTTATTTATAAAAATATCCATGTGCTAAAATAATTCCATTAATAACTAGAACCAAACATCTTAAGCTATGGTGTTTTATAAAAGTTTAAAATATCTTCATATTTCATTATACTTTCCAAATAAAAATCAATGTATCCTCTCACCCATCACAGCTCAGCTCAGCTCACCCAACAGCTCAGCTCAGCTCACCGACAGCTCAGCTCACCCAACAGCTCAGCTCAACCATCAGCTCAGCTCATAGGTACATAGCTCAAAAGTGAGCTAGCTCAAAATTTGAGCTGAGCTGAGCTCAGCTAACTTTTGAGCTTTGTAGCAACCCTGCAAGTTCCATATTGCTACTACTAGTGCTGAAGCAAACACAATTCTCATAAAATTACCACATCGCACATTTTATGCGCAATTCATTTACTTTCGTTAACCATATACCGTACGTTCTGAACAGCACAACATGAGTAAATTTCACAGAATAAATTGAAAACTACATGGACGCAAGGAAGATGAAAGAATTAATTTATTGTTCACTTGATAAAAATGTAAAAAAACTAAGTGTGGATTAATTACTTAATAATAGAAATTAAAAATATCAAATGAAATTCATTTACATATACTAAATGAGAAGTATAACTTCAGTCGCGTGTACATGTGTACACACATTTTTTTTGGACCAAAAATAACGGTACTTGTCATATACCGATTTTAGTAAAATTGAAATATCTCGAAAACGGCTCTAACGAATTTGTTTAAAAAATTCAAATGTTAGTTTTAAGCTAAGGTCTATATTTCAATGAAAAATTTTTTTTTTAAATCATTATTAACGGTACCTGCCATAGAACTGTTTTTTTTTTTTAATTCGAATATCTCCGAAACTTCTTATTCGATTTCAACGAAACTTTTTGTGAAGAAGCATTTATATAATTTAAATATAAATCAAAAATAAAATTTCCAAAAAAATTATTTTTGGATTTTTAAAAAAATTTTTAAAATTTTTGTTTGGAAAATCAAATTTTCGAAAACGGGACATTGAATTTTTTTGAAATTTTGTTTTTAGATGTTGATTAGTGATTTCTACAAAATGGCATTACAATTTTATTTTAAAACTTTTTTTCCAAAAAATTATTTATAAAAAATTGTTTTTTTAAAAAACGGCTCTAACGATTTTGAAATTTTTTTTCTAAAAATGCACGTTAATATATCAATTAAAACTGCTTATTTTTTTTGGAGGGCAATTTAATTTCAGATTTTATTTTATTTTTTTTTTTAAACGAATTTTATTTTTTTTTTCCAAATTTCTATATAAAAAGTCTTAAAAATTTAAGCAACTTTAACTCCAAGAGCAAGTTCGTGCGACCCAGTCGTGCATTTTATTTTGTTACTTAATCCAGATTTTGGGGGTATTTTAAAAGCAAAGTATGCAGTTTTAATATATTGAATATGCTCTACAAAAGGTATTAGGTCACGAAAAAATGTTGTAACTACGTCACCTAAAAATTTTTTTTTTTTTAATCCAAAAATTTCAAAAAATTTAAAAAGAAACTCATTTTTTAGTCAACATTTTCAAAACTTCTGTTTTAATTTGCATTGTCTTGAAATTTTGCTTTTAATACCTACTTTCTTCAGAACTTTCAATACCTACCTAAATCACAAAAAAAATTGAAAAAAGAAAACTTTGTTAACTAAGAAATCAAATCGTTTACTTTGGTCAGTACAAATACATTTTTTTTTTATTTTACAAGCAGCTTTTTATAATTTTATACATTTCTTATAAAATTAAAACTAGGGCTTTAACCCTCAAAACTTCTCTTACCACAAGAGTAAGTTCATGCGACCCAGAGTTGTGCATTTTATTTTTTTTTTTTTTTAGTTCAAAAATAGGATAGATATTATTTATTAAATTAAACTAACTTTACATTTCCCTTTTCGGCAATCCCCAAAAACTGTTTACAACCAAGTTAGTTTTAAAAAAATCACTTCATAGACAGACAAAATTGTGGGATTTATTTTTTGGCATTAAAAAGAAAAATGGGCTAATATATAGAAAATTTGCTTATAATGATGTAAGAAACATGACGTAGGCTGATTTAGGACCATAGTAAATGACCCTAAGAAATTCTGACAATTGAATTACATTTTAGGTAAAAAAGGTTTATTTTTTGTCAATGCCTCATTTATTTTCACTAAGACTAGAAGCAGTTCTAAAAATGGAATAAAAGTATTATAAATATTCCTATACTTTCTCTAAATCATGAACCACAAACTGACCCTATTTTTCTTTTTTCCAAAGAATCATGTTTAAGCTTCATTGATCAATTCCTTTTAATTAGAACCTTTACGGTCTAGCTCACAATAAGTACCTATATTTGAAATCCCTTCGAAATAATATTCAACCACTTAGTTCCTAGTTTTTCTCAAAACCGTTCCGCTTAATATTAGAAATATCCTCCAGCGCAATTGACTTTATGAATATTTTCACATCCTTACCCTTAAAAATACATAGTACAAATTGAAATGAAGGCAATTTTTAACAATTAGTCACAAGCTGTTGGTTTTTCTTTTATGGATCAATTATTAGAAATAAGTCGAATTGTCATTTTAGTTCCATCGCACTCCATAAACACTCCAATCAAATGTAACTGAACTGAAAACTATTTTCCTTCGACTTTTTTCTCCAACTAACTATGACGACGAAGGGAACAAGACATACAGAACCGCACATATGTTTCTTTCCTTCCTGTTCGAATACATCCCAAAGGCGTCATCAATAAATACGAATTAAAATCCAGGTATACTGTCACACAAAACTAAATGGGTTCGGAAGAAAATAGAAGAAGTTGAAGCAAAGAACCCCCACGCTTACTCGGGAACGGCATCCCTCTCGATCTAAAAAAGTGATAATAAATTCCACTTAATGTTGTCATCGTTAGAATCACCGACGCATTGCAACTCCAACGAGATCGATAATGCTCCCTTTTAAGCAATTTTGTTTTTTTTTTTCGATTTTTCTTCTTTTTTTTTCTCTGAGACAAAAGATACATTTTTGAAAAATAAATGAAACTAAAGATCCATTCAACGATATACACAAAACACACCGACAACATCGACATCAAGATGTGGTATTAATGAGGCCCTTTTCTTTCTTTCCACATTTTCCAACAAAACATCCAACCGAACCGCATCCAATCAATTTTATTGCGCGGGAGGGAACGTTTATTATTATACTATTTTGGTAGCACAGGGCTATTGGAACATATCGATGACATTAAGCGGAAGCCCAATTTTCCTTACTTTTTTTTTTGTCTTTTGTTTTTATCTAAAAACACAAAAAATAAAAAATTAAATCAAAAGATTTTAATTTAATTGGACTTGTTTTGGGTGTCACTCTGTCGAATATATAGAAAATCGGATCGGAAAACTTTTATGACATTTTTTGTTTGGTTATAATGGAACTTTGAATCTTTAGTTTTTTCTTATTTTTTGGTTGTGGTTTTCCTGTCTTTTTTTCTGAATGCAATTAGGCACTCCCATTTCGTTTAAAGAACATCAAATCGAACAAAATGAATATTTAATTAAGTGTTATTATAGTTATAAATAAATCACTTTAATAGTTTAATAGTTGATCAATAAAACTATCAAAATCAAAAGAAGATAAACATAATTTTATTTGTTAACAATTTAAATATATACAATTTTTGATCATTTTAGGAAAATTTGAAGCGATTTTGATTGTGGGCAGGTTATAGTACTAATTTTTTAACCTTGTATTAACTTAACAAGCCTTCAAACAATTATTCTTGTTCACACTCCTTATTTGACATAAAAATGTCAATCACAGAGAGCTAGCTCTAGTGACCTCGTTTTAATACTAACAATTAGAAAATATGCTGCAAGCAGACCTTTAGCAGATCTCAAAAGCAAACTCTGAAGCCAAAGTTTCACGCAATAACCCATATCGCACCTTTTTTGCAGATTTTTTCTAAAACTCAGTTAAAAACACAAAAATGTTCTAAGCTTTCGTGTTTTCTAATGATATCACTCCTTTTTTACTTGCGATATAGGTACTATATATCAAGTTATGCATTCGTAAAAAAAAAAAAAAAGTTGAAATAACACTTTCCATGACATTACGATGGTAGACAATGCCAAAAAAGTGGGTCCCGGAAGTCCGTCTGTCTGTCTGTATAAGGACCTACAGCCTAAACGGATGGATCGATTAATGTCAAACTTGGTATGTAGCGTTATTTGGTGACTCTCCAGAGTTGTTTTTGGAATTAATTTTTTTGGACCAAAAATAACGGTACTTGTCATATACCGATTTTAGAAAAATTGAAATATCTCGAAAACGGCTTCAACGATTTTGTTTAAAAAATTCAAATGTTAGTTTTAAGCTAAGGTGTATCTTTTAGTCAAACAATTTTTTTTTGAAAATCATTATTAACGGTACCTGCCAGAGAACCGTTTTTTTTTCAAATCCGATTATCTCCGAAACTGCTTATTCGATTTCAACGAAACTTTTTGTAAAGAAACATTTTTATAATTTAAATTTTCAAAAAAATAATTTTTGGATTTTAAAAAAAAATTTGAAAATTTTTTTTTGAAAAATCAATTTTTCGAAAACGGGACTTTGAATTTTTTTGAAATTTTGTTTTAAGATGCTGATTAGTGATTTCTACAACATGGCATACCAATTTTATTTTAAAACTTTTTTTCCAAAAAATTATTTATAAAAAATTAGTTTTTTAAAAAACGGCTCTAACGATTTTGAAAATCTTTTTTCTAAAAATGCATCTTCATATATCAATCAAAACTGCATACTTCTTGTTTTGGAGGGCAATTTAATTTCAGATTTTATATTATTTTTTTTTTTTCCAAATCTTATATATAAAAATGAGTTCGTTTAGTGTGTGTGGCCGATAAACTCGCGTTTGGCTGGTCCGATTTTGGTAATTTTTTTTTTTGTTTGAAAGGTATTAATATGTAGATGGTTTGTATTAAAAAAAATAATACCTTTTCTCGCATCTTTTTATAGTTGTCAATTTGTACGAGTAAAAAAACACTCTCGCTTTTTAAAAATTTTAACTAAGCTTAGTTTGGAAAGCTTTCAAAATAATTAAAAAAGCCTGATTTTGAGTGAAACAAATAATTATTCGCCTTGTGACATTAAATCCACATATGGACTGCACAAATAAAATGTATATTCAATCTCTGATCTTCATTGAGGACACGTGTTTGATTATTGCGAGTAAAGCATTGGCGCAGTTAGGATTGGTTGTTCCAAATCGTGCAGACCAAGATGTATTTGATCAGAAATACTACGCGAAAGGCAATACAATTGTTTGATCAATTAAAAGTATTTGTGCAAACCAATGTGCCGATGTTAAAAGATCAACAAAAGTATGTGTATGACACCATTATGCAAGGTGTCATTAATCAGATTTATGGTTTGTATCTATTATATTATATATATTTCTCCTGTGCGTTTGGTTGTGACCCTACTTCTAAACGACTAGACAGATTTTTCTGAAATTTTGTGTGAAATGTATGTGAAAAGGTCCATCAGACACATGTTTTGTTTTATAATTGGACCCGGTAGGTGGCGCTATTTTCAAGTTATACACTGAGGGAAAAAACAACTTAAAATCAACGAAAACCACGTTGATTCAACTATTTATCGGAATGAACATCTTTACTTTAAAGTGGTTTGCCTTTATAAAACATCTTTAAACCAAAGTTGTTTCAACTTTGAAAAACGGCATCAATTTATTAAAAAAAAGAAAAAAATTGGCAGCCACTGGGGATCGAACCTACAACTCTTGGATCTCCAGGCGAATGCTTTAGCAACGTGTTATCTCGCTGTTGAAAATAAGGGTGATAAAATGCAACAAAAGCTGAAGTCCGACAAAAATAAAAAAAAATTCTTACGTTGTTTCAATTTTAATTTAAAGATGTTTCATGTTAGTTTTTTCAACATTAAGTCAACGTTGAACGTATTACATTTTACGTTGCGTTTTTTCCCTCAGTGTAGGCAAGTTCCATAGGTGGAGTCGAATGACTGGACAGATTTTTGTGAAATTTTGTGTTATGACAAGGTTCATTCGAGACAAGTTTTGTTTCATGATTGGACCCAGTAGTTGGCACTGTTGTCGTTTTAGGAAAATTGTATATTTTGAACGAACGACTGGACAGTCGTTAGTGGAGCTGTTGTCAATTTCTAGGAAAATCGCATATTTTGAACGAACGACTGGACTGATTTTGTGAAATTTTTTGTGTCTGATAAAATTCATTCGAAACATGTTTTGTTTCATAAATTGGACCCGGTAGGTGGCGTTGTTGCCGAAGTATGTATAGACAAATTTCATATTTTTGGAGTCCGAAAGACTCTGTGATAAGGTCCATCCATGTTTTGGAAATTATAATTGTATTCGGTAGGTGACGCTGTTGTCAAATTATAGGCAAATCTCCTTCCATATTTGGAGTCCGAACGGCTGTATAGACTTTTATGAAATTTTTTGCGTTTGATAAGGTTCATTTGAGACAGGTTTTGTTTTATAGTAAGACCTGGTACGTGGTGCTGCTGTCAAGTTATGAGCAAATTCAATATTTGGGGTCCAAAGAGCTCATATTCAAGGCTTATAAAATCAAACATGATTTAACTCTTTAAAATGTTATTTCCTCAATTAAAATTGTTTACCACTAAGCTATCTCACAGTTGAAAATTGGTGTGATAAACTGAAACTTAAAATTTGTTTAAGTTGTTTCAACTACCAATTTATTAATACAATTTCCGCATTAATTTAAAATCTTTTTAAGAAAATATTTTAATATTTAGACGTATGCATAGAATTAAGACGGAATCTTTTCATTTTAAGTCGTTTTCTTTACAATTTACAAAAAAAGATCGCTATTTTTTGGATTTCCTAAATAGCCACAAAATATGAAATTTTAGAAGCGATTGCAAGTGATTGAGAGGAGTTCGAGACACATAAGATTTTGTTTTTAAAAACATTTTTTTACTATTTGACGCAAAAAAACCGTGCCAATACCAGAAAAAACAGTGGCATGCATACAACATATGTATACATATCCCCTGGAAAGCAAAATTATTATAACTCCATAGGATCTGTTAAGGACATAGCAGCATTTTGCTTTCCACTGAAGATTTATGTTGTTATACCTACCTTAATAATAATATTAATGAAACTTGGTGCACACCCCAATTAAAATTATAATAGCTGTCAAACAAATGGTTTGCTTTTTTTAATACTTTATACAATTGTATGTTTGTGCTCCATATATCAATATGTGGCCCGATTTTTTTTGTATTGGAAAAGGTTAACACATTACAAAGCAAAAAATTGGAAATAAATACTAAAAAAATGCGGAACGAAGTCCGCCGGGTCAGCTAGTTTCTATATAAAAAGTCTTAATAATTTAAGCAACTTTCACTCTAAGAGCAAGTTCGTGCTACCCAGTCGTGCATTTTATTGTTTTCTACTTTGAAACTGAGGCCTACATCGAAAGTAAAGTCAATTGTTTTCGACTTTTTTTTTGTGTTAATTTTCGAAAAATATTTGAAACAACCTGAAACAACTTTCAATAATAACAATTTCAACAACTCATTAGGGCTAAACTTTTCACTCTACATTTTGTATTCACAAAAGTGCATTTTACATAATAACTCGGTAGCAATTAATTTTTGGAAAAAAATATATTCTAAAGGCTTTTAGAATACAAAATTGATATTATTGAGATCTAAATCATGTATCTTGAAAGTCCGTCTTTTTGTGTGTCTGTCATTTTGTCAGGATGTTGGTCTATTTAAGAGCTATAGCCAAAACGAATGGGCCTATACACTTAAAAGTTGATATGTAATAGCTTTGAGACCCTGTACAGAGAGGAATTATTGGTATCATTTTTTTTTACCAAAAATAACGCTTTCAGTCAAATACCAATTTTGAAAAGTTAAATTTTCTCATAAATGTCTAGAACGATTCTGATTCAAGACCGCCTATGGGAGCAAGACTGTTTTTGTACACTGAGGGAAAAAATAAACTGAAGTTGAAACGTCTTTGTTTCAAAGTTGAACTACTTTGATTTATGTGACTTTAAGATACGAAACCATCAAAAATTAACCTTTTTTCCACGTTGATTTTTAAATGTTCATCTTCAACGCAAAATCAATGTGGTTTTCATTGATTTTACGTTGTTTTATGGTGGCTTTTCCCTCAGTGTACCTACTATTTTTTTTATGAAAAAAAGTAAAATTGGCAACACTTGAAATATAAAATAAGTTCTTTTGGTAAGACCGATCACGTCTATAAGTTTGAGCAAGTTCTGTTTAGACGTCGAAAAATTACGGTAAATTTTGTGATTCTTCATCATATCGTTCATTTGAAAACTCAGTTGTATTTTTAGCACTGTACCTATTTAAAATTTTTTTTTTTTCAATAATCAAAGTTGTACAAAAAACATTAAACTTAATGAATAAAGACTTTATTTTAATATTAGACATAGAAAATATTAATTTTTGTTTTAATGTTATTATAAACGGTGCCTTCCATTTTTGTTTTAATTTGATTTTCTCTCAACTCAACAAGAGCACTAATATAATATAAAATTTAAAAAAAAAAAGAGTGTGTGTACACATGTACACTCGACTGAAGTTATACTTCTCATTCAGTATACATATATAAATGAATTTCATTTGATATTTTTAATTTCTATTATTAAATTAATTAATCCACACTTCGTTTTTTACATTTTTATCAAGTGAACAATAAATTAATTCTTTCATCCTCCTTGCGTCCATGTAGTTTTCAATTTAATATGTGAACTTTACTCATGTTGTGCGGTTCAGAACGTACTATATATGGTTAACTCATTTGAGCTGAGCTGAAAGTGAGCTGAGCTGATGGTTGAGCTGAGCTGTTGGGTGAGCTAAGGTAAAGTGAGCTGAGCTGAGCTGTGATGGGTGAGAGGATACATTGATTTTTATTTGGAAAGTATAATGAAATATGAAGATATTTTAAACTTTTATAAAACACCATAGCTTAAGATGTTTGGTTCTAGTTATTAATGGAATTATTTTAACACATAGATATTTTTATAAATAAGACAGATAATTTTTCGTGATCTTTTCTCTTGGTGTTTTTGATAGTAAATATATTTCTATTTTTTTAGTAAAATATTTCTTTTTTTATCATAAAAAAAAAATTCCGGTAGAATCCGGTTTTTCGACTTTTTTCAAAATTCCGAGAAAATCGGTTTTGAAAGTTGGGGTACATTTTTTTTTTCGAAAAATTCCCGAATCTTTAAACACTCCTGGAAGCTAAACCGCTTTAGAGCAATTTTTGGGAGTGATGCCAAATGATAGCTTGTGTCATGGGCCTACGCTTTGCACATTATCAGATTTTTAAAAAATCGCCTTCCATGTTAAACCACCACATCATGCCTTTTTTTTCAGAATCGCGCCTATTTTTTTTTTACTTTTAAGTTCTCCCGGTTTGAGAACGCGTGGACCTACAGGAATGGGAGTTGTACCCAAATGTAGGTTAGAGTCCCCGCTATCTTTTGGCATCAAAAACTTTATTTTAATTTTCTTCAAAATTCCGCGATATAGGCGTTGGAACGCTTTGATCTAGAGACAGGGGAGTGGTGCCATATGAAAGCTTATATTCTCAGCTACTCGATAGTGGTATAATCCGGTTTTTCGATTTTTTTCAAAATTCCGAGAAAATCGCGTTTGAAAGTTGGGGTAAAATTTTTTTTCGAAAAATCCCCGAATCTTTGAACGCTCCTGGAAGCTAAGCCGCTTGAGAGCAATTTTTGGGAGTGATGCCCAATGATAGCTTGTGTCATGGGCCTACGCTTTGCACATTCTCAGATTTTTAAAAAATCATCTTCCATGTTAAACCGCCACATCATACCTATTTTTTCAGAATCGGGCTTAACTTTTTTTTTACCTTTAAGTTCACTCGGTTTGAGAACGCGTGCACCTACAGGGATGGGAGTTGTACCCAAATGTAGGTTAGAGTCCTCGCTACCTTTTGGCATCAAAAAAATTTTTTTAATTTTTTTCAAAATTCCGAGATATAGGCGTTGGAAGTTGGGGCGCTCACTTTCAGCTCAGCTCAAATGAGCTTAGCTATGGTACCTAGCTCAAATTTGAGCTGAGCTGTGAGCTGAGCTGAAATGTGAGCTTTTTGCAACCCTGGCAACTTGCCACATGGAAATTACCACATGCAACTTGCCACACGCAACTTGCCACATGTAACTTGCCACATGCAACTTGCCACACGCAACTTGCCACATACCACTTGCCACATGCAACTTGCCATATGAAACATGTAACTTGCAACGTGTTGTGTGTTCTATGTTTGCCGTACTGCGGCGTACTGCATTTTTAAATACTAAAGTACTGCCTACTCTAAAGGTGAAACGACAGCCCTGCTACCCAGGGTGATCGCGTCATAATCCCTTTGACATTCTTGTCAAAAAGTAAATTTTCATACCCACCCTCCCATAAGAAGTATAACTTCAAAAATTAAATTTTATGAGTTTTGGATTTTTTTTTTTTGAAAAACCAAATTTTTGAAACTTGACAATGATTTTTTTTTTTTTTTTGAAATTTTGGTTTTAGGTATTAATGAACAATTTCGATGATATTAACAATTTCTTCAATATGACATAATTTTTTTTTCATATATAATATTTTCATTAAAGAAAAACCATAATTCTTGACCCTCTGTCGGCACACGGGTGCGAATTTGGCAGGACAAAAATGAAAAGTGGTCACAGAAAAGTGTCTTTATAAGAGTGAAAATAAGTTTTTTATGAATTGTGAATACAGTATTCGAATTCCTCGAAAAATTCTACATCTATTTCATTATGATTCTCCATAAAATAGTGAGACCGAAAAAAGTTTTAGAGCCATGAAAAAGTATAAACCAAATTCACAAAAAAGAGGTGTGTCTACAGAGGGTCAATTTTCAATTATTAAAAATAAGCTTTAAATCATTGTTTTTTTTTCCATTTTTTTTTGTGTAAAAAAGTTCTTTTGTTTAGAATATGGTTTTTGTTTGAATGAACTTTTATGAATATGAAAAAAAAGGTTATCAATTGAAGATTGCATTGGCATAAAAAAAGTATGTGTCGTAACTTTATTTTTTCAAGATCAGTCGTAGAAATCAGTCTTAATAAATTTTTTTCAAAAAAGTCTAAAAACCCTACATAAAAAAAACTGAGCGTAGATAAAAGATATTAAAAGCGAAAGGTATTACTTTGACCTTTCATTTGGTTCTAAAATTATTTTTCTAGGTTCTTTAATTCGGATGCTATGAGGAGTTGTTTTGAAAATATCCAATTTTTCCGCCCCCCACTTTTCACACTAAAATAACTTGAAATCCCCAAAACTAATTTTGAAAATACTTAGCTCACTTATAGAGCTATCAGCTTTAATTTCATACTAGGCTCCTACGCTCTGGGTCCAGGCTCCATAGAAAAATGGATCATCTCCTTTAAGCAACTTGAATTCTAAGAGCTATTTAGGCGGTCGAAGTGGTCAAAGCTGGAAATCGAAACTAGACCTCTGACGCCATAGTCCATCGCACTAACCATTGCGCTACATGGGAGTTACTGAAGTTGGAGTTTTCACAATAATAGTCAACAGTTAGTTAGACTTAGCTTGGTAGTTAAGTGCTTGCTTAGTGACGTCAGTGTTGTAAAATCGACTACTAGTGACGGTTTTATTCTCATTTTTTTCGTTTAATGTGTCTATTAATTTCAAATTAGAAGCAACTTCGATTTAAGGATGTTTAATGACTTGAAAAAGGAGTTTAAATTAACATCGTCCTACTTTGAGCCTTTTGCCTTCAAATGTTAATAAGACTTTTTAAGGCAAAAGACGTTTCTTATTAGTTTTTTAAAATTTCCTTTTTCTTTTAAAATAACTGTCCAGTATTTTCTGCAATAACAAATTTTTCAATAAAAAACGGAAGAAAAAATGTGATAGGAATTTCTTTTTTTGAATTCTCTGTTGCGTACTTTATTTACAACATTTTATTGACCTGAAACTTATCCTCTGTAAACAGTCCCCTATAATACAATTCCTAAGATATAACCAAACAAATATGTATATCTGTTTATAGTACTTCCGTCAAATATTATACCACATTCATTTGACAATGGCCTTAAGCAATCTCCAATTTTTTTTTTTTTTGTTGATTGAAAGATTGTATCTCAGATATCTCTTAAAAGAGAGTATAGGTTAGGTAGGTAGATCTAAATTAATATTTCAATGTTGCTTAGAGTATAGACTTTTTTAGAAACGTAACAAAACTTTCTTCTTTTTGTTGACTGTCTATACCGAAAAATCTTCAATTTATTATGTTTGCCACATAAATATTTGTTGAGCATCAAATAACGCAAAGAATATAGAATGGAAAAAAAAATATTAACCAACAAACTGTTTGCCTTTTTTGGGGATTTTGAGAGCGTGTCTTTTAAGATAGGATATCGCCGCACAATTGACAAACAAGGGATACAAAAATACCTTCGTTTTCTCACCGCAAAAGAATCTTTTTTTCTATTACAAGAAAGTAGGTTGAGAGATTTTGATTAAAAGACGATGTAAGCCAAAATCTCTTTATTAAACAATATTTTTTAAAACATATCAATTTTCTATTTTATAATCTATACTACTTTAAAAATGTATACTCAGAAGATAATAGTAATATATCAAAAATAGAAATAGAATTTATAAGAGAAAAAAAAAATATTTCTTGGTCGCCGCACCACAGCCGCACGCTTTTACTTATTGTGAAAAATTTCACCGCACCACCGCACAGTGGTGCTTTTTGGTTTAAAATTCATTTCCACGGCTATTTATTGGCGAAATGTCATAAAATTTGGTATACACTGAAGGATATTTGTATGGAGAATACGAAAAAGCTGTTTCAAAATGACGTCCAGAATTTTGAAAAACAAATCCTAAAAGTGCCAAATTAGTAAGACACACTTTAAGACATGGATATTTTTTTTTTCAATTAGCACCATTTTGACATCTCTTCTATTTATGTTTCATGAAAAAATTGAAAATTTTGGGGTTATATGGTTGCCAACTATGTTTTTAAGTAAATGTTAGAAAACATGACATAATGAAAAAGTTTCAAATGTTCAATAATACTGAGAATTTATTTTTTTTTTTCAGTAAACCAAAATATACTTTCTACTAGATTTTAATATTCTAAATTCAAATCCGAAGTTGAAAAAAATCTATGAAATCACGTTTTTTAAATATAAGAAGTATCAAAAAGAATTGTTATCTACGAAACATGATTTTTTCGACTTCAGATTTGAATTTATAATATTAAAATCTATTAGAAAAGTATATTTTGGTTTACCGACAAAATAAATTTTATATTAAAATTTTCGCCGCACCATCACCGCACGATCTCCGCACCACCGCCAAACACTTTCATTTTTACAGAAAACCAACTGTCAGTTTGTTGTTTATGTCAAAGTAACGTCGAAAACGATTTAAACATTTTTATAAGTACGAGCATAGAATTTTTGATCATGACGCGGACATGGTGCGGCGGAATAGATATTGTTGATCATGGTGCGAACGTGGAGCGGCGAAATGACACTGAGATTTGTAGTCAGTAAGAAATGGAGTCAGTCAATAGGTACACAAGGAAATGTAATGCAGTCAGAATATTTTCCTAAATATCCTTTTTTTTAAGTTTAAATCGTGGTTGCTGAATTATTTTTAATTTACTGCCTTTTTTTTCAAACTTGTTGGGTTACAAACTCACTTTTTGTTTATGTCACTAAATTAAATTGAGTGTTTACATACATTTTTCAACTTTCTGCCACGGTATATCAAATCTTCAAAGAAGATTCTCAGATTTCAACAACAAAAGCCTCGCAGCCTCCAGACTATACAAATATATGTATAAAGAAGCAAATAATGTCAAATGTCTGCTATTGCAGAACAGAAGACTAGAGAGCGCCACAAAAGTATCTTAAGTGACGACAATTAATATCCTCACTTTACCACTCTGTGAAAACTTCAAACAAGTATAACTTGGCGTGCGCCATAAATTGCGCGTCGCTTTACACCACTTCAAAAGACTAATACCGCCCTAGTTTATTCCCAACTCCAACTGTCCCATCTACCAGAGTGAATCTTCCCCCTCCAACTTCTTCGTCTTGGTTTTGTATCAGGAGGGAGCAACAAGAACAAAATATGCCCAGAATTCTTCTGGGAATGATCGGAAAACAGTGGAACTATGCCATAAATTACCTTCTCGTCACAAATATACACCAGACATAGCCCGATTGTCGTGTTGTGTTGTGATGCAATAAAAAAAATACCGTCTGTAATGAATTAAACGACAAACCGACACATTAGTCACAACATACACATAGCTCTCCTTTTTGGAATTAAAAGGGCATGTTTTGGGACTCCTTCAATTTCCCTCTTCTCCTCCAAGAGGGATTTCCTCCTTCTTTTCAGAGCTCTTATATCTCCAAAACAAACACAAACATCAGCAAATTGGATGTAAGGTATCTTAAGTGGTCTAATTTGACAGTGCTTTTTAATTTCCTATTTTATAGACTTGGAGTCTCATTTTCATCCTTGAATGTGATTCATTATGCCCACATCGTGTTTTTGGGGATCTTCGTCGTCGTCGTCGTCGTCAGTCAAAGAACACAAAACCGAAAACATTTTAAAATTTACATTTTATTACCAAATTTGAGTTCGTAAATTTGAAAATGATGTTTTTGATTCTGATTGTGTCTCGTCTCGGGAGTTTCTCTGCAAGTTGGGTGGGATTGAATTTGAAATGTGATTCGACTGGAGCAAAAGATTTAGGTGTCAAGTCGAAGGGCCATTAGTGAGTTCTGTGGAATTTTCTTTATGGTTTCTTATTTGAATTTTATAGTTTCTTTTGGTTTAAGGGAAATATGCTGGATATGTTCTTTATTTAATTAGCAAGACACTTTGCAGGTTTTTTTTTTTTTTGTTTTTGTTCTTTTCTGTGTGTTTAATTTAAAGTGCTTTGAAGGAGGATCAAATTTACTACTTTTGTCATAAAAAAAAATTATAATTTATTGTATTGAACTCTTTTTGGTTTTGGGAGATTTAAGGATGTCTCGTATTAATAAATTTAATGCATTGGAATGTTATTTAAGAGACGCATTATAAGTTTCTTATAAATATGAAAGTGGCATTTTTTTTTTTAAGTGCATTATAATTTACTATTTCAGTGAAATTTATTTCTTGAAATACCTATGAATTAGGTATACCTGTTTCTTTTTTCTTGAAATAAAAAGTATAGGTAAATCAAAAATGAGTTTGTTGTCCGAAAAGATCATAAAGAAAACTGTTTGATAAAAAATATACAAAAAGGTACCGTATTAGACAGTCTTTATTCTGAAATAAAAATAATATTTTTTGCACTATTACAAACGGTACCTGCCCTATAACCGTTTTCTAGACTTCTGAACTTTTCGTCAACCACTTAACCGATTTCAATGATAATTTTTGTACAAAAAACATTTCGTCACGTGAGTTCTTATTTGTCCTACAGACCATTTTTGCCGAAAATGAGTTATAGATGCCATCTTATATTTTCGACCACGCTCTTTCGATTGCTGCAATCAGAATCGTCCTATTTTTTATTTTAGTTTTCGAGATAAAAAAAAATGATTTTATCCTATAGACCAAGTTTTTTCTTATGCTTATTTGTTTTTGTATGCAGTAGGACAAATACTGGCTTTATAATTATGAAAAATTTGTGCTTAAATGTCCTATATCCAATGAAGCTATATTTTTCACACAAAATGACTAACGTCCCCATAATAGCTCCTCTTAGGAAGAGGCGAAATACTCAAATTTTGAAGTTATTGCATTGCCAAAATTATCGTTGCTTAACCCTCTGTAGGCACACCTCTTTTTTGCGAATTTGGCTTATACTTTTTCATGTCGCTAGAACTTTTTTCGGTCTCACTATTTTATAAAGAATCACATATTAAATTGATGTAGAATTTTCCGAGGAATTTGAATATTGTATTCACAATTCCAAAAAATTGTATTTTCACCCTTATAAAGACACTTTTTTGTCCTGCCAAATTCGCACCCGTGTGCCGACAGAGGGTTAATGCTTAGGTAACCATCTCTAATGAAAAAAAGAAGGACATCATCCATATCGTCCCGTTTCTGCGTGGAACCACGTATCTACACAGCAAATTTTGTTCAGTTCTTAAAAGAAATAAAGATTTTTCTTGATATTAAAAATATGAATTGAACAAAAGGAAATCAAGTTACGTTTAAGACAATTTAGTTTTCTCTAAACTAAAACCATTGTAAAGGGTTTTCCATTAAGGGCGGGTAGATTTAAAAATTGAATAAAACAAGTTGTATATGAGATATCGATAAGGTTTTATCTTTATTTGAAAGCCCTATAAATGACATTATGTGTGAAATATAAAATCATTTAAATGGCCGGCTCGGCTTCGCTGGGTGGCGCGCATTCGAAAGATCCAATCTTCGACGACTTTGGCGCATAAATCAGGCTTAACTTGATCGATGGCATCGATTATGCTTTCTTTTAGGCCCGCATTGGTTTGCTGCTTATTCGTATTATAGACGTGTGACTTTAGAAAGCCCCACAAGAAAAAGTCTAAAGGTGTCCAATAACACGATCTTGGTGGTCACCTCGGCACGAGCTAATCCAGCCATGAAACCTATCGTGCAGAAAATCGTTTGTGTTTTGAGCTGTGTCGCACATAGCGCCATCCTGGTGAAAGTACATGTCTTCGGTGCCCATATCATCCAAACAAGAAGTTTGTGAACATCGTCCTATAGCGTCGCGTCAATGGCGACGGTGACCGTTTTCGAAGAAGCACAGACCGATGACGCCTTCAGCCCAAAATCCACACCAAACAGTAATTTTATTTGAATGCATTCGCTACTCGTGAGTCTCGCGTGCATTGCTTTCGTCGCAAATCCAACAATTTTGCTTATTCACGCACCCTTTGATCCAAAAACGGGTCTCATCGCTAAAATTTCAATAAAAAATTTTGGTTTCCCATTTTTATGTTTTTGTGTCCTATATCCAATACAAATTCTAATGGAGAATACATTTTTAGCTTTTGTTTTTCATGTGTCTGTCTGTATGTATGAACAGGTGTCCTATGTCCATTTTACTACTTTTTTAAAAAACTCAATTAAATCAATATTGAAAAACCAAAAATTTCAGATAGCTTTATGTATGGTTGGGGAAATATCTAATCCTTCAAAAAACATACAAATCACTGTGATTAGGGTCAACAAAATAAGTAAACCACCACTTTGAAGTTTAAAAACGTTCTCCTGAAAAGTTAAGTTTTTGGTTTATAGGACAAATAAGAACTCACGTGACGATTTTAGTAACTTCAATTTAAAAATTAACAAAAAAAATTACAAAACATCAATTAAGAATGTTTTTTAAAATATTTTAATTTTTTTGAAAAAGCATTTTTTTCAAAACAGTAAACTGAATTTTCTTTAAATTTGTAGAAAAATAATTTCTTCGAACCCTCTTGCATTTTTTTTTATTTAAATATAATATTTAAAAAATTATTGTTATTTTAAACAGCTCAGACAAAAAATTCCAAAAATTTTTTCCTATAGGTACAAGAAATCAATGCTTCATTTGGAAATTAAAACCATTTAAAAAGGTGTTTTTTTAATAAAACGACTGATTAAATTAAATTAAAATGCGACGGGTTTGAATTTTCTTCTTAAAATAATGTTTTTTTTTATAATTCAACATAACTCAATTATTGTAGGTATATTCTCACCATCATTGCTCAAAAAATAATTTAATTTTTTTTTCCATTTAATATTATAAAATCGTTTTTTTTTTTTCAATCTAAGATTTGATTTTTTTTTAATAAAAAAGTTAGATTTTAAGATTTAAATAATCAGATGCAAATTTTTTGAATTAAGTAGGTATAATTCAAAAACGAAACGCGAAAAAGATAAATCCATTCGTCTGCAGTGTTGAGTTTTGAGACACCCTGTAAAAAAAAATAAAAAAAAAACAAAACAAAATTGTTTATGAATTTGAGTTAAAAAATACAAAATGTTTTTAGATTTGTTCAAGCCTTTTTTTAATAACTTTTTTAAATATTTAAAAAAAAAAAGTTTCAATACTTCAAAATAAAGAAAATTCATTCCGTTTTGGGGAATTAATTTTTCAAAAAAAGAAAAAAAAAAGACAATCTGATAGATATTTTTTTTTTTTTTGTATCACTAGGATGTTCGTTACTTACAGGTTTTGCGAAAATCAAGTGGAAACTTAATTTCAAAATAAAAAAAAAATCCTCTAATTTTTGCAGAATTTTATTTTGACTCTATATTGCGCCCCACAAAGATTATTTTTTTTTCTCATTTGAAAAAGGTGTATGTTGACTTATAAGGTAATTTTTTTTTTTTAATATAGTTTCAAAGGAAAAATAGTTTGATGATGCATGCTTTTTCACAGACGAAAACTCTTAAATAAAATGAATATTATCCTTTTGCCTAACGAAGTGAATATAAAATTTCAGACAGTAAATTTGTCAAAATTCAATTAAATACCTACTTAATAGCTAAAAGCTGCCAGGAAGGACTGTAAAAAGGTGCCTCTAGTCATTTATTTTTTTTTTTTTACCCAAAGGAAGGTTAAAAATTTCCCTCAATAAGGGCGTGACAAACATGGTTTACAAAATGTTCCCGCCTCAGCAACTCATTTTTGATAGTTAATATTATAAAATACATTCGATCTTTTCAGATTCATCAATCAGTTTTCAGCCTCCAGATTTTTATACTCTTAGTTAGCCCTTTAAGACTTAAATTGGCTCCTCCCTTTTTGCATAAAACATCATGTAGAAAAATGTTTCTTCAAAGTGGTTTAATAACAGCGAATAACTTAAAAAAAAAAATAAAAGACAAAGACAAAGAAAATTGCACAATTACACAAGTGCTCCTGATATTAAAAAAAAGATAATTTTTCATTTTATTTTATGTTTCAATGCCCCTGTCTGAGCATTCTTTAGCTGTCACACCATCAGGCGTCTAAAAGCCCACTCATACACTAAAACCCACATTGCATCTTAATGAAAACAAAACAAAAAATATAAAAACTACCCATCCTCTTGGAACCTCCTCTTCTGCATAATTAAGCGGTGCATTGGAGCCCTGTTCCCTGCATATTCACACACAACACAGTTTTCATTTGGTCTGACCGACCAGAATATCGACACAAGGCACAACAGCAGCAGCGGCTGGCGCACAGTGGGGAAAAGGCGGAAAAAACCCAACTTTCGGAAGTACGATTTATTTTGATACTGCACGTGTTTCTAACAGTAAATTAGTTGAAGAATCAGAAAATGAAAACTGTTTTTCAAAAAAAAAATTGTGGTCCTGGAGATTATCGCTCAAAGTTGAAAAACAGTGAAAACTGATAAAAATACAAGTAGTTTCAAAATGATCTATTTTCCTTAAAATTTAAAGGTTTGAACCAATTTTTTTTGTAAATAGGCTTAAAATAAATTGACAAACAATATGGTACATTAGTTTAGCGAAAAAGAATTGAATAAAATTTTTTTGACAAAAAAACATTCAATTTTAGTGACTTTTTAGGTTCAAATTAGGTTTTAACTACTGCCTCCGTCTGCCTCTGTTGGCGAATAGGTTTCGTTAGATAGTGTTAAATCTCAGCAATAGTTTTCAAAAAAAATCTCACCCGAAGACGTCCGTATTCGGTTTTTATAACAATTTCAATCTGAAAAAGTCATTAAAAAAAAAAAAAAAACAAAAAATAATGCAAAATAAATAAGCAGCTATTTTCGCCAGACAAATCTTTCTAAATGTATTTTGGTATGCTGAATCTGAATGTGAAGTCCGTTTTGCGAAACAACCCAAAATTTTTGATAAGATTGCAAAAAAAATTTTAAACTCACATTTTTAAAGTTTTTCCCAATTTAGTCGCTGTTGGGATCAGGAGTTTGTGTTAATGAAACCTGCATTGCACATTTACCTATTAAAACAAATGTTTTTTCACTAAGCCACTTTTTTGACTTTATTTATAACTATCGGAATCGGAATACAGTAAAACTGGTTATTTGAAGCCTCTCTTATCTTTAGTTCCACTTGTCTCCAAAAAAAGATAGAATGATTTGATAGAATGTTCCGCTAATTGAAGGAAAAGTTTAGGCTTGGTAGCCGTTTAAATTTTAGAACTAACCAAAGAAAAAAAAGTTTCCAAAAAAGTTAAATTTTGAAAAAAATGTCATACCTACCTACCGTTTTTGGATGTTTTTCCTTTTTTGAAAATTTTTGATTTTTTTTTTTGATTTATGTAAAATTTAAACGGTATTTATTAATAAAATGTTCAAATAAACTCAAAAAAATTTGATTTTTTCTAAAAAAGCGATTGGAAGTAAGTCATTTAGAGCTGCAAAAACTTGATTTCTGATTTTTTAATATAATTTTTTTCTGAGTGGGCGTGGCAATGGGCGGTCATTGGTGTAGATTTGTCTTGCTATTAGCTACCTTTCCTGCAAATTTCATGAAAATTGGTTCAGTAGTTTAGTTTTAATTGAGTTTTTTCCGGTCTCCCATACAAGTTGCCCCACAGTGCGCCACACTGTGGGGCAACTTGTATGGGAGACCGGAAAAAACTCAATTAAAACTAAACTACTGAACCAATTTTCATGAAATTTGCAGGAAAGGTAGCTAATAGCAAGACAAATCTACACCAATGACCGCCCATTGCCACGCCCACTCAGAAAAAAATTATATTAAAAAATCAGAAATCAAGTTTTTGCAGCTCTAAATGACTTACTTCCAATCGCTTTTTTAGAAAAAATCAAATTTTTTTGAGTTTATTTGAACATTTTATTAATAAATACCGTTTAAATTTTACATAAATCAAAAAAAAAAATCAAAAATTTTCAAAAAAGGAAAAACATCCAAAAACGGTAGGTAGGTATGACATTTTTTTCAAAATTTAACTTTTTTGGAAACTTTTTTTTCTTTGGTTAGTTCTAAAATTTAAACGGCTACCAAGCCTAAACTTTTCCTTCAATTAGCGGAACATTCTATCAAATCATTCTATCTTTTTTTGGAGACAAGTGGAACTAAAGATAAGAGAGGCTTCAAATAACCAGTTTTACTGTATTCCGATTCCGATAGTTATAAATAAAGTCAAAAAAGTGGCTTAGTGAAAAAACATTTGTTTTAATAGGTAAATGTGCAATGCAGGTTTCATTAACACAAACTCCTGATCCCAACAGCGACTAAATTGGGAAAAACTTTAAAAATGTGAGTTTAAAATTTTTTTTGCAATCTTATCAAAAATTTTGGGTTGTTTCGCAAAACGGACTTCACATTCAGATTCAGCATACCAAAATACATTTAGAAAGATTTGTCTGGCGAAAATAGCTGCTTATTTATTTTGCATTATTTTTTGTTTTTTTTTTTTTTTTAATGACTTTTTCAGATTGAAATTGTTATAAAAACCGAATACGGACGTCTTCGGGTGAGATTTTTTTTGAAAACTATTGCTGAGATTTAACACTATCTAACGAAACCTATTCGCCAACAGAGGCAGACGGAGGCAGTAGTTAAAACCTAATTTGAACCTAAAAAGTCACTAAAATTGAATGTTTTTTTGTCAAAAAAATTTTATTCAATTCTTTTTCGCTAAACTAATGTACCATATTGTTTGTCAATTTATTTTAAGCCTATTTACAAAAAAAATTGGTTCAAACCTTTAAATTTTAAGGAAAATAGATCATTTTGAAACTACTTGTATTTTTATCAGTTTTCACTGTTTTTCAACTTTGAGCGATAATCTCCAGGACCACAATTTTTTTTTTGAAAAACAGTTTTCATTTTCTGATTCTTCAACTAATTTACTGTTAGAAACACGTGCAGTATCAAAATAAATCGTACTTCCGAAAGTTGGGTTTTTTCCGCCTTTTCCCCACTGTGTGGCGTGGCGTGGCGCAGTTGCTTATGAATTCGTTCCACGCAATCGAGTTAACACAACACCTCAAAATATTTATGCATGTCCGAATTAGCATAAATTTAAATTACACTACACTACATTCACTCAATGACCAACCATAGCTCCATCCACCATATCCACCACCACCAACATGAGACTGCTGATGATGATGACAAGAGAAACGCAGAAGAGGCCTTATTGGAGTCTGAAATGGGGCTAGCGACTGAATTACTATGTAGAACCTACTCTTAACAACACGACGACGACCAGATCCGTTGTAGGTAAGGTACTTTACCAACTTTGAGTTGGGCTTAAAAAAAATATGTAACAAGGTGAACATTTTTCACAAAAATGAAGAAGAACCCTTCAAGATGTGATTATGAGGATGTCTGCAATATAAAAATGCATTTGGGGTGCAGGAAAAGGAAAAAAAAGGGTAATTCCCGTGTTCATGATGGGGTCTTGAAACATTACCAGAAGACGACCGACGCTGTGCACAGCCCACGTTCCACATGATTGTTGGTGTTCGGACTACATTAACTGTGCACCAGGATTTGCATCAATGTCCTTGATGCAGTCAGTGGCTTTGTAAAGTCAGGTGTAAAAAAGGGTAGTTTATTTGCTCATGGCTGGAGTAAGTGGGAATAGTTTAAATTAAGGCAACGAAGAAATCTCAGATTTTCATTAACTTTGAATGAGTTTGAGTCAGAATTTTATTTCTTGTCTATCAACATGTTTATTTAAAAAAGGAATAATTACTTAAGTGGGGCCCCAAAACGAGGTTGGGGTCAAAATCTCGAAAGCCGAAATCCCCAAAACCCAAAATCCAGAAAATCCAGACTACCGCAAACCCAAAATACCGAAAACACAAAATCTCGAAAATCCAGAATCCCGACAACCTAAAATCCCGAAAACCCAAAATCCCGAATGGATTCCCGAAAAATTATGTAAAATGAAAAATTTGCTCAAATTTTTCATTTTATATAATTTTTCGGGATCTCGATTTCGAAAAATAATCCTTAGTGTGAATTTATTAAGTAAATACGTAAAGACAATAAAACCGTATAGTCCCCCTAATAATCTCTTTGAACTTGATTGCAAGTTCTTACTGTGCTTTCAGCAGTGTTGTGTAGTGATTGATTTTGGGTAGTAATTCATTGGATTTTCGGGTTTTGGGATTTTCGGAATTCTGTATTTTCAGGACTCTGGGTTTTCTGTATTAAAAATTTTGGGATTGTGGCCGTCTACTCCCAAAAACCATAATCCCAAGTTATCTATGACGCACAATAACTTTTTAACATGTTGGGGTCAAAATCCAGAAAACCGAAATTCCCAAAACCCAAAGTCCCGAAAATCCAAAATCTCAAGAACCAAGGATCCCGTAAACCCAGAATCCCGAAAATCCAGAGTCCCGACAACCCAAAACTCGACCCGAAAATATTAAATCCCGAAAACCCAAAATCCCCAAAATCTAAAATCCCTAAAACACAGAATCCCGAAAATTCAAAATCCCGAAAACCCAGTATCTTGAATATCCAAAATTCCGAAAACCCGAAATCTCGAAAATTCAGAATCCTGAAAACCCAGTGTCTTGCAGATCCATAATCCCGAAAACCCAGAATCCCGAAAACCCAAAACTCTCGATGTGGTTTTCGGGATTTTGGTTTTTTATTTTTTGGATTTTGAATTATCGGGGTTTTGGATTTTAAGGATTCTGGTTTTTCGTGATTCTGGATTTTCGAGATTTCGGGTTTTCTACGTTTTCTGTATTTTTGATTTTCGGGTTTTGGATATTTCGGAATTCTGGATTTTCGGGACTCTGGGTTTTCTGGATTAAAAATTTCGGGAATTTGTCCGTCTCCTCCCAAAAACCATAATCCTAACTTATCTATGACGCACAATAACTTTTTAACATGTTGGGGTCAAAATTAAGAATACCGAAATCCCAAAAACCCAAAATCCAAAATCTCGAAAACCAAGGATCCCGTAAACCCAGAACCCCGAAAAAAAACCCAGTATCCCGCAAATCCTGATAACCCTAAATCTCGAAAACCCAGAATCCAGAAAACCCAAAATCTCGATGGGATTTTCTGGATTTTTTTTTTTTTTTTTTTTTTATTTTGGGTTTTCTGGTTTTTCAAGATCGGGGTTCTGGATTTTCGGGATTTGGGGTTTTCTGGATTCTGGATTTCCGGGATTCTGGGTTTTCTGGGTTTAAAATTTCGGGATTATCTCGTCTTTCTTTCCAGCAAAATATTACAGATATATTGGAGTATGCAAATATTTTAAATATTTTATAATTTTTTGGGTTTCCATCACAAATAAATCCGTCCCTGTCATTTTAAAGCTTTTTTATTGCTTGTTACCAAGGTTCGTCCACAGTGCTGATAAACATAAGAAGGTTTGTTAAACTAAGGGAAAGAGTGATATTTGTAGTGTTTTTGTGTTCCTTCTTTGTCCCTTGTGCGGTTGCTTTTGTATGTGTGAATGTAGTCGTTGTCAATCGGTATATTATAATCGAACCACCACCTACTGGGTTGTATGTAGTTCAACGTCATCGTCGTCGTGGATGTCAATCCAGAGAGAGAGGCTTAGGTCAAGGATGGAAAGCATAAAGCAGACTTATTGCAAAAATATTGATTTCACGCAGTTAATTTACTGCAAATTACTTTCAATCCCTGATGGCAATTGTGTTTGTGTTGTGTTGTGTTGTATATTCTCTCTTCTACTCGACAAACAATGTTGTCTGGATCTGATTAATAAAGCAGAGGTGATTGCTGTTTTATCGTTAAATGTAAATAAAATCATATCAAAGGATATACATCGCATAATTGAGGAAGTTATGACATCAGTTATGATGTAGGTAGTAGAGATTGTCACATCAGCCATCAATGTAACGTTAACCTTAATTGTTATATGTCTATAAGACTTTATAGCTTAGTAGTTTTAAAACAGTCATTTATAGGTTTAACCCATGGATATAGAAAAAGTAGTTCATTTTTTTTAAACGTTCTCGAAAATCATCAAGAAATAAAAACAAATCAGACTTTACGACATTTCATCCCCGATTTATCGTACATTACGAAAATATCAAAACATCGATATTATTCTAGTGATCATTCTCTAAACAGGATCTTAATTAAATCAAACTAAACTATAAACAAGTACACCTGCTTGTTGCAACAAAAACTCGTAACATGATCAATCAAGCTACAGATACTATCATAAAACTATAAATAAAGTCATCAAGTTAAAGCTTCATCATCATTATCTGCAATCTATAATCTAAAGAATTTTAATTAAGAACTAGAACCGAAAAGGTAATTTATAAAAATCGATAAAAGGCGTTAAAAGTCTTTGATTATCGCAAATCTTCAGTCATGTCAAAATTTTAAGATTTTTCTCTTGAAAAAGTCATAAATAATTCTTTATCTTTGTGGTTGATTTTAAGTAAATAAATAACTAGGACTTAAGTGATGTGCTCAACTTTATAAAATTGCACAAAAATTTGCTAGGACAGTGAACTTTTTTTGAAAGAGTTTAATGTTTGTCCTGTATTGATGAAATAGATGATGAATGAAATCTTTGTGTCTCTGTCTATCACACTTTTTTTATAAATAAAAACATTTTTGTATTATTTCGAAATTATTTCATACTTTTGTTTAATTTTTGTTAACATTTCCACTCAGTGGGTCACTAGGGTGTATGAGTAACTTTTTTTTAATGAAAAAAGTATCAATGTTAAATGCAAAGAATTCTTTTCTTGAAAAATTTATCAGACAATTTGACTATTCTGTGACATTTCAATAGCTTAATAGGTCATTTATTTTAATGTGAGGTGCGAGTGCAAAAGTGGCACCTACTTACTTTTATTTTAAGATGATAAGTTATACTTAAAATACATCTGTTTAATATATGTTAATATTTTCAATGTTACACAGAAAAAAATAGACCAAAAAATAAAACAAAAATAATAAGATTTCTCTAGGGTTTTCATCCAAGAAAGAAACCTTATTAAAACAATTGGGTTTTCTTATTGTTTAAAAATCTGCACTTGTAGAGTTTTGACAAGAAAAAAAAAAAAAAACGACGACCAGACCAAGGATCGAACTAGGGCCTTAAAAAAAATGATTTTTTCACTCAAATTTTAAGAACATTTTTTTTATAAAAATAATAAGAAATCTCATTAAAAAAAAACCTTCTTAATCGTTGATTTTAATAAGATTTCCTTATAAAATGTATGGAAAACAAAACAATAAGACAATCTGTTAGTATTTAGGGGGTCATATTTTTCTCTCTGTAGGTGTGATCTCTTAGTATAACATACCCAAAATTGCGAAACAAGGGCGTTGAATTTAAAGCTCTAGAAGAGGGTGAATTGTTGACAACAATATCTCAGGTGATATTTTATTGGAAAATTTTGGGAAATTGTTCAAAAAAAGATCCTGCAACTTAATTTTTGATGGTCTCAAAGAGATAATTTATAACTGTAGAAAATTTAAAGGACTGCTAAAAGTTTTTTACTTGCGATATAGGTACTATAGGGCAAGTTTAGGATTCGTAAAAAAAATCGAACTCGAGATAACAATTTTACATGACATTACGATGATGGAGAATGCCAAAAAAGTGGGTCCGGCAATTCTGTCTGTCTGTCTGTCTGTCTGTCTGTCTGTCTGTCTGTCTGTCTGTCTGTCTGTCTGTCTGTCTCTATCTGGAGCTGCAGCCTAAACGAGTGAAGTGATTTTCTTCAAACTTGGTAGTTAGCAGTTTTTGGTGATTCCCTAGAGGGGAAATTGAATTTTTTTTTTTATGACCAAAACTAACGGTACCTGCCATTTAACGGAAATAGAAAAGTTAATTTTTTTCAAAAACGGCTCTAACGATTTTGATTAAAATTTTTGTGTGTAGTACTACACATAAGAGCCAACTTTTTAAATAAAAAAAATATTTTTTGTACCGTTATTAACGGTACCTGTCATAGAACGGTTTTTTTCGTTTCTGAATATCTCGTACAACATTTACCCGATTTAAATGAAAATTTTTATACAAAAGTGTGTAAGTAAAGATAATATTAAAATTTTAGAAAATTTTCAAAAAACGCATTTTTGGTTTTTTAAAAAATATTTCAAAATTTTTTTTTGAAAAATCAATTTTTTGAAAACGGATCAATGAAAAATTTTGAAATTTAGGTTTTATATGTAAATTAATTATTTCTTTAATATGGCATACCAACTTTTTTTTTGAAAAATGTTAAAAAAATTTTTATATATAAAAAACTATTTTTTTAAAAAACGGCTCCTACAATTTTCGAAAATTTTTTTCTAAAAATACCTTTTTATACGAGAAATAAAATGGCATATTTGTTTTTTTTTTTTAAGATAATTTTAAACGGAGTTTAATTAATTATAAAAACAGATTTAATTTTTTTATACTACTTATGAAATTTCTTCAAAATATCAAATTTTAAATTTTTTGAATAAAAAGCTTTAACATTATAGTTACATTAAGCATAAGAGCAAGTACGTGCGACCCCAGTCGTGCAATTTATTTTATTTTGTATCCATCTGCTACCTCGACCTCAGTTTAAATGGAAAAGCAAAGCTTTGCTTTATATTTACCATCTTTTTTTTCTCAAAATTTTCCTAAGTATTTGTTTTTTTTTTTTTTAATACAAAACAAATTCGCAACTGAATTCATTTTAAGACTTTATTAATTTATTATCTTTTTTTAATTTGCCTTGATTTTTTGTTTTGTAAATATTTTTATTTTTTTTTTTATTATTTTTTTATTTATTTTGGCACTTTATTTCATTAATTATTTAGATCCATTTTTGTTTTAAAAATCGTTGAGAAAATTAAATTTTTTGCTAAAAATTAAAATAGCTTGAAACAATTTTTTACCAATTTTCGAAAAACACAATATACATTAGGGTGGGTCAAAAAAAAATCGAAATTCTTTTTTTTTTTGATTTGGTACTCCGAAAAATCGATTGCTTGACACCTCTAGAATATACACACCAAATATGAGCTCTTAACATTAATGGGAAGGTTCTCCGCTTTGCAATTTTCCATTTTTACATCAAGCTTCTACTAAAAAAAAATAATTTTTTTTTAATTGACTTTTTAGCAAGTTTCTTTACATATTCTTTACAAAAAAGGCCTTATATACTTTTTTCGTTTATCTAACCGTTAAATAGATATTTGAGGTCTAAAAATCGAGAAAATCTTTAAAAATTCGTTTTTTGTTCTTAATTTTGTAACAAATTGAAAAATTATAATAATAAAATGCGCAAGACATATTCTTGTTGGAAATTTATTGCTCCACAAAAGAGGTCTTGTTAACTTTTTTTCAGTAATCTAACCATTCTAAAGATATTCGAGGTCAAATTTAAAAAAAAATTATAAAAACATTTTATACTTTTAAAAATTTTAAAGTTCACTGAAAATTCATTATTTTCAATTTAGCAAGACGTATTCTTGTAGGGGCTTAAACGTTCTACAAAAATTCCTTGGCATCAAATTGATTGCTTTAACCGTTTAGAAGATATTCGTTTCTAAACCAATGCCCACTGATTTCAATAGTTTTCTTATGACCCGTATGCATTGCGATTTGGATAAGTATATCTTCTAAACGGTTAAAGCAATAAATTTGATGCCAAAGAATTTTTTGTGCTCTTCTGGGAGTAGAGAACTTATCATTGTTTCTGCTTGAGGCATGAGATTCGTGCCTTTGTAGAAGACAGAATTGCGGCACAAACTTGATATTGAGATTCTTTACCTATCATAGTTTACCCTCTGTCGGTACACGGGTGCGAATTTGGCAGGACAAAAATTAAAAGTGGTCACAAAAAAGTGTCTTTATAAGGATGAAAATACATTTTTTTTAATTGTGAATACAATATTCGAATTACTCGGAATATTCTACATCGATTTCATATATGATTCTCTATAAAATAGTGAGACCGACAAAAGTTCTATGCGACATGAAAAAGTATAAACCAAATTCGCAAAAAAGAGGTGTGCCTACAGAGGGTTAAATATAGAAACATTATCTATGTTACGCTCGATTCCTATCAAATCAAGTCTGATTAGTTTAGTTTCAGTTTATTTTAAAAAATCGAAATAAAGCATACGGGTTCCGCTAGATAGTCCAATCGTCAGCATGGCCCACACTATGGGTTAATCAATATTCATATCAAGTTTTTTAGTACCTTTTACCGTATTCCTGAAATCGAAATAATTATAGATACAAAAACTTTCAGGTGATAGCTTAAAGCTTCTATTTCTAATTAAATAAATTGACTGGATATCCATTTGAAGCTTGTCAAATATTATCCACACATGGTATTTGTAGATATATGTTGTCAAATCACATATATTTAACATTAATTGCACAAAGCATAATATATCAACCGCAAAATATCCAAAACCGTATGTTATATGGATGTATATTATGCCTCCAACAGTGAAGTTTATTTAACCTTCTCAAAGCATCACATCACAGTGAGTGAGAATATTATTTGTTAGCTCACCTCTAAGCAAATTGTTTCCAACTACGACACAATTCTAAGAGATGACGAATTTGTACTTGCAATCATAAATCTACATATGTTTCTGCATTGCAAGCTAATAATTTACCTAAAAGCCTAGAAGCCTCTTCAAATATTATATATAAATACGGCAAACAACACGTCAACATATACACAATATTCGCTTGGATTTTGTTTAACTCTGCTCCTGTGATGTGTGGCACTCCCAATCCTCATCAAATTTGACAAGTGAATATCTCTCGGGTTTCAGTATGTTGTAATTAAAACATAACTTAAAATAGCATCATCATCTGCAATAGTAGCAGCAGTAGCGTAAATTCTATGCATGCTGCAGGACATCATATCGCCATGCAAACATAATACAAAACCAAAACCATTTGCACAAGTTGGATAAACCCGGCCTCTGTTCTTAGTCAAGAATCAACAACGACAATATTAATACCACCAACCCTCCGACTCTTTCCCTCTGTACCCTCAAGCTCTATAATAAACAAACTAACTAACTAATTCCAAAACACTAAGAGACGAGGTCTCCTAACTGGGCGAAGCTTGTCCACACACAATTCCTGCCCCCATGTACCCATTTCCCTATCAAGCCCGGCATATCTCTATTAAAAATTTGTAATTACAAATCAACTTGGTTCGTTTAACGATCAAGATCGAATAGCCAACGCCAAGGTGGTGGTGACTTTGGCTGGTTGAGTGTCGTAAATTTGTGACACTTTCAGTTGTGGAAAACCCGATAAGCCCGAAAACCCCACCCTTTTCGTTTTGTTCGTTTAAATAAAACGTGCACCGTCCCCGTCAGAGTGTCAGTGGCTTGCATCGTTTTCTGGAAGGAAACCTGCCTGAAACATGCGACATGCAATTAGCCGAGGCGGCAGCAAATAAATCATTTAGGACAATTGAACCGTGAAACGAAGATGTCTTGATGAGAGGTGAGGTATACAGAAATACACATAGGTTCATTTACGCGGGTACTGGACATTATCTCGCATCGTCATCATCAGACTTTCAGAGATATACAGAACAGTCAAAAGAGAGACGATAATGGATTAAGGATGTTCCGCAATTAATGTTTAATGAGAAAAGGGCCTGATGTTTTTGTTGATGCCTAAATACAAAAAGCTAAAGATACGGGCTAATGCGGGGTTAAATGAATTTAAAGTCGAGAGATGACGATGTAACGAAAAGAGGGTTGATGGAATGTATTCTTTTTGTTTAGACAGATGAAGAATTCCTAGACAAAAGGACATTTAAGTCGTCATCGCGCACACACAAGGGGAAACCCCCGAAATGATATTACGTCCGTATAAAAGCCAACTAGTGATGGGTTAGGGTTGGGGTCCCCACTGACATAACATTCTCCCTTATATTTTGTTTGTCTTTTTTTTTTTTTTTTTGTTCGCCTTGGTTTTTCATTTGTTTCAATTATACCTAAGGGTGCTGTAATCAAAGTTACCCCGGATAAGATCAAAGTTAAATTCCTTCCTCACTTTTGTGCCACGTATAACTGTGTGAATGTAGGACAAAGTATTGTCTCTTGGGGGGGGGAATGAGGAACGTACTATATTCGAGTTACACAACACAGTGCAACTATGTGTGTCATTTGAATGCCTTCATTTCATGCTTACTTTAATGTTTGTTAAACCTGACGATGAAGGGGATGATGTCCTTTTTTTTTAACAGGAATCTCATCGGGATGTGATATGGGGATGGGGTTTTGATGAGAGTTTTTTGTGCCTTTTGCCTTTCGACACATTTTTATACTGTTTTTTTTTTTTTTGTGTATCAGTGGAACAATCTTATGAAATGGTATGCTAAATTTTGAATTTGCATAAATTTGTATATGTTTCTTTGTTTGTTTGTATTTTGTCTTTGTTTGTTGATGAAATCAATATAAATCATTTGAAGTTTTACTTAAAAAAAAAAAAAAACTTTTAGATTCGTTTGTTTTTGGGGAATTTGTTTTGTTTAAAGATTTCTCTGTCAAGGGAGGGTGCAATTATTTTGGGAGGTATGTAGCTATTTAAAGTATGAAAATTAACGAATGTCGTAGAATAGTATTTCAATTAAAATGGTTTGTTTAAAGTAGACATAAGTACAAATATTTATACTATTTAAGAATGTTTTTGATTATGATGAATTTAAGTGAAGCTTTTGATGATTCTGTAGAAAAGTTTATAGAGGTTAAATTTTAGAAGAACTAGCTATAAATGTATACCTTGTAATGAATGTTAATTATGTCGTTAATAAAAAAATGAAATTATTTCAAAAAAATTTTATAAAGCTTAGCTCGTTCCTTTTTAAACGATGAAAAATATCAACACCATAATACACGTGGGTCATTTGAAATGCCCCACGTGTGTCATTTGAAATGCCCCACGTGGGTCATTTTGAAATGCCCCACGTGGGTCATTTTGAAATGCCCCACATGGGGCATCTTGAAATGCCCCACGTGGGTCATTTTGAAATGCCCCACGTGGGTCATTTTGAAATGCCCCACGTGGGTCATTTTGAAATGCCCCACGTGGGTCATTTTAAAATGCCTTACGTGGGGCATCTTGAAATGCCCCACGTGGGTCATTTTGAAATGCCCCACGTGGGTCATTTTGAAATGCCCCACGTGGGTCATTTGAAATGCCCCACGTGGGTCATTTTGAAATGCCCCACGTGGGTCATTTTGAAATGCCCCACGTGGGTCATTTGAAATGCCCCACGTGGGTCATTTGAAATGCCCCACGTGGGGCATCTTGAAATGCCCCACGTGGGTCATTTTGAAATGCCCCACGTGGGTCATTTTGAAATGCCCCACGTGGGTCATTTTGAAATGCCCCACGTGGGGCATCTTGAAATGCCCCACGTGGGTCATTTTGAAATGCCCCACGTGGGTCATTTTGAAATGCCCCACGTGGGTCATTTGAAATGCCCCACGTGGGTCATTTGAAATGCCCCACGTGGGTAATTTTGAAATGCCCCACGTGGGTAATTTTGAAATGCCCCACGTGGGTCATTTTGAAATGCCCCACGTGGGTCATTTTGAAATGCCCCACGTGGGTCATTTTGAAATGCCCCACGTGGGTCATTTGAAATGCCCCACGTGGGTCATTTTGAAATGCCCCACGTGGGTCATTTTGAAATGCCCCACGTGGGTCATTTGAAATTACCCACGTCCCGAATAGCACAAAACACGATTTGCAACAAGATTTTTGTTGCATTTGTATCATACTGAGGTTATCTGAAACGAATGCCGTTTTAACTCAGTTTTATTTTTGTACCCAAAAAATTGATTGAAACATTTTTGTTCGAAATGCTGTTTAAAGGTTTTAATTAAGTTCAAACTTGTTCCTCTAAAAACGCAGATGTTGTTAATTTATTATAAACAAGTATCTAAGTTAAAAGTTGGTAAAATGTTATATTTACTCTTATTCAATTTCGATTTTGGTTTCTTTCAACTAAAATATTGATAAAACCTTTATGCAGCATACTCTTATTACAAGTTAGTAACTTAATTAAAATGTTTAGTTGCGAATAATTTGAAATACACCAAAAACGGTTAAACAACATCACACAAACTAAGGTAGTGATTAGAATATTTAAGGATAGAACAAAGTATTTATGTATATAACATTGGAATGATTCAAGTACCTATAGTTGGTTAAAGACAAATTAAAATCATTTTGTGTACCTACAATACAAATTTTAACAAAGCTTGAATTTTTCAATTTGCGTTTATGATTATACACAATCTACATTTTATTCGATGGCTTTTTTAGATACTTTAACTTCCTTATTGCGCGTAATGTGGATCGATGTTACTTTTGTTTTTTTATTTTTTGGATCTCGGTCATTTATAGAAAGTTGTCACAGAGTGTGAAATATCTAAAAATCTGAACAAATGCGTTATGTGATGTTTCACACTCAGTTAAACATACATTTTTCATAACATTCTATCAATGGTTGATATCAAAAATATTAAAAACAGAAATATAATCGATCCACCCGTACCTTGTACCTATACATGCATATCACTTCTTAAGTTGTTTTTTTTCTTTTGTTTTGGTTATTGTTATTGTTCCACACTTAAATGAAACAAAACAACCAACATACAACACATAAACGAATTGAATGCTTAATAGTTGTTATAACATAATATTTATAACTTCTTACTGACATTGACTGTAGCTCAACTGTTTTGTTTTTCGTTCAAGAGTTTTTATTACATTTAAGTTTTTTAAAGTTTGGTTTAACAAATATAGAACTAGAATTACAACATTTTTTCATGTATTGAAGTTGAAACAACAACGAGTTCCAAATGATATTATAGTTATGTTTCTGGAGCTCCGTATTATAGTTTTTGCTAATTCCATTTTGACAGATGATGCTAGTTGTAGTACTTAGTTGTAAATCCATGGAAGCAAAACGAAATGTTATTATATGCCAGAGTTGCCTAAGACAATAAAACAAATTTACAGGCCAGAAAACAAAAATTGTAGATTTCTGGATGGAAAAACAAAAATATTTTAATATTATTTCAAATACCAACATAATAAAAAATTAAATTTTCACATATAAAAGTCATATCTAATTTTGATATTTTTTTAACAATTCGTTCCATATTTCAATAGATGCCTAGAAAGTCAGATGTTTTTTTAATCGAAAGTGATTGCAGCCATTTTGTTTTTTATTAATATCATATTTATTGTGTTTTTAAAAAAGATGGCAATTAGCATTTGAAGGTTTAATGTGACTTAAAATAAAAACACACTTAAAGTGGAAAATAGGAAAAATGTAAACAAAAAATACCCATGGCAAGCCTGACAAAGTATAAACTATATTTCTCTGTTGCACCAAAATTGTTAAATGGTTGAAAGGGATTGTTCTACAACATTAAGTTTCTATTTTGTTCAAGTTATATGTTTAATAACATGAAAGTTTAAATTTGAAATTCTCTTGTTTTAGTTTGGTTTCTTGCAACAAGCGCCATTTTGACTTCCATCAAAATTCGAAATGATTTAACGTGATGAATTTAAAAATGTTTTTTCATATTCTTGTTGCTGTTTCATATTAAATTTCAGTGGAAAGGGATGTTTATTCCATTTTCTAACATTACCCAGTGTTTTTCCAACTTTTATACCTAAATACAAAAAATTATTATTTGTTAATTTTCAATTTATTTCTCTAATTTCAATAATTTATGTGGCGCGTGAATTTTATAGAGGCAAAACATTAATCTTTATGATAAAAATAGTAATCGCATTACAATTTCCGTTCATAAACGACTAAAACTTTCATTTTCAATCATAATTATTATACGTATTATATTGATTTAGAACTTTAGACTTTTATCTTTTTTATAACATCATAAGACATAAACATTTTATGAGAATTAGAATAATAACTTTTGGGAAACTTTTTAAATGTTTTCGAAAACAAACACTTCATTTAATTATAACAAATCCTAACAAAAATAATAAAAGTCACTACTTTCTTTAACATTTCTACAACATAAGTAAAGCTGATGTTCGACTTCATTCTTAGTTGCACACTTATTAGGTTAACTTTCATGAAACAGTTTTTAGTTCAGAAAACACAAATAAGACCAAGAAATAACAAAATTTAACCTTTATAAAACAGAATTGCCACAAATTTGTTGCAAATCAAGAGGGGAAATGCGGCTGTTCGGGTTACAATATTGTATAAGAATATGTTTCTGAAATTAATGGAAAACAATTAGATTGTTTAACTGGAGTTACATCTGCTAAATTAAAACCCATCTGTGCTATTCGGGGTGGGGCATCTTGAAATGCCCCACGTGGGTCATTTTGAAATGCCCCACGTGGGTCATTTTGAAATGCCCCACGTGGGTCATTTTGAAATGCCCCACGTGGGTCATTTTGAAATGCCCCACGTGGGTCATTTGAAATGCCCCACGTGGGTCATTTGAAATGCCCCACATGGGGCATCTTGAAATGCCCCACGTGGGTCATTTTGAAATGCCCCACGTGGGTCATTTTGAAATGCCCCACGTGGGTCATTTGAAATGCCCCACGTGGGTCATTTTGAAATGCCCCACGTGGGTCATTTTGAAATGCCCCACGTGGGTCATTTGAAATGCCCCACGTGGGTCATTTGAAATGCCCCACGTGAGTCATTTTGAAATGCCCCACGTGGGTCATTTTGAAATGCCCCACGTGGGTCATTTTGAAATGCCCCACGTGGGTCATTTTGAAATGCCCCACGTGGGTCATTTTAAAATGCCCCACGTGGGGCATCTTGAAATGCCCCACGTGGGTCATTTTGAAATGCCCCACGTGGGTCATTTTGAAATGCCCCACGTGGGTCATTTGAAGTGCCCCACGTGGGTCATTTGAAATGCCCCACGTGGGTCATTTTGAAATGCCCCACGTGGGTCATTTTTAAATGCCCCACGTGGGTCATTTTGAAATGCCCCACGTGGGTCATTTTGAAATGCCCCACGTGGGTCATTTTGAAATGCCCCACGTGGGGCATCTTGAAATGCCCCACGTGGGTCATTTTGAAATGCCCCACGTGGGTCATTTGAAATGCCCCACGTGGGTCATTTTAAAATGCCCCACGTGGGGCATCTTGAAATGCCCCACGTGGGTCATTTTGAAATGCCCCACGTGGGTCATTTTGAAATGCCCCACGTGGGTCATTTGAAATGCCCCACGTGGGTCATTTTGAAATGCCCCACGTGGGTCATTTTGAAATGCCCCACGTGGGTCATTTTGAAATGCCCCACGTGGGTCATTTTGAAATGCCCCACGTGGGTCATTTGAAATGCCCCACATGGGGCATCTTGAAATGCCCCACGTGGGTCATTTTGAAATGCCCCACGTGGGTCATTTGAAATGCCCCACGTGCGTCATTTTGAAATGCCCCACGTGGGTCATTTTGAAATGCCCCACGTGGGTCATTTTGAAATGCCCCACGTGGGTCATTTGAAATGCCCCACGTGGGTCATTTTGAAATGCCCCACGTGGGTCATTTGAAATGCCCCACGTGGGTCATTTTAAAATGCCCCACGTGGGGCATCTTGAAATGCCCCACGTGGGTCATTTTGAAATGCCCCACGTGGGTCATTTTGAAATGCCTCACGTGGGTCATTTTGAAATGCCCCACGTGGGTCATTTTGAAATGCCCCACGTGGGTCATTTTGGTCATTTGAAATGCCCCACGTGGGTCATTTTGAAATGCCCCACGTGGGTCATTTTGAAATGCCCCACGTGGGTCATTTTGAAATGCCCCACGTGGGTCATTTGAAATGCCCCACGTGGGTCATTTTAAAATGCCCCACGTGCGGCATCTTGAAATGCCCCACGTGGGTCATTTTGAAATGCCCCACGTGGGTCATTTTGAAATGCCTCACGTGGGTCATTTTGAAATGCCCCACGTGGGTCATTTTGAAATGCCCCACGTGGGTCATTTTGGTCATTTGAAATGCCCCACGTGGGTCATTTTAAAATGCCCCACGTGGGGCATCTTGAAATGCCCCACGTGGGTCATTTTGAAATGCCCCACGTGGGTCATTTTGAAATGCCCCACGTGGGTCATTTTGAAATGCCCCACGTGGGTCATTTTGAAATGCCCCACGTGGGTCATTTTGAAATGCCCTACGTTTGTCATTTTGAAATGCCCAACGTGGGTCATTTTGAAATGCCCCACGTGGGTCATTTTGAAATGCCCCACGTGGGTCATTTTGAAATGCCCCACGTGGGTCATTTGAAATGCCCCATATGGGGCATCTTGAAATGCCCCACGTGGGTCATTTTGAAATGCCCCACGTGGGTCATTTTGAAATGCCCCACGTGGGTCATTTGAAATGCCCCACGTGGGTCATTTTGAAATGCCCCACGTGGGTCATTTGAAATGCCCCACGTGGGTCATTTTAAAATGCCCCACGTGGGGCATCTTGAAATGCCCCACGTGGGTCATTTTGAAATGCCCCACGTGGGTCATTTGAAATGCCCCACGTGGGTCATTTGAAATGCCCCACGTGGGTCATTTTGAAATGCCCCACGTGGGTCATTTTGAAATGCCCCACGTGGGTCATTTGAAATGCCCCACGTGGGTCATTTGAAATGCCCCACGTGGGTCATTTGAAATGCCCCACGTGGGTCATTTTGAAATGCCCCACGTGGGTCATTTTGAAATGCCCCACGTGGGTCATTTTGAAATGCCCCACGTGGGTCATTTTGAAATGCCCCACGTGGGTCATTTTAAAATGCTCCACGTGGGTCATTTTGAAATGCCCCACGTGGGTCATTTGAAGTGCCCCACGTGGGTCATTTTGAAATGCCCCACGTGGGTCATTTGAAATGCCCCACGTGGGTCATTTGAAATGCCCCACGTGGGTCATTTTAAAATGCCCCACGTGGGTCATTTGAAATGCCCCACGTGGGTCATTTTAAAATGCCCCACGTGGGGCATCTTGAAATGCCCCACGTGGGTCATTTTGAAATGCCCCACGTGGGTCATTTTGAAATGCCCCACGTGGGTCATTTTGAAATGCCCCACGTGGGTCATTTGAAATGCCCCACGTGGGTCATTTTGAAATGCCCCACGTGGGTCATTTGAAATGCCCCACGTGGGTCATTTTAAAATGCCCCACGTGGGTCATTTTGAAATGCCCCACGTGGGTCATTTGAAATGCCCCACGTGGGGCATCTTGAAATGCCCCACGTGGGTCATTTTGAAATGCCCCACGTGGGTCATTTTGAAATGCCCCACGTGGGTCATTTTGAAATGCCACACGTGGGGCATTTCAAGATGCCCCACGTGGGGCATTTCAAATGACCCACGTGGGGCATCTTGAAATGCCCCACGTGGGTCATTTTGAAATGCCCCACGTGGGGCATTTTGAAATGCCCCACGTGGGTCATTTTGAAATGCCACACGTGGGTCATTTGAAATGCCCCACGTGGGTCATTTGAAATGCCCCACGTGGGTCATTTTGCAATGCCCCACGTGGGGCATCTTGAAATGCCCCACGTGGGTCATTTTGAAATGCCTCACGTGGGTCATTTTGAAATGCCCCACGTGGGTCATTTTAAAATGCCCCACGTGGGTAATTTTGAAATGCCCCACGTAGGTCATTTTGAAATGCCCCACGTGGGTCATTTTGAAATGCCCAACGTGGGTCATTTTGAAATGCCCCACGTGGGTCATTTTGAAATGCCCCACGTGGGTCATTTTGAAATGCCCCACGTGGGTCATTTGAAATGCCCCACGTGGGGCATCTTGAAATGCCCCACGTGGGTCATTTTGAAATGCCCCACGTGGGTCATTTTGAAATGCCCCACGTGGGTCATTTTGAAATGCCCCACGTGGGTCATTTGAAATGCCCCACGGGGGTCATTTTGAAAGGCCCCACGTGGGTCATTTTGAAATGCCCCACGTGGGTCATTTGAAATGCCCCACGTGGGTCATTTGAAATGCCCCACGTGGGTCATTTGAAATGCCCCACGTGGGTCATTTGAAATGCCCCACGTGGGGCATCTTGAAATGCCCCACGTGGGTCATTTTGAAATGCCCCACGTGGGTCATTTTGAAATGACGTGGGGCATTTCAAAATGACATTTCAAAATGACCCACGTGGTCATTTTGAAATGCCCCCCACGTGGGTCATTTTAAAAAATGCCCCACGTAAGGCATTTTAAAATGACCCACGTGGGGCATTTCAAATGACCCACGTGGGGCATTTCAAAATGCCCCACGTGGGGCATTTCAAGATGCCCCACGTGGGGCATTTCAAGATGCCCCACGTAAGGCATTTTAAAATGAACCACGTGGGGCATTTCAAATGACCCACGTGGGGCATTTTGAAATGACCCACGTGGGGCATTTCAAGATGCCCCATATGGGGCATTTCAAATGACCCACGTGGGGCATTTCAAAATGACATTTCAAAATGACCCACGTGGTCATTTTGAAATGCCCCACGTGGGTCATTTTGAAATGCCCCACGTGGGGCATCTTGAAATGCCTTACGTGGGTCATTTTGAAATGTCCCACGTGGGTCATTTGAAATGCCCCACGTGGGTCATTTTGAAATGCCCCACGTGGGTCATTTTGAAATGCCCAACGTGGGTCATTTTGAAATGCCCCACGTGGGTCATTTTGAAATGCCCCACGTGGGTCATTTTGAAATGCCCCACGTGGGTCATTTTGAAATGCCCCACGTGGGTCATTTGAAATGCCCCACGTGGGGCATCTTGAAATGCCCCACGTGGGTCATTTTGAAATGCCCCACGTGGGTCATTTTGAAATGCCCCACGTGGGTCATTTTGAAATGCCCCACGTGGGTCATTTGAAATGCCCCACGTGGGGCATCTTGAAATGCCCCACGTGGGTCATTTTGAAATGCCCCACGTGGGTCATTTTGAAATGCCCCACGTGGGTCATTTGAAATGCCCCACGTGGGTCATTTTGAAATGCCCCACGTGGGTCATTTTGAAATGCCCCACGTGGGTCATTTGAAATGCCCCACGTGGGTCATTTGAAATGCCCCACGTGGGTCATTTGAAATGCCCCACGTGGGTCATTTTGAAATGCCCCACGTGGGTCATTTTGAAATGCCCCACGTGGGTCATTTTGAAATGCCACACGTGGGGCATTTCAAGATGCCCCACGTGGGGCATTTCAAATGACCCACGTGGGGCATCTTGAAATGCCCCACGTGGGTCATTTTGAAATGCCCCACGTGGGTCATTTTGAAATGCCCCACGTTGGTCATTTTGAAATGCCACACGTTGGTCATTTGAAATGCCCCACGTGGGTCATTTGAAATGCCCCACGTGGGTCATTTTGCAATGCCCCACGTGGGGCATCTTGAAATGCCCCACGTGGGTCATTTTGAAATGCCTCACGTGGGTCATTTTGAAATGCCCCACGTGGGTCATTTTAAAATGCCCCACGTGGGTAATTTTGAAATGCCCCACGTAGGTCATTTTGAAATGCCCCACGTGGGTCATTTTGAAATGCCCAACGTGGGTCATTTTGAAATGCCCCACGTGGGTCATTTTGAAATGCCCCACGTGGGTCATTTTGAAATGCCCCACGTGGGTCATTTGAAATGCCCCACGTGGGGCATCTTGAAATGCCCCACGTGGGTCATTTTGAAATGCCCCACGTGGGCCATTTTGAAATGCCCCACGTGGGTCATTTTGAAATGCCCCACGTGGGTCATTTGAAATGCCCCACGTGGGTCATTTTGAAATGCCCCACGTGGGTCATTTTGAAATG
Organism: Episyrphus balteatus; assembly: GCF_945859705.1. Classification (NCBI taxonomy): domain Eukaryota; kingdom Metazoa; phylum Arthropoda; class Insecta; order Diptera; family Syrphidae; genus Episyrphus; species Episyrphus balteatus. Next base: position 47,790,509 of record NC_079137.1, read on the forward strand.
CCCCACGTGGGTCATTTGAAATGCCCCACGTGGGTCATTTGAAATGCCCCACGTGGGGCATCTTGAAATGCCCCACGTGGGGCATCTTGAAATGCCCCACGTGGGTCATTTTGAAATGCCCCACGTGGGTCATTTTGAAATGACGTGGGGCATTTCAAAATGACATTTCAAAATGACCCACGTGGTCATTTTGAAATGCCCCCCACGTGGGTCATTTTAAAAAATGCCCCACGTAAGGCATAGATCCCAATCTTATATCTACAGCACAACACGCTTATTGTAAAGGGAAATCGGTTGAAACAGCACTACATACTGTAGTGCGCACTATTGAATATTCCCTCCATCATAAAGAGTTCACCTTAGTTGCATTTCTTGATATTGAAGGCGCGTTCAACAACGTCAGCAACATAGCAATCACAAATGCACTGAAGAACATTAAAGTAGATAGCTCACTGAGCGAGCTAATAGACCTTATGCTGAAAAGCAGAATTATTAACTCAACTCTAGGAGATTTCTCAGCAAGAAGATCTGTTAGTAGAGGTACACCACAAGGAGGGGTACTCTCCCCACTCCTGTGGAACTTAGTGGTTAATGAACTACTAGTCGGTCTAGAAGTAGATGGATTCAAAGTGATTGCATACGCTGACGACGTCGCCATTGCCATATCAGGAAAACATCTCCATACTATAATAGAACTAATGCAAACTGCTCTAAATAAGCTACTAAAATGGGCAACAAACTGTGGATTGGGGGTAAATCCTCAAAAAACAGAACTTGTCCTCTTTACAAAGAAATATAAAATTCCACAACTAGACCCCCCCTCTATTAATGGTGTTCCACTTAATTTTGCCAGCGAAGCCAAATACCTGGGTCTTATTTTGGATAGCAAATTAAACTGGAAAACCAACATACAAGAAAGAATAAGAAAAGCCACAGTGGCACTCTTTTCTTGCAAAAAAGCTATAGGGAATAAATGGGGACTATCTCCTAAAATAACTCATTGGCTATACACTGCAGTCATCAGACCTATTCTCACTTACGGGGTAGCAGTTTGGTGGACTGCTCTGGAAAAAGTAACATATCGAAACAAGTTAAGCAAAGTCCAACGTTCAGCCTGCATGTGCATCAGCGGAGCTCTCCGTTCGACACCTTCCGCCGCTCTTGATATATTACTCAATCTTCCACCCATAGATATATTCAGCAAGCAGGTGGCCGCGAGCACTGCTATTCGACTCCAAGCCATCTCTCAATGGACCAATAACTCTATTGGACACACAAATATTCTGAATTCATTCGGATCAATCCACAGTCACTCCGACTACACCACCCCACAATTGGTTTTCGGCAATAATTATGAAGTCACCATCCCAAATAGATCAGAATGGGACAATGCCGAGTTTCTAAGAGATGATTCAATTCATTTCTATACAGATGGTTCTAAAACCAATGACGGAGTGGGTGGCGGGGTTTACTCCGATAGACTTAATGTTAGTCTCTCCTTCCGTCTCCCTAATCACTGCAGCGTGTTCCAAGCGGAAATAATGGCGATTAAAGAAGTACTGACTTGGCTCAAAGAAAACGTGATATCTACATCGGATATCCGCATCTTCTCTGATAGCCAGGCCGCCCTTAAATCGTTAGCTTCGGTTTCCACAAACTCCGTTACTGCCCGCGACTGTCGATCATCTCTCATGGAGATGTCAGAACAGTTTAACATTCACCTTTTCTGGGTGCCGGGTCACAGAGATATTCTGGGAAACTGTGAAGCAGACGAACTCGCCAGAAATGGAACTCTAATACCAATTTTACCCAATAAGGCAAATATTGGTATACCAATCGCAACGTGCAAACTCATGCTGAAGCAAGAAGCTATAGAGGCAACAAACATACGATGGTCAAACATTATAACTTGCCAAACGACCAAGCAGATCTGGCCTAGGCTAGATCCAAAACGTTCAAAAAATTTGTTGTCTCTAAGCAGATTGCATATCAGCTCTGTAATAGGTGTCTTAACAGGACACTGTCTCATAGGTAGACACGCCATAAGACTTGGCGTAATCTCTAACGACTTCTGTAGAAGTTGCCTTGATGAGGAAGAAGAAGAAACAATCCAACATCTTCTCTGCTCATGTCCTGCCCTTTCCAGTAGACGTAAAAAATACCTGGAAAAATATTTCTTAGAAGATACCAGTGAGCTAATCAATACTGACATCTTCAACCTTCACCGCTTTATTAAAAGCTCCAACTGGTTTAATTAGTGAGGAATTTCCTCACAAAATCATGGTATCACAACGGACCAATAAATGGTCTAAGTGTGTCAGTTGTTTTCCTGACAGCCATTTCTACCTAACCTAACCTAACCTAAGGCATTTTAAAATGACCCACGTGGGGCATTTCAAATGACCCACGTGGGGCATTTCAAAATGACCCACGTGGGGCATTTCAAGATGCCCCACGTGGGGCATTTCAAGATGCCCCACGTAAGGCATTTTAAAATGAACCACGTGGGGCATTTCAAATGACCCACGTGGGGCATTTTGAAATGACCCACGTGGGGCATTTCAAGATGCCCCATATGGGGCATTTCAAATGACCCACGTGGGGCATTTCAAAATGACATTTCAAAATGACCCACGTGGTCATTTTGAAATGCCCCACGTGGGTCATTTCGAAATGCCCCACGTGGGGCATCTTGAAATGCCTTACGTGGGTCATTTTGAAATGTCCCACGTGGGTCATTTGAAATGCCCCACGTGGGTCATTTTGAAATGCCCCACGTGGGTCATTTGAAATGCCCCACGTGGGTCATTTGAAATGCCCCACGTGGGTCATTTGAAATGCCTTTCGTGGGTCATTTGAAATGCCCCACGTGGGGCTTCTTGAAATGCCCCACGTGGGTCATTTGAAATGCGCCACGTGGGTCATTTTGAAATGCCCCACGTGGGTCATTTGAAATGCCCCACGTGGGTCATTTGAAATGCCTTTCGTGGGTCATTTGAAATGCCTTTCGTGGGTCATTTGAAATGCCCCACGTGGGGCATCTTGAAATGCCCCACGAGGGTCATTTTGAAATGCCCCACGTGGGTCATTTTGAAATGCGCCACGTGGGTCATTTGAAATGCCCCACGTGGGGCATCTTTAAATGCCCCACATGGGTCATTTTGCAATGCCCCACGTGGGTCATTTGAAATGCCCCACGTGGGGCATCTTTAAATGCCCCACGTGGGTCATTTTGCAATGCCCCACGTGGGTAATTTTGAAATGCCCCACGGGTCATTTTGAAATGCGCCACGTGGGTCATTTTGAAATGCCCCACGTGGGTCATTTGAAATGCCTTTCGTGGGTCATTTGAAATGCCCCACGTGGGGCATCTTGAAATGCCCCACGAGGGTCATTTTGAAATGCCCCACGTGGGTCATTTTGAAATGCGCCACGTGGGTCATTTGAAATGCCCCACGTGGGGCATCTTTAAATGCCCCACATGGGTCATTTTGCAATGCCCCACGTGGGTCATTTGAAATGCCCCACGTGGGGCATCTTTAAATGCCCCACGTGGGTCATTTTGCAATGCCCCACGTGGGTAGTTTTGAAATGCCCCACGGGTCATTTTGAAATGCCCCACGTGGGTCATTTTGAAATGCCCCACGTGGGTCATTTTGAAATGCCCCACGTGGGTCATTTGAAATGCCCCACGTGGGTCATTTGAAATGCCCCACGTGGGGCATCTTGAAATGCCCCACGAGGGTCATTTTGAAATGCCCCACGTGGGTCATTTTGAAATGCGCCACGTGGGTCATTTGAAATGCCCCACGTGGGGCATCTTTAAATGCCCCACATGGGTCATTTTGCAATGCCCCACGTGGGTCATTTGAAATGCCCCACGTGGGGCATCTTTAAATGCCCCACGTGGGTCATTTTGCAATGCCCCACGTGGGTAATTTTGAAATGCCCCACGGGTCATTTTGAAATGCCCCACGTGGGTCATTTTGAAATGCCCCACGTGGGTCATTTTGAAATGCCCCACGTTTGTCATTTTGAAATGCCCCACGTGGGTCATTTTGAAATGCCCCACGTGGGGCATCTGGAAATGCCCCACGTGGGTCATTTTTAAATGCCCCACGTGGGTCATTTTGAAATGCCCCACGTGAGTTATTTTGAAATGCCCCACGTGGGTCATTTTGGAATGTCATATGGAAATGTCCCACAATAAAAATTGATAAATAGTCAAATTAAATGAGCAGACAAAAACTTTAGGTAATTATTTTCATTCTAATTGAATTATGGATTATATCTTTTTAAATAATAAATTAAAATGTATATCCCCATCAATACTATCAACATTATTATTTAATTTATTGAAAATTGTATGTGAACTGTTTTGATCGCGCAACTCTGTTGAAATAAAATTGCTTCTTAAAAACGATTCCCATTTAAATATCCAGATTGGCTGCACTAATCCAAACATGTTTCATAAAATTATAAAAAACCAGCAGTCGTTGTAGTTCCTATATTGCAATAGACTACATGTCGCCTGATTAAATTGTAACTATCCCATTGCGAAAATCCTATTAAACTTCTATTACCCAGCAATTTGTAATTCACCGGCAAACGATTGAGACCATCTAAATACCGTCTGATCTCCCGCTGTGTTTATTCAAGTTCAAAACCAACCGCATTTCTTCCTGTGTCCATAGCTCGTTTCCAAAGCGCGATCATCCATATCATGACCAAAACTAATAAAAACGTAGAGCGAAATAATAATTCAACATAGTTTTCCTCTGATTAAATTATAAATTCCAAAACGAAAAGCAAACATGATCGCTCGATATCACGGCACACGATATCGTATCGTATCGCATCGGCAAACAGAAACAACTGCGAACTGCTGAGCGGCATGCATTTATATGATCTCCAATGAACACCGACCGACCGATATGACGATGACGATAGCGATGTTTGCTCGGAGCACTCTCAGCCTTATTGCACTTTGTCGTCATAACGTGTACCACAGCTCGCGTTGTTGGTCTTTGGCTCTGGCAATTAATTGAGATCATTCGTGCGCTATATAAATATTTGCCATCTTTGGGTGCATTCACAATTCACAACCTCCAACCATACGAATTCTGGTGTCTCTTTGGTTCTGCGCGCCATCTCTTCGTGATTCTTTCAAGTTTAATGACTTCAATAATTACGCCCGTCCCCTTTAACATGGCAGCATTACGCCTCCGTGCGATTCAATTAAGATATCGACATCGATGAACTTATATCCCGCTTTTCCGATATGGACTTGCGGGACCGTATCGTCGCCGTCTTCATTCGATAAAGCAAGGTTGGTAGTCACGAGCTCATATCTCCTGAAATCATCAACAACGGGCCCGTAACTTGGAAGTCATAAGTATGTATATCTGCCGTCAACAAGATGAAGCAAACCCCCCACTGTTTTGTTGTACTCCTATTGCACTCCTATAGCACTCCATAAAGACACTTTGTGAGCAAACCAAAGATGATGATGATGCTTTAGCTTTTTCGGATTTGATTTTTGTAATTAGGTACTACAGAATCCACTTTGAAGAGTCGTGTCTTGAGATGAGATTTTACATTTTAACGTGTAATTGTGTAGAGATATGACTCAGAGGTCTTGATTATTATGAATAATTTATGAGTGCCGCTCAAGGGGAGTCGAATGTTTGTGGTAAAGCCTTCTTCTCTTAAAGTCCATGTAGAGAGGAATCTTCAAACATTTTGAGTTTTCCATTTGATTGAGAAAGAATATACAAGACGAGTGCACGGAAGGGTATAAGAATATGAGCAAAAGTTGTTGTTGATTGATTTGGAAGATGTGTGTACTTACGAGTACTACCTTAAGTGGTTTCAAGAACAATTAGTTGAGCATGATGTTATTTGTGGATGGTTTATGGACTTTGTCTTTGAATTAGATTGTTTTTAATGGAAGTGCGGTTTTATCTTTGAGATAAAATTATATAGGTAAGATGGGTTGAATAAATCAATGGACTGTCTTTAGATGAACATAAATTATTTGGGTGTCTCGTTTTTGGTTTAAGGGAAATAGCCTTACTCATCGTACCTAATTTTTGTCTGTTTGTTGTCTTATGATGTAATTTTGTAGCTTTCAACAAGTGTAAACAATGTTTTTCGTGAGTTCAAGTCCAAGCACAAATTGCCTATTAATATTTCACCTTTTCAAGTTTTATCTGAAATATCAAATTGATAAGAAAAAAATCAGTAGTTTTTCAGTCGAAAAACTTATGAGGTCATTTTCTCGTTTTGGCTATTTCTATATTATACATACATTTATCTATTGTGTTATATTTGTGAAATAGCACTATTTTTTGCCAAACTTCAACTATGTAATTATAAAATTTAAATTTTATTCGAACAAAAAATAACAACGATTTAAAGACAAAAAAACACGATTTTTTCGTATAGTCCTTTGAAAGCCAATATCTTCTAAACGATAGCAGCTATGAAAAAACACATCCTAATATTTTTTATGAAAAACATCATGGGCTACATAATAAGTTTAAAATATATTTCAGAAACTGCATTTTAGGAGAGTTAAGTATAAAAAACTGTTATTATTGATTTTTCTCCAAATTAAAACAAATTTTCTTTTTAATATAATTATAGCTCTGAGAAATAAAAAATGAATTGAAATATGTAAAAAAAAAACATATAATCTACACATGCTATGAAAATTTGTTTAGAAAACACTGACCATTTGACGAAAATAGACAAAAAAACGATATTTTCTAATATATATGTATACCACTCTTTTGAGCGCACTACCTTTAAAACAATAAGTGTTAAAAGCATTATCTCCAGCTTTTTTGTGAAAAATGTTATAGTGTATGAAATGAGTTAAGAACATACAACACATATAAGAAAACTCATATTTTAGAAACAAGGTACAAAAATTCGAAAAAATGAATGAAAACTACTCAAATAAGAACAAAAAATATTATCTACCAGTTTTTCAAAGAAAACTTTTCGATAGGACTCATTGTTTAAGAATAATAGGCAAAAAACGATATTTTCGACATTTGACACATTTTAAGACCTCTATATCTTCTAAACGATATGTCGTTGAAAAAAAGTATCATTACATTATTTTTAGGAAATTACAAAACCTACAATACATCCATAAAGTTTTTTTAGTTAGCTTCTCCCGTTTCAAAGTTAGAAAAAAAAAAACCTACATTTCCGACATTAAAACTTGAATAACTTTTTATTACACATATTTACACATGGGAATCTGAGGATTTTCCACATTTAACTTAAATCGACATTTAAATGCTCTGTACCAATCTTTAGCTGTATGCGAATTGTTTCTTGGTTTGGCCTTTTTTATGTTTATTTTGTCTGGACTATGTTCTCTAGAAAAGAAATGATAAAAGAAATGTAAAAAGAAATATTGCTTTTCATTAAAATTCCAAATTATTAAAATTTTAAAATATAAGAACCCAAAACAAAATTGGAATGTCATAACTCATCACTCTTAAGAAAATATTATTCGATAGATAAAAACAAAAAAAAAAATAAGCAGCCATTTTTCAAAAATTGATGTTTTAAAAAACAAAAATTGAAATATTTAAAAAAAAAAATGCAAAAATTGGGTTTTCAAGAATTTTTCCTAATTATTTTAAAATTTACAAATTTTCATTGAAATCAGTAAAGTCATTTGAGAAACAATCGCAGGTATCAATAATATCGGTTGAAAAATATCTTTTTTTTTAAATAATTTTTTTTTAATAACAAACTTTAATTTAAGGAATGAATTCTTAAATTTTTTGATTTCGAATGATCCAGCAACAAGTTATGAGGTGTAGCGCAAATGTATTTTTTCCCAGGCAACTCCGAATACTTGCTGTCATTGTCGAATTTTTTAATATTTCTTCCTGAAAATTTTTTATAAAAATTCGGATCAAGAAGTATAGTGTACCATTGGTTGTATTTTAACTGTGTTTTCAAAAAACAATCACGGAAAAATACGGGAGCGGGTCATAGTTCTGCTTGTCAAAATTCTGTATAACAAAATTCTGTGTGGTCAAAATACTGTAAGTCCAAAATTCTGCATGTCATTATACTGTCAATACAAAATTCTGTAGGTCAAAATACTATATGAACAAAATACTGACTTGCAAAATTCTGTTTTGTAAAATTCTGTAGGACAAAATTCTGTACTTTCAATACAGTATTTTTCAAGAAATACTAGTTTTGAATATAATTTTTTTTGTTTTTATTGACATTAAAGGCGTAAAAATTTGGAACCAAGTTACAAAATTGAAATTTTCTTTATTTTCTGATCGAATTAAAAATGCGCGCACACTTTTTTATATTATCAAAACAATATTTTTTTAAGGCATTTTTACATAATTTTGATTTATATGAAAATATATTCGATATTTAATCACCAAATGTTAAAAGAACGTCAAATTTGTGGTCGTTATAATTTATTATAGAATAGAATTTTATTTCTTATTGACCGCAAAAAAACGATTATTTGCGGTCAATAAGAAATAAAATTCTATTACATAATTTTGATGTACAGAATTTTGAAATACAGCATTTTGACCAACGTATTTTTCAACTTAAATTATTTTCAAATAAAATACAAGAATCAACGTGGCCTATTTTAATTTAATTATATAATCCAACAAATGCTACAATAACTTTAATTCAAACACAAATCTAACACTGTCAAATAATACACTTCAACATATCACATAACGAACACAAAAAAAAAGTTACAAAAGTTATCCACTTCAAGTTATTAGATAAAAATAAATTTACAATTTACATTTCATTTCTTTTTTTTAAATTTTCTCTGAATTCAAATTTTATTATTTTTCAAATAAAATTTCATTTTTCTTTTTGTTTTGTTTTTGGGTTTTTGTTATAAATTACAATAAAAATCAACAAATCCAAAACTGAAAATGTGATTTGATATGAAATATTATTCTTTTCGAAAAACAAATTTCCTCTCTCCTCAACCAAACAGAAAACAAAATTATAAGACAAATAAAATTGCCTTAAGCTAGCAGACAGGAGTAGACTATAAATAATACGACGAACATACTTATACCAAAGATCTCCTCCACACAAAACTTTGAAATCCAAACCAAAAGTGACCAGAAATACAATAAGAATGTATACACCATCCAAACATGAAGAAGAAAAAGTTTTGTGTTCTTTTGTCTCCTCTCTCTGGCCCCTATTGTGAGATTTCACGTTATGGTTTGGTCATCATCTTTTATTATAACACATTAGTGGCTTAAGATTTGCATAAATGAAATGAATGACCCCATTTTGTTGAGGGGATCCTGTTTGTGGCCTTCTTCTCTTCTTTTGTCACAAAGAAGGATATAATATTAATAATGATGTTGAAGAAAAGTTTGTTGTTCAGTTGTTTTTATTTTATTTTTTGTGTTTTTGGGACTCATATTGGTCATAATTTCAGTTTGTTTGAAATTGGAGAGAAAATTGAAAACAATGTCATTTGAATGAAATGAATGTTCTTTTAAGGAAGGAACATTAAATCTAATAAAACAACATAAAAAGTGTTTTAAATTGAATTATACATAATACCCTCATTAGACAAAAGAGTAAGAAAAACAAAAGGTTGGCCTCCCGTTCTTAGAATTATTGGCATAATTTTCAAACCTCAAAATTATAAATGTCTAAGAAAAAAAAAGTTAGTTGTTAAATTACTACACATTTGTCATAATTTTCACCATACATTTCTTCAAGCTTTAAAATAAACAAAATGCATTTGTGTACCGTTACTATATATTCCACGTCAAGTTTTGTGATTTTGAAGTTTGTGTTCCTTAGAATCAGCGGCCGCTAGACTGAAATACAATCCATTGTAGACTTGGGCGTCAAGCAACAAGCTTCTTAAGCCGAATGACCTTAGCTAGCTAGACATTTTTTTTTTCCTCAAGCGGTATTAAAAAAAAAAATAAAATCGGTAGTAGTAGTTCTTCTCTTAAAAAAAAAAAAGAAATTTAAAAAAAAAATTTTAAATCGTATTAAAAAAAAAAAAATTTTACATATAAAAATGTTCTAACATTTTTCAAACAAAAAAGTTGGTATTCTATTTTTTAGAAAATATTATTCAACACATAAAAAAAAAATTTCGAAATTCATCAAAAAGTTTACAAAATATTAGTTTTTGAAAAAAAAAATTTTAATATTTTTAAAAAATCCGAAAATTTGTTTTTTTAAAAAATTTTAAATTTTTTTATATAATGACTAGCTGACCCGGCGGACTTCGTTCCGCCATTTCTTGTATTTATTTCTAATTTTCGAATCTGTAATTAGTTAATTTTCAAATGAAAAAGAGGATCAAAACTTGAAAAATTCATAAAATGAGTTTAAAAATGTCAACTTTTAAACTTTTAGCAAAAATGGCCTATGCAAAATACTCATGCATGCGCATGATTAAGGCCTATATTTTTAAAAAGTTTGAGATTTTTTGCAGACTTTTAAAAATTCCAAAAAAAAAGACTACTCAAAAATGTCAGTAAAAATTAGTTGTTTTTCAAACAAATTTTATTTCAAAACACAGGGCCTATCAAAAAATCCGTTTTAGACCCCTAATTTTTTTTCAATATATTTCTAATGGTGTAACTCAAATTTCTGTGCAAAATTTTGCGTACCTGTAATTAGTCTTTTGTCGAAGGTCTATGACTGCAAGAAAACCTTCACAACTTGGTTCTGAAATTTTTTTGAATATTTTCAATACCGTTTTTAACTATTGAATAAATTTGTCTATCATTAAAAAAAAAGTCATTTATTTGCAACTTACCGTTTAGAAAATAGCCTCTTTTTTCAATGTCGTGTTACCCCTATTTACCCTATAAAATCTTAAATTTTTGTTCGCCTTAAACCGTCTTCTTCAGGCAGACAAAATTGCCGGACCCGCTTTTTTGGCATTCTCCATCAGCGTATGGAATGTCATGTAAAATTGTTGTCCCGAGTTCGATTTTTTTCGGAATCCTAAACTTGCCCTATAGCACCTATATCACAAGTAAAAAAGAACCAGCTTAGAAAAAAAAAAAATATGTTTGCAAATCTGTTTCCAAATTTCGGTTACTTAAACAAAATTTCTACAAAGTTTTAAAAATTACATTTCAGCTTATCCGCTTTTATTGTTGCAATATGTGTTTAACCAAGTTTAAATCTCAATTCCAAATCAAAACTCGTTATCACATCATACCGTCTTAGATTCTCATCAAATTTTGAACAAATTACTTCCTTCCTCTGAAACAACAAAATCAAAGTAAAACATTTCGTACTCTTGTTGCCATAAATCACGATCTTGTTTCTATTTTCCTCACATTTCTGTTTTCCCTCCGAGACATGCCAAATTTTATTTGCAAGGATCTGCATTTCTGCATAGGTATTATTGAAACAAAATTTATGACCACCTCAATGATCGCAAATGCATTGCATATAGGCGGTATATCAGCCAGATAATCGGTTCTATATCTCACACTCTCCGGTTAAGAAGGGAAATTGCGCTCTCTTATACTCTTTGTGAGAGATCGGTAGCCTGGAGGCAATCAATTTATGATGATTGCTTATTTGTAAAGGGAACATGTAATTGGATAAAGCCAGCATGCGTGCGCTTTCGTAGGTGGATTATGATCGAAAACATATCATTTTGTCGATTAGGCAGGCACAGGCTCTCTCATATACGATTTCACGCAGTGATCGGCCGGCGACCGATTGAATATTGACTCATGATTTGTGTTTGCTAGCCCCCTTTCATTCGAGTGTGCTCGAAGAATAATCTCCAGCTGCGTGTGGCTATGGGAAGAAGTTATCGGAATTCGAAAGAAAAGAAATTCCCATGTGAATCAAAAAACACGAAATCACTGAAGCTGAAAAAAACTTCACAATAAATATATAAAAAAACCCCAATCAACCCGGTGCATAATTTAAAAATTCAAAAATCAAAAAAAGGACATTTTTTATTCAAAGGAGATGTATGATACAAAAAGAACGATTACGATGATGACGACAAAAGCCCGGCGTGCATAAGAAATTAGTCATCTCTGAGGGCGGGTTTCAATTAGGTATGTTTTGCATAAGTTTTCAATCATTCCCCATGTTTTGTATATAAGCAACATTTTTGGCCAACCTACTCATTTAAGATTCCGAGGCACAGTGGGGAATTTGGTGCTTTTTGGCGTCAAAATTCATTAGCACTGCAATTTCTTGATGAAATTTTATGAAATTTGGTACACTGAAGGATATTTGTAAGAAGAATACGAAAAAACTGCCAAATTTTGTGTGTGTCTCCAAAATGGAGGGCAGAAAAAGCCCTTAAATAGAATTTTCTTTTTCAAAATAGTAAGCTGGAAATTTGGCTTAGTTCAGGTCAAAAAAGGTTTTATATAGAATTCATAGATTCATATTCCATGAAAATAAAAAAACAAAAATTTTTGGCAAAAAGTGCCAAATTAATATACCTAATCTTTTTTATCAAAAAACAAAACCGACTCCCATGGATAAAAACTGGGTTTTATGGTTTTTCTAATAGTTCTTATGGCTATAACTGAACGAAATTGAAATGGGACCACATTGCGGCCACCAGCTTTCCAATACAAAAAGAATTATCAAAATTGGTTCACTCAGTCCAAAGTTATGAGGTAACAAACATAAAAAAAAAAAAAATTCAGGTGAATTGAATACCTCCTCCTTTTTGGAAGTCGGTAAAAACACACTTTTAGACCTCTCGTTACGCTATTTCATGGATATTTTATCAGATTAGCACCATTTTGACATCTCTTCTATTTATGTTTCATACAAAATTCAATATTTCGGGGTTATATGGTTGCCAACTATGTTTTAAGGTAAATATTAGAAAACATGGTATAATGAAAAATTTCAATGTTCAATAAAACTGAGAATTTATTTTTTCGGTAAACCAAAATGTACTTTTGTAATAGATTTTAATATTCCAAATTCAAATCCGAAGTCGAAAAAAATCTATGACGTCATGTTTCGTAGATAAGAATTCTTTTTGAACTTCTATACATCTCAAAAACATGACGTCATTAGATTTTTTTGGACTTTGGATTTGAATTTAGAATATTAAAATCTATAAGAAAAGTATATTTTGGTTCATTAAAAAAATGTATTCTCACTTTTATTGAGCATTTTACTATGTTTTCTCATATTTAATTAAAAACATAGTTTTTAAGATATGTCAAAATCGTGCTAATTAAAAAAATAATTCCATGAAATATCGTAATAAGAGGTCTAAAAGTGTTTTTTACCAATTTGGCACTTTTTGGACTTTTTTTTCAAAATTTTTTATTTTTTTTTATGGAATATAAATCTATCAATTCTAAGTGTAAGATCCAATACCTTTTTGACAAGAATTTAGCTAAATTTATAGCTTTTATACTATTTTGAAAAAGAAAATTCTATTTTAAAGCTTATTCTGGCCGCTAATTTGGTGCCGCCATTTTTCGTATTCTCCATACTAATATCCTTCAGTGTACCAAATTTCGTCAAGAAATGGCCGTGAAAATGAATTTTGACTCCAAAAAAGCACAAATAGACCACTGTGTGACGCTGTGATGGTGACGTTCACGGCAAACTGGCACGGGCCGATATCTACTCAAGATTTTCGTCATCCTCGTCGTTGTTGTCGATGTCCTTATACCAAACCATTACCGTATATAGAGAGGAGGCAACCAGCAACCGACCGAAATTAATATGCCAAGCACGCTCGCAGAATTAACTTCAATTTCAGTTAAACCCTAATAACAGTATGCCATCACAAGTGGTGTCTTCTGTTTTTTTTTTTTTTTCGGGGGATCGGATCGGGTGGCGGGATTTGGGATTAGGTCGTGGCGCGGTCCTCCTTTATTCTCATCATGACATGAAGATGGGGTGTGTTTCGCTTGGCATCCTGTGCACCATGCTAATGGCTTGTTGTACTCAATTAATATTCTCCATTCTACATTGCATACTAATGAGGGCAGTTGTTGGTTGGTTGGTGTCTTGTAGAAATGAAAAACGGAACCAAAAAACAGTCAAGTGCTGTGACTTTGACCAAGGCAAAGGATTCAACTAAACTGACAGAATTAAATTTTAATTGAAATTTTTTTATATTCCTTGATTAATTTTTTTTTCTGTAAGACCGAAAAAAGTTAACTAAGAGACATTTTAGAGGTCAAAGAGAAAAATAAATATAGAAAAAAAAAAACGGTTGTGTGTGTTTTCATGAGCCGATAGAAATCAATTACCCACAAAAAAGGTTCAAACAGAAATTCCCAACCGACGAGACGATGTCGATGATGATGATGATGATGATGGTGAAAACCAACACGATTGGCGGTCATGTCCTTCAAATCCATTGGCACGAAAACTAATATCAAACACCTGTACGTGGTGGTGCTTATACTATTGCCGTTTGCATGCGGTAAAAGGCCGCTCAAAAGTGTACACAAAAACACAAGCCAAACCCAAAAGAACAGCCCTGGAGTCCCCGTTTAAATGAAAAATTTCCTCCTCAACAAATTAAACATCCTGCCAAAGGCATAACAAACATAGGAACATGGATTTCACATTTTCGATCGACTCTCTCTATATGTCTCCTGTTAGAAAGAGAGAGAGAAGAGGTAAAAGGAGAGTGAGTGAAGTTTCAACAAGGATTTAAGTAAACACAGAGTGTGTGCTAGGCTAGTGGCATATAGAATCTCTATTATATCCTTCCTCACCTGTAAATTACAGTAAAACCAGGACACAGAGGAGAGTCGAGTCAGTCGATTGCGATTTCGATTGGGATTGGGTTAGTTTTGCACTTGGGGCATTTTGTATAAGAGCGTTGCGACAGACGCACAGAACGCAGAGGAAAACATTTTGCTGTTTATCGGAATTGCATTGCCATTGCCACCGTTGCCGCTGTTGCTTTGAATATGCTCCATCTTGTTGTTGTTTGTGGCTCTGATCGAAATGGGAAGTGGATGTTTAAACAGAGATTGGCAGCCGCCACTGTTAGTGCCGTCGGTCACCGTCATCGTCGCACACCACCTCAGCCGGTCGCCACTGTTGCGTCAGTGAATGACGTTTGTTTGCATACAAGACGAGAATATCAGCGTTTGAATAAATGTGTGCAATCGAACAAGTAGAATTTGAATTGAGTATGTTTGCATAAGGCGAGAGTGATTAAGACTTTGGGAAATTGGGAACTTGAATGGGTAACTAAAGGCATCTTAATAGGAGTAGGCCAGTAATATCGACTCAAATTCTATTTGCAAAAGAGTTTTCTGAAATATTGACTTAGTGTGTAAATGGTTTTACTTTTCGACAAACGCACTTTCCAAGGAAGAAAATCGATGTTTCAATCAAACGTAGCTTGATTAAAAAAAAAATCAATTGAGATTGCCTATATGCCTTCGAATACAGTCACATTTTAAGATTTTAACATTCAACTTTTTAGCTTAGGGCTTAAAGGCTTTTTAAAAGAAAAAAATTCTTATGTATGGATGTCAAAACAAAAGGAATTATTCTCGATTGTCTTAAAAGCTCTAAATTTATTGGACAAAAATTAATTTTTTTACTCGCTCAATAGGGCAAGTATATTGGTTTCGTGTCGAAAAAAAAATTTGAGGTTTTAATCAAAACCAACATTACGATGATGGAGAATTCCGATAAAGTGGGTCTCGCAATTCCGTCCGTGCGTCTGTGCGTCTGTGCGGCCATCTGTACACATTTCCACAGCCTAAACGCGTGGACGGATTTTCTTCAAATTTGGTAGGTACAGATGATTTTTATAGAATTCTGAAAGTTGGTTTTATTTTGTTTTTTTATATCTCACATAGAAAGTGTACCCCCCATACAAATTTTTCAAGTTATACCAAATAACTCGAAAACGGCTCTAACGATTTTGATAAAAAAATTTGTATATGATTTTACAAACAAGACCCAACTTTTAATTTAAAAAAAAAATATTTTTTGGAGGGTTACTAACGGTACCTGCCATAGAACCGTTTTTTTGGGTTTAAAATACCTCTAGCCCGATTTCAACGAAAATTTTTATACAAAAGCGTTTAGTTAACCGTAATATTAAAATGTTATGAAATTTTCAAAAAACACATTTTTTGATTTTTAAAAAATATTTCAAAATCTTTTTTTGAAAAATCAATTTTTTGAAAACAGATTTTTGAAATGTTTCGAAATTTTGTTTTTAAGCGTTAATTAATTATTTATTCAAAATGGCATACCAATTTTTTTTTTTTTTTAGTGTTAGAAAATTTTTATGTACAAAAAATTATTTAAAAAAAAACGGCTCTAACGATTTTCAAATTTTTTTTCTCAAAATTCCTTTTCTTACAAGAAATCAGATGCCATACTTCATTTTGTGAACCTTTAAAAACGGTGTTTTATTAATTATAAAAACAGATTTTATGTACTTTCTTACACTATGGGAAATGGTTTAACTAAATCGAATTATAATTTTGCCTCATTTTTTTATAAAAAGGTAAGATAAGATTTATTTTTACCATAAGAGCAAGTACGTGAGACCCCAGTCGTGCATTTTATTTTTTTCAGGCTTTCGAAAAAAATCATTTTAAGAATTTCCAAATTAATCAACAGTGATATATTATTACAAAGGTCTCTTTAAGTTCTATTCACAACTGAAAGAATACAAAAGTTTCTTGGAGGCCTGATTGCTGAGTTATTCTTCCATTCGCCCAGTTAAAAATTACAAAATTTCAAAAAGCTTATTATTTCAGCTTTAATATAATGTCTCAATCAGATCTGTACAACGTCTAAAAAAAAAGAACAATTTTTTGAAACAAGAAAACTTTTTTTCCAGTTATTTTGTCAAAAATCATTATTTTAGATATTTAATTTTTCGCACATTCATGCTCATTAGGGTGTCCGTTATTTCCCAAAGCGATGTTTTCGGAGGAGACACCCCCCAGATTGGAAGTTAAGGACCTAAATAATGGGAATTTAGCAAAAAAAAAATGTTTGGAGGTCATTAACCCCAAATTAATGTTCTAGGTTCATACTTTCCCCATACAAATTTGTATGGGAAATTTTTAACTCATACATAAAATTTTTTTTCTCTCGAGTTAAATCATGTTTTTTTTTTTTAAATGTTTGATAATTCTGGTTAGAAAACAGTTACTTTAAAAGATCACATTCAAAATTTCCAGTTAAAAAAAATGTTTATATTTTATTTTGGTTTTTGAAATTATTAGCTGTTTTCGTGGTTTTTGCTTTTACGTTTTATTTTATTCTTTTTAGAGTACTTCAACTATCACACAATTTTAAATGCAGTTTTATTGGTTTTTAAATATTTTCAAATATTGCATTCAAAAAGTGTGTATAAATCAAAAAATTTAATATTTTAAATTTTTATTTGAAATTTTTGCCGTTTAAATTTATTTTTTTCCCAAAAATTTAAAAATTATTTTACTGGAAAATTTTGAATGTGATCTTTTAAAGGAACTATTTTCTAACCAGAATTAACAAACATTTTGAAAATAGATGGTTTAACTCGAGAGAAAAAAAATTGTATGTATGAGTTAAAAATTTCCCATACAAATTTGTATAGGGAAAGTATGAACCTAGAGGCACGGGTTAATGACCTCCAAAAATTTTTTTTTCCTAAATTCCCCACATTTAGGTCCTAAACTTTCGATCTGGGGGGTGTCTCCCCCGAAAACATCACTTTTTCAAATAACGGACACCCTAATGCGCATAACCAATACCTATTTGTCCCATAAGTTTGAAATTTATCAAGCTTCTCAAAAAAATCCATAAAAATAAAAAAAAAAAACTCAAAAATACCCCTTAAAAAGTATTTGTTTTTCAAAAATTCATATTTCAAAACGCAACGCCTTAAAAAAAAATCTGTATAGACGAATAATATTTTTTACTCATTAACTTT
Source organism: Episyrphus balteatus (assembly GCF_945859705.1). Classification (NCBI taxonomy): domain Eukaryota; kingdom Metazoa; phylum Arthropoda; class Insecta; order Diptera; family Syrphidae; genus Episyrphus; species Episyrphus balteatus. The sequence goes on from NC_079137.1 coordinate 47,808,453, forward strand.
CCAAATTTCCTCTACCTAAAATAACCACTATGTCAAGGGTCTACCGCATGTTTTCATTTTAAAAACTCTTCATAACTTGGTTTTGAATTTTTTTTAGAATTTTTTTTTATTACTTTATTAAGCTTGCAATAAAATTATCTACCTATTGATTAACAAAAAATTGAAATTCAAAAATTAAAATTAATTTTTGAATTTCGAAAATCCCTTCTTATTGCTAACTTTTAAAGTTTATACCTATCATATGAGATATCAACGATTTTTATATCTTCGTTTCATCAAATCACTACGATACTAAAGAAGTTTTCACTTCAAAAGTTTACGAACAACAATTTTATTTGAAATTGTAATCTAATAATTTTAAACATTTCCGGCCTTAGGCCCTCTTAAGAGTAACTGCCAAATTTCTTCTGTGACTACTTAATTACTTGTAACTTCATTGGCAAAAGTTAATTCACCACTTTTTTCAAATTTGAAATTTTTTTGAAGAATATTTCCAATACATTTTCTCAAATAAAATTCTAACAATTTTTCCACTAAAAAAAAAAAATCGTACAACTCTCCAATCTCACATGTTCGAGCCTTTCCTCTCAACAACAACAACAACCACTTACAACTCACCCAAGTGCCTTGTCCTTTTGTCGCATTTCCATATACAGACTATATAACACACACCCACTATGAAAATTTAAAGGTAAATATCCGTTTTTGAAGTGCAGTTAATATCCAATTTACGTTGTGTAGCCTCTTGTATAACTTCCATTGTAACCAAAATGCAGAATCTATATACGACCGTTTTATAGTACCCAGGATAAGTGAGAGAGAATTGAGTGGTCCTTCAAGCATATTCGGGGTCGATTCGATGGTTTGTTTGCCGTCTGGTAGCCTGAGGTAATAAATAAAATTGCAGCACAATAGAGGCAGAGCCTTTTGCTTTTTACTCTGTACATATTCTGGGGGAAAGTTAAAAAAAACACAGTACCGCCCGATGTATACAACCAACCTGCCTTCAAGCTTTAGGGTTTTGTTGGCTGTATGGCAAAAAAAAAGGCAAATATTAAATGGATTTGGGAAGTTCGAAGAGGTCCGCTTCTATCAATTTATGGAGAACACAATTTGAACTTTGTTCGGATTATAGTGGTCCTCTCTCTTTTTCGACTAACTAAAAGCGAATTCAATTCAAAGGAAGTGCTTGTAGTAGTAAAGTATAGTGGCTACAAGCTACATATACATTTATTTTTAGAGAAAAAGGATATCCGGAAATTGAAAAATAACCAGAATAAAAAAAAATTTAAATAACATTGTTGATATGGACAAAAAAAAAACTGGCAATAAAAAACATTTTTACGCCCGCTATTTTTCACCGCCAAAATAATGTTAAAAATTGTTAAAAAACATGATTTTATTTTTTTTTTAATATAAAATGGAGGTCCTTCGAGGGTAGACCTATTAAAATTACAAAAAAAATCCATGATAAATAAAGAGATGGCAAACACATCAATGAAAACATACAAAAAATTGACAAAAAAAAAATGCAAAATCATCGTTAAGCTAAATTTAATATCGGTAACTTTTTTTTGTGTCTTGTCATCATGGTCAACTATAAGGTAACACTTTCCCTATAGCAGACAATATTCCCTATACAATCATCAATCATAATTTGATGAGAAAGCAATGAACAATGATGTGCGGACACTTTTGAGAAAGCCTCAAAGTCGAAACAGACCATAATTTCTACCAACCTACTGCAGTAAAAAGGAAGCTTTGATAATCTTTTGCGGTTTGGTGTTGCGTCAATATGGTTCCAAAAAAAAAAGAAACAAAACCGATCCCAGACAAATTAAACAATGATTTATGAGCCTGAATCCTTTTTTTGTCCAACAAAAAAAAAGGTCGCCTCCATAACCAAAAAAACCACCAGATGGTACACCTTGTCAATAAAGATAGATTTCTTTTATTTGAAGTGAAAAATGTCAAATAAAAGGATTGTCTGTGTGTGTTAAGATTATAAAAAAAAAAAAGGACGAAACACGGGTGAATGTTTGTTTTTGTGCTGAATCACGAGTTGGCTAATATCATAACAAAAAGAAAACCCAACCAGGAAACTCGACCATAACTTTGTTTATTTAGAAAAATTTCGTACCTATACTTTTGGATATCCTTTTTTGAGGATATTGGCTTTTATAGTATGTTGACTGAAATCCTTTTTTTTTACTAGACAATTTTTTGAAAAATAAATTATTATGATTTTCAATGTCTACAACGATTTTTTTTTTGTTGATCCTGGTGTGCCACTAATTGGAAAGAGAATTGCCTTTTTTTTCTGCTTAAGGTTTCCAAAAACTGTTAAACCAATAAAAGTTGTTAAAAGACACATAAATCGTATTCTGCGTCTTTATGTGTGTTTCCTTGAAAGTCGTTATACTTAAATGGTATTAATTCAATTATGTCATCAGATTCTGCTGTTAAAAGATTCTCTCACAAACGATGGATGACCGACCAGACGACAAGAAGGACATTATCTTTGTTTTATTTATTGACCAATAAAAATGTCCGGTAAAGAAGCCAGTTTAATTATTATTTTGTCTTATTGAGATTGAGACTTTGAGAAGATTTTTTCTTTAATTTTTTCAAGACATTTCTGCATGTGAGGATAAAATAGTTTAATATCTTTTTGAGCACGTTTATTAAAAATTAAATACAAATTTGCAGAACACAAAAATGAGAAGGTAAAGAAAAGCAATTAGTAGAAACATCTTTATATTGAGTATTAATGTGTGGAGATAAAAATAGATAAATATGGAACGATATTTCAAAAATGTCCTCAAAACATTCTTGATTTAAGGATACTTTATAAAAAAAAAACTGCCTAAAACAAACCAGCTCCATTCACAACTGAAAACCCAAACTTTCTTTGAGGAGTTTTTTGTAAACAAAAATGTGTTTTTTTTCAATTTCGGAAGCAACTGTTTTCGGATCAAAGTCTTGAAACAAGTTTTGGCTAAGAGATATGAGTTTACAGTGAACAGTCCAATGTATTTAGGTAACAAAATTACAATTTTATTTTTTTCAGATTTTCGAAAAAAAATGCAAGGTTAACCCCTTGCCGAAAAAAAACATAGTTTCAAAAATTTCCTCCAAATCAATCAAGTGAGATATCAAAAGAAAGGTCTCTGTAAGCTCTATTCACAACTGAAAACCAAAAGTTTCTGGGAGGTATGGTTGCTGAGTTATTTGCAAACAAACATGTGATATTTTCTTAAATTTTTTCATATTAAAGTCATGGAATTCTCCAGATGGAGACATCTTTTAGCAGATTAAAAGAGATATATTATGTCGATTTGTAAAATATTTGCTAATGATTCTTATAAATTCATCGAAAGTGATAGAAAAAAATTAAACTTCAATCCATTCAATGACACATTTGAGTTTTAAAAACATTTTCGGATCCTGATATGTCGTTTCGCCCTTACTACCAAAACCTGCTAATTAACCAACATTATATCATTTTAAATCAACGTTATAACATGTATCCTTTTTTCCTTGTTTCATCCTTCAACTTAATAGAGCATTTTTGATTTAATTTTCTGACTTTGTTTCAAACAATTGAATTCAAAAAATAATGAAGAACATTATAAATCAATTGTCAGTTGTTTTTGTTCATTTTTCATCATTTTGTAAAAGACCTCACTCAAAAAACTATAAAAATGATAGGATGACATAATTCATTGTACGAGAGAGCAGCATCATCTAGTATTAAACATTATCCTCTGGCAAAATGGTATATAAAAAAAATCCACTTCAACAAAATGTAATAAAATAAAACATCACGTACGAATTCATTTCGTATGGAATGTATGTATGTATATTCGCTGGCTTTGACTCACACGAATATTCTTATCATCATCCTTTTTTTTTGGGTTTTTTTCTTTTGAGACGAAAAGGATTGTGTATTAAAAACCTAAGTCGACTTAAAAAACGTGACTGTGTCCCCAAAAAGGTTGATTTTGTCGCCAAGCAATATCAAACCATATAGGTCTCAAGATGCGGGAATGAAGGCTTCCTTGCGGTAGCAGAGGTACGGTAAACTAGGAAAATATATGTAAGAATGGTTTGTGCGTTTTTTTTTTTTTTTTTGTTCAGAGGGAGGACAAGGAGGTTTTTTTCGTTTTCCAAAAGATTTCTCGTATTGAAATTCTTAGGACGTATAACCCCATGGCGCTATGCGGTGTGATGGGAATGAATCTCGTTTATTGGATAACTACGTGCGCATAAGTTCTCTGTAAGATTTTTTGCAAATATCTCAATGACGCACTATTTTGGTGGAATTTTAGGATTTAAAATATTTTTTTTTCTGTGAGTCATCCTTATATTCAAAGAAATGGTTGTAGGTATTTAAATGGAAGGATTTTTAGCCTTAATCTGTGTTCATAAAAATTAATAAACGTTTATTGATTTCAATAAACAGTATTCATTGTTTTGTAAACAGATTCATAGAATCAATGAATCTTACATTGAAACTTAAAAAAATACTTATCAATCACAGTTAGCGAACACGTTCATTGGACCAATGTACATATAAATAAAATCATAGAATTTAATGAACGAGAATAATAAAACTAGTTTACAAAAATATAAAAAAAAATTTGGAAACCAAGTGCCGTTATACTTTTCGTATAGTTATGAGCCCAGAAAACTCGAAAATGCTATCTTAAAAAAATGTTTATGGATAGGTTTTCGAGACATAATTTTTCAAAGATTTTGTGGTTGGCTCAAAACATTAGATTTTGAAAATCTATATATTTTATCCAATTTTAGTCGTATTTAACTTTTGTGATCATTTTGTTGAAAAATAAAGTATCTTCTTCTTTCCGTAACATTCTCAATATCTCAAAAGATAAAAATAGACTTTTTAGTAAAAACATCAAAAATGTCGTTTATTTTCTCTTTTTTGAATATATTTTCTTCAGTTTTTTTACAATATTTTAAATTTAAATTTAATATCGATAGGAAATTTAATTACATATCTACAAAAAATTACTTAATAGAAATTTTCAAATTCGGCTTGCTTTTCAAGTTATAGGCAAAAACTTAAAAAGTAACAAAAAGAGTCTAAAATATTGATCGTTACAAAAATGGTCATATCTTTATAATTTATCCATACACTGAACCAAAAAGGTACATAAAATTAATGAATTTGTACATTAAATTAATGTAAAAATTCATGGCAAATGAGCCAATGTAAAAATTCATTAAATTTAAGAATCTTTTTAAGAACAAATTTATAAGGGAATGAATCTTTCTTAAAAATTAAGAATAAGTTCTTAAATTTTAAGAATTCTGTTCATAAACAAATTCGAAAAGTTTTGAACATGTTTAAGAAAAGTTTCTTAGATTTTAAGAAAAATTCATACAATTTAAGAATTATTTCTTAAATCCTTTTTGTCGTTTCTTCTATAATTTAAGAACAAAGTTTAAGAAAAGTTTCTTACATTTTATGATTATTTCTTAAATACTATGATTTTTTTCATAAATTTCGTAAAAATTCAAATGAAATTTTACTTACATTTTATGAAAAAAATCATAAAAACTATGAATTTTTCTTAAAGTTTTATGATTGTTTTCATAAAATATAATCAACTTTTCATTAAAATTTATGCAGTTATTTATATAAATGCATATAATACATTACCATGCCAAGCCTTTAATTTGTTCCTAAAAAATTGTATTCCAAACAAACAAACTGCAAAAGAAAACAACCCAAAATCTAAAACAAAATAAATTGCACGACTGGGGTCGCACGTACTTGCTCTTAGAGTTCAAGTTGCTTAAATTTTAAAGACTTTTTATATAGAAATTTGGAAAATCTAAATATATGGGAAAGAAAAAAAAAAGGAAATTCGTTTTTTAAAAAAATAATATAAAATCTGAAATCAAATTGCCCCCCAAAACAAGTATGCAGTTTTGACTGATATACTAACATGCATTTTTAGAAAAAAAAATTTCAAAGTCGTTAGAGGCGTTTTTTAAAAAACTAATTTTTTATAAATAATTTCTTGGAAAAAAAGTTTTAAAATAAAATTGGTATGCCATTTTGTAGAAATCACTGATCAACATCTAAACACAAAATTTCAAAAAAATTTAATGTCCCGTTTTTGAAAATTTGATTTTTCAAAAAAAAATTTTCAAAATTTTTTTAAAAATCCAAAAAGTACTTTTTTCAAAATTTTGCTTTTGGCTTATATTTAAATTATATAAATTCTTCATCACAAAAAGTTTCGTTGAAATAGAATAAGCACTTTCGGAGATAATCGGATTTAAAAAAAAACGGTTCTATGGCAGGTACCGTTAATAATGATTTTCAAAAAAAAAAATTTTTCATTAGAAGATAGACCTTGTCTTAAAACTTACATTTGAATTTTTCAAACAAAATCGTTGGAGCCGTTTTTGAGCAATTTCAACTTTACTAAAATCGGTATATGACAAGTACCGTTATTTTTGGTTCAAAAAAATTAATTCCAAAAACCCCTCTGGAGAATCGCCAAATAACGCTACACACCAAGTTTGACATTAATCGGTCCATCCGTTTAGGCTGTAGCTCCTTATACAGACAGACAGACAGACAGACTGACAGACTGACAGACTGACAGACTGACAGACTGACAGACTGACAGACTGACAGACTGACAGACTGACAGACTGACAGACTGACAGACTGACAGACTGACAGACTGACAGACTGACAGACTGACAGACTGACAGACTGACAGACTGACAGACTGACAGACTGACAGACTGACAGACTGACAGACTGACAGACTGACAGACTGACAGACTGACAGACTGACAGACTGACAGACTGACAGACTGACAGACTGACAGACTGACAGACTGACAGACTGACAGACTGACAGACTGACAGACTGACAGACTGACAGACTGACAGACTGACAGACTGACAGACTGACAGACTGACAGACTGACAGACTGACAGACTGACAGACTGACAGACTGACAGACTGACAGACTGACAGACTGACAGACTGACAGACTGACAGACTGACAGACTGACAGACTGACAGACTGACAGACTGACAGACTGACAGACTGACAGACTGACAGACTGACAGACTGACAGACTGACAGACTGACAGACTGACAGACTGACAGACTGACAGACAGACAGACAGACAGACAGACAGACAGACAGACAGACAGACGGACTTCCGGGACCCACTTTTTTGGCATTCTCTAATATCGTAATGTTTTACGGAAAAATATTATCTCAACTTTTTTTTTTGTACGAATACATAACTTGATATAGTACCTATATCGCAAGTAAAAATGAAAATTGTTTTTAAAAATAAAAGAAATTATTAAGTTTAAACGTTATAAAAATGTTTTATTGATCACTATCACTATAAATTTCACTATAAATTAATTTAATTTTACTTCTTTAATGGATGCATCATCTGGAACGATAGAAAAAAGTTTGGTTTAAAAAATCGAAATAGCTAGAAGGTTAAATTATCAAATTCTTACCTTACCTATTGTAATCGGCACCAATAGACTCTGGATATGAAAAAAAATATTTTCCATAGGAAAATTTTTATGAAAACTGATTCTTATATTTTATAAATTGTTCTTAAAAAAACAAAATTTTTTTAAGAATTCGTGCTTAAATTAAATGAATATTTCTTAAAAATTTATGAATTTCGGTTTATGAACGAGATTCATAGTTTTTAAGAATAATAATATTTTCAGTGTAGATTTTGAAGAAAATTGTTTTGTTATCTTTGCCAGAAAGTATACTATATACTTCAAACTGTGAAGACTCGAAAGATTTTGATTTTTTGTTTCAGTATAGGTACTACATATACATATGTATATCAAGTTATGCATTCGTAAGACACAAAAAAAAAGTTGATGATATAGACATGAAAATGATAAAAATTGCAAAAAAATGGGTCTCGAAAGTCCTTCTGTCTGTCATTCTGTAAGTATCTGCCGGTCTGAATAAGGAGCTACAGCCTAAACGGATTGGCTGATCCACTTCAAACTTTGAATATAGCAGTTTGTAGATCTTGTACAGAGGGGTTTTTGGAATAATTAATTTGGACCAAAAATAACGGTAGGTACTAGTAATACATTAATTTTTTTAAAGTAAAACTTTCTCAAAAACGGCTCCTACGATTTTTATCAAAATAATTCAAGTAAATACTAGTTTTTAGACAAGAATTAATTTTTAATGAAAAAAGTTTTTTTTTTCAAAAATCGTTATTAACGGTACTTTCCACAGAATGTTTTTTTTTTTAATCGGATTTTCTCCTGAACGATTTGCTTAATTTCAACGAAATTTTTTAAACAAAAGCATCACTTTCATAATTTTTATAAAAATCGTCGCTCTCATAATAGACCAGTGCCAATCCGGTTTTCAGAGGGCAAAAGTTGAACAAATTATTAGCAGCATAAGGGTGGTGGGAAAATTTAGGATAAATGGTGTATGAAAGGGGAAAAATAAATTGCCCACAAAAAAATTGGGGGAAAGGGGGTGGGTGGGCGAAAAAGTTGGGTGGGTGTCAAAAATCATGGTTTTTTACGATTTCTGTCAAAACTAGACGTCCTAGCGAAAAAAGTCAAATGCAAAAGTTGTAGGTAGTATAAATGTCTACAACTTTTACTTAAACAATTTTTTTCTATAACCTCAAAAGTATTGGAAAAAATGCAAAAATATGATTTTTTTATTTTTTATTTTTATCTTTTACAAAAATGGTTGGATTTTAACAAAATTTGATTAAAAACTACTTTGTTATGTTTTCAATCTATTAAAAATGTTTTTTGAGCAAAAAGTGAATTTTTGGATTTTTGACGAATTTAATTTGAAAAAATAGCCTATTTTTCAATCAAAAAAGTTACCGAAAAAATTTTTGATTTTTGAAAAGTTTGAAATGAAATTATTTAGATTAAAACCTATTATTTAAGATTGTGTGGAAAAACTATACTTTTGTTTTAGAAAATATTGAGAAAAATTGAAAAAAACAAAAAAAAGATTTTTAAGATCGATTTTTCCGTAAATGGCAGTAATATTGGCGAGAAATAATTTTCTATAGGAACTAAATTATACTTTTCTAATTGCCCTCTGACCTTCTTAATTTGAATCTAGCATTAGAATAGCTCTAACGTAAAAAGTTTGTGAGATATTGAATTTTGAACGTCCCAAACACTATTTTTCTAATTTTTGGCAAGGTAATATGTCAAAAACGTGATGCGATAGAATTTTCTTGACTTCAGATTCAAGCTCAGCGCACAAAAAACCATTAGAAAAATATACTTTGATTTCTATAAAAAAAACTTTTTGACTAGTGAATTCGAACAGGGAAGAAAAAATCGAATGCCTTGTTCGAATTCACTAGTCAAAAAGTTTTTTTTATAGAAATCAAAGTATATTTTTCTAATGGTTTTTTATGCGCTGAGCTCGAATCCGAAGTCAGAAAAATTCTATCACATCACGTTTTTGAGATATTACCATGCAAAACTTCAAAAAAATAGTGTTTTAGACGTTCAAAATTCAATATCTCAAAAACTTTTCACGTTAGAGCTATTCTAATGCTAGATTCAAATTAAGAAGGTCAGAGGGCTATTAAAAAAGTATAATTTAGTTTCTATGGAAAATTATTTCTCGCCAATATTACTGTCATTTCCGGAAAAATCGAGCTTAAAAATCGTTTTTTTTGTTTTTTTCAATTTTTCTCAATATTTTCTAAAACAAAAGTATAGTTTTTCCACACAATCTTGAATAATAGGGTTTTAATCTAAATAATTTCATTTCAAACTTTTCAAAAATCAAAAATTTTTTCGGTAACTTTTTTGAATGAAAAATAGGCTATTTTTTCAAATTAAATTCGTCAAAAATCCAAAAATTCACTTTTTGCTCAAAAAACATTTTTAATAGATTGAAAACATAACAAAGTAGTTTTTAATCAAATTTTGTTAAAATCCAACCATTTTTGTAAAAGATAAAAATAAAAAATAAAAAAATCATATTTTTGCATTTTTTCCAATACTTTTGAGGTTATAGAAAAAAATTGTTTAAGTAAAAGTTGTAGACATTTATACTACCTACAACTTTTGCATTTGACTTTTTTCGCTAGGACGTCTAGTTTTGACAGAAATCGTAAAAAACCATGATTTTTGACACCCACCCAACTTTTTCGCCCACCCACCCCCTTTCCCCCAATTTTTTTGTGGGCAATTTATTTTTCCCCTTTCATACACCATTTATCCTAAATTTTCCCACCACCCTTATGCTGCTAATAATTTTTTTATTTTCAAAAATTATTGGCACTGGTCTATAAGGAAACCTCGTAACTCCACCTTTTTTCGAAAATGACTTTTGAATCCCATTTCTTAGAAAATATAACTCTAAATAGACTTAAATTCAAATTTTGTAGGTACAGCACTTTACTCCCCAACTACTCTGTTTTTTCTTTACTTTTTTGTCTCTCCTGTAAAATTTTGATTTTGGGAGTTATGACGTTTCCTTATGAGGCCAACGAAATCAAAAATTAAATTTTGAAAAAAATAATTTTTGGATTTTTAAAAAATGTTTGATTTTTTTTTTTTTTTTTGAAAAATCGAATTTTCGAAAACTTTGAATTTTTTTTTTGAAATTTTAGTTGTAGGTGTTGTTTAATAATTGCTTCAAAAAGGCATACCATATTTATTTATTTATTTTTTTTTTTCCAAAAAGTATTTTAAAAAAAAAAATAGTTTTTTTAAAAACGACTCTAATGGTTTTGAACTTTTTTTTCAAAAATGCATCTGCAACTCAGTTAAATCTATTTTCGTCCTTGAAGGCTTCATTAATTTTTTTCCTTAATAAATGACTCCCTTGAATCCTCTTCAATTGATATCAATTAAATTAATTTCACCTGAAAACCCCTAATTTGTGAAATAATCCACAAGGGAAAAGTCATTGATAGGGTATATCTGAGGGTCGTGTGCCATTTATCGCAGAAATGAAATAAATATCCTTCTGGAAAATCAAGACAATATTTTGCATTAATGAAGTTATGAAACACCTTAATCCGGTTCGATCTTAATTAATCCCATTAGTTTGTGAATTGATTTTATTTTTCTGTACCAATTTTTCATGATTTTTATCCTGACATCAATTCAATATTATAAAACGCCTCTCTTCTGGTAAACATCTACTCAAGTAGAATGCGGGTCCATTTAACGCTTGCGAAGGTGTTGTTGGCGCACACACTTTATTCTCCTGCCGCATCGCATCACAATTTACGATCTCGCTCATTGCTAATAGGTGTAGGCAGTTGAAGAAGAAAGAAGCCACTGCCATCGCAGGTCTGGGCCAAGCCAAGCCAGGCTATAAGCTAAGTCAGGACGCGCAAGACCTTATATTAGCAGCACGACAAATAGCCGCGTGATTATTTATGTCAACCAGTGGATTTGAGGGTTTTCGTTGAGCAATTTCAAATGACACCTCATTAAGATTATCTTCACCCGGTTGGAAGGTGGCCATAAACAAAGTCGGCCTACACACACTCACGGTGCAATGGCTCGCACGAGTTCTGCTGGTGCTTGTGCTGGTGTTATGTGATGATATCCTCCAGGGCATGAGATATAGGACACATACTGGCTTCGTACGTTTGAAAGACGACTTGGATGAATACAAAATTTAAGGAGTAGAGGGAGTATCTTTCCTTACCACCAACATGAAGGTGGTTTGCGATGCGACCAACAACGACGATGGTGACACGGTTAGTGACAATGCACGCTGTGGGCATATAGCAATATACCATATAGCAATGGAAACGCACACACATCTTTGGTGAATTTCCCAATTAAATTAGCATTAAATTAGTCAACTCTTGAAGTTGCATTGTTTAATTAATTACACTCTCGCTCAAGGAGTGTGTTAGGTGTGTGTGTGGGTTGGCTCTAGCTCTATATTGGACCTTGGACTCACACGTTGTTGATGGCTTCGAGCGCACTAAACTTAAATGTGGAATGTCTTTGAGTTGAGTTTGAGAATTGAATGAATGACGATCGCTTACCATCGCGCTGAAGGATAATAGTGCACTATTAAGGTGTTTTATTGCTAAATTCTTGGAAATAATTACTAAAAGGATATTATTCAAATAAACATGCATACAATATTCAATCAAAGAGATAAATAAATTTAAGTCGAGTGAGACATTTCAATGTAATTAGAATACATTAATGTTAGCCACAAAATATTTACAAAAACAATGTTACATTTATTAATATGAATACATTGTGTCAGTTCATGAAATAATACATATTTTTCGGATTCCAAATTAATCTAGAAATATGCATTTAATTTAAGGGTTATCCTGGCAGTTTTTTTTTTTTTTTGTTAATCCTCCTTTTTTGATTTATCGGAAGTGGTGCACCACTGAAAAAATCAAAAAATGTGAAAAAATTCGCTGCACCACTGCCGCATCACGACTGCACCACGTCCTCACCATTTCATTTTGAATGAAAATTTCGTTGCACCACCGCCGGCTCCGCACCACATGTGCACCATGATCAAAAATTCTGTTCTCGTACTTATACAAATGTTTAAGTCATCTTCACCAAATTGCCAGTTCGTACAAAAATGTCTTAGCGGTCAAACTTCTAATTGAAAGTGCTCTGATAACTCGAGTTCAAATCTCCTTCTCGTAGGTAGTTTTTTTTTGTATTTTTTCAATAATCTAAAATTATGTATCTATCATGGTGCAGCGAATTTTTCATACAAAATGAAATAATGCGGACGTGGTGCAGTCGTGATGCGGCTGTGGTGCGCCGAAATTCTCCGCCACATGGTGGTGGTGCAGCTGTGGTGCAACGGCCAAGATTTGTTTTCTTTTTTTTTTAATTCAGTTTCTATTTTTAAGCGGGAACATTAAAAAAAAATATATAGATATTTGCTCTTGTTATAGAGCTGTGTTTTGTAATTTCATCTCTCATTTTACTAAACAGTTAAATAAATTTGTAAAATTGCTTCACTTTATTTATATAATGTCAATTACTTACAGAAAAGCGGTATTTTTATTTTTTTTTTTTTTAAATTTGAAAAAAAAAAATAAATAAATCTCTTAAAAAAAAAAACACATGTTTGTTTGCAAATAACTCAGCAACCAGGCCTCCAAGAAACTGTTGGTTTTCAGTTATCAATAAAGCTTAAAGAGACCTTTCTTTTGATGTCTCACTCGATGGATTTGAAATAAGTTTTTGAAAATGAATTTTTTTCCGGCAAGGGGTAATTTTTTTGCCTAAATGCATATGCCTCTTCACTATGTAATGAAACACAAGTTTGTTTGCAAATAACTCAGCAATCAGATAGTTTTTTTTTTACCTGAATATAGTTTTGAGTTAAGAAAAGTTAATGAAGTGTGACGAAAAATAAAATTGCCGAAAAAACCAACAATCTGTGTAATATGGCCTACCCAATGTTTTGGTAAAATTGGTCAGTAGGCCATATTAGACACTTTTTCTCAATGGAATGATGTTATATGCAGACTAAAATATGTCCAAACCATGGTTGTTAAACTCAAGTTCTACAAAAAAATATTGTCCTAAGATGGCCAATATTATACCAGGTAGGCCATATTACCTGATTTATGAAGTTTCTTTAAGTTTTTCATTTAAAATATTTGAAAAATTAACTACATCGTTAAACGTAAATATGTACCTATAACAAAAATTAGCCAAACAAATTGATATCTTCACTGTCTTAGCTTCTTTAAGTACACAATGTGCAAGTCGTTCTCAAGACAGATGAGTTTTTAATACCTTCAATAAAAGTTAAAAAAAATTGTTAAAAACATCATTCAACAAAGTAAAAGTATTATTACATATTTTATAAGCACTCTTGAATACACCTTAGACACTTTATTTTCAAAACAATAAACAAATCACTTTATGTAGGTACCTATGTCACCAAAGAAATTCGCATATTTCATGAAGACCTTTAAACTCATGTAAAGTGTGTAAATGTAAAACATAAACGATGGACGTTGTATTTTATTTTTTAAATGGACTTGGAATTAGCATTGATTTATTGTAAATAGCTTCACTTTCTAAAATATTCATATCTTACAACTCAAGTGGGTATCATTCTTTTTACATGAGCACAACTAAAAAAAAACTCCTCGATTTATAATCATAAAAAAAGGTGGGTTCACTTATGTGTTATTTACATCATCTTGTCATCTTGCAAACACTTAAGACTTAACTCGCATAAAAAGTGCAAAAAAAAAAACTGAGAGAACGTCTCACTATCCCTATCCGAATCCCTTAATCATCAATCAAAAGAATTTCATAAAAATGGCAGGCAAAACTGAAAATGAATAATAAATGAAATCGTAAACGTGAAAGTGCACAGGAAAAAAAAAATAAAACACAAAGTACAAAAAAGAGCTCCATGATGCCCTTCGAAAGCAAGTACCAGCAAGCAAAATATTACTTGGATGGAGCTCAGAGGTTTGCTTCTTAATGGTTCCGCACACGCTTCCAACAAAAAAATATACTCGTAGGGTATATTGTCGTATGTTTGTATGTAGATATAGGTAGGATATAGAGCCTGTGAGACAAATTGGACTTTGATTTATGAAAATGGAATCCTTTTGCCCGTTGAGATAGAGAGCGAACAACACCACCAACCATCTCCACTAACTAAACGTCTTCATGAGAGTCCTTTTAAAAAAACTCGAAAAAAAGCGTGCGCAAGGGCAAACACATTTTTATGAATGGCATGGTGTCAAAGTGATGGATTTGTGTTTTTTTGTTGAAAAATTTTTTGTTTTGTTTTGTTTTTTTTTTTTAAGAGAATGAAGATAGAAGTCGTTATTTTTGTTTTTTTCTTCAAAAGGGATACCCATTACAAGTTGAAATGCGTAGCGGCGAAATAAAGACAAAAACAAAAAAAAAAAATATGCTTCAATTTTATTTTGCCTCGAGGCTCTCACATCGTCATTACATGCTTTGAGCTACCAGAAGATATTACAAACAGTTAATCATGTTACAAATAAATAGGTGTCGTGCTCATTTATTTGTCAGGTGCTAAATTTGAATTCGTGAATGGTGAATATCACAATGAAAACTGATTTTATTGAAATGTCAACAGATTTCAGAAAGTTGTGAGAAATTTGTCAAAGGCTGAGGTAAAACACTACTTATCGGCTCCAATAATGAAACAGCAAAGTTTAGTTCCTTGAAAGATGTTTTTAGTTTTTAATCAGCTAATCGACAAACTTTTGCATAGCTTCATCTTTTTCCGAATTAGAGAACATATATTCCTGAATGGATTCTTGGGAGAGCCTGCTGCTGGTGATATGAATTCTAGCAAAACGATTGCTTGGTTTGAAGACTGCTGGAAATTATAGATTGTCTGAAATAGGCTGAACAAAAACTAAAATTATTAAAAACTTGAGTTGAGAGTTTTCATAAAAAAAAATTTGGTGAAAGGGTGTTTTTTTTCGAAGAGACAGTAAAATCTGTAATTGGTCCCAAAAAGCCAATGATTCAGTTTATTTATGGTTTTGATGACAAATTAAACATTTATAAATAAGTTCTTACACGTTTTACGCGAATCATTGGCTTTTTGGCACCAATTACAGATTTTACTGTCTCTTCGAAAAAAAACACCCTTTCACCAAAATTTTTTTTATGAAAACTCTTTATTCTTGCTTTTTATCCCAAAATCAATGTTTTTGCCAAATTTCATTAGGGTGACTCATCATTTTTGTTTTCACTCAAAAAACACCCTGTTAACCATGATATTTTTATAGACACTTAAGATTCTTGTTTCTTATCTTAAAAGTAACATAATTGCTAAATTTCAATAGGGTACCACTAATATTACTCTAGTATTTCACACTTTTTCAAATATACCCATATTTTCTTTACTTCTAAAAAAAATACCCTTTCACATAAAAAAAATTTATAGACTTACATTATTCTTAGTTCCCATGGGAAAGAGAACATATTCAATTTCAATTTCGTAAGGGTACCATTTATACCATTGATTTTAACGGACTTATCGCGGATTTTTCCCTATTTCCCAAAAAAACACCCTTTAACCTAAAATATTTGTATAGACTTTTTGAGTTCTTGCTTTCTGTTATAAATGAAACATTTTTACCAATTTTCATTGGTGTAACAATTTTTTCCCAGTTTTTGTGGTACCAATTCCGAATTTCATCATTTCTTGAAAAAAAAAAACACCCTTTCACTCAAAATAATTTTTTACTTTTTATAGATTCTTAATTCTTATACCAACCAAAACTATTTAACCAAGTTTTATAAATTAATAAAATATAAGTTAACTGTTATGATACCTTTTTCACACACAACTTAACCTATCAAAAAAACACCCTTTCACCCAAAATATTTTTAAAAACTTTATGAATCCTTTGTCCCTGTTTTATCTTTAACCTTCATCCCAAATTTTGTCAGTGTAGCATGTTGTTCACATGGGTTTCGGTTATATTTTGCCTGTTGAGGTAAAAAAACAAGCACCCTGGTTTTTAATCGGAAATAACTTTTCTTAGAGCAATCGTATTGACTTTATTTTTATGTCATTAGATTTAGCATCAAAAAATACCTTGAAAACATGTGTCATATGATGATATTCAACAAACAATTTTTTTCAGTATATTTGTGACCTTCACCTCCGCGAAAAAACACCCTTCCACCCAACTTTTTTTTATAGATTTTTTTTGTACTTGGTTTCTTTTTGCCAAGTTTCATGAGTGGAACAATTTTTTTTTTATTTCTTGATTTTATGTACTATTTTACCTGTACTATTTGTATCTATTATAATGTGAGTTTTAGAGCAATGTTTAAAGATTAAAAAAAAAAACTTTTAGAAAAGTGTGCTACGAGGTTCAAGCAGAAACAGGACGATTTATTTAAAAGTAAAAATTTTTTAAAAAGTTGAATTTTTAATTTTATTTCTAACGAAGTATATGCATTAAAAAACATTTTAAAAAAGGTACCTACAAACTTTCAAATCATTTCAGATTTTCCACTGATTTATTTTTGTGAGAAAATTTAGTACATATCTCAAAAACCTTGCAAAGAAGAAATTTTTAGTTTGGAAAAAAAAATTGCATTTAATAAGCTAATATAAATAAGTTTAGACTTGTTTCAGGAGTAATGTCCATCGAAGTAAGGGACGTTCGTCGTCGGAGTAAAAAAATAGGCATAGGAAATATGATAAAATGATAAATGATACAAATTGCTGCTTTGGTGAACAACCAAATATGACGTTCTTCATGATAACGAACGCATTGCTGTGCAGAAAAGTATTTTAAAAATCTGAACTTAATTTAAAGAGAAAATATTCAAAACTGCTTAAAAACTGCATACATATGAGGTAACACCATTTTTATACATACTTTGAATGTATTACATTTTTAAGTCTATAACAAAATTGATTGAAATTTATTTTGTATTAAAAATCAAGGACGTTTTCCTGAATTTAAAGATTCAATTTGTTATAATGTTATTTCTTTCTTTTTCTTTTTTATTATTTTAAGTACTTTCTTTCTTACTTCTTTAAAATGAAACAAAACATTTCTGAAAGTGATTTCTCATCATAAATATAATAAAGGTGATATTATTATATCTCTTATTTTTTTTTTTTTTTTACAAATTATGCGAAGTGAAATCTTATTGCCGATCAAATTTTATCACTAATTCATTCATTTTACTTCGAAAAAAAAAAAATCACAAAGCGCCTTCAAAATAGAAGAAATTCTTATTTTTTATCTTTTATCAGAAAAAAAGGTTAAAAATTGCAATTTTCTGAACCAAAATAGTTTTATATAGATACTTTTTCAGGCATCGATAACCGTAAATCCAGGCACAAAAAAATGTATTTCTATTTTAAAATGGCTTCTATTATCGTTTGCGATTTAATACAGCTTGATTAAAATTTGATTTCCTTGTATTAAAAAAAAAAGAAGACGATTATTTAATTTCAATTCAAATAGAGAAAGTTATAATTTAGGTGCAAAGGAATTAGTTATGAATTAAAATTTTGTAATATTGATTTTATTTTTTTGTATTTGATAAAAAAAATATTAAAATCGTAGGTAATATTAAAAACTATTAATTTTTGTTTTGAAAAAGGGCTAATTCTCAAAACTGTTTTAAAAACTACGACAGATTTTTTACCCGTGCAGCGTGCCGTTATTAACAAAGCACGAACGGAAATTCTGTGTAAAGAGAAATTTCATTTTGGAATATTTTTTTATGAAAATCATTTAATAACTGTAGAATGGTTTTTTTGTCTAATCTGATTTTCTCCCAAAAATTTAGCAAATTTTGAATTCAAAAGCATTTAAATTGTTTCAAAATAAACCTTTTTTTTAAAACTCATATTTTCGAAAATGGGACATTGAAATTTTATTAAATTTCGGTTTAAAGTGTTGATTTGTAATCGCTGCAGAATGGAATATCAATTTAAATTTTTTTTCTCCAACGATTTTGAATTTTTTTTTAATACATCTAAATAAAGAAATTATTATTATATTGCATACTTTTTTGAAACTCAATTTGATTGATTTTTAATAATACAGTAAAATAAGGAGAAAAAAGGGGTAAATCTCGGAATGAATGTTAGTAGAAATTTTTTTTGCTCAATATCTTCCTTTTGCCATTCCATAACATATCTCAAAAGTCTAGAAAACTCTCATGTCCGCTTGTCGCGATTTCAAGGTCAAATCGCGAAATGGAGATTTTCAAAATTAGCAAAAATAGGCTATGGTATTATATACACATATGATACATGATTTCAAGGTATTTTTTAATGCTGATTCCAAAAAATCTAAAATCAAGACAATCTGACGTCTCTAAAAAAAGTTATACCTGTTTTTCACCTGTCAACTCATATTATTATAACAGTTGCAAACTTACTGCCGAAAAATCCTTAAAAGTTATGGTAGACGAACCAAATTTTGCATGAAGATTTTAGAATCCATCATTATTAAAAATCAAAACAATCCATTACAAAAAATATATATACCTACGAAATAATGGTATTTTTTGATGGAGGGGCAAATTTAATATATGCACTAAAGAAGATTCTTGTTCATCTTAGGAATAAGTGCTAATAGGTTAATTTTTTTCATTTTAATCTTTGTTTGGATGTTCTTTAACTACCCTCAAAAATCTAAAAAAATCTCATGTCTGCAAGTCCTAATTTTCTTGGTTTGAAAATAAGGTGCAGATTTAAAAAAATTGAAAAACTACACTTTAGATATTTGTGTCAGATCAACATGAATAAGGTGCATTACTTTTCAGGGATGGTCAGGTTGACTTGTTTGTGAGTTTTGTTGGAATAAGTGTTAAAAAATACCTTAAAATCATGTCGCTTATGTTGGTATACATATAAAAATTTAAACTTTTCTTATTAATTTTTTAAAATCTGCACCTTATTTTCAAACCAAGAAAATTTGGACTTGCGGACATGAGATTTTTTTAGATTTTTGAGGGTAGTTAAAGAACATCCAAACAAAGATTAAAATGAAAAAATTAACCTATTAGCACTTATTCCTAAGATGAACAAGAATCTTCTTTAGTGCATATCTTAAAATTTGCCCCTCCATCAAAAAATACCATTATTTCGTAGGTATATATATTTTTTGTAATGGATTGTTTTGATTTTTAATAATGATGGATTCTAAAATCTTCATGCAAAATTTGGTTCGTCTACCATAACTTTTAAGGATTTTTCGGCAGTAAGTTTGCAACTGTTACAATAATATGAGTTGACAGGTGAAAAATAGCTATAACTTTTTCCAGAGACGTCAGATTGTCTTGATTTTAGATTTTTTGGAATCAGCATTAAAAAATACCTTGAAATCATGTATCATATGTGTATATAATACCATAGCCTATTTTTGCTAATTTTGAAAATCTCCATTTCGCGATTTGACCTTGAAATCGCGACAAGCGGACATGAGATTTTTCTAGACTTTTGAGATATGTTATAGAATGGCAAAAGGAAGATATTGAGCAAAAAAAATTTCTACTAACATTCATTCCGAGGTTAAACCCTTATTTGACTGGATTATAAAACAATTTTAGATTTTGCACTTTACTTTATTATGATTCGTAACACCTTCTAAGCAACGATCGATTAGGTATTCAAATTCTGCAGCTCTGTCCAGGGAATTGCAATGGATGTTACATTGCGGCCTTATTTTGGCCTTAAAGGTTTTTTTTTATTTTCTGGATCATCGCTGAACTCTATTGCAATCAATCTGAAAAAAATTACGCATACACCATAGTGACCCAATTGAATATTTTTGTTTTATTTTTTTCAGGGCTCTCT
Source organism: Episyrphus balteatus (assembly GCF_945859705.1). Lineage (NCBI taxonomy): Eukaryota > Metazoa > Arthropoda > Insecta > Diptera > Syrphidae > Episyrphus > Episyrphus balteatus. The sequence continues at coordinate 47,828,821 of NC_079137.1, forward strand.
TAGAGCCCCTCTGGGAAAAGAAATACTTCATTCATTCATCCATATCTGTAACGTCGTCGTCGTCGTCATCTTCTTCTTCATCATTTAAAGACAATTCAACTGTTAAAATTCACCTTTTCCTTCCAGTATCACACATGAATGCATAACTAAGCGAAAAAATATTTAACGTTAGCTTAATAACCATAAAACTGAGGACTACAAGGCATTGTCTTCGCATGAATCAAAAAACGCCATGCAACTGTTTATATGAGATGAGGTGATAATCCCACAACCAACACTCTCTCTATACAACTCCAGCCCAATTTTGTGTATAGTGTTGGTTTTTATGCGAAAGGTGATGTTTTATATTCCTTTGCGAATCCCTATTGTAAATCCCAAAGGAACATGCCAAATCCCCGTCGAAATCATATAAGATATCACCAAAAAAAAAAAAAAAACACAAGATACGATATAGTATTTCTTCTCTCGCGCTGCTCACGTACAATAAAAAAAAAAGCTCGAAGGATTCTTTTCAAGAAATTCCGCACAAAAACACACAAGCCCAAAGGAGCTGAATCCGAATCCGAATATAGCGACACTGGATTTGTGTTTGGAGAAATATTTATTTGATAAAATCTAAAGTATGTTTGGAATGACACAAGAAGCTTTATATGCGAAGAAATGAATAAACAAAAATATATTTAAAGGTTATATAGAATATAAGAGAAAAAGCGTATGTGGAGAAGAGGCCCAAACTATTTTACAATTTTGTGCACGTTTCTGGTGTTATTGTATACGAGTATGCATAATGGAAGGGGGATGATAATAGAGAAAGTGGGGGTGGGCTTTTGTTACACATGGGAATAGTAGTAAGAAGTTATGAGTTTTCTGGTGATGACTTGACTTTTTCTATATTTTCTTTGTTTGTTTATATTTCAAAGTCTTGTTGGCCACGACTTAATAAGCATAAAGTGAATTGAACTGCGACTTTTGGTCTCAGTAAAATGAAGGATGTGAAGCTCCCTGTTGGAATGTTAACAAGATTCAGGTTCAATCAAGGTCGACTAGTTTTTTTTTTTTTTCAAAACATTCAAATAAAGGAAATTATTCTTTTTTGATATGTAACACATATTTCATTAGGCTGATTGGCAAGTAAAATATCAAATTCATACAACAGGGTGTTTCAAAATCATTTGAAATCTTGTTATCATAAGAAAGGAACTTTTATATATATTTGGGACACGTTCGGGACACATTCGGGACACATTCGGGACACATTCGGGACACGTTCGGGACACGTTTATGACACATTCGGGACACGTTCGGAACACATTCGGGACACTTTTGGGACACGTTCTAATTTAAATTTAGTGTCTTCACATCGGATTGGATCATACAATTGTCCCAACGTAACCATTATTTGTGGGTAAACTCTATGTTTGGTGAACAATCCTAAAGCATTTCGTTCTAGCTAATCTCTTAAAAAATCGTATCCATTGAAATGTTTGATGGTGTTAGAACAGAGTTTTTTTTTTATAAATGGAACACATTTTTTTCAAAACAAATACCTACACAATTCCATAATTCATGGAAGTTAATCTTAGTTAGTAAAATACATATACCATACATAGTATTCATATGTGAATATTGGTACATGTTTTAAAGCAAAGAGAACATTAAATGCTACAACAATTTAGCCCAGTTAAGCTATTGTTCTCGAATTTACTTCGTCAGCATCGCATTAATTGCGTTTGTATAGTCGTTGTCATTGTCATTGCAGCCACAAAACTCAGAGCTAAGCCAGTTTATAATCGTCCTAATAGTCTGCTTTTGTCGTCACCATTCGTTGTCGAGTCAACATCAACGTGTGTAGGTATACTGACAACGGGACGACCGACGACAACATGTATTCAACCTGTAATCAAAACTTAGCCGCCATTGCAGCGGAACTAAAGCTTGCTCCTTTACAAACAACATTCTTTTGTTATAGAAGGTACCTTACTCGGTTTAATATAATATGTTAGCTTGGTTGCCTGCAGAGTTAACACAAGGATGCTATTATCTCTCTCGACCGCTGATGTGCTGCTGGCCAACATGTTTACAGAAATTCCTTTTATGTGATCCTTGCGGCCAAGATGGATTTAGAAGGATATAGATAGGAGTGTTATCAGACTTTCATATATATTATATACAGCCAGCGATAGACAAATTTCTACTACAAAATTGCCAACTTAGGTGAAATACTCTAACTCGTATAATTCCAAGCTGTTTGACGTAACTATACAAACAACAAAAATTAAAAAAAAAAAAACTAAATTTACTTTTTACAAAAAAAAAAATACAAAAAAAGTAAAATTCAATAGCACGTTATGAATTTTTTTCTTGGTGCATCACTCAAATTTTTGATGGACAAATTTTCAAGTCAAAAGACCTCACCAAATAGAATGCAAATTATAAGAAAAGACTAAAATTTGAAGTTTCATTTATGAACTGAATAAGCTCAAACAGTTCCATTTTTTAAGATTGTGAGGAGCTTTTTGTCATAGGCTGGGGTATACTCGTCGGATTCAGGGTTTAACTAAAGAAGCAACAAACTTTAGCTTTTGAGGTTCACTTTATTTGTTTCTTTTTATATTCAGTGTTTTACAATGTTTTACAAAGGTTTTATGTTTTACAATATTTCATTTCAATTTATACATTTTTATTCCATATATCTTATATAATTGAAATTCATAAACTTAGTTCTAGTTTTGACTGAGATAGCAGTGTCCACTATCAATTACAGTCTGAGGTAGCAGACGTCACTATAAACTACAGTCTGAGATAGCAGGCGTCACTATAAATTACAATCTGAGATAGCAGACGTCACTAATTTTAGAACCTGGTAATCCACTTCTGGAACCTAGTTCTTTCAAAAAGCGGAGAAGCACTCTGTACACCTGATTGGTACTTTTCCAACTCAAGCACGACTCGTTTTGTACTGGATTTTATCCGGTGTCTTATGTTTATTTTTGTAGTAACTGGATGTGAATTGTAAGACATAGACAAAATCCACCACAATGTTTTGTTATGTTGTTGGTCTTTTGTTATCTGTAAACTGTTGTTGTAATGCGATCGTCCACATCACACAGGCTTATCAGTATGACTCACGTGATGTATGGAGTATGTGGTGTAGGCTTATGTAATGTCTCATTACAATCTCATTACAATCTATCTTAAACGGTCACTGTGGTGTATGTGTAACGTTTTTTTTTTAGGTTGAAAAATTTGTGTTTTTTGGCAAACAAAAATAATGAAACGGGTTTACTTTTTTGGACCATTATTTAATCTTAACGTTTTGTAGAACTTGAACTTCAAATATTGATTGTTTTCGTTACGTGTAACACTGAATTTCACTTTTGGCCTCTCTTTTATATGTGAATCTATATATTTAAAACTACATTTTTTCGGATCGATGAATAAGTTTTCAAGTAAATATTTTGATTCGCAAATTTCTTGTACTGCCAATGGTTAAGTAAAATTTAAGCACGTCAATTTGAGCTTCACTTTTCCATTGCCAGTGGTTAAGGGGGAATCGCAACTCCAAGTTCTTATCTTCTGCAAAGCTGGCCAAATTCATTTGAGCTATTATATGTCGTGCTAGGGTCATCCTGGAGTCATATTAATTTTAAAGGAGATGGGGCAAAATTATATGGGATCTGGGCCATGAGCGTACATTAATGAGACTAGTCTCAAAATGAAGCTGGAGGTTAGTATATTCAATCTATGATTTTTTTTTTCAAATCGTAAGTCAGGGTCTTGAGATGCAAGGCTCCAAAGTTCGTTCTAATAACCCTTACTTGTCCCTTTTACATGCAAATATCATGAGAGCTACAAGAGAAGTATTGATGTCAAATGAAAGGTTTTTAAGTACTATGTAGTTAAAGACTAACCTTTTAAACAATATAAAATATATATTACACAAAACGAAGAAAAAAAATCGATTCATGTTCGAAATTAATGGCATTTATTTTCAAATTAAATATGCTTGCGATCGACACGTACGCATGTGTAGTTATAAAACTGTTTTAATTTTGTAGAATGCGATTAGAACCGGTTTAGAAGCTTGTTTATCTGACCAAATTATGTCATGTGGGGAAAACCAATCGGTTAATACACATTTAAAAAAAACTTTGTAGATCACTTATAGAAAAGGAACGAATAAGATGTTGTTATTGTAAAGAACAATTTTATTAGAACATTGGTTTATTGTATTTAATAACATTTTAATTAATTTCAAAGAACTTATAAGTTTATTATAGTTTCAAAAAGCTCCAAGAAATATATTTTAAACTAAAACTGGGACAAGAGTGGATTTATCGAAAATCTTCTTTAGTATGTATTTTGTAATCTAGTTTATGCAAACAAGTGAGTGTAGCCCAGAGTTCATCACAAGTAATTATAGTTTTTGTGTCTCTCTAACATAATTTGGTCAAATAAACAAGCTTCTAATCCGCATTCTAAAAAATTCAAACAGTTTTATAACTATACCTGCGTGTTGATTGCAAGCATATTTAAATTTAAAATAAATAAATATTTTGAACAAAAATCGATTTTTTTAAATAACATTTTACTTTTCTTTATTTGTTCGCCGTTTCTTTGTTTGGTGTAATATGTATTTTATATTGTTTAAAAGGCATTAAAACAACCTTTCACTTGACATCAAAAACATCAGTAGTTCTCATGATATTTGCATATAAAAGGGATAAGTAAGGGTTATCAGAACGAACTTTGGAGCCCTGTATCCCAAGACCCTGACTTACGATTTAAAAAAAAAAAATTCAAAGATTGAATATACTAACCTTCAGCTTCATTTTGAAACTAGTCTCATTAATGTACGCTCATGGCCCAAAAACGCCCCATCTCCTTTACCCTGTGCTTTGCCGCACTAAGAAATGATGAAATTTGAAAATAGTACCACAAAAACTGGGACAAAGATGTTACCCCAATCAGAATTTGGTACAAATGTTTCATTTATAAGAAGTGATTTTTTTAACTTGGTAGTTTTGAGGTTTGTGAGTTTTCCTTGAAGTGAAATTGAAATTTTATTTCTTAGACCAAAATTAACGGTACCTATGTACATATATATAAATATATATTTGAGAAAAATTATTTTATATCGACTTTCATTAAAAATTTGTATATGGTCCTACACATTGCAAATAAGTTCGTACTTTTACATACATAAAATAAAAATAACATTTTTTGAACCGTTACAATTTACAAACGTAACCTATCATAGGACGATATCTTCTTTCTTTACTTACCTACTCATAAAAGTGTTAAATAAATGTAAACCGTAAAAATTTAAATATGTACTACATTTGAGGAATGTTTTTGTATATTTTTATAAACCAAATTGTTTTTTTTTTTAAGATATTATAATTTTTTTTTTCTCAAAAAAAAAAACTTTGTCATACTTCGTTAGAAATTAAATCATTTAAATTGATCATTTTGTAATTTAAAAAAAAAAGTTTAAGTATTTTTTTTACACTTCTTATAAAATTTAATTTTTTTTTAATTCTACATAAAAAAAATACTTTTTTTATTAAAAATAAGGTTCTTAAAATAAAAATACTTAAAATTAATAAAAAAAATTATTTAAAAAACTGTTAAGTAAAATCAAAATATTGAATAATCACTCTAGGTAATTATTCCAAAGGTTGTCTCAAAAACTACGACATAGTTTTTAAATGTGTAGGAAAAACTGTGTATTTTCCATTCATCTATCTAAAAAATTCTCCAATGAGACTAAAAAAGCCAAGAGAACCTGGAAAGCTATCAAACTTCGTAAATAAGAATAACTCCTAAATTTAAAATCCGAAATGAAATTTGGTTGAAATATGAGTGTTTTCAGTGATTTTAAAAATTTTTAGTAGGGTTGCCGAGTACATGAAACATATAAACATATTTTGGGTGATATATCAGATTTGGCCAAAATATTGGTGTTTTTGATGATTTTCAATATTGAGTAATGTTGCCAAATACTTGTTTGTATATAAAAGATGGCAGCCAACAGAAAAAAGAAAAGAGTCTAAGCTGAAATATTTTCACAAAAAAGTGCAAAAAAAAACTCGTTTTAAATGAAAATTTTCCACTGGACATTTTTGTTTTACCATTTCCAGTGGACAGCCACAATACATCTAACATTTGAGCTAATTTGTTGTTTTATTTATTTTTCTTTTTTTTCAAAAAATTTCTTCATACTTAGAAATTGATTAATTTCAAACAACGTTGGCAGTAATGTTCAAAGTGATGTCCATTTCGGTGCTTGTTTATAACATGCATTGAAGTAAATTAATTGTCCAGGTCAATTGTTCACAGAAATGTTTAGTCGGCTTACCTAGCTACCTAGTATTTTTGGTGTACCTCTACCGATATATATAAATTCTAGCACACACATCAGAATGTTGTATACAAGAACTTTTGCCCTCAATTGTTCTACCCTAATCGTCCATATACCATAAATTTTCTCTTTCATTTTTCATTCGATTTTAATCGCTTTTGGCACTATTACAACCACAGAAAATTCAAATTACGTCACATACAATCGTCCTCGGTTGGTTGGAATTTTACCCCATTCCTTCAAATTTCCCTTCTCTCAAAAAAACCCTAACCCCCAAAAAAAAAAACAAGAATGAAAAATCTGCGATTAATTAAAGCAAAGCACATGCATGCTTGTCGCACACGGATCGCATCAATCAAATTCCTACCTCTGCTCCATGCAGCTCCCCCCAAAAACTGTCAGAAATATAAATCGGGTCACATAATGACTTGTGAAACTTCAGCTACACATGTAGGTTTGTGTACCTTTCCATCAAAAAAATTTACAAAAAAAAGGAAAATTATAAAAAAAAAATAAAACTAAAAAAAACGCAACATTCGCATCAATTCCAGATTTCGCTGCTGCTGGCACTATTTCCCTCCTCCACTTCTTCCCCCTTCCCATTTTTTGCTGATTTAGGGTGGAAAATCATTTATTTTTAATTCGAAAATAAAACCAAATCGCATAGCTCTAGCTATTCATATAGGCACTTTCTGCTTTCTGCCGAAGCCGACCAATTAATCAACGTCCTTATGAGGCGTAAATCCCGCTGAGAGTCTCGTTTAGTTTGGTTCATTTGGTTAAAATGAAAAAAACGCGAATAAAAAATAAGAGGAAATGAAACAAAAATTGAGCAACGTTAAAAATGGATTAATAAGCAAAAAATTGCTTGCTAGTGGCAAAATGGTAATGCGTCTTGTTGTCGCCAACACTTAGTCGAAAAGAAGGACTAAAGGGCTTATTGTGTGCAATTGAGGTGCGTTCCGGTGGTTCACGAGAAATGTTTTGATTAAATCTGCAATAATACTGATGAAGAAAGATACATCAAAACAAAAAAAAATGTTGTTGCTGTGTATGAGTGTAGAGTTGACATTAAGTACACGCACAACGTTCGGTTCCTGTTTGCCAGTAGGATTTCTAATTAGGATCTTAATCAGCGACGGTAATGATCTGGAAAACTCATAATGCTTAGAATAAAACGGGTGGTATATTTGCATACTCTCGTAGGTCTTTTGTTAAAGATTTTAATCTTTGAAAAGGACTTTTGGTAATGACTTTTTTTTTCAATTATTGCGGGACAAAATTACTGATAAAAATCTGTTGTGGGTTATAGTAAAAATCTCATCTCATCTATAAATAAAAGGTAGAAAATGGGACCTAAAACACTACCTTGTGGTACCCCAGCCACTATTTCCTTAAATTCTTGGTAATTTTTCAAAACAGAGTAGGAATATTTTTTTTGGAACACCCTGTAATTCCTAGAAATCTATTCGTTGTTTCGACTAAATGGTATCAGTTGAGCCAGAAAATTAAATTTGAATGAAAGGTAATAATGAATGATCTTCTAAGAAAATTGTTTTATGTGATATTTTGATGTCTCTGATGTTCTGCTTGTTTTCTATTTTTGTTTCATGTAAAACATAAAAATGGCGCCATAAAATTTGAGACGGAAAGACTCTATTCATAACTGAAAACCAAAAGTTTGTAGCAGTGCCGGTTTAAGCACTACCGGCGCCCCTGGGCAAGATTGCAAGTGGCGCCTCTAAAAAAAAATTCATCTAAAAACAATTTTTTTAAATCACGAAAAAAAGCAATAGCAGATTATGTCTTACCTATCATATACTTGTTAATGCATTTATTAAAAATGTGCAGTGTATTAACTTAAAAAGGTTAACTTAAAAAAAAAATTAATTATTCATGTCATTTAGGCTCAATTGACAAGACTACCTTTATCTCTGACTTTTTTGTTTAAACACATTTAAAGATTAGGTACAGTTGGTTTTATTTGAACAATATTTTTTCAAAAACTTTTTCAACTAGGTACATTAATGTCGTTTTCGATTGGAATCACTCAATGATTCACTCATTCTGAAATCCAATAAAAAACTTTGAATCGCTTCCACCCAATTCTAAAATTTAATATCTGTATTGGTGAAAAATCAAATATTGTGTTTTGTTTTTTCACTAGGAGAATAAAAAACTTGCAGCACGCTTCTTAATGATTCCAGGCGCTTCCGGACGGCCAATCGAAAACAACATACCTTTATAAGTATAAGGTTTGTTCGTTGTGAGCTCTAGGGCACTCTGGGTCGCTCCGAATTCGTTGTCAAGCGTTTTTTGTAGCTCCTTTTTCAACCAGAGTTATTTCCTCTGTGTTCGATGTTCGCTGATGAAACTAAAGCTCTGAGGTGTTCGATGTAAAATGAAAACCCGAGAAACTCTGATTTTTTTCACATAGTTAATTGAAATGACTTAGAGTGCCCTGGAGGGGGGAACAACGAACAGACCTATTTTTTTATTCTCACACACAAACGTAGTTTTTATGAGAAATGGAGAAGCTGTCAATTTTTGGTATTTCTGGATTTTGGGTTTTCGGGATTTTGTGTTTTTGGGTTTTCGGAATTTAGGGTTTTCTGGATTTTTCATTTCGGGATTCTGTCCGTCTCCCTTCTCTTTCCTTATTCATTATTATAGGGGCACCTTTGCAAAAATTAAATTGGTAGGAGGAATATTAGAATTGCTTTAGTCTTTCAAAAGAAATTGGGGCGCCTTGTTCTTCAAAGATGAACGAAGATTTTGGACACCATTGTCCTTCCGGAAGCCAAATAAATTAACCCAAAATTGGGGGGCGCCTTCATTCTTCAAAAAGTTTAGGACAAACAATACGAGCGCCGTTGAAAATGTAAAATAGAAAAAAATTGCGGCGCCTTTGTGAATGTAAAAAAAAAATAAAACATCGATTGGAAAGACTTCGTTATTTATATAACTTTTGTGAAAGTTCGGGGCGCCTGCGGCGCCCCTCAATTCTTGCGCCCCTGGGCGACGGCCCAGGCTGCCCCCCCCCCCCCCCTAAAACCGGCTCTGGTTTGTAGGAGTTCGGGTTGCTGAATTATTTGCAATCGAAATATTATTTTTTTGTCATTCGAAAGCCAACATTTTCGGATCAAAGTCCCAAAACAAGTTTTGGTTTACAGATATGAGATCACAGTGAACAGGCCTATGCATTCAGCTAAAAAAATTAGAAATTTATTTTTTTAAGATTTTCGAAAATTATTCAAGGGGTACCCCTTGTCTAAAAATTCCAAATTTTCAAAAATCTTCTCCAAAACCATCGAATGAGATATCAAAGGAAAGGACTCTTTAGACTCTATTCATAACTGAAAACCAAAAAGTTGTAGGAGTTCGGGTTACTGAATTATTTGCAATCGAAATATTATTTTTTTCATTCGGAAGCCGATATTTTTGGATCAAAGTCCCGAAAGACGTTTCGTTTTACAGATATGAGATCACAGTTAACAGGCCTATGCATTTAGCTAAAAAAAATTACAAATTTATTTTTTTAAGATTCTCGAAAATTATCCAAGGGGTACCCCCAACTAACAATTTTACTTCCACAAGGGTCTAACGAAGCTGTTTCTATTTTAGAAATATTGCTTGTATACGACCATAGAGAAGCCCATCTGGTCCACCAGAGAAGCTTGATAGGCCTTAGAAGAGTCATATGCAAGTTGATTGGAGAGACTCATAACATGTCTTTAATGCCTAATAGAAACAACCAACATTTGAAATTTGAAAATGTGTATTATTGTTGCAGGCTTTTATTTTTATTTAGAAGCTCTGAGTAGACTTGTCGAAGGATTGTGAAAGTCTAAACGAAATATATCCCAAATAGAATAAAGAAAAAAAAATATTTTTTTTTTCATTTAATTTTTTTTTTTTTGTACCTATTACATTTTATTTTTTCATTTTCTTCTTTGTTTTCGATCCAGACAAGTTTAGCTTCTGAAATTAAATTTCCAAACACAATTATATTGAGAAAAAACTTCTTACTTACTTGACGCATTTTGCTGGATTTGAACCACGTACATCCTGATTGATAGTCCGGTACCTTACCCATCGAGCTACTCAGGTATATAATAAAAGAGTTTCAAATTTGGACTAGTTGAAACCAGAGCTTCCTAAGGGCTTCGATTTAACTTCCTGATGAGTTGCACTATCTTAAAGAATATGGTGACCATTTGTGTTTTTTTTTTCAAAGTTATTATTTTTGGTTATTTTCTGTTTTTTTTTTTTATCTTATAAAAAATTATTTAATAAAGACTAAATAATATTATATACTGATTGTCAAACCATGTCATTATTGAGAAGATGAAAGAGAATAACTTGTTACTCAAGAACAATTTTTTCTGGAATATCTGAAAAATTCGGTTTTTTTAGACTTTAGAGGTTTCACCCGGATGCCGTCAAGCCCCATTTTTCCGAAGCAGAAAAAAAATCTTTAATTTTTTTGGGCTTTTGGCTTTTTCTTAAAAATTAGAGAATTAACTTTGTTTTGAACTTAGATAAAAAATCTAAAATGTCCATCACTATTTTATATTTAAATAAGTGGAGAAGATTAAAATCTTGTTTTCCTTTCTTCTCCACTTACTTGAATATGAACTCCGAATTGGTCAGTAAACCATTTTTAATATCACTATTTTAAACTAATTACCGATATGAAATGATTCACTTTATTTTTTATTTCTTTATAACAATGAATTAAAAAACCAAAAATGGTCACCATAATGGCACTTATCCAAATATTTCTCATTCTCATGAGTTTGCCTGACAGTTTAAAAAATTTAGCTTGTACTCACTTTCACAGGGCTTCTAGAAATAAAATTAGGGAGCCTAACTTCGCTTAGGCAAACTTATAAAATTAAATGCTTTTTACAATGTTTTGCTTGTACTTAAAGGACTTTTACAAATATAAATAAATATCCCCTAACTTCGCTAAGGCAAACATATAAAACTAAAAGCTTTTCGCGCATGCGCCGGAAATTGACCTTCTTTTTTTCTCACACCGAGATGCAAAACATACAATTATGTAAGTCGTTATATTTGAAAGTGATATTAAACATAATTTTCAATCAAAAACAATGATTCAACAATTTTTTAATTCAAATATTAGAATGGAGTAACTATAACACATTTATTTTGTGGAATATTTGTTTAAAAAGGCAAAACCGTTTAACTGCGGTTTATTTGAAATTCAACGTAATTTTTTTTTTTTTTTTAAATGAATATCACGACTCATATACTATTGACATAATTTTGGTAATATAGAACTATAATAATAAATGCATTTAAGGCAATTGTATAAGTTGTAGGTACTTCTACCATACTAAAAAACCTACCTAAGTAATTTTTGAGTCTAATAATTTTCGAATTGGATAAAAAAAATACATAGCATTCATAAAGATTTTGTAAGCAGTTCTAATACAATTTCTTTTGCAAAGCCATTTAAAAGAAGTCAGTTATTGGCTTTTATTTCTTGTGCTTCTACAATGGAATTTCATGTGGCCATATTGAAATTTAAACGAAATGTTTTCATTAATGCTTGTAGAAATTTTTAAATTCCACTTGCACTAGGTTTATAGGAAGCGGTTAACGAAAGTTAAGCCTCGGAAGTTTGAATTTTCGATTCACAAACTAAATAAAAGCCCTGTAGAGATATAAGCTGCAAGAAATTAAAGATCCTAACCTTGTGGAAGTAAAATTGTTAGTTGGGCCCCTTGTCTAAAAATTCGGAATTTTCAAAAATTTTCTCCAAATCCATCGAATGAGACATCAAAGGAAAGGACTCTTTAGACTCTATTCATAACTGAAAACCAAAAATTTGTAGGAGTTCGGATTGCTGAATTTTTTGCAATCGAAATATTATTTTTTTCATTCGGAAGCCGATATTTTCGGATCAAAGTCCCAAAAGAAGTTTTGGTTTACAGATATGAGATCACAGTTAACAGGCCTATGCATTTAGCTAAAAAAATTTGAAATTTATTTTTTTAAGATTCTCGAAAATTATCCAAGGGGTACCCCTTGTCTAAAAATTCGGAATTTTCAAAAATTTTCTCCAAATCCATCGAATGAGATATCAAAGAAAAGGACTCCTTAGTCTCTATTCATAACTGAAAACCAAAAGTTTGTCGGAGTTCGGATTGCTGAATTATTTGCAATCGAAATATTATTTTTTCATTCGGAAGCCGATATTATCGGATCAAAGTCCCAAAACAAGTTTTGGTTTACAGATATGAGATCACAGTGAACAGGCCTATGCATTTAGCTAAAAAAATTACAAATTTATTTTTTTCAGAATTTCGAAAATTATCCCTTGTCTAAAAATTTGGAATTTTCAAAAATTTTCTCCAAATCCATCGAATGAGACATCAAAAAAAAGGACTCTTTAGACTCCATTCATAACTGAAAACCAAAAGTTTGTCGGAGTTCGGGTTGCTGAATTATTTGCAAATCGAAATATTATTTTTTTTTTCATTCGGAAGCCGATATTTTCGGATCAAAGTCCGGAAAGACGTTTCGGTTTACAGATATGAGATCACAGTTAACAGGCATATGCATTAAGCTAAAAAAAATTACAAATTTATTTTTTTAAGATTTTCGAACATTATCCAAGGGGTACTACCCCTTGTCTAAAAATTTGGAATTTTCAAAAATTTTCTCCAAATCCATCGAATGAGATATCAAAGAAAAGGACTCCTTAGTCTCTATTCATAACTGAAAACCAAAAGTTTGTCGGAGTTCGGATTGCTGAATAATTTGCAATCGAAATATTATTTTTTTCATTCGGATGCAGATATTTTCGGATCAAAGTCCCGAAACAATCTCTCTTTTTTTAAACTTGACATTAATTGCTGTTATTCTATATTGAATAATATTATTTTATAACCCTTAGCCCAAAGGCATCTTTGTCATGCTCATTTTAATCATAATTTTGTGCGTTTGATAGCGCACAAACTTTTTAACACACCAGTGGCCAACATCAAAATTTAATTATAATTACAAAAGCATAATGAACTTACGCATAAATTTACATAGCCATTTCTCTAAGCAAAAGTATACTACTATGCCATACATATTCAATTCGTTTATAGAGTAGAATTTGTTTTTTTGGAGAAATCCCTGTAGGTGTATAAAATACAGTACACAGGCAAATTATATAGGCCTTAGTCACAAAAAAGAAATGATAACGACAACACGCAATCATTTCACCCGAAAACATAATTAATTACTCTCGCTCAGACTTCGTTAGATATCCGCCCAAGGGACCTCTCCCCGTGCCCACACCTGCTCTGATTAATGCCAGGACTCTATACCTTTCTACACTTCATTCAAACAAACTGGCCTTCAATATGAAAGAACGTCGGCATCTTTCGGTCGTTTTCATCGTCGTCGTCAAATAATACGCGCTCTATAATACTACCACCCACCTTTTTCTTGATGATTTGCATATTATTCGTCTTCAAGCTACAACGTCCTTCTGCTCTGCTCTGCTCATTATGACGAAAATGTAATTTCCATCTTGTCGACCATAAAAACTCAAATTGCGGGCAATACTTACAAGTGTGTGTATGAAAATATTTTTTTTTTTCTAATTTTTTTTTTTTATTATTTTTTTTTTTTGAAAACTCAAACTCAACGCCCAGAAAATAGGTCGAAGTAATTTTTCTTATGTGCCGTTGTTCATCCTGTTGTTATGCTGCAGGAAATGTTTTCGTGAGCCTTGAACGACACAAAAATGTACGGCACCTTATTTTTTTTTTTTTTTTTTTTGTGGACTGGAGGGTGGCAGGTTTTGAATTCGGTTGGGGGTCTATGAATGTGAAGGCATTTGGGATGACTTGAATAAATAAGGGGGTGTCGCTGTGTGCGGTAAGCGCACGACCAGACGCCAGTAGTCAACAGCTAGTCGGTCATCAATCAAAAGCAGAAAAGCCTTTAAAAAATGGTACAACAAATCTGCTTCAGTGTATTTTGTGTTCGTATATTTCTAGCGGACTTTTCAGGAAGGGGATAGGGGCGAATATCAAACGCCCATTAGGTAAAAGACGGTCTTTGGTCGTCGTCTTTGACATCGTCCTTGTCTTCTTTGTCGTCTTAAAATGAAGGCAAATTCCTTAGCTATTTTAAGTTGCATTAAAAAAAGGAATGTAGGCAAACTGAATGACGTCATTATAGTGTTGAAGGTGGACGACATCTCTTTGCGAGCCTTATGACAATTTTTCAATCTTCCATCAACGACGGCGTTCAACGACGACGGCAGTAGCCAGCGGAAGAGAAATGCAAAATGGTGGTATGTCATTTGTTGACATCCAACGACAAGATGATGGCTGGTAGTAGTGGAGGTAATTTTCTTAGCTGGTGACATTTATCATGACAATCTTTAGGCTATGCTGTTTATATCACATCGTGGTTCTCCTGGGGGCCTCTCTAATTCCGATTTGATGAAATGAATGATTTGATGGACCAAGTTACTGTCTAACTAATGAGATGTCTGGAAAATGCTCACAAAATCACTGTTTTGGATGATGGAAATTTGTAGGAAAATTGTATATTAAAAGAGTCTATGAAAAAAGGAAGCAGATCTATTTTTAGGCATTTTTTTTTTTTTTTTCCTTTTAGGGTCCTTTTAAAGATGAGACATTTTTTTATGGTTTCGTTGTTAAATTCTGGCAAGTAAAATGATTTAAAGGTAAATGCGATGGACTATAACTTCAGAGGTCTTGGTTCGAATCCCAGCTTCCACCATTCAAAAATTTTTGTTCAAGAGTAAAGTTGTCATCAAAAAAGTGTTTGTCTGTAAAGTCGGTTTACAAACGATATAATTTTACGTGATAAAAAAAAATAATTAAAAATTATTTTTTTGTCAACTTTCTTGTAAAACAATTTATAAATAATAATACGATCTCATAGTATAGTACGTAAACTAAAGATTATGAGTTATGACTTTACATATTTATATCAGGATGTTTTGTAGAAAAAAATTAACAATTTTCAAGAAAAAGCTAAAACAAATATCTTTTTTTATTCTTTTACATTTTGTGAATTTTTTCATATGAAAATCTTGCAAAAAAATTATATCATCTTAGTGCCTTTTTTCTAGAATAAAATCATATTCAAGCTTATTATGTTCTGTAAAAAGTATAATATTGATTTTTTGAAATCACTAATTTTCATGGAAAAAGCAAAAATAAAACTATTTTTCTTCGTTCATTTGGTTGGTATTTTTACCTTACAACCCATTAAAAATTGTATACTATGTGAAAGAGTATTATTTCAGCTAAAAATATTCACCTTAATCATGTCTGTGCGATATCTACAAAAACAGCTGGAATTTTGTGAATGCAATCAGTTTAAAAAAAAAAAAAAAAAAACAACAAAAAAAACTAACTTTTTATCCTTCCATCATCCTATTTTTCATTTTTTTATATGACAACCCATAATGAATTTTACATCATCGGAAAGCTTATTAATATAGCTTTAAGTATCTTTCTCAAACACATCTTTACGACACCTACAAAGCCAACCAAACTGAGATTACGGTTCTTTCATCACTGGCTTTTTGTAGTAATGTTAGGCTTTTTGAATTGAAGATTGTGCAGTTTGTAGTGCATGTACCGTAATGTTTTATATATTATATGAAAAGTCATATAATCAGAATACAAAATAAAGTTTAATCAATGTTAATTGGGTAAAAGCTTATAAAGTGCCAAAAGCGAGTATTCCTTATAGGTATCGTTAACTATTAACAAATTAAAAAAATTGGTTTCATTGAATCAAAACTTATATTGCTGTTTGTCTTACCGGTTTTTGTGGAAGTATCTATCTATTTAGAAATCCAATTTTTTTTACACACATGTGCTATAGTAATGCTTAGAAGTTCTGTACGCTTGAGATTTGTAGAAGTTTAAAAAATTCTTAAAAAATAAAAAAGCCGCCCAAAAAACTTTAAAACAGTACCTATAAGTGTTTTTCAAAAATCATATTTCAAAATCTAGGGCCTAAAAAAATCCATGTTGGAAGCCTTATTTTTGTATTATCTCTTCAGTAGAATTAGAACTTTGTCGATGTTTTTTTTTTCATTTTTCGTTTTAGAAAACCAATCACAACTTGGTTTTGAAATTTATAGAATTATTTCATTGCCTATACCATTCTTGTATTAAATTTATCTTGCCATTAAAACAAAAATCAACTCTCTAAAACCTTTAACAGCTATTTAATGATTGAGTTTTTTGAAAATCCTTTATAGTATTCATATTAAGGTTTCAAATAAGCTAGAAGATTTTTGTATCTCTTATAGTTTATTTGGAATTTTGAATTGCAATCTATACCACACTGGTAACAACCTCAGGCATAAAGGGCAAAATGGCATCAGCATCATTTTCGTGGATGCAGTCGAGGTTCGTCTGTTTATAGACGTTATCACGTCAAAAATGCACTCAGGTGAGAATTAGAAGCCCCATTCTATTTTTTTTAAATTATATACAAACCTCATGAAATCAATAAAGAACTTTCAATTCAACGTAACTACTTTAAATGCAAAGCTTAGATTTTATTTCTTTTTCATTATTTTTTCAAATCCCTAGAAGAGCAAAAAAAGTACCAAAAAAATACGCTAGTAGGTAATAATGAGAACGAACGAATTTGGGGACTATGAAAAAAAAAAAAACAAAA
The DNA here is from genome assembly GCF_945859705.1 of Episyrphus balteatus. NCBI lineage: Eukaryota > Metazoa > Arthropoda > Insecta > Diptera > Syrphidae > Episyrphus > Episyrphus balteatus. The sequence continues at coordinate 47,845,892 of NC_079137.1, forward strand.
TTTTAAACTCTGCAGCTATTTTAGTCTCACGAAAAGGGCATACAAAACTCATTTCGAAGATTTAATCAATTCTTTGAATCTTAATCGTATATAGAATGTAAGAAGCCCAACGCCAATGAAGACGATGACGACGACGACAATGACTATGACGCCTACAACGACGTGATACGCTAAAGGCATTTTTCTTAATTAAACTTCTCTCTAACACAAAAATCGACAACGACCTAGGAGACTGGGAATATAATTTTCTTGCAAGGATTCTTTGATTTGAGTGTTATTTTTTTTTTTTTTCGTTGTTTTTTTTTTTTTTTTTTCTTAAAAAAAAGAAACAACATAGAAAACGAGAAAAGAATTTGTATTATTTTTCCTTTAGGCTCATTCAATGACATTTATGTAGGCATTTTAGGTCGTAACAACTTTTAAGGGGCAACAACTTGTTCTGCATAACAAATATTTTCAGAGAGAAACGCTTTAAGGATATTTTAAGCTATTAAAAACAACAAAGAGTAAGTTTAATTGGAAGTGGATGAAAAAAAAAGGAAGTTCCTACTTTCTTTTCTTCAAAAAAAAAAAAGATTGATTGGCCTTATTTCTGATGTACCCAATTTTAGTGAATTAGAGAGTCAATGTTTATGTTAACACATACGAGTATAAGATTAGAAAATTTAGTAGCAAGGTCTTCAAATGTGAGTTACATTAGAAGGAATGACGGTTGCGCGGGTTGAATTTCTAAAAAGTTCAATTAAAAATATTGGCAGAAAAATAAGAGAACGATAATATTTATATTTTAAAAATAAATGCATGTTTTTCGTGCGTATTTTCCCAAAAAATTGCAAAAATTACAAAATAACACGCTTGAAATTTTTAACGAAAAGTGATTGAACGAAAAAATAAGCAAATAATGTGCAAAACTGACAAACCAACGTTGTCCAAACTCATAAGAAAATTAACTCCAACCTGATCAAATTATAAATTTTATTTTTTTATAGCAAATTTTGGGCAGTTTTTTTCATTACCAATAATTCAAAAAAATTAAATCTTTGTACTACGAACATTTTTTTTATTTTTTTGCAAATCTACACTGTACAACATTTTGCTGTGGTTTCTACAAAAATTTGGTTTCCATTTTTTTTAATGGTCTAATTTGATATTGTTCTTTTCCCAAAAACAACACAAAACTATTGTTTTTGGAAGTTTAAAATTCAATATCTCAAAAATTCAACAATTCTTATACCTACAAGAATTCAGAAGGTTAATGTCTATTAGAAAAGTATAATTTGCTTTATATGAAAAAACTGGCTGGCCAATATTACTGTTATTTACCTTAAAATAATCTTTAAAAATGTGTATTTGTCATTTTTTTTAAGTGAAAACTTCTTTAGTATCGTAGTGATTTGAAACAAGATGAAACGAAAAAGCGACATTAAAACTCAATTGATCATAACTTTTTTGTTTTAATAGATGGATAGGTGAAATTCATACTGAAGATAGGTAATTAAATAAACTTTAAGTTTGCAAAATTTAAATTAATTTCATATTCAAAAAACCTGAAATAACGATGAAAAGATGTTCTTTTTCTAAACACGTCATATCTTTTGATCTAGAACACATACAAATTTTATACGCATGCTGATAATATTACCTTTCGTTTAATATATCACATATAACGGTACGTGCTCTACAAGTTACACAATCTTAAATTAAAAAACTTGAAAATACCTCAAAACACCTGTTGCCCATGGCCAGGCCAGCCACCAGTGTAGGAAGCACCGTAATCTCAGTTTGAAATTTCGACATGGTTGGCTTTAAAAAATTCTTACTTTTTTTGTAGGCAAGGTAGAAATATGATTGAAGCATCATATAAAAGGTGAAACAATAAGCTTTCAGATCATATAAAATTTATTATAGGTTGTCACATAAAAAATATGGATTTAAAGGTGGTGGAATAAAATTGTAGATTTTTTCGATTGTTTTTTTTTTTTTTGCAAAAAAAATGTTTTTTTAAGGTTTCACTTCTACCACGTGTGAATTGCACACATGATTGTTTTTTTTTTTACAATATTTTCTAAAAAAAAGTGTAGTTTTCCTACCAAATCTTAAATACCTATAAACTATTTTTTCAAGTTAAATTCGTCAAAAATTCAAAAATTAAAATTTTGCTGGAAAATATTAAAAAAGGTTTTAAAAAAAACACATAAAAAGGTTAGTTTAAGCCAAGTTTAGTTAAAGTTAAACTATTTTTGTAAAAAAAAAAAAGAAAAAATTAAAAAATTGTATTTTTGCTTTTTTCTCACTATTATATAAAAAGTTATTTGAGGAAAAGTGGTGGATCTTTTCACATTCAACTTTCTCCAGAATTTGCAGAAAACGACTTTTGACACCTATTCCACTTTTTTATCCCCTTTCCACCAATTTGTTTGTTGGCCAGTTGAAATAAAAAAGTTAACTCTGCAAAACCCTGTTAATTGAGAACGAACATATTTTTCGGTCAATTTGACTTAAAATAGCAAATATTTCCAGCCTTTATGTAAACCTTTTTTTTTAATTTTTTGCTTCGACTTAATGAAGTTCCCCCAATATTTCTGTTTATTTTTCCAAATGAAAGAAAAACAAAATTAATGTTTTTTGAAAAACAAAACTTAACACCTTGCAAAAGAAAAGATTATCCTTTTCTAAGTCAAATAATGACAAGTAGAAGAACTTCCTTCCTTCATATACCTAAAAATAAATTCCACATCACTTATTCTAGAAATCTACCTTTTTCGCACATTAAAGATGCCATCACTTCGCCTACATTCATTCCAATAGATATAACTCTCAACAAAACAATAATAATCCTGTATTTCTGTGACAATAATTTCCAAGACTTTTGCCTCACAAAGGACTCGATTCATTATTATAATTACTTATTTGTCTAATTGCCGAGCAAATCTTAGCAACTTGAAGATTAATTAAAGCGCTGCTGCTGTTTGGTATGAGAATATTATTTGTATGTATGTGTTGTTGCTATTCTGTGTAGGTTCTTTTAAAGGTTTTAGCTTGTGATTATTATGCTTTGGCCAATCCCTCCTTAGACGCTTCTTCTGGTTCATCGTTCAATCCTCGGAATCATTGTCATTTCCGTTTTCATTTTCCTCTGCCTAATGAACGCAATGTTCTTGTCATCATCATCATCATCATCGTCATCTCTCGTGATGCTTTTTGTACTTTTCTCAGCCCTCAAGATATGTAGCTACTAGATACGAGAGGATATATACGACGACGAGCGTTCGAGGACAATGACAACGACGACATATTCCAGGATCATCCTAGAATTTTTTTTTTTTTTTTTATTTTCTTATTCGTACTTTCATACTTTTTGCTATTTTTCGTTTGTAGATTTAAAGTACCTACACAAACATAGTACGTATATGTTTTCTAGGTACTGTCAAATAGAACACCCAAGAACCCAACCATGGTAACAATCAGTCTTTTGTCCTGTGCGGCTGTGTTTGCCTTCAACTATAATAATAATGTTTGTGTATGAACAACGAAGAAGAACAAGAGAGGATGCTCCTGCCAGCTCCATCTCCAGCGCCAGTGTCGTGTCGTCCTATCTGCTATTTCTCTCTATATTTTTGTCGCTGTTCAGTTGAACGGGCGGGCGTTGTTTTTTTTTCTTTCTTTAGAATGAGAAAAGACTCCTCCACCAAATAAACAAGAGGGGAATACTGTCGCTTTGGAGCTTTGTGTAATGTTTTGTTTCAATGATGTCTGAAAATCAGTTGCGACTACTACGAGCTTCGTTATGCTTTTGTAGGATTAATGTTGTCGTTTGATTTCGAATGGAAGTAGCGTAGCGACCGACCCACCTCGCCAACTACCCAGTCTTCCTCACAAAACCACTAACAACCATGCTACAGCCGAGCCGAGCCGAGCGCGGTGCCACATGGTCGTGGTGTGGTAGGATGTAAAGTGACAAAACATTAACGCCAATTTAAAGTTCATTCAACCGTTTTATGTTTTTAAATGACAATTTATGATTTTTTTTGTTTGTTCTGTTTGTCTTGTTTTCCATAGAAATTTTGAGGAATTATTATGGATTTTTTTTTGTTGCGGTAGGTTTTGTTACAGGGATGTTGGATTTTTGTTTTGTGGAAGGATTAAGAGATTTGTTTGAAGTGAATAGCAAATAAGTTAACTGATTTATAGTACATGTACTTGAGGTCACTGATCAGTGGATAAAAAAGGACATTATAAACCGTAGGACAGTGTTGCCAGCGAATTTTAGAGGCAAGGAGCCGAATTTTAGGAGACTTGGAGCCAAAAATCGCCAATTTCAAAAATTGTTCATAAAAACTCATAATAATGTATTTTGTACCATTTTTTTTTTTTTAATTTTTTCATCATTTTTTTTCCAACTTCAAATTAACTTAGATATATGATAATATAAACAAAAAATTTAAAAAAAATAAAAAATAAATTATACTCGGTATTAAATTTATTAGACTTCAAGTTAGATTCTTGAAATTTTATTTTAGCAATAAATAAATAACAAAACAAATATACATTGTGGAAAAGTGGAAACAAAATATGAGGCGTTCAGAATAATAATGGGTCAAGTCCATTTGAAATTTGTGCATTATTCTGAACTTTGAGAAGCTTTTTCTCAGAAACTAAAGGAACTTTTGAAATAAATGTTTCACAGATCGAGAGAAGTGGACTTGACCCATTATAATTCTGAAAGCCTCATATACATATGAACGAAAATGAAAGTCAGATTAAAAAGTACAAAAAATTGAAATCTTACTGTTTTTGAGTAATTTAAGTGCAAATTTTAACAAATAGGCCAAAGTTGTAAACAATGATAAACAAATTTTTTCGAATTCAAGATTTTTTCATTTTGTGCATTTTACGAGAACATTTACAATAGTATACTAATTTTAATCGGAAAGTAGACATTTTAACGAACGAATTGCCTACCGATTTTTTGAAAAAAGCTAATATTTTGACACGTGAATTTTCGATTGAAAATTAGGTCGTTTTTTTATATATTAAGTCAAAATAAGGTGAAAAAATTAATATTTGAAATCAAATAAATTACAGTGTATTTGGGACAATAATAAGGTAAGTTTTCACAAAACTTCGTAGAAAAATTTTGTATTTTGAAAAAGATAAAAATAAAAAACCAAAAACTCGGTTATTTGAATTTTTCACATAAATTTTGAGGTTATGTGAAAAAATTGTCAATACAAAAGTTGTAGACCTTTTTATTACCTACAACTTTGCCATACAACTTTTTTACGTAAGACTTGTAGTTCTGCCGGAAATCGAGATATACCATTTTTTTAACATTAAAAACTCAACCCACCCACTTCCCGAACTCGGCTCGCCCGTAATTTATTTTTCCTTTCATTTTTATCATATTCACCTCCTTTTGCAATGGGTTTAATTCTACTATGATTTTTTTTGGTTTCAAAAATTATCGACCCTGGTCTAGTACAGTACAAATCAGGAACAAATTTCTGTTCATCTTTAATACCTACACAGTGTGTTTTTGTATTTATCCGAATTACACTTCCGTCTTCAGGTGTTTTTGGGCACTTTTATCGAATTCCCTTCACATTTATATCGAGTTCTCCATTAAAATGCTTTTACTAAATAAATTGCTCTTATGGTAAAAGTAGTTTTTATCTTATGACTTTTTTAGAAAAGAAATTAGAGAAAATTATCATTTGTAGTACCTATTGTATTGTATTAAAACAAAGTATGCCATCAGATTTTTTTTTAAGAAAATAAAAAAATAATTCAAAATCGTTAAAGCGGTTTTTTTAAAATTATTATTTACTGGGTATTTTATATATGTACATACAAACATTTTCTAAAATTTTTCAAAAAAAAGTTAGTACCTGTGCCATTTTGAAAAAATAATTAAACAACAATTAAGAACGAAAGTTCAAAATATTTCACTGAATCGTTCTCAAAAAATTGATTTTTCCAAAAAATATATTTTTAAAAATCCAAAAATGTGTTTTTTTTGCAATTTTTCTAAAATTTTAATATTACATTTATTTAAACGCTGTTGTTTAAAAATTTTCGTTGAAATCAGTTTAGTCGTGTACGATATATTGTAAATAAAAAAAAAACAGTTATATGGCAGGTAGGTACGTTAATAACGGTTCGAAAAATAGTAATATTACACATAAAAATTTTAAACAAAATCGTTAGAGCCCGTTTAAAAAAAAAATACTTTTCTATTTCTGTTATATGGCAGTTAGGTACCGTTAGATTTGGCCCTACAAAAATTTTTAATTTCTCCTCTAGGGAATCACCTTAAACTGTCAAGTACCAAGTTTAAAGAAAATCGCTTTACTAATTTATTACGCTGCAGATAGAATTACGGGATCCACTTTTCTATCATTCTCCATTATCGTCAATGTCCATTTCTGATTGTTATCTCGAGTTCAATTTGATTTTACGAATCCTAAACTTGCCTAATAGTATCGGTGGATACTGAATACATGGTCTAACGTTTCTTCAAAAAGCTCTCAAAAACTTTCATCAAACCTTCGACCACCAATTCATAGATTTAAAAATGATAAAAATTTACAGTAATGTTGAGTCATTACAAAATTACAATAATTTTCAAATGTTTTTGTGTTCGAGCTAACTTAAATGTAAGAAATCCATCAATAAGAACAATGCCAGACATCTTTTTCATTTTATTGACACCTTGTATATTTTTTTTTTTTATAAAATGCTTAATGTAAGTGTCAACACGTGACTATTCTTATGATAATGTTATCAAAATAATTTATTGTCTTCTTTCGTTGAGGAATGTTTATGTTACTTTTTCAAATTCAAAGAAACAATCTTTTTTTTTCATGAGTTATGGCGTCAGGGAAAATAAATAATAAATCTTTACCTCTATTATGACTAAATATTTGTAGGTGGTCTGTCTGGTATTTGTTGTCAGTTAGGATTTCAATCCTTAAAATATTTCAGTAAATTTTATTTCTGATGATGTTACTTATTGGTTAATGGAGATAAAATCTCCTAATATCCTAATGTTGGCCACAGAATATTTATGACTTGTGAACCTATTGCTTAACAAAAATTATGTACCACAAAGAAAGGAAAGAAAAAAAGAAAAAATATTATTTTAAATTTTGATACCAATATCAATCACAATAAGTTCTTGCGTCAGCTCTTTCGTTTGCGTTTTATTTAAACTCATTTTTCTTATTTTCAATAGAATAGTCAAAAATTATTTATATTTTATGAATAATTATGTGAGGATAAGACGCATAGAACAAAATCATAAAATATTTAAACACCATAAAACTTGTATTTGAGTAATTTAATAATGAAACTCAATGCCAAATGTTGTTGGCGAAAATTTACTATTATTTTATGATTCCTTTTCAACTTAAGTAAACGTGAATTTATTTGCTCATTGAGGTTGCGAATATTTTTCTTTTTCGAATAAGAATGCAACTCTTGTACAAACTTTGTTGCAACTTAGGATATCTCAATTATTTTACAACATCACACACCAATGTGAGAATACACACTGGGAACAGAGGTAGTAAAATAATAAATGCTTAACAAGTTAACATCATATTACCTGGCAATGGCAATTTGAGATGCATTTTGGTAGTAAAATTTTAATTATAAGCAGCGGCAAATAGTTTTAGTTTAGCGTAGTGTGTTGAGAGGTTTTTGTTTTATGACTTGAGATTACTAGTTTTTATGAGCATCCTACGAGATTTTGTTTAAGATTAAGTTAATTTTAAGACCACAGCTACAAAAGTGAATATTTGATTAGGATAAAAGGAAGAGTTGATTTGATTTGAGATTTAATCTGTTAAAAAATTTAAAAGTATAACTGTTTTGAGGACATAAAAAGTATATGTATATATATTTTTTTTGCAATTCCTTCCATCTAAATAAAAATTTTGTTCTCATGATATTCCTAGACAGGTTAAAATTCTGTTAAGAAATGGACTTTTGTTTAAAATTCATTAAATTTTGTTAGTTCTTGGGAGACATTTTTTCGATATTTGAAGCTCTGTGAGTTAATTGCTTAAATTTAAGCCTGTTTTCACTATTTAAACTTAAGATATACCCACGAATAAAAGAGATATTGAGAAAATGTAAACAGTTTTTGAAAGAAGAAAAAAAGTTCTTATAGACATAAACTACCTCATATTAAGATATAACCTCAAAAACCAGCAAAAAACTTTTTATTTGCATTTCATATCGGTAATATTAAAAAAAAAAAAAAACATGTGTGCAATTCCGACGTGGTTGAAGTGAAACCTTAAAAATCATTTTAAAAAAATCGAAAAAATATTACTTTTTTTTTATTCCATCACTTTTTTTTATATGACAACCTACAATAAATTTTATACCATCTGAAAGCTTATTGTTTCAGCTCAAAATATTTATATCGACCATGTCTATATAACATCTGCAAAAAGAGCTAGTATTTTTTAACCCAATTAGTTTTCATTAAAAAAAAAAAACCAAAACAATCAATCTCTTTTCTCTTCTAACGCCATTAAATCCATTTTTAAAAGACAACCTATAATAAAATGTATATCATAATTATTTCACAATTATTTCAAGTTATGATCAATTGATTTTTCGTATCGCTTTTTCGTTTCATCTTGTTTTAAATCACTACGATACTAATAGTAGGAGATCCGGCCATAATACGACCTACCCTCATCGTTATACCAGTTGAGAGTTATATTTTCTGAAAGGTAGTGTCTAAGGAAATAAATTGCACATGGGTTGCCAAGCGATATCCTGTCAAGGCATTCTCAAATATCGAATTGGGGTATCATGACTTAAAAAAGACCATATCTCGAGTTGTAGATTTTTTACATTTTTTTTTGTATGTGTGGCTTTTATGTTTTTATAATATCTATCGAATCCAATTTCAATTTTATTTTTATTACGTTTTGTTTAGAAAATAGATTTTTGCCTATTTTCTAAATTTACCTTTGTTTACCCTACTCAGACTTCAAATTTTAAAAAATCCTGATAATTAAAATTTTTAAATTAAATTTCCTATGACATAATATTTTTTTTATAACTCTTTGGGTTGCCATATAAGCAGGGTGGCGTATTCTAAAATAGGGAAAAATAAACTTTAAGGCCTGGCAACCCTATGCCTTGACAGGATATCGCTTGGCAACCCATGTGCAATTTATTTCCTTAGACACTACCTTTCAGAAAATATAACTCTCAACTGGTATAACGATGAGGGTAGGTCGTCCTATGGCCGGATCTTAGACTATAAAGAAGTTTTCACTTCAAAAAACCGAAGCTAGTAGAATATTTGTGACTTTGAATTCGAGTTTTCAAAAAAAAAAAAAAATATTAGTTTTTTTTTTAAATCAACAAATGTATGTAAACCGACAATTTGACATATTTCTAAATTAACGGTAAATAAAAGGATTTTGAATAAATTTTTTAATTCAAATGGGTTCCTCAAGAGTAAGTTAGAAATAAAGAAAACAATGCTATGACAAACTTTGAAGAGCCACATTACCTAGCCTACACAATTAAAAATCAAAATATTTAGCGCCGTTTTAGAGATAAGTTAGTTTTTTTTTTGTATTTTGGTTACATGGAGTTTTGGGCCAAAAATAAAATTTCAGGTTCTTTTGTGGGGAATCTTACGAAGTTCTTAGCTGCCAACTTTGAAGAAAAACGTTTCAGTACACAGAGTAAAAAACCATCTAAAATTGAGCGCATGTGATATGGATTTTAAAAGGCAAAGTAGAAAGTGTGGCAAGTAAAAATAAAGTTAAAAAAAGGCTTATTATAAGCCTTTAAAATGTTCCCAATAAAACTTCATATGCGACAACTACGCATCTTCACCAATTTGGATTCCATTCTCAAAATGTATTCAATATATGTGATCAATAGTGAGTAAAGTATTTTGTGAGGATGGTTTAAAATTCATAAAATTTTTCGAAATACACTTCTGTATAATTTTTTGAATCAAGCGTAGTACTCAATTAAAATCCAAATTACTGATAAATAAACAGAGTAACCATTTTCTCAAAACTATTACTAGGAAAATCGTTGTTTGAGATGGGTTGGCGTCAAAATTCTGATTTAGAAAGTTCTGCTTTCAAAATTCTGCAAAAAAAATTTGTTTTTAAATTGTTTGCAAAATGTTAAAAGGCGCGCAATTTATTGATAAATAGAGCTTATACTATAGTATGCTTTTTTATGTTTTTAACAACAATTGAATGTAAAAAATTTGAGCTTTAAAATGAGACCATGAGATTTTGAAGAAAAAATAATTTTATCCATTGCAATTTTAATATTTTCGACAGTTAAACAATAAACAGTTAAGAAAGTACTAAAGTTGAATTACATTAAATAAATGGATTACTAGCTGTAAGCGCATATGCTATGAAAAAAAAAAAAAAAACAGAATTAGCAGAATTTTTTTGTTCAAAAAAAACCAGGCAGAATTTTGAACAGCTGAATTTTAAATAAGCACAATTTTCGTTAAAAATAAGAAGAAGCAGCATTTTGCAGACAGAATTTTGACACACTCCCATTTGAGATTCATTAAAATCACAAAAAAACAACAATAAACACAATTATTATTCCCTGTTAAAATACATATCCTACAGTAGTTGGATGCAGTTTTAATGAGTTCGTCTGCATGAATTCCAGATTAAAAATAAATCTTTTGGCCGTCATTTTAGTTTGTCCGTCTTTTTTAATTTTTTTTTTTTTTTTTGTAGGTATATTATTAATAATTGTAACTTTGCCTACGGCTTAAACATTTATACTTCACTCATAACAGCCTAATAGCTTGACGTGCAATAATTGCACGTCCTTTTCATGCTCATCAATGTTATATTTTTCCTCACATAGAAGAGAAATTCTGTTTATTCTTTTTATTTTATTTATTATTGAAATAAAATTAATGGTTTATTTAACCCTTATATATTCCCAGATTAAAAAAAAAAAAAAAACAAAAAAAAAATCTGAAAGCCTACCCTTTTCTGACCGACAGAATCAAGTGTACATCAACTGTATGTGTGTTTTTTTTTTTGCAAACATTTTATTTTTTTCCCAGGCTAAAAGTGTTCCATATACGGAAACAATTTATGCTAACGACAAATCTCCGTAAAGGCCAATGTTTGCATTCAAAAAGCCCCAATAAATGCCACTCACGATGGCGTGTATCCTTGATCAAGAACCACAAAGAGCGCACACACGACGACGGGCGATGCGATAATCGCGCGCATTCATTGTAATTCCGCGAGCTATGTATAAGTTAGCTTGAAGCTTGTTTTTGTTGAATATGGTGAATCCGTACTGAAGCCATCTACCACCATCACTTCGACGACCTCTGGGTTGTCGCCGCGAACCGAACCAAACTGAACCGTGCATTCAATGTCCCGCAGCGGCTTTTCATAAAATCATATTTATATTTAACATTGGTTTTTAAACCTTGTGGCCTATTAGACTGTGCAACTTGCCAAGTAGCCAATAGAAGCCACTGTGTGTCCCGTTCCCGTCCGTGTTGTACCGTCGACGTTTTGTTATAATTTATTCGAGAATTTTAATAACTCTCATGAATTAAACATTTTATATTCGAATTCGAATGCGCTATGGCACAGTTGCACCACCGCAAAGTAAACCGATATGGACTTGGACAGAAACCAAACGAAAAATCATCATCATCATCATCAGAGTCAAGACAGAATAAATACAACAAAATTGTGTTGTTTGTATGACAAAGTACGACAACGACGACGATGACACAAGCCTTCCAGAGGAGACAAAAATAAAAAAAAAAAACAATTCTGGACAAATGCGAGACGGGCAAGCGATAACGTGGGAGAAGGATCCAGACGTGGTCACCGCGCGATGGTCACCACTCGTTAGTTCTGTTGATAGAGTTGTTTTGTTTGAATGTTTTTTTTTTTTTTCATGCTAAAACGTCTGTCAAGCTGAAACGCACGCAGTAAATGTGGGTTTTGCCATGTCGTTGTTGTCTTTATATAAATTCTCATATTGAGAATGACTAAGAAATCGGTGTAGGTACCCTTACCCGGTACTGAAACACAAACTATGTTCATCAATTTGCAACAAGGTAACTTTGGTCAGGGAATACATTTGTATATACCTGGTCTATAGAAAGAAGAGATGCTGAAATAATAAATTGGTAGACAAAGAAAAACCAACTGGCAAAATTATGGTACTCCGCGGAATTTTTTCGATCATATTTTAAAAAGTTGAAATCAAAATTCAAATACAACATCGACTAATACACGACGGGTGTTCTTTGAGTTAAAAAAAAAAAAATTGTTGAGAAAAAACTAACCTTTCTTTATGCAGACTGCTTTTTTGTTTATGATATACTTGCCAAAAAATTTGTATTAATATATTCTCATTATTAATTGGTGCTCTCAATCATTTCAATCACGAAACTCCATGGGGTCTACTAAGATGCATCTAAAAATTCTGCAAAACACAAACTACCTGAAAGGAAGTCTGAAAATGAATCATTTTTCATCATGAAAAAAACAAAAAAACCTTCAACGAAATCAGACAGTAGTAAGTTTGATCACTGTTTAAAGTCAGATACTTTTTAATTAAGCTATTAGTCTATTAAAAATATTGAATAAGGAAAAGAAAAGAATAGTTGCGTTTAGAGAATTTTTATTTTTGGTCGAGTTTTTAAGGAAAAAGTATGCTCTATATCCAGTGGTGTACGTTGAGTCGCCGGGGCAGCCTAAATTTTGGGGCATATTTGATATAATTGGGGCCCCTTAGATACAGTAAAAAAAAGTACGTATACGCCATACATTTTTTTTATGGCTTATTTATTTTTAGTTTTATTTTAATGTTTTAATATGTTTTAATATTTAATTAATATGTCTATCATAAAAGTAGTAAATACTTGTACTAGGGGCCCCCAAAATTAAATATTTAAAGGCTCCTAAAATAAAATTTTTTGAAGCTTAGAATTGATAGTTCTTGGGGCCTCTGTTCTGAAGTAATATGTACACATTTTATTTTTTCATCATCAAACATAGTTTATTTCTTTTGGGGTCCCCGAAAAATTATTTTTGGGGCCTCAAATGTAAGTGCTTAGAGGTCCCTAAACTATAATATAATTTTTTTGGAGCCAAGAATTAATAGGAATTGGGGCCTCTGTTCTGAAGTAATATTCGGTATGCCACCAATAACGTTATGTTTTTATTTTGGGCCCTGATGCATTTATGTTGGGGCCCCTGAATTGATTTTTAATTTTCCATTTGATTGTTTTGAAGCACTGAAGTAATAGCTTTTGAGGATCCTTAAATAATATTTGTCATGCCATCAGAGAATTTGATGAATATTTTTGGGCTCCTTAGTAATAGATTTTGGGGACCCAAATTAATATTTGATTGCCTCTCAACTAATGGGGTTCCTGAAAAATTATTTTTTGGGACCCTTAATATAATATTTTTGGAGCCCCGAAGTCATTTTTTTTTTTTACTCCTAAAGTAATATCTAGTAATCCATCAAGAAATATAATTTAATTTAAAAAACAATTTTTTTTTATTTGATTTTTTTTTTTTTACGCCCTGAAGTAGGTAAAGGCTTTTGGGGCCCCTGGCCTGAAGTTGTTTGCTTTTTTGGGGCCCCTAATGTATTATTTGTGGTGGCAAAGATTTTTAAAGTAATATTTTTTGGGGCCCTATAATTATAATATAATATTATAATTTAATATTATAATTTTTCTTTTAAAAAAGCAGTTTATTTTCTTGGGGCCCCTGGTGTAACTTTTTTTTTAAATCAATATATATTGTGTGGCTACCAATGCATTATACATTACACTGAATGAAATAATTTGTCTCCCTTGTATCCGAAGTGATCCAAATACATTTTAATTTACTTCGTAACTCGATTTATGCTAACAGTTTCCTTTTTTTCGTGCACTATTTTTAGTGCTTAAATATTTACAAATTTTTCATCAAGTAAAACACTTCAAAACCGCCTGTAATTTATCGAGATTTGAAACTTATGAAATATTTTTTTGATTTTATTAAGCCCACATACATTTTAAAACTCAGCCTTGTTCAAAATAAAGGACCCCCTAATGTTTTTGTATAAGGTTAGTACTCTTGAAAACCAATTTTTGATAAAAACTTTAAATGTATTACGGTCTTAAATTTAATGAAATTTTATATAATTGAACTTAAACTTATAAAAAAGTTTAAGTTTTTCAGTATTCAACCTTATGACAGGAATATAAAATTTAACGAATTCCAAAAATATTTTTTCAAAAATTCTTTGTGTGTCCCAGTCGTTTTATTCCAATTTGCTTCAATTTAATTTCAATACTCACATAACCTTAAGAAATATTTATGTAGTTTAGGGTGGTGCAAAAAAACATATTTTTCGATATTCGGTCGTGAACTTTCAAGTCGTGCTCTTCAACGCAAGAGAGCGCTGATAAAAGTTTAAATTTTTAGATTTTTTTTAATGGTCTTTTATAAAAAATATTAAATATTTTTTTTTTTTCGAAAAAATGTATTGCAGCAGTATTAATAATAAATTATTTATTATTATTATTATTATAATAAATTAATAAGCAAAAAAGTGCAAATAAAAACATCTCTATACCAACTACCTCAACAAACGAAATTTAATTGGAAGTGGGGCCATATTATTTCGATATTTTTTTTCGAATGAGTACAACAACAACAACTTTGAAGCACGTACTTGTTCACTTGTTAGCATTATGTACGACGTGACTACGCCAACGAACAAAACAAAAATATATAGTTTTTTACATATAATTTTTTTTGTATTCTGAAAGGTTCTGAAAGGGTACAAAACTTAAATAATATGAAAAAATTACCTGATAAAAAAGTCGGATTTCTTAAGAAAAAAAATTTTATCTCGGTTATTTATGGAATATTCTCAACAATGTTTTACCATTTTGAAAAGAAAATTGAACACACCAACTTTTAAGGTAACTTTCCGAAACATCGTAGTGCATTTTTTTTACACTACGGTTTATTGAATTAGAGTAATGTAAAAAATGTTAGTACTTAGTTGGTCAAAAAAGTAATATTTTCTTTAAAACTTTATTCAAGGTTCCGTAACAAAAGAAAAAATTGGGAAAAATTAAGATTTGTAATCACGGCACATGAAAAACCGTCACAGGGTGACCATTTTTTCGGTTTTTTTTCGAACGCCCATAACTCACAAAATATATGGCTCCGATTTTTTTAATTATTTTTCTGATAACTGTCACGACCTACCCTATCTACCGTTTTCGTTTCGACGTTAACTTTTGGGACACCTTGTATAATACAATTTTTTAATATCAATCAGCACCCCTTTTTATATAATCTATACCTATGTATAGTCGTGGTTGTATCTTCTCCTCCACTTTCCGGTGATGCACACTGAACCCAAATTCTTCTACTGTACCATTATTCACCCCACACAATTTTGATCTAAAAAGATTCATTTTATGATCTAAAAGCTATACCACAATTTTTTGTTCCATTCCATTAGAGCAAATACGAAAGCGATATGAATGAAAGTTGAAAAAAATTTGCCTTTTGAAGTGTTAAACTATACCCACTGAATGATTTGCTGGTACTTAAAGACAGCATTAACAAAATTATTCGATTTTACCAAAATTGCCGATTTTCGAAAAGCAACATATCATGTCATTTAAATCTATGAGGATCTCAAAAATAACTAAACGTTCCAAATTTAAAGTTTAATATCCTTGTTTTGCTTATTAGTCTTTTAAAGCTTAAATCAACAAAGTCTGCACTTTTTTTGTATTTTTAATAATTTTGCATTTTGACGCTCATGCTTTTGAGACGAATTAGAAACCAAAATCCAACTCCAAGCAGCCTTGATTAGCTATAATAACAGCAGAAAAGGCAGAGAACATTTTGCAACACAAATTTCAAAACTTAAATCAGATCATCGTTGATAATTCCAAAGTTCCTACCGTTACCGACCGTTAGTCTCAAACTTTGACTAATCTGTGGCATTCAGGTGTTTTGCTCCCTGAATCCGTAAATCTCACATTCGAGTATTCCTGTTAGTTATTCAATTAAAAAAAATCATGTGCGCAATTCACACGTGGGTAGAAGTGAAACCTTAAAAAATCATTTTCTTGCAAAAAAAAAAAAATCCATCGCCTTTAAATAAATATTTTTTATACGACAAGCTATAATAAATTTTGTTTTAAATCATATGAAAGCTTATTATTTCACCTTTAATATGGTGCTTCAATCATATTTCTACCATGCCTATAAAAAAAGTAAGAATTTTTTAAAGCCAACCATGTTGAAATTTCAAACTGAGATTAGGGTACTTCCTACACTGGTGGCTGGTCTAGTCATCAGCAATAGATTCCCGCAGGTGTTTTGATGTATTTTTCAATTTTTTCAATTTAAGATTGTGTAACTTGTAGAGAACGTACCGTTATGTGTGATATATCAAATGAAAGGTTATGTTATCAGCATGCTTATTAAAGTTAAATCAAATTTTTATGTGCACTAGATCAAAAGATATAACGTGTGTAGAAAAAGAGCATCTTTTTACCGTTATCTCAGAATTTTTTTTTCATATATCTATTAAAACAAAAAAGTTATAACAAGTTGAATGTTCATGTCGCGTTTTCGTTTCATCTTGTTTCATCGATACTAAAGAAGTTTTCACTACAAAAATATATATTTTTCTTTCGAGATTTCCAATTCAAACACATCAACAGACAGATACAGCTTTTTCTCATACGCATCTGAATCTACCTAAATTCCATCTAACCAAACTAAAAGTTTCCCATAAAACTTCTAAAAAAAACGATTCTGTCACTTTTTCATATCGTAATATTATTTTTATTCGCCTTATTTGTGTTGTTTTTTGCCATCATACTAGGGCACAACACACAGCATCCAACTTGAAACAACCAAACCAACAGTGGAAGCAGAAGCATCTGCCATCTGCTGTCGCTCCCTCACAACAAAATCTTTTGCATAAATCATGCGATAAATATCTCGAAACTCTCCTACCAACACTCCGCTCTACTCCTGTCATTCTCAACAAGATAGATACAAGGAGTTCGATACAATTGTGTGCAGCAGCACAGATAAAGTCAACGAAAATAAGATGAAATATTTAATATTGATTTCATTTATTATGCATCATTAGGTGGTATCTATCGATCTCTGCGAGCCAGAATATATTGCAACTGATTTATTATCGATTTTCGAGAGAAGACGATGACGAAGAAACACAACACTAAGAGAAGGAAAGGAACTCCCAAGAGGCCAAAATACAGGATGTGTCGCTAATGTTGCCTATCTGTCTTCCGCATCCTCTCTCAACTCTATACAACATAGCACATCGTCCATTAGAGTTTGTGTGCTGTTTTACTGGTATTATGGGGTGATTGAATTGATAGCATAAGTTATTGCATTTATATCTACAAATTTCATAAATTGTAATGGATATGCGGGGATACCCATGCTGTTGCCTATAATATTTATTCACATCATCCTTATGCGAGTTTAGTCTAGGCTAGAGGAACTCACCATCAGCATATAAGGACTAGGGCAAGACGCCCGCGTGCGTCTACGTCGTTGTATGTGCCCTTACGCCTTCGACACGCTACCAACTTTGAACGATAAACGACATAGCAAAATGTTGATGAGAAGAGAACTTTGCAACGACATTTAACCATGATGATGATGATTACGACGATGACGAAAGACGACGACGACGACGAAGATGTCGATAGGAAACGTTTACGATCCAAAACCTACTTCATGTTTATGTTCTTGTTGTTATTATTGTAGGAAATTTTCTTGTTATTATTGAGGTTAAACGCAACTTTAACTTGAGTTGGCAATTATGCAAATTGTCGCGAAGTAGTTTGAAATTTAATTTACTAAAAAATCTACCAACCTATTGCTATTGCGGGCTTATACCAGAGGGCATTGATTCTGTTAGAAGGGGTTTTTCGTCTTCAACTTCGACTTTGTCAGGCATGTACCAAGATTGACTGTAATTATTGCCATAATGTTATAAGGTAATGGGGAATTTTCAATGAGAGTTTCATTATGTGTAGTTGATGCATATTGAGGAATTTAAATCACAAGAAAAATAAATATAATTAGAAAATCGTTACACTGAAGCATTGAGGGATGAAGTACCCTCTCTGTTATGAGGTTATTTTGCATGCACAATTGCCTGTTAATTCATAATAATACAAAGGTTTAAGGCATAATTGTTGCAAGATTCGAGAGAAAAGGTTGTTTTTAGTTTTTAACACCATCTAATGAGTAGGCACGGAAACGAAAATGCTGCTGTAAGGACACTGTTGTAAATTGGGAGCAATAACGTTATTGATAAAAAACCAACATATTGCTGTTTCTGACGGAAAATTATCTTAAAAAAGGCAGTAGAAATGGGATAGCTGCAGAACTTGCGGTAAGACGACATCCAAAAAGTTAAATCATGCTTACCTGCCATATTACCGCAAGGATCAAAGTTTTTTTTTAATGAAGTTTTAATATATTACAGAAATATGTATAAAAATTTTATAAAATTTTCAAAACAGACATTTTTGGATTTTTAAAAAATATTTCACTTTTTTTTTTTTTAATTATGCATATTAACTTTGTCGAAATTTCGTCATAAGTGTTTGATTAAAATTTCCTAAAAAATATTTTTAGAAAAATGTTAGAAAACTTGTAATTAAAATTTATATTATTAAAAAAATGTAGGTATTCAAAAAACTCTGCTCTAATGATGTACCTACTATTTTTGTTTTTTTTTTCTAAAAATTCTTTTTCATATAAAAAATGAAATAACATACCGTTTCGTGGTCAAAATTAAATTATATTTGAAAAATAAGATTAAAATATTTTTGGATTTAAATTAAATATTGAACAGTAAATTTTTTGAAAACGGATTGATTAATTTTTTTTTAAATTTAGTCGTCATGTTGATTAATAGTGTCTCCAAACTCTTTTGGGAGATTTAGAAAATAAATTTTACCTTTCATCTGGAGTTTTTCAACTACATTTTTAATGAACGTATATTAGGATGGAACCTTTAGGTTAGTTTAGGTAAACAACTGACACACTTAGACCTCTTATTGGTTCGTTTTGTAGGTAATACCATGATTTTGCAAGAAAATTCCTTACTAATTATTATTAAAACAGTTGGAGCTTTTAATGAAGCGGTGAAGGTTGAAGATGTCAGTATTAATTAGTTCGGGATCGTTTCAAAATTCTGGCTTCAAAATTCTGCTTTTCAAAATTCTGCTTTTTTAACGAAAATTCCGCTTTTCAAAATTCTGCTTTTTAAAATTCTGCTTTTCAAAATTCTGCTAGCATTATACTTGAACAAAAAAATTCTGCCAATTCTGTTGTTTGATACAAAATATTCCTTTTCTTATTCAAATTTTTAAATTTTGAATTATTTTCGTAAATGTTTAGTATTATAAACCTTTTCTTAATATTTTCAAATTTATTCATTTATAAAACAAAAATTAATATGCATTCAAAGAATGACAAATTATGTAGGTAAGTTATCAAATAAGTAGATAATTTTTAAAGAAGTTGATTTTACAGAATTTTGCAAAAATTAAAAATTATTTATTTTTTGCAGAATTTTGAAAAACAGAATTATGAAAAGCAGAATTTTGAAAAACAGAATTTTGAAAAGCTGAATTTTGAAAGCAGAATTTTGTAAAGCTGAATTTTGAAAGCAGAATTTTGACAAAAGAATTTTGACCCCGGCAGAATTTTGACCCCAACCCAATTAGTTCACTAGTATCTTCTAAGAAATATTTTTCCAAGTATAATTTACGTCTACTGTAAAGGGCAGGACAAAGCAACTTCTACAGAAGTCGTTTGAGACTACGCCAAGTCTTATGGCGTGTCTACCTATAAGATAGTGTCCTGTTAGGACACCTATAACACAGCTGATTTGCAATCTGCTTAGCGACAATACATTTTTTGAACGTTTTGGATCTAGCCTTGGCCAGATCTGCTTGGACTTAAAGATACGAAACTATCAAAAAACTTTGATTTTAAAATGTCCTTCTTCAACGCAAAATCATTCCGAATAATAGTTAAATCAATGTGGTTTTCATTGATTTCACGTTGTTTTATGGTGGCTTTTCCCTCAGTGTATAACTTCTTGCTTCAGCATGAGGTGGAACCTTTTTTCAAATGAAAAATTCACGACTGAGTCGCCTGTTCTGTTCTTACTTAAATGTTAAAAGTTGCTTTAAATACTAAAGATCTTTAAAAATTCCTAAAAGAATATTTTTATTTAATAAGAAATTAAAATAAAATTTTAAACCAATATAAAATTTGTATTTTAAATTACAAAAGAATCTCTTTAATAACACTGGTCGGCAACAAAAATAAAGGCTAGAACCAAACCATACTTTTCTAAAGGACTTTTTTATGCTGAGTCCGAATCCGAAGTCAAAATTTCACTGGCACGTCACATTTTTGAAATACTTGAATATAAACAGGTCAAAAACGCGTTTTTTGGGTACATTTGACATCAAAGTACACCACTGTAAAATATTTTTTTGCAAATTTTCTTATGCAATTTCAAAAAAACAATATTTTATTGTCCTAAATATATTTTACATTTTTTCAAAATTAGTTTTTTTTTCTCAAAAACAAATTTATGATATCTCAAAACCTAAGTACGTAATCATAATAGCTGCGTTCCTTTGGAAATATTTATCTACTTTTTAGTACTTAAAACTACTTTGATCTACTTTGCTATACCTACTGAAAAAGTAGTTCAAAGCAGCTTTAAGTACTAAAAAGTAGATTAATATTTCCAAAGGAACGCAGCTAATGAATGGTTTTTTTGATCCAAATTCCAGTTTGCTACTTCTGATTTGGATTTTAAAAATCAACATTTTAAGGAAAAATGTATTTTTTCGATTAAACATCAAAAAGAACTTCATTGAAAATTAGTTTTTGAGACTTAGGGCCAATTTTTCAATAGTCAGTTAGTACTTATTCCTAAGAATACAGAAAAAAATCAATTTTTCAACGGGCAGATATAGCTTATTCCTAAGAATAAAACTATCTGCTTCTTTCAGAGACGAATAAAAATTATTCTAAGGAATAATCTCAACAAAAATATTGTGTCAGTTGTCAAAGCTGTTTTGAAAGAATTTTGAAAAAAATACAGTGGAACACAAAAAAACAAAAACAATCATGAATAAAAATGACGTTTAATTTTAAATATTTTTGAATTTGACAATTTTTTTTTGTTATTCTGTAGAATAAATTATACTTGATTGAAAAATTCAATGTTTTTATCTGATTGTTTATGAGCCTAATAACTTTATTCGTCGAACAGTTAACTGATTGTTTATTAGAAGATTGAAAAATTGGCTCTTAATAGTGAAAATAGAGATGAGTATAGCTCAAAAACCAGACGTGATAGAACAAAACTGTAAACAGTTTTGAATTCATCACACTAAAGTCAATTAAAATCACCTTACAAAGTTCTTGCTCCCGACTTTTTTTTAAATTTTTGCCGACCAGTGTAATAATTTCTTAATTGTCAAAAAATAATTACAATAAAATAATACAAATTAATATTTTAATCGACGTATAAGAATAAAGTTTCATTTAAAAAAATTATCGAAAATTGATTTTTCAAGAAGAAATGACACTAAGGTTACTTAGCAGTTGTTCTATCTCGAGTTCGATTTTTTTTCTAATCTTAAACTTGCCATACAGTGAAAAGTTGCGATGTGACATTTAATGGCAAATCTCTCGAATCTCGAACAAATTAAGTAGCATTGTAATGTGTGGGCATGCTTAGCTTATGCTGCAAACAAAAATCCTTCAATAACGTTGAATCCTCAATCATAAAAGTGCAGGTATTTAGAAAATAACTTTTAAATTTATTTCTAAGAATTCAAAGCACTCAGACAGTTCTATGGATTCATTTTTTCAAGGACAACCCTCTTTGACTAAAGATTTTCCAGGCAAGTCCATTTTTGCTTTTTTGAATATCATCATCTAATCTTTTATCGCTTGTTCATTTCTTCATAACAAAAAATCCTCCAAAGTACTTGTTCCAGTTAACTTACCATCATTTACAAATAAAAAAGAAAAAAAGAGAACAAGTTGAATGAAAAACAGTTAAGAGAATGACTTCTTACAACAACTACTGACAACTTTCTAGTTCACCGTTTTCCATTTCAGTCATTTATAGTCCATTTAACCCTCCTCAGCATTGACTATGTGCTTTTTTGATTCTTTGATTCGATTCCCTCTTTTTCCAAGAATTACAATTAATTGCCTTTTAAATAGTCAATTATCTATTGATTCTCACACTTTTCCTTCAGCAAAGATCCACAGTCCAAATCCAAAGTGTGTTGATTCTCTTCCTAATCCGGTAATTATCTTCTTTGTTCGTCACAATGTTCCCTTTTATATGGAAGAACGAAAAACCATAGAAAGGTCCTGCACATTCACATTGTGTATTCTTCTCTCCTAACAACTTGTGTGTGTCTGGTTTTAGGAAATCATCTCGATAAACGAGTAAATTTCAATCTGATAACCACAATACGCTGTCCGAGCGATGTTCTCTTGCTCCAGCAATTGAAAACAAAAAAATGGTTAAGACTCTTTTGGGGATGAGTGTGTTCCTAACCTTCTTCTGTGACGACGATGAAGACTGAAGACACCCACCGATGAACGTTTGAAGAAAAAGATTAATTACATTGACTCTATCAGGAAGAATCCCAGATTCACAGACTACTCTCGTCGACCAATCTCTAAACCACTGCGTCCGCAATAAAGACACAAGACACTCAGCCAGCAAGATAATGTATCCATGCAGTCATCCAGAGTCACACTTATCTAAGTCTTGCAATCTTTTTTCACTCCAGCACTTTCTCTGCTGTGTGCAATATTGAACGGACTGCAAACAATAAGAAAAAAGTTAAATATAATAATAAAATTGTATTTTCTATAAGATTTTCGGGATGATGGTCATTCTGACAAACCGGATTAACTGCACTAAGCGTGTGTGAATGGTGAGCTGCAGATATGACAGACCAGAGAAATGAGATCTTCATCAAGATGGTGTATGAAGCTTGCTTTATGAGAATCATGGCAATTTTGTTCTTTTTTTTTTTGTGAAAATGTGAAAATGTCATTTGCTAAATCGTTGGAGCTCAAAATCTGATAAAGCCCAGAAAATGAAACCCTGAACTGATGAAAGTCAAAAAAAATAAATGAGATATATAACGTGGGTAATAGCTAGAGAAAGAGGAAGAAATAAGTTTAAATGGAGACATTAGAATGGATTTTTTTTTTTTTTCATTTTTAATGGACCAACTAAAGAAATTGGTTGAATTGCGAAAAAGGAAAGAATTATTATGGTTATGGATGATTTTATACGCTCAAATGGTTCTGAGAATTAGGACGAAGAAATGGATGGTGTTTTATTTTTGGGAAATAACAAGAAGTATTTTCGTAGCATACCATGAAAAAGCAATTAATTTAAAAAATTAAAGTCATTTGGTTTTGGACATGACTCATAATGCTCATTTCTAAGTTGGATATAAAATGAACACAAAAAAATTGATTAAACACATATAATTTGTTTCATTAAAGACGCAAGTAGATACTTGGTACTTATGGTAAAAGTAGCTCTCATCTTAAATCTTTCTATGAAACAAATTAGGGAAAAATATAATTAAATTTAATAAAGGAATTTCACCAGTAATTTAAAAAATATATATAAAATCTGGATTTTAAATTAATGAAAGACCGTGTTTAATGATTTTGATCACAAAACCATCTATGCCATTTGAATTTCTGGAAAAAAATATTTGAAAATCTTTAAAGTGTTTTTTATTAAATATGATTAAAAATTTTCTAACGTTTTTCAAAAAATAGTTTGTATGCCATTAATTAATAAGCACTTAAAAAAGAAATTTGAAAACATTTCACTGATTCGTTTTCAAGAAATCGACTTTTCAAAAAAAAAAAAAAAAAAAAAAAAAAATTAAATATAGGGTAAATTAGGGCATTATGGCATACCTAAGCACAAACTCAAATAACTTTACTACTTACAACAATTTTTACTTCCATCATTTTTTTTTATTAAATTTCATAAAAACGTGACATAAATAAATTATTTAAGAATAAAAATTCAAGCTTTTTAACAAAAAATTAATTAAATTAAAAATAGTCCAAAAAAAACCATATTGCCCTATATACGGGCAATATGGCGAACCCCATTTACTACGGAGCCCTTTACTTTTTTTACGTATAATCGGCATTTCTGAAATATAATTGTAAATAAGTTTCATAAAATTAACGTTAAATAGAGGTTATTTTCAAATTTAAAAAAATGCAGAGACATAATGAAGTTACTTTTGAAATTAGTTTTGCATAAGGGCATTATGGCGCAGTCGGGTATAATATAGCGCCATAATGCCCTTATTGCATCTGCGCCATATTGCAAAATATACAAATATTCACAAAACTCCAAAAAGTAAACACAATTCTTACTTTATTTAAAACAAAACATACAAAGTGATATTACCAAACCAAAACTGTACTCTGCATTTCACTCTTTACAACAAACACGTGCACTGTATACTTACCGAGATACAGACAAACAAAAACAAAGCGATATTATATTGGAACCCAGAACCGGTATATTTTTTTTGTTTTCTTTTTTGTTTGGCACAAAAATAATAGCACTGACCTGCAATCGTCACAAGGCTAGTGTTCAACGAAGACCAAAGTTTCTGCATTGGTTTTATTTAAAAACGAGTATTGGAAGTATGGTAGTTGAGAGGTGCGCCATAATGCCCGGTGCGCCATTATGCCCGAAGTTACCCTATTTTAAAAATCGAAAATTGTGTTTTTTGAAATTGTTTTTTTTTTTTTTTTTAATTTTAATATTACAGTTACTCAAGCGGAACTGCATAAAAATTTTAGTTGATAGACGCTCTTAATAACGGTTCAAAAAATATTTTTTTTTTATAAAAAAGTTGCATCATAGATACACTTAAAAATTTTAATCAAAATCGTTAGAGTAGTTTTTTTTTCTTAAATTAATTTTTTATTTCCGCTTTATAATAGCTACCGTTAGTATTGGTCCTTCTGTGCGTCCATCTGTACACATTTCCACATCCTAAACGGGTATACGGATTTTCTTCAAATTTGGTACAGATAATTTTTATGAATTCTGAAAGTTGTTTTTTTTTTTAATTTTTTTTTAATCTCGCTTAGAAAGTGTACCTCCCATACAACTTTTTCAATTTAAACCAAATAAACTTTGCAGACGTAATATTGAATGCGATTGCAATAAAACTGCATTTTTATATTTTCCAAAAAAAGTCAAATAAAAAAAAAATTCTTTTTCATTTAACAAAATTTTGCTCTAAATGTCGGCTCTTCCCCAATATCATTTTTTTTTATTTATATTTATTTACATAGAGCCAGCTCCTAAAATCTACAAGTTAACTAACATAAAAGTGCTTTGAACTGCAAGAGCAAGTACGTGCGTCCCAAGAACTCCGAATTTTATCTTATACTTATGACATAAGAAAAAAATGTTTTACCGTTATTAACGTTACGTTACTAGCAGAACCGTTTTCTTGATACCTGACTTTCTCGTTAGCGAAGTAACCGATTTTTACGAAACATTTTGTGCAAAACCTTTAGTAAATTTTAAATTAAAAAAAAAAACTATATAAAATTGAAAAAAAAATATTTTTAACATTTTTAGACAAAAAATCAAATGATTTTAAGAAATGAATTAAAAAATTTCTCTGTATATACGAAGTTTTATGGTATACTTCGATTGGGGTCAAAAGATGATTTAGTTTTAAAAACTAATTTTAGTTTATTTTTTTTTAAATATGTTTTTTTTTTTTTTTTTTTTTTTAATAAAATTAAATTAAAAATCTTTTTCTATGAATTTTTAAAAGGCTTTAGCATTTGAAGTAACTAAGAAAAATAGCATTTTTTTTAATGTTATTGTAATATTTATTGCAACCAAAAATATTTTGCATTAAAAAAAATGTTATTGAAAATAAAAAAAATTTGCATTGAAAATAAAATTTATATTAAAAACTAAAAATATTTAACATACAAAAAATGCCTGCATTGAAAAGTCGTCAAATAGAATGAAATCTTATTGGAGCTGTATAATGGTTTTTTTTTTTTTTTTTGTGGAAAAATATTAATTAGTTTCAAATCTTTCTTTTAAAACTAATTTTGTAAATTAAAAATATCATTTCATCGTCATCATTTTTTTTGTTTGCCTTAGCATCAAACGGCTTAGGTATCTCCTAACTTATCTCTTCTGAAGTCATTAATAACTAATTTTCAAATAAATTACTTCTTATCAAATACCTTTACAAAATATGAAACGTGTATTTGAAGATAACTTAAGTTAAGATTCCTTTAAATCAAGGTGCGGATCAATAAGTAATGCTTTTAGTCTTTGAGAGACTTTGAGCGATAAGATAGCAGAAGCAAATGAAGACCTTTTTCTTCTTAACTCAACTTATATCATGCGTGTATAAAATAAAATATTAAAGCAATAAATCCTTAACACGTTTTCAACCCGCGCGTGAAAAGTATACCTTTGAGGATTTTACCTTTAAAAACGATACAAAAATGTTCAAAGGCAATATCATCGTCGTCGTCGGTCTTCGTTGTCGCTGCTGTCGTTAATTAATGCGCATACGTTTCGTTCGTTCTTATTCAATCTTAATGGATAATTCATTATTTATTTAAAAACGATGAAAATTTTCTTTTGTGTTTTGTGAAATATGAAATTACTTTTGAATAAAGTCAAATTTGAAGCTTAAGGCTCAGGTTACTACCGTCACGTTTTGATAAGGTTTTTTTGCGTTACTGTTTTTTAGGTTTTCATAAGAGCATTTGCACGGTTTTATAACAAATGTTTTGTGTTGAACGTGAGTTTTGATATTAATTGTATTTTAAGCGGTAATCGTCCTGATTTTGATTGCTGAGATGGTTAAACGTGCTTCCAAGTTTTAATCTTCTTTGTTGGTTAAAAAAGTTTTAATTGTTGATCTCAAAGTTTTTGTTCACATTATTCCTAATAAACAATTGTTGTCTTAAGCTTCACGTGCAATAAGTTGTATCGTGATAAGCAGTTGTTAATAAATGTTACTTTGGTAAAAAAAAAAAAATTGGGAACCAAAAATCTTAATTAAGGTGATGCAAAAAATATTTCTTTTTTAATTTTTCGAAAAATTTGTCATTAAAATTGACACCGAAAATTTTGAAATCGTATTTTTCGAGATAAATTGAAATTTTTCGTATATATTTCACATTTGCTTGTGAAATTAAAATATCAACGTGGATAGTATTTAAACCAAAAATTTTTTTTAATAACGATTACGTCATGAAAAAAATTGGATTTTCACTGCAGAGAAAGTTTGCAAAACGTATTTTATGAAATATTGTAAAATTGAGTTTCGCAATATGAGGCTCAAAATGCTAGTTTTTACATTTACTCTTGGAATTCAACCAAAATCGATTTAAATAATTTGTTATAAATTTAATATTATAACACTTAAAAAATTTTTGTGCACTAAAATTAACTTTTTTTCAAAAACGCAAAAAAAAAATTTTAAACTAATTAAAAATATTTTTTTCATCGATAAAAAATAATTTGTTCATATTAATGTAACTATTATGTAACTATTTTAATACCCTTAATAGTGGAGTAACTAAAGCTCAAAAATTGGTAATATTAGGGAACCCGGCCGAACAGCTTAGATTTTGATGATCTTTTTTTTCAAACGTCGGTAATTAAAAATACTTTAAAGTCTATAGATTAAAAATTGCCGGTGTTGCCGTTTTGATTTTTTAAATTTAATTGAAGATTTTTGTGAACAAAAACAAATTTTTTTCAAAAATTTTTCTTAAATTTCATAAATTAATTGATGCCGAAAGATTGTCTAGGAAATTCAAGGAAAAAAAATATATGGGAGTGAGGGACAATCAACCATAGTTCAAGCGATAGATGCAATTTTCTTAATAATTGACTTCAAACACAAAAAAAAATATTTGAACACAACGGCAACACCTACAATATTCAAATATTCATTTTTGAAAAGCTAGAAGCTAAGTCATATATGTAAAATTAAAATTAAGTTAGTTGAATGAACGGCTTTTGAGAGAATGGTAATTGAACTCAGATTTTTGAAAAAAAAAATTATTGAAAAAAATTTAACATGTCGTTTTTTAAACTTGGTCGTAATATAAAATGCATTTATTTTCAAATTTTTTTGGCCGCATTTATTATGATTTCAAATTATAAAAGAAAATGTCAATATGTATTACGGTTTATGAAAAAATTTAAAAAGTATTTCATGTTCGAAGAACTTTTTTTAATAAAAGTTTTGAAAAAAAATGTAACTTATTTTTTTTTAAAGTTCAACATCTAAACATAAAATTATTTTTTATTCATTTAATAACCCTTACTGTTGAATGTTATATAGCAAAAATTTAAAGTTCCTATTTACCACAGTCTTTGAGAAAATTAATTATTTCAATGCAAAAATTCAGTTTTAATAAAAAAAAAACCATTGAAATTGAAGTAATTTTTCATTTTTTTTTTCAAAAGTGTGATATATTTTATCTTTTTTGCTTCGAAATTCAACTGATAATATTATATTTTATTAGAAAAAGTTTGGAAAAAAGTAATTTAAAATTTTTCTAATAACATTTTTTTTTAAATTTTGAGTTTGAGGACCATTTTTTCAAAAAGTCTTGATTAAATTTAGTGGATTTAAATTTAATAGATAAGAATGAGCTTCTGGCTTTTTAAAAATGTATTTTAAAATATTGTAGGTGTTACCGTTGTTTTCAAAATATTTGTTTTGTGTTTGAGGTCAGAATGTTAGAAAATTGCATTTATCGCTTAAACGATGGAAGATTGTCCCTTACTGCCTTTTATATATTTTCCTTAAATTACCTAGAGAATCTTTTGCTAACATTTGTTTTATGAAATTTAAGCAAAAAAAATGGTTTTGTAAAAAAAAATTAATTTTAATTTTAAACAACAATACGGCAACACCGGCAATTTGTAATCTATAGACTTTAAAGTATTTTTAATTACCTACGTTTGAAAAAAAAAATCGTCAAAATCAGAGCTGTTCGGCCGGGTTCCCTAATAATTTGCTTTAGTTACTCTACTATAAAATATTTTAAGAAAACAACATTTTCTTCAAAATTCGTTTTTTGTAGGCTAGGCTTTCCCTTTGAAGCCGGTTTATAGAAACTTGTAATAAGCGTCAGGATCCAGTATTTTGTTCATTGCATCATTGTAATACACTAGCAAAAAAAAAATTAAGGGAACAAAAAAAAATTGTGATTTTTTTACTGATTTTCGACAGGCTCTAATCAAAAAGCATGTGAAAGCTACATTCTTCTAGTTTTGGGATTTTTTGACTAAATATTTTATTTCTAACGGTAAAATAGGTTAATCGTTGGAACTGTTCAAAAACCAACATTTTCAATTTTTTTTTTGTTTTTACTTTTCTCATAAAAAAGTCGGAACATTTTTTGTGATGGAATGATAATAATTTTCAGAAAGGCTATTTATTTGGCTTCAAGATTATTTTTGTTTCTAAATTCTACGATTTTTTTTAGACTACAATATCAGTCCTCGTACCAAAAACCATACTTTTGACTTTGACTATCAATATCAATATACATCCGCTTTTTTTTATAAGGAAATTAACTTTTTTTTGATATTCCTCTCAAGGACTAAGAACTCTTCGGTAGTTGACTATCGAACACTCTTTCAAAACCAACCAAACGCAATTCCAAAAATTTCAATATAAAATCTTAAACGATTGCTTGAATTCAATTTAAATAAACTTCCTCAGCCTACTCGTATGTGGCGTGAGTATGTAAAACACACATTAAAAAGTCACATATTTTCATAATTACCGCTCTTAACATTTGAAAAATTTCTCTTGATTGAAAATAAAAATAAAATTGAAAAAAAAAACAACAATTAAAAATAAAAATTAAAGATATATACAATACACACGCTGCCTCCTCTGCCTGCATATACACATCAGAGACACATACACAAACTGTGTGCGCCAGCGATTAAAGACAGATAATGAGCCCTACATTCAACGAATTGCCGACAATTAATTTCGTAAACACCCCATCAAAGTTTATTAATAACCATTATTATTTCTCTCGCGCTGCACACTTAATTACACGTTCAAAGGACATTCCACATTTCCACACCCATATCCGACCAATCCTTTTGTTAAAATGTTGACCTCCCCCCCATTTTTAACCTTCCCCCCATAACCAGAACCATCAGAAAGGATTATATACATTCTCCTTCTACCCTTTACCATCATAATCATCATCCTGATGCGAGCCCACACACAACCAAAGAGTGCAAAACTAATTAGCACAATTTCAGTTTTAGAATTTTCCAACAGTGAATCGTTTTACGAAATTTTCCGCTCCACTAATGCGTACAATTATTTTGCACTTTGCCTCTCTAACATTTTAAAACATATTACACACATATACGAGGCAGAAGTCGGCACGAGCATGAGACTCGAGCAAAGGGGGGGCCAAAGCTATTTTGTGTTCATGATGTGCTTGTTTCTTGGTCCTTAAACTTCCTCTATACAGCTAAACAATCCTTGGCTTTCAAAAGACATTGTAAAACGGATTACAAGAAACAAACAAAAAAAAAAAACAAGAAAAAAAGTGGAAAATGGTTGCATTTTGCGTATGCGGGTTGGGTAAATCGTCTTAGCCTTGATACAAGGTGAAAGGCATTTTACATATACACTTCCTTGAGAGGCTTCGTCGGGTTGGGTCGGTTGGTTTAGTATTACAAAAAGAAGAAGGAAGACGAGACTCGACTCGACTCCTTTCCTTATATGAAAGCACAAAGGTTAAACACAAATAGACAGTTGTTTTTAATTATCATTTAACGCGCATTCACAGGACTTAGAGCCTTTGACTTAAAAGAATAACGAGGGACTATTACGGAAAATATTATATGAAAAAGAGTTTGAGTGCTAAGAAGGTAATTGAGAGGAGTATATTGCAGGGCATTCTTTTGTATGAAATAGTCGTCTTGTAAAATAGGTGTTATGGGAATGGGGGGGACTTGGAATGGCTGTTTTAAGTTGAAACAATTGTTTTTATCTTTAATTTCTATTTCATATATAATACAGGTGAGTGCAGAGTAAGAATGTTAATAAGGTAAATCATCAAGATGGTGCTTTTTTGTTGAAATATATTACATTCATGAAAGTTACTTAAAAACAACAACAACAATTTAAAATATACTAAAATTTAATAGAATTTAAGGACAT
Organism: Episyrphus balteatus; assembly: GCF_945859705.1. NCBI lineage: Eukaryota > Metazoa > Arthropoda > Insecta > Diptera > Syrphidae > Episyrphus > Episyrphus balteatus. The sequence goes on from NC_079137.1 coordinate 47,877,312, forward strand.
TGAGCTAAATTATTCGTTGCAAGTTTAATTTACAGTTTGTATTATAAATTAAAATTGAGATAAAGGTTATTTGTTTAGAGTGGAGATCTTAATGGGTGAAATATTTTTGGAGCTTATAAATATAAAATATTTTAGCCTAGAAAAAGTGGACCCCACACAAAATAACCTTATGAAGAATAGAAGAAAAATATATGGACACTCGGGCGTATACTTGTTTTTTTTTTTTTTTTTTTTTGTTAGAACTGCTATCTTCTTGTTCAAAGCTTTGCTAGAATATTTTCCCAAGATTGTCTAACTAAGCTTTAGAGTATTACATTTTGTTGGATTTCACTTGTGTGACGTAATGAATGTTGTTTAAAACACTATATTATTTTACCAAAAGTATATAAAATCTAAATTCGTTTGTAAAGTAACTAATTCAATACTTGGTCGACCACTTTGGGTTTTGTTAACTTGTCCTTCTTTTAAATTTATCATTTGCAATTCAAACTCAATCAACGAACTAATCAATCAACAAAAACAGTATTAAAATACATTTTCTATACCTGACCATATTAAGGGACGATATCCCTCTGGAAGACAGCTTTTTCAATAAGTCTTTTTTGGAAAACCGAAAGCATTTGCTGAAATTTGGAAAAGTATGTATATGATATTATTAACATTATGAAGTACTAGCTGACCCGGAGGACTTCGTTCCACCTTTTCTAGTATATTTGTTTCCAATTTTTGTCATCTCCCCAAAGCCTGAATAATTCAATCTTGTCGATGCGACATTCGAAATGAGACAATTTGCGTAATTATCTCATTTGGGCTCTAGGCTATAAAACAGCTTATATCTTGAGTTCTATTGATCGCACCGTTAAGATTGATATCTTCAAGCTGAGGATAAATGACATATGTAGCCTAAGTGCTTATATTCAGAAAGTGAATTTGTGTTAATTTAGTCTTATCACCTTGATTAGAAAACTCGCTTTATTAAACCCCCCGAAAACCATAAAACGCGATTTAAAGCTGCCAGACTTTTGAATTCGTTAATAAAGCCCATAAGGCTATAAAACTGCATACTCACATTTCTGTTATACATCCACTCTAAAAATTGGCTCTGGGCTCTTAGACTATATTGTTTTTGACAAAGATACCAAAGATCACTTTCACATTTGCTTTCCCAGATGACACCAAAGAATTCCAATTAACAAAACTGGCCAACACCAATAGAAAAATGTGTCAAATTTAACCCGAAAAAATACGCGCCTACTTGAGTATTGAGTCTGCCTGATACGGGCTGTAAAAAGTCATGTTGTCTTGAGCCGGGCTATACCCTTCCCCGTTTTCCACTAAATGTGATTTATTTGACATCACAATGATCAAACATTCATATTTTTTGACAGAAAAAACAAAAAAAAAAAACAAATAAAAAATGTTTCACAATAATAAAACACTTTGATTTTCAACAAAAAATTGTTATAAGTATTTTTCAAAAGTGAAATACAAAAAAATTAAAAAAAAAATTTTTCACAGAAATAAAAAAAAAAGTTTATGGTGGACCAACCTTACCATTTATGTGTATGAAAAATAGATGTTGGCCGATTCTCAGACCTACCCGATATGTGTACAAAATTTCATATAAATCGGTACAGGCGTTTCGGAGGAGTTTGATAACAAACACTGCGAAACGAGATGATACAATTTTTTTGAAGTAAAAAAAAAACAAAATGGCGGCTCGACAGCTCTTTGAAGTTGACGCCTCGCGTTTTCGCCGTACAATGCCCTGGTTTAGAAAACTATTTATGATCTAAAAAGAAATTTTTTTCCAATGAAATATAGATAGATAGATAAGATGATTTCTTTATTTCTATAGGGTAAAAGCGGGTGAGATGGCATACCTTTTTTGTTTTTGGCATATTTTTCAAAGTAAACCACATTTCATACTTCTAACAATGCAAAAATGTTCTATATTCAATATCCAACGTATTGTTTGTTTTACAGATTTTTATATATTAGATTTATATTTTTAAATTAATATAGAAAAAAAGTTTTAAAAAAACCATCTCCCCCTAAAGGGTGGGTGAGATGGCGCATGAGTTTGTTTTAGGTTTCTATTGCCAAATTCATTGCACAAATGGTTGAACGATGTGAAGGAGTCAAGTACCAATGCATGCCATATAATAGATTGCAACTAGTCGTCTTTTTTATAAAATTTGAACTTGGTAGAATTACTTAAAAAAAATAGTTTGAGGGTGATATGGCACATGCTAACACTATACTCGAGTAAAAAATTCTAGTACGGAATGCGCCATTTCACCCGCAAAAAACTGCGCCATCTCACCTTTTTTCGCATAATTCCTATTCGTAAGCACCTATTAAAAGCAGATAGAAATGGAGCTCAGATTTCACATGCAATGCATAACTTATACTCTCTTGTATGTATTGGTGTATCAAGGGCATCTAAGATCCCACCGACTCACAAAATATCGGAACAAAAAAAAAGAGTGAAAAAAAAATTCGAAAAAAATAATCACATGATTTGCTTTGAAATTTTTTTTAATTTTTTGTATCACAGACAAAGAAACGAATACTGGCTACTTCGATTTTAAATATTTAAAGAAAGCTAAAAATATTTTTCATACATTTTTAAAGCAATAAATGCCCAAGATATTTAAGGTGCGCCATCTCCCCCGTTGCGCCATATCACCCGCTTTTACCCTAAATTGTATTTACATTAATTTTACAAGTTTAAAAATCTGTAAAGCATGGCTTTTTTGCCGTCTGCCTGAATGACAACTTTATACTAAAATGAACATTTAAAAAATTTAATAAGTTACAATTCTAATTAGAAATTTTCGTTTAAAATTCTGTTTCTATAAGTTAGTGCTATTTTGCAAAATTGGTACAATATGGGTACATTTATTTGATCAAGATATTGTCTCGTACGCTCTTCGGATAGGAAATCACTTCCAAAAATACATCTCCTTGTTTCTCGCAGAACAGGACATCTACCGATAAAATGATAAATATCTTCTCTTTCTCCCATATTGCACATTTCGCACAATATGGGCAAATCATCACGGTGGGGGATGTAGTTGAGGCTGAGGAGCTCACCTCGTAATCTGAACATCATTGATATTTGATCCGTCGTGTAATCATCACTGAAGTAATTCTTTTCTTTGAGGTTGTGGTCTAGCTTACTGTATATCAACCTGTAGATGGATTCTTCCGCTTCCGTTGAGAACTTCAGTCTTCAATGAAATATATTAACACGCATTGCATAAACCTAAATCTAGTAAAAACAAATCTAAAATAAAAATTAGAGACCAAAAAAACGAAAAAAAAACAATGTTTTTTATAAAGAAACTTTTAAAAAAAATATTTATTGTAATTATTTTATTAAACTTTTTGGTTCATGCAATGGCCAATTATTCAACGAATAATTTTCCGTTTATTTCAAGTCGATACCTTCATTAGTTACGTTGCACGGTGTGGAAAAAAACGCGTTTCGAGAAAAATGCTTTTAAAGTTTACATTTTCGTACTATGGTAGGTTTGGAGCGCATGGGATTCGGGACTATCTAGGGACTTTTGAGGCTTGATTTAAGGCTAAGATAACTGAAAATAGTTTCTTCGGTTAATAAATAAATTAATTAGACAAAAAAAAAATTCCAGATGGATTTTCCCCTTAAATTTTTAACCAAATACTCGATTTTGAAAAGATTTTTATTTTTACTTCCGATATAGGTACTTTATTTCAAGTTATGCATTCGTACAAAAAAAAGTTAAGATAACAATCAGACATGACATTACGATATAGAGAATGCCCAAAAAGTGGGTCTGTCTGTCTGTCTGTAAACAGAGCTACAGCCTAAATGGATAGACCGATTGATGTCAAACTTGGTATGTAGCGTTATTTGGCGACTCTCCAGAGCTGTTTTTCGAATTCCGTATTTTTTAAATCGGATTTTCTCCAAAATAACTCATTCGATTTCAACGAAAATTAAAAAAAAAAAAGAATTTATATAATTTTAATATAACCTAAAAATAAAATTTTGAAAAAATTAATTTTTGAAATAAAAAAAAACATTTCAAATTTTCGAAAACCGGACACGGAATTTTTTGAAAGTTTGGTTTTAAATGTTTATTACAAGTTTCTACAAAATTGCATACCAATTTTATTTTAATACTATTTTTCCAAAAAATTATTTATAAGAAATTAGTTTTTTAAAAAACGGCTCAAACGATTTTGAAATTTTTTTCCTAAAAATACATCTTAATAAAACAATTTGATTTCAGATGTTGTTTTATTCCTTTGAAAAAAAGATTTATATGTTTTTTTATTTTTTGTTTTAATCCAGTTAAATAAGGGTTTAACCTCGGAATGAATGTTAGTAGAAATTTTTTTTGCTCAATATCTTCCTTTAGCCATTCTATAACATATCTCAAAAGTCTAGAAAAATCTCATGTCCGCTTGTCGCGATTTCAAGGTCATATCGCGAAATGGAGATTTTCAAAATTAGCAAAAATAGGCTATGGTAGTATATACACATATGATAAATGATTTCAAGGTATTTTTTAATGCTGATTCCAAAAAATCTAAAATCAAAAATTAATAAGAAAAGTTTAAATTTGTATATGTATACCAACATAAGCGACATGATTTAAAGGTATTTTTTAACACTAATTCCAACAAAACTCACAAACAAGTCAACCTGACCATCCCTGAAAAGTAATGCACCTTATTCATGTTGATCTGACACAAATATCTGAAGTGTAGTTTTCCAATTTTTTAAAATCTGCACCTTATTTTCAAACCAAGAAAATTAGGACTTGCGGACATGAGTTTTTTTTAGATTTTTGAGGGTAGTTAAAGAATATCCAAACAAAGATTAAAATGAAAAAATAGCCTATTTGCACTTATTCCTAAGATGAACAAGAATCTTCTTTAGTGCATATCCTAAAATTTGCCCCTCCATCAAAAAATACCATTATTTCGTAGGTATATATATTTTTTGTAATGGATTGTTTTGATTTTTAATAATGATGGATTCTAAAATCTTCATGCAAAATTTGGTTCATCTACCATAATTTGTAAGGGTTTTTCGGCAGTAAGTTTGCAACTGTTATAATAATATGAGTTGACAGATGAAAAACAAGTATAACTTTTTCCAGAGACGTCAGATTGTCTTGATTTTAAATTTTTTGGAATCAGCATTAAAAAATACCTTGAAATCATGTATCATATATGTGTATATAATACCATAGCCTATTTTTGCTAATTTTGAAAATCTCCATTTCGCGATTTGACCTTGAAATCGCGACAAGCGGACATGAGATTTTTCTAGACTTTTGAGATATGTTATAGAATGGCAAAAGGAAGATATTGAGCAAAAAAAATTTTTATTAACATTCATTCCGAGATTTACCCCTTTTTTCTCCTTATTTTACTGTATTATTTTTATATAACTACAATAATTCTATTTATTAAATTTTTTACATAAAAAGCCCTAAAAATTGTAACAACTTGATCTTTAAGAACAAGTTCGTGCTACCCAGTCGTGCACTTGTATATCGATTAGAGTCAAAATACTACTATCTAATAGTTTTATCACTTCCAATTTGAAATGTTCTTCAGCTTATTGAGTAAAGCGTTTCTGCAGTGGCTGCACGACTAATATTTAAATACCTATATTTTCAACAAAACATCTTCTCGGCAATTTAACCAGAGAAAAGAATCTCGTATGTGCAATTTGGAGAAAATAAGCTGTACCTTCAAGAGAAGTTCCAACTGTAGCGGTATCTCTCATAAGGCTTTACTTTGGGCTAGAGAAACAATATGAACTTAATGATTATATATATATATTTAACCAACCGTTGGTTTTTTTAAATTGACAAATCTTGTTAGAATATCAGCAAATAAATAATCTTAAATGAAAATTTTACCCGCTGCTGGTGCAATGATTACAGCGATGAACTGTCGCGCTAGAAGTCCTGAGTTCAAAACCACCCTTCACTACCTAAAAGTTTTTTTTAGGTATTTAGGAATAATTGAGAATTGAGTGTCACTAGGCCAGAAAATTTTCGTTTAAATTGGTTAAGTCATTTATATAGGAGAAAGTCACAACTAAAAATCAAGAAAACGGTTCTATGACAAATAACTACTGTTTTTAGGTGCAAGAATGTAACCATGTTCCCCTAAAATATTAAAATTCACAGTCTATTCAGGTTGTGATTTTTATAAGTGTCTGTATTCATGGACCAAAATTTTGCGTCTTAGTAAGGGTATGACAGCATCTAACTGATGAGCCCACTGTCATACCTGGGCGAAACGCATATGGAGTTGAGGTCAATTTAACTTTTTAATAATAAAAAGTTATTAACTTTTTAATTGAACTGTTAATAATGGTTAAAAAATATTAATTTTTATTTTAAAAGTATGACCTTATTTGCCAAAGCTTATAGATTGTTTTAAAACAAACTTTTTTGGTTATGTGACATATACCGTAATGTTGGCGAATTCTAGGGAATTTAAAAAAACTCATAAATATATCAAGTGACAGATCATAGACAGAGATACCTTTTTTCATTATCTCCATCCTGGAAATGTCAAGTCTGATTTGTGTAGTACCTTTATCGCGAGTAAAAAAATACAATCAACGTATGCGAAAAAATTGCGAAATATTGTTGGCAAAATGAAAATAATTCCAAAATCTTCTGCAAACCCTTTTAATACCGTCTTTGTAAGACACAAAATGTATCTCCTCTTTTTCTTTATATACAACTAAACCACGACTTGTGACGTGAGAAGAGTAAAAACTTACTGTTTTTTTTTTAATAAATGTTAAATACTCGGAAAACCAAAAATCCACCTTTTAAATAAAACTACCTTGAGAGAGATTTCAAATTCTGACCAAAAATGTATTTATTTTCAGGTTATTTTTCTAAAAATTAACATAATCATATTCGCGATTCATGCGACATGTCAAGCACAGTGTCTTACGTTCCGTAAAGTACTTTGCTGAACTTTTATCAGGATTTATCGGATGTGTCAATGGCAATTTGAGCCTGTACATCGGAGTGGCTAAATCAATTTCATTTTCTGTTACAGAAATATCCATCTGATGAACTGCAACAGTTTCTTCGGGCATTTCAATTTCAATAATCATATCTTCACAGCTACTAGATGCACTTGTTTTATTTCCCATCTTTAAAATAAAATCAATTAACCAAATTTCATAAATTAATGGCTATCAAACCTACCTGAAGAAATACATCTTCTGTTCCAACTGACTGTTTATAAGTGATTTTATATTCTGGTCTTTTACGAGTTTCCAAAATATCATTGTCTTCTTTTTCTTGTGCTTCTAACCACTCTTCAATGGATTGGTCTTTTTTTGGTTCAGGTTTCAACGAAGAATCGGGTTTTGTTAGAGCGTTTGATTGCGGTCTTGGACCGAAATTAGAAGGTCCTTTCAGTTGAAACAAAAAATCAGAACTATAAAATACTCAAATTGGTCTTTTTTCATTCACAATTTACCTAAATTCTTCCTTTTAGATTGATTCTCATCTTCTGAGTCAGAACTTGAGTCTTCATTTTCAGGATTCTGAAGAAGTTTTTTCAGCAACAAAATGCTATCTGCATTTTCAAAAAGAGACATCTTTTAATATTTCTCTGCGTTCAGGTTAATGAGGAAAATGTGTTTTGAATTTATCGATTAAACAACAAATTGAAGTTTCTTACCTGGCAACCTTCAAACAAGTCGGTTTCTAAGTAATATACCTAGACTTTAGTTACCATAGCTTAGGTGAAGATACTACGATTGAGAGTATTCTGTTCTGCAAAAATGGGGACGTACACAAACAAAGTTTCGAAAAGGTTTACAACAGCGACAAGATGTAACGAACCTACGTTTTTATTAAACGTTTTGTCTGAAATGATTTGAAAAATGTCCTGAAAAAGTACTATTAATGTTTTTCTGTAAAAAAAAAGAGGTTGTCTGTAAAGCCGGTTTACGGACGATGATTTTACTTGATAACGTCGTCAGAAAACAGGTTGTGTGCTTTTGTTTAAAATAAGTCAATTGAAGCGTTTACTTTTTTCAAACAATCATAATTTACAAGAAAAAGCTAAAAAAAATACCTTTTTTATTTTCTCATTATATTAATTTTTTTTATTTTAAAAGCTTACACAAAAAATTATGCAATTTAAAAGCGAAGTATTTCTTCTTAAAAATAAAAACATTTTTAAATTTTTAGTATAAAAATAATTTGTTGAAAACAATCATTTTCATCAAAAAAAAAGCAAAAAAACATGAATTTTTATCTTCTCGAATCATTAATTCCATTTTTTTCCCTAACAACCTATAAAAAAAAAATTGTATACCATCTGAAAGCTTATTATTATTATATCAAAATATATATATCGATCAGGTCAATGAGACATCTACAAAAAGAGCTAGAATTTTTTGAACTCGATCAAATTTCATTAAAAAAAGCAAAAAAAAATATTTATTTTTATGTTCTCACGCTATGGAATCAATTTTTATGTGTGACAACCTATACAAAATATATACCATGTGAAAGCTTATTTTTTCACCTTTCATATGACATATCAATTTAATTTCAAAGATGCCTACAAGAGAAGTTAGAATTTTTTAAATTCAACCATGTCGAATTTCCAGACTGAGATTACGGTACTTCCCACACTGGTGGCTGTTCGGGGGGCAACAGATCTCCACTGGTGTTTTGAGGTTTTTCGCAAGTTTCTTGATTTAACATTGTGTAGCTTGCAGTTTGTCTACCGTTATGTGTGATATACCAAATGAAAGGTTATTGTATCAGGATGCTCATAAAATTTCTATCTGCTCTGGGTCAAAAGTTATAACCTGTTGAATTCTAAAATTTTATTTTACCGTTATCTCAAAATTGTGTTTACGAAAATGATTGAAATTTCGCACACATATAGTCGTAGTCATGGTCTATCATTAATCCATACATAATATTCCTCTATCTATTAAAGAAAAAAAGGTAAAAATAAAAAACGATGAAAATCGGTTAAAAACGGCCAAAAAAACTGTTTTTTAAAAACTTATTTTTCTCCGTATTCAGTCAAAACTCTTTTAACGGTTCCAATTTTTTTATCAGCCCTACATGTCCCATATAACTTGAGATTTTTTGAACACTCCAAAAAAAAGCTAATAATCAAAAACTACCCAAAAATACCCCTAAAAAAGTAGGTATTTTTCAAAAATTCATATTTCGAAACGCAGAGTGTTGGAAAAAAATCCGTATGAGACGCCTATTTTCCCCTACCCATAATCAACACTTTGTCATACCCACAACAACTGATCAACGTTCAAACAAAACGTTATAGCGGAGTTCCAGAATTTTTTAGAATTTTTTCTAAAATGCAGTTATCCTTAAATTAAAAGTCTCCTCTATCTATAACAAAAAGAATCAACTCTCTACGACCACGCGTTTAGATTTTAGCCCAAATTTCATCTTTCCGTTTTACCCCTGTTTACCCTATTAAATGACGAAATTTTTAAAAATCCTTCATTTTGATTAGGCTTTAGATTATTATCTTTCAAATAAGCTTGAGAAGATTTTTGTATCTCTAATAGTTTATTTTTAATTTTGAATTTAAATTTTTTGCCGCACTGCCATAGTTCATCGATTTATAAGACGTTATCACGTCAAAAAAATTGAAACAGAAATCATTCATAACAAGAAGAAAAGTTGGTTAAAGTTCAAACCAACTTTCTTCAACGTTCAAGAAATTCAAAAGAACAGTAAAACCTTTAACTATAAACTTTTCTGGCTTCCTCCAACTTTTTCCCGTATAGGTATAAAAAGCTACATGCTCCCCCAAAAAAAAACTGTGTTTTCGACAAAATAAACACACATATAGCTGCTATATTTTTCTTTAATCCTTTTTTATTTTCTTTGCCATATTCTCTTGTATATATTCCTGTGAAACCTAATAAACAATCTCCCACTCGTTGTTGTTACTTCTTTTGTAGTATTTTGTCATTTTCACATGTTAACGCCTTTAGCAATTTATTCCAGCAAAAAATTGGAAAGTACCTACTTTTATAGGATGTCGTTGTGTCTTCTTCCCGGAAGTCTTTCAACCACCATGAAAAAAAAATAAACACAAGAACAACAAACAACAATATTCTCCTCTATGATCTTTATGATGCCGATGCGTCTATGTTAACGTTACTCTGGCAAAAAAAAAAACTCTCCCAGTTGTATAGTATTAATCATCTCAAGGATAAACTTTTCAGAGAGGTTATAAAAATCATAAAAAAAAAGAGTAGGTAATATACGATAAAAAAAAAAACAAGACAGAAAAGAAAAAGTTTATGGCTATTTTGTGTGTCGCCAAAAGACTCTGTGAACTTAATACGTGATATTAATCATAAATAAATTAGTTACTTCGACAATGATAAAACATTACAACCATTAACTAGGAGGGTGGACACGCATATGGAATGGGTAATAAGGAAGAAATTGGCTTTTGATATGAGAAATAAAAAACATCGATTACGATTTGTCTCTATAACAATAAATTAGTAGAGCTATCAGTGTTTTAACTTAGCGATTTAAGTATATTATGGCCAGTTTAGGAATCGTAAAAAAATGAAGTCGATGCTGTTAGATAATGTAAAAAAAAAGTGGATTCTGCAATTCTGACTGTAGATCTGCCTGTTCCTCGAGGCTAATGTCGTTAAAGGGACTTCCTCATTTGTAGTAATGGGCTTAAAGTAATTAAATATCTAGAAGAGGTATTGTTTTTTTCTGAACCAAAATTGTATACGATTTTGGTAAAAATGAAAACAAAATGGTTCTAGAGAATTGGTAGAGAAAATAGGAATATAACTTTTTTTTTATGTCCAAAATTGTAACTACTTAAATGCTAATTTGTTGCGCAAAAATTAATTTTTTTGGCTCCCCAACTCATTTCCTATTTCAATAAGAAGCTAAAAAAAAGTGCAGTTCTGGTTCGCTGTTCCAATGCACAAAACTGTAAAAAAATATTTTTTTTTGTCAGCTTCAACACTATTAAAAATATTCAAAATTGGTTTAAAAAAGATATCTCAAAAGCAAAGCAACAAATTTTGTTTTGCAAAGCTACTTTTTTGACAAAATTTTGACCGTTACGTATGCGGTTGAGTCTTATTTTAGCGGAACCTTGAATAACAAGAAAACTCATACATAGTCCGGTCAAATTAGACTAAAATAAGGGGGTGAGGTTACATAAATTCCCAGCAAGCTGAAAATTGGTAGGATTGTTGAAAACACCATAATAAATTATATCTAAGAAGTCCTCATCGATCCGAGACCAGGAAAAAAAATTACTTGGGGTCAAAGGTCACAAAAACTGTTTTTTTTTTTTACGATTTTCAGCAAAAAGGTAAGTCTTATCAAAAAATTGTAGACCAGATTATTATATATCAAAAATGTCATGACACTTTTTTTCCTAAGACCCATAACGATTCAAAAAGTTGAAGTTGAGTTGTAATCGTCATAATCAGGCCTATTCTGAAAAAAAACTCCCAACTGAAAAGTTCTTGACATTTCATTATTTTTTTTAGCTTCAATTTCGTTCTTCAATGGTTAAGATTACGGGGAAAGCAAAAAAAAAAATGGAAATTTTCACCATTTTTCCGATTGGGGCCTTTCTCCCGACACCATTTCCCTGGAAATTTTTGGTTAGAATAGATCTGAATATATACAGGGTGTCCGATAGACAATGGGCAATTTTAAAACGGCTGATAGCTAGACTTATGACTGTTCTAAAAACTGATAGAAAAAAGTTCTATCGCAACCAGTTCATAAAATATTGGCTTTATTTCGTTCAGTGTATTTTAAATTTTATCATCTTATGTTTTCGTTCACTACAACCACGAATGAATGAATTTTATTTATTTCTTTTTTTTATAATTTTCTACAATAATTGGATGAGTACGTAAACACTTTAAAAATTTCATATAGCTATTGCACATTTTCCTTAAAAAAAAAAATTTGAAATCTGTTTTTCGATGCAGAATGTAAAAAAAAGTATTTTATGAAAAATTTTAAACACCTGTGGTATAAAATAAATCTATAGAAACCAAGATGGCCAACTCTCTTAAAAATAGTCCCCTTAAACGAGAATATTTTTAAAAAAGTTGGCCACCTAGGTTTCTATATAGATTTATTTTGTATTGTATTGGAAAGCTGGTGGCTGCAAAGTGGTCCCATTTCAATTTCGTTTAGTTATAGTCATAGGAACTATTAGAAAAAACATTTTTGATCCATGGAAGTCGGTTTTGTTTTTTGATAAAAAGATTATTAAATAATCATTTTCATCAAAAAAAACAAAACCGACTTCCATGGACCAAAACTGGGTTAAATGGTTTTTCTCATAGTTCCTATAGTTCAAAGTGAACGAAATTGAAATAGGACTACACTGCAGGCACCAGCTTTCCAATACAAAAAGAATTATCAAGATTGGTTCACTCCGTCCAAAGTTATGAGGTAACAAACATAAAAAAAGAAGAATTGAATACCTCCTCCTTTTTGGAAGTCGGTAAACAAAACCATGAATATTTTTAATAGTGTTTTAGCTACAAAATTGTAGTTGGCATTCAAAATTTTGTTTTCAAAAGTTTCAATTACTCGCAAAAGAAAAAACTGTACAATGTTATTTTTTTAAAATGTCTCCACTGCACAGTGGGACGAGTGTATGGGAAAAACGGTGAAATCAATATCTCCTGTTTTAATGACTGTAACTTTATTATTTCGCATGTTATCACTTATTGCTGTCAATATTTTTGTTTTTATTCAAAAATGACGTCAAGAAACCACCAGTAAATGCCCCGTCCAGTCTCGGAATAAAAGAGCTGAGCAGCGAACTTTTTTTTTGGGGCTCAACCTTAATTTTTCTGATCTTTGCAAACAATTCTTGAGCTTATTTTTGTTGTTAGTGCCCTGGGCTGATCAAACTGGAAAAACCCTTCTGAAATTTTAAGTTGAAATAAAAAATGTATGGGTGGAGCTACAAAATAACTACAATATCAATGGGATTTTTTTGATTCCGACAAAGGGCCCGCCAAAGTAAGGACGTAAAATTATCAAATTTTTGGATTTAAAAAGGTTAAATTTATCTCTCTATATTTTTTGGCCATTTATATTGTTAGTTGAATTCAGAAGAAAGGTACTTTGTATTACAGTCTTTAAAAAAATATATATTACTTCATATTCATTGAAAAACAGAATTTATGTTTGGTTTTCTTTAAAACTTTAACAAAATAGACCTTCAAACTTATTTTTCAATAATAGAGGCTATTGAACAAAATAAATAAATAAATTTCATATTTCAATGTTCAACTTTGAAAAAAAAATTTCTTTGAAAATGAATTTTTTTTATATCATAGCAATTTTCCTTCTCAAAATTCAATTATGGCCAAAATACTTTGAAAGATAAATTTATATTTCATAATAGAGTACAGGTAAAATAGTACATAAAATCAAGCAATAAAAAAAAAATTGTTCCACTCATGAAACTTGGCAAAAAGTATGCTTTTGGGATAAGAACCAAGTACAAAAAAAGTCTATAAAAAAAAGTTGGGTGGAAGGGTTTTTTTTTAGCGGACAAGAGGGAGGGGGTGAAGGTCAAAAATATAGGTACTGAAAAAATTTTTTTGTTGAATATCATCATATGACACATGTTTTCAAGGTATTTCTTGATGCTGAATCTAATGACATAAAAATAAAGTCAATACGATTGCTCTAAGAAAAGTTATTTCCGATTAAAAACCAGGGTGCTTGTTTTTTTGACCTCAACAGGTAAAATATAACCGAAACCCATGTGAAAAACATGCTACACTGACAAAATTTGGAATGAAGGTTTAATATAAAACAGGAACAAAGGATTCATAAAGTTATTAAAAATATTTTGGGTGAAAGGGTGTTTTTTTGATAGGTTAAGTTGTGTGTGAGAAAGGTATCATAACAGCTAACTTATATTTTGTTAATTTTTAAAACTTGGTGAAACAGTTTTGGTTGGTATAAGAATTAAGAATCTATAAAAAGTAAAAAATTATTTTGAGTGAAAGGGTGTTTTTTTCAAGAAATGATGAAATTCGGAATTAGTACCACAAAAACTGGGAAAAAATTGTTACACCAATGAAAATTGGTAAAAATGTTTCATTTATAACAGAAAGCAAGAACTCAAAAAGTCTATACAAATATTTTAGATTAAAGGGTGTTTTTTTGGGAAATAGGGAAAAATCCGCGATACTTTTATGAAATTCATTAAATATGTTCTCTTTCCCATGGGAACTACGAATAATGTAAGTCTATAAATTTTTTTTATGTGAAAGGGTGTTTTTTTTAGAAGTAAAGAAAATACTTTTTCAAAGTGTGAAATACTAGAGTAATATTAGTGGTACCCTATTGAAATTTAGCAATTATGTTACTTTTAAGATAAGAAACAAGAATCTTAAGTGTCTATAAAAATATCATGGTTAACAGGGTGTTTTTTTGAGTGAAAACAAAAATGATGGGTCACCCTAATGAAATTTGGTAAAAACATTGATTTTGGGATAGAAAGTAAGAATAAAGAGTTTTCATAAAAAAAATTTTGGTGAAAGGGTGTTTTTTTCGAAGAGACAGTAAAATCTGTAATTGGTCCCAAAAAGCCAATGATTCATTCTAATTATGGTTTTTGATGACAAATTAAACATTTATAAATAAGTTCTTACACGTTTTACGCGAATCATTGGCTTTTTGGGACCAATTACAGATTTTACTGTCTCTTCGAAAAAAACACCCTTTCACAGAAAATATTTTTAAAAACTTTATGAATCCTTTGTCCCTGTTTTATCTTAAACCTTCATCTTAAATTTTGTCTATGTAGCATGTTTTTCACATGGGTTTCGGTTATATTTTATCTGTTGAGGTCAAAAAAAAAGCACCCTGGTTTTTAATCGGAAATAACTTTTCTTAGAGCAATCGTATTGACTTTATTTTTATGTCATTAGATTCAGCATCAAAAAATACCTTGAAAACATGTGTCATATGATGATATTCCACAAACAATTTTTTTCAGTATATTTTTTACCTTCACCCCCTCCCTCTTGACCGCGAAAAAACACCCTTCCACCCAACTTTTTTTATAGACTTTTTTTGTACTTGGTTCTTATCCCAAAAGCAAACTTTTTGCCAAGTTTCATGAGTGGAACAATTTTTTTTTAATAAATGCCTATTTTACCTGTACTATAACACGAAATACCAAAAAGGTGAACCTTCTTTCTTCTTCTGTCTAATGTTCATGGCCTGGGTTCAAGACTTTGATTCAATAACCCAGTAGACAACTTTGAAGCAATTACCCAAATTCCACGATTTGTCGCATTTATTATATTGTAAATTATGTCCTCTTGTTTGATCGCTGGAAATTTTAATGTAGATTGACGCATAAAAAATCTTTAAATGATATTTCTAAAAATTCCTTTAGATATTAATACACCAATAAACCAGATCTTTAGTAAAATTGATACATTAATCCAATTTTTTTTAAATATTTCTTGTTATGTAGATCATCATCATTATGCTTTAAAAATCAATCAGTTGATATAATTTTGTAAAAGCACATTGATTGCGCATCCATACAAAGCAAATAAAACTCTATTATGCAAATTCTGTCAAAGGTACACTTTGGCAAAATTTTACTCTCTAACAATTTGCCATCTTCATGGGCCTCTGCTCATTTTAATTAGAAACCTGTTGCAATGTTAGGTATGCACAAACTATAAACGCATAATTGCAGTAAACTGGTTAAAGTCATGTCATCCATTTCACTTCAATCCCAAAGAGCCAGAGCTAGAGCTAGAGCACAGCCCAAAGGATAGATGGAACAGATTCAGCAATTATCTCCCAAAGATCATTGATTTGCATTTACGTTCCAACATCGAATCACATCAAGGAATAGATAGGTAACATCATCTAGTAAAAAGACATAAACTTATAGATATACCGCATATTCAATGTTCGAAGACTCCGGACTCCGTTATAGTGCGTTTGTCTATAGTTACTGTAGGAGAATATTATAGCCGTAAACCTGAAGCATAAGGACAAGAGGAGTTAAAACATATATACGCTTCTTCCTTTTCTCTTTGATCTTTGGCATAGTTTAATCATGTAAAGCAAAATTGCAGGATGAAAACTATGGACGAGAATACAAGAATAGATAGATTCGAGGAGAGGAGCAAGCATATTACAGGTGGTTTTGTCGTCTCTCCGACAGAATTTATTTGACAATTATATCGGTGGTAATTGATAGAGTTTAGCATTATAAATTTGCATAATTTCATGCGAAATTCTGTGAATATAAATTGGATGCAGCAAGAATTCATACCAACCATCCACCATGCCATAGAACGTATATCGTGCGTCGTCGTCTTCATAGTCGTCGTTCGTAGGTATGCAAAAGGAAGTATTTTAATGGATTTAAATTTTCCCTCAATTTTATATATAACAATAATAATTGAGAAATTTGCATTTAATTGCAGAGTATTATGGACATCTGCCTTGAGTCGATGAGACATGATCGATTGATGTTAGAAATAATATGCTTTTCCTGATTGTCATATAATGATAAACATTAAAAAATCATAGATTTTAATGTTTGATATGATTGCACGTTAAAACATCAATATGCTTATTAGTTTGTAGTTTAGGTTTTTGAAGAATTATTTGATTATTGCGTATTTGTATTTGCAATACTGTCTATCGTTTAATGGTAAAATACCAAAATCGATTTAACAAAAATTTTACAATACATTTTGTCCAATAAAACTTACAAAAACAATTCAAAATGGTCATGTATTCACGCTCAAAATTTACAACTTTTTGCAATTATGTACCTATTCACTTAAGTTCACTTACTCTGGCCAACGGAATCAGAAATAATTTCAAAAAAGGTATACAAAGTGGTAAAATGGGTAATTTATATGAGGCTTATAAATTACTATATTTTGTTATCTTTACAACTTTGCAGTAAATTACAACGTGAAAAAAATAATAAAAATAAAAATTATTTTTATTTTTAAGCGGAGTGATTGAATATAATTGTTTTTAGGTGCAAGAATGTAACCATGTTCCCCTAAAATATTAAAATTCACAGTCTATTCAGGTTGTGATTTTTATAAGTGTCTGTATTCATGGACCAAAATTTTGCGTCTTAGTAAGGGTATGACAGCATCTAACTGATGAGCCCACTGTCATACCTGGGCGAAACGCATATGGAGTTGAGGTCAATTTAACTTTTTAATAATAAAAAGTTATTAACTTTTTAATTGAATTTGATTACAACGTTAAATCTTTAAAAACCCGAATTTGCAATTGCCCGGTGCAATTGCCACCCTCTTCCAATAACTAAAAATCGTCAAACCTTAGACATAAAATGTTCAAAATTTCTAGGTCAATATTTTTCGCTACCACATTTTTTGCCTATCATCTATAAAAAATGTAATAAACCGACTTGAAGTAATGAAAGGGGGAAGATTGGGTCCCTACCCATATTTTTATATAGACTTAAAAAAAAAACAATAAAATTTAACCGCACGTACATGCTCTTAAGGTAAAAGTTATTTATTTAACTTAATTTATAAAAAATTTAATAAAAAATTTTAAAAAATAATACAATTTTTTTTTTTAAATAGTTTTAATCTTCATGCATACTTCTATTTAATTTTATAAGCATATTATAGCAACGAACTATCAGAAAAAAATTAATTTTTGAAAACGTTTGTTTTTTAACACTTTTTTGTTTGCAAAAAATTCAAAAAAAAAATTAAAATAAAATGCACGACTGGGGTCGCACGTACTTGCTCGTATGCTTAAAGTAACTCTAATGTTAAAGCTTTTTATTCAAGAAAATTAAGAAAATTTAAAATTTAAGAAAAAATTGATTTTTCAAAACAAAATTTTGAAATATTTTTTAAAAATCCAAAAATGAGTTTTTTGAAAATTTTCTAAAATTTATGCAAAAAAACGCTTTTGTATAAAAATTTTCGTTGAAATCGGGGTGGTCTTGAACTAGATATTCATAAATCAAAAAAACCGTTCTATGACAGGTACCGTTAATAACTGTAAAAAAAAAAATATTTTTTTTATTTCGAAAGTTGGCTCTTATGTGTAATACTACACTCAAAAATTTTAATCAAAATCGTTAGAGCCGTTTTTGAAAAAAATTAGCTTTTCTATTTCCGTTATATGATAGGTACCGTTAGTTTTGGTCCTAAAAAAAAATATTAATCTGTCCTCTAGTTAATCAACCAAAATTGTTAACTACCAAGTTTTAACAAAATCACTCGAATAGTTTAGGCTGTAGCTCGAGGTACATACAGAGAGGCAGACAGACAGACTGACGGATAGACAGACAGACAGAATTACCGGACTTTTTTGGCATTCTCCATCATCGTAATGTCATGTAAAATTGTTATCTCGAGTTCGATTTTTTTACGAATCCTAAACTTGCCCTATAGTACCTATATCGCAAGTAAAAAATTGCTATGCCATAATTAAATATTAAAGTGAATAAAAAGTTTCTGTAGGGTAGAAGGGGGAGGATTTGCCAGGATTTAGGAAAATTGACTTAACGCAAAGTTCTTACGTTTGTTTTAATTTTTGTTTTACCTGATATTATTATTGACTTTATTATCTTCACTTAAATATTTTTTGCATGTTGATATATGAATTGTTTCTATTTTTAATAATTTATTCAAAAAAACGAAAAGTGATGTGGCAAAGCCTCCCCATGTGGGACGCTTTGCCACGGTGGTGGGGAGGGATTGCCAGTTACCTAAATATCAAAGTTAATACAAATAAAACCAATAAATCATAAACAAAACTTCTTTTTAGCTGAAAATACGAAGAACTGATTGATTTTTTAGGATCCTGCCATCCTTTTTTGAGGAAGCTCGCTTCTGGCAAATGTACCCCATGGGGTGCATTTGCCAGAGCAAAACCTACCCAAAAACAAATGGCAAATGCACCCCACAAGCTAATCTTTCAAAAATTTAGTTATAACTTTTTTATAAGTTAAACACTAAAAAAATAACTTCTACACAGCATAGTACACATAATTTTCAAAAGATATTTGTATGAAAAAGTAATTTAACAAGACAAATATCTAAAATTTACGACGGTTATGTATCTTCAAATTTTGGTTCTCAACATTAAAAAACTAACACAAGCGTCTTATTTATTTCGTGTCCAGCCAAAAGCTGTCAAACTTTGTGGAAAGTTTTCAATCATAAATGTGCAACAGAAAATGATTTTTCGGTATTTAATATTCTTTTGGTTTGGAAAAAAACCTGGGGTGGCAAAGGTACCCCATTGGCAAATGCTCCCCCTTCTACCCTACATACATTTTCATTAAAATCAGTTAAGATGTTTAAGATAAAGTCAGAAATCAAGAAAAAACAAATAATTTTAAACTTTTTTTTTTTAATATGATATAAATCACATAACCTGTTTTCTTATGACGTATTTACCTAAGATTATCGTCCCTAAACCGACTTTTCACGCAACCAATAAGACTTCTCGTAAATAGCTTAACCGATCAACACAAATTTCTGTATAGAAGTGTTAAAGAAGTTGTAATTTTAAATTTTCGAAAACCCATTTTATGGATTGTGAAAATAATAGATAATTATTTTTTTTGAATGGGTCAATGACTTTTTTGAAAATTTTGTTTTTTTTTTTATGGAAATGGGTGAATTTACAACCAAAATAATTTATTTAACTATCCTTATTCAAAAGGGTGTTTTTTTTTTAGGAGAATGAAAAGCTGGAATAATTTGTTTTAATTCAAAAACTTGAGTCTAAAAAATCTTCATCTAAAAAATGAAAAAATTGTTTTTATATATCTTAACATTACAAAATACCCTTTAATTATTCAAACCATAATTCCATTGCTACAAATTAAAATTAAAATTATAAAATCTATCATTCTATACTATTTCTCGAAAAAAATACCGTTTCACAGTGGATATTTGTATACATTTTTTGGTTCTTGATTATCATATAATCAATATCACTAAAATGTATCTCTTCTCCTTTAAAATTTTTATTTTTTTTTAATTCAGTGCATCGCGTCATTTTAAAATCAGTACGTCAAATTAAATTCAAAACGTCAATATATGAACAAAAAAAAAAAAATACAAAATAGAGCACGTATACGCCACAGTGCATTTGGGCAACGTTTAATTAATGTGAATTACAACTTTGGCCTAGGTGCCAATACACATCCAAATCGAAATTAAATAACAATATTGCATAACTCAACAAAATCGTCATCATGTCTTTGTGGCCAGAGTGTTAAACAGAAAAACAAAATCCTTTCAAATAAGAATCAAAAATCTGAAAATATTTGTTCAATTTCGTAAATACTGCTAATTTTTAAATTTTACAAAACAAAAAATTAACAAAACCTAACACAAAACAAAACAAATTAACAAAATATAAATATCATTTTTGACCATAGTTTTGGTTACTTAGTAACCCTAAATCCTTTTCAATGAATATATAGCTATCGAATACACATTCCAGTAAAGCAATTTTGGCACCAAATCTCATTCGAGTGGTTTCACCAAAAACACTTACTTTTTCGAAGTAAATTCATTCAATGTATTAGGCTGTAGTTCGACATAAAGACAGACAGACAAAAATGCAGACAAGACGATTTTTTGCTATAAACGGTTAGATTGGCATGCGATTATTTTACTAAAAATACATTTTAAGGATTTATCAAAAATTTAAACAAAATAAGACAAATAAATCATTTATTTAATAATAATCAAATAAAACAATTAATATAATTTCTCATGCATCATAAGATGGAAGATTTAATAAACCACGCAGTTAAACAACTTTATATAAAATTGAAACTTAATTAGCCAACACACACACACACTGGATTGGCTTAATCAATTCAATTAATTAAACTAAATAAATGGCAAAGGGAAAATCAATTATAGGTTACACACGATACAAATTAACGCTGTGGTTAAATTGGTTAATATAAGGATGTATGTATATCCCTTTTTGTTATTCGCTTTATCTTAAGGATATCCAATAAACAAAGTCATTCCTGAGTTGTTCAACTAAAAAAAAAAAAGAAATAAAGAAAATATCTCAAAAAAGAAAACAAAAAAACATCGAATAAATATTCTCTATAGGTACCCATTGAACTGAAACACTTTGTATATTTCGAATATATATTGACCAAGGACTATGTAACTCCTCCGAACGAAGCCAATTGGCCGTGATTACATGATCGATTTTCATTACAAAGCCAAATTGAATCTCCTCAAAGAAATGATTTTCAACCTTAATTCAACTGATAAGCTCATCGTTGCATGAAAATGGCCATGAAATTCCTTTTTGCTACTATAATCCTCAACTCCTAAGGCCACAACCAGAACTGGCGATGGCCTTATAACCCCAATATAACTTTGAAGTAGAATAATGTTTGAAAGTACCTATCTATCAATTAGATGAAACGTGTGTATATACTCTTACGAGTGTGTGTACATGGAGCCTGTGGTATTGACCGATGGATATTAAATTTCTTAGAAGGAATTTCCCTTGGGCGCCTTTATTTGTTGGGGCGAAGAAATAGAGGAGGTGGTGTTTGAGTTGTTGACCACACACAAGCCAATTCATGAACACATATTTAGTATAGGATCCTTTATAGGATGTCTATAGATTGAAGGATATAGATGTTGTTGATGCTGGTGTTCTAGATCTAATAATATATTTATTGATTGGTTTCGGGGGGACTGACTATCATGATGGAAGATGCTTCAAGTGTTTACATACGAAGAAGAGTGGACACGAGTACCTATCGATATGGGTACGTTACGTATAGGAAAAGGGTGGTAAAGAAATTAATATTGTGTTCATTATTATCGGTCTTTAAGTTGAAGCTGTGCGTAAAAGTTAATTTATGTTTCAAATTTATTCTTGAGGGGTATAAGAATTAATCTTCATTAGTTGAGCTCATTTTTAGAGTTGTTACTTTAAGTTTTTTTTTTGTGAATATAACATCATATAAAAAATATTTTTTTCAACACTAGGGTACTGAAAATATATTGGCATAAAAAGTTCATAGAAAATATTGATATTTCGTGTTTTGAGTATGGCATAATATATCAAAAAAAAAAACACTTGGGAAACCTCAACGAAAGAAACGATTTGATCAATTAGGTATAGCTTCTTGAACACAAACTTTTGGTAGAATTTTAATTTTAAGCTTTTTCTTTCTTTCTTTCTGTTTCATAGAACAGTGGTAACCTGAATATGAATGAAATTCCGCCAAACTACCGCTGCACCGCATCACCGCCACACGGCTTTTTGAGAGCTGAACCATCGCCGCACCACAGCCGCATCATGATCAAAAATATCTATTCCACGTCTTAACCTAGTCAAATTTGTACGGACTGGCAGTTTGTTGTAATGTCAAAATAACTTCGAAGACGATTAAACATTTGTGTAAGAATGGTGCGGGCGTCTTGCGGTGGTGCTGCGGTAGAATAGAAATTAGTTGATCATGGCGTGGACGTGGTGCGACGGAATAAAAATTCATGGTTGTGGTCAGGCTTTCAAAAAGTTGTGTGACAGTGTTGCACAGGCGGCGGTGGTATGGAGGAATTCCATTTTTACTTGGGCAAACATGACTGGATGGTATTGAGTGGTTAAGGACTGCAAATCTTATTCTCGTCGGATAGTTTTTTTTTTTATATTTCAATTCAAAATTATTTACATATCATGTTGCTGAAAAATTTTCCAAATAAAATGAAAGTGTACGGCTGTGGCTCGGTGCTTTCTTCTAAATGGCGCGGTGGTGCAGCTGTAGTGGGGCAGCCACTAATTTAATTTCTATTTTTACTCGGGAACCAGTGTCCTCCTCAAAGGAGGTACCAAACAATGAGACAGATTTCAAAACGCAAACCTTGGCATTTTATGCCGATTAGTTTCTTAAATTTTTTTATTTATTCCAAACTTTAACTTTTATATTTTTTTTTTTAAGTTCGCTCTACAGCTCTTTCGTTTATCATAGATATTAAATGCTGATAGCTCTGCCAAAGACTACAGCAACGAGATTAGAGGCAAGTTTGACTGGACTTGAAATATACAAATGATAAACAAATTCTTTTGTACCATAATTCAATCAAATCCCTTAATTCCATTCAGAAAACAATTCTTTTAGGCCTCGAGAAAATCGGTTTGCTATTGTTCCATATAACTCTCAAAAATTTGTTTACACAAAACCAATCCTATAAATCTCAATAGAGTAAATAAGAACAAAAGGATCTTAAAACTGAACTATAATTGCATCTTGAATTCTAGAGAAGAGAAAATATGAGTCGGATATTGAGTTAAATCAGAAATTCTCCCCAGTAGAATTGCACTATCAGTTTGCCAATTTGTAACCTCAATTCTCTACCTTTACCTTTATTTGTTGGTAAACTTTATGTTTTCAATCGAAATTTCCAAACCAACTGCAGCTTTGGTTTGGTTTTTGAAACCTGTGTAGTGTGTATATCCTTGTTTGCAATTTCAAATT
This sequence comes from Episyrphus balteatus, assembly GCF_945859705.1. Taxonomy (NCBI): domain Eukaryota; kingdom Metazoa; phylum Arthropoda; class Insecta; order Diptera; family Syrphidae; genus Episyrphus; species Episyrphus balteatus. The sequence continues at coordinate 47,900,922 of NC_079137.1, forward strand.
CAAGACAATTTCATTCGTAAATATAATACTAATAAGTCTTTCTACTTTGATTGCTTAGCTCTCGCTTAGATTAAATATTATTATGATGTTCCTAGAGTTTAAGATCCGACTAAATACTTCTATTATTTTCTTTTGGGTTCTTCAAAAACAAGACTTTTGACATCCGAAACAAAATGATTTGCAAATAACAATTCCTTTCCATCAAAAACTCAAGCATAAGCTATATACAGCGAAGTAGGTACACGAACATGGAACACACTTCACGTAACCATGTCTCCATATGCAGTTCGTAGATTCGAAGAAGGCGTAAAATAGCATCTACACGAGTAAAAAGTGTGTAAACAAACAAATGAACAAATAGCTTCTACTTCTATACAATTCTCAAAATGCCGGTGGGTTGTTGTGCAAAACAAGAACAACTGCTGCCATGTCAATGCCGAATTTGATGCCGGTGTGTAGATTCATCTTCTTTCTCTCCTCCAACTCTATTCAATGTTAAATGCTGTGCTGCTGAAGACTATTCCAGGCAACGGAATTCATCAAAATGTGAGACAACAAGGATATTTACCAAATAAGTACACACATCCTACAGCACACACCTACTCTATACTACAACTCTACATCAGTCTGTATAATACTCTGCCTGTAAATTTTAATTAATTACACAGTCGCATACACAAAGAGAGACAGAAAGTGAATTTTCAATTTTAGCAAAAAGTATCAACATACTCGTGTAGGTACTAGCTACTAGGTACCTACCTTTTGTTAAGAGATGAAAGAGGAATCTCTGCAGAGAATATCCTTTCAGTTAATAAAGTCGTTATGTCTGAATGCATTTTCTGTGTATATTTGTATCCAACTTGTCTGATGATTGCTCAACTGGAAGCAATTCAAAATTATTTCTGAGAGAAAATGTGTAAAAATTGTTTACAATAGAATCACTTTAGTCTTATTTTGCAAATTTTGTGTATGCTTGCAGCACACTTTTGAAATCTGTGTCAACAGACAATTTTTTTTTTTTTTTTTTTGTATTGTTTAATAAATGATGACATATACAAGAATTGCATTTTTGCTGATGTGAAAGGATAAACAATGTGAGAAAAAAGGTCAAAATGAAATTCTGAAAAATTAAGTCACATTTCTTGTGAATGAAGAAATAAAAATATAATTAAACAACATTTTTTTTCAAGTTTGAACGTAATCAACTTTTAAATTGCGAAATTCACACTGACTAAGCTAACTTGTATAGGAAAACCAGCGTCGAGAAAATTATACGTGTTTGAAAAACAGGTACCTAATATCTTGGAATTATTAAGGAAATTATTATAAATTTTTTTATTAATTTAATTAATTTGTTAAGTTTTTATTTTTAAAAGCTTAACTGAAGAAAACAAAAATTGTGGGAATTTTTTTTTTTTTTATATTTTTTTAATTTTTGACAGTAGTGCATTTTGCACTCACACAGAGAAAAATATGACCCGCTAAAAACTAACAGATTGCCATATTGTTTTACCTTCCATACATTTCATAAGGAAATCTTATTAAAATCAACGATTAATAAGGTTTTTTTAAGGAGATTTCTTATTATTTTTATAGAGAAAATCTTATTAAAATTTGACTGAAAAGTTGTTGTAGTGCAACTTAGCACTAGAACAAAAATCGCGATCAATATTTTCATGGCAAATTGGTTCAGGTGGTAAGGTGGGCGACTAATGATTTGAAGTCTCCAGTTCAATTCCCAGCCTGGTCATCGTTTTTTTTATTTTTTTGCAGATTTTAAAACAATAAGGAAAACCCGATTGTTTTAATAAGGTTTCCTTCTTGGATGAAAACCATAGAGAAATCTTATTGTTTTTGTTCTATTTTATGTGGTCTATTTTTCTCTGTGCAGTAACAAAAATGCCCGGCTGGGTCGCACGTACTTGCTCTTGGTAGTTTTTCATGAAAAAAAATTAGGGAAAATTATATTTTGATTTTAATAAGGCATTTCTGATAATGTAAAAAATAAAAAAAAGAAATACTGTTTTTGTAACAAAAATTAATAAAACACCTTTTTCAATGTTTTCATCTGATTTCTAGAAAAATAATTTTGAAAACCATAAGAGCCGTTTTTTTCTTAAATATTTTTTTATAATACATACAAATTTTCTAAAATCTTTCAAAATATATCATTTTAATGAAATAGTGGAGTAACTAAAGCTCAAAAATTGGCAATATTAGGGAACCCGGCCGAACAGCTTAGATTTTGATGATCTTTTTTTTCAAACGTCGGTAATTAAAAACACTTTAAAATCTATAGATTAAAAATTGCCGGTGTTGCCGTTTTGATTTTTTAAATTTAATTGAAGATTTTTGTGAACAAAAACAAATTTTTTTCAAAAATTTTTCTTAAATTTCATAAATTAATTGATGCCAAAAGATTGTCTAGGAAATTCAAGGAAAAAAAATATATGGGAGTGAGGGACAATCTTCCATAGTTCAAGCGATAGATGCAATTTTCTTATTAATTGACTAGAAGCTTGGTCATTATGTAAAATTAAAATTAAGTTAATTGAATGAACGGCTTTTGAAAGAATGGTAGTTGAACTCAGATTTTTGAAAAAAAAAAATATTGAAAAAATTTTAACATGTAATATAAAATGCATTTATTTTAAAATTTTTTTGGCCGCATTTATTATGATTTCAAATTATAAAAGGAAATGTCAATATGTATTACGGTTTATGAAAAAAACTAAAAAGTATTTCATTTTCTAAGAACTTTTTTTAATAAAAGTTTTGAAAAAAAATTTAACTTATTTTTTTTTTTAAAGTTCAACATCTAAACATAAAATTATTTTTTATTCATTTAATAACCCTTACTGTTAAAAGTTAAATAGCAAAAATTTGAAGTTTGTATTTACCACAGTCGTTGAGAAAATTTATTATTTCAATGCAAAAATTCAGTTTTAATAAAAAAAAAAACATTGAAATTGAAGTAATTTTTCATTTTTTTTTTTTTTTCAAAAGTGTGATATATTTTAACTTTTTTGCTTCGAAATTCAACTGATAATATTTATGGCCAAACATTTTTTTTAAATAATTTCATATTTCATCATATTTTCTAATAACATTTTTTTTTTTAATTCTGAGTTTGAGGACCATTTTTTCAAAAAGTCTTTATTAAATTTAGTGGATTTAAATTTAAGAGATAAGAATGAGCTTCTGGCTTTTTAAAAATGTATTTTAAATTATTGCAGGTGTTGCAGTTGTTTTCAAAATATTTTTTTTGTGTTTGAGGTCAGAATGTTAGAAAATTGCATTTATCGCTTAAACGATGGAAGATTGTCCCTTACTGCCTTTTATATATTTTCCTTAAATCTTTTGCTATCATTTGTTTTATGAAATTTAAGCAAAAAAAATGGTTTTGTTAAAAAAAAATTAATTTTAATTTAAAAAAAACAATACGGCAACACCGGCAATTTTTAATCTATAGACTTTAAAGTATTTTTAATTACCTACGTTTGAAAAAAAAAATTGTCAAAATCAGAGCTGTTCGGCCTTGTTCCCTAATAATTTGCTTTAGTTACTCTACTAAAATATTTAACACTTAAAAACAAAATTTCAAAATAATTTCATTAATCCGTTTAAAAAAAAATTGATTTTTTTCAAAAAAAAAAATGAAATATTTGATAAAAATCGAAAAATAAGTTTTTTGAAAATTTTCTAAAATTTTAATATTACGGTTTCTCAAACAGTTTTGTATTAAAATTCTCGTTCAAATTGGGTTAGTCTTGTACGAGATATTCAGAAAAAAAAAAAATTCCCTAGCGAAAGTATTATTTCCGTTCAAAAAATTTTGTTGGTTTTATTTACTCATGGATTTTAATAAATATCTAGATCTCAAGAAAATGTACTGAAAAGTGAGATAGAGCTAAAGCTAATTCTGTTTGCATATGAGCCATTGAGATGAATAATAATAAGGGTTTCTTCAACTTTTCTCCTGAGAAGCTCCAAAAGACATTTTCAATGTAATTCGGGGTAGGTAAGACCGCGATAGTACCTTATTTTTTTTTAATGACGTTACTCTCTAAACTTTATGGCAAGAACCTCATTTTGCATATATGTATGTATACCTATTAGGGTGGGTCAAAAAATCGAAATTCGTTTTTCTCTAGAATATACTCACCAAATATGAGCTCTTTATCTTAATGGGAAGGTCCTCCGCTTTTCAATTTTCCATTTTGACATCAAGCTTCTACCAAAAAAAAATAATTTTTTTATTAATTGACTTTTTAGCCAATTTTTTTACATATTCTTGTAGAAAATTTAACGCTCTACAAAAAAGGTTAAATACACTTTTTTGAATTATCTAACCGTTTAGTAGATATTTGAGGTCCAAAAATCGAGAAAATCTTTAAAAATTCGTTTTTTGTTCTTAATTTTGTAACAAATTGAAAAATTATAATAATCAAACGCGCATGACATATTCTTGTAGGAAACAAATTGCTCCACAAAAAAGGTCTTATTAACTTTTTTTATTAATCTAACCATTTAAAAGATATTCGAGGTCAAAGTTAAACAAAAATATAAAAACTTTTTTTACTTTTCAAAATTTTCTACTTCACTGAAAAGTCATTATTATTAAATTAGTAAGATGGTTTATTGTTAAGGCTTAAATATTCTACAAAAAAGTCCTTGGCATCAAATCGGTTGCTTTAACCGTTTAGAATATATTCGCATCCAAACCAATGCCCACTGCCCACCAATGCCCACTGATTTCAATAGTTTTTTATGGTCCCTATGCATTGCGACTTGGATGCGAATATCTTCTAAACGGTTAAAGCAATCGAACGGTTAGATAATTCAAAAAAGTGTATCTAACCTTTTTTGTAGAGCGTTCAATTTTCTACAAGAATATGTAAAAAAATTGGCTAAAAATTCAATTAATAAAAAAAATATTTTTTTTTTTTTGTAGAAGCTTGATGTAAAAATGGAAAATTGAAAAGCGGAGGACCTTCCCACTAAGATAAAGAGCTCATATTTGGTGAGTATATTCTAGAGGTGTCTAGCAATCGAGTTTTCGAGGTACCAAATCAAAAAAACGAATTTCTTTTTTTTTTTTGACCCACCCTAGTGTATATGGAAGCTCAGACCCTAAAAACTTATTCCAAACTCGTCGAACCAAACCGCTAGAGGGGAAATTGAAATTTTGTTTAGGATCAAAATTTTCGATACTTGGCATACGACCAGAATAAAATTAATTATTTTTCTCAGAAACCACTTAAACGATGTTGATTAAAAAATTATGTGTATTTTGTCACATACCGTTCATACTTTTTAAAAAAACAATATTTTTTTGGACCGTTTTCTTGATTTCCGACTCTCTCCTTATGACTATGACTTAAGTATTTTCATCCATAATTTTTAAACGGAAGTGTTTTCATAGCCGTGGTATTAAAATTTTGAAAAAAAACTGGCCGATAATTTTTTTGAAAATTATCAGCCGATTTCCGATATTTCCTAAGCAAGGGCATCGCTTATTATATATTGATAACCCTGCTTGCCAACTCCAAAACCCTAGGTTTAAATTAATGTAAAAAAAGTGAATCCAATCAAGTCACAAAACAAATTAAAAAACTTATCCAAAAAAATCACTTAAATTTTAAATTATTTTAGTACAAATTCCTGAATTGCATAAAGCAAGTTGATTTAAGGACAAGGCAGATTCGCTAGTAAATAAATTCAAAAACATCCATCACTTCAGATTTTTGTCAAGGCAAGACATACACACAAAAAACCACGTCTTCTCCAGCCAGCAGCATCACAAAGAGTTTGAGCTGAATATCTTTTCTGGTTTTGCTACCAAAGAAAACTACAACAAATAAATCAACGGTAATTACCACAAAAACACAGATTCAACGTTAATTACCAATTTAAATGCAAAAAACTACCAGAAATCGCGCAATTTCTTGGTAGAAGCTTTATTAGGCAATTTGATGTCGTCGTCTTGCTGGCTTGGGATGCCTGGATGTTTGGATATTCTCTCTGGCTGCTGATGATGCTCTCTATCTTTGGCCTTAACCGCCAGATGACGAACTAAAAACGCTCATCCTTAATGCATAAAGGGAGTCAAAGCTGAAAATATGGAAGCGAATTCTTGGTGAAACCCAAAATGGCAAAGTCGTGTTGGAGGAGAGGGTCGGTGTCAGAGTGTCGTGTGGTGTTTCTGGCTTCTTGAAAATATGATTTCTGCACACTATACACAGCGGTGGAGGTGGAGCGAACATTCGTCGTTTTTGTTTGGTTGTTCATCTGTGAGTTAAGGTCCTTTTATTTTCCATATATAGGACTGTGGAAGCATTCAGCAATCAACTGCTTCTGGATTCTGGTTGTGCGCTTGGGTTGCCTTTTAATGTTTACAATTCATTGTGACAAATTGGACAGACACTACTTCTTCTACTTCTTCTTCTGCTCCTTTGCCGTCATTTCACTCTTTGCGTTTCTGACTGCGAAATTAATTAAAGCCCTAGGGGCGCTCCTAACACCATACTACCAACGATGATGACGATGACGGCGACACCACCCATTCAGAGAATCCCACTATGCTGCCTGGTGTTCCTAAAAAAGGGTCTGGTTCTGTGATTTTCTTCATACTTTGTGGTGGAGCATCATAATTGTCGTCGTCGCTGTCGTTGTCGTTACCACCTCTAACAGCTTGCGTGAGGAGACTTTTAGTGTGTTTATCTTTACTTTGCTTCGGTTTCAAGGATCTACACAAAAAAAAAAGCTATAAGAGACCTAAGAGAGATATAGTTGTGTGGAGGAATACAATCATAATGCATCATCGGTGAAGGCGGATGTTACGGCTTCCTTTAGTTTTTTGCGCTTTGAAGTTAGAAAAGGTGCAGAGTGACTAGATGCGGATAGAAACAAACTAGTGATGAGGTATTTCCTGATGCATCATTATTGGGCTTCTAAGGGTTTTCTTAAGGGAGCTTAGGTGTGGTTAGGTTTGGGATTTAGTTTCTTTGTGTAAACGGCGGATACCCATCCTAGAATGAAATTTTTTGTTTCCTAGTTGATATGCACATTAGACGAGTTTATACCAATTAAGGGCAAAGTAAATAGAAGTATGCGCAATGGATTTGTATTAAAATTTCAATTTGGTTTAAACATGACTTAAATTTAAAATGAAATGCTTAATTTAATACCAGATGCAAAAGCATCCTCGTATTATAGAATGATCAATCAATAAACTCAGTATTTTGAGAAACAGTTTCTTGCAAATATAGGGTTTCTGGCTGCTTTCTAACTTACTGCTTTCAGTCTTCTAAAGCTAAGCGCTTTTTTATATCCTTTGATCTTTAAAAATGGAAGAGCGGGATTTATAACATTTTCGAACTTAGAGACTTAGAAAAGATTTCATTGTCAAATAATTCAAATTTTCCCAAATATAGTCCTGTCTATTATTATCTATCTTTCTTATAAATCTGTCAAAATTAAAAAAAAAAAAAACAAAAAGTGTGGCATCCGGGGATTGTAGTGGTAAGGCTATTGCATTGCATTTTTTATCAACTGCAACTTTAATTATTTATTTATTTTTTATTTATGCCGAATTTTTTTTTTTTTTCTTTGATATTAATTCAAGTTACAAAGAAATAAAAGTGGTTGTCTGTAAAACCGGTTTATGGACGATAATTTTACGTGATAACGTCATGGTTTATAATTTTTGAAGCTCAATACATATATAGGAAAATCGGATAAGATTTAAGCAAGCTAGAAAGGCCAGCAACGCCCATATTCGACGAACCAAGTTTTTTCATGAGCAAAAATTAAGACAAAAAATACTAGTGTCCCACAGGTAGTAAAAATGTTTGGTCATTTGTGAAAAATATTCGAAACTCTACAACATCTTCGGTTCCAACGCTCGTTTACAATGACACTCCTTTTGTTAGTTCTCTTGAGAAAGCCAACCTTCTCGTCAGGCAGTTCGCTGCCAATTCAACGTTAACAGAAAGTGTCATGAATTCCCTTCACTTGAGCGAGTAAATAGTTTTATGGGACCTATCTTTTTTCGTACTCGTGCAGTGGCAAGAGTTCTTAAAGACCTTGACATACACAAATCCGCTGGCCCGGATAGTATCCCTTCCATAGTTCTGAAGAGGTGTTCTTCTACGCTGGCAAAACCACTGCATAAGCTTTTCCATCTGTCCTACTCTACAGGTCTCTTTCCGAGTGGATGGAGAACAGCATTTGTCCAGCCTGTCCCTAAAAAAGGCGAATCTTCTTCACCCTCTAACTATCGTCCGATTGCACTTACGTCCCTTCTTTCCAAGGTCATGGAAACGCTGATTAATTTCCAGCTTAAGAAATATCTTGAAGAACGGAAGCTTCTTAATGACCGGCAGTATGGCTTTCGTAGCAATAGATCCACTGGTGATTTGATGGTTTATCTCACCGATCAGTGGAACAAATCTTTACATCGTTTTGGAGAAAGTAAGATTGTTGCGCTTGATATTTCAAAGGCATTTGATAGAGTTTGGCATCAAGCTCTCTTATCGAAAATGCTTGCATTCGGTATTGGTATTCGGTATTCGTTGGATTAGAAATTACCTTTCGAACCGTTCAATTCAAGTCGTTTTGGATGGATTCAAGTCTGAAACCCATAATATAAACGCTGGTGTGACCCAGGGCTCCGTTTTGTCTCCGACTCTCTTTCTCATTTTCATTAATGATTTGCTCTCTGAAACTTCTAATCCATTAAATTGTTTCGCAGATGATAGTACCCTCAGCTTTTCATATTCGTTTGAAGATTCACACCCATGTCCTTCGGATGTGGAACTCCAACGGCAAAATATGATAAGCTCATTAAATTCTGATCTCGAATGCATTGTCCAATGGGGAATAAGAAACCGCGTAGAATTTAATGCTTCTAAAACACAATGCTGCTTACTATCATTAAAACGAAACCTTCCCCCTTTGCCACTATCCATGAGTGGTATTTGCTCCGAGGAAACTGATCAGCTTTCGATTCTAGGTATGTCCATTACAAACCACCTTTTGTGGAATGAGCACATATTCGATGTAGCCAAAAACTCTGCGAAATGCTTAGGTTTCCTCCAAAGATGTAAGAAATATTTCACCCCTTCTGATCTGGCTATAATCTATAAAGCATATATTCGTCCAAAGCTCGAGTATAATTCCCATATCTGGGCAGGTGCTCCTAAGACCCACTTGCGTTATTTGGATAGAATTCAAAACAGAGCTTTTAAAATGATAGGTGATAGGTCCATTACTGATACAATCCCTCCTCTTGAGCACCGCCGGAATGTATCATGCCTGTCCTTATTTTATAGGTACTTTTTTAAAAAATGTTCTAATGAAATAGCTAGCTGCATTCCTCCCCTTAAACAATTCAACCGTAATACTCGTACTTCAAGGAATGCCCATCAGTTTACACTTGAGCCCAACTTCGGACGTACCGTCAAATACAGAGATTCTTTCTTTAGTCGTACTACTAGAATGTGGAATGCATTACCCGCCTCAGTTTTTCCCTCCCATTTTAATGTTCAGAACTTTAAAACCAATGTGCATCGGTATCTCCTTTTACATCCCTTCCTCTTTTCCTAATACTCGTACTGTGTATATATACATATTAAGGGTACCCAAAACCCCTTTAGTGCGCGTTCATTATAAAAAAAAAAAAAAAAAAAATACAAAAAAAAGCGAAAAAACTAATTAAATTAAAAATTTGCATTTCTCATTATGTCAATTTTTTTATATGCTAAATTATACAAACAAAATTATACCTTTAATAAGCCTCATATTATGTCTTCTAAAGAATTAAACCATAACTAAATCCTATATGTTTTATTCAAAGTATAAAAATGATTTCTTGAAAAAGCCAAAAAAAAATTTACTTTTTTTCTTTACACATCAATATTTTTACATGACAACCTAGTAATAAATTTTACATCATCTGAAAGCTTATTATTTTAACTCTCAATATTCACTTCAATCATGTTTGTACGACATCTAGAAAAAAAATACAATCAATTTTCAACAAACAAAAAAAAATTATAAAAACGAGCTTTTTTTTCTTCCATTTCGATTTGGTCTATTTTGTTTATTTGACAACTTATAATAAATCATTTCACTGGTGCCGTGAAATAACGCCGAGCGAAATAACGCCGAACTCCAAAATTCGGCGTTATTTCACTTTACAAAAGCGACATAACGCCGAATTTCAACATTCGGCCTTATTGCGCTTTATGAAAGTGAAGTAACGCCGAGTCCCAAGTGAGAAATAAGGCCGAATGCTAGAAAAGTGAGCATAAAAGCACACGCAAGTTAACCCGTATATTAAATTGTTAACCTTTTTTATTTTCAAAGGCATATAAGGTCCTAATTTATTAAGGCAGAATGGCCCCAATACCAATTTGGGACTTATGTCCATCCAATCGAGGTCTAGAATCCAAAAAAGTTTTTTGTCTTATGTGACTCTTATTTATTCATTAACAGATTAGTCTCAAGTAGGTACAAAAACATGGCGCAGGGACAAAAGTCTCAGGGATATAACACCCACTTTTTATTTATGGGAGCTATGTTCCACTTGAGTGGGTTGACATTTAATTTAAGAATTATATTGAGTGGTACATAAGCTCCAGATATTTTTCATTTAAGTGGGACATAAGCCCCACACTCGAAATATAAAACAATAATGAACAATAACTTTTGTTATATTTGATTCGCGTTTTGTTCCAGATTCTTTAAATGCAAAAGAAACTTTGAATAAGATAATGATAACAAACAAATAATAAATCCCACCTGTTTTAATTGGTGGAAAGCAAAGTGAAATAAAAAATTCTTACATGAGAATCTATTTAATTTTTGGAACCCAAACGCGAAGCGGAAAAAAATTTTGCCCACGGGAGAATCAATTTTGAGGTGTGAAAAAGAAAATTCGCTCGAATTTTTATTTAATTTTTTGACTATTTCAGACCATACTTTTTTATAAAAGAAAATTTATTTGAACATAACGGTTTCTAAAAGATATCTCAGGCAATAAAAAGGATATGGAAAAGATTTAAACGGATCTTGAAAAAAGGAAAAGAGTTCTTTTAGAAAAAAATATGGTCCGAAATAGTCAAAAAATCGTTTTCTTGCGTTTTCTAACGGTAATATCTCAAAAACGGGAGCTGATTAATTTTTTCTGACTTCGGACTGAAAACCTTCAGAAAAATATTTTTTTGTTACGGCAACAAAAAAAAAGTTTTTTTTTTTGCGTTTTCTAAACGGGAGCTGATTAATTTTTTCTGACTTCGGATTTGAGTTCAGCACACCGAAAACCTTCAGAAAAGTATATTTTTGTTTCGGCTACAGAACCCTTGTTAGCCAGTGTTATGAATGAATCAGTTAACATTAAATTGCAGTATATGCAATTTCAAACAAACAAACTCAGGCGGAACGTGAGTATGAGGCACGCTATTTCGTGAATGCAGCCAGTATTCTTGTATTTAAAAGACGTTTCCATGTCTAACCAAGACAAAATTATTTCAACAAATTGATAATACGATATACGAACGTATCCCCCTTCTTCATTTATTTGGCGCTATATTTTGATTTCGATGTCGAAGGAATCATGTTCATACGCCCAAGGTACGTTTAAATACAAATACCAATCATAATAATGTTTAGTTTATGTAAATTAAATTGACCAATACAAAATTAAAATTTTTGTTAAAATGAAATAATTTTATTCATCTGTAAAAAAAAACACGTATACGCCCCATAGCCCCTGGTTTTTTTTTTCTTAAATTCATACCTACAATTAATTCATATAAATTTATTATCTTTTTTTGCTTTAATTGAACATTTATTTATTAAATTTGAATGAAACATTAATATTTCTTAAATAAAAAACAATTTATTAAACAAAAAACTCAATATATTCTTGTATAACACAATCGACAAAAACAGTTTGTTCTGTATATTTTTTTCTAGACTCTCTTCCCTTTGCAGTTTTTTTTTTTTTCAGAATTATTCTTGCACCGACCAAGATATTAAATCCAATTTAAATCACTTAATTTGAATCTCAAAATATATTCACCTTAAAGGTTCTATTCTATAAAATCACAGCAAACACGATACAAATACATATCAAATACAAATTCATTGGAAATTTAACTTCAATAATTTCATAATCCGATTATAGTTCGATTCGATATCTCGTAATCCCATTATGGCTTTTTATTTAGAAATAACAATAACCTGGAGGTGCATCTGTGTGTTACACCGAAAACTACCATATTCCAATTCTCTCCTTCCATTTATACCTATTACTATCTCTACCAACTTCTTCCCCCCAACTCTTGAGCTGAACAAAATCATATTGTACCCCCAACCAACAACGTCAGGGAGTAGCAGATGATGCCAAAGAATTTTCCTCAGAGGCAAAGTGTATACAGGGTGTCCCACAGTCACCGCCCCAAACGAAAACCATGGATTCCTGAGGTCATTTTAAGTCGAAAAACTTATGAGGTAATTTTCTCGTTTTCGTCCCGTTTTCGAGTTACCACGGTTCTTATAATTTTTGCTCTCTTGTCCTTTAACTGGCCTAATCTTTGCCAAACTACGTTTGATTTGAAAGATTTTTTTTACAATTAATCAAGAATTTATTACAGTTTTAGTTTGTCTCAAAACTTTTTTTTCCGCGGACAACCGTTTCTCCACAATTTTGCATCAAACACAATTTTCTTCGTTTTTTAAGTTGTTTTTTACACTTTCATATCATTTGAGTAAAAAAAACACGTTAATGAGTATTAATTTTTTGTGCTTTTTATTAAAGCCCAGTTTATTTTCATAAATAACATAAGTTTTATTTCATAAAAAAGGCTACTCAAAGTAATTAAAAAAAATAAACAAACTGAGTGAATTAAAAAAAAAAAATAATTTTTAAATACAAAATTAATTTAAATGAATTAAAACTTTTTCTGAGCTTTATCTATTTGTTTTTTTCTTAACCACAATAGCTCAGAAAAAGTTTTTAGTTCATTTAAATTAATTTTGTATTTAAAAATTATTTTTTTTTTTAATTCACTCAGTTTGTTTATTTTTTTTAATTACTTTGAGTAGCCTTTTTTATGAAATAAAACTTATGTTATTTATGAAAATAAACTGGGCTTTAATAAAAAGCACAAAAAATTAATACTCATTAACGTGTTTTTTTTACTCAAATGATATGAAAGTGTAAAAAACAACTTAAAAAACGAAGAAAATTGTGTTTGATGCAAAATTGTGGAGAAACGGTTGTCCGCGGAAAAAAAAGTTTTGAGACAAACTAAAACTGTAATAAATTCTTGATTAATTGTAAAAAAAATCTTTCAAATCAAACGTAGTTTGGCAAAGATTAGGCCAGTTAAAGGACAAGAGAGCAAAAATTATAAGAACCGTGGTAGCTCGAAAATGGGACGAAAACGAGAAAATTACCTCATAAGTTTTTCGACTTAAAATGACCTCAGGAATCCATGGTTTTCGTTTGGGGCGGTGACTGTGGGACACCCTGTATAAGCGAACAGGAGCAAATACATTTCTATAACCTTTTTTGATAGTCAAATGGGACTTTTGTTATATGGTAACATTATACAACGGTACTATGTGCTATGTATGAATCCTTACGGTATGGTGGCGGACTAAAGTTGAAATCTGCACAACTTTTATACGTAAATAAAAAAAAAAGTTCTACCTTCGCGCTAAACTATTATTTCCCCAAACGGGAAATGAGTGTTCATGAAGAATAAAGAAAAGAATAAACGCCATAAAGTGATATGTTCCTCGAGCAAACATATAACCTTTAACCAAGCTTTGGGGATTTCATCTTTGGGAATTTTTTTTGTTATAGTTGCTGGTATTTTTTGATCGGAAACGTGAAAAAAGTGTTGAACTGTTTCGAAGAAGTTTTGTGTTGTGCCTTGGAGGAAGATTGTTTTTTTTTTTTTTTTTGCTAAGTAAAGATGTTACAACTTAGATAACGGTATATGAACTGTTTGTATTCGTGTGAAAGGTATGAAGTTGGTGTTATATCAATAATTTACTTAACTTATGACACTAAGGGATATGAATTGATATTGAATGAATAAAAATGATTCTAATCGTCTTATATCGTTTAAAAAAAAAGGTGTCAGGAAAAAAATTGGTTTGAGTTCAACCCATGTCCATCAGGTGGGAAATAAGGTTTTGGTCCTAAATTGCTGCGGTTGCTGAGTTATTTGTTTTTGATTGATTTTCGAAAAAAAAAATCCAAAAATTCCACAAAAAAATAGATTTGAAAACATTTTCTCAAAACCCATCGAGTGGAAATCAAAAGATAGGTCTCTTTAAGTTATATTCATTTGGGGCATGGTTTCCAAGTTATTTGCATTTGATTAGTTTAAAAAAAAAATCAGGAATAACCCCTTGCCAAAAAAAAATGCATTTTAAGTAAACCCCTCTAAGTCGAATTTCCCTCTTAGTCGAACTTTTTCACCATTTTCAATAAACATTTTTGAAAATAAAAAGAATAAATTAATCCCTCTTACTCGAATTTTTCTGTAACTCGAACCAATGTTTGTGTCCCGTGAAGGTTCTACTCCAAATCCATCGAGTGAGACATAAAAGAAAGGTTTTTTTTAAGCTCTTATCATAAATATGACCCAAACGCTATTTCGAGGTCTGATTGCTCTGTTATTTGCATTCGATTGATTTTCGAAAAAAAATCCAAGGTGTGAAGTTGGCCACCCCAAATGCTAATTTTTTTCCTCAAACCTGCCTGGTTTGACTGCCCAAAGTTAGCTAAAGATAGCATAAGACGTTTTTTTTTAGACAACCCTTAGTTCTAAGACTATAACGAAATTATTTTTTTTTTCACCTCAAAAATTAAAAAAAAACTATATTTTTATTCAGTATAAAAGTTGTTGGTTTTGCGCCGTGGTTCGTTTGCCCAACGTTAGCCCAATATTAGTCTAACTTTTTTTTTTCTTTGTTCCACTATTTTTACTAGCTCAATAGGGCAAGTATTGGTTTCGTGTCAAAAAAAAATTTCGAAGTTTTAATCAAAACTAACATTACGATGATAGAGAAGTCCAAAAATGTGGGTTTCGTCATGACGTCCGTCGGTCTGTGCGTCAGTGCGTCCGTGCGTCCATCTGTACAAGTAGCTACAGCCTAAACGGGTTAACAGATTTTCATGAAATTTGGTATAGAAGTTTTTTCGTTATTTCCAAGGTTGTTTTTTTTTTTTTTTAATATCTCGCTTCCCAACTAACAATTTTTCTTCCATAAGGTTAGGATCTTTAATTTATCGCAGTTATTATCTCTACAGGTCTTGTATTTAGTTTGTGAATCGAAAATTAAAACTTTCGAGGCTAAACTTTCGTTAAACGCTTCCTAGAAACCTAGTGCAAGTGGAATTTAAAAATTTGTACAAGCAATAATGTAAACATTTCGTTTAAATTTCAATAAGGCCACATGAAATTCCATTGTAGAAGCACAAGGAATAAAAGCCATTAAATGACTTCCTTTAAATGGCTTTGCCAATGAAATTGTATTAGAACTGCTTACAAAATCCTTATGAATGCTACCTATGTGTTTTTTTTTTAAACCAGTCCGAAAATTATCAGATTCAAAATGTCTTAGGTAGGTATTTAAGTATGGTTGAACTACAAATTATACAATTGCCTTAAAGGCATTTATTTTTATAATTGTAACCGAAACTATCTCAATAATATGTGAGCCGTTAAACATATTTATAAAAAAAAAAAACATTACGTTAAATTTCAAATAAACCGCAGTTAAACAGTTTTGCCTTTTTAAACAAATATTCCACAAAATAGATGTGTTATAGTTACAACATTTTAATATAATATCGAAATAAATTGTTGAAATGTTGTCTTTGATTGAAAATAATACAAAATATGATTTATATCACTTTCAAATATAACGACTTATATTTTGTATCTCTGTATAAGAAAAATAGAAATTCAATTTCAGGCGCATGCTCGAAAAGCTTTTAGTTTTATATGTTTGCCTAAGAGAAGTTAAGGATTATCTATTTATATTTGTAGAAAACCTTTAATCACAAGCAAAACATTGAAAAAAGCATTTAGTTTTATGAGTTTGCCTAAGCGAAGTTAGGTTCGCTAATTTTATTTGTAGAAGCCCTGTGAAAGTGAGTACAAGCTAAATTTTGTAAACTGTCAGACAAACACATGAGAATAAGAAATATTTGGATAAGAGCAATTATGGTGACCATTTTTGGTTTTCTTATTCATGGTTATGAAAAAATAAATGAAAAAGTGTATAATTTTATATCGGTAATTGGTTTAAAATAGTGATATTAAAGATGATTTATTTACCAATTTGGAGTATATAAGTGGAAGAAAGGAATACAAGATTTTAATCTTCTCTACTTATTCGAATATAAAATGCACATTTAACATTTTTAATCTAAGGTCAAAACAAAGCTAATTCTCTAATTTTTAAGAAAAATGCGGTTTTACGGCTTAGGGGTGATGGCAATCGGTATAATATTATTAAGTTTTACTAAATAATTTTTTACAAGACATAAAAAAAAAAAAAAAACAGAAAATAACCAAAAGTAATACCTTTGAAAAAAAACCACAAATGGTTACCATATTCTTTAAGATAGTACAACTCATCAGGAAATTAAATCGAAGCCCTTAGGAAGCTCTGGTTTCAACTAGTTCAAATTTGAAACTCTATTAGTATATACCTAGGTAGCTCGATGGGTACGGTACCGGACTATCAATCAGGACGGTACGAGGTTCAAATCCCGCAAAATGCGTCAAGTAAGTAAAGAAGTTTTTTTCTTAATATAATTGTGTTTGGACCTTTAATTTCAGAAGAAAACTTTGACTGGATGGGAAAACAAACAAGAAAATGAAAAAAAATAAAAAAATAAAAATTATAAAAAATTAAAATGAAAAAAAAATATATTTTTTTCTTTATTCTATTTGGAATATACCTCGTTTAGACTTTCACAAGCCTTCGACAAGTCTGCTAAGAGCTTCTAAATAAAATTAAAAGCCTGTAGCAGTAATACACATTTTCAAATTGTGAATGTTGCTTGTTTCTATAAGGCATTAAACACATGTTTTGAGTCTCTCCAATCAACTTGCATATGACTCTTCTAAAACCTATCAAGCTTCTCGGGTGGGCCAAATGGGCTTCTCTATGGTCGTATGCAAGCAATATTTCTAAAATCGAAACAACTTCGTTAGACCCTTTTGGAGGTGAAATTGTTAGTTGGGTTAGAACGTATACCCGCATTCAAAATTTTCGAGTCATTGCAATTTTCTTGAAAACGGCTCTAACGATTTTGATTAAATTTAACACACGTAATGCTGTACAAAGTTCTAACAAAACTGTATTTTTAGTTTTTCTGTAAAAATACGGATAATAGAAATATGGAATTTTAATTTTTTTAAATCACTCATTTCGGCTCTTCCCTTAAATCTTTAATTAGTTGTTGCAATTTTCTCGAAAACGGCTCTAACGATTTTGTTTATTTTTTGCATACGTAATATTAAAAGCAATTGCAATAAAACTGCATTTTAATATTTTCTCAAAAAAGTCAAATAACAAAAAAAAAATGTTTGTATTTAGCAAAAATATGGAATTCATGTCGGCTCTTTCCCTACATAAACCAAATTTCTTAAAAATTTAAAAAGAGGCAGCTCTTATAATCTACAAGTAAGCCAACATAAAAGCGCTTTGAACTGCAAGTAGCAAGTAGCAATAAAAACTTTTTTTTCATATCAGAGACCGAACAAATTATGATTTTTTTTTCTATGAAAAAATCGATAGCTTAAACCCGTGATTTGTTTGTCCAGGGTTAGCCCAGGAAAGTCCAATTTTTATTTTCGTTAGTTTTTAGTTAAAAATTATAGAAGCATTATTTTCTACTCACCTCAAAAAAAAAAAAATATATATAGTACGCATACGCCACAGTGACCTTTTTTTAATTTATACATAATTTCGAAAAAGTAAATCCACTGCTGTTGGTACTGCACATTAAATGATATTTATTTGACTTAGAATTCTTACTTGCTTGAATGTAGTCCATATAACATTCCTGTTAAGAAGCTTTAAGAAGCTTAAGTTGATTTGTTTTGTGTGTGAAAACAATTGAATTTTTTGATTTGTTACATGAGCAGGAGCACCTACAAAAACTACAAGCTTAGTATAATCTATCCAAACTTTTTTCAAAAGTAACAACTCAACTTACCATGGTAATTCCAACAAATTACATCACTTTCAAAAATTATGACAACGCAAATTTTTCCAAATTACCAACCTCTTAAAAACCAAAATTTGTTTTTTTTTTTTTTTTCAGTGTAAAAATTGTCCCCTTGTCGAAAAAAATGCATTCTTTTACATTTCCTCCAAATCGATGGAGTGGGACATCAAACAAAATGTCTCTTCATTAAGCACACCCAAATGTTTCTTTAGGGTCTGGTTGCTGAGTTAAAGTAAACAACCACACTTTATCTACTAAACCTAACTGCAAAACTTATTATCCTTTCTTATTCCTTGCAATTTAATCCATTAATTGTTTTTATGTGTGACAATCGTGCAAATAATGCACTTTAGTACCTATTAGTTCTAAGATTATCACACCTTCATATTGACTGTCTCAAAGTTGTAAATATACTCAAGTCACTGGTTTCAATAAATTTTGTTGGCAGATAGATAAAACGTGATAATGATGAAACTTATCATTAAAGTTTCATTAATCTGTGTATTAATTCAATGATAGTGTATATCGTTTCGTCCTTAGAAATTATTTGAAAATGTATCAACATCACGCATATCAAAAATATTTTCACCCCTTTTGCGCTAATTAATGACAAGAATAACTGACCCACAAAACCTCGCACAGTTAAAGCCAATTTGCGTGATATGACTCAATATTTTTAAGGACTTAACACTCTTAAGTTGATGATTTTTATCAGAAATTGTTGTTTTAAAAGAACGTTGTGTATGGTAAATTATATTATCTGTAATTTGATCAAACAAATATTGTTTCAAGAAAAAAAAAAAAAAAAGAGTTGAAAAAATATAGTTGGTTGGTAATTTTCAAGCTCTCGTTACTAACTAGGACAACCATGTTTATATTCAATAAAAAATAAAGAAAAAAAATCAAGACCATAACCAATCCTCAATATTGTTTCAAGTAACCCTCATCAGATAGTTTATCCTCATTTCCATAATATTTAAGGGCTTCTTATTAAAAGTGTGTATTTGTTTTTTGGCTTCAAAAAAAAAAAAAAAAGAATATCCTTCCAAAAAAATAAGCTCAGTACAACACAAAATAATGAAAA
Source organism: Episyrphus balteatus (assembly GCF_945859705.1). NCBI lineage: Eukaryota > Metazoa > Arthropoda > Insecta > Diptera > Syrphidae > Episyrphus > Episyrphus balteatus. The sequence continues at coordinate 47,920,280 of NC_079137.1, forward strand.
CCAACACAGAGTACGCGCCCGACGACAAGCCCCGTAGGAAGCAAGTTGGAAAATGATAAAAATTTCAGATTGAAAGAGGATGAGAAAATGGATGGGTACATCATTGGCAATATTGTCAGAGCATCATGAATGGTAATGGTATTTTGTATTACAGTCATTTATCTTTTTATTATTATTTTATAGCCTCGAAGAGAAAGATGAACAGAAAACAAGAAGAAGTATAAAAAAAATGGATTTCCATAACGCCAAGGAAATGGATAACCAATTGCCGGGATATAAAGAAAAGATGTCGTTGCGACTATTAGTCATTATTTTTGTATGTTTTTGTGTTGGGAGTAAATTTTTTTTTTGGTAAAAAAAAATGTAAAAATGAACACAAAATAAACATTATATCAAAACAATTTTTCATTAAGAGTTGACGTCTTGAAGACAGATACTTTTTTTGTTGTGCAAAAAGGCAAGAAATTTATTTGTTAAAAGAATTGGAGGGTTTTTTGTTTTTTTTTTCGTATGGTATATTTGCATAAGGGCTCAATTTATTTATGACAAATAGGTTTTTTAGTTTGACTTGCAATTCCTGTAAACACAAAGCAAGGGTGTTTTTTTGTTAGTTTATTTTGTTAACAAAAGATTCAAAAACTTTGAATATAATCGATGGAACCTCACTAAAAGGTAAAGGAATTTATGACTTTAAAAGTCTCTGTGCTGCCTTCGCTAAGTTTGTCTATGTAAGTTTTCATTTCAGTTTCTAACCGAGATTACGCTCAAATATTTGCCACTGACTAGAAAAGTATCAATTCTGTTTAATTTTAGTTGATCCCCATCATCTTCACCTACACGGAGAAAAAGACCACCCAAAAATAAGCGGATTCTACATTAAATTAAGCGGATTTCTGCATGGTTTTTTGCCAAGATGAATTCCGCCTTAATTTAAGCGGACAAATCTTCTTAAGAAATGGGCAAGTTTATATGAAATCCACTTAATTTAAGCGGAAAATCATCCTATTTTTATGTGGAAACATTTAAATTAAAAAAAAAAAACTGGCACCCACTATGGATCGAACCTAGAACTGTTGGGTCACTATGCAAGTGTTTTACCTTTAACATATCTCAATGTTGGAAATAAGTATGATAAACTGCAACAAAGCGTTACTTTAAGCGGAAATCGTATTGTTTTAATAGGGTGAGATTTAAGGTGGCCATTATCTTATTTTAAGGTGCATCTTTTTCTCCGTGTGGGATTCTATCTCACCATAGAAAAAAAAATGATTATGATTTTGTTCAAAGAAAGCATTTTTGCTCAAAATTATTAGATTGGGCCGGTTTTGAGTGCGTATTTAAGAAATAGTTTTTCGCTAACCTTTTTATATTGGCATTGACGAAAACCGATTGAATGCGTTCACTGGAGCCACTTGTGGTGATCATGCTATGGCGGGCAATATTTATTTTGCTGTCGGTGGGGTTTGTGATATTTGTTATTTTTATTCTTAATTGTCTTTTTTATTCGTGACCGGTGCACAACTTTTTGTGCAAATTCTTTCAATTTTTTTTTTGTGTGCTTTGTGGATTAAATCCACCAAATCTAAATTAAGAAATATAGGGGGGGGGGCAAATAAGGCCCACCTAACAGATTTTTCTTAATATCTGCTAGATTTTTGAGAATATCCGATTTAACTAAAAAGAATATGATTCTTTGTCTTTTTATCTTCATGAAAACATAGATTGTAGATTTTATTGTTTTTTAATACATAATTGAAAAGAATATTTTTTTCGATATTAAAAAAAGCTTACGTTGTTCTTAATAAGGCCCACTCAGTTTTCTTAAGAATTGTGCAAAATTGCAGCAAGGAAACAATGCATTGAAAGTAAAAACACAAACAAATAAATGTGTTTCAATAATATTTTTTTTAATTTATTTAATAAGAAAATATAAGAAAAAAAGTATCTTCAGTTTAACACACATAGCCCAGGGAAATTAGTAATTTAAATCGCATTTTTCGCGGGACAAAATTTTTTTCATGGAATGTGTTCGGGTGGTTGTCCTTATCATAAAAGTCAATTTGTTGGGATAATTGGAGGTTGGTAACAGCCGCCATCTTGGAAAAGAGATTGGTATCGTTTTTATTGAATAGCTCCATTGTTATTCATTTTAACAAAAAATCCAAAGGTAAGACTTATTAACAATAAAATTATCTAAGAAATGATATACAAAACAATTCCGTGAGTTAATTAAATAAAATTTTATAGTTGGTCAAAGTGCGGGTTTGTATCGCAAGGTTGGGACAAAATGACATTTTTTCATATATCTGACGAACTTTTGATTTGTTTGGATAATTCTTCAAGAATGAATTGTAGTACTTATAATTACCTATAAAATGAGCCCACAATCGTTATTGTCACCATCGTATTGTAGAAGTAATCTAACTCAGAAACTGTACTAGTCCATGTACTAGTCAAAAGTAAGAAAAAAGCTGTTTTTTTGCTAGTAGGCCGAGAAAATTTTGGGAGTAGAGGTATAACCAAAATTTAAGTACGCAGTTTTGCAGCCATACGCGTGTTAATGTCGATTTCAAAGGTCTGACAACTCTAATTTTGTGCTTTATACGGTTTTTGGGGGGTTAAATAACGTAAGTTTTCCAGTTAATGTGAATGGGCTAAATTTATACTATTTGAAATCATAAATATACAAGCAGATGCGTACTGCGTACTTAAATTTTGGTTATACCTCTACTCCCAAAATTTTCTCGGCCTACTAGCAAAAAAACAGCTTTTTTCTTACTTTTGACTAGTACATGGACTAGTACAGTTTCGGAGTTAGATTACTTCTACAATACGATGGTGACAATAACGATTGTGGGCTCATTTTATAGGTAATTATAAGTACTACAATTCATTCTTGAAGAATTATCCAAACAAATCAAAAGTTCGTCAGATATATGAAAAAATGTCATTTTGTCCCAACCTTGCGATACAAACCCGCACTTTGACCAACTATAAAATTTTATTTAATCAACTCACGGAATTGTTTTGCATATCATTTCTTAGATAATTTTATTGTTAATAAGTCTTACCTTTGTCATTTTTTGTTAAAATGAATACCAATGGAGCTATTCAATAAAAACGATACCAATCTCTTTTCCAAGATGGCGGCTGTTACCAACCTCCAATTATCCCAACAAATTGACTTTTATGATAAGGACAACCACCCGAACACATTTCATGAAAAAAATTTTGTCCCGCGAAAAATGCGATTTCATGCCCATATTTTTACTAATTTCCCTGAGCTAACAAATAAACAAAAAATTTAATTTTAACAAAAAAACATTAACAAAAAAAGAAAAAAGAACACAACAACAATTCATGGCTATCCTTTTTTTCTGAAAAGTTGACACTTTGTCTGAAACACATAAAAGGTCCGTTCCACACTCAGTTTCAAACTGCCGAATTTAGTAATATTTGGTTATTTTTGGCCAGAGTCTGTTCCCAACTTCAAAAATTGTGTAAAAGAGAGCGCTCACGAGAGAGTACAAAATTTCCCCACCCTGACAAATTTAGCCCTAAGAATTTCTTCCGGCAGAAATATGAGTTCTGTCAAATGAAAAGTTGACGTATGTCAAACAAATAAATAAAGAAGAAAACAAATCAAATTGTAGTGATTTTTAAATTGAATCGCGTTTACATGTTTTTTGCATCAAAAAAGTTTAATGTTTATCGAATTAAGCATAAAATATGAAATTGTGTTGTATAATAGTGTTCAACTTGTTCCAGACTTTTATTGTCCTTATTGTTTTCTGCCTTATTAGGAACATGCATCACTTTTACAAAAAAAAATTATTTAAAACTAACAATCAAACATTTTTTACAAATAAATGTTTTAATTATGCTGGAAAAATAAAAAATATGTACACAGAGAAAAATATGACCCGCTAAAAACTAACAGAACCGTCCATACATTTCATAAGGAAATCTTATTAAAATCAACGATTAATAAGGTTTTTTTAAGGAGATTTCTTATTATTTTTATAGAGAAAATCTTATTAAAATTTGACTGAAAAGTTGATTTTCTTTGCAACTTAGCACTAGAACAAAAATCGCGATCAATATTTTCATGGCAGGTTGGTTCTGGTGGTAGGGTGGGCGACTAATGATTTGAAGTCTCCAGTTCGATTCCCAGCCTGGTCATCGTTTTTTTTATTTTTTTGCAGATTTTAAAACAATAAGGAAAACCCGATTGTTTTAATAAGGTTTCCTTCTTGGATGAAAACCATAGAGAAATCTTATTGTTTTTGTTCTATTTTATGTGGACTATTTTTCTCTGTGTACTTACTTGCTTGAAATTCGTGAAAAAATAACACTTAACACACTACTTTTTTATAATTTGGTAGAACTTCACCCCTCGACGAACACAGGCCCGTAGCCAGAGTTCAATTTGAGGTAGGGCAACGGTCTTATCGGGTAGGGCATTGGTAATAGTTTAAATTTTTTTCTCAGTCAGTTCTCAGTTTATTCTCATAAAAAGTACCTCGTTGAATTTGAAAATAATTATATATAAAAAAATTTAAAATTGTTCTTTAAATAGTGTATGGCTTAACTCAAACACAAAGTGAAAAAATGTAGTTGAAAAAAGTGTTTTTTTAAATTCTTGATCTTACAAGGTCAAGGTTTTTTGTAAAAAAATATGCACTTGGTTTTCGGTTTTATCTTCGAGTCTTCTCAAATAATTTTTGGCCATAGTGGACTCTTTTATTAATTAACCCTTTCGAACCCAAGCTATGAAAATCAATATTAAAAAATGTTTTTTCAGTATTATCGTATCAAAAACATCACAACTAAGAAATATGAATATCAAAAAGTTATGTTCCAAAAAAATAAAATACCAAAACTAATGTGTTATTCTCATGTTACATGTAAGTAACATACACTGCCTATGACTACCAAAAAAAGTCGCACAACTGAGAAAATAACTTTTTATAGAACAATAATTTATGCTACTTCTTCTAATCCAAAAACAGCAAAACACTTTCTGGATTAACATTTTTATATCTTTTCTTTAAAATTATTACCATATATGTATAAAAAAAATTGAAAGTATAATATTTTACTAGCTTTTTGTACTAATCCAGTAACTAGTTATTATTATCTTTCAATATTTTTTAGAATTTTTAAAGATATGTTACATGTGAGTAACGCTGGTACCGAAAGGGTTAATTGAAAATTTGCATTTTTCCGATGTTAAGGAACAATGTGTTCAAGATACGTTTAAGATGAAAAATTGGATCGTTTGCGTTTAATTTGAACATACATACATATATTACAAAGGTTAACAACATTAAACTTTTATTTTGTATCTGAGAGTAAACTGAACTTTTCCAAAGGTTTTTTTTTGTGTGCTGAGCTCTGCACTGCGAAATTAAGCCCCAGAAAATAAGGCCCCAAAACAAAAAATAAAAAACCTAATTCCCCATATTGAAGTATTTTTTCACATTGAAATTATGCGCCATTAAAATAACACCCTAACTTGTTCTGACCTTTTTTGGAAAAATGAAATAAAACTCCAATTTTCTTTTTCATAATGACCTAATTTTCGATAAATCGCGTGATTTTGTCAGCTTTGTGGTTGCTTACTAAAACAGAATTTGTTTTGAAAGACTATTTAGCTAAGCATTTTCATGTAAATTATGAAAAATGAAATAAGGCCCCGAATTGTTTTTAAACAACAAGTCAAAAACTGCTTAAATTTTTCCGATACTTTTCTTATGGTCAGATATCTTCAGTTGTTTGACATATTATAATATCATTAGGTAAGGAGAAATATAACGCCTTTTTTATTTTTAGGATATTTTTATAAGAAGGCCATTTTTATAAAAAGGGCATTTTTGAAGGTCAAGTATTTTAATAAGTAGGGCATTTTTGAAGGTAGTTCATTTTTGACTCAGAGATTTTTTAAAACTAGAGTAATTTTGAAGGTACGGGATCTTTATAAGTTGGGCATTTTTAAAGCTAGAGCATTTTTGAAAGTATAACATTTTTATAAGTAGGGCGTTTTTAAGGCAGGGAATTTTTAAAATTGGAGCACTTTTGAAGCTACGCCATTTTTATAAGAAGGGTATTTTTGAAGGTAGGGCATTTTTGAAGGTAAGGCCTTTCTGATGGTACATGGTAGCGGTATAGCATTTTTTAATTTAAGACATTTTTCAAGGTAGGGCATTTTAAACTTAAGGTAGGGCATTGCCCCTCAATGCCCCCCTGGCTACGGGCCTGGACGGACTTTAATCACCTGCAAGTCCCTGACATGAATCGCGCAGTTGGCTTTTTTTTTTCCTTTGTATGTGTTCTTACAGATATGGTTTATGCAAAGCAAAAAAAGTCCCGTTATTTGTTCTTTTCTGTGTTTTCTGACAAGTGGGCCTTATTGGGAACAGGGCCTTCTTTTACCCCCCTACCTAACATCTTTTCACGTCAAAATAAAAAACCTGAACAGTAAAAAAATCTTTTAATTATCTACAACTTTCCCATAACTACCTATAGCTTTTTCCCATAACTACCTATAGCTTTTTCGATAAGAGGGATGCTTTTCTCAGAAATCGTTAAAACGCCATCCCTTCCCAACTCCACTTCCGGGCATTTACTTACCATACATTCTTAATTTCTTTATGTGACTTTAAGATACGAAACCATCAAAAATTAACCTTTTTTTTACGTTGATTTTAAAATGTTCATCTTCAACGCAAAATCATTCCGAATAATAGTTAAATCAATGTGATTTTCATTGATTTTACGTTGTTTTATGGTGGCTTTTCCTAAACCTTCCTAAAGACTTTAGCATCCTTCATGAAATTGTCGACTTGACTTTGTCGATAAGTTTTCCAGAGTCTATCTCTTGATTTAACAGGATCTTAACAATCTGTACGTGTCTTACATCCGTTTCTCAAATGTTTATCGGTTCTCATTTATTCTCTATGACCATTAGAAGAAGTGAAGCGTTGATCATGATCTTCTGTGATTAATCTTCCTTAAATTGCCCAATCCTGAACTGGAACCAACAGTTTAAGCCTAGTAAAAAAGCGGCACTTATATCACCAAAACCTTACCTGTTAAGTGATAGACAAGAATCCCTACAAACTGACATTTTTGAAGTTATACTTCTTATGGGAGGGTGGGTATGAAAATTTACTTTTTGACAAGAATGTCAAAGGGATTATGACGCGATCACCCTGGGTAGCAGGGCTGTCGTTTCACCTTTAGAGTAGGCAGTACTTTAGTATTTAAAAATGCAGTACGCCGCAGTACGGCAAACATAAAACACACAACACGTTGCAAGTTACATGTTTCATGTGGCAAGTTGCATGTGGCAAGTCGTATGTGGCAAGTTGCATGTGGCAAGTTGTATGTGGCAAGTTGCGTGTGGCAAGTTGCATGTGGCAAGTTGCGTGTGGCAAGTTGAATGTGGTAATTTCCATCTGGCAAGATGCCAGGGTTGCAAAAAGCTCACATTTCAGCTCAGCTCACAGCTCAGCTCAAATTTGAGCTAGGTACCATAGCTTAGCTCATTTGAGCTGAGCTGAAAGTGAGCTGAGCTGAAAGTGAGCGCCCCAACTTCCAACGCCTATATCTCGGAATTTTGAAAAAAATGAAAAAAAAATGTTTGATGCCAAAAGGTAGCGAGGACTCTAACCTACATTTGGGTACAACTCCCATCCCTGTAGGTGCACGCGTTCTCAAACTGGGTGAACTTAAAGGTAAAAAAAAGTTAAGCCCGATTCTGAAAAAATAGGTATGATGTGGCGGTTTAACATGGAAGATGATTTTTTAAAAATCTGAGAATGTGCAAAGCGTAGGCCCATGACACAAGCTATCATTGGGTATCACTCCCATAAATTGCTCTCAAGCGGTTTAGCTTCCAGGAGCATTCAAAGATTCGGGGATTTTTCGAAAAAAAATTTTACCCCAACTTTCAAACGCGATTTTCTCGGAATTTTGAAAAAAATCGAAAAACCGGATTATACCACTATCGGCTAGCTGAGAATATAAGCTTTCATATGGCACCACTCCCCTGTCTCTAGATCAAAGCGTTCCAACGCGGAATTTTGAAGAAAATGAAAATAAAATTTTTTGATGCCAAAAGGTAGCGGGGACTTTAACCTACATTTGGGTACAATTCCCATCCCTGTAGGTCCACGCGCTCTCAAACCGGGAGAACTTAAAAGTAAAAAAAAAAATAGGCACGATTCTGAAAAAATGGGCATGATGTGGCGGTTTAACATGGAAGGCGATTTTTTAAAAATCTGACAATGTGCAAACCGTAGGCCCATGACACAAGCTATCATTTGGCATCACTCCCAAAAATTGCTCTCAAGCGGTTTAGCTTCCAGGACCGTTCAAAGATTCGGGGATTTTTCGAAAAAAAAATTTTACCCCAACTTTCAAACGCGATTTTCTCGGAATTTTGAAAAAAATCGAAAAACCGGATTATAACACTATCGGCTAGCTGAGAATATAAGCTTTCATATGGCACCACTCCCCTGTCTCTAGATCAAAGCGTTCCAACGCCTATATCGCGGAATTTTGAAGAAAATGAAAATAAAATTTTTGATGCCAAAAGATAGCGGGGACTCTAACCTACATTTGGGTACAACTCCCATTCCTGTAGGTCCCCGCGTTCTCAAACCGGGTGAACTTAAAGGTAAAAAAAAAGTTAAGTCCGATTCTGAAAAAATAGGTATGATGTGGCGGTTTAACATGGAAGATGATTTTTTAAAAATCTGAGAATGTGCAAAGCGTAGGCCCATGACACAAGCTATCATTGGGTATCACTCCCAAAAATTGCTCTCAAGCGGTTTAGCTTCCAGGAGCGTTTAAAGACTCGGGGATTTTTCGAAAAAAAAATTTACCCCAACTTTCAAACGCGATTTTCTCGGAATTTTGAAAAAAGTCGAAAAACCGGATTGTACCGGAATTTTTTTTATGATAAAAAAAGAAATATTTTACTAAAAAAAATAGAAATATATTTACTATCAAAAACACCAAGAGAAAAGATCACGAAAAATTATCTGTCTTATTTATAAAAATATCTATGTGTTAAAATAATTCCATTAATAACTAGAACCAAACATCTTAAGCTATGGTGTTATATAAAAGTTTAAAATATCTTCATATTTCATTATACTTTCCAAATAAAAATCAATGTATCCTCTCACCCATCACAGCTCAGCTCAGCTCACTTTACCTTAGCTCACCCAACAGCTCAGCTCAACCATCAGCTCAGCTCACTTTCAGCTCAGCTCAAATGAGCTGAGCTATGGTACATATCTCAAAAGTGAGCTAGCACAAAATTTGAGCTGAGCTGCGAGCTGAGCTCAGCTCACTTTTGAGCTTTGTAGCAACCCTGCAAGTTCCATATTGCTACTACTAGTGCTGAAGCACACACAATTCTCATAAAATTACCATATCGCACATTTTATGCGCAATCATTTACTTTCGTTAACCATATATAGTACGTTCTGAACCGCACAACATGAGTAAAGTTCACAGATTAAATTGAAAACTACATGGACGCAAGGAGGATGAAAGAATTAATTTATTGTTCACTTGATAAAAATGTAAAAAACGAAGTGTGGATTAATTAATTTAATAATAGAAATTAAAAAAATCAAATGAAATTCATTTATATATGTATTCTGAATGAGAAGTATAACTTCAGTCGAGTGTACATGTGTACACACACTCTTTTTTTTTAATTATCCAAAATTTCAAACCAAATAACCGCTGTGATAGTTATCAAATTATAATTTGAAGCTTTCTCAGGAATGGTAAACTAAACAACGGTAATTTAAAATGTTTTGTAATCCTGCAATCTATATTATCTATTATTTATTATTCATCATCTAATCCACTGATATGTCATAACCGACTATAACGAGTCCTTAACCATAAAGACCTGGGACTCCCAAGTGCACATACAAAACGAATTCAATAGACTAACTCCATCTTCTGTTGGGTCTCTCTCTTCTTTTGCAACAGGCAAAACTATCTAATAAAACTGCATTAAAATGACCCATTTACAGCGGCTATAAATGCATAAAACCATTTTAAGCTTAAATTTATACAGAGTAGGTACGTAACTCTCTATAGTCTCTACATGAGGATGCAAAGAACATCAAAGCTGAATGAGTACCACGATATAATTCTCGGATTCCCCTAGAGCCTTTATGGAGAAGAAGTATACCTAGAAGAGGTGCATACAGAGAGTGTTAGCGTGAATGAATATACTTTATTTTATAAAGCTGATGCACCTCTCTAGAAGGAAAAATGCACTCTCCAGCAGCTTCTTAATGGAGTATAGCAGGAGAGCCCTGGAATGCTTGGGCTTCGCTTCGCCTGCCCGCAAGCAAAGTTACTTCGTTATAAATTCCATCTCTGACGCTGACATGAAGCATTGCGGTGAAGAGCACTAACACCGGCTCGGTCAGAAAAAGGTGTCGACGACGACGTCGTCATAGTATAGTTTTTTTTGGTTGGAAATGGAATCGTTGTCGTTCATCGTTGTCGGCCCAGATGTAGAATATCATCTTGACTGTGATTATGAAGGAGAAGATGATGATGATGATGCCTTCCTGGTTGGCGTTGTTGGTTGGAGAAACGACGACTTCACTCAGAATACTGTTGTAAAACATAAAGCAATAGAGATGGGTTTTTGTTCTCTTTTCGTCGACATAATGGCTTTGAGCTGCGGGTAATGATGTTACTTTGTAATGAGCTAAGATATTCCCAGAGTGTCCTTGGGTGTTAATGCATTTTATTGTAGTACAATAGAAAAATAGATAAGATGGTGCGGGAAAAATCAGCTTGCATAGAAGTTACTTTTGAAGTATAAGTGGTGTGGGGAAAGAAAGTTAGTATTGTGGTTGGCAATGCGGGTTTTTTTCGAAAATATTGGTCAAACTGATTTTTACTACAGTTTCAAGTTTAAAATCAATTTTATTTTATTTTAATTTTTTGAGTAGGCCGAAGAGATACTATAGAGCCAAATTGCTAGATATCTATCTTGCACGATTGGACTATACACTTAGCTCGAGGCTATTAGCTGCCCTATACAGACAATTTAAACTTGATGTTTTAAATTGCTTAGGTGTGGATTTGGGGTCAGTGGGAAAAATAAGACGGGTAGTCAATATAAAGTTTAAATGCTCATACCGAATAGGAGAGACTTTGCTAGGAATTTTTACGAGTCCAATAGAAATTAATTTAGCCTGCAATTCTTTTTGTACTGCACCTTTTATGGCACATTGCAGATTGCAACATGCCGAAGTTAGGTTTCTGGTAAATGCCATCCGCATAACAAAGCGCATTATTATTTTCAAAATTGTCTTAACGACGAACAAAAGAAAATTAAGGATGCCTCCGAAAGAAAACTGACCGGTATCGAATAAGAAGTTGTTTTAAATATTTATATAGGCTTTTTGTTAGCCCTGTTTTCTTTTATCAAGGAACCGAAAACGGTGTCGGCAATAAAATGAAATGCATAACGGGGTTGCACGTTCTTGCTCTTAGAATTTGAATTACCAACATTTTGAAGCGTTTTAAGACAAATTTGGTAAATGTAAACAAAAAAAACATAAAATTCGTTCTTCAAATAAAAAAAACACACTTAAAATGAAATTGAGCTCAAGAAAAGTATTCAGTTTAATTTTTTTTTATATAGAAACATTTTTAGAAAAAACTTTCACAAGCCTTAGAGCCGTTTAAAAAAAAACACAATTTTGTTTAAATATATAATTTTTTTTTTGAAAAAAAGAGGTTGTCTGTAAAGCCGGTTAACGGACGATGATTTTACGTGATAACGTCGTCAGAAAACAGGTTGTGTGCTTTTGTTTAAAATGAGTCAATTGAAGCGTTTACTTATTTTAAACAATCATAATTTACAAGAAAAAGCTAAAAAAAAATACCTTTTTTATTTTCTCATTATATTAATTTTTTTATTTTAAAAGCTTACAAAAAAAATTATGCAATTTAAAAGCCAAGAATTTCTTCTTTAGAATAAAACCATTTTTTAATTTTTACAATGCGCAAAAAGTATAAAAATAAATTTATTGAAAACAATCATTTTCATAAAAAAAAAGCAAAAAAAACATGAATTTTTATCTTCTCACGTCATTAATTCCATTTTTTTCCCTTACAACCTGTACACAATTTTATACCATCTTATTGTCTTAGCTTAAAAAATATATATTGATTAGGTCTATAAGACATCTACAAAAAGAGCTAGAATTTTTTTAACTCGATCAAATTTCATTAAAAAAAAGCAAAAAAACATTTATTTTTATGTTTTCAGGCTATGGAATAAATTTTTTTGTTTGACAACCTATACAAAATATATACCATGTGAAAGCTTATTATCTCACCTTTCATATGACGTATCAATCTCATTTCAAAGATGCCTACAAGAGAAGTTAGAATTTTTTTTAAAGTCAACCATGTCGAATTTATAGACTGAGATTACGGTACTTCCCACACTGGTGGTTGTTCGGGGGGCAACAGATCTCCATTGGTGTCTTGAGGTTTTTCGCAAGTTTCTTGATTTAACATTGTGTAGCTTGTAGTTAGTCTACCGTTATGTGTGATATACTAAATGAAAGGTAATTGTATCAGGATGCTCATAAAAGTTTAATAAAATTTCTATCTGCTCTGAGTCAAAAGTTATAACCTGTTGAATTCTAAAATTTTATTTTACCGTTATCTCAAAATTGTGTTTACGAAAATGATTGAAATTTCGCACACATTTAGTCGTGGTCATGGTCTATCATTACTCTATATATTTTATTCCTGTATCTATTAAAGAAAAAAGATAAAAATAAAAAACGATGAAAATCGGTTAAAAACGGTCAAAAAACGTGCTTCTTATAAACTTTTTTCTTCCGTTATTCATTCAAAGCTCACTAAACGATTTTAATTGTTGCACATGTATGCATAAGGCCAAAACCTACATGTCCTATAAGTTTGAGATTTTTTGAAGGCTTCAAAAAAAAAGCTAAAAATCAAAAACTACCCATAAATACCCCTAAAAAACAAGGTGTTTTTCAAAAATTCATATTTCGAAACGCAGAGTAGCACCTTTAGAATTGTCAAAAAAAATTTAACCTACCCAAAATCATCATTTTGTCATAGCCCTAACACGTGTACAACGTTCAAACAAAACGTTATAGCTTAGTTTCAAAATTTTTTAGAAATTTTTCTTGAATGCAGTTATTCTTAAATTAGTTTTATCTATCTTTAGCAAAAAAATCACATCTCTACGACTTTCGCGTTTAGATTTTAGCCCAAACTTCATCTTTCCGTTTTACCCCTGTTTACCCTATTAAATGACGGAATTATTAAAATCCTTCATTTGGATTAAAGTTTAGATTATTATCTTTCAAATAAGCTATAGAAGATTTTTGTACCTCTAATAGTTTATTTTTAATTTTTAATTGAAATTTTTTGCCGCACTGCGAAAGTGCAAGAGTGAACGGGAGAAAATGGCGTCACTTTTTTGTGGTGGCTGAAATGGTTCATCGATTTATAAGACGTTATCACGTCAAAAAAAGTTTTAAGACAAAATTAGTATGCCATTTTGTAGCTATTAATCAAAAGTAGGGCTCTTGATTCTACCCGGGTAATACCCTGGTCCAATGCTACGCGGGTACCCGGGTACCAAAATACCCGGGTATTACCCGGGTAGCACCCGGGTACCCGGGTACTCGAAATACCCGGATACCCGGGTCCTAAAAATACCCGGGTACCCGGGTTCCCGAGTACCCGAGTATATTCAACAGCTCGTGTAACCAAGTAGATACGCAAATAAAAAATTTAGTTTTTTGTTTTTTCTTATTTTTTCATATTTTGCTATAATTTATTAACCTAGTTGACACTTTTAAGAAGATTGTTTGGCATTGTTAGTTGATAACTATAATGAAAAATATAGGGCTGCCACTTTTAAAATTGGAACTTTTATAAAGCAACCTTATTTCATAGGTAAAATTGGTACATGACCAAATTGGTCATATCTTTGTACTTTGGTTCAACCAGGAAACTCTTTAAATGCCAAACAAATTCCCAAAAAGTGTCAACCAGGTTAATAAATTATAGCAAAAAAAAAGTTTTTTTAGATTAGATTTTTATTTCGTAATAACATTTTTTCAACAAAGCCTACGACCGCACGTTTTACATTCAGAGATTTGAAATACATTTTCTTACTACTGAAACATTATTTATAAAAAGAATAAATTAATTAGTTTAATGAATTTATTTACTTGAGGGAAAAATACGATTTAAAACCCTCATTCAAATTAAAAAAAAAAAAAAACGTATGTATAGTAAAAAATTGTATATATATATGTAAATACATATATATATATAAGTATACATGTATAATGTATACATATTCAATAAAAGGTTGTTACTAAGTCTCAATTTCGGTGGTTAGTATTTATGTATTTATTTTGTTATATTTTTACCCATATTGTTAAATATTTTTAAGTAATCTTTAAGAGCTGTGTCTCTGCTTGATGAATAATAAATAAATAAATAAATAAATAAATAATCAAAAAAGAAAAAACAAGGAATGCTCATTTACAAAAATTGTTTAGCAAGTATATAACAAATATGTATGTACTTTGTTTTTAATACGTCAGGAAATATCACACAATTTATTTGGTAAATAGATAAATAAATAAATAAATAAATAAATAAATAAATAAATAAATGAAAAAATAAATAAATAATATATAATAAATAAATAAATAGTAAATAAATAAATAAGTAAATTAATAAATAAACAAATACAAAATAAATAAATAAATAAATAATAAATAAATAATAAATAAATAACAAATTTTAAATAAACAATAAAAAAATATTAAACAAAAAAAATAAATAATCAAAAATAAATAATAAATAACAAATAATAAATAAATAAAGAATAAACTATAAAAATAAAATATATAAATAAATAATAATGAAATAATGGTTAGTAGTGTTATTAAGTTTTTAGTATATAACGTTAGTAGTGTGTTAGTGAGCTTGTAACAATAATGAAATAAATAACATTTATACAGTAATATTGTAAACATTTAAAGAACAATTTGAATTACAATATTTGAAAAATAAATAACAAAAAAAAGCAAACGAAATAAATCAATTATTATTAATCACAGGTACATAAAGCTGGCGTACTAGAGGATTTTCAGAGTTATCACAGCTATTGTTAAAATTATTTGAAAGCTTACGAATCCTGTCGGAAATCAATTCAACATTCGCTCTTCTGTGCAAATCAAGAGTGGAGTGATGCCAATTAAGGTTAAGCATCATTTTTAAAACTTTGTTTTGGGAAATTTGCAACTTTTTTATGTAGCATTTTGCAACATTTTCCCAAACTGGACATCCATATAAAAGTATAGCTTGAAAGATAAGTTTATGTAAAATAATTTTATTTTCATTTGTTAGCTGTGATTTTCGGTTAATGAACGGATAAAGAAGTTTTATTGCCATACTCATCTTCCTTAACGTATTATGAATATGGTCCCTAAAAGTTAGTTTGGTGTCGAGATAAACTCCTAGGTACTTTACACTCTGTTTCCATGGTACTATATCACCACTAATTTGAAGTTGGGTACTTGGAAGATAGCAAGGTTTTCTTTTTCGCGTGAAAAAGATTGCTTGCACTTTTCCAGTATTAAGCTTAATCTTCCATTTGGTATAATATTTTTCTAAAATTTCAATTGCATACTTTAGATTTGTCTCAATATTGAGAGCAAACTTATGCGATGAAAATATAGCTGTGTCATCGGCAAAAATAGCTGATTCACAAAGTGGAAGAACTGGGAAGTCAGAAGTATAAATATTGTACAATGAAGGTCCAAGAACTGAGCCTTGTGGGACACCATAATCAAAAACATATAAACAAGAAACACCAGAGTTAACATGAACTTGAAAACATCTACCTGACAAGAAACTTTGAACTATTTTACACAAATAAACTGGGAAATTGAGTTTTATCATTTTATATACTAGTCCATCATGCCATACAGAATCAAAAGCTTTTTCAATATCTAATAATATCATTCCTGTAGATCGTCCTTCTGAGCGATGATCTTTTACATAGTTACAGATTCTTTTAATTTGATGAGAAGTACTATGAAAACTTCTGAAACCAAATTGTTCATTAGGAAATATATCATTATTTGAAACAATCTTTAAAATTTGTTCCTTAATTACTTTTTCATAAATTTTGCTAATGCTGCTTAGTAGGCTTATGGGTCTATAATTGGGAGACATTTCTGGTGCTTTTCCGGCTTTCAAAATAGGAACAACTTTAGCTTTTTTCCAATCACCAGGGAAATACATGAGTTTAATGCATGCGTTAATAATAATTGTTAAAAACTTTATACCACTCTGAGGTAGATTTTTTAGATAGACATTTTTTATTAAATCTAATCCTCCAACTTTTCGTATCTGAAGGCTGTTAACAATATTTTTAATGCACTTTTCGTCAACGTAGGCATTTAGTGGTGTCATTTCGACTGACACGTTTATGTTTTGAATCGTGTTTCTGACAAGGTTATTAGTTTCACTATCTCCTAAGTTATGAGATACAAGATGATTATTTGAGAAGTTTCTGGCAAGTTCTTCAGCTTTCTCAGTGTCTGTATAAAAAAACTGAAGATGAATCTTTCAAAAATGGAATTTTTCTGTTTTTACTCTTAATTACCCTCACAATGTTCCAAAATGGTTTACCATTCTTTTCTAGCCTACTAAGCCTATGATTCCACTCATCATTACGATGTCTTACTAACTCATTCGAAATGAGTTTGTTGAAATGGGAAATCATTGTTTTAGAAAAGGGTTGCCGATAACGTTGCCAGTTTCTTTTATGAACATTTCTCACTTTTATGAGTTCTAAAATGTTAAATGGAAGATTCTTATGAGTATCTTTTTTTGCTAGTTTTGGAACACTTTCTTCTATAGAAGAAAGAATAGTTTTTGTAAATTTTTGTATTAGGGTATCCACTTCATCTGTACAGTTAATTGTTTCTAAATGAGTGCAATCATTTTCAAATTTGACATTGACTGTTCTTCTAAAACACTTCCAATTTGCATTTTTCAAATCCTGAAAATATTGCACTTTTTTTTCACCCGACCATAAAACGTCACAAAAGACCGGATTGTGATCAGAACTGAGAGCAGGAAACGATGTAGGTTCTGTAATTAGACTAGAGACATTTGATACAAATAGGTCGAGGACGGAAGGACTTCCACGGGAACCTGCAGGAAAATACGTGGGACACGGTGGATAGAAAACATTTATTGGTAACGACAATGAAAGGTCTGACAAAATATTACCCCAGGCATTTGCTCTTAGGCAACCCCAATCTCTATGACGGCAATTAAAATCCCCTCCTAACAAAAAATCACCACTCATTGTGAAAAACTTCCTCAAATCTTGCTTCAGCCATTTTCGTTTAATTTCAGATGAAGAACCACCGGGAAAATAAATAGAGAAAATCTTAACCTTCCTTTGATTACGTAACAAAATTTCTACCCCTATGTTTTCAACAATTTTCGTTTGAACTATAGGTAAGAGCGAATGTTGAATTGATTTCCGTATGAAAATCGCAACCCCACCACCCATTTGATCAATCCTATCCATTCGGTAGCATTTGAAAATAGATGATGGAAGTTTGATTTCAGAACTAAGCCAAGTTTCAGTTATTAAAGCAACATCAACATCGTTGCTATTCAAAAAATTTAAAAATTCAAAAAATTTATTGCGTATGCCTTTAGCATTCCAAGTAATTATCTTAATATGTGTATCTGCCATTTTACTTAACATTAGGATTTGAGTACAAAAACTTAGTAGCTAAACGTGCGATCGCATTAAATTGATCTAATTTTGTTTTACAAACAGATAAACTTGTAATCATCTCCATACAGAGCGAGTTGAGTTCTTCCATGGAAAATAGTGTAGAGTTGCCAACGCCCACATTGTTGTTGTTGTTAGCTACATTGCTAGTGGTGGTTGCATTGTTGTTGTTGGGTACAACATGAGTGCTATCATCCCATACATTATTTGTCAAACCCGAATTTGGTATATGGGAATTTGAATTCGGTAAGCTTTTATTTGATGCAATGACCTGTCGCCTACGTGGCAGTGGAAGCGAAGGAAAAACATTCATCGAACCATAAGAAACCGGTTTTTGCACAGAATTCAAAGAAGGAGGAGGCTGTGCTTGTAATGAAGGGAGATGGAGCATTTGTTGGTGATGCTGAGTTGGTCTTCTTCCAGCTGATTTTTCTCTAATTTGTAGGTATCTAGTTCTACTAATACACGTTGTGTCGGTAGACTTATGATTTCCATTGCAGTTTGCGCATTTAGAGACAGTAGCATTATCGCATTCAGAGGTATTGTGTGGGCCGGCGCAGTTAGCACAAAAAGTTTTAATGTGACAATTTCTTTGTCCATGCCCAAACATTTGGCAATTGTGACATTGAGTCAGCTTACCTTTAATTTTGCGTTGAAAGCTCCAACTCACTTGGGTGTGCAAAACAGATCGAAAGTTTTTTCTTAGATCAACTAATTTGATGGAAGCATTAACCAGAGACACAATATAGAACGTATCACTGTATTGATCGTATTTTTTATTTATTTTCTTAAGTTCAATGCACTGTAGGCCAAGTGAAGTCAGTTCATTTTTAAGAACATTTATATCCATATCTTCTAAACCATATAAGACAACTTTAAATGCACTTGTACCTTTGAAGTCATGAGAAAAATATTGACAGTTTTCTTCTTTAAGTTTATTAATTATGATATTGAAGGAATCAAGAGAGTTGCACACAATTTTAATGCCGATTGAAAGTTTCTTAATTGAATAGTCGGACACTTTTAATGATTTCATAAGGGAATGCACATATTCTGCTGACTTTTGCAGCACTTTGATAGGAGGCACATACACTTTTTTAATTATAGGTGTATCTGAGTCATCCATATCTGAATTGTCAGTATCTGGGTGACATTGTAAAGGAGCAAATTTATTATGAAATAAATGTTTGGGAAACATTGTGGAGCACAGTTTTTTATCCGAGGACAAGTTAATGTCCCCGGGTACCGGCGATCTATTACGTTTGGTAATGGTGAACTTTGGAACTAGCGACAGAGATGAAAAACGTCATGCGCAGTTGAAAGCTCGGGTTATACGTTTTGTTTTACGCGAATTTACTTGGTTACACGAGCTGTTGAAAACACTCGGATACTCGGGTACCCAGGTACCCGAGTATTTTAAGGACCCGGGTACTCAGGTATTTCGGGTACCCGGGTACCCGGGTGCTACCCGGGTAATACCCGGATATTCGAGTACCTGGGTACCCGGGTGGGTCTTCGGGTACCCGGGTTTCAAGAGCTCTAATCAAAAGCTAACACCAAAACTTCAGAAAAATTTAATATCCCGTTTTCGAAAATTCAATTTTCAAAAAAAAAATATTTTTTTTCAAAATTCTATTTTTGATTTAGGTATATAAAAAGTAAAAACTATTACAATATAACATAAATCCAATAAATAAACGTATCTGAAAATTTAAAAAAATGAAAATTGTATATGCGTTTTTTATACCATTTTTGAAAGTTGCTATTTTTCGCTCCAAGATTTTTCAAATTTGGCTCCTTGCCTCATTTAATTTTCGGAATACACGATAGCTTATACATAGATCACCCTTCTTGGAATGTATGAAATTGCAATCAGAAATGATGGAAAATGTTCCAGATTTAATGGAGAGTTCAAAAAAATATGTAAGGGTTTTTTTTTTTTAATTCGTAGTTTAATTTTTTTTGCATTTTTAGGACATTTTCAAGCTTATTATCCAGTTTGTATTGTTTAAAAAGCAATATTTTTTCTGGAAACTTGGTGTGTCTTAAGGGCTCATAATAAAGTTGAAGTTCTAGAAGAAAAACTAATTCAAAATAGCTAAATTATTACGAGACAAAGACGGTAACGGAGAAGACTTGTACGCGTC
This sequence comes from Episyrphus balteatus, assembly GCF_945859705.1. Lineage (NCBI taxonomy): Eukaryota > Metazoa > Arthropoda > Insecta > Diptera > Syrphidae > Episyrphus > Episyrphus balteatus. Next base: position 47,940,323 of record NC_079137.1, read on the forward strand.
TTCTCCGTTACCGCTTTATCTGTAAATAATTTGGCCACGTTTAATTAGTTTTTAGTGAAACTTTTAGAACATCAACTTTATCATGAGTTCTTAAGACCTACCAAGTTTCAAAAAAAAAATTTTGCTTCTTCAACGAGATAAACTGGACTCAAGGTCAATATGTCTTCTCCGTTACTTTAGAATGACCAAGAGGCGAAATTGAAATTGAAAGGTACTACGACCATTAAAGAAAAGTGTTTTTTTTTTCTCAAAAACGACTCTAACGAATTTGATTAAAAAAATAGTTGTAATGTGGAAAATAAGGTCGTACTTTTAAAATAAACAAAAATTTTATGGACTGTTATTGTTTGAACCTTTTTTTAATGTCTGAGCTTCTCTTAAATCGCATGATCAACTCCAACGATTTTTTTTAAAGAAAATATTTTAGTAACTCTAATATTAAATAAAAGAAAAATTTTCAAAAAAAAATTCATTTTTTGATTAAAAAAAAAGTTTTTTTTTTTAATGAAGTTTTTGAAAACGGACCAATGAATTTTATTGAAACTTTGTTTTTACGTGTCGTGGATAATTTCTTTATTAATAGCATACCAATTCATTTGTATCTTGCATGTATAGTTTTTTTTTTTTTAAGACATCAAGAATCAAACTTTACGATTGTTTGTAAGAGTAAAGTCCCTGTATTTAAAATACTTGAATTAAATCATGATTTTTATGATTATTATCACAACTTGGAATTTTACCTTCTATTTTTTAACATATTAAAGTTTAAAACTAAAATTGAACCATGTTTAAAAAGTGTGTTCTTAATAATGAAGGCACTTATTGTACAAAAAATGGAAACATACAACATTTCCAAAAAACGTGGTTCCCCCTTTTGGATAATATTTTTTATCCCAATGTGTACATTTTTATTTTTTTTTAGTTAATTCGTATTTACGTAATAAGATAAGTTAATAAAACTAAAAAAATTTAAGCTACTTCGATAAAAACCTCAAAAATCGAGCAAAATAAACCAAAAATATGTATTTTTTGGTATGTGAGTGCAATCTAGTCACCTTCTCTGCGCTCTACTAGCGAAACGGTTCATTTCACAGAAAAATGTGTTGGGCATATGTTGTAGATAATTTCACGACCATCAATTTTTATATGACCTCTGATGACCTCCGATCAATAGGTCGCGAGATATTTGCGAAAAACTTTTCGTGACCTTTTGACCCCTATAACTCTTAACGCGGACACGATATCAATGTCGATTTTTCACATCTTCATAACAAAGCCGTCATTAAGCTGTATACCAAAATTCAGCCCAGTAGGAATTTTTCCGCAGATTGGGCTTAAAAATGACTAAAATGACTGGGCTATTCGATAGTTTTTTCATTCGAATAGTTTAGTTACTATTTCCATTCGAATAGTTTTTTGTATACGATAGTTTTTTCATTACAATAGTTTTTTTATACGATAGTTTTTTCATTCAAATAGTTTTCTAAACGTTAGTTTTTTCATTCAAATAATTCTCTTAAACGATAGTTTTTTCATTTGAATTGTTTTTTTAAACGATAGTTTTTTTCATTTGAATAGTTTTTTTATACGATAGTTTTTATTCGATAGTTTATTCGATAGTTTGTTCGATAGTTTTTATTCGATAGTTTTATTCGATAGTTTTTATTCGAATGAATAAATGAATGAATGAATGAATGAACTATTCGATAGTTCAAATCATTCAGTTACTAACTATCGATTGTTCAAATCATTCGATAGTTCCCATCACTAATTGAAAGGCATTTTTCAATATGATTATTTTTATAGTTAAGTGGTTAGGTTGGTTAAAAATTAAGTAAGTTTTGGTTTAAATTCTTAACTATAACAAAATTCGCGACAACTCTTTCTGTGACATTGGCAACAAATTTAGGAGTTCCTGACATTGAAAATGTTCATATATCACAACAAGCTCCGTTATTTAAAGAGTTAATAAACTTACCAATTGAATTTCCTTTTCTCTTTGCCAATATCTTTTCATCCATCAAAAAGACTCCTAAAATTTATCAACCGATCTCATCAGATGACTTTGACTTTATCCCTTATCAAAAGGGTCTTAAAAGGTCTATTGACTTTTTGTATGCCATTGGCTTCAATAATAAATGCCAAAATGTTGTTCATCTTCCTAAGACCTTTGTCAGAGTTTATATTGATTGGTGTCTAATGAAGGCAATGTTGGCCACTGACCCAAGCACTAGCACCGTCTGCTGCATAACAATGAACCATATTTCCTTCTACAAAAATTAAAAAAAAAAAGGACTCTATATAAACAGAACAACATTTCAAAAAATAAATACACAAAACATCCCAAAATGAAATGAAATGGAGTATTTCTCCATCTCTCTTGACGAAAAGTTCACACAAAATAAATATTCTCGTTCTAATACAAAATAGAACCCACATTGAGTTATGGCCAATAATTAAAATTACTCCCAACTAAAAAGGATTACACAACAAAACAGTTAGAATAAGCAAGAGATACCCTTATTTGAATATAATTAAGCATTCATGACGAAGGTCTAGAAGGAAAATTTCAATAAATTTTCCGTTCGGTTGAAATTATTATACACGTTGACGCATAGCATCCAAGTCAGTATCAGTATCAGTAGCCAAAGAGAGACGACCTTAGAAGAGAAAGAGAAGAGTAAGGGAAGGGGGTAACAATGCCTGGATACGTTCGTTTTTTGGTTTGAAAAACAGAAGTATTCCATAACACTTTACACGTAGTTTGCTTTTATTATGTTGAGTGTTAAGAGGAAGGATAATAAATTACAATGGAAAACATTTTGAGCGGAATCTCGAACTGAGAGCAACATTAAAAGAGTGTTAATTTACTTCCGGGTAATTCAAGGAAATATTTCATTCTTCTCGTTTTTGGGTTCTCCTCATTCCCCGAGAACAAATGCGAACTTGCTATACTATAGGGTTTTTCGTTTTATCCATAAAGACCCGGCTCCAGTCCGACTTGGCCCGGCCCGAACCAATTAGTCAGTTTGATATCCTTAATAAATTGAATTCCGGACAGGCACTCAATTCATTCATTCACATTTCTCTTCCAGTCTCTTTATACTTACTCACTCTTTATGATATCGCTGATATTATATTGAGTGGGCCAGGGCCCGAGAATGCGAAATATTGTAGGGTTTGAGATTGGGAAATCGGGATGGATGGATGGATTATTATTGTTTTGACCTTCGAATTAAAATTCTGGACATGGATTCAATTATGAATTAAATAATTTGCGTGCCGGTCGTTTGGTAGGTTCTTAAGCAATTAGTCTGTTTCTCTGTGCTTTTGTATTTATGTCGAAATAGGAGTCAGAGTAATGAAGATTGGAATGTCCTTTTGTGTATTCGGACATGTTTCTTTGCAAATTTGATTGGGTAAATCGTTTAATTTGTATTCTTCCATTGTTTTCTTAGTAGAAGAAAGCTGTTATATAGTTGGATACGGGTTGCTGGTTTTGTTTTGAGCGTTAAGGGATGTAGTTTAAATATGCAAAAATTAAAATATTTAATTGGTGACCCACTGTATACAGTATACTGTTATGGTAAATTAAGTTTAGAGAAAACTTGAAACAAATTAACTGAAGCTGGAGCCTTAAACGTGCGTAATTTGAGAGAAAGTTGTTTCTATATTATAGCCAATTCTAGAGGACAAAACAATTTTATTCCAAAAAGATTTATGGGTGCCGCATGTTTTTGGAAGAAAGTTTTCTTAATGAAGAAATTTAAATTTAACTCGGAAGTTTTAGTTTATATTTTGGGGAAAATGGAAATTATCAACAAATTAAGATGAAATTATTTTTGAGAGAATTTGTTATGGGAATTTATATATTGGAGTATTTGCTCTTGCTTTTATTTGTTTTTGAACGTTTGTTTTTTATATGGAAACTGTTTCTCATTATAAAAAAAAAAAAATATTTTTAAAATAATTAGATATGTACATATTAATAAACGATAAACAATTTCGTTAGCAACTTTAATCTATAAATAATAAATTTGTGCGAGAAAGTTTCTTTTATGATTTCATTATTTTGCTTTTTACCTAACTCATAAATAAATTGTGTTTTATAAGGGCCAGTTGAACAAATACTTAAACCGTAGTTCAGCGATTTGTATCTATATACGGAGATAAATCTAAAAACAAGCGGATTTCACATTAAATTAAACGGATTTCTGCATGGTTTTTTGTCAAGATGACTACAGTCTAAAATTAAGCGGAAAAATCCTATTAATTTTTTAACTGCGCAAATTTAATAGAAATTAGTTAAAAAAAAAACTGCAACTACATAAATCTAAAAGCTGGCTATAATTTTAAAAAAAATTATTTTTAATCGTTTTATTTAAGATGAAAATTCATATTAATTTTAACACAATTTAAGCAGATTCCACTTATTTTAAGAGGAAATCCTCTTGTTTTAAGGTGGTTGTATTTTAAGGTTCCCTTTAAGCTATAGGTAAGTACATGCTTTAACCAGAGCTAAACCACAGTATATCCGCCGAAATCAGTGAGTTAAAAAATTAAACCAGAATACTAAACAACGTTTGTATAACTGCCTTCAATTCATCTATTACACGGTGATGCCTGATTCTTTTCACACATACTTAATAATAAATAAATAAATTACAAAACCTTAAGTAAGTATTAAATTTTTTAAACGTATTTCAATTTTTATTTTTGATAAATTCATTTCATTCCTCTAACTTCCACACCAAAGAAGCTTGAAATTTCAAACTCCCTACATTTGTTGAGCTGGTCAAAACCAAACTACTCACTCATTTCAGCCTCTTACGATGAGTAGTTTCTGAGATATAGGACTTCAAAAATCGCAAAAACCGTAACTGACTCACTGATTCACTGATCATCAAAATTATGGAGAACTTCCCGCTATCGTAGAAACTTGAAATTTTACACGATGATAGGACTTGTGGTGTATGCAAAGAGAAAAATCGAAAATTTGAGATTTTCAATTTAGGGGGCGTGGCAACCGCCCATTTCCGCTGAATTTTCATCAAATATTATAGAGCACTTCTGATTAGCATGGAATCTTGAAATTTGGTAGAATGGTACAGATGGTAGTTTATACATACAAAGGAAAAAAATTTAAAAATTGAGAATTTTAACCAGGGGGCGGCAACCGCCCATTATCACTGAATTTTCATCAAATATAGAGATTTTCAATTCTACAGCCATACCTTGCAAAAAGTAGTGAAATCACAACTAAAACAATACTGTTAAAAAAAGAGCCAAGTTCTCCTATGTTGAAATTATGCTGGCATAAAAAGTACTAAGATATAAAAGTGTACCAAGTTCTAAATTTTGGGTTCAAATTCGTATCAATAAAATTTTGATTGTTTACTTGGCAATTTTTGAAAGAACTTAAAAATCGGTAATTAAAAGAAAAATTGTCAAGAGAACAATCAAAATTTTATTGATACGAATTTGAACCCAAACTTTAGAACTTGGTACACTTTTATATCTCAGTACTTTTTGTGCCAGCATAATTTCAACATAGGAGAACTTGGCTCTTTTTTTAACAGTAATGTTTTTTTAAAGTTTTATACCTATGTTGTATTTGGGCTTTAATGATCTTTATTTTTGAATGCAATTAATGAAACAATAATTCATCTTTTTGTTACCCTACATATAAAAATTCACATAGGGGGAAGTGGTCACCCTTCGTACACGGTCACCCTTCGTACAGTGAGCATAAAACAAATACTAAACGGTATTCAAACACGTGCTTACTAGTGTGCAATGCATACTGTGCATAGACATAGTAGGCGCCGAGCTGCTAGATAAATTTTGAATCCTAAGTGCAACGGATTCGGTCGCCACAAGACTTTTAGTGTTTTTTAGTGCTCTGAGTAATTTTTTTATGTACATTTGATGTCATGTTGTGTTTAAGTTAAGTATGTTTTTGGCTAAAGAGTAATGAAGAATTGTTGATTAAAGTGTTAAATTTGTGTTTTAATTATAAATATTGCAAAATCTCAGTACATTTTTTCAAAAATCGATTTTTCTGCATTATGTAGGTACAGCTTGGGGAGCATTCGTACAGTCAAACATGGGGCACATTCGTACGCATACGTATGCCCGCCAGTAAATTTTCTTGAGCAGATAACAATCAAAACACGGAGTTACAGTTTTATTGAAATGAAATTTAAACCAGTATAATAAGTTTTTCGCATTCTATAGTAAATTAAGGTTGGTATTTTTATATTTGTAAATAATAATTTGTTTCAGAATCATCGAATCGCGAAAAATTAAGTTTTTTATTTGTTTTTGTTTTTTTCTGAGTCAAGTTCAATTAATTAATAAATTAATAAGTAATTAAATGCTTTAAAACTCATATTTGGCATTTGAAAAATCAAAAGTTAGTCAAATTAACGTTTTAAATATCCTGTACGAAGGTACCCCACGGGTGGGGAGGATTCGTAAACAAATCTAATCCCAGTAAAATGGCTATAACTATTTAAGCCTTTGACTTAGAAGTGTCAAATTTTTTGTAAAATGTAATAATATACATATTACAAATAAAGTCCATTTTCTCGAAGCTGGTGTGAGTAAATAAATAATTTTAAAAAAATAAGTAAAAAATGTACGAAGGGTGACCACTTCCCCCTACAGTAATGTTTTTGTTGTGATACAATTTTCAAAAACGAATAAAAATTTTTTGTTCTACAAAAAATTCAATGGCACAGTTTTCTGATTTTTTTTTTTACATATGAAAATATTTAGGTAGTATGCAACATTATTTCAACATTGCATATAAGCTTGTTAAGGAAATTTGCAAAACATTTGTTGAGCCGTTTTTGAGAAATCTAAAAAAACGTGTAATAAATCTTATATAGGTACATAGGTACTAAAAAAATACATTTCATTTTTGATTTTAGCTGCGTTCCTTTGGAAATATTTATCTACTTTTTAGTACTTAAAGCTGCTTTGAACTACTTTTTCAGTATAGCAAAGTAGTTTTAAGTAATAAAAAGTAGATAAATATTTCCAAAGGAACGCAGCTTTTATTGTGATTTAAGAATATTTTTTTATTATTTATTTAATACACCAACCTCATCGGGTGATACTAACGCCATCAATATAAATAGTGGCCGTTTTGCAGGGTGTCTACTTCTGTTTGCAATTTTTCAATGGTATTACTAAAAATAATTTTTAGTATTACTGTGCAATATTAGAACAAAATCGATAAAGCCATAAAGGAGATGGGAATAATCCAAAAATCAGACGCAAAGTTCAAGTACAAGAATTTCATTTTGATACATGGCAAGTAAGGGGTATAGATATACAAATCCGAAAAAATTAGAGGATTTTTTAGAATTTATTTGGAGACGATTGAGCCGAAAAAAATATACAAAAAATTGCATTCTTTTCTTCTTTATTCTCTTTAAAATTTAATTTTAAATTATACACCAAATATTTTAAAATGTTTAATTTAGGACAGAATTTTTTTGGTTCCTTTTTGAATAATTTTTTTTTTTTTTTGTCAAACTTGTATCAATAAAATTATTAAAACCTTTATTGTTCCTAATAAAAAAAAATTATTCAATTTACATAAAAGATTATTATTATTAAATATAACTTAAATGAAAATCCACTTCTTGATGGCTGTCACGTATTTCCGTTTGAAATGTTTTATTAAAATTCCTTTTGATTATTATAGAAAACATAATAATTTACACATAATATTAACGCATGGTTAAATCGTGTCATACGAAAATGCTTCAATAATCTTTCCACAAATAATAATAAAAAAAAAAAAAAACAGACAATATTTGCCTTGCGCCAAAAATCACATAAACTAATCCTACTCCACATTGAACGTGTCAAAATTAGGGTTTTGTCTTTTTGTCACCCAAATGTGAAACCTGAAACTCCATCAAAATTGCTCTGAAACAAAGAGCGGAGCGTGTGTGTTTTTGTGCTTTGTTTGCAAAATAATAATACCTACCTAATATTCCCGCAACTACTCGTATATACTCGTGCACTCGGGTATTTACATCGTGAAGGTGTCTTTTATTAGATATTTGAAACAAATCATTTATAATCCTTTTTTCCACTGTGAGTGGTTGAGCTTCCTAACATACAGACATATGTATAAATAGACTGCATGTCATTTTGACATATTGTCAAAATACAAAAAAATAAAAAAAAAAAAACAGAACACAAAAAAAAATCCCTTTTCATAAAATTTTATTTGGATTTTTGGTTTTGAAAAGTTCAGCCCCAGGATAAAGCTTTGTGCATGTAGGAGATTTTAGGGAAGAACAATGATAAATTAAAATGCTATACACATAAAGCTGCTGTCTGTAGTTTATTTTTTTCTTTTTGTTTTGTATTGTTTTTAATTTTCAGGATTCCATGTGTGCTTGCTAAAATAACATCAGGGATTTGTTCCAGTTAATCCTTTTACCAGCTGATGTTGTGCAGAAGGGATGTTGTGTTGACTCAAATCCATTCATTCTATAATATTCTTCATTCAAAAAACGTTTAAAATACTTTTGGTTATTCTGTTAGATGTCGTAGTTGTATGTATACAGACGATTTAGATTTTTTAAGAGAAGAGTGGAGAGTAGTGATGGGGTGATGGTGTTTTTAAGAGCCCGTTCAATCAATTTCATTTTGTATAATACAGTGTGTCTTAATAATTGATGAGTCTTTTGAGATTATGTAGTCAAGAACGTAAGCAATCTGCTTAAAATTAGTTGTTTCAGATACTTTAAATGAATATTAAATGGATTTTTATACGTTTTTGAGTTTGGATCATAATTAGATAGGAATTTTGGTAAAGGGTAGTATTATACTTATAATCTACATAGTAACCTAACTAATTCCTTTGAGTTACTACAAGAGACAAAAGTTCGTATCGTCAACACTTATTTTTGTAATGTGCATCATAAAAGCCAACGCTCGCTTTATCTTTAACCAATTTTAAGGCGAGGTTTTGAAATCTGTTTTGCAACCACAGCATAGGAAGTAGAAGCCATATTTTTAAATAATTAAAAAAATAAATAATGTGTGTGTTCCGGAAATGTCCCGGACATGTCCCGGACGTGTCCCGGACATGTCCCGGACATGTCACAGACATGTCCCGGACATGTCCCAGACGTGTCCCGGACATGTCCCGGACATGTCCCGGACATGCCCCGGACGTGTCCCGGACATGTCCCGGACATGTCCCGGACGTGTCCCAGACATGTAACGGACGTGTCCCAGACATGTAACGGACGTGTCCCGGACGTGTCCCGGACATGTCCCGGACGTGTCCCAGACATAACCCGGACGTGTCCCGGACATGCATAGGAAGTAGAAGCCATATTTTTAAATAATTAAAAAAATAAATAATGTACTATACATACATGTGTACAATGTACATACTTTCAACGATTCAGCGAATCTCTTATCTAACAATATCTTACTCGAAATGGACAAAATCTCCAATAAATATTTTTGTCTCCCACTTTCTCCCAATCCCCAAAAATCACGTGTCCCGGACATGTCCTGGATGTGTCCCGAACATGTCCCGGACGTGTCCCGGACATGTCCCGGACGTGTCCCGGACATGTCCCGGACGTGTCCCGGACATGTCCCGGACGTGTCCCGGACATGTCCCGGACGTATCCCAGACAAGTCCCGGACATGTCCCGGACGTGTCCCGGACATTTCCCGGACATGTCCCGGACATGTCCCGGACGTGTCCCGGACATGTCCCGGACGTGTCCCAGACATGTCCCGGACGTGTCCCGGACATGTCCCGGACATGTCCCGGACGTGTCCCAGACATGTCCCGGACATGTCCCGGACGTGTCCCGGACATGTCCCGGACGTGTCCCGGACATGTCCCGGACGTGTCCCAGACATGTCCCGGACGTGTCCCGGACATGTCCCGGACGTGTCCCAGACATGTCCCGGACATGTCCCGGACGTGTCCCGGACATGTCCCGGACGTGTCCCGGACATGTCCCGGACGTGTCCCGGACATGTCCCGGACGTGTCCCGGACATGTCCCGGACGTGTCCCAGACATGTCCCGGACGTGTCCCGGACGTGTCCCGGACATGTCCCGGACGTGTCCCGGACGTGTCCCGGACATGTCCCGGACGTGTCCCGGACATGTCCCGGACGTGTCCCGGACATGTCCCGGACGTGTCCCGGACATGTCCCGGACGTGTCCCTGACATGTCCCGGACATGTTCCGGACGTGTCCCGGACATGTCCCGGACATGTCATGGACGTGTCCCGGACATGTCCCGGACGTGTCACGGACATGTCCCGGACGTGTCACGGACATGTCCCGGACATGTCCCGGACGTGTCTCGGACATGTCCCGGACATGTCCCGGACATGTCCCGGACATGTCCCGGACATGTCCCGGACATGTCCCGGACGTGTCCCGGACATGTCCCGGACGTGTCCCGGACATGTCCCGGACGTGTCCCAGACGTGTCCCGGACATGTCCCGGACGTGTCCCGGACATGTCCCGGACGTGTCCCGGACATGTCCCGGACGTGTCCCAGACATGTCCCGGACGTGTCCCGGACGTGTCCCGGACATGTCCCGGACGTGTCCCGGACGTGTCCCGGACATGTCCCGGACGTGTCCCGGACATGTCCCGGACGTGTCCCGGACATGTCCCGGACGTGTCCCTGACATGTCCCGGACATGTTCCGGACGTGTCCCGGCCATGTCCCGGACATGTCATGGACGTGTCCCGGACATGTCCCGGACGTGTCACGGACATGTCCCGGACGTGTCACGGACATGTCCCGGACATGTCCCGGACGTGTCTCGGACATGTCCCGGACATGTCCCGGACATGTCCCGGACGTGTCCCGGACATGTCCCGGACGTGTCCCAGACGTGTCCCGGACATGTCCCGGACGTGTCCCGGACATGTCCCGGACATGTCCCGGGCATGTCCCGGACGTGTCCTAAACATGTAACCGACGTGTCCCGGACATGTCCCAGACGTGTCCCAGACGTTCCCGGACATGTCCCGGAAATGTCCCAGACATGTCCCGGACGTGTCCCGGACATGTCCCGGACGTGTCCCGGAAATGTCGCAGACATGTCCCGGACGTGTCTCAGACATGTCCCGGACGTGTCTCAGACATGTCCCGGACGTGTCCTAAACATGTAACCGACGTGTCCCAGACATGTCCCGGACGTGTCCCGGACATGTCCCGGACATGTCCCGGGCATGTCCCGGACATGTCCCGGGCATGTCCTGGACGTGTCCTAAACATGTAACCGACGTGTCCCGGACATGTCCCGGACATGTCCCGGGCATGTCCCGGACATGTCCCGGGCATGTCCCGGACATGTCCCGGGCATGTCCCGGACATGTCCCGGGCATGTCCCGGACATGTCCCGGGCATGTCCCGGACGTGTCCTTTACATGTAACCGACGTGTCCCGGACATGTCCCGGACATGTGCCGGACATGTCCCGGAAATGTCCCGGAAATGTGTCCCGGACATGTCCCGGACATGTCCCGGACGTGTCCCGGACATGTCCCGGACATGTCCCGGACGTGTCCCGGACATGTCCCGGACATGTCCCGGACGTGTCCCGGACATGTCCCGGACATGTCCCGGACATGTCCCGGACGTGTCCCGGGCATGTCCCGGACATATCCCGGACGTGTCCCGGGCATGTCCCGGGCATGTCCCGGACGTGTCCTAAACATGTAACCGACGTGTCCCGGACATGTCCCGGACATGTCCCAGACGTGTCTCAGACATTCCCGGACATGTCCCGGACGTGTCCCAGACATGTCAGGGACGTGTCCTGGACATGTCCCGGACATGTGCCGGACATGTTCCGGACGTGTCCCAGACATGTCCCGGACATGTCCCGGACGTGTCCCGGACATGTCCCGGACATGTCCCGGACGTGTCCCGGACGTGTCCCGGACATGTCCCGGACGTGTCCCGGACATGTCCCGGACGTGTCCCGGACATGTCCCGGACATGTCCCGGACGTGTCCCGGACGTGTCCCGGACATGTCCCGGACGTGTCCCGGACGTGTCCTGGACATGTCCCGGTTGTGTCCCGGACATGTCCCGGACGTGTCCTAAACATGTAACCGACGTGTCCCAGACATGTCCCGGACGTGTCCCGGACACGTCCGGGACATGTCCCGGGTATGTCCCGGACATGTCCCGGGCATGTCCCGGACATGTCCCGGGCATGTCCCGGACGTGTCCTAAACATGTAACCGACGTGTCCCGGGCATGTCCCGGACATGTCCCGGGCATGTCCCGGACATGTCCCGGGCATGTCCCGGACGTGTCCTAAACATGTAACCGACGTGTCCCGGACATGTCCCGGACATGTCCCGGACGCGTCCTAAACATGTAACCGACGTGTCCCAGACATGTCCCGGACGTGTCCCGGACATGTCCCGGACATGTCCCGGGCATGTCCCGGACATGTCCCGGGCATGTCCCGGACGTGTCCTAAACATGTAACCGACGTGTCCCGGACATGTCCCGGACATGTCCCAGACGTGTCCCAGACATTCCCGGACATGTCCCGGACGTGTCCCAGACATGTCCCGGACGTGTCCCGGACATGTCCCGGACATGTGCCGGACATGTCCCGGACGTGTCCCGGAAATGTCCCGGACATGTCCCGGACATGTCCCGGACGTGTCCCGGACATGTCCCGGACATGTCCCGGACATGTCCCGGACGCGTCCCGGACGTGTCTCAGACATGTCCCGGACATGTCCCGGACGTGTCCCGGACATGTCCCGGACGTGGCCCGGACATGTCCCAGACATGTCCCAGACATGTCCCGGACGTGTCCCAGACAAAATTCTGCCGGGGTCAAAATTCCTTTGTCAAAATTCTGCTTTCAAAATTCTACTTTTCAAAATTCTGCTTTTCAAATTCTGTTTTTCAAAATTCTGCTTCTCATAATTCTGTTTTACAAAATTCTGCCAAAAATTAAAAAAGGGTTTCTAAAATGTTAAAAAGCGCGCGCTTTTTAACATTTTTCAAACCCTTTTTTAATTTTTGGCAGAATTTTGTAAAACAGAATTATGAAAAACCATCTTCTAGAAAAATTTCCTGCCTATTTGAGATTACTTACAGTATTTTGTCAATTTTTTGTAATATTCATATTTTTTTGAAACATCGTTTCTATAATTAGTTTTCAACGGTATACTCGTATAGATGTGAGTTATAAGAAAGTCAGTGCTCTAAGCAATTTGAAAATGTATTTGTGATGGTTTAACAGGAAGCAGTTAAGAAAATATACCAACCTAAAAAACATTAATGAGGTGTATTTTGGTATAGTTAACGCATTTGCTATGAAGAAAAAAGCAAAATTAGCAATTTTGGTGGCAGGATTTTGAAAAGCAGAAATTTGAAAAGCAGAATTTTGAAATACCGAATAGAAAAAAAGCAGAATTTTGAAAAACAGAATTTTTTTAACTAAAGCAGAATTTTGTAAATCAGAATTTTGAAGTCAGAATTTTGACCCGCTCCCGTCCTAAACATGTCAGTCCAGAACCTAATAAATGTAAAGCCTTTCAATATACTAGCAAACGTCTGGTTTTAATTAAGATTAAATTTTAAAATAAAATTCTTATTACAGTTTAGGTTGTTAAAAGTATGGTGTCGTTTAAAATAGAGTATTTAAAAACAAAGTTTAAATCCTCTATTTAACGACACCACACTTTTTACTACCTATACTGTAATAAGCAGTTTATTTTAAAATTCAATCTTAATTTAAATTCAGAACTTATATTTTATGAGGTATTTTTTAAACATATTCATATCGTCATCTGCAACTCTCCCCTACCTATATAAAAAAAAGAAAAACTTATTAAAATTTCAACTCTATAACTTTCAAGTGTAAAAGCAATAAAGCACAAAAATCCAATTCGCATCGCCAGCCTGCACTCTTGACCTCATTTTGCAAAGACAACACAACTCAAGCATGCACACCCCTTTTAAGGCGGCAACGTCTATAATATTCTCATAAGAGAAAAAAAAACAAAAAAAATTCCTATCATGAAAATTTTCTCCACCAGCATTCTTCTGCTGCAAGCCTCATAAAATTAACAAAAAAAAATCTCATTTTCATGGCTATGCAAGCAGCAGCATATAAATACCCTTCCGAAACTTTTAACGATATGATACAAATCTGTCCCATATTCATATTCAAATTTAATTTTCAACTTGAATTACTTCACTTTTTTACTAACCATGAAATTGATCCCTCTCCCAACCAAGATTACTACCATTTGCCAATACATAGGTATTTCATCGTCTCATATACTTTACCATATCCTTGCATATATAAGAAAGCTATCAAAAAAGATGAGGAAGGACAACAAAAAGGAGGCGAGAGAGAAATGGAAAAAAAAAAGATTTTGCATTTAAATTACATTTCGTCCTGGTTGAGCTGCAACGCAGCAGGACATAAATTACAAACCAAAGAAAGCGACTCTAGTCTGGAAAAAAAAGATATTTCCCAACAACCAACCGAACCGTCTGCCATGGTGAATTGATCCTTAAGCCATTTTTAACTTATTTCCAAACGAATCATAAAAAAAAGGAACAACTTTTTCCATATTTTTATAATACCTTACAATTTCCATATAAATACCCAAATCCCCTTCTCCATCACTATGAGACCAAACAAATATTAAATAAAAAAATTATATTATTTGTTTACTAATATGAACGTTTGTATATTTCTTTTAACTATGTCCTTGCCTCAAAAAGAAATAACGTAAAACGAGCAAACTTTTTTGGATTAAGATCGTTTAAGTACCATAACAAGAATTTTTGATACAAAAAAGGACGAAAACTTTTTCAAAAACTTATTCTTCTTGTGCGTCTTTCTTCAAATATAGAAATGGTCGCTTTTAGTGTGTAAACATTTTATTTCATTTTATGGAAACTGTTTCCGGTTGAAAAATGGATGGCGGGAGGGTTGGGTTGGTTATTGTGAACTTTTTTGAAAAAGCACTCATACAGATTGTGAACAGAGGACAAATAGCAATCGGAAATGTATTTAATGATGTTCAATTTGTTCTTCTCCAATTGAAATGATGGAGAGAGAGAGGGTTCAATAAGAGAGTGCTGTCCTGCAACGCGAAAATAAAACGAGTCAGCAATTTTCATCATCGCAAAAAAAAAATGCAGGAAATTGTTGATTTTTCTTCGCAATTTTTCTCAAGAAAATAATAAAATTTTGTATCTTTCTTATATTTTTTAATCTTTTTTTTTAGAATTATTTTATTTTACCCTATTTATCATCACCACTCCCCCTCGAAAACAATAGAAAGACAGAAAAAAAAAACACAAAGAATACAACAAAAAAAATTCTAAGAAAATCCTTCGTAAACAAAAGCAATCGCAAACATTATAAATGCAGATCGGAATGGAAATTTGCATATTTTCCGGTTTGTTAAGTTTTTCTTCCGGTTAACATAACTGTTTTTTTTTTTTTTTTTGATGTTCCATCGCGTAGCTTTTTGCATCACCCATCATATAACAAAAAAAAGGATCCCATCACACACACAAACATACACATTAAGAATAAAATGGATAAGCTTTGGAACAAAAAAAATTATCTTTTTCTTCATTTATTTTTTGTTTTCCTGTTTTATGTGTATTTTCCGATTTAAGTTTTCAATTTGAATTTTGAATACAACTGCTTTTAATTTTTATTTTTTTTTATTTGTCTTTAAAGCATTTTTGTTTGGGTTTTTCTTTTTTATTCAGTTTTTTTTTTATGTTTGCAACGGAAATTTTGTTATCAAGATAAATGAATTATCCATTCTATTTTTTTCTGTGTTTTTGGGTGATTATTTTAAGTTTTTTAATTATAATTTGGGAAGGAAACAGAATTTTAAGATAAAGTCTTCATTGCAGGAAGCAGATGATGAGGAATGCAATTTCGTACAGTTTTGTTTTTTTTTGTTATGCCTTACATGGGTTCAGTTCAGATGTTTATAAGCTTTTTTGTCATCTGTAGTAATTTAAAAATATTGAAGGAGATTTTTTTTAAACCAAAAAACTTTCCATGTTATACAAAGGACAAATGTGCCCTAAATAATGAGAGTGGACAGTCACTGTTAAAAAAAAAAAACGATTAAATCTTACATAAATCTTTTTATAATAGGTTAAATGCCAAATTGCAGTAAATAGAATTATTTATTATTTATTTAATTGTTTCAAAAAACTAACACCATTAAATCCTTTTTGCATAGAGTCAGTTGGGGTAAGTGCGCGCACTTTTCACTTTAAGGCGAAATTGTGAAGATTCTGTAAGAGATATCAGCATAATGTTTTTTAGATTTGATAAACCTATACTTTGGGAACAAGAAAACACAGAAAAAAAGTTTTTTAGTTTAAATATTTCATATGATTAAAAAAAAAAACCAAATGAAGTCGAAGTGCGCACTCTTGCCCCAAAGTCAGGGTAAGATCGCGCAAAATCTTGGGTAAGAGCGCGCACATAATTTTAATAGGAATCATGACAGTTTACGGCAGCTAAATGTCTAAAAACTTAATGTTATACTTAGTTAAACAAAACTTTATTTCAAAACTTTCAAGTTTTCACTAAAATGAATGAAAATGTTAATGAAAAAACAAATTAACTTCAAATACAAAAACTTAAACTTTATTTATAAAACAAAACAAACAAACAAATATTTCGAATTAAATTAGAAGACGGCCTTTCTTTTTTAGAATTCATGAATAACAGCCTTCGTTTTTCAAAATTCAAGTTTCAAATGTTTCTGTCCTGTTGAAAAAAGGAAAGTTTAATATGGGGAGAAGTGCGCGTTCTTACCCACGAATGGACTGCGCGATTTTAC
Organism: Episyrphus balteatus; assembly: GCF_945859705.1. Taxonomy (NCBI): domain Eukaryota; kingdom Metazoa; phylum Arthropoda; class Insecta; order Diptera; family Syrphidae; genus Episyrphus; species Episyrphus balteatus. The sequence goes on from NC_079137.1 coordinate 47,957,219, forward strand.
CCACAAAGGTACTTTTTTTTTCAATTTACCAAATTTATATTAAAATACAACAAAATCTAACAAATTTTTAACTTTAATCAAATATAAATATGCACAATTCCAAAATATGTACTACTCTCGGTATATAATGCTCCCACGCCAACGCTACACACTTTTCCCGCACAACTTTTTTTTTGTTTTGAGCCGGGTTTTTTCAACCCGCTTTTAAAATAAAATGGAGCTGAGCACACAATCGCGAAGGTCATCACTTATTGACGTCCTACTAAGCGCTCGTTTAAGTTTTTTTTGGACACAACTCGAGAAATAAGCACTGCGCGCTCTTACCCACTGAGCGATCTTACCCCAAACGACTCTAATAAAATTAATAAATTAATTTTTCTTCAAAAAATGGAAAAAGTGACTTTTACTACAGGCATTAGGGAATCATCTGAGAATTTTTGGAAAGGATTTGAATTTGATATTTCATATAAAAAGGTGCATTGAGACGAACATAAAAAAAACCGTATTCTAAAACCGTATTCTAAAACTTTTGTATTTTATAATTTTTTTTGTAATATTGCTCTATAAAAAGTTATTGACCAAAACATGTAAAATTTTTGGAGATGATCGTGAGTTTTACATTTTTTTCAATGTAGGTCCATCTGAGCGAAAAAGTTCTTATAATAACATTGATACAACTCTAAATTTCCTACGTTTTGGTATATTAAGTTTTCTTGCACGTCCAAAATTATCTCAGTTATAACCTGACGAATTCAATATTTTGGTTGGCTACAATGATAATACTGCTCAAAAATATTTAACTTTTTTTGGCAGAAGAATCAAAATATACTTTTTTGAAAATTTTTTGGTGCTGATTTTGAATCCGAAGTCAGAAAAAATGTATTGGCCTTAGTTTTTGAAATATTACCGTTATAAAACGCAAAAAAACGTTATTTTTATTGTTTTTGAGGATGAGCTGTAATTTTTAGCAATTTATTTGAGAATCATTTGTAACGGTCTCTATAAGTACTACATTGCTCCTTCCAAAAACTGTTTAAATCTTTCCGATACCTCTTTTATTGTTATTATAAGAAAAAATGTAAAACTCACGATCATCTCCAAAAATTTTACATGTTTTCGTGAATAACTTTTTATAGAGCAATATTACAAAAAAAAATTATAAAATAAAAAAGTTTTAGAATACGGTTTTCTACAAAACAAGACAAAAAAATCTGTTCTACGATAAACAAAATGGCGGCCAAACCACACGTTTTTGGGACAAAAAAAAATATTTTTTTATGTTCGTCTCAATGCACCTTTTTATATGAAATATCGAATTCAAATCCTTTCCAAAAATTCTCAGATGACCCATTTTCAGCTCCCTGTTTCCTGTACTATTTATCCACTTTCATAATAATGGGCACAATTATGTTGTAAAAAAATACATACATACAGTACAAAAATATAAAATAACAACTAATTAGAAAGGAGGGTCAAAACGTTCGCGGAATGGTAGGGAAAAAAATTTGACATATTGTTATATTTTCTCTAACAATAAATATAGGTAGTCAAGTTATTTTTCATTTTTATTGACAATTCTTTTCCAAGCGTGTTTCAGAGTTAGTTAGTTACTAGTTAGTTACTACGCTACCTTACCCACATGATTTGTTTGACCAATTTTTATTGGATTTATAATTTTTTTCATGTTTCCCTCCACATGGTTTTGAATACCAATAATACCTAGCAAATACAAATGTTTCAACGTAACCGGTCACTGTGGTGTATGCGTAACCTTTTCTTAAAATGAAAACTTTTGAGGTGTATGTGGAGCATTAAAAAAAAAACTTATCCTATTGGACTTTTGCAGGTTTATGACCACATCAACAAAATCATTCGTAACGCAGAGTCTCTTTCTTTTGGTTTCATTGTTTGGAATAGAAAAAAATAAAAAAAAAACCATAAATTTTTTTATTAATGAACCACAAAATGCAATCATAGTTTCCAGATTTTGCTGTAGGCTGTTTTCAATAGCTAGTTGAACGATTTTGTCGTCACATCTCTAGTGTTAAATTTGTAAAAATTCGTTAGTTGCTGATAAATACTCACTGACTTCACGGAGTTACGCCAGGGTCGAATTTTAAAGTTGTTATAACAAGCTAAATGATTTTATTACTAATTATAATTATTAATAATAATGATTATTAATTTTGAGGTTATGTGGAAAAATTGTTTTTACAAAAGTTGTAGATCTTTTTATTATCTACAACTTTGCCATACAACTTTTTTCCATAGGACTTGTAGTTTTGCCGGAAATCGAGATATACCATTTTTTACTAGTAAAAACTCAACCCACCCACTTCCCGGACTCGGCTCGCCCGTAATTTATTTTTTTCCTTTCATTTTTATCATATTCACCTCCTTTTCCAATGGGTTTCATTCTACTATGATTTTTTTTTTACTTTTTAATGTTTTTAATGTCTGTACGCAGTTTTTGAATATTTCTTTTATTTATTTAAAATATTTTTGTATTAAAAACCTTATTTTGAATATAAAATTTTTATTAAAATGTAATAACAAGTATTAAAAATATACGAATTGTGAGTTGGAAACTAATCAGAATCACCGTAAACTGGGTACCTATAATAATATTTTCTTCCAAGAAAAAATCATTTGGTTATCCGCTTTCTGACAAAATTAGAAACAAAAATTGTGAATTTGTACTAGTTTGAATGCGCTTTTTTTTTCAAAGTTAAATGCATGAATTAATGCACTGAGAAAAAAGAGGCACCTTAAAATAAGATGATGTGCACATTGAATTCTACCACCTTAAAATATCCGCTTATAAAATAAGGTGATTCCACTTAAACCCAGTTAAATATAATGTGAACTTTATCTTATTTTGATGTGAATGTTCTGTGAAATATTATGCAGGTTCCCAAAAGAAGAATGTTCTTAATAAAAAGAATATTTATAATAATACAAACAGGAACAATGTTTATTAAGCAAAAGTAGTTGATTGAATGAAAAATATTAATTACAAAATTAATAAAACATAATTATCAGAAACACTATACATAAATTTAGTACAGTAAATATAGCAAAGTAAATAATTATTGTAAACGTATATATTGTTAAAGACCAATATTTAACCGCCCTCTCAATACAAACGTTAACAATAAAGAAATTAATTTAGTTTTCTTAATCCAAGTGCTTCAGTACATTTCGAGTGAACTTCACGACTCAACGCCTTGGTAAGAATATCTGCAGTCATCTGATCAGTTGGTATATGTTGCAACACAAACATCCCAGCAACAACAGATTCTCAAACAAAGTGATGTTTTATGTCGATATGTTTAGTGCGTGCATGAAAAACATGATCATTTGCCAAGCACAGTGCACCACGATTATCAACAAAAATTTTAGTTTTAGCAAAGTCCAAAAATCCAAGCTCCAGCAATATACTTCTCAAGTAAATTGCTTCCTTCGAAGCTTCAGATAAACTTACATATTCAGCCTCTGTAGTGGAAAGGGCCACAGTTCTTTGTTTTGTTGATTTCCAAGAAATTGCTGCACCACTGAGTAAGAACACATACCCAGTATACGATCGACGATCTATGACACAATTTCCCCAATCAGCATCAGTGTATCCACATAAGGCTTTTTTCTTTTTTGTATACACAAGCCCAAGACTTGCACTTCCAGCCAGATACCTTAGCACACGTTTCGCTGCTAACCAATGACATTTATTTGAATTGCAAGTAAATTGTCCCAATCTTGAGACGGTATTTGCAATATCTGGCCTCACAGGGCGACATGGCGACATGGCGACAAGGCGACAAGGCGACAAGGCGACAAGGCGACAGGGCGACATGGCGACATGGCGACAAGGCGACATGGTGACAAAGCGACGAGGCGACAAGGCGACAGGGCGACATGGCGACATGGCGACAAGGCGACATGGCGACAAGGCGACATGGCGACAAGGCGACATGGCGACAAGGCGACAAGGCGACAAGGCGACATGGCGACAAGGCGACAAGGCGACAGGGTGACATGGCGACAGGCGACAAGGCGACATGGCGACTTGGCGACATGGCGACAAGGCGACAAGGCGACAAGGCGAGACATGGCGACAAGGTAACATGGCGACATGGCGACAAGGCGACATGGCGACAAGGCGACAAGGCGACAGGCCGACATGGCGACATGGCGACAAGGCGACATGGCGACAAGGCGACATGGCGACAAGGCGACAAGGCGACATGGCGACAAGGCGACATGGCGACAAGGCGACATGGCGACATGGCTACAAGGCGACATGGCGACATGGCGACAAGGCGACATGGCGACATGGCGACATGGCGACAAGGCGACATGGCGACAAGGCGACATAGTGACAAGGCGACAAGGCGACAAGGCGACAGGGCGACAGGGCGACATGGCGACAAGGCGACATGGCGACAAAGCGACATGGCGACATGGCGACAAGGCGACATGTTTACAGATTTATTCTATCACGTCTAGTTTTTGAGCTACACTCATCACTATTTTCGCTATAAACTCCCAAAAAGTAATTTTAAATTTAATATAATATGTAATATGTTGGTTTTTTTAAGTCAAAAACAGAAGACGCAAACTGGAATTTGGTTCAAAAACCGTTCATTACTTTGGAAAAAACAAGCAAGATTTGGAGATATTTATCATAAATTTCTTTTTTCAATATCTTCTAGAAAAAAATAATTTTGAAAAAAAATAAGTAACTTAAGGACGTTTAAATCGCGCGTGCGATTTGATTGCTTGATACACAACTTGCGCATCTTCATTTTGGAAAGACCTATTTTTACTCATATTTATTTGTAAGCTGTGATAACTTGCTTCAAAAGATTATGCTAAGTTCAACTTGCTGTATCCTTCCAGTATATTAGAATCATTGTTCCAGTATATTAGAATCATTGTCAAGTCACGGTTGTTTACATAATTTCTGTTCCGTTGTAATAGAGCAACCTTTATGATTTTAAAATTGTCGTGTTAAGTTCTGATTTTACTTTGACTTACAGGGTTTTTCTATCATTCTATTACGTTTTTGTTTTTGCTAATTGGAGATTTTTGGGGATTTGGAGAAAATGGGAGAAAAAATTATTTATTGGAGATTTTGTCCATTGGATGCCTTTCCCCATGGAGATTTTGTCCATGGGGTCAAAAATTTTCTGGAGATTTTATCCGATTGAGATTTTTTTTTGGAGATAGTGTAGGTTTCCCGTTTGTCAAAAGAGTTTTTTTTTTCGGAAAATGACAGGAACTATGTGATCGAAGAGCTACCTTACGGAAAGGATATAAAATATTGTTTCAGTATATTTGTTTTTAAAACTTTGTGAAAATCGAAAGCTTGGTCTTGTTCAAGCTTTTTGAACCGAATACTTTTTTAAAATGAAAGAGAGATATACAAACAAGCTACTAGGGGGAAGAAGATCGTGTTTACTTTGTTGAACTTTTTTGACTTTGTGTTTTGATGTAGTTCAGGCTTAACACAACAAATAAAGTACCTTGGCACCACTGTTTTTATCGAGTAAAATCTGGATAATTATCTGGATTTTTCAAAAATCTATACAAATAAAGTTTTTGTTGTTTTTTGTTTTTTGCCTCGAAAGATTCATATAGGGCCCCCAAACAGAATTCGGTAGGCCTCCAAAGATCCATAGGAGGCCTTCATTGACTTAAAGGCCACAAAGATAATTCTGTGGGCCTCGAAAGATCCATATGGGGCCCCCTGAAAATCCATAGGGGACCCACAAACAGAATTCGGTAGGCCCCTAAAGATCCATAGGAGGCCTTCATTGACTTAAACGCCATAAACATGATTCTGTGGGCCTCGAAATATCCATATGGGACCCTTTGAAAATCCATAGGGGGCCCACAAACAGAATTCGGTAGGCCCATTAAGATCCATAGGTGGCCTTCATTGACTTAAAGGTCACAAAGATAATTCTGTGGGCCTCGAAAGATCCATATGGTGCCCCCTGAAAATCCATAGGGGGCCCACAAACAGAATTCGGTAGGCCCCTAAAGATCCATAGGAGGCCTTCATTGACTTAAACGCCATAAACATGATTCTGTGGGCCTCGAAATATCCATATGGGACCCTTTGAAAATCCATAGGGGGCCCACAAACAGAATTCGGTAGGCCCATTAAGATCCATAGGTGGCCTTCATTGACTTAAAGGTCACAAAGATAATTCTGTGGGCCGCGAAAGATCCATATGGTGCCCCCTGAAAATCCATAGGGGGCCCACAAACAGAATTCGGTAGGCCCCTAAAGATCCATAGGAGGCCTTCATTGACTTAAACGCCATAAACATGATTTTGTGGGCCTCGAAATATCCATATGGGGCCCTTTGAAAATCCATAGGGGGCCCACAAACAGAATTCGGTAGGCCCATTAAGATCCATAGGAGGCCTACGTTGACTTAAATGCCGCAAACATAATTCTGTGGGCCTCGAAACATACATAGGGGGCTCACAAACATAATTCTATAGCTCTCGAAAGATCCATAAGGGGCACAATAGATTTATACTGACTAAAAAGGCCATAAACCGATTTGAAGCATGACGTGAGTGAATTTAAAAATGGAATTTCAAGTGCTTTTAAGAAATGTTTTCTTGCCCGAGGGCCTACCGGGAAAAATCCAGAATGCCCGGTGGGCCAGTCCGCCCCTGAATATTATGCAGGTTCCCAAAAGAAGAATTAATAAAAAGAATATTTATAATAATACAAACAGGAACAATGTTTATTAAGCAAAAGTAGTTGATTGAATGAAAAATATTAATTACAAAATTAATAAAACATAATTATCAGAAACACTATACATAAATTTAGTACAGTAAATATATCAAAGTAAATAATTATTGTAAACGTATATATTGTTAAAGACCAATATTTAACATGTTCATCTTAAAAAACCGACCAAAATTACAAAATTTTAAATTATAGTCATACTGTAGTTTAAGTTGCAGTTTAACATGCTTATTTCCAACAGTGAGATAGCACGATGGTAAGGCACTCTCCTATAGTGATCCAACAGTTGTACTTACGATCCTCAGTGGCTGCCAGTTCTATTTTTTTATTTGCACATTCAAGAAATTAGAGCCCCCGCACACTACAGACTTTCTATCAGCCGATAGTTTAGCCGGGTTTAGTCAGATGGGTAAGAAATATTTTAGTTTGAAGGCAATTGTGTAGCAAAACAAACTATTTTTTTTTCGATCAAACAAACTTTTTGATCGGCCGATACTTAATCGTTGTAATGTGCGCAATTTCATACATTTTCATACTGATTAAGAGACCGACTAAACTGTCGGCCGATAGAAAGACAGCCCTTCAAAATAATTTGCGAGGTTTTTTCATTATCTTGTCAAGACCTTGATCATAGAAAATAAATTTAATCCATACATTAATTTTGTCTCTCGGATTGATCACTTGCGAACTCAACAAAACCTCAATAAATGACCCGTTTTTAACCAAACTTGGTATAATTTTCTCTAATGAATATGAGGTAAAAAAAAATTTTCCATGGTCTAACTAACCCCTTCACCCTAGTATAACTCACTGAAATTGTTAAACTTTCATATCTTGGTTATTTTCACATGTGGCTTATCATGTTATCCAAATAGGCCCTTCAAGAAAGTCAATTTTATTATTTCTTGTTGGAAGTCTATATTTTGCATAAAACAAAATTTCACAATTACACTATGAAAATGAAAATTCCCTTACAATAAAAATATTAATTTTTCAACTTAAATTCTTTAAAATAAAAGTATCATAAAAAAATTCTCATAAGCGCGCATCTTAGACAAAAAATAAAAACAAAATAAATTCTTTTCAAATTAAGTCGCGGAAAGTTATTTAATAAAGTTCACATGCCAACGAAGAAGTAGAAGAAGCCATAAATAGAAATATGCTTAGCAGATAATAGAGAATTGTGTTATGTGCTGTAATGAGATTAAGGGAAAATATTTTTTCATACATAAAATTTTACATAGTTTAAGTTGAACTATGTGTGTTTTTTTTTTGGAAGCGAACAACAAAGTTTTGAGTAAGGAATTTGTTGCCAGCAAGTTCTACTTGTCTTTTAATGCGAGTTTTGAAGGATGAATGAGTTATTTTCAAATATATTTACGATGAGTTAAATTGAAAATATTTCTCAGCATTGAATATAAAAATGTGAACCGATGATGTAATTTAAATTGAAACAAAAATTCATAAGAAAATCATTATTATATTTATAGATGGGCAAATTAATAGTTTCGGTTGCTATATTTGCAAACTAACATTGATGAACGGCGTACATTACATATTTTGTAAAATATTTAATGTAAAAGTACATATAACCCTTCTTATACATATAAGAAGGGTTATTTCCTTAGGTTTAATAAGCCGAATCTTTACAATAAAATACGGCTATTATAAGCTAAATTAATCTGTTTGAGTTTAAGCCTAACTTCATTGTTTGGTATAAAGTTTAAGGCAAGCAGAATTAATTGTTACCATACTGTATATAACACAACTCAGTCTTGTTTACTAATTCTTGTTCTTAATCACAATCATTAAAAAGGCCAAGTGTTTTCATAAATAGATTTTTTATTTATTTCATGAAAAGTATTTTGTGTACGTTACGGACTTTCCAACAAAATTATATCAAAGCTTTGAGATTTCCATTAACTTTTTAGCTGTGACGAATTGTATGACTATTTTTATTGGTTTGTAGTAACCAACAACTATGTCGATTCCAAATAATCAAATTAAAAAAGAAACCTCTGCAATTGAAGACCTTTGCTAATGATTTTGTGCATATTATATCAATATGATCGAAAACCCGGAAAATCCACAAGGATCACGACTTCGCACAGTGGGGCAGAATGCCTTAAAGCGTGGTATTAAATCAACCGCAAGAGCAAGGAACCTGAAAGAGAGGAACCTGAAATTTTGTATATGTGCTTCTGAGACCCTTACTAGGTCATATCTAAAGCTTCGTACAAATGTGAAATTTCCGCTGACCACTACAAAATATGATTCGTCAGAAGATACTTATTTATTTAACGAAAGACATAAATGTTTAGCCTTAAAAGTTGCTTTAAAAAAAATAATACGCATACGCCACAGTGGCCATTTAAGTTAAAACAGGCAAAAATTATACAAGTTACAACATTTTTGAATGAATTTCAATAATTTTTATATTTCTTTAAAAAAAATGTTTTATGAATTTAAAAAAAAGCTTTAATAACACTGGTCAGCAAAAAACAAAAAAAAAGTCGGTAGCAAGAACTCTGTAAGGTGATTTTAATTAATTTGAGTGTGCTGAATTCAAAACTGTTTACAGATTTATTCCATCACTTCTAATTTTTGAGCTATGCTCATCACTACTTTCGCTATAAACTCCCAAAAACTAATTTTTAATGAAATTTTTTTTGATGTTTGATTTAAAATATATATTTTTCCGTAATATTTTGCTTTTTTTATCCAAATCAAGAGTCGAAAACTGTAATTTACTTCAAATCTGCTTCAAAAAAAAACATATGCTACCTTAACCACCAAGATTTTGAGATTTCACACACATCTATATCAAATAATATCTTTTAGAAAAAAATAATTAAAAAAAAAATAGCACATTAAAAAGAATAAAATATGGCTTTTGGGAGATTGCATTAAGTAGTTTTGCTAAGAAAAATTTAACGGTGATTAAATTCAACGCCCAAAGTGCCAAAAAAACGCGTTTTTGATCTGTTAATCAAATATTTCGAAAACGTGACGTGTCAGTATTTTGACTTCGGATTCGTAATCAACACACAAAAATCCTTTAGAAAAGTATGGTTTGGTTCAAGCTTTTTTTTTCGTTGCCGACCATAGTGTAATTCAAGACACTTTTGACATAAGAGCAAGTACGTGCATTTTATTTTAAAGGGTAATTGTATCGCTAATATTTAATCTTATTTTATTCAGCACTCTGAAATAATATGTCATATCGCCAGATTGTATGAACATAAATTTTCCACCTTGATCAACCACCATCTTCAAGCTTAATTTTTCACCTTTAATGCGTTAAAATTAAAATAAACAATTCGATGATTTTGCAATAATCTGCTATATAAATAAATTTTTCTGTCCGTTATGGTATTAAATTTCTATCTTTCCTGGACAACAATTAGCGAAAAGCTTAGTTCACCATACCAAAGCTCTATAATCACTTCTATATTAAATTTTGTTTACTGCCTTCTGTCTAGAATACTATTTTGCGCCTAACCTTTACCAATAAAACGCGCAAAAAAAAATTATTAATCGAATACACAGAACAAAAATACATTTTTAGAAAAAAATTGCCGGTTTTTCTGCAACATCTGCTGCCGATAATAATTGTTTCGTATAGATATTTTTTTTTTTTTCTTAATTAAAAACATAAACAACATCTTTTAATTAGGGTAATTCCGGGAGAGATGCCGCGTCGGGAGAGTTGCCGCAGTCAACTGAAATCATATATCTAGTCGTCCAGGCAAAACATTTTTTTTTGTAATTTGTTCGTTTAACATTCAAATTAAAACGTAGCAAAAAAAATCTGCACATATTGTATATGTAACGGAATTTTTTGTCGTTTGTTTTGTTTTTTGCTCGCCTTTTGACTATGGAAATTTTTCAGCCTGTGGGAATTTTTCGTTTCTGAGACAAGTTATTGCGTTTTTTTCTAAATGTAATGATTTTGTTTAGTTAATATGTGTTTCAAGAAGTGATGGGTGTGAGTTTTTGTTTTGTTCTTATTTTTTGTTGTTGTGTGGTGTCGTGCGGCATCTCTCCCTCACAAAAGGGAGAGATGCCGCATTTTTGTTGGGAGAAGATGCCGCATTCTGATTTTAGTGTCTTTTTTCGTTTAAAAGAAAATATTAAGCTTTATTAGGTCACGAAAATGTATCTGTAAGAGTTAAAGAGGAAGTTAGACCAAAGATGTCTTAGAAAAAGCTTTAAAATGCATCGAGAAAGGGATAACCCCGCAACATCTCAGCTTTCAGAAACATCTCTTCTTCCTACAACAAGTTCAGAACTGACATTCCCACGTAAGCAATCACGTTCACTCTTGCAATCATTTTGAAAAGCGAATTCACACATCATCTTGTTTCAAAAGCGCTGCGCCAATAAAATTATTTTAAGAAATTCACCACTTCCTGAAAAACCGATGCCCAATTTTTAAAAACTTAGGGTATTTTCAGACGTTTTACCCACTACCTAACTACCTCGTTAAAAAAAAAAAAGAAAAACAGGTTAAAAGGAGACAACAACTGAAAAGTGAATGTTGCTTTGGCTTAGCCCGCTGAGAACCGAAAAAATTGTGACCAATGTTGAAAAAACTATTTCTCAACAAAAAAAAACAAGAATGTATCCAATGCAAAAAATGTAGCAAACGGGTACTAAAAAATCGTACCCTGTACAAAAAAAAAACGAATTCATCAATCGTACAGATTGTAGGCGTGATGATTAAAGAATACAACACGTTCCACATTAATTAACAAATACAAATTCAATGCATTTACTATGCGGCATCTCTCCCACACATGAAGGGAGAGATGGCCCACTTAATACTTTTTTCTTTATTGTTAATTTCATAAAAAAAATAATTTTTTTTTAAGTTAAGTATTTTTTTATGATAGTTAACAAACCCATTGCTTAGTTTTTTAAAAAAAATTTAAAATTTTTCACCATTATATAATTTAAAAATTAATTTTTCAAAAACCGCGGCATCTATCCCGCAATTACCCTACATAGAACCAATAAAATTATTATCATATCACAATTTGGCTAGATCTTTATGTCTTATCTGCTTCGCCCCCATTGGAATTCCCCTGTTGCTGATTCATAAACCACTCACATAAAAAAACCTCTCCAATTAAAGTTTTTCTCTCAACTCATTACCATTTTTTACGCGTGCTTCTCAGAGTAGCACACTGCTAAGGATTCACCATCAAGATTTCTCAAGTATAACAAAGCCATTTTGGACTTGACCGAACTTGATCAAGAACATCAAGTGTTTTTCGGTCCTCTCTTTGTTTCGTACTTCACAAACATCACATTTTTCTCAAGAACAATCTCAAATACCACAACACAAGCCTCGAACTTGAAATAAAAACAAAAAATCCCACCAAACCTTAGCACTGTTAAACAAGTTGAGTATAAGCTATAATTATATTACTATCTAGCTACCAGTTTGCGAGAACAAGATTTTAAATATTTCTTCTCTGAGAAAATTGAAGATCATATTCAGTTTCGTGCTGATCATCATCGATCGAACAACGTTTTCTTCGCGTTACACTTACGAAGATGCGACGGTCAAGTTATTTTATACAAATTTTCGCCTTTTGCATATTTTTATTAAATATCAGAATAAATCTAGCTCAACGAGCTTATGGCGGTACTGGTGTAGGACCTATGGGTCCACCAATGGATGCGATCCAAAAACTATTCGAAGCTATTGAAAAATTGAACAAAAAAATGGACGCTTTGAATGAACGAATGAATACAATGCAAACAACTTTAGAACTTAAAACCACACCTGACGAAAGTAAATGTCTCATCCGAGACGTGGTAGATGCAATTAATAATCAACGCTTTGAAATTGCTGAAGAAAAACTTATCGAGTTGGGTGATGATAAGAAAATTTCCACCATCGTTCATGATGTTTATGCCGGATCGGTAGTGAATGTCGATAGAATTGTTAACTTTGCAAAAGCTTTAAAGAACGGCGAGTCACAGTTTCAAGTGTTTGCAACTGTTTTAGAAGAAATGGTTAAGGGTGGTAATGCGGAACCAATTAAATTGATAAAACTGGTTGAAACTTTCGAACGAGAAGTTGCTCGACAGAATGATGAGTCGATAAAAGCTAAAGCCAAGACTGTCATCGATAAGGCTGTTGAAGATATTAAAGCAGCTTCCGTAACAGTCTTCCAAACGGCTATGATTGCAAATAAGTATCAAATGAATGTAGAGATTGATAATCTTGCCGATGCGCTGTTTAATTTCAAAACAGAAGTTTCGAACGAAGTAATGGATCGTGTAGTTGATAGTGTGTTTGGAGTGGTCGCTGCTGGAAAGATTCTTGATAACATAAGTAGCCACAAGAATATTTATCAAGTTATTGAAGGTTTGACAGCGATCTTCAATAGATTCAATTATGCCGGGAACTTAAACAATGATGCTACTTTAAGTCTTGCTTCACACTTGCGGAAACTACAAGATCGAGCGCAATACAAGGTTTTGAGTCGGAACTTGAAGGACGAAGTGGATAAGGTGGTTCAGCGACTTCCAGCTTGTGCTAGAAATCTCTATTTCCACACGTACGTTTGTTTGTGGAACAAAGCCAAGCAGCAATATTTATATGCAGCTAGTACATCAGAAAGTCATGATGGTGATCGTCGTAATATATTCACTTGGTATCCAGGAGATATTCCTGTTGGAGCATTTTGGAATATCAATCAAATGGGAGATGCATTTTATTTGAAAAATAGCGAACATGCTGATGAATATTTATATTCACCATTAGCTGATTTTTCATTTAGCAAGGATCAGCGTTATCTTTTTACATGGATTCCTGGCAATAATACAGATCCACAAAGTGCATGGGGTATTGAATTGGATGGAGACTTTTGTTATATTAAAACAATATTTCATAATGAATATTTGTATGCTACTGATGTGAGATATAATCAGTTGAATAGTTATGTTTTCACATGGAAACCGGGTTCGTTGGTTAGGAGTCCGGAATTTCAATGGCAAATTCGGAATTGTGGTCAGATTGATGCAAGAATGGATGGATGATGTGGAGAGAGGTGGAAGATAGTAGTTTTTTTAAGATTTTTATAATAACAATAATATAAAGTATTAATAAATAAAAATATCAAGATAATGAGTTTTTTTTTTTTTAATAAATTGGTTCGATTTTCTTTTGTTTTTTACAGGACTAAAGATGAAAGTAAAAATTTAGAGTTTTATAATTTATTTTGGGGTCGCCATGTCGTCTTGTCGCCTTGTCGTCATGTCGCCATGTCGCCTTGTCGCCATGTGTGAGTAGGTTTGAAAATCGACGAACATCTATTATTTTCTAAATCGTGAGAGATGGCAGGTTCTGCAGCTGTTATAAAAAAAATTAGGAATTTAGTTTAGGTTTCATATAAATATGGTACCTACCAAAAAAAAAGGAGTAAGCACCATGAAAGATCATTCTACTCTTCAAAAATCTAGCTAATGTCAGTTTGCATAAAATCGATATCTTATTGCACACTAGTGTGCTATGACCATTTTAATTTTTTGATTTATTGTACATATTCCTTATTATAATTTCTGTCACTTCGGTACCATTTCATTACACATATTTAAATAAGAAAGTACAAAATGGAAGTCAGATACAGTCAAAGTAGTTCTTAAAAAGCACAATTTTTTCTTATTAATTCTGAAAAAGCTTATATTATGGATAACATTGTTATATAATTATTAATTAATTTCGTAGACCATTTCATTTCTTTTATTTTCATAAACCAAAGAATGCCAATAAGTCATTGATATCTGAACGCAAATAAAATCGGTCTATGAAAACACACAAAAAATGTTTTTTTTTCTTCAGGATACCCTTCAGCACAAAAAATGTTTTTTTTTTTGTCAACAACAAAAAAAAGGATATAAATTACACTGGTCGGCAAAAAACTAAAAAATTTAGGAGTGTGCTGAATTCAAAACTATTTACAGATTTTTTCTATCACGTCTAGTTTTTTAGCCATACTCATCACTATTTTCGCTATAAAGCTTCAAAAACTAATTTTTAATTGAGTTTTTTTTTTATTTAGTCAAAAATATATATTTTCCGTAATATGTTCCTCTTTATAAGTCCAAATCAGAAGACGCAAGATGGAATTTGATTCAAAAAACCATTCATTACTTTGAAAAAAATAATCAAGATTTTGAGATATCTATCATAAATTTCTTTTTTCAATATCTTTGAGAAAAAAAATAATTTTGAAAAAATATAAGTACCTTTAGGACGTGTTAATATGGCGTTTTGAGATTGCATAAGTAGTTTTACAAAAAAAAAATTAACGGTGATGTAATTCGATGTCAAAAGTACCCAAAAAAACGCGTTTTTGACCTATTAACATTCAATTAATTCAAAAACGTAACGTGCCAGTGAAATTTTGACTTCAGATTCGGACTCAGCACACAAAAATCCTCCCGAAAAGTAGGATTTGGTTCTTGCTCTATATCCGTTGCCGACCAGTGTTATTTGTTAAAACATTTTCTTTCGATTTGGTGCTCACATTACCTTTGTTTTGCCAAATAAAAAATAAAAACCAGTTAGTGAAATGTAGTTTTTCGTGTAGCAAACTCTCGCAATATATGGTTGAAAACATCAATTTCAATAGCTATAGAGTAAACCTTAAGTTTTAAAAATATCTATGAATAAGTAACATGACATGTAAATTATTATGAAGATTCAAGTTTGTAACAGATGATTGGATATGATGCAATTTGTTTCTTTTTCTTCATGGAATTTTACTATTTCATAACTCTATTAAATTTCTTAAGAAATTAAATTTTTCCTAGTTAGTTTTTATTGTGGTTTCCCCTAATATTTGTATAGTCACCACTAAGAATTCTTCTCCGTTTCATCACACATATTTAAAGTTCATGCCAATATTTTTTTTTTTCTTCAAATTGACAAGATTTTTTTGTTTAATTAAAAATTTAAATTAAATGTAAATATTTTTGGAACCCTCCATTTTGCTTTTATTTACAAAAAACCATTTTTACAGACCTTACGATGTAATCTATCAATATCTCAGTCATTTTTCTATCAACTCTCAATATGTTATATGTTTTTGGAAAGAGGATTTCCAGACCTTTTGAATGATGTATATAAGTCTATTGTTTAAACAAATTAAGTGTAGGTTTTTATCCCATAAATCTTGAAAAAGTGATTTTTTTCTCAATTTTTTCAACTTTACCTAATTATTTTTGCAAAATAAAACAAACAAAAAATAAAGTAAGGTTATATTCTGAAAGAATATACATTTAGGCACAAATTGACGTATTTTTTTATTGAATTGGACAAAAACTGCAGAACCTATGCTACTTTTTCGTAAATAGAAAATGTGGCTTTTCATGATCTGAATTGCAAGGTGCACAATAGGGTGTTCGTTATTTTAAAATAATTAGAATTTCTATGCTCCTAGGATCTTATATGGTTGAAAATAAACTAAAAAAAATATTCCCCAAGTTTCAAGTCTCTAACTTGATTCTAACCTGTGCCGCCAAGCGGTTGAAGTTTCTTATGGGAATAACATGGGGTCTCTTGGACCTTGTTCGATCAATTTTAAATTCCAGCCAAACCATTCGTTCAAAAAATTTAAAACTTTATAGACTCATATATAATAAGTGTAGCTATTATGTGAAAATTTTTCAGATTTTTAATTGTTATAATTTTAGAGATTTAGCTTGTTAAAAAAATCATTTTTTTCAGACTTTTTTTAAATATAAATTTTAAATATACATATTTATATTTAACTCAAAGTTATATAATTAACTAGTTTTTTATTTATTTACTTCAGTACTTTTTCTTAAATCGTGAACACGTTTTTTGAATATCGATGTGAGTTGAAGAATGAATACACAACTAATTTTTTATACAACTATGAATTGAATATGCATTTTAAATATACATACTACGCTTATTTGTGAATAAAAATGTATGTTTTTTAATTTTTTGGCATTAAACGTGTAAAAAGCGATTTTTGAAAAAGTCTGAAAAAAATGATTTTTTAACAAGCTAAATCTCTAAAATTATAACAATTAAAAATCTGAAAAAATTTCACATAATAGGTACACTTATTATATATGAGTCTATAAAGTTTTAAATTTTTTGAACGAATGGTTTGGCTGGAATTTAAAATTGATCGAACAAGGTCCAAGAGACCCCATGTTATTCCCATAAGAAACTTCAACCGCTTGGCGGCACAGGTTAGAATCAAGTTAGAGACTTGAAACTTGGGGAATATTTTTTTTAGTTTATTTTCAACCATATAAGATCCTAGGAGCATAGAAATTCTAATTATTTTAAAATAACGAACACCCTATTGTGCACCTTGCAATTCAGATCATGAAAAGCCACATTTTCTATTTACGAAAAAGTAGCATAGATTCCGCAGTTTTTGTCCAATTCAATAAAAAAAATACGCCAATTTGTGCCTAAATGTATATTCTTTCAGAATATAACCTTACTTTATTTTTTTGTTTGTTTTATTTTGCAAAAATAATTAGGTAAAGTTGAAAAAATTGAGAAAAAAATCACTTTTTCAAGATTTATGGGATAAAAACCTACACTTAATTTGTTTAAACAATAGACTTATACAGGGTGTCCCAAAAGTAATGGATCAAACGAAATATGCTGATAGGCCAACGTAAGGGCTCTCAGAATTTGGTAACTTGTTCATCCCAAATCCTTACGGTTTTCGATTTAATGCAGTTTTTGTGAAATTTCTAAAAATGCCGACTTTGCATCAGTATTTTGCTTCCTCCGCTCATAATTGATTTTTGTTTTTTACAATTCTTCCACTAAAACGTTGCCTAATAATAGGAAATAATTAATTAATCAAAATATTTTTTATTTCATACGCCATTTTGCTGCAAATTAAATAACAGTTTCATGTTCTATAAAAACTCAATTTCTTACTTTTATTTCAGAGCAGCATCCCGAAAAAAAATTTGCATGGTGTGATACTGGTTTATTATTTTAAAAACTTGCCGTGTTATTGCAGTTTTCAAAAATGCATAAAAGTTTCCAAAATTGTAATTAGAACAAAAGATATTACAATTTAAATGCAACAAAACAGGGTTTTTCAGAGAAAAATAACAAACAAAAGTCGAGACTTTTATTCAAAAAGAAATAAACAAACAACAGTCGAGAAAATGTGTTTATTTTTCTTTGTTATTTTTCTCTGAAAAGCCCTGTTTTGTTGCATTTAAATTGTAATATCTTTTGTTACAATTTCAACTTTGGAAATTTTTATACATTTTTGAAAACTGCAATAACACGGCAAGTTTTCAAAATAATAAACCAGTGCCACACCATACAAATTTTTTTCAGGGTGTTGCTCTGAAATAAAAGAAAGAAATTGAGTTTTTATAAAACATGGAACTGTTAATTAATTTGCAGCAAAATGGCGTATGAAATAAAAAATATTTTGATTAAATAATTATTTCTTATTATTTGGCAATGTTTTAGTGAAAGAATTGTAAAAAACAAAAATCAATTATGAGCGGAGGAAGCAAAATACTGTCGCAAAGTCGGGATTTTTCGAAATTTCACAAAAACTGCATTAAATCGAAAACCGTAAGGATTTGGGATGAACAAGTTACCAAATTCTGAGAGCCCTTAAGTTGGCCTATCAGCATATTTCGTTTGATCCATTACTTTTGGGACACCCTGTATATACGGTGACCATATTTCTGGAAGCCAAACCCGGGACGGATACAAAATTCGTTGGATCGTTTTGAAAAAAATTTAAAATTTTTTTCAATGAGTTTTGCATAATTTTTCATTTTTTGATATTTAGATTTCCTAAACGATTTTATTGTTTTTGTTGAAATCATTTAAGTCGTTTACGAAATCAGAAATCAAGAAAATGGTTTTTTAACAATGTCTGTTAATAACTTCTAAAAAAATATTTTTTTAATCAAAATCGGGAGAGCTGTTTTTTAAAATTTTTATTTAAATGGTTTTGAAATTGTATGAACCTTAACACAACTTTTAACATCTCCTTAAAAGTTTTGAAATTTATCTGGGTTCTTTACTCTTCCATATGTTTTTCTTTATTCGAAAAAATTTTTTCTGGTGTATCAACCTGACAAACAGAAGCTGGAACTAAATAACACTGGTCAACAAGGTTTTTGCCACAAGAACCAAAATATACTTTCCTAGTAGTTTTTGGGGTGCTGAATCCGAATCTGAAGTCAGAAAAATTTGATTGGCCTTCGTTTTTGAAATATTACAGTTAGAAAATGTCAAAAAACGTAATTTTGGCTGTTTTCGAGGTTATGTTTTTATGTGGAGTAATTAATTGTGAATAAATTTGTAACGGTGCCAATAAGAGCTAGTTTTATTCATTCAAAAAATGTTTAAATCTTTCCGATATCTCTTTTATTGCCCGAGATATTTAAAATTTAAGTAGCGGTCTTTGAATCAGAAACAACACTGGCCAACCAAATTACACTTTTTTTTGCCACAAGAATCAAAATATACTTTTCTGAAGGTTTTTGGGTTGCTGAACTCGAATCCACAATCAGAAAAATTTTATTAGCCTTCGTTCTTGAAATATAACCGTTATAAAAAAACCCTTTTTTGCATTTTATAATATTTTCCGATTGCGGATTTGAGTTCAGCAACTCAAAAACCTTCAGAAAAGTATATTTTGGTTCTTGTGGCAAAAATTCTGTGGCCAGTGACTTAAACTTTAGATTAAATTGAGTTTCTCTTTGACTTATTAAATGAAACTAAAGATATCTCGAGCAATAAAAGAGATATCGGGAAAATTTAAACAGTTTTTGAAAGAAGAATATCTGTTCTTATAATAATCTTTACAAATTTGTTTATAATGAACTACCCCACATAAAAACAGAACCTCGAAAACAGCCAAAATTACGTTTTTTGACATTTTCTAACGGTAATATTTCAAAAACGAAGGCCAATCAAATTTTTCTGAATTCAGATTCGGATTCAGCACCCCAAAAACTACTAGAAAAGTATATTTGGGTTCTTGTGGCAAAAAAAAGTTAAATTTTGTTGACCAGTGTAATTGACGAACATTTAAAAAAAACTGAAGCCTAGTCTAGAGGTAAAACGAAAATTTTCATACAAAACCAGCACAACGAAATCGTAAACGACAATTTTGCTTTTCGTTGCACAGTACGCAGCTTAGGCAACGAAATTCTTACGTGTATTAGAATATATGGAGAGTTTTTAATCGTTTTTTTACTTTGGAAACTTAGAAAATTTTTCGTTTTCCTTCAGCAGTGTACTAGAAAAATTTTAATTTCCAACCACTGTTTTCTTGTTTTCCGTACAAAGTATTTAAAATATTGAATAAAAAAATCAGAGAATGTGCAAATATGGGACAATCACGGGACAAATTGCATAATACGGGACACTTATACGTCCCGGGTTTCTTAAATAAAAACCCGGGACAAACTGTAGAAATACGGGACAGTCCCGGGTAAACCGGGACGGATGGTCACCGTACTTATATACATCATTCAAAAGGTCTGGAAATCCTCTTTCCAAAAACATATAACATATTGAGAGTTGATAGAAAAATGACTGAGATATTGATATATTACATCGTAAGGTCTGAAAAATGGTTTTTTGTAAATAAAAACAAAATGGAGGGTTCCAAAAATATAACAAAAATATTTTTATGCATTATTCGACCATACGAACAGCCTCCACTATGTTATTTCTCGGGTGTATTTTTTTTTTTTTATTTTGTAGCACAGTGTAATTAAATCTTCTTCTTTTGTGAGTTATTAAAAAATATTGATTTTATGAATTTGAATGAATTGAATTTTAATGCATCAGAAGATGTTATTGAAATGAAGGTATGTATTATTCTTCTTTATAAGCTGAAATAACATTTTTATATCTATTGGATAAAAAACTGAAACAACAGTTTTTACTTTATTTTGTTGAACAGGTTAAAATGGCTTGAGAAATAATCATCTAAAAATATGTATTTTTAACAGTTGATCCTTAAATTCTGAAATAAGTAAATTAGAAATAGTGGCCTAAAATGGCACCCCAAGGTAAAATGGCCCCCTTGCTAGAAATCGTAGAATCGAACATAATTAGAAAGTTTTATGAACGCAATTCCTTTGGTTTATCTGGCAAAATTGACATATACGAAATTTTAGCAAATTCAAGCCATTATTTGAAATTTGACAGGTCAAACTGTCTCAAGCCACCTCAAAAAGTACACTCTTAAAAATTGTGTGAATTTTTTTTTGCAAAAAAAAGTATAAAAAACATTGCAGTTTGGAAAAAGAAGTTAATGTACATATGTATGCATGGTGTATTTCTTATTAATTTATTGAAATAAGTTGGCCTAAAATGATTTTAGATTTTTCGGTATAAAGTTTAAATTCAAAAAACCCCAAAATGGGCAAAATGGCCTACTTAGTACTCGGGTAAAATGGCATACCTACTTTCACATGCCGTTTTATACCTACTTTCACATTTTCATCTTTATATACTGAAAATGCGGTTGCTTAATGTAAACGATCTACAGAGAGGAAGTCCTGGACTCAGGAAAGTCCTTGATTCCGCTCAATATCTGGAAAAAAGCATCCATAACATTCGAAGTTGCAAAAACTACATTAAGGAGACGAGCAACCGACACGAACAGGGTTTTAAATGACTCGTAGAAAGATCTGGGGGGATTAAGTACCACTTGTTCCAAGAAAATGGAAATGGAACCCTTTGACTCGATTTTTCATTTAAAATCACGTATTTTTGGACATTGTGCCATTTTACCAGAAAAATTAAAAAATTTAAATACTTTTTGGAATTTTTTTAACTCCCAAAGCAAAAATTAAACTTTGAAAAGTATATAGCATTTAAGTTTGAATGTTACTTTTTTTTCGAGATATGGGACATTTTCCTTAGGGGGGCCATTTTGGGCCATCTTCCCCTATGTTTTTATAATTGTTATGATTGAGAGAGCTTTTTTTCCAGATATTCTCAGATATGATCCGTATTCGTATTGGCTTACATATGAAAACTTTGTACATATTCATTAGTTTAAACCAATTTGGGTGTAGTAGTAGTATTTTTTTATTCGGTTTGCGATCAGCATGATCAAGGCAATTAATCTACGGTTTTTTGTATGTTAACAGCGATTTTTATGATAATTAATTCTTTATTTTTTCTCTCTTAAAATGACCACCCGTATGGTTTTAGTTTCTTGGAAGTGAATCTCACTGGTACTTCATCAAATTATTTAATGTCATCGTTTAGCAAAAATATGTCATTGTTTCTTTACTTTCTAGTCCTGAAGAAAGCTCGTGTGGCGCCGGCGTGAAGTTGGAAAAAGATTGTTTGAGGCTTCAGGGCTTTAAATTTTTATCATAACCAGCTTAAGAATGCTCTTATAGTCTAAGTTTTAATGTTGAATAGCGATGTAAATTGATATAAAAAAATTATTTTATGGACACTCTGACGTATACGTAACATGTGTTTTTATTCATTTACGCGGAATAGGCAGATTGCAATTAAATAGAAAGGTTTTTTCGAAAATTTATTTTGGTGCAAAAACAAACGCTCAGGTTTATGTTACATATTTATGAAGGGAATATTTTTATAGAAACCATGCAAATACATGGTCCGTAATGTTGTATCCAAAGTTCATTTGTAAATGATTGTTTTTTGTACTTTCTTGACGAGAACAAAGGTAATTTTTACCGAACAACAAGGTGACTACTGTGTCTGAAATTTGCAAAAGTTTAACCAATTTTTTTTTTAAGTGAACGATATTTTCTGAAATGATTTTGAATTAAATCATTAAATAAAGCATTTTTTCTGTAACATCAGAATAGCTTCACCACATTTACTTCATCTTAAACAAAAGTTATTTGACAATTTTTTCAAAGAAAACAATTGTGCATTATTTTTTTTTTAAGTTAATCAAATAACACTAGTCAGCAAGATTTTTGTCATCAAGAATCAAAATATACTTTTCTGTAGGTTTTAGTGGTGTTGATATAACTAAAACCTTTAGAAAAGTATAAATTTTGGTTCTTGTGTCAAAGTTTAATTTTGTTGAACAGTGTATATACATAAACAGCTTTATATCGCCCCTATCTTTGGCGCGTTTGAAGCCACTCTTAACCCTTATAATCAGCGAACAAGCAAGACGCTTTGAACGATTCCTCGTTTGTCAAATTACAATAAGTAGTTTAGAATCTATGATGCCACAGATGAACAAACGTACATAGATTTATAGGGGTTAAATACTTAACCTCTTCCTTTTGGCCTATGCTGCCCATAATCTCTTAAAGGCCTTAACTACAAAATTTTCGATTTTGATTTTTTTGCATATTTGGAGTTAGGTCTCTGATTTATTCTCATTTATTTTTTTAACCTAGGTCTTTAAATAAGTCAGAAATTCCAAATATTTTTGAAAGTTTTTTTGATTTTTATATCGCACCCCCGGTGGAACAACGACGTAAGTGCAAAAATGTTGATTCTTCAGAAAACGAGATTAAACATTTTGAAAACGTTTGAAAACAATGTAACGGTCCAAATACATTTCTGCCCCCTGGATACAAATAAAACATTTTCAATTGGGTCTTTGTTTCATCGGAAGGAAATACCTTTTCTTGGAACTATGGCATACTTAACTCAGAAAATTCAAAATTTGCACTTACGTCGTTGTTCCACCGGGGGTGCGATATGCAAATTGCGGTATTTGCTTTTGTGTTTTCCTCTATAACTCAGGAGTATGATAAATGTATTTAGGGCCTTTACGAGGGTAGTATAGCCATAGTCAGGTAAAAATGTTCATTTTTACTAAAAAAAAAAAAAAACTTCTACAGACATAAACTTATAATATCAAGATAAGAACTGGACAGGACGCACCAGATTTCAAATTCAAAAAGAATCATTGAAATCGGTTCACCCAGTCGAAACTTATGACGTAACAAACATAAAAAAAAAATACAGATGAATTGATAACCTTCTCAGTTTTGGGAGTCGGTTAAAAATAAAAACATCGAATCAAAATTTAAACTAAATGGGTTCTCTTCTTAATTCTGCGCATTATTTTATACTTGTATTTAAACAGATCGGCGTATTTCAACTTGTATTTATTAAAGAATTTGGACAAAAGTGATTTCGATTTTATACTTCCCTTTTTTTTGTCAATGTAGTGTTTTTCTATTTCAAAACAAAAATACATAAATCTCAACCATAGCCCTTAATGCCACTCCCGACAAACAATTTTGGTTCTATAAAGCTTTACAGATGGAATTGTTGCTTCTGTAAAGCATTATAGAAGCAAAATTGTTAGTAGGGCTGTCACTGTTCTTATGAAGTATTTCTCACAATCAGTAAAAAATTAATTAAAAATAAAGGTTAATAGTGATTTCTGATCTCTATACTAGAAATGATTAAATTTTATTATGATATTCTTAAAATAGACCTCATTTGCACGCATTTGCTGGACTGCATTGTTATTTGTTTTTATTTATTATTTAAAATTTTTGTTTTGATCTTAGTCACACCAACAAATCAAAAAATTCTGGTTTTCTTTAAAATTTAAATTCAAGTTACAAATTATCAAATTAATTAAGTACCTTTTTGTATAATGATAAACAGGTGTCAAGCAACATTTCATGTTTTTTTAACACACAAAAAAAAGATTATTGTCTGGAGATAAGCCGTGTCTCGTGTATGACACACAAATTACTAATGACTATATATTGATCTTCTCAGGAAAAGCGATAGAAAAGATTACAACAAATTTTCATTTTCATTCATTTTTGTGGACACTCGGTCGTATACGTACTATTTTTTTTTGTTTTACAAAAAGAAACAAAGAAAATCTTTTTTTTATAATGTATTTTATTTCGAACCCTATTTCAACTAACACTTTTAAGTAGAAGAATCTTTCAATGTATGCGCCTTTTCACAACTCCTCACTTGCCATTGAAACTCTGGACTTCTCACCAATGTACCCGGTTTCCATGTAAAAACATAATTATTATCTTGATTATATTTCATTGCTGGTGCAAACAAATACTCATTGTAATATGTAGTTTTAATATAACAATAATCCCCATCCAATTCAATTCCCCAAGCACTTTGTGCATCCGTATTATTGCCTGCAATCCATGTAAAAACATACCGCATGTCCTTATTGAAGTCAATACCAACCGAATACAAATACTCATCGAAATGTTCTTCGTTTTTGAAATAGAAAGAATCACCCATTCTTTCGGCATAGAATAATGATCCCGGTTGAACGCCACCTGGATGCCAAGTGTAAATACTTCGTCTTTCTGGATCATAGCTTATCGATGTATCAGCAGCATATAAATATTGTCCTCGTCCTCTATTCCAAAAACAAACTCTTGTATTAAAGAATAAATTTCGAGCACAAATTGGTAATTGCTCAACGATTTTAACCACTTCATCTCTCAACTCGGGACTTATTTCAGAGTATTTCTCTCGTTTTGTTAGCATACGTAAATGAGCTGCCAAATTGAGAGTAGCATCATTGTTTAAGTTACCAGCATAATTGAAACGATTAAATATTGCCTTTAGACCTGAAATTACTTGAGGAATATTTTTCTGACTGCTAATATTGTCCATAATTCTACTAGCAGAAACAACTCCAAAGGCACTATCAACTACACCATCCATAACATTATTTGACACATCAGAACGGAATTCATACAAAGCAGTTGTTAAATCTTCAACTTCTTTGGTAATTTGATATTTATTCTTGACCATGGCAAGTTTTAGCAAACTTATAGAAGCTGATTTTATGTCCTCAATAGCATTATCAATCACAGTTTTAACTCTAGCCTTAAATGCTTTATCACTTTGTTTTGACATAACCGTTTCCAATAATTCCACAATTTCTATCAATTTCTTTGGATCACTTTCTCCACTCGAACGTATTTCATTTAAAATTGCATTGAAAAACAAAAATTGATATTCACCATTTTTCAGATTTTTAGCAAATTCAACAATTTTGTCTAAATTTATGGCCGAATCGGCATAGACATCATGAACGATGTAGGCAATTCGTTTTGTACTACCCAATTCACTTAATTTATCTTCGGCTAAATCAAGTCGACGATTATTAATTGCATCGACAATATCACGAGTCAAGCATTTACTATCATCGGATGTAACTTTTTGTTCGAGAGCATTTTGTATGGTTTTAAGTCGCGAGTCTACAGAATCTAATTGTTTTTTGAAATTTTCAAAATCTTGAACAAGCTTGTTAAGAGCATCTGCAGTTGTAGCAGTATCTTCTGCAAAAGTTAAACTAACATTGCTTGTGGTGCAATACAATGCAATAAAGATAAAATATCTTAAAATCATTTTTACCGAACGGATATTAATTAAATTTGATTATTACTACGCAAGGATTCAAGATCAACTGAATGTTTTAAAAAATGAAGCTTTATAATAAACAAATTCAAATTCGGGTTTAACAATTTTTGGAAGTTGTCTAGACAGGGAGCACTTGCAAGTTACTAACCTCTACCAGCAGGAGTATAAAATCTGGTTGAATTTTAAGTATTTGATGGGCAAGTTAACGACGAGATGAAACTTATAACTTATTTTATCCAATATCCAATACTTTTTCTTTAATGCTTTTTAATTAATTTTTAAATAATGGCAAAGTCAAATACATACAATTAAATTTGTTGAAGTTGTGCTTCATGAAAAAACTCGTTAGCTAATCAAGTTAGCAAATTGCATTAAAACATCTGCTACAGGTATCATCAGATCTTTTAGAGAATTGATTGCCAATAATTTAATTGTTTTTTTTTTTGTATGCGTTATATAAGATTTTTTTAAGACTTAGTAAAAAATGTTTTTTTGGTGATCAGCCCTATTGTGAGTTTCACGTGGAATGTTTTCCACCAGGAATATTTTTTTCGTCCGGAATTTTAAAAGCTATCATGAGTTTCACCTGAAGGGAATTTACATTTTCCGATAAACTAGTTTCTTGTTCGCCACCAAAATTTAAGTGAGAGAAGAGGTATTCGCCACCTCACAAGTTACTTCAAAAAAAAAGTTGAAAATACAGGGAGATGTCCGAACGTGAACAACTATTCGCCCGGAACTCACAATAGGGGAAAAGTGAAATTCATTTTACATAATCGCTCTTTGTCGTGACTATTATTTACTTCATTATCGTTTACTTGCCGGTCGTTTCTTATTACGTAATAGAACCTCAGGGAATTTGTTATTCACGATAGCCCCCTATAGTTTCATCGAGAAAAACTAAAATTTTGCATAGCACTTTACTCTACGACTCTACATTTTACATTTGCGAGTTACAAGATTTTCCCATTAGGCTTGGATCAGCACAAAAAGTTGATTGAGATTAGAACAAAATAGAGAAACGTTACGTACGTTATCTACCATCTATTTATTTTATTAGAAAAACTATAAAATTTGGTCTTATGATCTTTAAAGAATTATTGCAACACTCGCTACTTTTTGAAAATACTAAAAATATCTTATAAAAAATGTAAATTCAGGCTTCACATGAACAAATTTCCTGCCTCGAAAACTGAATTTCAAAATTGTCCGTTTTATGCACTCTTCGAGGTGAAATCCGAGTAAACCGATAGCGCTTTTCTTATTTAAACTTTGGTGGAAAACAACAAACCAGTTTAGCTTTAAATTTTATTTACATTTGGGCAACAGCTTTTTTTAAAATCGGAACGAACAAAAATACTTCGGTTAAAATATTTTTCACATAAGAATTACATTGCTGCGGGTGTGACATCACAAACGCATCGATCTCTTCCCGCCAAGCGCAAAAAAAAATCTACCTACAACATTTAATAATTGTAATTTTTCCAATATGTACTGAGAACGAAAAGTATAACACTTTTTCTCCTCAATTTTATCAACCATTTCTCAAGGACATAATACAAAAGCAAAAATTAATAGAAATACATATTTTATGTAAATTCTATTGTCGCTTACGATAAAATATCCAAAAGATTTGATATATTAAGCATCCATCGGTCGGTTCATTTATATTCACATCACTACATCCCAGGAACATTTGTTCAAACTTATTTTTAAAAGTGCAAAAAATAAAAAAGTCAAATGTTTAACCGAAGTGGAAGTGCATTTTTGTGTTTTTTTTTTTATTTCAAAATTCTTGTACAATATGGAATTATAATTTTGCTTTTGTATTTATTTTTGTTTTTTTCTATTTTTTTTTTCATATAAGTATTTTTTCGTTTTTTTATTTTTTTATATAATGATAAGATATTTGTATTTCTATTTTTTTTTTTTTAATATTTTGTTGTTTTGTAATTCATTTTGGCAAACAATAAAAATTAAGATGCAAAAGTAATAAAAACTATTTAATTATACTAAATAAACAAATCAAAATGAATTTAATTTTAAAAAATATTTCCGCTTCGGAGTAAAAAAAATATTTTTTATATTTTTTTTAATTTTTTTATTTTTTTTTTATATTTTTATCTTGTTTTGAAAAATAATAAGTGATTTTTGTAGAAAATTATCATCAATATATATATATATCTCTTTCTCTGGTGATTTTCAAAAAAATGGCTAAAAGGTAATTTTTATCTCGCAAACAATAACGGAATTCAAAGTCACATAATATCGAATGCGAAGGAAATAATAATTAATTTAAATGAGATATATATATTTTTTGCCATTTTATTTGTGTATTTTTAATGAAATCACCATAATTTTGTTTTCATTTCTCATTCATCACAAAAAATTATGAAATTAAAGGAAAAAAATAAAGTGAAAATTTGAAATTTGTTTGCCTTCCCCACTACGCGCAACATTTTTCTCAGGCACAAGATTTTTTTCAGTTCATTGTGATGATTTCGATATGAAGAAAAATCCAAACAAAGATTTTTTTGTTTAAAAAAAAGAAGTAAACTAAAATTGAACAAAAAAAAAAACGAAACGAAAAGATCGACTTGAAACCACAGAATATCGAAATAAGATATCCTTTACCAAATGTGGTTCAGTCAGAGCAAGAATAAATTAAAAAAATCATATTAAGTGTGGGGTTGGAAAATTCAATATTTTCTTTTTTTTTTGTATTCTTTTTAATATTTTGTATAAATATTTTTTATTCAATATTTTTTGTGTATTCATTTTTTGCAATTTTTTTTGTATTTACTTTATCTTTGTTTTATGCTTTTTGTATGAAATTTTTTTTGTCGCGAACGCAATTGTTTTTTTCATATTTTTTTGTATGTTTTACATTTTTTATATAATTTTTCTTGTTTTTTGACATCACTGTGTTTTAAACATTTTTTTGTCTTTGTTTTTTTTTTTTACTCGGTTTTACGATTTTTTTGAGATTTTTTATATATAAAGTTTTTTATGTTTTTTTATATTTTTTTCATGAAGTTTTTTTTTATATTTTTTGTTTTAAAGTAGCAAAATCATATATTTCTCTCTTCCCTTTCATCTGACGACAATAATAACCATTTTTTTGGATAATTTTGTAAGTTTTTTTCATTTTTTTCTTTTCTCAAGTTTTTTTTTGTTTTTCTCTTTTTCCTATATTCCATTGTTTTGTTTTGTAAATTTTTTAAAATTTTTTGTTTCGTTTTACAATTTTTTTGAGATTTTTTTTATATATTTTATACATTTCTTTCATAAGAAGTTTTTTTTTCCTTTTTGTGTTTTTTTTCTTTTTTAATTAATTTTCGATTTTTTGTTTCTTTTTTATATGTTTTCCATTTTTATTGTATTTTTGCTTTTTTTAGTATATAAGATATTTTCTTCGTTTTGAGGGAAAAATTTAGGTTTTGGTTATTTATGGAAAAAAAAAATAATCAGAAACAGAAACAAATATAACAACCATCAGCTCTAGGAAAAAAATAATAAAAAAAAAAAATGAAAACGAAAATATGAAAGAATTAATTTTCGTAACTAAATGCACACAACGAAATTTATTGGGCAAAATGGGTGATACAATTCAAGGCACAATTTGCCTTTTATAAAAAAAAATTAATAAAGAATACTTATGCATTAGCAAGATAAGCCACTTTGAAAAGAGTAAAAAAAAATACTTGTGTCGGCTTCTATCCAAATTGATTGAGACACGTCGAAAAAACAACAAATGGCTTAATCTTCTTTTCTTTCTTCTTTATCTGCAAAAGGACCCGTGAAAAATATCTATTATTATTATTATTATCATTATTATTGCAATTAAAAAAAATACTCAAAACCTTTTTTGAAAAATTCTTCTTCGGTTTCAAAGCTTTAAGATATTTAAGATTGATTTTCAGTAATTGCTTGATTATTTCATTATTTTTTTTAGAGCTTCGGTATTCTGGTTGAATTCAAAAAAAAAAACTAAAAAGAAATTACTAAAGAAAAACAAAAAAAAAAAAAGTTGGGAGGATTATTATGACGTGTGAGTAGTAACGCGACTTGTGTAATGGTGTTAAAATATTTTTTTTTGTTTTTTTTTTTTAGATTGCTACTTTTTTTTTCTTGCAGGTTGTTGATTGATGTTGTTGTTTTTTTTTTTAATAAAGATGTTCAGTAAACGAGTAGATTTAAATGTGTTATTTTACTTTTTAGTTTTGTTGGTCCTTGACACGGTGAACCTGCAAAACTGCAACAGCTTCCTCAACCTTGGCTTTAAGGGCTTCATTGTCTTCCAACATGTGCAAGAGTTCAGAGTTTTCAATCTCCAACAACATGCCGGTGATTTTACCAGCCAACGATGGATACATACGCTCAATCAATGGATAGAGACGCTCACCCAAGATTTGTTTTTGATCTTGAGGTGCAGCATTAGCCAAAAGGGAAGCGATGAGTTTCTCTTGTCCTAGAAAAAAGAAAGTTAATAATACAAATTAGTCAAAATCAAGTTAATTTTGCGAACTATAATGTTTATAGAAATATTATTTGGTCAAAACTATTAAAGATACACAGAAAATGTAATGTTTCTATTTGTTGCAAAACTACTTGTGCGGCTTGAATGATTGTCAAGAAACACGGTAAGTTCAGCTATTTCATCTAACAGCTATGAATCTTAGTCCACTCAAAAGGTATTAATTGATCGACCAATGGGTAGTAAGCTGTAAATTTTAATCCGACCAACAAAAAGTGTTCAAAAACTAACCTAAAATCCTTTTTACCAAGATATACAAGAAATTCGATATTTTTGCTGTTGCAAAACTACTTGTGCGGCTTGAATGATTGTCAAGAAACACGGTAAGTTCAGCTATTTCATCTAACAACTATGAATCTTAGTCAACTCAAAACAAATAAATTGATCGACCAATGGGTAGTAAGCTGTAAATTTTAATCCGACCAAAAATAAAGTGTTCAAAAACTAACCTAAAACCCTTTTTTCCAAAAGATACAAGAAATTAATTGTATTTGTTGTTGCAAAACTACTTGTGCGGCTTGAATGAATGTCAAGAAACACGGTAAGTTCAGCTATTTCATCTAACAGCTATGAATCTTAGTCCACTCAAAAGGTATTAATTGATCGACCAATGGGTAGTAAGCTGTAAATTTTAATCCGAATAACAATAAAGTGTCCAAAAACTAACCTAGAATCCTTTTTACCAAGATATACAAGAAATTCGATATTTTTGCTGTTGCAAAACTACTTGTGCGGCTTGAATGATTGTCAAGAAACACGGTAAGTTCAGCTATTTCATCTAACAGCTATGAATCTTAGTCCACTCAAAACAAATAAATTGATAGACCAATGGGTAGTAAGCTGTACATTTTAATCCGAGCAACAATAAAGTGTTCAAAAACTAACCTAGAATCCTTTTTGCCAAAAGATGCAAGAAATTCCATGTATTTGTTGTTGCAAAACTACTTGTGCGGCTTGAATTATTGTCAAGAAACACGGTAAGTTCAGCTATTTCATCTAACAGCTATGAATCTTAGTCCACTCAAAACAAATAAATTGATCGACCAATGGGTAGTAAGCTGTAAATTTTAATCCGACCAAAAATAAAGTGTTCAAAAACTAACCGAGCCCTTTTTGCCAAAAGATGCAAAATATGGCATGTTTTTTTCTTACCAAACTAATTGTTCAAAAACTAACTGAGAACCCTTTTTGCCAAAAGATGGAAAAAAATTCAATGTTTTTGTTGTTGCAAAACTACTTGTGCGGCTTGAATGAATGTCAAGAAACACGGTAAGTTCAGCTATTTCATCTAACAGCTATGAATCTTAGTCCACTCAAAAGGTATTAATTGAACGACCAATGGGTAGTAAGCTGTAAATTTTAATCCGAATAACAATAAAGTGTCCAAAAACTAACCTAGAATCCTTTTTACCAAGATATACAAGAAATTCGATATTTTTGCTGTTGCAAAACTACTTGTGCGGCTTGAATGATTGTCAAGAAACACGGTAAGTTCAGCTATTTCATTTAACAGCTATGAATCTTAGTCCACTCAAAACAAATAAATTGATCGACCAATGGGTAGTAAGCTGTAAATTTTAATCCGACCAAAAATAAAGTGTTCAAAAACTAACCTAGAACCCTTTTTGCCAAAATTTGCAAGAAATGCCATGTTTTTGTTGTTGCAAAACTACTTGTGCGGCTTGAATGATTGTCAAGAAACACGGTAAGTTCAGCTATTTTATCTAACAGCTGTGAATCTTAGTCAACTCAAAATATGTAAATTGATCGACCAATGGGTGAAAAGCTGTAAATTATAATCCTACCAACAACACATTATGTCTCTTTCAAACATCAAAAATACAATATTTCTGAGAAAACAAAGAATATAACAATTTTTTTTACCTTTTGGATGCATCTGTTGTACAGCAGCTTGAGCTTGGACTTGCTGTGCTGGTGGATTGCGCATATTTGCTGTGTATTTGTAATTGGGAGCACGTGGTTGTGGTCCTGTGGCAATTGGAGCTGCCATCTGAATGTTGGCTGTAACAGCCTGTTGTCCGGTAATGGCACGTGCACCAGTATTTCTCAATGCACTTGCTGTTGCTGCAGCATGAGCGCCTTGGACAGCTTGTGGAGCTCCACGGGCACCTTGTGGCCTGAATTGAGCTGTCGATGCAGCCATAGCAGCATTTTGGAATCCACCGGCGGCAGCAGCTGCTCCCTGAGCAACTCCTTGTCCAACAGCAGCTGGACGAACTTGTGGTGCCCAGCGTGGTGTGTTGCGCATTGGTGTGGTGACTTGTGGGCCAAAGAATCGTTGGCTGGGAGCCATTGTTGGAACGAAGAATCCACCAGCAGCATTAGGCTGGAAGATTTGTCCAATTTGTTGCATGCGCATGCCAGACATGTGACGCATGTATTGTGAAGCAAGGTGAGCTTTACGATCTTCCTTGCGTTGAGCCAAAGCAACGTACAATGGCTTGGAGCCAACAACACGTCCATTAAGCTCTGTGACGGCGCATGTGGCTTCGTTTGGCGAAATGAAGCAAACGAATCCGAATCCCTTGGAACGACCATCCTCGTCGGTCATGACCTTGGCAGATGTTATTGTGCCGTAGAGTGAGAACTCCTTGCGAAGGCGTTCATCATCGATGCTGTCGTCAAGATTCTTGACGTACAAGTTAACACCATAAACTGATTCGTGGCGTTTCTTCTTGAGCTCTTCGAATTTACGACGCAATTCCATTTGACGTTCGGCCTTCTTTTGGGCACGGGCAACGTACAAATTCTTGCCATCTGTCATTTCTTTGCCATTCAGTGCAGTAACAGCGGCCTCAGCAGCTTCAGTTGTCTCGTAGGCAACAAATCCAAAGCCTTTGCCTTTTCCATCTTCTTTGGTCATAACCTGAGAAATTAAAAAAAAAAACGTTAATGTAAGAAACATCCAAAACAATCAACACCATTTCAACTAACCTTATGACTTGTGATCTTTCCGAATACCTCAAAGAGTTCCTTTAATTTTTCATCATCAAAATCTTCGCCGAAGTTCTTCACATAAACGTTTGTGAATAGCTTAGCCTTTTCGCCCAATTCCTTCTCGCGTTCCTTGTGTGGAATGAATTTGCCTACGTAGACTTTTTTAGCAGCCAACAACATGCCATTTACTTTTTCAATAGACATATTGGCAGCTTCTTCTGTCTCAAAATGTACAAAACCGTATCCCTTTGAATTGTTTTTCTCATCGACGGCGACTTTGCAACTGAGAATATTACCAAAAGCAGAGAATGTATCGTAGATGGCTTTGTTGTCGATGCTTTTGTCTAGATTTTTGATGAAAACATTACCGACACCGGAACGACGAAGTGATGGATCACGTTGAGACCACATAATGCGAATTGGTCGATTTCTGATTAAATCAAAATTCATTGTGTCAAGTGCACGTTCAGCTGCAAGTGAGAGAAATTTTTTTTTTTTTTTTTTAATTTTAATTATCTTTTTAATTAAGAGAAAACTATGGAAAATATTGATATTGCCAAACTACTTCTGTTGATTGAATAAATTTCAAAAAAACACGGTAATAGTTTAGCTATTTATTGTTACAGCTGTGAATCTTAGTCAACTCAAAATTAGATAAATTGATTGACCAATGGGTGTAAAGCTGTTGATATTTAAGTGATCATTTTTGGTGTTAAATGCGATTCGAATAGAATTTTTTTAAAACCTAAGAGTTAAGCATGTTTTTATTAAAGAAATGAAAGTTAATCCAACGAAAGGGTTTACAACTATCGACTAATTGTTGTCGACTGAAAAAGAAATAGAAAAGTCCATCATATGATCCAATAGATTATTTTCAAAACCACATATTATAGGTTTTAAAGCTATGCATTCATTCGATTTATAAGTCAATTAACATGCACGTTATTAGGTATTATTCCAATCAATCCAGTTTTATCAATAAAAAAATCATCAACAATCAATTGAATTTAAATTACAGTTATACCTCGCATAGCATAAAATGCAATAAAAAAAATAATAATAATCAGGAATGCATGAATCATTGCTGATCAAGGCAAATCATCTTTTGGGGGAGTTTCTCTCTCTGTTGCAGTCAAGTGATTCAGATCAATTGTAATTCAAATTTAATTCTTATGAAATATAATTGTAAACTTCCTTATCAGTTTAAGGTCTTGTATAACATAATTGCACATTGAACTTATCTTTTTCCCTCGTGTTCGTCAATGAATCACATAGTTAAACGTTATCTTATCGAAGTTTATTGAAACAAAAATTAAGCAAGACTAGATTTATTGACCAAAAGAAAATAATTTCTTGAATTCTCTGGAATGTTCGTAACATATGTTCGTAGATACAGACTTAGAGCCCGTTTGTCAATGCTGAGTCAAGTCAGAGTTATAGTTAATCCTGCAAATTAATTTAATTATAGTCAACTCAAGAAGTAAATTTTTACTGAAGGATGGATGCGGAAAGAGTGTATCCAGAGTTTAATCAAGATTATAGGTGATTCCACTCGTGGTTAACTTAAATCTTACACTGAAAAATTGGGCCTAAGTGTAATAAGGTGTGAAATTGTCTTCTAGTTTTAAAATGCTCTGTGAATAAGGCGAATCAGTTTTAAGGACTGTGTCAAGTTTTGTTATGACAAATACTGCCGTTCCAATCTAATTACAGACAAGAAAGCAAATGGAAATCCTCTATGGTTCAACACTGATCAGAAGTGGAAGATAAAGTACTTTGTCATGTCCATAAAATTCAATCGATAAGAACTGTATCAAGTATTCTATAAGCCAAGATAAAGTCTGTTATACTTATACATAATACTGGGAAAAATTTCTCCTAATAGGCTATTGATTATGTAGTTTAGAAAGGAACTAAGACGTTCAAGTTTTTTTATTGCAGGAATCGTTCAATGGGTTATAAAAGAAGATAAAACCGCGGAGTGCTATTAAATGAGAGGGTGGAAACTGAAGATAGGGGTGCAAAGGCCCCTTTTTTGTTTTTTTCAATATACCTCGTAAACCAAGCAAAATTTTAATATATTGCACATATAACTTTTTGTAGAAAATTAAATTTCCTATTGGAATAATGTTTTTTAAAAATTGAAATTTCCATACCAAAATAGTCGAAACAATCATAAAAAAAATATCAAAAAAATCGATTTTTTGAGTTTTTTTGCTTTTTTACTTGTAAATTTTGTTTGGGTTGAGATAGACATAAACGTTGCTTCAAAGAAAAAAAGAAGATTAAATTTCCTTCAAAATGCTGTACTCACTAAATTTTTTCATTGAAAATTAACCGAAGTATGTCCATTTTAATCTAGCTTTTTTTTCGCATTTTTAGTTTTACTCAAGTAAAACAGAAACATTTGAGGGGAAAGTACGATAACGTAAGCACCAAGAACTGATAATGAAATTCTGTAGACGGGTTAAATACAATCATTGTTTACTATGGGAGGGGGGGTCAATGTCCACCCGTTTTGGCGGGAGGGGCAATTTTCTAGAAAAAATACTTAAAATAAAAAAAAATTATTAAAAAACAACGGCAACACTTACAGTTTTGATTGATGCTTTTTTCAAAATCTAGAATTATAAACTTAATATTAATTTTAAAATGAAGTTATTTTAATCAATTGTTTTTGATTTTAAGCAATGTATGTGTTTCTATTAAGTTTTTTTGCCATCAATAACATCAATCAAAACTTCAAATTAACTTTTTATAAATGTTGTATTCATCGCGATTGTTGTTTTTAAAATGTTAAAAAGGCAATTCTAATTTGAAATTGATTGTATAAAAATTGTAAAAATAATAATCTTTACCTATCAACCCAACTTACAACTCGTTAAGACAAAATGCAAAAACCTAGAGAAAGGAAGGAGAAAAACCCAGTTTTTCAGACCATGTTACTAAAAATTAACCGAAACAAAAATAAATTCATAATTTGCTACAATATCCGTTGAGTAATCTGCCTGACTAAATTGTATCTGCTGCGGAATTTATTTTTTGTTTTATTTTTCTTTATAATTCCGCAAAAATAAATTCACCATGTACATGCATTGTACCCATGTAATATAATCTATACCTACTCCAGATTCTATAGTGACAGTGAGCTCTGAACACGTTTTTAACTTGTTCCAATAGAGATACGAAAAAAACATAACGACCTTGTATTTCATTTTTAACATGTTTCGTAAGTTTTTTTTTCATTTTTGCGCAACATGCAACCAATCAAGGTTACCTACCAAAAATAAAAGCAAAATTTACGTTGCAAACTGGCATAAATCAAAAAAATAATACTCCACATGCGTCTCAGAATTATTTCTTTCAATAACCAAATGAAGAATGTGAATTGACTCATGCATAATGTATTCAATTTTTCAAATTATTATCAATGGGTTACTAGCAAAAGACATAGCTTAATAGCTAGCTAGACTATTGAAAGTTGACCACTGTGTGATCAAGCTCATGTGTTATTCATACTAAACATTCCAACACAGTCCAAAGACCTTTTTTTTTACAAAAATAAAAATAAAAACACTACTTTCATCATTAAGCTTGCGACAGACGAAACATAAATTAAAGAAGCACAAGAAAAAAAAAAAGTGAAAGGGTAAATCGAGTAACAATGTTGTACATTATGTATAGACTGCTTATGTATATTTTTTATATGACTGTGGTTTAACGAGTTTAGCACATCGTTATTTTGGATGCTTAAGGCATATGTGTATTTGCTTTGGAATTAATTGTGAATCTGAAATTCGAGTATTATTCATCCTTGTGGCGGATGAGAGAAAGGAAAAAAGAAATATAAACACTCTCAAGGTGAAAGTTTAATACTCTTTTAATATACAAAGCACATACGGCTTACCAGAAAGGCAGGCAGGCAAAAAGCGGGTAGTGACAAAGAATATATTCATCGAAATACTTCAATAAAAACTAAAAACAAACAAAAAAATAACAAAGCACTATAAAAATGCATCTTGAATACTTAAAATGTGCTGACAACGACTAGCAACCATATGAATGTGAACAATAAAAGTTGATAAAAAAATGTGCTTGGGAACACAAGAGTCAGATGATGACGAGTCATCAAGAATATATCAACGTCTGCAAAAGTTTCCTTTTGAAAATCTGGTTTCTTACAAAATAATGTTCTCAATCCGAAACGTGGCGATAATAAACAAAGGATAGGTCGAAAATCTACTTCAATTATTTGGTTCATTTATTGCTGTCAACAATGCAGGCTTTAGATAGAATTAATGTAATATCCCTGGCCACCTTCTGTGTAAATGGACATATTAATGAAGCATTAAATTATGTTTGTTTGGCCTTTAATAGTCGTCACTCAGAAGAGGTTTTTGTATGGCTTTTTCATCAATAAATTTATATTGAAGGTTTTGAACAACTTGTTTCTGTTACCAGCAAGCAGTCGTCACTCAAGTTAAGAAAAATCTCTTTAGTGATGGCAGTGAATACGGACTGAATTTGTTAAAGTATAGATCGGATCGGATCTAGGATCGGAGAAAGGTTGAAGAAAAAGGGTTTCAGTGCATTATGACGAAATCGTCAAAATTATTGAGCTGAGTTTAAAGAGCAACGTTATTTCAGTTGATGGAATACAACGACTACTGTATACTGAAAATTGACACGTCGCTTGCGCATCAACATCGAAGCTTTTGTACGACCAAAAAACACGCACAGAAATCTCATTTTTAAGGAACTCTGTCCACTGAAAAATCACAACATTTCCATTAGAAGTACAGGTCAAAAAATACTAGAATTCGACAGTTTCGTGTAAACAGAAGAAGAAAAAAAAAACACTAACCAGTGCTAATTGAAGAAGTTCAGATGCAGATAGGCTTACGCAGAATTGAATGATTCACCCAGCTTAAACGGTCAATGAACTACATTAATCTTGTAATAGTAATCTTTTGATTTTAACAAAGACGTTATTAATTTTGGAAAATTTTATTTTTTTCGTATTAGTTTCAAAATATGTGTTATGTACTTCATTTAAGTTACTACAAATGTCTCAACACCTACAAGGATTTAAAAAGAAAAATAAAGTGGAAAGTAAATAAAATCGATAATAAATGTTGTCATATTAAATTCAATGGAATATAAAAAAAGATAATACGTTTTTCTTCAAGTTGTTTTTTTTTTTGCTTATCAAGTCCCTTTGAGAAGTCGGAGATTTTTGTTGTTTTTTTTTTACATTTCTGCAAAACTCGTTCCATTACACAATAAGCATTGCATATGTTTTTTTTGCAAAAAAATATTATCAACAAAGAAAAATCCCCTGTGAAGTAATGAAATAAAAAAAATAAAAGTACAAAAGTGAATGGAAAGTACATACCTACTTACTTACTTACAACCTATACAACCACACATGAAGAAGTGAGGAACAAAACCATTGTCTTAAAACTTGTTTAAAGAATTTTTGTTTAAAAAGAGGCCTTTGTCCATCTGCTTCTTCTTGTCCTTTTAACTACGCATTTCATCGAGCATTAAATGATCTTTTAGAAAATACATATTTAGGTATTATAGA
This sequence comes from Episyrphus balteatus, assembly GCF_945859705.1. Lineage (NCBI taxonomy): Eukaryota > Metazoa > Arthropoda > Insecta > Diptera > Syrphidae > Episyrphus > Episyrphus balteatus. The sequence continues at coordinate 47,996,472 of NC_079137.1, forward strand.
TATGGAACACATTTGGGAACCAAACAAATTTGAATAACTCTCTGGATCGAAAATCAGCAAATTTAGGAATGAAAACCAAACAAAGAGAGGACAGTTTTGTTATTTTTCAGTAGGTACGTATGTATGTACATATATTATAATAACCTTGGAACGTTTTTGCATAAAATGGTAAACATTAAATGACTCTAGCCTATTAAAGAAGTTGGCTGAACGAGGAGCATTGGAACAAGTTCTAACGGATAGATCGGTTTTGTTAAACAAACAACAAGCGAAAATAAACAAGAATTTTGCATACAATCAGATCAATTTGTGTTTGGTGATGCGGATTTTTTGTATTGTATTTAAACCTCTATTATAGGCACACCTTTCAATATTTTGAGACATTATGTATATGAAATTGACGTAGAATTTTCCAAGGAACTCTAATATTATATTTTCAACACAATAATGAGACTTTTTTGCGGACACTTTTTTGAAAAATTATTTGTTCGTCCAAAATTCATAACTTTTTTAAATAAAAACATAAGATAAAAAAATTATTGAAAAAGTAGTTAAATTCTTGTACTAAAATAAACAAAAAATCTCTTATTCAATTATTTACAGTTAAGTTTTTTAATCGCTGCTTGAAAAAATGATTTTTTAGAAGAGTGAAAAATGACGATTTGTATGAAACTAATGGAGGACTATTAAAATATGACTTATAATATAATATATGCGATGACAGGTGTACCTATAAGTTTGCGATTATATATCTATTAAATTTAACCATGTGAGTTAAATTTAAGTCGGTGATAAGACTGCTTATAGGTATTTTAATTTGCGAATTTAAAAAAAAGCTAATCGAGTAGATTTCCGCGGAGAGAATCAAAGCGTGTTCAGTGGTGGGTTTTGGTTACAGAAAAAGTATGGAATCAACCGTTTTCATGACACCTAGGTTTAAGCATAACATTGAGATTATAGATGCTGCATATGTGTTGGTTTATTTCGTTTATTGGAACTGTTTAATATGAGCGCTACTCGTTTAACTGATGATTAGAATATTTGGTTTCGAAAAAATTGCAAGTACGCGACTAGCCTAAGAGGAATTAATAAATCTCTTTTCTTGAAAGGTTTTCATTGAAAATGATAAAAAAAAAAATTACCTCATAGGGAGTTGACTGTTTTGTAGTCCTACCTCTTAAACTTCATGTTTCATCGTCAATGCTCATCGAACAAAGGAAGATAACATCAAGAACCATTTGCTGATTTGAATTCCTTGATTAAAACTAATGATCAACTTAAATACTTAAAATTTCAGCAAACGGTTCTGAAAGCATATCTCTCGAGTAAAATATCTGTGTTTCTGACGCATACTAAATTATTCAACCCATAAAGTTAGTGTTACATAATTGAGATTTTTTGTATAAATACTGAATTTAGTATGATACCTATGCAAAAGCTTAGAGATTCATTATCTTAAATTTAAGCATTAATTAAAGTGGACCCAAAAATAAAGCATTGCATAAAACAAGCTTCGTTGATGAGATGACTATCATTGAAGGAATTCAATGATGAACTCACCTTCAATTCAGGTTGCATTTTCAAATAAAAGTTTATAAATTTTTCTGTATTTTTTGCTCAACCCTATTATATCTATATATCCATATTATTTGTTTATGTATTTTTTTTTAATACATAATTTACATATTGTATAATTTAAATGCACAAAAATGGATTTACGCCCCAAATTTGTGAACTAGATTATATTTTTTATCTTTTCAAAGTTCATTCATTACAAATCTCTTTCATCATCTTGAATACAACAAACAGTAAAAAAAAAAAAAAAAGTTCCCCAATAAATCAATAAACCTATCTTGTGACATAAATTTATCCATAAAACAGATGACAGGGCAAATTTCCTACAATCAATTTTATCAACTACCTACAAACCTACGTAGTTGTAGGTATTAAGAAAGAATAATCAATATGAGGAGGTAACTTTTAAATTAGAATAGAACTTAAAACTCTCCTCATTTTATATCATTAGTCATAAATTATAAAATGTAAATAAAATAAATAAATAAAAATTTTAATCATAATCATCATCATTCTCCTGTAAAAAAAAAAATACAAAAAAAAACTAAAAGCCACGTTGTCATGGCAACACTACTCCCCATATTATCATTTTCAAAACAAAACACACATGTTTATCTGCTTTGCTTCTTCTCTGCAAAAAAAAAAAATGAAAGCACAACATTTGCCTTCTCTGTAAACAACAAGGACAAACATATACAACAACTTTCTTTCTTTTTTTCCACACTGGAAAGGATTCCAGTGTGTGGAAGTGGAAATTCCTTCTTCTTTCGTGTCACGGCATTTTTTTTGTTCAACTCAACAAAAATGGCGACCAGACGACGGAAAAACTTGACGAAATTAAAGTAAAATGGACGCAATTTTTTCTTTCTACAGCGACAGCGCTGCACACACCGACTAAATATGACTCCGAAAAAATGACACCAAAAAATGACCACGTGTTTAAATAATTTTTCAATCTTTTATCATTGATTTATGATTTTTTTCCAAATTGAAATTGCAAAAATAATTAGAATACTTACCATCAGCTGGTTGGGCAAAATTAACGTAAGCATATCCAAGCGAACGTCGTGTAATTACATCGCGGCACACACGGATCGATAGCACGGGCCCAGCTGAAGAGAATTTTTCAAAGAGGCCAGCCTCATTCACATCCTGGTGCAAGTCTCCAACGTATAGGGAAGCCATTTGATAATTGGGTCCTGTTGAATTCATTTTTTTTTTATTATATAGTTTATTCTTTTTGTTAGTTTTAGCTTAGAATTAGATTAGTATTGTTTTTTTTTTGTTTAATTTAAATCGTACTCGAAACTACGCTCTCTCAGAAAAATCTACTACACAAAGAAAAGTTATTTTTTTCTCAAAAGAAACTGCAACGAGAAGAAAAAAAAATCACTGCCATTTTTTTCCTTTCTAGAATTTTTATTTCATTTTGATTTTTCTGTATTTTTTTCTTCAACATCGACAGCAAGCAAATGGAAAAAGTGTCTACGTCAATTACAGTTATAAAAAAATTCTTTTCATTTTTTTTTTCTTTGGCGAGTAGCGAGAAAAAAGTTCGTATGTACACTTTTTATTAAAGGAGAAAAAAAAACAACAACCACTCACGTTTTTTTTTTCTTTTTTATATAAATTATAATAAATTCAACACTGCTCGATTTTTGCTACTTTTTTTCAATTTTTTTTTGTGTTTTGGGTTTTTTTTGTAATATTTTTTAAATTTTTTTATATTTTTTTTTTTTTAATTTTTTTTTATTTTTTGTCACAAAAAAGAATTGTGAGAAAAGTCGTGTAAACTTCAAGCACGACCGCCCACCAAAACGGACCCTACTCGACTCGTTTGAGGGTAGATTGAAAATGAACGAGCGATTGGTGAATTTGTTGCTTCGTTGTGTTGAATTTTTTATTTTGGTGGAGGAATTGTTGAGAAATCTACTGGAAAGTTGATGGTGAAATAGCGAGGTGTGAGTGAGATGTCGAATGTATGGATGTGAATTGAGGGAAAAGTAACGAATTTCAACAGTAGTAAGGTTGAATATTAACGAATTTAAAATAATTTATTTAAACATTTTATTAAACATTTTAAGCTGAGCTTAGGAAAAACTCCTTTGTCATCTATTACACGAAGCCTCAAGAGGCTTGACTCTTTTCGAATTTTCTTTTGATAACACTGGTCAACAAAATTGAACTTTTTTTTTGCCACAAGAACCAAAATATACTTTTCTAGAGGTTTTTGACGTGCTGAACTCGAATCTGAAATGACGTTTTTCGGCATTTTCTAACGGTAATATTTCATAAACTTAGTCCAATACATATTTTCTGACTTCATTTTCGAGTTCAGCACATCAAAAACATATAGAAAAGTATATTCTGGTTCTTGTGGCAAAAACCTTGTTGACCAGTGTAACCATTCTGTGAGGCGCGAACTATTACACAATGCCTCTTGAGTCAAAACTCAAATTTGACATTTCTATTTTGATTTAAAATTTTTTGTTGTTGTATTGAACCAAGAAGCAAAAAGAAATGAAAGGAAATAATGGGCTTTTAACCAATCTGTCTTTTGTCTTTTTCATTTCTATCATAACTGTTTATTAAAGAAGTACAAGAAAAAACCAACCAATCAAATCAAATCAATTCTGAGGAAAACAAACGAATACATGCATAATACGCCAGTTTTCCTCAGAATTGAAATGTCAAAAGTTTTTTTCTGTTTTTTTTTTTTTTTTCATCGACACTGACGTTTGGCTTAAAAGCCCAATTGAAAAAAGAAAAAGTGGAAAAAGAAACCGCAAAAAAGAGTCTCAGAATTTCGACCCACGACTCTCCGGTGGGATAATTTTTTCTTTCATCTTTTTTCTCTTTTGCACTCATTTTGTTTAAAAAGAGAGCTGACTTTCTGTTAAACGAAATTACTTTAAAAGATAATCTATATTATATTTTGAAGTCGAGAAGCCTTGGTATAAGAGGCAGAAAAACTATGTTGAAATTAAAAAATACATAAATGTGTAACCAATCTACTAATCTATTCGTTAAAGCCATAACTATGTAGAATAGGGTGGTCCTTATTTGCTTTTTAGAAAAAACTACAAAAAAAGGTTTTTTAAACCTTTCTGCATCATTATTTTTAATTTTGTGTTCGGAAAAACTGTCACAAATTGAGTTTGAAAATTTTCACTTTTGGACTTTTTGCAAAAAGTGTCCGTTGTAGTTATACCTTTATGAACTTAAATAGCCGCCATTCGTTAGAAATACTGAGAAAAAATTTCCCTAATTTTTTTAAGACTTTTATTTGACTTCCTTCTTCCCCCGGATTCAACGCCAATCTACTAATCTATTCGTTAAAGCCATAACTATGTAGAATAGGGTGGTCCTTATTTGCTTTTTAGAAAAAACTACAAAAAAAAGGTTTTTTAAACCTTTCTGCATCATTATTTTTAATTTTGTGTTCGGAAAAACTGTCACAAATTGAGTTTGAAAATTTTCACTTTTGGACTTTTTGCAAAAAGTGTCCGTTGTAGTTATACCTTTATGAACTTAAATAGCCGCCATTCGTTAGAAATACTGAGAAAAAATTTCCCTAATTTTTTTAAGACTTTTATTTGACTTCCTTCTTCCCCCGGATTCAACGCCAAATTTTCATAAAATGTCATTTCCTTTGATATTTTAGGTAATTTTATATTGGACTTTTCTAATTGTACCGGAAGACTAATCAGTTGAAATAAAAATTCACAAAAATTATAGAATTTTTTTTTCGCTATTTAAAACTAATTGCTGTCCATCCACCGTGGAATTTCGGCAAAAAGCAATATAAGGACCACCCCTTAATGTACAATGATTTAAAAAGTGGGAAACTTAAAAAAGTAAAATATTTTTAATTTCTTTCTAGCGCTATTTATTTTTGGAAAAAACTACAAAAATTGTTTTTGAAACCGCAAACTAAGCTTTCTGCATAATTATATCAACTTTTTCTCTCGGAAAAACTATCACAAAATGCGTTCACTTTTGAACTTCTTCCAAACAGTGGACGTTGTAGTTATGCCTTTAAGCCTAACCACTGAAGGAATTTGCTTTAAACTTATAGATAAGAGTTTTGGGCGATTTCGTAGAGAAAGATATTGATTTTTTATTTTATGTTACATTGATATATCTATTGGTTATTGAGTAGTTAAAGTGTAAATTTTAATAAATAGGCCAAAATTGTTAATAATGATAAGAAATTTTTTTCGAATTTAATCTTTTTTCATTTTTTGCATTTTCCGAGAATATGTACTATGGTATACTAATGTAAATTTATGTTTACACAATAATAGGGAAGGTTTTCACCAAATTTCGTAGAAAAAAACATCTTTTTGAAAAAGATAAAAATAAAAAACCAAAAACTCGGTTTTTTGAATTTTTCATATAAATTTTGAGGTTATGTGAAAAAATTGTAAATGCATAAGTTGTAGATCTTTTTATTACCCACAACTGTGCCATACAACTTTTTTCCATAGAACTTGTAGTTTTGCCGGAATTTGAGATATATAATTTTTTACCATTAAAAGCTCAACCCACCCACTTCCCGAACTCGGCTCGCCCGTAATTTATTTTTCCTTTAATTTTTATCATATTCACCTACTTTTCCAATGGGTTTCATCCTATTATGATTTTTTTTTTTGGTTTCAAAAATTATCGACCCTGGTCTTAAAGGGATACCTAATTTTTTAAAAAATGTTCAAAAATTCTTTTTCATACATGAAATTTTATGTTATACTTTAATTGGATGTTTCTTTAAGACTTCATCTTTGACTTCTTCGAATTCTAAAACATTCATGAAAACTTAATGATAGATAGTCGGCCCTACTAACAATTTTGCTTCTATAATGCTTTACAGAAGCAACAATTGTATCTGTAAAGCTTTATAGAACCAAAATTGTTTGTCGGGGGGTCACTATATGAACTAAATAAAAGTCCACGTAATTATTTTAGCGTTGTAATTAGTTTCTTTTTTACATAACAACTAGTGCAAATGTTCTGTAAATTTTATTACTAGCGATAAAATGTTTGAATGATGTTAAAATCCATTTCATCTCATCAAAATAAAAGAAATTTTTTAAGTTTAAAATCAAAAAATTTGCTTTATTCATGAATGAAAATAGATTTTAGAGACTTTGAGAAACATTTTTCGCCAGTGATAGTTACAGAATTTAGAAATTCTATAAATAAAAACAGTTGCTCAAAAAACGAGGGACCTGAATAAATTTCAGAAAAGATAATCGCAATCAAACATGAGGAAGGCTTTGCTAAAAATAAAGTACATTTCACTATTTGTTTCACAAAATCAACAACTATGTCTTCGTGTATCGTCTCATCTCTAGCAGATCAACTTAACAAGTAAAATAAAACTTTCGATTAAACCCCAAAAGAGGAAATTTTGTCTTCATTAAATATTTAAACAAGCGGTTAAAATTTGAACTTAAAAAAAAGTAACTTACCAAATTGTTTTCTTTTTTATGAAATTTCAGGAAAAAATATTTATAAATTTGCACAAATAATATATAAATGCTCGGTGGGCTTTTCTTTTAAATTATTTATAAAAAAAAACAAAGGACAAAAATTAACAAAAGATGGTTTAAATATTTTTGAATTCAGAACATTTTTTTCCCCTTTTTTTATTTGAAAATAAAAATAATTCAAAAATCGAAAAATTAAATTAAAAGTTTTTTGATACACCACACGAACGAACAGAAAAATTAATTTTAAAAATATTTTTTTGTGATTGAAAAACAAAATTATTTTTGATTTTTTTCATAAATTTTTTTCAAAAAAAAGCAAAGTAACTATTTTTCTTTCATTTATTTCTTTTTGCCTTTTTTACCCTTTCCCTTCCCCTTCGATGACTTCTTTTTGGTTTTAATATATTTCCGCCAATACCGTTGTACAGTTTTGGCTGCTCTTGTTGTCATAAACAGCAGCAATTTTCTTTGGAAATCGGCTGTTTCTTCATTCAATTTCATTTGGGCCAGTTCATTGTATTCATCTTCTTGGCGACGAAATTCGATTAAAAACTCGTCCAACTTTTGTCGTTGTTCATCGTAGGCTATTTGAAGATCTGAATTTTCTTGAATTTTATCACCAATATTTTGGTCATATTTTTTTATAAGACCTTGTAACTGCAGAAGCAGTTTGTTTCTATAAAAAAAAATAACATCAAGTCAGGATAGAATATTAGATAAAAAAAACTTACTTTTCATCTCTGATATCTTTTTCAGTTTTTAAATTCGCTTTTAGACCTTTTTCATATGTTGTTTGAGCTTTTTCTACTTCTTCTGCCAATTGTTCTTGTTTCAGCAAACTGTTTGCATGAAAATCTCGAATCTTATGACTTGATCTTAGTCTAAAAATGTATTAATTCAAAAATGGAATAAAAATTATCTCAAAATGAAAGTTAAAGAATTATTTTTACATTTCTTGTTTGATTTTTAAATTATTTTCCCATTTCTTTGTTGCAAGATCTTCTTCATATTTTTTGATGAGCGCTCGTTTAGCGGCTAGCTTCCAGCGTAAGTTTATTTCTTGATCATGAAGTTGCTTTTTTAGCTCTAGGGAAAAAGAGTGAACCTTGTTAATGAGAACATCTAGATTTGTAAATTCTTTATTTTCTGTTGGGTTTGTTAAAAGACCAGTCAATGGTTGCACAAGTCAACTGTTTTCATTTTTTTGGGTACAGATAGAATACCCTCTATCAATTTTTTGAGTTTATACTTTAAATAGTCACTGTGGCGTATGTGCAACATTTTTTTTCTTAGCTTTTTAGAATAATTCTATTGTTGACCTTTGATTATTCTGGGGTGAAATCGGCTAACGCGATAGTCAAAAACGACAAATTTTGGAGCAAAATCGTCGTTTTTTGACTATCAACTATCAAGTTAGCCGATTCCCCCCGTATGCGTCTATTTATCGAAGTTGATCTGCTGTTCGACAGAAAAACGATAGACGGGAAAAAATACTAAAAACCCGACCAAGGACCGCAATATGGAACAATTTTTTAATAAACTTTCCTTTTCTCATTCAACGGGTTTAATATAGGGTTGTTTCTTTTAAAGTTTTTGAAGATTGGTGGGATAAGCATAGGTATCCCAACTGACAAAAGAGAAACATTTTCCTTACTCTGACAAGGTCGTCTGATAGACCGGCAAAATATATAAAAATCAAAAAATGTTTTCTAATTTTTATTTTACTTAAAAATACGTTAGACATATAAGTTTAAAAAAAACTGTCCTCAAAATTGCATTTTAATTTGATTTAATAATTGTATGGTTATTAAAAGCAAGGTAGAAGTAAAAACTTGTCTCATATGCAATTTTTACTTTGAGTAACTAAGACAATATCTTAAGTTTTCTCCGAATATGGAATCTTGTTAACCGGGTTTCTATTAAATGGAGTTCATGTGAAATTTCGAAAACACACTACTTCAAACCAATATTATGCTTCCCCAGTCCATAATTGATTTTATTTCAATTTGACTTTGGTTAACATTGATTTAGTGAAATATTTTTTTTATTTCGTAAACCATTGTAGCACAATGGTTTACGAAATAAATTAAATAATAATAATAAATAAAAAAATAATAAATAATTAATAATAAGAAATTTTGATGAAATTCAAAAATTTAATTATATGGCAGCACTGTGCAGAGACACGGAGCAGAAAACCAGAGGCACATCCTGAACTCCCCAAAAATCTTCGGACTTAGTTGATTTATTCGAAATCAAACTACATTGATAAATTTTTTATTGTTTCACGAGACATACCCGTTTGTAGTATTTATGCTCAAATATCTCGTTAGACCATACTTTACCTTTAATTTGTCAACAATTTAAAAAAAAAAAGAGAACCATAAATAAAGCTTCCACATGACACCAATTCTACATGTTCAAAAATTGAATGCTTTGCCACTTCTACACACAGGTACAAACAATAATTAATATTTTAGCAATTTAACAATTGGTCTGTAACACATTTTTTCAAAAATTCGTATAGTTTCTAAAACAGACCGGACCATTTATTATTCTGCATGTCCCACTTGTTGAATTGAACTGGCGAAGATAATGCCAAACTATTACTTGGTGCGGAATATTCATCGTACTAGAAGGTAATGAAATAATTACACTTTAACATAAGCCAAATTTGAAGAACCTTAAGAATTTGAACTTTTACGTTTCGCTAAACCTATTTTTTTGCAATGAAACTTGTTTTGCGAGGTAATTTAAAATTTTGGCATTCTATTTTCTATGCTAACCAACAATAAATCAGTCAGTGGTTCAATGGTAAGAGAATGGCTCTAGATGCAAGTGTTTGATAGGTAGAGTCCCGATGCTTTACCTATTTTTTAATTAGTAGAGTTAGTAAAGCGTTAAAGTGAAATTTTCGCAGACACAGCTGCGATTTTGATTATTTTTACTTTCGTCCGGTGTCTATTATTCTTTGCGTCCAATTGTACTTCGAGCTAATGCCAAAATGGATGAATGTTTTCTTTTGAAACTTGGTTATCATTTCTAAGCAATTTCCAAGACCGTCTAAAACGCCTATACCTCCCATATAATATCTTCGAGGTATTGCAATTTTTTTGAAAAGAGCTCTAACAATTTCGATTAAATTTCGTATTCTTAGAACTTTAAGTGCTTCTAATAAAACTGCGTTTGTCAAAAAAAATTGAATATTCGAAATATTGCATTTTGGGTTTTTGAAAAAAAAAAACGTCATCTATATTTCTGCGGCTGGCTCTGTGATTAGCTCCCATAGAAAATTTCTGTTTTACGTTCTTAATAAAAAAACGAAATATTCCACTGCGTTGGTACTACACCAGTGACAAATATAATAAATTTTTGAAAAGAAAATGGTTAGGAATTCTAATTTGGATGAGGCGGTTTTTTTTTTATTATTATACTTACTTGAAAGATTCTTAACAGTTTTTTCATTATCTTGATAAATTCGATGAATCGCCTTTTCCCTTTGCATTTCAACAACTGCCGTAGTTTTTAATCGATCATCAGCAATTGTTTTCAATTTCCTCAATGCATCCAAAAGTTCATTATACTCTTTAGGTATTTTTAATAAATACTCTGGTAAAATTTGTTTAATATTATCATTTTCACAAAACAAATCAATCAATTCAATTAGAGGTATATTAACATGTTGTTTTTTATCATGCATCTAAATAAAATTGAAATAATTTTTTTTTGTGGATTACCAATATAAATTTTAAATTTACCTTTTCAGCCTGCTCAATATAATCTTCATAATATTTTATACATTTTCTTAAATGTGACTTGCCCATACATTGCATCAATACATCTTGATTTTCAAGGAATTCTGGTATTAATATAGCAATTTGTAGTTTTTCAATTCCATTATCAATTATTCTTAAAACACATTCAGCTACGGCAAGATTTTCAGCTGAAATATCACCTTTTGGACAAAAATAAAATATTTTTTTTTTTTTTATTTTACTCAATTTTTTGTACGATTTTACTCACAATCAACAATGCAATTATCAGCTAAGGCTAAAGCACTAGAATTCGCTGGGAAAGGGGTTTCCATTTTAATTTGTGTTTCTTAATTATTTTATTTTTATTAAAAAATAAATAAAATAAAATTTAAGACGCTGAGAAATAAGATGAATTTGTTTTCACTTTGAAAAATAATAATGTCAAGTACCTATTCACCAAGCAACCATGGTTACCTACGCAAGCAATTGGTAGCCACCAAAATAATTGTTTACATAAGCTGGTAACCAAAGGAAGCTTTATAAACAAAATTAATCAAAATTTTGTTGGCACAGCATTTAACCACAAATTGGATTTAAATAGTACTGTAGGGAAAACTCTTTCATCCCTCACGAGATGATCTCAATTTGACTAGAGTTTTCTATCTTTCAATTCTTTGTAGATAACTATTTTTCTCATTCCAAGGACTATTTCAGACCCCAAAATCGCAGCTAAAAACGGACAGACGAAAAACATAGAATTGATTTAAAAATCTTGAAACACCTTTGAAACCGTTAAAAATTGTTTAAAGCTAAATTTTTCAAAATCAGACAGACGAAAAACATAGAATTGCTTTAAAAATCATGAAAAACCTTTGAAACCGTTAAAAATTGTTGAAAGCTAAATTTTTCAAAATCAGACCGCCGGAAAACATAGAATTGCTTTAAAATAAAATAAAACACCTTTGAAACTATTAAAAATTGTTTAAAGCTAATTTTTTCAAAATCAGATAGACGAAAAACATAGAATTGCTTTAAAAATCTTGAAACACCTTTAAAACCGTTTAAAATTGTTTAAAGCTAAATTTTTCAAAATCAGGCAGACGAAAAACTTAGAATTGCTTTAAAAATCTTGAAACACCTTTAAAATTGTTTAAAACTGTTGAAAGCTAAATTTTCAAAATCAGACAGACGAAAAACATAGAATTGCTTTAAAAATCTTGAAACACCTTTGAAACCGTTTAAAATTGTTGAAAGCTAAATTTTCCAAAATCAGACAAACGAAAAACATAGAATTGGTTTAAAAATCTTGAATCACATTTGAAACCGTTAAAAATTGTTTACAGCTAAAATTTTCAAAATCAATAAAAAAAACCAATTAATTTAGATTCTTTAACAAAAAAAGAAATATTTTTTTTTTTATTTTATCTTCTCAACTCTTAAAATATATTCGTCACTCTATCAATATCCATCAGTTCCACATAAAGGTCTTCAATTTTGGTACCAATTTTCTTTGCAACCTCTTGCTTTTCTATGTGCGGTAGGGAAAAGTACGACCAAATCAATTCACCATCAACAATACAACGGCAAGGATTTGTTGCCAATTTCCTCGAACTTTTCAGCGTTCTAAATTCTTTTGGATTCAATCCAGCCAAATGTTCTTTATGTGTTAGTAAAACATTTTGCAACATCAACAATCGCCTATAAGTCTTCTCCGGCAATGGTAAACAATAACCAATACCACCATCTAATGTCCCAAATACAATCATATGTTTATTTTCAAAAAAGAACGGATGTCGTTGATGTGGTCCCTTTTGATGGCATTGCACACGAAACATTGTATTGACTTTTTGTCCCAAATGAAAATCAGCCTTGCGAATGAGTTTCTGTCCACCAAAAGATTCACGAGATTCCGGCTGATACATGTACACAATAAAATTCTCATCAGCATCGGTAACGAAAAATCCCAAATTCGTACTGTCCACAACGAATTCTATATCAAAAACTTCCAATGGCTGAAGATCTCGAGAAACTAGGGATAGCGTTCGATATTCATCTTGGAAACGTAAAATGCTGATAGATTTGTAGACATCGGCAATAAGAATCAATGACTTAACGCAGATAATTCGATGAACATAAATGTGAGTGTCGATAAATGCTACACCTATTAAATCGTCATCTTTGAGCTGCCACAGGTAAATCTTTTGTCCAAGAGCTGTTATAAGAAAGCCAAGAACATCACCAATTGCAGAAACAGGACCTTTTTGTTCCTTCTTAAAGACTTCTTTCAATTTGAATTTTGTCAATGGTTTACCAGGTTCTGGAACAACTTCAATTATATCATAAATGTAGATGTTTCCTCGTGAAGTTATATCCTCACTGTAGTTAAAATTTGTACCAATCGATAGATATTCCTTCAAACCGGAACGAGTTCCTTCATAAGCTAGAGAAACTATTTTAAAAGCTGTTACATGCTCCCATTCTTCTAAATCAATTGAAGCATCCGGAACCATTTCCCAGGTATTTGGTGATATTAGAACAACGCTAAATTTCGATCTAGTTGGATAAATAAACCGCTCGCCTTTGTTCTCCTCAGTCAACTCCTTGTCTTCCCCATTGAAACGGTAATACTTGTTGGTTACCTCTTCGGTCTGTGTTACAACACAATAGACACGATTTTCTCTATGATAGACAATCTGACGTGGTGTACATCTAATTGGAACCTTCCGTATCGGCCATGGAGCATCAAATGTAAGATAATTAGGTAGAACAGCAATTTTCAAATTAAACGAATTATCAAAGAATAAGAATCCACCTGGACAATTGATATTATTAAATGGAGCAAAACTTTTATTTGTAGCATTGCCATAGAGCTTATGCACTCTCAACTCTCCTTTAATTGTCAAAAAGATAAAACACGGATTAAGTCCAGAAACAGCAACTCCATTTAGCCCAGAAACATTTGTAAAATAATGCATTATATTAACATATTCATCATGCAAATGAAATGGATCATGTTCTTCAACATCTTCAATCATCTTCTCAGTCATATCCACTTGATTGATGGTATGGATTTTTTTAAATCGAATCTTAAGATGACCTTTCGTATATCTAAATACTTGATAAACCATTATTTCCAATCGTGTACGAATGAGTAGCAATGGTCGATTACCTTGATTCCCTAAAGGAACCACAATAATTTCCATTGGTACGGGAACATTCAAATTCTGTGGCATACAATTCAATAAAATACCAGTTTTACTATTTTCTCCTTGATTCAATGGCATTGGAACAAATTCCATCGAATCGGTAAGAACATCTGCACCATTGCCAACATTCGTTATCAAATACATCAGTTTCAAATCAGGCATTGAGTAGATTTCTAAATTTCCATTATCACGTGCTACCAACAACCAATAAGTTGGCTTTGATTGTGTAAGAAGTCTTCTCCACCAATCCGTATTCTTGGAACGTGATTTTTTCGCTAAATCTGCAAGATTCTTCATTTTAAGAGCATTTCCTGATTCTCCATATAACATTTCTTCTTCATCTTCAGTTTTCATACTTGGTTCAGCTTTCATATACCCAAAACCACTGCCATATAGAGATGACCCAGATCCAGTTAAATTCATAACATCTTCACATTTCGATGTAAATAATCCAGAAACATCTTTTAAAGCCGATATCGATACCACAGCTGGTACAGTACTAATTGTATTTTTATTAATTGCCAATCGTGGTGTTCCTTTAGTTTCTCGCAATGCTAAAGTAATAACCTGTCCACTAAGAACACGAATGCATACATATGGATCAGCCAAAGACACCTCCACCATCGGCGAACCCACATCAATTGGAACATTCTGAATAAGACGAGTTCCTTGCAAAAGTCTTACATTTCTTGTAGTAACTTGAATAATAAAACGATTATTACCAAGATTTCCAACAAATATCGTCGGTTGATTAACACTAAATCCAGAATTTTCAATTTCATTAATTTCATCACCAGTTTCAAGTACCAATGTAGTTGATCTTTGACTTAGAATCATAAAATCATGATGATCTGATAATCCTTGAGCTTTTTTATTTGGATCATCAAAAACTGTCCATACTTGAAAACATCCTTGCAGCTCGAAAGATGTGATTATTTGTGGAAATATTGTACTGACCATCACACAAAGTGCTCCATTTTTACCATATCCACTGGAACAAACTATTTCCATTTTAACATCAGCTACATGTTCAGCTAATCGATGAGGAGTCTCATCCTCGACTTCAACTCTCTCCCCAACACACATAAAACCAATTGGACCAGCATTTAAAATACTATCGCAAACTTCAAAGATAAACTTGCGCAACTGAACCGAGGTTTTAATCCCCGATCCATAGACTTCAAGTTCTTCATCTTCAGATCGTTTTTTAGGTGCTTCTTTGTCTTTCTCGACATCTGTATCGTCAATAGTTATCACCGTACTCTGATCCTCTTCAGTGAAATGGAGTAAAAGAGAATTCCCTAATCGTGATCCCAGAAACAAATACTCTTCTTGACAAACACAAATGCAACTAGTCAACACACTTGCTGCTGCTTTATGGAAATGGAAGTTCCTTACACTTCTCATTGAATCAACACAAAGAGTGAGAACATAAAGTTCACCACCTTTGAGTGATATGACAATCTTATCAGCATCAATAAAGACAAATTTTGCAGTGTCCAGGGATATTTTAACGCCATCTTGTGGCTTCAATGGAAAGACTGTACTATTATCAGCGATACTATTTAAGCTCACTCCGTATGGAGGAACACTTTGATTTAAATACATTAAAGCGTTTGTGGAGGCAACAAGACAGCCACCAATTGGCTTTTGAATTGCTAGTAATCGAAAGCAATCAAATGGTAGACCAGTCACAGTCCAAATGACTGGATGGACTCTTTGTTGGATGTTGAGAGATATTGCCACCATAACGCAAGTGTCTGATCGAACGGCAATTCGGCCAGGGAATGTCTTAACCGGTTCATAAAGAATCAATAAAGTTGGTTCATAATAACCAAATAAAAATTGAATATCTACAACATTATCAATCTTCTCATCGAGATCTTTTAAAGAAATAATATACGAAGCTAATATTGGAGTTCGTGAAATCAATTGTGTTGGTGTCTTTTTTATAGGTTTCACATCAGCCAATTCAATTTCATCGAGACTATTATCTTTTCTGAAAGGTAAGACAATTAGTTTTTTGCTATAAGCCAACATTACCGCGCATCTGTTGTCCGGATCTACGCGAACTGTTGGCGTGAAATGTCTTCCTGTCCATCCACCTTTGATGTCATCTTCTTCAAAATAATGCAACGAGAGTGTCTTTAATGAAAACGTATCTGGATCGTATTGTAAAACAGATAATTTAGCTTCTTTGAAACTTATTAAAAGTGCATCACGAAGTGATCCAGATAGAGTTACTCTTTCCAAAGACATAACATTGCCATTTAATGTATATGAAGCTAAACATTCTAGTTTCATTTTTGGATTTAAAATTTCAATGTTTTTAGCTCGGATGGTTGGGTCGACATCGGGAAAAATGCGATAAACTTTTAGAATGTTTGTGCCGGCTGTGACGAGATTTTCATCGGTGCTATTGAAGAAGCGGCAGTTTATGGCGTATTCGACACCAGTTGGTGGGTGGGTTACTTTTGCTAGAGAAAACATTTTTTAAGTTGATTTGATTTAATTTGTGTATTTTGTATTTTGATTGGTTTTTTTTTATTTTTGGAAACAAAATTCGGAAAACAAAAATACGCGATGCTGTTTATTTTTTGACAGCAACAGAAAAAGTCGTCACTGTTAGGTTTGTTTGATTTGATATTATTTTATTGGTCTCTGATCTAGGATCTGTTCTTTTGTTATCTCTGTTTTAGTTTAGGGTTTACATTAAACAATTTTTACAGTGATGATTTTTTACTGTTTTTGTAAACATGGAAACTTTTAGGGCCAATTTTGTTCACTTGACGTTGAACATAACTTGATAATTTTTATCCTCAACTTTCGAATTTGCTTTTTTTCAGTCGAAGTTGACGTTTTCAACTTTCGATTTATAACTCAAGAGTTGATCAACTTCCAGTTTTCTCAACTTCCGAAAAAAGTAGAAGTTGGGCAAGAAATTTTTGGTTTAAACAATTTATTGTGGCAAGAAAAAATGTATTTATGGGCGTTAAATAAACTGAAATGGCTCTTAGAAGTTGGAAGATTTATTAACGGCCATATTAGCAATGTTCCATTTGAGGTGGTAGTTTACTCATGAGTAGATCTAGTACTACAATTAACACATGATCTTCTAGTCGAGGAGATACGAATGTATAGGTGTTGTACTAGATTTCTACTCACGAGTAAAGCCTGGTACGCTGCTCGCGCTAAATTTTAGCTCCCATACAAATTATCGAAAATTTTTAGCCGAGATAAAATGGATCCCATACAAGTTATCGATAACTTGTATGGGAATTTTATCTCGGCTAAAATTTAGCGCGAACAGCGTACCAGGCTTAAGTTACCACCTCCAATGGAACAGCCCGACAAACAATTTTGGTTCTATAAAGCTTTACAGATGCAGTTGTTGCTTCTGTAAAGCATTATAGAAGCAAAATTGTTAGTAGGGAGGGCCATTATTCAATAGTTTAAAAAATACATCTGGATATAAAATTGTCAAACGTCAAAAATAAATCCAAATCCAAAATAGTAATTATTCCGATTTTAAGCCTGGTACGCTGCTCGCGCTAAATTTTAGCTCCCATACAAATTATCGAAAATTTTTAGCCGAGATAAAATGGATCCCATACAAGTTATCGATAGCTTGTATGGGAATTTTATCTCAGCTAAAATTTAGCGCGAGCAGCGTACCAGGCTTTAACTATGAAAATGACTATTTTTTTCTCTGTGTGATAGTGAATATTATGGATTTGGATTTATTTTTGACTTTTCAATTTCTTTACATCCAGATGTATTTTTTAAACTATTGAATAATAAGTGCGTTCCTTCGGGAATATTAATCTACTGCTTAGTACTTAAAGCCTGGTACGCTGTTCGCTCTAAATTTTAGCCGAGATAAAATTCCCATACAAGTTATCGATAACTTGAATGGGATCCATTTTATCTCGGCTAAAAATTTTCCATAATTTGTATGGGAGCTAAAATTTAGCGCGAGCAGCGTACCAGGCTTAAAGCTGCTTTTAACTACTTTTTCAATATAGCAAAAGTAGTTCAAAGTAGTTTCAAGTACTAAGCAGTAGATAAATATTCCCAAAGAACCGCAGCTAATATCCCAACTAACAAATTTGCTCCTATAAAGCTTTACAGGTGTTAATATAGCTCCTATAAAGCTTTATAAAAGTGATATTGTTTGTTGGGATGGAGGTAAGTAATCAAAAAACAAATATCCAGGTGAATATCAGTCATGGTTGAACTTTTAAATAGATATTTCGTGATGTTTTAATTCGATTTGAAACCCAAATGATATACGAATCGATTATAAATGACTCAAACAATTTTTTTTCGAAAAGAAAATTTACAATGGAGCAATTATTTTTTCCTTAAATTAGGGGTATTCACGATCTGGTGCAACAGGCCTAATAAAAATGTAAAATTTTATTTTTTTACAATAGATCGTGAACGCTCCTTTTCTTATCTATAGTAAATATTGATGCATGAATGAAATCCATGATGTTTTTTTTTTAACAGGGTTGTTCCTCCACTGTTGCTTCTTCTTTTTTTCCATTTTTTATAATTTAATTCTTTGTTTTGTTCGGGTTAATTAATTTTCACAAATTATTTTACATCAAATGAAAATAAATTACGGGACATGAGTATCGACAAGCCGACAACAATAATGAACAGAATAAAAAAGACAAACTGTTTATCATGGGCGACGCGACGGTGAGCTCCCATCTGTCAAAAATAATTTTACTCTATTGTATTTTTATTTTGCAATAGGGTTGGGGTATAGCAAAAGTGTAAAAAAATTTTAGTCTGTATATTTGGTTGTTTTATTTTAAGAAAATAGGTGTGTTTTTTTGTTTATCTATATAGATTTTGTGCAAAAAAACGACATCGAGATTTTTTAAATCCGTGTAATTATTTGGCAGCACTGAACATTAACTTTGACAGATGTCTGTCAAAAAGTTTGCTTTTGCTTTTTTTATTTTAAAAATTAAAATTTAATAAAACATAGAGAAAGAAACAAACAAAAAAATTCGTAGAATTTTTCCTGTTTTGTCGATTATCATGTTCCTCTCGCTGTGTTTGGTTCCATTCCAAACTACCACCAGGAATTCTACCACATGGTTTGCCCACTGTGAAGGAAGTTGCATCAGCCATAACACCACTTGAACACAAAAAAGAAGGGCTCTATCTGAGAATGTCGACGTCTACACAGACTTCATTGGAGGTGGTAATATTTACCACCCAAAACTTGTTGATTTTTTCCAGAACCAAGCCACTCGTTATTTAAGCCCACTTCATCCCACAACAGTTCCCTGCCCCTGTATAAACAAAAACATTTTCCAGTCACCAAGACGTTTATTGAAGATAGGATGGAGGTTTATGTCTATTAATACATCTACTTCTGCTTTGCTGCATTATGTTTAATTTGAAATTAAACATTGAAATCGACAATCTGGAGAATGAAAGTCAATCAAATTAGGTATCTAAGTCGCGAACTTTTTGTATTTTCGAATGGTTTAAAATGTGCTTTTTCTTATTTAAACTTTCAGGAATGCTGTGAATAACAACCAAATAACATGCAAATCCTTATTTGCATAATGAAGAACTCTTGTCTAGAGAAGCTATACGCATGTGGCACAATGAATTGAATGAGATAAAATTTATTAATTTTGTTTTGTTTATATTGAACCAATATTGTTTTAACTTTTTGATTGTATATTTAATATGAAAAGTGAAACGAATTTGTTTAACAACAGTTGGAATATTAAGTAAAATTTGTTCAATTGTACTTAATCTATTAAATCATCCCTCATGTAGACTCAATTTACTTATATGTTTTAACAGTAATTTTTTTCAATCAAGCCCTACACCCAAACTTATAATCCTTAATAAAAATAAAAACTTAAATTACTTAGTGATCACATGAAATGATTTTCTGTTTTAATTGTGGCGAATGATAAAAAAAATTAGCATTAGTATGAACTTCCGCAAGTTCTGGATCCGCTTCTAGTTTAACTTTTGCTTTCATAAACTGGACGGCGGGAGATGATTGGGCAGACTTTGGTAGCAGCAGTGGATGTGGTGGTTGATGTGACTGTGACTGGGATTGTGATGTGGTTACAATTTTATTCTGCTCCGTGTCGCTCTTCTTCTTTCTTGTTGATTTTTCCTCGGCATTAGCTTCATCTAATGGCGTAGAAGGCATATCATCCCCTTTCTGCGTTAACCTCAGCAAAACAGTTTTTTTCATCTCTAAAAATGAACCAAACATATGGAATGAACTAGCGAAACTAGAATTATATTTCAAACATATTAAACAGATATTGATTGAGTTATTTTTAACAAAACACTTTCGTATCTTGTTTTATTGAAAGTTTTCCAGCTCTCTTTAGAAGAACACAAAATATTAAATATACTTTAACCTATTGCAGAAATTCTTAAAATCTTGTATTCACTCGCCAGATTGAATATTTGAGTTCTGCTTCAACTTGGAGTTGGTTATGAGACTTTTCTTGTATAAGTACCTAGCAAGCAACAAAACAAACAAAAAAGAAACAGTTCTGAGATTATGCAGTGAGGCGCGCACACATTTGTTTATTTAACTTTCATATCGGATTGGAAACTGGTCAAATAAATCTTAATGAGAAAACAGATTACGTTTCGGGGAGAAAAGATAAAACAAAATCTCCCGCCTTTGTAAGGACTCCCACAGCTGGATCAAGAATGATAGCTTGCAAATATGTTTTTTTGTTTATCCATGTGTATTGCAATTCAATTTTGGTTTATTGAACTTGCTATTTACAATTGACTTAAAATAACTTATTTCTAAGATACATTGATAGTTACAAAATCTTGTTGGCACAAAGGGGGCCTAACGTTAAATAATGAACAAAGTTATAAAATATAAACAAATATAATACATGGATAAACTTAATTTAAAAAGTCTGCTGTATACGTTGTCCTCGGGGATTGGTTGAGTTGGGTTGGGACTCCATGTGTACTGCCTTAATTCCTTCCCCTGCATAGCTGTTAAGGAGGGGAAAGTAATTGCGAAGAAAATTCATGCAGATATCATTTTCTCGGGATCTCGGCTTTACAGCCATTTGTAGAAGACATTTCCTAAAGAAACAGGACGACATCAATGCAGGCAGATTATATCTGAAGAAGGAATAAGGAATATATCGAACCAATAAAGGAGAATAAATAAAAAAATTACCTGTAACCAATTGGGGACCTAAATGATGCTCTGAAACAATTACCATAACGTTCTTTTAAATATTTCTTATACATCAACTTTCAAGATGCCATTGTTTCAACACTTCACTTTACATGCACATGTCGTCCAAGTTTGGACACCATCATTTGCACAGGCAGTGAAGTGATCTTCTAAGATGGCTTTTAATCAACGGGTCTTGGTTCTGATACCATTTACATAAAGTGAGGGAGATTTTAGGGAGCCGAAGGATTTGGGTATTGAATGAGCTGCAATGCAAGGTTGGGATTGTCTTGCTTGTTGCTGTCTGCTGTTTGGGATGAAAAGTATTTCCTGAAGGAATATTTTTCAGGAGGTATGTTTATACTTGCTTTTTTTTGCAGCGCACAGACATGACGTGTATCTTTTTAAAAAGTTATGAGACTTTTTGTGGTGGGCATAATGAGGCGATTGATAAACAAGAGCTTTGTTGTCATTTAACCATGTTTATCGTCAAAGAATAGACGTTTTCGCTAACGAGCGGGCATTCCAAGTGCATTTTACATTACATTTGGCTGTGAGGTTTGAAGGTATCGACACGATTAAGACACAAGCACACAGTACACAGAATTCTTCTTTTGTGAAATAATTCCTAGTAAAAAGATAAATATGCTATCTCATTGTATTAATAAATTGATTTACTTTCCTTCTGCTTTTCCGGTTTTTTTTCTTTGGTTTTGTGGAAGATATCGCACTCTTGCAATTACGTGAATCCTAAAATAATTAAATTAAATTAAAAAAACAAAGTTTATGGTACAATTTTTATGTTTTTCCAAAAAATATACTTGTACTTACATTGATTTGTGTTGTTTGTTATTCCTAATTTAATTCAATTTTAAATATAATATTTTTTTTGTCATATTATATCTGTCAACTGCAGCTGTCGTTTAATGGAATTTGACATTTAATAAGTGTAATGTACCTTGGCAGTACTGTTTTCTATCGAGAGAAAGTAAAATCTGGATAATTATCTGGATTTTTCAAAAATCTATATAGATAAAGTTTTTGTTGTATTTAACACGTAAATTGTTTTGATTTCAAAAATCTCGATGTCGTTTTTTTGCACAAAATCTATATAGATAAACAAAAAAACACACCTAATGTTACACTTTTGCACTTTTACAACGATACAAGACCATTTGCATCGAATCGTGAATACCCCTCATGCTTGGATTCGGCAAGTTACATTCCTAAATCAAGACTGAACCACGTTTGGGCCAGCATCAGATTCGTGAGATAAATTTATCAGAACATTTAAAAGTGTGTGAAAAAATTGAGAAATCCATCCAAATAATCTAATGCCGACTTTTCACGAGTCGATTTTTGCCATGCGGGCAAGCTTTTTGGCGTAAAGCCTGGGACGCAGGTGAAGCGAAACGAAATTTTCCATACAAAAATAGCACAGCAAAATCTTGCACGAATTTTTTTTTTTTTTTAACTTATTTTTAATGTTTTTTTCTTGAACGTCGACTTGAAAGGCAGACTGGATGTGAACGTAAAACGTGCGACATTAAGATAAAACCGAAACCGTCAACGTTCAATTTTTATCATACAACAAAAAAGCGCTGCATCAGCATACCTTTCCGGTGTGTTCATTCCTTAAAACGAAAATTTTCAATATTTTATTTGTTTTATGAGAATTTTCGTTTCACTTCAGCAGCATACCGAGCTTAAACATATCAATTGGTTGGCCTCACTTGCCGCAACCCTTTTGTACTCCCAAAAAAAGTCAATTCCAATTTGATTTTTGTATGCCAATTCTCGATTTCACTCACAAACAGTCCTACAACAACCCAAACTCATCAAATGGTATAAAATATAAATCAAACAGCTCAAACTGTCACACAAAAGAAACAAACACCTCCACTGGAAAATCTAATAAAAAAAAAACAGCTGAATCTAGACCAATTGTTTGCGCCCATCGAATCGTGGAAAGCGACAACGAAAAAAAAAAACGACCATACACACAGTGGACGAAAAATGGCTGTCGGGATTTCAGATTAAACATATTTTTGATGTTTTTTCAAATATTTTCATCATAAATCTACTTGAAACTTAAGTTTATTCGATTAACCAAGTGTTTATTTCGAAGGTAAATTGAATTTGTTCATTAAAAAATGTTATTGAAATATGCTAAATATAAAACTAAGTTTCTCTATGTTCCACGAAACCAACGCGCGATTGAATGAACATTTTTTTCTTCTCATTTTTGCTTTGATTTTATGTTTTTCTGTGCTCCAAGCAAATTGGATATTTTAATTCCCTTTTTTACATGTTTAGAAAAGAACCAAACCCAAACTCCAAAGTTCTTGTGACTTATTAAATAGTTGAGGAAAATATAACAAAATTTAAATCCACAAGTTTTTGTTTTTTCCTTTTTTTTTTTGTTTCTTCTATTTTTTGAGGCTAACATGAAATGTGTATGTCTCGTCTCTCATAGATTTTCTTCTTTCCACATTCACTTGTAAATTTTGCGGCATTTCAATAATCTTGAATGAAAAGTTTTATAAAATATAAAATTTTCCATCAAATGCGTAAAAGAAAATTATGAATTTTTCATAGTTGCAAAGAAAAATTTGTGTGAATGTGCGTTTTGCAGTTTTGTACACTTTGAAAGTTTCAACTTGGTCGACGCATGTTAGACCTTACACTTTTTCTGCCCATCGAAGGCCACCATAGGCTCTGTAAATGATGGATGAATGTAGTTTAAGTACATTTTTGTTGGGCCCTTTTTGTTGTTTTTTTTTTTTTTCTTATTGCTTTGCCTTGCTTACTTTATGTAGGTTTTTATGATGGTAGTGTGACAAAGGGCTTCTGGAATTGATGGAAGCCACATTGTCGCACTCGCATTCGGTCTAATTATTTGTACTCGTGTATAGAGCGATAATGAAAACCAATTAATTCACTGATATCAAACTTTTGATTGTGCTTTCTTTGAATAATTTAACTTTTCGAGTTGGCAGTTTTTTTTTTAGAGAAATTAAAAAAACTAGGTATGCAAACGACGACGTGACAAATAAACAGCAAAGTATAGATGAAATAAATGCAATAGATATTGTAACCACAAGTTGTAATTATTGTTGATTGCACATGTACAACATACCTACATTTTTGTTGGATTTCCATTTAATGCGGGCATGATGATTTCTTATTCGAAAAAAAAGTGTGGGAATGATATGGATTGATTGATTAATATTTGGGGTGTAATGATAAAATGGCTACAACACATTAGGCCGTCTTAACTTAAGTAACGCAAAATATTTCATAAAAGCTAATTTCAAATGTTTGTTTCAATATTGAAACAAAGTATATATTCTTTGGGTCCTTATATCCTTGTTTATTGAACTAAATTCAGTTATATTCTCTATCGCTTGATCCCATCGTCATAGCTATAGCTTCAGCTTCTTAGTCTGTCTTAAAATTTCCTGGAAATGGTAATAAAAAACTGAAAATTATGAAAAGAAATGACTATTGCTTTTTCAAAATATTCGCCTTTAAAAGCCATGCACTTGTGTATTATTTAACCATTCTTAAGATAATATACATATTTTGAAAGGTCTGATCTTTATTTCTTTGGAAACAAAGAATAGACATTAGGTGCCAAGTCGCGACGGGCTTTAAGGTGGATGTCCCATCAATAGCCATGTTCCTATGGGAGGTGGCAAAGTACTACTAGTAGTTTACAATTTTAAAGCTCAAGTGACCTCAACTCCAAAGCGTTTCGCCCATATTGGAGTTGAGGTCATTTGAACTTTTAAATTGAATTACATATATTCAATCGCTCCACTTAAAATACAAACAATTTTTATTATTTTTTCTCCGTTATTACATCAGCCATACATTTTCTAAGTGTCTTAATTTAAACAAATTCCCTTAGATTATTAAAATTCACAGTACCTATATTAATGCTGTGAGTTTTATAAGTTGTCGGTAAACATCGACCAAAATAAGGCGTCTTAGTAAGGGGACGACAGATCTAACTGATGAGTCCTTTGTTGTACGCTTTGGAGTTGAGGTCACTTGAACTTTTAAATTGAATTATATTCAATCTATCCACTTTAAATAAAAATAATTTTATTATTTTTTCTTCGTTACTAGTAGTTTACTAGTAATCCAGTTAAATAAGGGTTCAACCTCGGAATGAATGTTAGTAGAAATTTTTTTTGCTCAATATCTTCCTTTTGCCATTCTATAACATATCTCAAAAGTCTAGAAAAATCTTATGTCCGCTTGTCGCGATTTCAAGGTCATATCGCGAAATGGAGATTTTCAAAATTAGCAAAAATAGGCTATGGTAGTATATACACATATGATACATGATTTCAAGGTATTTTTTAATGCTGATTCCAAAAAATCTAAAATAAAGACAATCTGACGTCTCTGGAAAAAGTTATACCTGTTTTTCATCTGTCAACTCATATTATTATAACAGTTGCAAACTTACTGCCGAAAAACCCTTAAAAGTTATGGTAGATGAACCAAATATTGCATGAAGATTTTAGAATCCATCATTATTAAAAGTCAAAACAATCCATTACAAAAAATATATATACCTACGAAATATTGGTATTTTTTGATGGAGGGTCAAATTTTAGGATATGCACTAAAGAAGATTCTTGTTCATCTTAGGAAAAAGTGCTAATAGGCTAATTTTTTCATTTTAATCTTTGTTTGGATATTCTTTAACTACCCTCAAAAATCTAAAAAAATCTCATGTCCGCAAGTCCTAATTTTCTTGGTTTGAAAATAAGGTGCAGATTTTAAAAAATTAATAAGAAAAGTTTAAATTTTTATATGTATACCAACATAAGCGACATGATTTAAAGGTATTTTTTAACACTTATTCCAACAAAACTCACAAACAAGTCAACCTGACCATCCCTGAAAAGTAATGCACCTTATTCATGTTGATCTGACACAAATATCTGAAGTGTAGTTTTTCAATTTTTTAAAATCTGCACCTTATCTTCAAACCAAGAAAATTAGGACTTGCGGACATGAGATTTTTTTAGATTTTTGAGGGTAGTTAAAGAATATCCAAACAAAGATTAAAATGAAAAAATTAGCCTATTAGCACTTATTCCTAAGATGAACAAGAATCCTCTTTAGTGCATATCCTAAAATTTGCCCCTCCATCAAAAAATACCATTATTTCGTAGGTATATATATTTTTTGTAATGGATTGTTTTGATTTTTAATAATGATGGATTCTAAAATCTTCATGCAAAATTTGGTTCATCTACCATAACTTAAGGGTTTTTCGGCAGTAAGTTTGCAACTGTTATAATAATATGAGTTGACAGATGAAAAACAGGTATAACTTTTTCCAGAGACGTCAGATTGTCTTGGTTTTAGATTTTTTGGAATCAGCATTAAAAAATACTTTGAAATCATGTATCATATGTGTATATAATACCATAGCCTATTTTTGCTAATTTTGAAAATCTCCATTTCGCAATTTGACCTTGAAATCGCGACAAGCGGACATGAGATTTTTCTAGACTTTTGAGATATGTTATAGAATGGCAAAAGGAAGATATTGAGCAAAAAAAATTTCTACTAACATTCATTCCGAGATTTACCCCTTTTTTCTCCTTATTTTACTGTATTATAGCGGTTTTCAATGGAACGCTCTTTAAATGAAATCAATGCTATTTGTATCTACTCGTATGTAAATGTACTAGATCATCTGAATCTTTAAAGTGGTCAAAATCACTTGTTTGAGCTGTTGTGCGAGAACTTGGGTTTTCGTGATTCAAAATGATTTTCATTTTCGAGTTAGTTTCTCTCCATTTTTTTACATCACGATTTCTTTCGGCTTAAAAGACTACAGTAGCCACGTGACTGGTTTTCATGAAAAAAACACGCCACTGTTTGCTTCGAAACGCTCCTACCTTGCACAACTTTTGTTAGATTTTTTCGAATTGAAAGTTTCAAACCGTGGCTTAATCTTTACTTCCACATGGGTACTCACGATTGATCAACACTCATGCTAAGACTTGTTTCTATGTCACAAGCATCCACGTTTTCTCACACAACAGCTATTTTTGGGTGACGCACGTTCGGGTGGCTCGTCTTTGAGTCTTTTAAATTCATTATAATTCAAATACTAGTTTTCGATGGCGCTTCCTCACCAAAATTGGAAAATTTTGGGTTTTTAACATTTCGAATGATTTAGCTAGTTTACTATTTGAAATAAAATATTTAACATTAAAATCCTAAAACTAGAAGAATGTAGCTTTCCATGATTTTCGTTTTGTCATGATACGATCATTTTTTACTAAGATACAGCCTATCGAAAATCACTAAAAAAAAATCAAGAATTTTGTTTGTTCTCTTAATTTGGGCTAGTGCTAGTGTACATGCTCTTATGGTGAAAGTAGCTTGAAATACTAAACTCTTTTAAAAATTTATAAAAAAATAATTTTAATTTTATTTTATTAGTTTATTAAAAACTCAAAAAATTCTATAGAATACCTCTTTATGTGGTTTTGACGAACGAACTACATAATGTCCTACAATTTCTTGTATAACAAAGAATTTTTAGAAATTTTTGGTGATTCCCTAGAGGGGAAATTGAAATTTTTTTTTATGACCAAAACTAACGGTACCTGCCATATAACGGAAATAGAAAAGTTAATTTTCAAAAACGGCTCTAACGATTTTGATTAAAATTTTTGTGTGTAGTACTACACATAAGAGCCAACTTTTTAAATAAAAAAAATATTTTTTGTACCGTTATTAACGGTACCTGTCATAGAACGGGTTTTTTCATTTCTGAATATCTCGTACAACATTAACCCGATTTAAATGAAAATTTTTATACAAACGTGTGTAAGTAAAGATAATATTAAAAATTTAGAAAATTTTCAAAAAACGCATTTTTGGATTTTTAAAAAATATTTCAAAATTTTTTTTTGAAAAATCAATTTTTTGAAAACGGATCAATGAAAAATTTTGAAATTTAGTTTTTATGTGTAAATTAATTATTTCTTCAAAATGGCATACCAACTTTTTTTTTGAAAAATGTTAAAAAATTTTATACATAAAAAATTACTTTTTTAAAAAACGGCTCCTACAATTTTCGAAAATTTTTTTCTAAAAATACCTTTTTATACAAGAAATAAAATGGCATATTTGTTTTTTGTTTTAAGGTAATTTAAAACGGAGTTTAATTAATTATAAAAACAGATTTAATTTTTTTATACTACTTATAAAATTTCTTCAAAATATCAAATTTTAAATTTCTTGAATAAGAAGCTTTAACATTAGCTGCGTTCCTTTGGAAATATTTATCTACTTTTTAGTACTTAAAATTACTTTGAACTACTTTGCTATACTGAAAAAGTAGTTCAAAGCAGCTTTAAGTAATAAAAAGTAGATAAATATTTCCAAAGGAACGCAGCTATTATAGTTACTTTAAGCATAAGAGCAAGTACGTGCGACCCCAGTCGTGCAATTCATTTAATTATCTATACAAAACAAAATTTATATTTGTCAAGAAATCGATTTTTCAAAAAAAAAAATTAATGTTTCTAAAAAAACTAAAAAATGGTGAAAATATGCCAAAAATTTAAAACTACGGCCACTTAAACGTTTCTCTATAAATATATTTGTAACGACATCTTCGATTTCAGGCAACAAAAATCAGTTCAGTTGTTTGCCACTGTCTTTACGACTTCTAAAATCTACCGAATTCTGAAATAGTATGTCTGTTAGTGTATGCTTTTTGACGTTTGTGTCATTATGTGTTGATGTGTTTCAATTCCGGGATCTGATACATAACTTGGAATCGAAAAAGATATTTGAAATTTCTCATCTCACATGCCATCGAAGTGTAGGTTTTTGGTCTATGGAATTTGTGAGCATCAATTTTTTTTTATCATCGCCGCCGCCGGACTCTCTCCAAATTTAAACATTCCGTCCATCATACAAATAAATTATTACTGAGCATATTAGATGAAAAATAACTTCAAAATCTTGTTGAAAATAAACTAGTTACTTTGTCCCAAATATTAATTTACACAGAGAAAAATAGACCACATAAAATAGAACAAAAACAATAAGATTTCTCTATGGTTTTCATCCAAGAAGGAAACCTTATTAAAACAATCGGGTTTTCCTTATTGTTTTAAAATCTGCAAAAAAATAAAAAAAACGATGACCAGGCTGGGAATCGAACTGGAGACTTCAAATCATTAGTCGCCCACCTTACCACCTGAACCAACCTGCCATGAAAATATTGATCGCGATTTTTGTTCTAGTGCTAAGTTGCAAGAAAAATCAACTTTTCAGTCAAATTTTAATAAGATTTTCTCTATAAAAATAATAAGAAATCTCCTTAAAAAAACCTTATTAATCGTTGATTTTAATAAGATTTCCTTATGAAATGTATGGAAGGTAAAACAATATGGCAATCTGTTAGTTTTTAGCGGGTCATATTTTTCTCTGTGTAGTATCTGAAACATTTTTTCAAACTTTTACTCTTTGAGTTAAACACAATTCTCCATCAGAAAAAATCATGTTATTTTCTCTCTGGTAGATCATTTTTTTTTTTTTTTTTGTAAATACGATGATCTCGAATCTAAATAGTATCTTTTCCATTTAATTCAATTACATATCTTGAAAAAAAAAAAATTTATGTCTATTAATGTACTTTCAAGGTATTTAATGTACATGTTTTGTATTGTTTTTTTTTGTATACAATCCGGTACATACTTTTCCAATGAAGCATAACGCACACTAACTCCTTAAACTAGGTCAATATTCCTCTGTGAATTTATGGTAATAAGCAATGCTGTGCTAGTAAGCACAATTATGATCTTTAAAATCGAATATTACGTTTTGTTCGCATTTTAAGTTGCGCAGTGCATCATATCATTTTTAGAAAATTTCTAGAATATTAAAATTTGAAAAAAAAAAATACGATAAAAAAATAAACAAATTTTAACTCGGAACATTTTGTTCCACTTTTTGGACTACTTTTTATCAAAGAACAATTCATTCTCACAAATAAGCATTTTTATCCGTTTTCTGAAATACGAAACAAGCCAATTCCATGTGTGTCATTGCATAATGGATAAAAACTTGACCATTTCGTTTTTATTGTCCATTATCAATACTATGTTTTTAAATTGGAGTTATGTGCACCTGGCTTCGATTTTGTAATCTTTTTGTGTTTTAAGAAACTGTCATATAGCATTGGTTCTTTCCATATATTGGTTCTTTCCATATGACGAAACGAAAACATTTCAAACATAAATCAGTTTTTTAATAAAATCATATATGTATACAAAATTTAAAAATACTTATTTATTAGTCGTGTTGCTCATGTTCACACTTCACTTCAACTATACATAATATAATTGAAAAGAAAAACACCCTGACTACTGACTCCATCGCACATGCTAATCCATGCAATACAAAAAAGTAATTAAAAAAAAGCATTTAAAATTTTATGCGTTTTGTTCTCAAACAATAACACACCAAAAGAATGGGTTTAATATTTCTTTCACAAGGGAAACCGCAAAAAAAAAAAAAAAATACAAAACCACTTTGATCACTCGAGGGGACGTGATTTATTCTTCGCCCTCAGTGTGACGCAATTAGTTCTGTTTTTGTTTTCAATTATATTCATTTTTTTTTTCTTTTAACAGAACTGCCCAAAAGTCTGAGTTCAAATGATGTCCAACACAGGCGCAACAGCATTTGGTAATGGTTTACAACAACACAATCTCACTGCCGCCACAATTGATTATCTAAATCATAATGGGGCCGCAGCTTTAGCCACTTATCCTGGCGTTACAACGCCAGAAAGTGGACTAATTTTAGATAAACAATCTGCTGCGGCCTATTATGCCCCAGCTACAAATCCAACAGCATATTATTCAACACAACTTGTTGCACAAGCGCCTGGGACAATTTTGATAACTAACAATTTCGGACCAGATGAGTCATCAACAATCTCAGGAGTAAACAATAGTTTCACTAATAGTTCAATAAGAATCGTAACGCATAACAATAATAATAACAACAACAACAATATTAATAACAATAACAACAATAACAGTTGTGGCAATAAATTGCCTTCCTTAGATGAGACAAACTTTAACTTAAACAGTGATAAGCAACAACCGCATCAATATCATAATCTTCATCACTTGCACCAGCACCAACATCATCTACAACCGCCACCGCCAACGACTATGCAGACAATGGCTCTGCAACATTCTCCATCATCATCATCATCTCTACCCAATCCAGTAATAAAAATGCCAAATTCCCTAGTGACGACGAGGGGACCATCGTCAGCAGGGCCACAGACAAATACCTCGACTGTAGTGTTAGATAGAATAAATATATGCATCAACAATCATTATGGAGACGCAACCTCAATACCAACAACAGCAACAGCATCAGGCACAATCGCGACCGCTGGTCTACATAGTCCCATAATCCCACCAATAGTAAATCAGAAAACAACAATTATAGACACATGTGCGCCGCCAATGATGATGAAACAATTGGATACAACTTCCAACAACATGCTCGATATGCATATCGATGAACCCGATTCGACAACTTCGACCCATTGTCACAGTGAATTCGCGGCGCCCATGGAGCAAGATAATCAAACAATTCTCGAACAAGAAACCGAAGATCAAGAAGTCGTCGATATGGAAAAAAGTGTCAGTTTTGAAGATATTGCTATGCAATCATTTGAAATTGGAGAAGACGCATTGGTAAAACGTCGCGATGGGCGTTATTATCTTGGTACAATTGTTGATAAACATAGGCAACAATATTTGATGCAATTTGATGACAAAACAGATTATTGGTCAAATGTTGATGAACTTACAAAATTAAGTGACAATAATGAAAGTAAATTGAAGCCAAGATGTCTGACTTGTAAGGTTGATAATGATAAAGATGTTGTTGAGATTTGTGATCGATGCGGCAGAGGGTATCATCGACAGTGTACTGACGAAGTGTCACCGAATTCTGGTCAATGGATGTGCAAGAGGTAAGATTTATTTTTTTTATATTATTCTTTTTTTTTAATTTATTATTCATTTTGTAGATGTGCAAAACCAATGAAGTATTCCATAAAAGATCAATCAGTTAAAAAAGTAATTAAAAAGACGACGATAACTAAAAATGTAGTAAATCAGCTTCCATATGAGGTAAGTTATAAGAAAAAAATAAATATATTTGTTCATCTTAATAAGATCATAAAATATAATATAGGTGTGTTTTTTTCGCTTCTATCTAATCTTATCGGCAGATGCAACAAGGATATTGTTGTAAATAACGTATGATAAATAACCTTAGGGATTGTTTTTTTTTTTATTAGGAAACTGAGTCGTATGCGTACGTTTTGTCATATGGTCAATGCCATGAACAAGTCGACTTGAAGATTTAACAAATTAGGCAGGCAAGTTGGAAGAAAAGATTCCTTTTTATATATCGCACTAGTATTACAAGACTGTTGTAACTAAAAAAAAATTTTTTCGCTGAAAAAATTTCTCAGCGAAAAAATGTTTATTTAAAAACTGTTCCATATTAAAAAAAATAATTCTTTTAACTACTCAGAAATTATTTATAATATTGGATATATAGATATAAAATGATTGTGTAAAATATCTGATGTCACCTCAAGCAAAAAAAATTTTGAGTTACAACAGTTTTGTAATACCAGTGCGATATGTACCATTCCGACTAGAAGTTTAATTTAGGGAGTTTAATGAATATACAGGGTGTCCCATAAGTAATGGATCAAACGAAGTATGCTGATAGGGGATCTTAAGGGCTCTCAGAATTTGGTAACTTGTTCATCCCAAATCCTTACGGTTTTCGATTTAATGCAATTCTTGTGAAATTTCGAAAAATCCCTACTTGGCAACAGTATTTTGCTTCCTGCGCCCATTATTGATTTTTGTTTTCTAAAATTCTTTTACAAAAACATTGCCAAATAATAAGGAACAATTAATTAATCAAAATAATTTTTATTCCATACGCCATTTCGCTGCAAATTAACTAACAGTTTCAAGTTTGATAAAAAATCAATTTTTAACTTTTATTTGAGAGCAACACGGCGACAAAAATTTCTACGGTGTGAGAATGGTTTATTATTTTAAAAAGTTGCCCTGCTATTGTAGTTTTCAAAAATGTATAAAAGTTTCCAAAGTTGCAGTTAGATCAGAAAATATTACAATTTGAATTCAACAAAACAGGGTTTTTCAGAACAAAAAACAACCAAAAATAAACACATTTCTCGAACTGTTATTTGTTTATTTTTCTTTGAACAAAAGCGTCTATTTTTGTTTGTATTTTTACTGTGAAAACCCCTGTTTTGTTGAATTCAAATTGTAATATTTTCTGATCTAACTGCAACTTTGGAAACTTTTATACATTTTTGAAAACTACAATAGCAGGGCAACTTTTTAAAATAATAAACCATTCTCACACCGT
The DNA here is from genome assembly GCF_945859705.1 of Episyrphus balteatus. NCBI lineage: Eukaryota > Metazoa > Arthropoda > Insecta > Diptera > Syrphidae > Episyrphus > Episyrphus balteatus. The sequence goes on from NC_079137.1 coordinate 48,030,217, forward strand.
AGAAATTTTTGTCGCCGTGTTGCTCTCAAATAAAAGTTAAAAATTGATTTTTTATCAAACTTGAAACTGTTAGTTAATTTGCAGCGAAATGGCGTATGGAATAAAAAATATTTTGATTAATTAATTGTTCCTTATTATTTGGCAATGTTTTTGTAAAAGAATTTTAGAAAACAAAAATCAATAATGGGCGCAGGAAGCAAAATACTGTTGCCAAGTAGGGATTTTTCGAAATTTCACAAGAATTGCATTAAATAGAAAACCGTAAGGATTTGGGATGAACAAGTTACCAAATTCTGAGAGCCCTTAAGGAGGCCTATCACCATATTTCGTTTGATCCATTACTTTTGGGACACCCTGTATACATTAGACTGATTCAAAAAAAATTTTTTTTTTGTTCAAAGCATTACTGAAAATATTGTTGGAAATGACGAAAAAAAAATAATGTAACAGTTTCTGCCCTTAATGTTAACATTTAGTACCGCCGCATCGCAAATTTCTATTTCCCATACGATTTGTATGGGAAAGATTGTGTATTTGTGTTTAGAATTTTTTTTCTTTTTAATGGTTCATCAAAAAGGCTAGATTTAACCATTTTATTGTATAAAATTGAACGCTCTACAAAATTGCATTTATAAAATTTAAAAAAAAACGGACGCGAAAAATTAATTAAAATAATTTTTAGTTGAAAAAATGAATAATTCGAATTTATTGAAGAAATCTAATATGATAGTATTAGGGGTTTGAGAGTTATAAAAAAGAATCTGTTTAACCAAAACACAATAAAGAATACAAATATTCGAAAATTTTGCCAATTTTTTTTGAAAAACCTAATAATTTCGTCAAAAGATCGGAAAAAAATGAGAAAAAATTACTTTTTATATTTTAAAGTTGAATAACTTCGAAACGCGGGGGTAAATCAAAAAAATTAATAAGAGCTTTTTTGTAGAGCGGACAATTTTATAAAAAATATTTTGTCAAGCCTTTTGGATGAACCATTAAAAAGATAAAAAAATCTAAACACAAATACACAATCTTTCCCATAAAAATCGTATGGGAAATAGAAATTTGCGATGCGGCGGTACTAAATGCTAACATTAAGGGCTGAAAGTTTTACAGTATTTTTTTTTCGTCATTTCCAACAATATTTTCAGTAATGCTTTGAACAAAAAAAATTTTTTTTTTGAATCAGTCTAATATACATTATAATTATATTAAATTAAGATTTTCCAAAAAAAATTCAATCATAAAACTAAGTCTCCGATTCATGTAACGTCAGTAACCAACATAATACAAATATATTTTTTTTCCTGTAGGACTTTTGAAAATAGGTTTTGAAATGTCTTGTGCCTCAAATATTCAACAAAAAATACCCAAAATTTTGTTTTTTGCGCTAATTTTTTCAACACTGTTTGCGAGGTCAGATAGTGAGGTTCAGACATATTTGAATATTGTTGTTTATCTCCCTAGTAATTTGAAATTTTTTAAGTTAACAATTTTGAACATGACGTTGTTCCCTAAATTCTTTCACACAAAACAACAGATTCAAATTTCGATAGCAAGAATCTCGTTGCACCAGACGTAAACTAAATACTCTCCTTAAAAATATAAACTCTTTCTCTTTTTCTCACTGGATGTAAATTAATACAACTCAAAAAAGTGTGTTTCCACAATATTTTGAACAAAGACTCGACTTTTTTTCTTAATAAAACGCTAACTACATACAATTTCGATTGCAAATAATTCAGCAGCCCGAACTCCTACAAACTTTTGGTTTTCAGTTATGAATAGGGTCTAAAGAGTCCTTTCTTTTGATGTCTCATTCAATAGATTTCGAGAAAAATTTTGAAAATTCCGAATTTTTAGAGAAGGGGTACCCCTTGGATAATTTTCGAAAATCTTAGAAAAATAGATTTGTAATTTTTTTAGCTGAATGCATAGGCCTGTTCACTGTGATCTCATATCTGTAAACCAAAACTTGCTTCGGGACTTTGATCCGAAAATATCTGCTTCCGAATAAAAAAAAAAATATTTCGATTGAAAATAATTCAGCAATCCGAACTCCTACCAACTTTTTTTGTCAGTTATGAATAGAGGCTCCAGAGTCCTTTCTTTTGATGTGTCATTCAATGGATTTGGAGAAAATTTTTGAAAATTCCGAATTTTTAGACAAGGGGTACCTGTTCGACAATTTTCGAAAATCTTTAAAAAATGAATTTTTAATTTTTTTAGCTCAATGCATAGGCCTGTTCACTGTGATCTCATATATGTAAACCAAAACTTTTATCGGGACTTTGATCCGAAAATATCTGCTTCCCAATGAAAACAAAAAAAATATTTGGATTGTAAATATTTTTCCATTATTTTTTGTTATTCATTAAGTATTTCATTTTTATTCTACTTTTCTTAGCATAGTTAACAAAAACAATTAATTTAAAAGCTATGGTTTTGTCGTCAGCTCGGTTAGCAATTTTTAACTTTATGTTCAAATAAATAGTTTTAATTAATTCATAGTAGAAAATTATTTACTGCAGGTGGCCATGGCACAGAGGAATAGGTACATGACTGCAGAGCCAAAACTGGGTTCAAGCCCAACGGTCGGCTCAGAAGTTTTTCTAAATCGCCAGCTTAACTAAAGCCACCTGTGCGATATTATGAGACAATTGTCAACGATGTCTCCCCCTCTGTGCCACGTAGTTATGTGTTATATGTGTTTCTGTTGTTCTTTCTATTCTTTGTCTTTCTCTTTTGTATAAATGTCTTGCGCTGTATCAGCCAAATGGACTAAGTTTCCGAAGCTGCTGTGTGTGTCTAGTTCGAAGATTTATCTTCGGATTAAATTAATATGTAATGTAATGTAATGTAATTATTTACTATATATAAATTCGGTTATTAATAACATCCTTGTAAATAATTCAGCAACCCGAACATCTACAAACTTTTGGTTTTCAGTTATGAATAGAGTCTAAAGATTGCTTTCTTTTGATGTCTCATTCGATAGATTTGGAGAACATTTTTTAAAATTCCGAATTTGTAGACAAAATTACAACGCTCTTTAAATTACAGTTACCGGGCCTCTATTTAAGTAAAATATTGCTTAACGTTTTTCGTACTCGAACTGCAGAGTCGATGAATTTTTTTTTTTTACTAAATATCTTTAGATCCACACTTTGCCCAGTCCAGTCAAACTGTAAATTTAAATTGCTTCAAATAGAAAGTTCTGTTGTAACTTTTTAGTCATATCTAATCATATTTTCGAAGTCGATGCAAAATTACTTGAATAGATATCTTGTCCACCGAAATTGTTTAGCAGAATGAACAAATATGTAAAAAAAATAATGTAAAAAAAATAAATCCGGAAATCTTATAACGTAATTTTATATATGTATATTAAATTTTAACTTTTACTACTTTCCAATTTAATTTTTAGTTGAGTGAACTGACTTGGGATGAAAAACATCGTGTTAATGTCGAGAAAATCTATTGCTATTGCGGCAAGAGCGGACAATTTGATAACAAAATGATACAATGCTGTAAATGTAAGCAGTGGTTCCATGCTGATTGTGTTCAATCACAAAGTCTTCAATCAATATTCAGAGGCGATGTGTAAGTATTATTAAATTTTCATATTCATCAGCATCTTTATATTTAATTAAAATTTCATATATTTTCTAGATTTTACTTATTTGGTTGTTTACTATGTAATAATGGCAAAGAATTCCTTCGACGTCTTGAAATCAAATGGGTGGAATTAGTACATCTATTGCTCTACAATATGTCCATAAGGAAGAATTTCCAAAAATATCATCATCTACACAAAGAAATTTATCCGTACGCCCTTGAAAATAGAAAAGCATTACAATTGCCAAAATCGGTAAGAACTATTAATCCACCGCATAAATCTGTGATAATTATAATTTTGTATCTTCTCCAGATGCTCGATCTTTCAGAAGTGGAATTTAAAAATGAATTATTAAAAACGCTACAAAACAATCCAAAGTTATTCATTTGTGGTAGAGAATTGAAAAAAGAATTTGCAGTTTGGAGCTTACGTGTTACAAAACCTCCACAAAGTCCTGCTATAAATATTCTTAAAGATGAAGTTCTTTGTAATAAGTTTATTAAGGAAAAACTTAAACTAAATATCTTGCCCTTTATTGAGGACGAGGAAAAGATGGATATGGATGTAGATGAGAATGATGATGAAATGGAGCAGGAGGAGATGGAAGAACATGAGTAAGTTCGACATTTAGACATTACTTTATTTTAAATAATTTTTGTTTTAATTTTAGTATTGATAAAAAATCAACTCAAAATGAACTATCATCATTGGCAAAATCTAAATTCAATTCAAAACCTGAACTGATAGCCGAAAATGATGATGATAAATTTACATCAGACGATGAAATTCCCATCAAACAAATACTCGAACAAGTTAAATCAGAATCAACGAATATGCAAGATTTATCCGATCCGTTGACAGAACTTCTTGATCAGATTCTTCCCAAAGAAGAATCTGCTGTTCCAAAAGAAACCGCCACCGAAAAATCTAAAGAGGAAAAAGACCTTAAAGAAGAATGCCCCCCAATTGCTGCAAAACCACAACAACAAAAAAGTAGTCGTAAACGAAAAGCATTCACACTGTCAAAAGGCTATAAAGATTCAGAAAAATCAAATAGCCGTTCTCGCAACATCTGTGATTCATCGTCTGATGAGAATTCGAGCAGTAGTCGTGGTACCCTCGATCTTATAATACCACCGCCGAAAAATTTCCTCGGTTTAAATAATCCATTTCGAATGGTTACGCCCAAAAAGAGTGAACACACTGCCACAAATACATCTGGTGTGACATCAAAGAACAGCAATTCAAAGAAGAGTGTCAGTTTTGGTAGTAATAGCATATTTACGAGTACATTAGATCTTAATTCTAAGATAGCAGCATTAAAAAGTTCCGGGCTATTCCCGAATATTAGTAATAGTGATATTGCCAAAGCTGCTGGCCAGCCGAGGCTAGTACGTACGATTAAACGAAGACTGAGTGCCAAAGATATAATGATCGGGCCAAATCAGGAGGTTCGTCGACGACGAACTAGGCCATTATCATCCAATGTGGAGGTGAGTTTTGTATGTATGTGTGTGTGTGTTTGTTTATTTTGTAAGTTTTCATTTTTAATGGGCATGTGAATGTCTTGGAATCCGAATCGAGTCTTTATAAAAAACACGAATATTTTGTTGTAGTTATGAATTACATTAATTTTCTGAGTGATGTTTGGTTAAAGTTGTTGACATTAAAGAGACAGAAACAGTTTATCCGAATCCCAAAGATCTTATACGTTCATAATTGAGGCATATTAATTTCATTTCCTGCGAGTTCGTGTATGATCAGGGACCCCTGTCTCATCAAGCTTCATCAACTACTGTCATATGAAATCAAAAAATATGTGTTAAAATGTTTGCCGCATGATTTTCAATTTTAATACAAAAAAAAATATGAGGACACTCTTTAAGGTACCAGAAATGGAAAAACACCTCCATTTTTTTTATGGTACAAGTCCTGATTAGTACCACCTTGAAGCAAAAAAAAAAAGATTAAAATTCATGCTATAATAACACAAGTTAGAAAAGGTATTGAAATAATTAGTGCTTCACTGAAAAGGGTAGTAGTAGGTGAAATAAAATTTGCAAAATTTTACGATTTTCTAGGGGCTATATTATTAGTTGCGAATCGCTAGAAATTTGGCGAATCAAAGTTATTGAGCCTTTAATAAGCGATTTAGCGTTTTTAAAAATGATATTGTCACATTATTTTCTTTATTTTGATTACACTGCGGTCAGATTGTCATAGTTTTCTTGTCGGATGACGACATAAGTATTTCTCACATCGTTTGACTCGCTTGTCATAATAGAGTCCTAAGGGTTCAATTTTTTACAATTAAAGTACGATCCTTGTTGATGCCATAGAATAATTATCATTGTCCTAGAATAATATATTCCAAGAAAAAGTTAACATTTTTGTATAATTATATAATCTGGATCTTCGTTAATCTTGCTCACTGAGTCTCATTCTTTTATATAGGATCATTTTTTGAATGCATAGTCCTGTTCACTGTAAACTTGTTGACTTTCATCCTAAAATATTTGCTTCCGAATGAAAAAAAAAAAAAAATAATAAAAATATTTCGATTGCAAATAATTCAGCCACCCGAACTGTTACAACCTTTTGGTTTTCAGTTATGAATAGAGTCTAAAGAGTCCTTTCTTTTGATGTCTCATTCGATGGATTTGGAGAACATTTGTGAAAATTCCAAATTTTAAGACAAGTCTAAAAAAAAAAATTTGTAATTTTTTTAGCTGAATGCATAGGCCTGTTGACTGTGATCTCATGTCTTTAAACCAAACCTTGTTTCGGGACTTTGATCCGAAAATATCTGAATGAAGGAGGAAAAGAAATATTTTGATTGCAAATAATTCAGCAACCCAAACTCCTACAAAATTTTGGTTTTCAGTTATGAATAGAGTCTAAAGATTCTTTTTTTTTATGTTTTAAAGCTCTAATTTTCATATATGACCTTACTTGTCAATATTTTTATATATTTTGCTCATGTAGTAATTACTCGACTCGACCGTTTGTTTCTCATGTTATTACTTCCCCCGTACTAAAACTCTGTGTTCCTATATCCTGAGAGCCGATTCCCTGATTGCAAAAAAAAAAAAAAACAAGACAGACGTTTAACCTGCTTCCAAACACCCGGCAGTAGATCCCATACTGTCTTCTCGAAAACAAGGGCTTGGGGAAACCACTTGAAGTTAGTCTAATACGCGTTTTTTAAGGCTAGTCTTTCCAATAAAACATCTGTGATTTGTTTCTCTGAAATCAGAGAGAGTAGGGCGTCAGGATCCAACTAATTTCAAGTGGTTAGCCTCATTAAATCAGTTTTCTGAAAAATGATTGGGATTAATTATTGTAATGTTAATATGAATCTAATTCAATTTATAAGTTCAAGTGACCTCAACTCCAAAAATTTATAAAGCGTTTCGCCCAGGTACGACAGTGGGCTCATCAGTTAGATCTGATTCCAAGGACGAGAGTTCGACTTAACCTTACAAACCTGTACTTTTGTTATGTTGTATTACCCTATTTACGGTGCTCACGAAGTAGTTCCACCTCATTGCAACTAGTGGCGCTACAGTTGATACCTTGAAAGTTTCTTGAGTTGAAAGGAACACTTACATATTTATGATTTTTGAACAACAACAACATCTGGAAGGTGCTACCACCAAGTGTTTATGGCTAGAGTGGTAGCACCTTCAAGATGTTGTTTTTGTTCAAAAATCATAATGAAATTGACGGAATAAATAGCAGCTTAACTGCAAGTATGGAAACATACGAAAAGGTAACACTTATTTGTTGAGCATTAATAAGTATCAAAAACCTACTGCGCTTCGATCTGGTGACCATGGGAAACCATTTTAGGAAATAAGGCCCGCAAACACATAGTTTTAGGGTTTTTAGTAGGATATACCATAAGCCCCTCAGCTACATCAAGGCCATGGAAGGGGTCTTAACTTTAACTTTGAAATTGAAAAAAAAAAATCCTACCTTGTCTAATTGCAATTTTATCTTATTTGCTCATTCAGGTCATAAGTACAACAACAATAAATCAAATTCCAAGTAACTTCTTTCCAATTCGTGCTCCAATACCCGAATCAATAAACACAACAATAAGCAACAGTAAATCAACCAGCACAATCACAACAGCAACAACATCTTCACAGCCACCATCAACTTCACCCAGTAACACATCATCTAGCTTAGACGGTGTACCATCAGCAGCAGTTGCGACGCATGGCCGGCGTCTGCGAAAGCGTCCTGAAAAAATTTCACCCCAAAATAGTCGACGAAATTCCATATCCAGTTCCTCAAGTTCAAATTCATACACAGGCGCCACACTGGCTCCGCCCTCATCTCAGTCCCAGAGTGCAGTCCCATTGACCGATCTGAAGTTGTCAGTGAATAAATACTTTGGAGCGGCCAATCGTATTGAAAATGGTGAACAATTTACCATACGAGCAAAACGTCGAACTACCAGTGGACACACGCAGTATTTAATCGAATGGGAATCGTAAATTGTGTTTTTTTCTAAATGTATCATGAAATGAATGTGTTCTCAGTGTTCTCACAAGAAAAAAGCAAAAAACATCTTCACTATGCATAAATGTTTAAAACCATTCGGACGTTTTTCCTTATAAATTTAAAATTTAATATTAAATATTAGTCTTATGTCGATGTAGTAATATTATAAAAATATAGTTATTTTGGCTTTAAAAAAGTCTGTGGCACAAAATGAGAGCAAAGAGACAAAAGAGAGAGAGAGGAAAGGGAATCATTGTAAACAGTTTGGTTGAAAGTGGATATGAGTTTACCAAAACCACAGCCTTAATCTCTTTTTTTTATTTTTGCAAAAACTAAATAAAAAAATGTAATTCTGATCACTGCCAAGTTTGAATTTTCTGTTCGTATTAAATATTTTTTTTTGTTTTATTATTTTTTTCAGTTCATAAATGTTTTGAGTTTCTTTTTTAATTTTTTTTGTTTTATTTTTTTGGAATTTAATACTTAGCTATAAAAATTTAAATAAATCATGATAAAATCAATGCAAAGCGTTATGCATCCTGTCGAGATGCATTTTCTTATAATAATACAAAAAAATACAGGTTTTAATTGTGCAATTTCAGGAATTTTATAACAACAAAATAAAAAAAAAAAAGAATTAATAATAAATGATTAACTATAATATTTAAATATGGCGATAATGCAGAATAAATAATATAAATGTATTTTCTCAACAAAAAAAAGTAATAATATTAATGAGTAAAAAATAAAAATAATCGATGTCTAAAATAATAAACAAAAAATCTATTACTATCTATTCTAATGTTGTAGTTGAATTTTGTTTTTTTCTTTTTTATTAAATCTGAAGATGGTTATATACAAAATTAAATCAAAATAATTATTATGTTCTCATTTTGGCGAAAGGTGATTAAAAGAAATTTTAAATTAAAAACAAAAAAAAAAAAAACAAAAAAAAAACTTTAGGATAAACAAAATTTAAATAAATAAAAATGTTAATATTGAAAAAAAAGAACAAAATTGAACTTTATATAAAAATAGTTTTTATTGTTTTCTTTTGTAAATTTTTATTTTATCATTAAAAAAAACATTAAAACTACAAAAAAAAAAATACAAAAACACAATCCTTAAATACATACATAAATATAACTTGATGTTAAATGGAATCAAACTTAACTTGTTTTTATTTATAAATCCTTTTAATTCACAACTTATTCAGCGTTGTAATAAGCGCATGATTGAAACAAAAAAGCCTCCATTCAGCGCTATTGTAAATTTCCGTATAAGAAACTGAATACCAGAGATTTTAAAGCTAAACGAGTTTTACTTGGATTAAATCAAGCTATTTTGCTGCCCTTTGTTGCCAGGATCAACTTTTGATTCACAAAATAAATAATAATAATCTAAGTACGCAATATTTTGGTTTTGTTGTTATTTTGTTGCTCAATTCTTGAATTTGTTGCTCAATGATTTGACCATTAAATCGACTGCGGCAGATGCATCATTTTTGAGACTTTATCGATAAGCTTAAAAAAAAACTAAAAAATCCCTAACTTTGATTACTTAACTCCCTTCAAGAAAGCGTAAAGTAAAACTCAACATTTGTCTTTGAAGGGCCCCAATCCCACAATTAACCTCATATATTGCTTAATATTCATTTCAACCTTTAAACCTTTCATTATTCATCTTAGCTAGTTGCTTGCCTTATTTTTCCAAACAAAAGTAAATACACATAACTTTTTTTGGTTTAAAAACATTACTAGCGTTTCTTTCGATTTATTGCTTAATATTAAAATTTTAATAAATAGTTTTAAATAAAAGATGAATGTATAAATAATGACTTATAATTGATTATGACTTATGACACACGCAGATAAATAGAAAAATTAAAATAATGCAAAAAAAAATTAATTATTATCTTGATATTGAGCATCTTTAAGAATATGTGCAAATTCAAACTTGACTCGTTCTCTTTCACTTCTTGTCATGGCTCGCAATGAATCAGCTAATGACAAGCAATACATTTCAATGGCATCTGGAGCATTGCGATCCAACTCTCTTCGTGTTGGCTGATTCCATTCTTCTTCTCTCCGCTGTGTACTTGATGATCTGAAATCCGATACAGATGATGTTGCTACTTCATTGATTTCTGGACTTTTGGTTGGTATCGGTGTAGTTTCTGTGGGTGTTTCTGCTGTGGTATCATCTGATGCCGTGACTTTACTTAAATCAGCATCAGCTAATATTGTAGGTTTAACATCTACTTCGTCATCTACGGGATAAGAAGACATTCCAACGGTTGATTCATCTTCACTCGGTTCAACCATGACAATTTCATAGAAATCATCTTGATTATCGGGCTTATAAATGTAACCACTGCTATCTGATGATTTTCGATCACTAAAATAAAAAAATAAAAAAATTAAATTTACTATGGTTGGTCAATATACAAACATGGTGTCCACTAAAATAAAATTCCCTGACCAATTTCAAAATATTGTTTGGAGATATCATTTCATAGGTGCGTTTATTTACATTTTGTTTACCCTTTCCTCAATTTCATCGCCTCTACGATTAGGCTCAAGGAGATTATGAGGGAAGCTTTGAAATCTCTTTGTGTAAAGATTATCACTTTTATGTTGAAGCACTTCTTTAAACACTTTTTTTCTCTAACTATCGAATCTCACAATATTTTAAGGAAATTTAGTACACCCCGTTTCGGATGTAAACAAACTTCTCCTTGCTGTAGTGTCTTTGAAAACGTTTATAAGTAACAAGTAAGTAAGTAATTAATTCATTTTATTGATTTTTTCTTTTGATACACGTTAATAATTTAAAGCCATTGCCGTCAGCTAGGTTAGCAAATTTATATGTGTATAAAAATAACTTTTCTTATATAAAATAATAAATACATTTAACTATGTATTAAAATTCTGTGAAAATTAACATTTTATACTACTTGTAAATATCTTTAAAGAATAAGGCGAGAGATTTTGAGTCAGTTCTTTCCAACAGCTTTATTGTTTCCTCAATTGATAGGGTCCTTATTCCAAAGTATGAACATCGCTGTTATGCAAAAATGGGACATATGCTCATATGCAGTCTCTTCTTTGGATTTAAGGTTACATACCCTCCCTGTTCATTTGAGCTAGAAACATGAGTTGTGAAAACGTTTATGAACAAGTCTTAAGAAGATATGAAGGTCCTAACAAGAAACACTCGAGAGCCCAGACTTCATTGATCCATGAACAACATGAACACCACATAACCCAGTATCAAGGAGTTGCATGGCATCTGGGGGTGTCTCTTTTCACTCTTGCTTTAGTTTTTTTTTTTTTTTTTAATGACAAATTAAAATTTGGCCCATCCATAGACACTTGAAGAATTTATGTTTGTCTTAATACTGGATCCCGTTAAAAAGTGTATTAAATTATCTTTGGATTTTACAAACCCACAAATTCGCTCTTTAAATATCGTTTACGGTGCAGGGTCAAAAGTCCACAGGCCAAAAGTCCATAATGGACTTTTGGCTTACTAGTGTGGGTCATAGCTTCACAAATCAATTATGGACTTACAACCCACCCACGAGGGTCAAAAGTTCACACAAAAATTTGTAACCAATTAGGAAAGTCAAAATTCATAATGGGGCTCAACTCTCATCTTCTAATTTTTTTCGCAATATCTCTCCACAACATACATACATACATATATGTGCCTATGATTATGAAAGTGGACTAAGTCACTTTTTGCATTGTTTGAAGAAAAACTTACATAATAATTTTCTTATAACGATTTAATTATATTTCTTTTATGAAATCACTAGAGGAGCAATAAAGAAGTCTATTTGCTGCAATTTCGCTTTCAAATAAACTTTACCCCTTAAATAATAATTTTTTTTTAGGCTAGATTTGATGCCATTTTTAGGAGTGACTTAGTCCACTTTCATAATTAAGGGCACATATAAAAAAAAAGTAAGCAAATATCTTTTAAATTCGAGTGAATCTCAGAAAATTACTTTAATAAGAATTCAAAACTGGAACACTCGTCGATTTTCGAAAGTTTCTTCTTTAAATGTTCAACTGGTTTGCCATGAAATTAGTCCAAGTGAAATAAGACCAACTTCCAAAAGTTGGTTTTACTTCAATTTTCAACATTTATACAATAATTTCACAAGCTTTTTAAAACATTTGAATACACATTAGAATACACATTAAATGAAAAAAGCCCGTTTTGCTAATTGTATGATGAGCGAACACCAAAGATGTTATAACTCGGTAAACGCGATGCGGAAAAAAATTTGGTCACATGAGAATCTATTTAAATTGCACAAGCCGGACGCGAACCGGAAACAAATTTTGCCCACGGGAGAATCAATTTTGAGGTGATTCTCATGTGACCAAATTTTTTTCACTTCGCTTTCCGCCAATCAATTGGGATTTATTTGTTTTTAATCTTCGTAAGATAACACTGGTTTACAAGGGTTTTGTTGCCGAAACAAAATTATACTTTTCTAAAGGTTTTCGGTGTGCTGAACTCGAATCCGAAGTCAGAAACAACTAATCAGCTCCCGTTTTTGAGATATTACCGTTAGAAAATGCAAAAAAATGTTTTTTTGAGTTCTTCGGACCTTATTCTTTTGTATAAGGAAAATCGTTTGAGCATATTTAGTAACGGTCTCTATAAGAACTGTTTTCCATCTTTCGATACCTGTTTAAATCTTTTCAATATCTTTTGTATTGCCTGAGATATCTTAAAATGAAGTAAGTCGGTTTGGCTTCATACATCATAAAGGAGATAATTACGTAATAAAATTTATAAAAATACCAAACAACTGAGGATATCTCGAGCAGTAAAAAAGATATCGGAAAGATTAAAACAGATTTAAAAAGGTGGAAAATAGTTCTTTTAAAAACCGTTACTAAATATGCTCAAACAATTTTCCTTGTATAAAAGAATAAGGTCCAAAGTACTGCATTTTCTAACGGTAATATTTCAAAAACGGGAGCTGATAAATTTTTTTTGTCTTCGGATTCGAGTTCAGCACACCGAAAACCTTCAGAAAAGTATATTTTTGTTTCGGCAACAAAAAAAAAGTTTAATTTTGTTAACCAGTGTAATTAATTAACCCGCTTTGTTTGCGAGATAGTTGCCCAAATCATTGGCGATTATCACTATGTGACTCCAAACTAATCGTCATTTGAACAAAATTTTGTTCTGCTTTCTTTGTGCTAGTTTTCGAAAATTTCTCAATATGCTTTACAAACGAAACTCGAGTCAGTTAAGAAAAACATAAAATTAAAAAAAAAAAAAATAAAATTAGGCATAAAAAAACTAAAAAATCAATTTACAAAAATGTTCTTGAAAAAAAAAATTGAACGTTGACCCTGCACCATCGTTTACATACTAAGACCATGCCTTTTCTTTAATCGAAGAAACAAAATCCATTTGTCTTTTTTGAGCTACTTCAAATCTATTTACAGCTTTAAGGAGTTTATCTTCAAAGTTAGGTGCGATGCTGTGATTGATAACATAACTAACTATACATTTTTTCTCAGAGAATATTTAAAAAATGATATAAAAAATATCCCTGACCGCTTTCTAAATTCCCTGACTTCCTTGTGTTCCTTGACATTCCCGTTAAACGGACACCATGATATAAGGTACTTAAGTAAACTTACCCTTTTTTCTTGTATGTAAAAGCCGTCGTCTTCAAAAACGACAAATCTCGAGTTAATCTTCTTCGACGTATATTTGGGTTTTTCGGATTTTTGATTTCAGTTAAATAATTGTAGCGTATGTTCTTCCACTTGACTTGACATATTTTTGCTAGAAAACAAAAAGAGTTCAATAGCCAAATTAACTTCTGACTCTTGGGATAATAGAATCAATCGAACTTACATGAAGCACCAAGCATTCGAGATATTTTGTGCCATATTTCTTGACGAGCACTATTTCGTCTGTAATTTATATCGTTCACATCATAAATGGCCGGATGAGCCCTGACCAAATCGATTAATCGGTCATCTTTTATTTTTTTGTGTACATGGAAAATGTAAAGAAAAATATCAACAAAAAACTATGCAAAATTTTTGTTTATTTATTTACCAAATGTTAAGGTGGAACCGTTATAATTATAATCTAATATAGACATATTTATTAATGTTTATATTATTCCTTATTATTACTTTTTGGAATAAAATTTATTTAGGTAATTAGACGAATTTTTTTGATTTTGAACTTGGTCCTTGTGAAAAATGTAGAATGAAATCCTTGATGCGAATGCGAAATGTCATTTCAGCTGCTATCCTTTTTTCAAGTTCTGTGTGATCGATTTTTGATTGGTCACTGAAAAGACTTGTTTGATTTGATAATTTTAAGAAGTTACAGAAATGCCGGTTCGAAGAGTGATGCCAAATTGCTTTCTTTTTACTCACTTCAAGCCTGGTACGCAGTTCGAGATAAATTTTAGCTCGCATACAAATTATCGAAAATTTTTAGCCGAGGTAAAATGAATCCCATACAAACTATCGATAACTTGTATGGGAATTTTATCTCGGCTAAAATTTAGCTCGATCTGCGTACCAGGCCTCAAAAGTTAACAAAAACTAGATGGCTTTCTTGGGTGGTAGAAAAAAATTAAAAAGAACGATGTGATGGCTACTAAAAATAGAATTAAATAAATTTTAATTACAAAAATGTAAATTAATTAATACTTTTGAGTGGACGTGGTTAGGGCCAGTTGTATACAAGAGGTAAAATTACAATGGAAACTTTTTACAAAAAATGAGCAATTTACAAAAGCTGCGTTCCTTTGGAAATATTTATCTACTTTTTAGTACTTAAAGCTGCCTTGAACTACTTTTTCAATATAGCAATAAAAGTAGTTCAAAGTAGTTTTAAGTACTAAAAAGTAGATAAATATTTCCAAAGGAACGCAGCTAAAAGTACAAATTTTTTTCTTCAAGTAATTTTGAAAAAAACTATAAGGCAGCTATTACATGAAGCCTCAAGAGGCTTGACTCTTTTTTCGAATTTTCTTTTGATAATCATTCTGTGAGGTGCGTACTATTACACGATGCCTCTTGAGTCAAAGACTCAAATTTGACATTTCTCTTTTGATTTAAGTATTGTTGTTGTTGTATTCCACCAAGAAGCAAAAAGAATGAAAGGGAATGTTGAAAAAAGAAAGAGTGGAAAAAGAAACGTCAAAAAAGAGTCTCAGAATTTTGGCCCACGACTCTCCGGTCGTCTCGGATTTTTGGACGAGCAACAAGTAACATCGCGGCTAACTTTAATCCGCAATTAATTTATACATCAGTAGAGCAAAAGTGAAATTAAATAGTCCAATCAATTCAAAATTAAATTGTCTTACCAACCACGCTACAATTTTGGTAATTTTAACAAAAAAATAAAAATAAAATAACAATTTCTCAACGGCACATGTGCGAACCGCCATAACCATAAAGCCACATACAAAAAACATCCAAGGACCCGGTGAGGTGGACTGCCCCCACATGGGGAGCTCCTCGAAATCCTGTAGCAGCTCAAGTAGCACTAAAAATAAAAAAGAAGAATCAGCAACCATAACGAAGAAAAAACCTAACGCTAAAAACGCTGCGTTATTAAACAGCCCTAACCAGATGCGTGCAGCACATTTGCTCATGCAACTGAAAAACGATGGATTTTCAAACATCCTAACGGATCAGCCTCTTAACAAAAGGGCTAAACCTAGCAACGATGTCGATATGGATTTCATCGAGGAATTCAACGAAAGTTGGAAGGAGGCGAAAAGAAGCGCCAAATCGCCAACCCCAATTGCCCCAGCAACAGAGGCAATAAATAACAGTAACCGCTTCTCAACCTTGAGCGACATAAAATTTTTAAAGAGTTCGTCTACCAATAGACGCAACTTTAAAATACCATCTCAAACAACAGACGAGTCAGTAGCTCACACTACCAACGAAGAAATCGCCACCAACCCGCAAGCTAACACCAACACCGCCACTACCAACACCGCCACCACCAACACCGCCACCACCAGCACCGCCACCACCAACAACGCCACCACTTCAGCTTCCACCGAAACCAGCACCAGCGCTGCTGCAACACCAGGAGAAGTCATCGTAGGAGGTTCCAGCCATCGTAAAATTAATTCAAGTAAGTTTTGCCCAGCCATAATTTTAGAAAATACAAATGTAAAACAATTAGAATTAGATCTAAGTAGTCTATCAAAATCAGGTGATTTTAAATTTTATTTTAAAAACCATAAAAATGGTACGTCCAAGCTCTATTTAAACAATCCCAAAGTCCACCAGGAGCTGATGGACAAAATTAGAGAGAGTGGAGAGATTCAGGGATATTCATACACCCTTAAAGAAAATAAAACACTTAACTTAATCCTCAGGGGTTTAACATCCGACTTCAATGAATCGGATATCCATAGTTATCTAGAAAGCGTCCTGCCGGGAACGGTAGAAAAAGTCTCGGTCTTCTCAACGGAGAGATCCAGAAGCTTAGGTTTCAATACCAACCTCTTCCTTGTTAGACTCAACAAGGGAATACTCTCAAATGAGATTATAAAAATAAACTTTGTATTAAACACAAAAATTAGTTGGGAAAGACCCAGAGGCAATACAGGGGTATTGCAATGCAGACGTTGCCAAAGTTTTGGCCACTTGGCTAAAAACTGTGGCAAAAATTATAAATGTGTTAAATGTATCCATACCCACCAGCCAGGCAATTGTCCAGTGAAGTCGACCCCTGAGTCGAAAGCACACTGCGTCAATTGTGACAAAGAACACCCAGCCAATTATCGTGGCTGTCAAAAATATAAAGAATACATCAACTCCAGAAAAAAATCCATCCTTGAAGCTAACCAAAAGAAATCGGAAGGCATAAGCCTTGCCAAAAATCTATCAAACGCAATACTTCCACAAAAATCTTTCGCTAGCCTCTTTAGGCAAGAATCAAGTGCACCTCTGGGTCTCTCCCAACCAAAAACCACAAACAGTAATTACCTGAACCAATTTCTAGACCTCTCCAAAGATCTCTTTGGAATCAGTGTTTCCGAACTTTTGACTAAGATTGAAAATTTCGTAAAAAACATCAATAAAAGTGGATCCCTCCAACAAAAAAGATTAGAATATTTAAACCTCCTCAATGAGGTAATGATAAGCACACCATAATGATATTAAAAACTCTAAGCTATAACATTTCGTCCTTAATAGAACAGAGCAGGAGAATCGAACTTCTTAAAATTCTCCTTGCTCACAATATCACGGTTGCGTTCATCCAGGAAACACACCTTAAACACAGACACAAAGTATTTTTAGACAATTATAATTTTCTTTCCAATCCTTTTAACCAAGGCGTAGCTATAGCTATAAAAAACAACATAAGTTATACAAATGTGCAACTAATAAATCCAATCTTCCCAAGTAACTTCTGTTACATAAGCCTCACTATTAATAACATCTCAAAAAAAATTTTACTGGGTTCTCTATACTTCCCCTCTAACTGCCAATCCAATCTTATGATAGAAGAACTAGAGAAAATAAATACCTTATCCGAAGCATTTGACGGGGCCATCCTGGGTGGCGACTTAAACGCTAGACACCCTAATTGGGGAGACTCTAAAATCAACCAAAATGGTAGAAACCTAGACCACTGGTTCAATACTAACAACCCTCAGCTAATAAACATCACCCCCCCAGATCCAACATTCCCAAGAAGCTCGGCTTACCTCGACCACTTTTTAGTTTCTCCCAATTTGATCAATGTATTTGATAATAACTACATAATCAAAACAATTCCAACTTTCAGTGACCATTTCCCAGCTATACTGCAACTGACTATATCGGATGCAATGCTGCCCCTAGTTGAACCTTATGTAGGTAAATCCTACAAAAATACCAACTGGCCCAGATTTAGGGAAGACCTAGATTTAACCTTAAGCACTGTTCTTCCATCTCCCTTTATTTCCCTCTCGAATGCACAAATAGATCGGAAAATAAGTACTTTCAACGAAACCATTTCTGACACTTTAGAGCTTCACTCCTCCAGTTCTGTATGTAATACTAAAAAATATAAAGATCTTCCAAGTGACATTAACAATCTATACAAAATTAAACACCTTTGGCAAAAAAATCTCAAAAAAATCTTCCACAGATCATACAACAAAGTAAACTGTGAGTACAAAGCCCTTTCAAGTAAAATTTCCCTACTCAAAATAATCATAAAAGAAAAAGTTAGTATTTGGCTAAATAACCAACTCAGCCTAAAACTCAGTAACATCAAACCAGGTCCACAAGCTTTTAAAGAAGCAGCTAAACTAACAGGTAAAAAGAAACGATTCATATGCGACCAAATCTCAATCGGAAACCGTATAATTACAAACGAATCCGAGAAAGTTAACACCTTTAAAGAACACTTCAGGGAACTCTACAGTGAAAAAATTCCTTCTTATGACCCCAATGTTGTTGTTTCAGTACAGGCAGAAATGATTCGCTTAGCCGAATCTATGCCAGAAAGAATATTCATCTTTTCAAATGAAAACTCCGCCATCAACCAAAATAACCAGTTTTTCACTTCTATCCCGGAAGTGACAAACATAATCAAAAATCTTAAAGCTAAAAAATCGACAGGCCCGGACAATATTTCCAATTTTATTCTTAAAAAAATTTCACCAGAAGCAATCAAATACCTAACAATTATATACAACAACTGTATAAATAACGGATACTTTCCAACAGAATGGAAAACCGCGAAAATTGTACCATTATTAAAAAAACCCAACATCTTCACTCTAGACAATTTTAGACCTATTTCGATGCTCTCGAATGTAGGAAAAATTCTTGAAAAAATCCTAATGAATAAAATTGAAATGCACACTGACGATCACATAGACTTTATTCCAGACCACCAATTTGGTTTTAAAAGGTCCCACTCTACAGTACATTCACTACTTAAAATCCACAACGAAGTTACAATCAACTTACGAGAGAAAAAATGCACCGTAGCCTGTTCGCTCGATATCGAGAAAGCCTTCGATAGTGTGTGGAGAGACGGCCTTCTTTTTAAAATCAGCCAGATGGATTTCCCACCACACATAACCAACATGATTCGCAGTTTCCTCAACAACAGATTTTTCTTCATCCAACTTCAACAGACAAAGTCAGAAAATTGTTTGACATACAGGGGAGTCCCCCAAGGCTCCATTTTCGGCCCAAAGCTATACAACTTTTTCATACACGACTTTCCACATACTGTATTTTCCAACAACACCATCACATCAGAAGCAATCCTTTTTGCTGACGACACCTTTGTCTATGCTCCCTCTGAGCAGCCAACAGAAGCACTCATTAATCTCAAAGTCCATCTAGATATAATCAACAAATACTACAAAACATGGGGCATTCATATTAACAAAGACAAATCGGAAGCTATCTGCTTTCGAAATGCCAGCGGAAAAGGTAAACCTGGCGTAGTAAGCGAAAGTAAAAACCTGAAACTATCCCTTGACAACATCAACATTCCGTTTAAAAACAAGCTCAAGTACCTAGGGGTTCAATTTACTAACCTGCTTAAATTCAACCCTCACGCTAGGGAGAATAAATCCAAAGCTAGTAAACTTTCCAACATGCTAATGCCTTTCCTAAGGCACTCTATGCTAAGCAAAAAATCTAAACTTCTATTCTACAAAACGTTGATAAGGCCGACACTGATTTACGCATTCCCGGTATGGTTCAGCGTTTCACCAACGGTCCTTAATGAATTCGAAATCTTCGAAAGAAAGATGTTACGCCTCTGTGTAAGTAAAAACTTCAAAACTAGAAATAAAAGATATTCAAACAACTTTATTTATAATGAAGCAAACATAACTCCATTGATCAAATATACAGTCGAACTCATGTTTAAAAACATTGAAAAAATGAAATATTCAGACAATGATTTGATCAAGGGAATTTACTTCTCTCAAAATAATAATTCATGGACTGAATCTCTCTATCCATCACCAATCAGCATAAGCAACGAAAACCTCCAATCAACTCCTGATGGAATTCTTGAATTCTTCTTGACCTCAATCAGAGGAAATAACAGAGGCTAAATCAGCCAAAAGAATAATCAGATCTTTCAATCTAAAATAGACAAAAAAAAAAATGTTTAATAAATCAATCAAACGTAAAATCAAAAATCACCTGAAATTAAAATTTAAAAAGTATATAAAGAAAATACAAACAAATCATAAGATAAATAAAAACATTTCAACATTAATCATTAAAAACAAAAAAAAAAAAAACAAAAAAAAACAAAACAAAAACATATTCTCAAAAAAAAAAAGATCTCTAGCTGGGTCAAAACTATACTACCATTGTTTGCTTTGCTACTTAATATTGTATTAGTTTTAAGAAAATAAAATATGTGTAAACAACCTACGATACGATTAATACTAATCAAGTTAAATAAAAAAAAAAAAAAAAAACAAAAATCAAAACGAAATGCTCTCAAAATTATCAAAGTAATCACAAATTGTATTAACATAACATAAATATACTCAAAACCCAATCACAAATGTAAAAAAAAAAACAACAAACAACAAACAATAACAAAACATAGAAAAAAAAACTCGAAAACAACAATAAAAATAAACAATCTAAACTTCCTATCGGAACAAAACTATATTTATGAAAATAAACATATTAAAATGTAAAAATATGAAAATACAAACAATAACCAAAAATAAGAAAAGAAAGAATATAAACCTATCAAAGAAACTGACATTTCATAGGTAATGTCAATAAATGTCAGAAAAGAAAACATATGTTCGTTTATGTAAAATATCTATACATCTCACTTTCTGTATTTATAGCGTACCTATTTTATCTAATTGTATATATATGTATAAATATCTTAGTCATTAGTAGTAGTATAAAGACAATCGTCTACAGAAACTATTTTATAGCTCCGAGAGCAAGAACTATTATATTCCTAAAAAAGAAAAAGACAAGCCATGTTGGCATTCGACACTAAAACAACAGAACAGGACGGCCATACATTACAGCCTCCGCTTATTCTACTTATAATAAGAAAGAAAGAACTAAATATACTTACTCATGTATTCATGTAACATTATTTTCAAGTCTCAATAAAAATACATACATACATACATACTCTCCGGTCGGATAATTTTTTGTTTGATCTTCTATCTCTTTTGCACTCATTAGTTTTGAAAAGAGGCGCGCCTCTTGAGGCTTCATGTAATAGCTGACTAAGGGCTTGGCCACACCTAAAGGCTTGGCCACACGGTAGCGGTACGGGTAATTGCATGAAAAAAATTCCAAACTGGAACATCAAAATTCAGCTGTGGAAATTTTTTCACACAATTACCCGTACCGCTACCCGTGCCGCTACCGGATACCCTCCGGTGTGGTCAAACCTTAATTGTGTAAATCTGAGCGTATAAAAAAAACAACAACAAATGTTCAGACAAATGTCAAACAGAGGAGTGTGTGTGAAAGTGCGTGTGCTTGTATGTTTGAATCTTGATTAAAATCCAGATTCAGAGTTTTGAATCTCAGATTCATTTTTTTGAATCTCAGATTCATTTTTTGAATCTCAAGCCGCAAATAGATCATGAAATCTCAGATTTTTCCACTTTTTCCCCTCTTCACCCCCTCTTTCAGCTGTCAGATTCACAAATTTGATTCTGAATATCGCCAATAGAAAACGATATCAGATCTGACATTTGGGCTTTAACAAAATACTTTTATTGATTTAATTATAATAGGCTCTTTTGGTTTTGGAATGCGAATTAATAAAATACTATAATACCAAGAGTGGAATAAAGTCTTTAATTTTATTGGTTAAACACATAATACAACAAAATACTTTTATTTTTAAAGAAATGCGAACTTGGTCTTAACTTGAGCAATAAAATAAAAAATTTTAATTGGTATACAAATATTGTAATCAAACATACCCTTTTACAATCTGTCAGAAAAAAAAAACACACACACACAAAAATTGACATCTGTCATTCTCCCAAAAAAAGAAAACCAAAAAAAGTTTCACCTCCCGAGCTGAGCCGACGAAAAAAATTCAAAAACATTTACGCAACCAAAAAAAAAAACTTAAATGCAATACAAATTCCAGCGGCAATGCAATCACCAATAATGGCAAGTTTCGGTCGTTTCGGACCTCTATTAGGTGTAGTCTCCGTCGCAAATAATATTTGTAAATTTTTAGTAAGTGCAAAATTCTATTAAAAATTCATTCAAAATAAACAATTAACAATTTTTTAAGGTTTACTCTTCACGAAACGCCGAAGTCCTAACATTTCATGAACTTAAATTAAAACAATATTTTCCTAACCCCGGATGGATAGAATATGATCCAATAGATATTTGGAAATGTACCCAACAATGTATTGAGGTTTGATTTTTGTATATAAATTTACTTTTTAAAAAATCGATTAATCAAAAGACTTTCTTCTCAAACCAAAGACTGCCTGCAAGAACCTCTTAATATTAGAAATCAATCCACAAGATATAGTTGCATTGGGAGTCTGTACACAGCGTGGAACGACAGTTCTTTGGGACAAAGTTACTGGAATTCCATTACATAATGCCATTGGTATGTCACTTTTGATTTCTGTGTGCATCATGACCTCATTCATGTTTAATTTAAATCAATTTTGTTTTGAAGGTTGGGCAGACAACAGGACATCAACGACATTGAAATCGATTCTAGACATTGTCAAAGGAAAAATCAATTATTTAAAATCTGTCTGTGGTTTGCCGCTGAGTACATGTTTTAGTTCATTGAAGATCAAATGGCTAATGCAGAATCTACCAGCAGTTAATCAAAGTATTGAAGATAAACGATGTCTTTTTGGAACTCTTGATTCTTGGATAATATGGGTAAGAAAATGTACCTAGTTTGTGAGAAAATGAAGATAACACTGGTTTACATTTACAGCCAAAATAGACAATCAATCCCACTTTTTTTTTCTTACTTATTTTGACCTCAGGAACTCAGAAATAACTTAAAAATAAATTTCGATGGATAGGTTTTCGAGATATGATTTTTCAAAGTTTTTTGTATTTATTTTTTCCAGCATACTTACGGTGACTATATTTTTGAATTCCAAATAATGAACTAAAACAAAAATTGAACAGAGTATTTTTGTAGGTGTTTTTGTTTATTTAAAAAAATAAAATAGACTATCGGCCCTATTCTGCTATTCGATTCACGTGAAAGTCTAAAATAAGAAGCATTTGAATGGGAGGAAAAATTAAACTTAAACAATTTTGTTTTTCTTTAGAATTTCGAAAACAGACGGAAGTAACGTTTTGCTGTCGAAAGTTAGAGGTTTTTTAAAGCCAGTTTGACGTGAAAAGAGAAGAAAATCTTTTGATTCACGTGAATCGAATAGCAGAATTGGGCTGTATAATTTTTTTTTTTTAAATTACAACACAAATGTGACACAGTGACTTCCTTTTTGTTCCTCATTTTGTGCACTATTCACTGAATATGGTATTCAATAGGTATAAGAGGTAACTTTTTTAATTACTTACTATTATATTTCTAAAATTACATTTTGTTTACTTTTCTTGTAACTTCACAATCTCTTAAGAAAAGATGTAACCGGTTTGATGTTAGAAAATCGATTCAGTTTGCTTCGGTGTATTATCATTTAATTTCTTAAACATTCTTGTCCAATTAGTGGTCGGCTTACTTGGAATAACACTAAAGTTAATTTAAATTCGTATTGCAGAAAGAGCTTTGACTTTAATTTGTGTTTTTATTTGTCAAAACATTAATTAAGAGTAAAAAAAAATTCCTGAGGACAAGTCAATTTCTACAATTTTTAAAATATTTTTGAAATTTTTGTCTTAAAAAATGTTTAAAATCTTACATCCATCTAGCATCTAGCTCCTCTACAAACAAGAACATTCGCCAAAATCCTCGGGATCATCTAGATCCAAACCGCTCTTCTTTTTCATAATGTCCATTAAACTTTCATCATAAAATCAGATTCAGAAAACTAGGACACCTTCGCATTATCATTTTGTTCCAAAAATATCGTTTGTTTTTCGTTTTTGTTTTAACAAATTCTAAATACTGAACAAATAATGAACGGCTTTTGAAATAATTAACATTATTATGTTTTTGAATACAAAATAATTCATAATGAACATGTACTTCAAATAATGAACAGTTCATTATTATAATGAACGGATGGTAACCGTAATGCATACTTGGGATTCGGGCTATATCTTGAGTAATAAACGACTAATCTGAACAGAAAAACCGGCACCCAAAAGCTGAATAAATAAGCAAGAAACACTAGAATAACTTTTCTGGTTCACTAGAGATGTTTAAGTGCAAAGTATGAGTTTTTGTCTATAACTTTAAAAGAAAGCCGAATTTGAAAATTTTTGTTAAGTAATTTTTTGTTGATAATTAAATTTCCTATCGGAATGCATCCTTTTAAAAATAAAAATATTGAAAAAAAAAAAACTTAAGAAAAACTATTCAAAAAAGACACAAATACGACATTTGTTATGTTTTAACTAAATAGTTTCGGGATTTAGGATAAACTATATGATATGAGATTGTTTTTTTTTTTTTTTTTAAATAGGTATAAATTGATTGTAGAATGTGTTAAAGAAAAATGGTTAAAAAAACCAAAAACAGTAGATTTTGAAAGTCCATATTATATTCAATTTTAGTCGTATCCAATTTTTGTGGCCATTAAGTTGAAAGATTAAGCATCTCCTTTTCTTCTTTGCATGTTCAATATCTATATGCTCAAAGGTTAAAAATAGACTATTTAGTAAAAACATTAAAAATGTTGTATTTGTTCTCTTTTTTTAATAGTTTTTCTTCAGTTTTTTTACAATATTTTGATTTTATTAAAATTTTTTAAAAGGATGCATAAAAGCAAATAAATAAAAGCAAGAAATTCCTTAATTTTCAAATTTGGCTTGATTTTCAAGTTATAAACAAAAACTCAAAAAGTATCAGAAAAATATTGTTTGTTACAAATTTGGTCATATCTTTATAACTTATCAATAGATTTTGAAGAATATTATTCGAAAAATCTCGAAAACCTATCCATACAAATTTTTTTAGATACAATTTTCGAGTTTTTTGAGCTCAAATCTCTACGAAAAGTATAACGGCACTTGGTGTCCAAAAAATTTTAATTTTTTTTTTAAACTAATGTAATTGATAATTTTTATATTTTTTTTTTTTTAAGAATCTTAGTGGTGGAGTAACTAGTGGAAGTCATGTAACTGATGTTACAAATGCCAACTATACAATGCTTATGAATGTACACACTCTGAAATGGGAACCAAAGTTGTGTGAATTCTTTCAAATTCCAATTGAAATTTTACCAGAAATTCGTTCCAATTCGGAGACGTATGGATTTGTTGTTGATGGAGCTCTTCATGGATTACCTATTGCAAGTGTAAGTATTCCTTATTAGTAGAAACTTGTATGTAAATTGAAATGAGGTATGTTTTTATTTCCTGTTCCAATTCTTATCATTTTGTAAGATCTCATACCTTAGCTTTAACAACTTAAAATCCTTATCAGTTTTATTTAGATTTTAACATATGTAATTATGTTTGTTTTTTTATGAATTCCGGATGTTATGGTCTCATTTTTAATTGGTTTTAATCAATAGATTTTAAACAAGCAAATATTGAAATCTAAGCATATAGATGGAGTGGATTTGAAGCAGTTTGTTTACTTTTAAGACTTCTTCCTTTAAATCAATTTCAATGAAATACACTAAAATATGATTAAATTTTTGAACCTATGTTTTTGCATACAACGACCCATTGATTGGTTAAATAGCAAACAGACATAATATTTTATAAACAAAATTAAGATGTTTATAAGATTTTGCTAAAATAAACATTTTGAAATTTGAATGAAATGGTTTGTCGGCACTATCCATTAGATGCTTACTTATGCTAAAATAATATAAATAATAAGCATATTAAAAAAGTTTATATATACAGATTATTGCACAAGCAACCAAGTAAATGGGTTTTCGTTTTTGAAGAGTGAATGATCTACTATTTTATATTAAACGAGTTTTAATGCCTTTAACAAGGAAATTAAAAAATAAAACAAAGACTGATTCTTATTAAGCAAGCTGATTTGATCTGATTTTTCATTTAAAATATTTGAAATATAGATTCAAGTTGGTTTTGGATATTTTCTTGCCAAAATGTATTTATGGAAATTCCTAATGAATACTTTTTATTTAAATACAGTTTTTTAATTTTTAGAATAATACGTCTTTTTGACCACACACTGGAACTGGAAGATTGTCTTTCTTTTTGAGATTTTCTGGTGTAGAATCATTCCTTATTCAACAATTTTGCTTATTTACCTACATGTATCCGTATAGGTGTGGAAGTAGTATAATCTAGCATAAAATAATGTTGAGCACTATTTCAACCTCTTTTTGAGCGATTCAGAAAGTATACAGGGATTAATCTGCTTGTAATTGAACCTTAAAAGGAAACCAATTCAAATTCTTGTGCAGAATTGACAGTAGTGACTATCTGCTGATACCCGTTTAAGCAGATAAATTTTTTGTCGAAACGATTAAATGTTAATATGTACGGAGAGAATAATTGTTCCTTTGTCTGTTTCTTAAGATATCAACTATGTCAATACCCACAAGTTTGCGCCCATTGGGTGGGTACCTTGAGAAATAGTTTAAAAGATTTTCAATATATTTCGAAAAGTTGTCGATGTACTCGTAGTACTGGGCGACTGGGTTTTTAAACATTAATCTGATTCTAGGTTAGATTTTTTGCAGTCAATTTTAAAGGCCCAATAATCAGGTTAAGTGGTCAATAAAGCACCATTTCAGTATTGATATGCACTTTCATTTATTTTGTGCAGAATTTTACAGGATAAAGAAGGGTTTACTTATTTATTTGAATATATTTTTTTTATACGGTGATTTTAAACAAATGCCTTCAAGTTTTAAATATTTAAGGAATTAATAGCCCTGAACACCAATCTCTCACAACGTTTTTCAACTTTTGCATTGGTAAGACATAATTTTTGGTATCCATTTACTACACTCTTATAAATTGTATTGCATTTATGTGATCCTTTCAGAAATTTTGATTAAAAATTTTGGAAAAATAATTCTATTACTATTCTAGGTTTACAAATATCAAATTACCCTTAAAAATATTTAGAAACAAATAAATGCTAACATGTTTTTTAAGAAAACATAAAGGCTTAATACACAAATCACAGAAAAAATTAATTTTTTTTAATTACAGTGCATGGGAGATCAGCCCGCAGCCTTGCTCGGGCAATTGTGTACCAAAGTCGGCCAATGTGTTTGCACAATAGAAGACAGCTGCTTTGTGCTTCTCAACACAGGCCAAGAAGTTATAGACTCAAATAATGGCCTCCTTAGCAGCGTAGCATTTAAATTAGGCCCAAAAGAAAATACATTCTACGCTTTAGAAGGAGCCGTTTCTAATGCCGGATCAACAGTCTCATGGCTCCAAGATCAACTGCGAATAAATACAGAAATTAATCAAAATGGAAATGTTGCTGAAGTCTTGAGTAATTTTCTTGGCGATAATTCAATGATTTCATCATCATCATCAACAATGTTGAATGGTTTAAATGAAAATGGAAACACTGCCAAACGTAGTGAGATCATTTTTGTACCAGCATTCAATGGACTGTATGCGCCATATTGGCGCTATGATGCTAGAGGCATTATTTTGGGATTAAATAGTCATACAACAGCTGAGAATATTACTCAAGCCGCTTACGAATCGACCGGGTTTCAAGTTCATGAAATTTTAGAGTCATTTCGTAAAGATACTCCAACATGGGATCGAGCACCGAAACTAATTGTTGGTGGAGAGTTCTCGGAAAATAATCATTTTATGCAGTTTATGGCGGATATTATTGGAAATGGTTTGGGTAAGTTTTATGATATATTATAATATAAGCTTTCCGAAATACATAATGTGTTTTTATATTGCAGAGCGACCACAAACTACCTCATCTTCATGTCTGGGAACGATGATTGCAGCTGGAATAACTATGAAGATTATATCGATAGAAAATGCTCAAAAAATGTTCACACCTCCTTATGATGTTTTTCATCCTACAACAGCACCAAATCGTAAGTTTTCAAAAGTCTTGGTCATACTTTATAATTTTAAACTATTTTTTTTGTTATTTTTTTTAGGTCGTGAACTTCTTTATTGTCGATGGGATTATGCTGTTAAAAAATGTTTGAATTGGAACAATTTTGAAACCTACGAAACAGATATGGAATTATTTAGACAACGAGAACGGGACCCAAATCTACCAATAAGACGTTCTATTCCTGGAAGCATTTTTCTAACGACGTCATTTATTTTATTAATAGTTGCTAGATTTTTAAAAAATACTTCGATACATAATTAATTCTTCCTCCGCAATTAAGTCCAAAAAAGAGTGATGTGATTTCTGTTTAAATGTGTAGTGTGCTGGTCTAGCGATTGATTCGTACAAATTATCTTTTTTTATTTTAGAATTCAATTTAAAATTTTTTTCTTTTCGTAAAAAAAATTGTTGTGCCGGTATCTAGTCTAGTCAAAAAATGTAGTGGGAACTTTTGAAATTATTATCATAATATTAAAATAGCATTTATTATATTTTTTATTTGCCTTAACTTTTTTTTTTATTAAATTAAAAACAAAATTTCAATAATAAAAACATAATATAGTACAAAATTATTGAATCTGGATAAAAAATTGAAAAAAAAAAATGTGAAAACCCATCTACTTTAAATAAAAAGATAAATGGATTTTTTGATGGCATCTTAAAGAAAAAATAAGAAGACAAACAAAATTTGTATTTCTAATTTATTTTAGCGTTTACTTAAGCAATTATAGACTCAATCAATGCATACCTATTATCTTTAAGTTAAAAAATTTATTTATTTGACTAAGAAAATAAATAAAAACGTTGTTAATGTTAATTTGAAATACAGTTGGTAGTTTTTAATTTTTTCAATTATTTTGAGGACATGATGGTGTTCATGCCTATTACCTAAGACGCAGATGCACTACGGCGGGAGTGTGAGTCACTTTTTTTCGACGGCAAGACTTGAATATCTCATGCGTCCAATCAAACACAATTTCAAAATGATATTCTTACACTCACACTAGGGATGTTGCGGATGTGGATTTTTTCAAATCCGCGGATGCAGATGCGATGCGGATTTTTGAAAGTAAACATCTGCTGATGCGGATGTTTAAGATCTTATATAAAAAGTTAATATAAATGGATTAAAATAATGATACAGTTATAAATAACATTTTTATTATTTGTGTTTAGTGAGAGAAATTAAAAAGAGGTGCATTAGGCTTAATAAAAAGTAATACTGCCACCTTCTCTGCATCAAGTCGGTTACACAGAGGTTGGTTAATTAAGCCCGCGCTACTAAATAATTGTTCCCTAGGAAAACTGCCTGAGTAGTAGGTAGAAATTATCGTTAAAGACTTTACTGGCACTGGCCCTTTTTTTTTGTCTGAAAATAAAGATCTCTATTAGTCTTTTTTTCACCCCAAATTTGATAATATCGCAAATTAGGTCAGTTCGAATTTCAAATTCTGAAAATTTCCTATACAGTTTGAAATTCGAAATGAGATAATTTGCGAAATTATCTAATTTGGGCTCTAGTGAAAATGGGCTATAAAATTAAGACTTTTGAATTTTTTCTGTGTTTTGCCTAAAACAAATCAGTAAGAGACCATTACTCGGTGTGAATCCCATTGGTACGCGCCATTCGCCGGCTCCGCCCAACTTCTTTCTTGTCACAATTTCCTGGCATCCGCATGAAAATCCGCATCGATTATTGCGGATGCGGATGTCCCGATTCATGCGGATGTTCCGCATTTGCGGATGCGAATATTCACAACATCCCTAACTCACACCTACAAATTGCTTTGGGCTCTGTTTGTTTGTTTTAAATAAACTTGTAATGACCAGAATTCTGGGAAGAAATTGGGAGAAAGTCAAAAATAAAAAAAAATCGCTAAAAATGATTTGGGAAAAAATGTATTATTATTTTTTTTTAACTTTCACAACGACATAACAACCATCTATACCTAATTTGAAGAGACAATATAACCCGCTAAGGCATCAGATGTACGCAACGCACACACAGAAAACTACTTTATTGGAATTCTCCATCATCGTAATGTTGGTTTGATTAAAATTATGTAACTTCAAAAAACCAAATTAAAGGGCTTGTTTGATTCAAGGTATTGGTTTTATAAAAAAATAACACTTTAATTTAATGAATGAAAATCCGAGAAGCAAATTACTTTTTGTTCACTGTGGTGTATACGTACTATTTTATAAATATTTGAGCTGACTTTGTGCCACATTTTGTTATTTTGGAAATATACTCTTTTTTTAATGTTAAAAAAAAAACTAAGTATGTTAGATTCAGGGCTGCCAGAAATCATGATTTAGCATGATTTTCATGTTTTTTGAACTAAAATCATGTTTTAATGTTTTCGTGCCCAAAATCATGTTTTTTTTTAATCCAAGAGAAAAATCTTTATCATCCAACAATTTATTAACCAACAATCTTCACTAGGTGAACTGTTATTTTTAATAAGTTATTCAATACCTACATGAAGTATTTATATATGAAATTAACCCTAACGGCCATTTTATTCACTAGTTTAAAAAATACATCTGAATGTAAAATTGTCAAAAGTAAATCCTAATCCAAAATAGTTATCCCGATTTTAACTATAAAAATAGTTAAAAATAGTTAAAAATGACTTTTTTCTCTGTATGATAGTGAATATTATGGATCTGGATTTATTTTTGACATTTTAATTTCCTTACATCCAGATGTATTTTTTAAACTAGTGAATAATATGGCCGTAAATGAGTACAAATTATAAAGTGATGTATCTATGTTTTCAAGTTTTATTCCTGCCATTTTTGTAATTTAAGTTATAACTACAATGGCCACCTTTTGAAAAAAAGTGGGAAAATTACAAAAGCAAATAATTTATTTTTTCCTACAAAAGGTAATTTTTCCAGAAAAAAAAAACTATAAACTAAATTTTTGAAGCCAATATCTATGATTTCTGCATCATAAAATAAGTTTGAAAATTTTCACTTTAAGACTTTTTGCAAAAAGTACCTTGTGTAGTTATACCTTTGATACTTTATCAATAATATTTTCTAAAATGAACTCGAAATAATTTGTTTTATTCCCCCCTAGTCACGATGTGGATGTTCATTTTCTATCAGTTTTTGCTTTTTTTATAAATCATGTTTTTTCAACAGAAATCATGTTTTTTATCATCTTTTTTTAAATTTCAAAATGGCAGCACTGGTTAGATTATTCCTCAAGTATTAAGAATACAAAAATCCCCACCATTTTAAACCTACAAGTCTCCAAGGTATGGCACAAAACTTAATAGTTTTCTGATTTTTTTTTGTCTGCAGTCTTATTACCATAAACAAAAAATACCAAGACTGGAAACTTTCGTACGTCTTTCCCCCCAAAACCCTCTTGTGTACAGTGCTGTCTGTGAATATATGTGAAAGCCACCACGTTGGTAAATGACGTAAACACGCACACATTTATAGATTCACGACATTCACCACACATTTGACACGAACACAATGATAGGTTCACGACATTCACCACACCTCGCAGCTTGTAGGCAAACGTCAGTTGACCGCCGAGTTTCCAGTCTTGGTATTTTTTGTTTATGCTTATTACTAGCTTCACGTGAGCGAAATTCAGCTCAGATATTTTAAATTTCGCTCTTCCCATATTATGGATACCGGGTGACAAGTTGCTTACGTTCAAAAAATTTCCTTTTTTCTGAACTTTTTTTTCGTGTGAAATGCGACGCAATCGTTATCTCTTTTTATACTTAAATTTTGAACAGCTTATTTGTTTAGCGGAAAATGTTCATCTTTAA